>NC_143483.1:4742010-5987260 GCF_027475165.1 Benincasa hispida
CATCAAGGGGTTAAGAGACATCATGGAGAAAGTGATTGGTGGGTGAACGGAAATAGACAAAGAATGGTAAATGGAAGTTATCGAAACATTTAATATTTCTACTAAGCGTTTGATACATGGTGTGTGAATGAAGATATAAAGAAAACATGAAATACACAATGAAAGAGAGATAGAACACATACAAACAAGTGCCAATGTCTTGGCACATATTTAATAGAGATCTGTTTGCTGGATAGGATGGATTTGATGGTAGGAAGAGCTTCCCCTCTCAGGCTTGCTCTACCGGTAGTAGGGATCTTTGCACAGAGCTTCCGATCGGGAGTTTGGCAGGTTGGATCTGAGATTCACCTCTTGGCCTTATCTCGTCTTCTTCCCGGATTTCTTCTCTTAAGCACTCAGCTCAACCTTTTCTTTACAATCTAGCGGCACTTAGCCCCGTATCAAGTAGCATACCTTTTTGAACTATATATCTCACACATAGTGTCATTAGGGTGTAGTTCAAAATCCCGGGCTTTAAGGCCTAGCACGTGTATCCCGATTTAATGAACGTTCTAGAGAGTTTGCCTAAAAAAAACTCCATAGGAAGAGGCCCCCACTTTCACATTCACATAGGTGAGTCTATCAAACTAAGGGTTACTCAAGTATATTCTGAATTATCTACACTACGTAAAGGTTTAAGTCGTTAGACACCTTTACTTATGCACAATATTGTATAGACTGAAATTACTCAATGAAAAATTTGTTTTTTTCTTATGTTTAAATTTTCAAGTGGGGGATTGTTGGATGAAATTTTAATTTTGTTTTTAAAAAGAAAAAACAAAAGGGAACCAACCTTTGGTTGAGAATCCCACATTAATAAATTTTGAAATGGGAGTCTTCTTTTTGTACTCCAACCTTGGACTTGGGTTTGAGCCCCAAGGGGTCCCTATGTTCTGGAGAGAGTGAGAAGATAGACCAATGTGGGTTCAGTGGACGTCCCACACGTGCACCACTGCCGTCCGGTCGGGCGTGGCAAGGCATGTGATCATTTTTTCATTATTTTTTATTAAAAATAAAGAAATAGCATAAATTAAACTTTGTTTCACCAACGATTCGAGGTTGTAGCATAGTTGAGGTTGAATCTAAAGGATCTACTATTGGATAGATACCTTTGGCAGGACGGCCAAAGATTGAATGAAATGTTGCCATGGGGTTTCGGCAATTTCAATTCCATTTTCATCATTGGTCTTCCGCATGTATCGAACTTCTGCCTGCACCTATCGCCACGTGCACGTTCTGTGGTTGGGAGCGTTTTCCTCCCTGAAAGCTTCACGCTGCCACTTGGACAGAGCTGCGAAACGTCTTAAAGAAAGCGAGCTCCGCGACTCAGTCTATAACGAGCTTTTGTTTTTGAAGGAGTAATATAACGTGCAACAGAAGAATTCAAAATCAATAAGCACTTAAACTACACTTAATTTGAGTTTTAAACATGCTACTCATGAGGTTTTCATAAAGGGGTTTGAACCAAACATTACCTTTGAAGATCTCTTTTGCAAATTCAACAGAATTTCCACAAGTTTGAGCTTGATTCTTTAAGTAGACCACCAATAATATCTTCTTCACTATGCTCAGGAAGGAATGTGTGGTAGAAACACTCTAATTAAGCTGATTTGAGGATGAACTTGAGAGGGTGTAGTAGGGTTTTTAGTTTTGCAGCAACTTAGATAAAGTTCTCAACCTTCTCTTTTTTAATTCCATGCGTGAAGATCCATTTTCTAGACTGATTTGATGCATTAGAACATGACTACATGTAGGGCAGCTCCTACTTGGAATTGATTGAAGATCTAAGGTGGCATTTGATGATAAAACACCGAAAAAAATGGTTAGTGGATTTTCCCAATTTTTGGGGAAAATCCACTAACTCAAATTTCTCTTTTTTTTAAAAAAAAAAATTGATTTTTATTAAAAAAAAAACTATTTTGTTTAAAAATTAATTTAATAAAATAATTTAAAATAATCAATTTAAATAAAATTAATTCCAATTTTAATTAAACCTTTTAATTAAAAAATATTAAATTAATAAAACACTAATTCCACCAATATGGTTCAATTTCATACAATTAATATTTAAATAATAATTTAAATATTAATTGATTCTCCAACCTCGTTTTAGTTTCGACTAAATTAAACGTTTTAATTGCATCATATACAATCAATTGAAAACCTAAAACTGAATTTGAACATTTCAAATTCATAACCCTAAATTCAAGATTCATCCAATCAATACTCAGTTTATTATTCCAATTTATGAGCTAGTAGAGGGACCTACTAGACCTATAGATCATGAGCTCCAACGATTTGTAATAAATTGGTTAAACTCTTTCAACCGAATTAATTACTTTTCGTTAACCATCAAGGCATACCACTATAGCTCGATAGTTACACTCTCATCACTGTAGATGTATTTATGTCCATGTTAACCATAATCAGTAAGTCGATCCTTCACAGATCATTCGTATTTACAGTTGGGTCAAAATTACCATTTTACCCCTGTAAATGCATCTTGTTCCTTAAGCTCCCACTAGCCCTCTAATAAACAACTATTTTATAATATCACTTATGAATCATGTCCCTCTCTCTATCATGAGAGGGCAGGGCCCTGTTTGTTCAAGACTAGGAATCAGCACTTAAGAGAACAACCTATCTGCTAACCCTAAGATGGGTAGGAGTAAATTCCATCACGCAAGGCTATGTCCCCAACTATCTATCTAATCTCATCCCTAAGATGGAAGGCTTATTAAGCCATGCTGTTGGACTACTCTCACCCATGCAGATCAAAGAACAATCCTGAATAAACAGGAGTTCATAGCTAGCTCAGATTAAGATCGAGTTATCTTAGGTTACTTTAGTATGAAATAGTTAGTTTTAATAGTAAACGGTCGTTATAAAGAAAAGTGACTATTTCGAGGTCCAGTCTTTATGCAAACTCATTGTATAGGATGCCCCTACTCACATGAATCTACATGAATGATCTGTGGATCACATAATTTTATTACCATACAAAAATGGGTCGTAATACCAACAACATTATCGAATAAGATACTCAATAATATTTTATTGATAAATAGAATGTTTAACACGAAATTTACGAACTGCGAGTTCTAGGACATTCCTAACAGTTTTGCAGGATTCGTTCTTTGCCTGACCGTCAGTTTCTGACTGTTTGTTGCCGTCCTGTTCATTGTCTAAGAATGTTGCCATTTCCAACAATCTAACATAGCCACTCACTCAAATCCGTGTAAACTAAATCTGATTAAGATCCATCTACATCTCCATTGGCGCAGTTACTCCCTGTTTTGCATTCTCCATCCTCCATTCATGGGTTTCATATTCAATGATTTAAGGGTTTCAAAAAATTTGATTCGATTCAGCCATTCCGGTTCAGTTAGACTGATTTGGTTCAATTTAGTTTGGCTCACCATGTTTGGTTTAAACTGCATTGGTTCACTCATTTGGTTGAATCAACTATTTCTTCATCTTTTATAATGGTGAAATATTATGGGGCGCTTTCCTGCACCAACTGTGCATTACGTGTTCATAAATTTATTAATTGTCCTACAATTGAGTGCAAGTATTGTCACAACACATGGTAATATTTTGGACAATTGTCCTGCTCAACCCACCTCGCCTTTTAGATAGATCCACCAAACCAAGTAACTTATCTAACGCTAGTTCTTCATTTGTGTATAGGATTGGTATGACAATCCTAGATGGGTGAATAGGGTTTTTAAAACTAATTAAAAATTTATTACTAAGTGTGTCCAATTAAGCAAATTAATATATTTTTTTTAATAGTAATCTAATTAAACAATAATTTCATACATATGTGATCATTTTAAGTGACCAATTAAGTGACATTAACAAATTCAAGCATCCAATTTAATTTTCATAACAAGGTTGGTATATAAATATGCAGAGATAAATTCAACAAACCTAAATAGACAAATATGGGCAATAATTTCAAGAATAAATTATCACAATTAATTTCATACAAATAAAATATAATAATAAATTATTTGCAAAATTAAGTAGGAAAGGGATAGAAAAAATGATAATGAAAATTTATAGTGGTTCGGCACAACCGGCTTACATCCACTTCCCAAGCTCCTTTTGGGTATGTCACTCAAACTTGACTCTTTCTATAATTGCTTCAAAGTTCTTTTTTTGGGTGCAAGAACAAACCCGACCCTTTCCACAGTTGAGGATCAAACCATACCACTCTTTTTTTTAGATGAAGAGCAACCCTTACAATGATTTTGAAATGAAGAAAAAGATGAGAAAAAACTCTCTTAAAGAGTAGATTTACAAATTTGAGCACTCAACAAATAAATCGTCACAATACAATAAGTCTCTCAAGAATAAGATGAAAAGAAACAATTAAGAGTTTTGAGGGAATAATAATCGCGGTTTTGAGGATTGTAAAACTATGTAATTATTATTCTAACTTTGGAGAAGATGAAGAGTTTAAATAGGTGAAAACCAAATTCAATTTAGGCCATTGGATGTTGGTAAAAAAAATGAATGTTAGGGATTTAAACTCAACTAACTATTAGACACAAACATAATATAATATAATAATATATATTTCTTTTTAAAATCATTTCTTTTAAAACCCATAATGTGTCCAAAACTAGCGGTTAGATACAAACATAAAATAATATTAAATTTATTTTCTTTTTAAATTCATTTTTTTAAATCAATCCAAAAATCAAAAGTCTACCATGTGTTACTCCTCCATTACTCCAAGTGTCACATTTCAATTGGTCCACTTTGACGAAAAATAATATGCCACGTCATTAGCTCGAGATTTTTTCGTTAAGCTTGTTTAGCCTATATTTTCTTTGTTTAAGCTCTGATTTGAGTGATTCAAATTGCATTGGAATCATTGTTACAAGCTCTACACAATAGATACTTCAAAACATTAAAACCGTTAGTGAATAAAAGTAGGTTTGTTATTATCAAAATATTTAATTAGTTAAAACTAATTAATTTGAGATTAAAGGCCAAAAGGCCAACACTATGGTTGTTGTTGCCTCTCCTCTAATGATCCTTCTCCTCTTAGGTTTCCATTTAATAATGTCCCATACTTACTAGAAAAGATAATTTTCTCAAATTCTTCTACCCTTGCGGCTAAATCAAGCTTGGCTTCTTGATTCTGCTTTTTGTAATCATATGACCTTTGATACTTCACTTATGTCTTCTCCCACTCCTGCTCCATCTCTACCTTTCATTTATGCTGTTAATTGAAATTCTATGTCTATTTCCCATATCAGTATTGTTGTTAGCCCAACCTTAAATCTTTTACATACCTATTATGTTCCCAATTTGAATTTCAATCTTGCCTCTATTGGTCAATTATGTGATCTTGTTTTAATTGTTTATTTTTCTCCCAATGGTTGTCAAGTTCAGGATCCGTAGATGAAACAAATAGTTGTTAAGGGGCACAAGGTAAGACGATTGTTTGAGCTAACTTCCCTTCAACTTCTTGTTTCTTAGTCTATCTCTACGATAATCACTGACTCTGCTATATATCAATGACACCTTCGTCTTTGGTTATGCGTTCTCGGAAAAACTTTGCAAGTTAGTTTCTATTGGCAATTTAAATAATGTTCAAAATTTGCTCCCTTTGACTGTATAAATTGTAAACTTGTGAAACAACATGCTTTATTTGTTCCTCATTCATACTCTTCTTTTGATACATCTTTTGGCTTAATTCATTCTGATATTTGGGGTCCTACTCCCACTTTCACTTTCAATGGCTATCGATACTTTGTCTTGTTCATTTATGACTGTTCTCAATTTACTTGGATATATTTTATTAAATGTCTTTATGCCTTATCTCAAGTTTACATTGATTTTGCCAATATAGTTCAAACCTAATTTTCTTGAACCATCAAAGTCCTTAGTACAGATAATGCAATGAAGTACAAGGACTCAATTTTCCTCTTTTTTCTCAACCAGCAATGAACTCTTGTTCAACGCTCATGCCTGCACACCTCTCAACAAATGGTTGAGTAAAACGCAAACATCACCATATTTTAGATTTTGTTCATGCTCAAGTTCTCTCTACTTCTTATCCTGAGAAGTTTTGGGGAAAAGATGTCCAAAAAACCCATGGGGTTAGGTCCCCGCGGGGACCCGCCCCGAACGGGACGGGGAATGGGGGAGAGAGTGGGGATTTTTTTTCCCATTTGCAATTCGGGGCCAAGACGAGTAATATATATATATATATATATATTAATATTGTAGACTTTGTTATAATAATTATAGAGGTTTTAATTATTTAAGTTTAAGACTTTATTACTTTAATTTCTTTGATGTTATAATATTTAAGATAAGATGTTCTAATTGTTGAATTTTAATTTATAAAAATTATGAGAATTAACATTTTAATTATATCTTTTTAAATTGAATGTGTATTATTGTTTTATTACAAAAATTGTATTGGATATATTTAAAGAATTGTTAAAAATATATATATTTAACTAAAAAAAAATTGTTAAAAAAAAGATGGCGAAAAAATTTTCCCCGCGGGCGAAATCCCCGCCTTGTTCCTCATCGGAAAATTCGCAAGGACAAGTAATCAAATAGACGGGGACAAGGAGTGCTTCCTCGTCCCCACCCCGCCTCGTGGACATCTCTATTTTGGGGTGAAGCTGCTCTCACTTCTTTATGTCATCAATCGTCTTCCTTCCTCTGTCCTTCAAAACATCTTCCCTTTTAAACATCTCTAAGGAACTTCTCCTTCTTACTCTCACCTTAAAAAATTTTATTGTGTCTGTTTTGTCCTTCTACACCCTCATGAGCATACAAAACTTGAACCTTGTGTCTGTTTATGCTGTTTCCTTGGCTATAGGATTGAACATAAAAGTTTTCGTTGTTGGGATCCCATCTCTAAACGGTTACATATTTCCCGTCATGTTACTTTTCGGGAGCATCGTACGTTTTCTAGTCTTTGTTCATTTTATTCCTCTCTATATAGTTCACATATTTTCTTTATATTGATCCCTCTAATGTCCTTTTTCCTGAACTTGACCCACCCACCCCATCTCTCATCTCCCAAACCCTCTTCCAGATCCAACATTAGATTCCCAATGATACTTCCCCATCTAACCTTACCTCACATCTCAACCTGCTCAATCTGCTCATTTCCTACTCTCCTGATATCAACATCTGTCATCGCTGTTGAATTTGAATCTGCGTTAGTTATTTCTGTTTTTCATCCCAACAAGTAAATCAACCTCTCCATCATCTTCAAGATTTTCATTAATTTTCCACTATTCAGTCTTTAGTCGAGCCGTCATCTTATCATGAGGCCAACACTAACCCTCTATGACAACAAACAATAAATGAGGAACTCCAGGCGTTAGAAAAGACTCATACCTGGATTACGTTGATCTTCCCTCGGGCAAAAGACCTATTGGCTATAAGTGGATTTATAAAATCAAAACACCTTCCAATAGCTCCATTGAATGTTATAAAGCTCGCCTCGTTGGAAAAGACTATTCTCAGAAATACGACATTGACAATGAAGAGTCATTTGCTCAAGTAGCTTGAGTGACATATGTTCGCATTCTTTTAGCTATTGCAGCCGCCAAACAGTGGCCCCTGCTATAGATGGATGTTAAAAATGTGTTTTTTTAATGGTTCTCTATCTAAAAAGGTGTATATGAAACCTCCGCCTGGAACAACTCCTCCACCTCGAAACAAACCCCCATGAGCATGGTTTGCCACCTTCAGTTCTACCATCACTCAACCTGGGTTTACTTTTAGTCCCCATGATAGAACTCTTTTTACACGCAAAACCTGTCACGGATTGTTCTTCTCCTTCTCCATGTTGATGATATGATCATTACATGTGACGATCCTCAGGCTATATCTGACTTGCAAAGCTATCTTGGGGAACACTTTGAGATGAAAGATTTGGGACCACTCAGTTACTTCCTTGGCCTTGAGGTCTCATCCTGTTCTGATGGTTACTACTTACCTCAAGCTAAATACGCTTCTAATCTCCTCACTCGATTTGGCATTATTGACTCAACCACTTCATCAACACCATTGGATCCAAATGTCCGTTTGACTCTATTTGATGGTGTTCCTCTCGAAGATGCTACTTCTTATCGGCAACTGGTTAGTAGTCTCATTTATCTTAATGTGACTTGCCCAGATATTGCATATGTTGTTCACATTGTTAGTCAATTCATGGTCGCTCCCAAGTCTATATATTTTACTGTTATTCTTCATATTCTCCGGTATGTCAAAAGGCACTTTTGGCCATGGATTTCAATTTTCTTCCTAATCATCTTTATCATTATCTGGGTACTCTGATGCAGATTGGATTGGTGATCCCACTGATCGGCATTCCACTACAGGTTATTGCTTTTACTTAGGAGATTTTCTCATCTCTTGGCGAAGTAAGAAACAAACTGTAGTTTCTCGTTCAACACATAATCTGAATATTGTGCTCTTGCCAATGCTACTTCTGAGTTACTATGGTTGAGTTGGCTTCTTACTGATATGGGTGTTCCTTAACAGTTTGCTACTCTACTTCATTGTGACAATTATAATGCTATCCAGATTGCTCATAATGATGTATTCCATGAATGCACCAAACACATTGAAAATGACCGTCACTTTGTTTGTCATCATCTTTTGAACAACACTCCCCTCCTTCGATCCGTCTCCACTATAGAGCAACCTGTTGATATCTTCACCAAAGCGTTGTCACCTAGACATTTCATTCTGTTGCTTCACAAACTCAAGTTGGTCTTTACTCTACCACCTTGAGTTTGAGGGAGGGTGTACCATATATACATATCTTATTTGTAAATTAGCAGATTATACTCCTTAATTTAGGCTAATTTAGAATCTTCCATATCTTTACTTTGTGTATATTTACCCATTTCATACTTTATAATACACACCGAATAAAATACCAAAAATTTCAAAAACTAATATACAAAATATGGTAAAATTGAAATAATTAAAAAAAAAAACAAAAACCACATTTAATTATTTTTTGCTATATTTACAAATTTAGAAAATCATGGCTATGAATACTTTTAGAGCTAGTTTGGATGTTGAATTGGTTATAATAGTTTGTGGAGTTGAATAGTGTATATTTTGGGGGGTAAAAGTGATAGTCGATTAGATTTTGTTGATTTTGGGACCAACCAAGAACCAAACCAAACCAATCGATTTTATAGAGAAGGGATTCAAATCGATGTCCAACAAAAAACAAAACCAATTGGTTGGTTTTTATTTGGTTTAGTTTATCATCGATTTGGTTCTCAGTTTTTGGAATTTTCTTTTTTTTCTTCTAATTTTTTATTTTTATTTTTACTTTTGTTTCACAATTGGTCATTTTTGCTAATTTTAAATTAAAATAAGATATATTTCTTTTCTTTTTTTTTATATATATATAAAAATTGAAATTGGACATTTTTTTCTGGGTACTTTTCTAAATAAAAAACATACTCACTCCACAATAATTGGTTCTTTTTCTAAACAACAAATTCATATGCATCATAATAACTAGAATACTAAAAGATACCTAATATTAGAGTTTGTTTTTAAGGGTATATATATCCTCGGTTCGGTTTATTTTGACGATCAGAACCAATACTTTTTGGTTTGCTCCAAATACAATCCAAGTAATCCAATTTTATACTAAAAAAATCAAACCAAACTAGTGGATCGCTTTGGATTAGTTTGGTTTTTGGTTGCACTCCTATTTTAGGGTACAAAGTTTTTTAGTCTAGGTTCGTTAAGTTTGTGGTTTGTTTATCATGAAATTATGAAGTATGAGTTTAAGCTATCTATTATTTTTAATTGTATGTTAAATATCCTACTTTATAAAGAGATAAAAAGACTCGTTCCACCAAATTTGAAAATATATTCGATTTTAAGTTACGTTATTCTCCGTCTATTTGGTCCTTTTGGATGTACTAATATTAGTTTTTTTTTTTTTTTTTTTTTTTTTTTTTTTTTTTTCTGTACTTATTAGGGTTTAGAGTTTAGAGAATCAATTTAGGTCAGGTTCATCTACAATTTTGGTTTATTAAAACAAGTTTGGGTTAGGGGCATAAATTGTAGGCCATTTTCTTGCATATAGACTTATTTTGTTTGAACATGATTTTTTTTTTCAAAAACATGTACTTATTGCAAATTTATCATTGAAGTAGAACATGTTCAGATCTCATAGAGCATGCTAATGTTTTTAACCTGTGATCTTAATTTAACAAAACTTGAAATAGAGCATGTTTGGATTATTTAAGGAAAAATGTTAATAGAAAAGTTATTTTAGTTTAAACACATTTTATAAACAATCGTCTAAAATATAAATATTCATGTCTTTGGTTACATTTTGTCGGAAGTATTTTACAAAGTTTAATTTATTTGTTATACATTCATATGGTTTTATTATTGTCAATAATTTTGAATTTATATTTAAAAACACTTTCACTAGTCTATTTAACAAAGAACACTTAATTTTGGATTATTGGAAATAAATTTGAGTCAATTGGTGGAGATAAGTGTTTAACTAGGATAGCTTTATATTTATGTATAGGAGGAGAGTAAATTTGAGTTAATACGATTAGCCCATCCCTCTCACACCTTCTCTTAAACTCTCTCCTACCTCACGCAACAAGGAAACGCAGGTTAGTCGTGCCCCTGTCCGCCGGCCACTAGTCTCCGGCCAGTCCTCACGTCGTCTTCCGACTGCCTACGTTGCCGCCGCGTGGGTCTGACGGCGGTTAGCCTCTCTCTATCTTCCGTCGACCACAGCCGTTGCCGTTAGTCTTTCGCGGGATTCTTGGTTTTGGGTAAGATTTGGTATTTTATGGGTTTTTCTTGGATATTCTTAAGTATCCACTAAGATTTTGGCCTAAATTTGATTTACCCATAATGTTTGGATTTTAGATTGAAGATTTTGAGGACGTTAGCTTGCTGTCCAGCAAGTGTTAAGGACCGAATTGGTTGATTTTTGGTTAATATCGGATTTGGAACCCTTTTGGATTAAGAATAATCGCTGTAAATTGGGTTTATAATTCCTATTTGTGGTCTACGCATAGATTGGAATTTTTGGTTGATGTTTTGAAGTGGTTTTGGATTAAACCAGGTGTTGGGTAAGTTGTTTGAAGTTTTGTAAAGTTAAATTTGTGTTTTGGACTTAGGCCCTAAAGTTTGGAGTTAAGTTTAATTATGGTCTGTGTTAGGGGATTTGATCCAAGATTACTCAAAGTCGAGAAGAAGATAAATTGTTTGTTATTCAGGCTCGATTTCGTGGTAAGTAACATTACTAAGTTTAAAATATTATTTTTGGCTCTGCCAAATAGTTTAAAGAAAAGCTCGCATGAAACGTTTTCATGCAAGCTTCTGCTTGTGCTTAGTCTAGTTGATTTACCTTTTATAGTTTAGTTAGTGTTATGAGCTTGCCGTTAATTTATCCTGTTGTTATTTGTCTTAACTTTGGGGTTGGAAATTTAATGTTGGAGTTGTTAATGTTGTTTTGAAGTTGAGTTGTCCTTAATGGCTTATGAAAGTGATCATTTCCTAAGTTAAGTTTGGATCACATTGGTTCTTTCAGCTGACCTATTTAATGTTATAAGTGTTGAATTTTTAGTCTCGTTTAGGTTCTTTGATCAAAGATTAGAATGTTAGTTTTTTTTAATTGTCCTGATATTGATGAACCTGGGATAGTTAGGTATGAGGATTCTTTTGAGGTTATAAGTTTATGTAACAATAATTGTAGTATATTGTATATTCTATGAATTTTTGAACCCAAAATGTTGCAGCCCTAGGTGGTTTCTTTGTGAAATTATTTGAAGTACATGCAAGTTTATTTGGAAATGATTAGAAATGAAAAGAAGTCTGACCTACTAACTGAAGTCAGCTTATTTAGGAATTGAAATTGATGTTATCCTAGAATGCTTCTTTCTTTGTCCATCTGCTATACTCAGTAGAAGCTATCTATTTTATATTTTTCTTTCCACTTCTAAATGTTTCATTAGACTACATGCTTAATATTTTTTTTGTAAGATCTTTTCCCTTCTGAATTTGGCTCTATTGTTTCCAGTCTTGGTATTGCATATTAATGCTACAATCTACTAAGGTTTTTTTATTTTCCCCTTCCTATTTGGTGGATATTTCAGATGAGCCTTGCAACTAATTCTCCAGCTCACTCATCAAGCAGTGATGATTTTGCTGCGTTTCTTGATGTAGCTCTAGATTCCCATTCGTCTGATTCATCACCCTATGAAAAGGCCGAGGGTGACAATAATGCCGAAAGTGAGAGGTACAATTAATTTTTAAAATTAATAAACTTCCATTGTTCTTTGAAGTTAATAATGCCTAAAGACAGTGGTTTTAGGTTTTCATTTTTGGTCAATCCAATGTTTTTATTACTTCAATCGAGAATTAGATGGAAAGTATTTTGTAGTTGTTTGGCTCTCTTTTGAATCCTCATATAGATAAAGATATGATATAAGTGTCAGCGGAAATAAGGCTTCTAGAGGTTTGAGACAAGGGGATCCCCTATCCCCCTTCTTTTTGTTTTTAATTGTTGTGGATGTTTTAAGCCGTCTCATCTCTAGGGGTGTGGAGGGGAATATTATTGAGCCTTTTATGGTTTGAAAGAGGAAGCATTGGCTCATCTCCAGTTTGCTGATGATACAATGCTATTCTGCTCTGGCAATGAGGATTTTTTTTATCCTAATCATATGGTGGGGTTTTTCAAATCCATGTATGGACTAAAAATCATTAGGAGCAAGTGCAAAATTTTGGGTATTAATTGCGATCAAGATAAGCTTAAGAGATGGACGGAGATGATTGGTTGTGAGGTTGGTTCCTTCCCCTCTTCATACCTTGACCTTCCTTTCGGGGGAAACCCGAAGGCCATCTCATTTGGGACTCCATTTCTGAGAAGATTCATAAGAGGCTTGCCTCATGGAAGAAAAGCTTCTTCTCTAAAGTTGGTAGACTTACTTTGATCAAGTCAACGCTGAGTAACGTTCCCATTTATTATTTCTCTTTGTTTCGTGCTTCAAGCGTGGTTTGTAAGAATCTGGAGAAGTACATGAGAAACTTTCTTTTGGGGGGGGGGGGGGGGGGGATGAATGAAAGGGATCTCACCTTGTTAGCTGGGAGGTGGTTGAGCACCCCTGAACCAAAAGAGGGCCAGAGATTAGTAATTTAAGGCTTCGCAACAATGTCCTGCTGGTTAAGTGGCTTTGGCGTTTTGTCCTTGAACCCGAATCTTTATGGCATAGAATCACCGAGAGTAAGTATGGTACCTATCCTTTTGATTGGGTGGCTAAGGGGGTTAAAGGTACACACTGGAGTTCTCGGAAAGATATTGCACTTGAGCTTCCCTCCTCTAGTCCATTTTGTTGTAGGGGATGGTAGGGGTACATATTTTTGGGAAGATCAGTGGGTGGGGGATAGACCCCTTTGCTATGCGTTTTCTTGTCTTTATCATTTGTCTTCCTTTAAAAATCATACCATCTTTGATTTGTTGGTCAGATCAGGAAGCTTCGTGTCCTTTTCTTTTGGGTCCATCCTCATTTATCCAATAGGGAAATGATGAAGACAACCTCTTTTCTATCTTTGTTGGAAGAGTGCAGCTTTAGGGAGGGGAGAAGGGACATTTGTGTCTAGAGCCTTGATCTTTTGAAAGGCTTTTCTTGCAAATCTTTCTTTATTTGATTATTGATCCCACCCCTGCTAGAGAGTCGGTTTTTGACGTGGTTTGGAGGATTAAGATACCTAAGAAAGTTAAGTTCTTTACCTAGCAAGTGTTGTTGGGTTAGGTGAATACCATGGCTAGGCTTGTTAGGAAGAGGACATCGTTAACGGGTCCTTTTTGTTGTACTTTGTTTCGAAAGGCGAAGGAAGACCTGGATCACCTCTTGTGGTGCTATTCGTATGCGAGATCTATGTGGAGTTATTTCTTGCAGGAGTTTGATGTGTAGATTGCTAGCTAGAGGGATATTTTCACGATTATTGGGGAGTTTCTCCATTCGTCTTTTAGAGAAAGAGATGCTGCTTTTTGTGGTTTGTTGGAGTCTGTGCTATTTTGTGGGATATTTGGGAGGAAAGGAATGATAGGGTGTTCAGGGGTAGGTATAGGAACCCTAATGAAGTTTGGTCCTCGGTGAGATTTCATATTTCTTTGTGGGCTTCGATTTTGGATCTTTTTTTGTAATTACTCTTTAGGACACATCTTACTTAGTTGGAACCCCTTTCTGTAGAAGGATTGTTTTGTGGGTTGGTTTTTTTTTACACCCTCGTATTCTCTCTCTTTGTTTTTTCAATGAAAGTTATTAATTTTATAAAAAAATGATTAAGATTTAAGAGCGATGAGTTCCTTTTTCAATTTCTGGACAGTGTTCTTTTTTTTTTAAAAAAAAGATTATGGTTGGTATTGTACGACTATGACATTTGAAAATGCTTATTAAAATAGGATTTCATGATTGGTTTAACGTTTCAGGTTTACCCATCTGACTTTCTTGTGATAATTTTATAGCAATTTGTAGATTCTAAGCTTCTAAATTCCAAACTTTCAGTCATTCATCTTAAAAGATTTTTTTTTTAAGAAGCCAAATTTCCAAGAAGAATGAAAGAATAAGAGCAAACTGCAAAGCAGCACAAAAAAGAGAAAAGAATATAAAATTGAAAATTAGACATTTACAGCAATCATAATTATTTAAACTCTCAGGTAATGAGTTTATCTGTCATTTAGTTTCACTTTCATCTAATTATTTTCTTTTATAGATATCGTAGTTCATGAAAGTTTTTATCAGTTACCTTGTGTGTAATTATTATTTTGTATTAAAAGTCTAAATCTATGGTAAACAGGATGCTGCTATCCAATAAGAGTCATTTGTGATTTCTGTGTTTGTAATTTGTATTATTTTTCCTTTTGCATGAATAACAGCATTGAGTCATGGCAAGTGGCGACTATCATTTCTGCACATAATAACGAGGGTTTGTAGGATTGCTTATAAGTTATAACCATATAACTAAATTGTGGTAGTTTATTGTCATTTTATCTATTCAACATGTCATGTATTTTTTATTCATTTCATTCAATTTTTTAGGATAAAGCGCCGTAAGGTGGAGAAACTGGAAAACTCAGAGGAGGATATTCTGTATGGAGTTGAAGAGCAAAGTTCAGGTAAGTTAAACTGTTTGTACTAACCCCTTTTGTTGCCCATCTTTTACTCTTGCTCTACCCCTTTCAATGTTGCCAATTTGTGGCTGCGACCTGTACTATATACAGTTTATACTGTACTACTTCCTTACTTATTAGACAGCTATACGACGTGCTTGCTGTGTCTGTCCTTTTTTTCCTCCCACTCTACATATTCATAGAGCATTTCCGTTGCTAATCTTCTGTTACACATTGTGTGTTTGGTGGTTGCCTCCTCTTCCCTTCTTATATGCGAATCTGATTGGAGGTTTGTCACCCTTTTTTGTCCATCTTTTTTGAATTTTATGAGCTTCTTTAAGAACCATATCAAGTTGGCCCCAAAATGATCTATATATAAACACTCCCTGTTATTGTTATTGAGTAAGACAGTCTTCCCTAGAAACTATGAAATCTCAAAGGGAAGGGAAGGATACCTACATCCCTGTATAACCAAAAGTGAAATAACATATTCTCTGGCTTTATGTTCAAATTGATCCGAACACTAGTGGATAAAAAATAAAGAACAGGACGGGAATTGTTCTTTATATGATACTTGTGGCAATCTTTGGTCTAAACAAAAATAGTCATTTTTAGTTTCTTCGAAAACTAAGAATTACGAAGATGCTAGATGGATATGCACCTGAAATTTTGTGGTATCTGATTTCATGAACTATTTCAGTTCAACGATCCTCTGCTCACCATATATCCTTTATTTTGGTTTCTTTCTTCCCCTACCAATGTAACCTATTCAGTCTTGTGTAATTGTAACTTATTAATATAGAAATATAAAAGCCTTCATGTTGAAGCAAGTATTTGACTCCTTGTATTCGTGCGTTGGTATTTCTCTAATTGCTGAATTCTTCTGTTTTGAAAATAATAATCTATTACAGAAGCAATATCAAAGCAACAATTATGCAGTCATCCTGGTTCATTTGGAAATATGTGTATCATATGTGGGCAAAGGTTGGATGAGGAATCTGGCGTGACATTTGGGTATATACATAAGGTAAGTTTTCTTTATATGAATATCTAATTATCTTCTTTTCTTTGTTACCAATTACCATGTATAGAATGTTTGGCTGGGATGGGGGGTGGGGGTGGGGGGTGGGTTAGAAGGAACTCAGGTGGTCTGGGAGTTTACAAAGTGGGCACCATTTAGAAATGATGTCAACTTGGTTTTAAATGCCTTTTCCTTTTTCTTTACTAATTTTTATAAAAAATGTTAATAATTAACAAACAAAACTAGTATTAATTATTTTTAATACTTGATAAAAAAAAAAAACTAGTATTTTAAATAATTAATAAAAAGCTAGTATTTTAAATAATTAATAAAAAATTATCTTTAATAAGTGTGTGTGTATATATATATATATATGATTTCTTAAAAAAGAAATAATGTCTCCAACATGTCGTCTCCTACAATTTTAGAAATTGGCGTGTCGCCATGTCGTGTCGTGTTGTGTTGCGTGTCTTGTGTCCGTGTCCGTGCTTCCTAGGTGGGAGGGGTGGGTCCTATGGGTATGGAGGGCGGTCCCTAACCCTCTCCGTTTTTGAATTCTGCCCCTTTTTTAGGTTGTGCCTAACCTTACAGACCGGTTTTATTCCTTGGGAGTTCTTTGCTGAATGCTGTTGTTAATGGGAGAGGAGGGGGACTTCTTTTGTGTAGGGTTGGTGGAGTGGAGATCTTTATTTCTTTTCTAGCCCCTTGAGTTTTCCTCCTGCAAATAAGGGAAGAATTGATGGGAAATTGGGATTCCAGTCAGTCTGCTCTTGCCTCAGTAGGTATTCAGGCGATTTTAGTCCTGGTTCCTTCAATGGTCTTGGGACTCTAAAGAAAGGGTGTTTCTAGGAAAAAGAAAGACGGGAGGGAGGAAAGAAACTCGAAAGAGAGAAAGATAATGGAATAATTCCATGTAGTTTGACATGTTCATTCTTTTCAATATATATTCATTCACTGTTGTCAAAATAGATACTAGCTTGGATTTCAACTTACCATGATTGGAGAAGCATCTTCATTTATATATGCTTCTTTGATCAATATACTATCAGTTTCTTTAAAAAAAAAAAAAAAAAAAAGAAAATAGTGGAACAATCCCTTGTAGTTTGAGATGTTCTGTTAATATATATGTATGTATACATATATGTGTGTATATATATATTTTCCTTCAGTTATTTTTGTTCAATGTTGACAAAATAGACACTAGCTATGGATTTTAACTTAGCATGGCTAGAGAAATACCAGTAACTTGTAGTTTGCTAGTATATCAAACTATGTGCTAAATATATGGCCCATCTGATAATCTTGTAGGGACTCAGACTAAATAATGATGAAATTAATCGGCTGCGTAACATAGACATGAAGAGCTTATTGCTGCATAAAAAGCTTATCCTGGTTCTTGATCTGGATCACACACTATTAAACTCAACTCAACTAGGGCATTTGACACCTGAAGAGGAGTATTTAAGGAGTCAAACAGATTCTCTAGATGGTACATTGTCCTCTCATCCGTACATAGTTCTACTTTCTAAAGTAATTTCGATATGGTGTTGACTGTTATTTCATTCCCATCGTGATTTTGCTTTCACCATTGCTCTTTTCTGTTTGCTGTGTTCTTTTTTCTTCCTTTTATATATATGAAACACATAAGTACATTCCCCTAATCCTAAGCTTTTGTATTTGCTGTTTTAAATTATTTGCACCTTGAGCAGCTACGACAAACAGTTTTCTTTTATTTAAAATTAAATACTTTAAATTCAGCATGGACAAATTTGCAACATGGAGTTCAATAGTTTTGTGAATTCAATTCAAATTTGGATTTTTTTTTGTAAAGTATATTGAGGAGGGGCTCTTTGTTAGTAATTCTTAATCTTTTGGGACGTTGGAATTACTTTGAAACTTTTCAAATATCAAGAAACATTAAGAAAAGGTTGGGATAATTTCTTTTGCTAAACTAGTAAAAGGGAGAAATTTAGATTTTGGCGTGTCCTATATATATATATATATTAAATATCCGTGAGTGTCCGGGCTAGCTCACACTCGACTAATCATAGGAAAACTCGCTTGTTCCAACGATATTTGGGAGTCAAGGAAACTCATAGGATATTAAATCCTAGGCAGGTGTCTTTTCACTATATGGAAGAATGCTATCTTTTATTTTATTTCTTTAGGAAAATAAAGGTCGTGTGAATTCAAACTTGGGTCAGTTTATTTTATTTTTTTGCTATGGGTTTCTGCTGTGATAAAAACTGAAATTTGAATCAATCAGTATAAGCACTTTATAAGCATAACTTATGGGACTATCTCTACAAGTACATCTTGACTCGGAGATGTCTCTAAAGGGGTGTTTGAGGCAAAGGTTGGAGTTGTGAAGTTTGCAGAGTAATTTAGTTTGGTATTAATAAAACACAAAATTGATGTTTTTTTAGTTGTGGGACCTACAAACTCTTTAGGCCAAACAATGAGCGGAGTTGTTAACTCCACTCTCTCCAACTCCAACTCCAACTCCTTTGCCAAACACCCCTTAAGAGATTGGTAAGAGTTTGAGTTTGAGTTTGAATGGCCCGTTTTGGGATGAGGGCCCTGACACAGATTTCCTTATACGAATTTTGTAACGTGCATCTTGACCATTTTTTCCCTTGCCCTCGTGGACCATGAAATAAATTGCCCCTTTTTTTGGGTCTTAACTGTTCAGTAGTGTTTAATTTAAATTTTGCTTGCTTTCTTATATGATGTCAAGTAATTAATCTTAAAAATTTGGCTTAATTATCTAAGCTTCCTACGAATTCCTGATGTTGGTGTTTTTGATGCTATGGTAAAAATTTTGAATAGATGTCACCAAAGGAAGCCTTTTCCTATTGAACTCTGTTCATACAATGACAAAATTGAGGCCATTTGTCCATTCATTTTTGAAAGAAGCTAATCAACTGTTCGAAATGTATATATACACTATGGGGGAGCGAGCATATGCCTTCGAAATGGCAAAGTTGCTGGACCCCAAGAAGGAGTACTTTAATGGAAAAGTTATTTCTCGGGATGATGGCACTCAAAAGCATCAAAAAGGTCTTGATGTGGTGCTGGGTCAGGAAAGTGCTGTTCTGATCCTCGATGATACTGAAAATGTAAGTGCATCTAGAATTAGCCGATACTTCTGTACACTTGATCTATTGTTGCTGCCTAGTTATCAACTTATGATAATTAAATGAGTATGTAACCGTGAGATTCCCATCATGCATTGAAAGAGGCCGATAAATTGCATAATGCATTCAGTGAAAAAAATATGTTCTTCCACATTTGAGAGAAGGTTTAAATACATTTGATAGATAAGAAGATTATGTCATGCAAAGGAAGGATCGTAATTCTTAAAGTTAATGCAGCATGTTGGTTCCCCAACTCCAAAAGTTATTTTATTATCCTCTTAGTTTATTATTTATTATAGTTGGGGATGTTTTCTGTAATCTCTAGTTTCTCTTTCTTTATAATTATTTTTTTTGAGGAATCTCCCTCCGTTACTCTTGTGGATTATTCAATGCAACATGGTTCTCTTATTAAACAATAGAATCTTGTAATGGGATTGCCTGTGAATGTTTACTTAGTGAGTGTCTTAGTTCATCAAGAAAAATGTCTCATTAGACTGGTTTTCTATTCTTTGCGATTCAGTCTTAGATGTTGAATTGGGATATTTTTGTCAGGGTCTTTGAACGTTGATTTTGTCATTTTTGGGTTGCTGAACTACCTATTCTTCATACACATATGGAGCTAAACATTATCAATTCTTATGATAGGCATGGCCAAAACATAAAAAAAACTTGATATTGATGGAGAGATATCACTTTTTTGCTTCAAGTTGTCACCAATTTGGCTTCAATTGTAAATCTCTATCTGAGTTGAAGAGTGACGAGAGTGAAACTGATGGGGCACTGGCAACCATCCTGAAAGTTCTGAAGCAAGTCCATAGTGTATTCTTTAACGTATGTCCCTCTCTCTCTATTGTTACATTTTTGTTTTCAATTTTTTACCTCAATCTCACTGTTAGGATTTCTTCTGTAGGAATTATCGGATGATTTGGTTGACAGAGATGTGAGGCAGGTAAAAGTTTGTTCCCTCCTGGAAGTTCGATGATCTAAAATCTTCTAGTAATGACTATTAACTATAATTTCTACTTGATTCCTATATTTTTGTCCTTGACTTGATCAAATTCGAATTTCAGCTCCGGACATTTTCATTATGTAATTGTTCACAAATAAACATTAGTTATATTACAAATTTGTGGATTTATTAGACGAAAAGTTGAAAGTTGTAGCTCTTATCAGACAAAAGTTTATTTATGTCTAATAGGTTAATTAATTTTAAATTTAATTTAATTCATTTTAAAATTAATTTAATTTTAATTTTATTATTTTTTTAATATCAAAGTACTAATAGACATAAAATTGAAAACTTTCCTGAGATGGAAATTCAATGTCATGATGGTATCATATCGTGGACTTAATTTTGAAATTGCCTTCATCTAAACAGATACTGAAGACAGTTCGGAGCAAAGTTCTCGAGGGATGCAAAGTCGTCTTCAGCCGGGTCTTTCCTACCAAATTTCAGGCTGATAACCATCACCTATGGAAGATGGTAGAGCAGTTGGGAGGCACTTGCTCGACCGAACTCGACCAATCTGTGACACATGTGGTCTCAATGGATGCTGGAACGGAGAAGTCACGTTGGGCTTTGAAAGAGGAGAAGTTTCTGGTCCATCCACGGTGGATAGAAGCATCGAACTACTTCTGGAAACGGCAATCGGAAGAAAACTTTCCCGTTGAGCAAACCAAGAAACAATGACAGTTTCTCTCTTAGAGTAGTCCCGCATTCCTCTTAAATGGAGCTTGCATTTGTTGGGGGATTACTTGCTGTGCTGTTAGTGTTTCCCCAATATATTACTTACGGACTCACCTTCTTTGTAGGTCAGCATCTCATTTTTGAAGTATCCCCTATTATCAACTTCAAGGGTTGATTGAAAGAAGATAGATGTGTAGATGCATTTTGTTGTAATTTTGGGTAACCATCTTGAGTTGGGCTTAATCATAGGGGTGTTATTTTTGGCTTTGATTCTTTTTTTTAATAAATAATCCAAGCCTTAACATCTATGGTTCTGTATGTATTTGTAATTCCTCTGATGTATTTGTCTCAGATCAAAGATAACAATATTTGATAAGTTTCATGAGTGAATCTAGAATTACATTTTGGAAAGGGAGAACTATGGGTAGGTTACATTCACATCTATGAACTTTCAATTTGATCAATTAAATCCCTTGTAGTTTGTTAATGGTTGCAACCAATTCCTTTTATTAAATTGTTTTTATTTATGAATATTTGTGATTTCTCTCTCCTTCCTCTTCATCTTCTCTCTTTCTCATCTCCATCTCTCTATCACATTACCACAATATTTTGCGCATCAATTGAGTGATTGGGAGAAATGAGAGAACTTTGGAGTAAAAATCTATAATTTGGATGGAAAAATTTTATCCAGATTAAGTTTTTGGGCCATTCAGCCATCCAAATAGAACTTGGTGAACCCACAAATTAGTTCCATATACAAATTCCATACAAGAAGATTGCAAAAAAATTCTGAGAACTGGCTGCAGCGCAATGAATGAAAATGGACAAAAAGTAAAATGAAACTTTGCCAATAATCCAAACTAAAAAAAAATCATCTTTCTTCGGTCAGCAGAATGGTCAAGACTATGGCTACTTCACCTTTAAGCGCAGTGCTCGGATTGCCTTCTCCGTACATTGAGATAAAGAGGAATAAAGACTTCCACTTGGGATTCTCTTCTAATTTTCATCTATTAAGTTAAACCCTTTTTTCTTTCCAAGCTAAATGGAGAGAACTCCATTTTAACATAGAAATAGCTCCCAGTGGCAACGACATCAGATGTGGGTGTGAATGGAGAGAAAGGGCTAAGATATCCCCTGATTTCTTGGAGAGCAAAGGGGTTCATGAAACTAAGGTTCTACTTTCAGAGATGAGAATGAGAAAGGATGAAGGAGGGAGAAGAGAGAACAAGAGAGAGGAGGGAGAAACCTCAAATATTCACAAATAAAAACTAGTTTAATAAAAGGAGCTGATTTGCAAACATTATCAAATCACAGGGGATTAATTGATCAAATTGAAAGTTATTGTAACCAACCCTATAGTTTAAAGGGTGGTTTGTGTAATTTTTCCTTTTGAAAATAATGGGGTTAGATTTTCTTATGTATATATTGTTTTGATTCTCAATTTAGTACCATATACATAGTCTTTGCTACTAGTTGTGTTTTTTTAACAAATTGATATGTGACCCCTAATCTTTTGTACCTTCGTGGGTAAGAATTTAGGATGTGTTTGATCCAAGGAATTGAAAAGTAGGAGTTGAAAAATAGGAGCTGTGAACACCATTCCTTAAGGACCTACGACAATGAAGTAGAAAGGGGGGGCATAGGGAAGTTGCGGGCAAATAAACTACATAGCAGACAATTTGTAGAGGACTAATGTAATCTTCTTCTTGTAGATCCTTGTTTCAACAAGAGAGGGCTCTCGGATCAAGGAGTACGCATAGAAAGAGGTATTTTATGATGCGGCGGTGGAATCTTTTGATGATTTCGTGAAGCACCTGAAATGACATTCCTTTATTGGGTAGAAGGGTTAAAGCATGGAAGCTTTTATTTTAATCATGGATGGCATGATTTTCGAAGTTCTACGTACTTTCTTTTTAATGAAGACCTATAAGATCTCTCACATTCCGACTGGCTTGATGCCAAAAGTATGGACTATTTTGATATGATTGACCTTTGTGTATTTCTGTCATAATTTGTTTATCCCAAGGAGTATGTGGGTCTCACCACTAGAAAACATCAATTTTATATCTTATCAACTCTTTATAGTGTGGGCCTTAGGAGTTTGCAAATCTCTAGATATTACAATATATGTATTATTGATATTTTATTTCTGCTTTTACGCGTGCTATGCATGCGACCTCATTGATGAATTTAAGAGAGGATTTTCTCCTTTATGAAATAAGATGAATTCATTTCCTCTCAACTACTGCAATATGGTATCAGAGAATTGATTTTTCTCTCACCCTTCCCGCGTTTTCTCCTTCATCTTTTCTTTTCATTCATCATGACAAACCCTAACAATGAATATTCATTGATCGATGCTCAGTTCAATCCTTTTCATCTTCATCATTCTTATGGTCCAATTATGGTTCTTGTTAATCAACCATGGAACAAGCAACTATGAATCATGGACAGAGCAATGATGATTGCTTTATCTGCCAAAAATAAGGGAGGATTTGTTGATGGAACAATCACAAAACCAAAACCTGAAGAATGAAGTTTGTCTACAGCCTGGAAATGCAACAACAATATAATCACTTCATGGATCTTAAATTTCATTTGCAAAGAAATTTCCACAAGTATTGTTTACTTTGGATATGCAAAATCAGTTTAGGATAAACTTAAGGATCGATTCAAACTGTCCACATGTTTATCAACTTTGGAAGGAATTAGTCACTACGAATCAAGGTACACTCTCCGTTGAAGTATATTATACCAAATTGAAAATGATTTGGCAAAACTTGTGTGATTATCGACCTGTTGAAGAATGTTCATGTAGAGGAATTAAGAAATCACTCGAACATTACTTTAGAATTCGTAATGATTTTTCTAATGGGACTAAATGAGTCGTATGCTAGTCTAAGACTTCAAATTCTACTTTTGGAAACGACAGTCGTATGCTAGTCTGTCTCTCCATTAAGAGTGAACACTGATCCTGATGTGAATTTTCTAGAATCCTTATCAATCTGAAAATCAGAGTCCGTGAATCCCGTAAGGATAAAATCCTTAGAACCATACACGAGCATGTAGTCCCTCGTTCTCCATAGATACTTGAGGATGTTTTTAACAGCGGTCTAGTGATTCAATCCTGGATTGAATTAATATCTACTGACTATCCTTACTGCATAGCAGATGTTAGGTCTAGTACATAACATCGCATACATCAGGCTGCCCACAACCGATGCATAGGGGATCCATCTCATTTCCTCAACCTCTTGAGGTGTCTTAGGATATTGTTCCTTAGACAATGTTACGCTGTGCATGAAAGGTAATAAGCCCCTCTTGGAGTTCTGCATTGAATACTTGACAAGCATCTTGTCAATATACGACACTTGAGACAAAGCTGCCATTTTGTTCTTTCGATCTCAAAAGATCTGAATACCCAGAACAAACTGAGTCTCTCCCAAATCTTTCATTTTGAATTAGGTCGCTAGCCAGTTTTTAACCTTACAAAAGTAGGATATCATCTACATATAATACTAGAAAAACTACTGAACTGTTGATGATCTTCTTGTATACACAAGGCTCATCAGCGTTTTGATCAGAGCTATAAGATTTGATCGCAGTATCAAACCTTATGCTCTAAGATCGAGAAACTTGCTTCAGTCCATAAATGGACCGATTAAGCTTGAAAACCTTTTACTCTTGACCTTGGGTTATGAATCCCTCGGACTACTCCATGTAAATGGTTTCGTCAAGATTGTCATTTAGAAAAGCAATCTTGACGTACATCTACCAAATCTCATAGTCATAGTATGAGGCAATAGACATGAGTATTCTGATAGATTTAAGCATGGCAACAGGTAAGAAAGTCTCCTCATAGTTAACTCCCTCAACCTGGGTATAATCCTTTGCCACTAATCTAGCCTTGAAGGTTTGCACCTTCCCATCAGCATCCTGTTTCCTCTTGTAGATCCATTTACAACCTATAGGTTAACCCTATCAGGATGATCTACAAGATCCCATATAGAATTGAAGTACATAGACTCCATTTCGAGATCCATCGATTTGATCCATTCATCTTTGTCAATATCCTCCATCGCCTTCTTGTAAGAGAATGGATTCTCAACTTTACCATCAGCTACCATAGCCAGGATTTCTGTTAAACCCATATAGCGAACAGGTGGGTTCACAACCCTCTTATTACGTCGAGGTTCCCTCAATACTTGAAGTGGATTTGACCTACTGGATAATCCTACTTCAACAACTCTTGTTGAGGTACTAGGTTCTTCAATAACTCTTGTTGAAGATTCAGTAGTTTCTTTGAAAATTTCATTCAACACAATCTTACTTTGGGGCTTATGTTACCTTATGTGGTATTCTTCAAGAAAAGTAGTATTTGTCCATACAAACACTTTTATTTTCTTTAGGATCGAAGAAGTAACCACTTCTCATTCCTTTGGAGTAGCCTACAAATAGGCACAATTTCAAACGTGGTCCTAATTTCTTAGGATTAGCCTCAAGCACGTGTGCTAGGCAACCTTAGATTATGAAATGGCGTAAACTAGATTTACATCTATTCCATAATTCCAAAGTTGTTCTAGCAACACTCTTAGATAGAATAAAGTTCAGGATGTATGCTGTAGTCTCTACTGCATAACCCCAAAATGAGTCAAGTAAGGAAGTGTAACTCATCATTGATCGAACTATGTCCAACAGGGTTCAATTACTCCTTTCTAATACACATTCTGCTGATTTGTACCAGGTGTAGAGAGTTGGGATACTATTCCATGTTCTATCAAATAGTTCTGGAATGTTAAATCCATAAACTCTCCACCTCGATCAGATCAAAATGTTTTAATTGTTCTGTTTAATACATTTTCAACTACAACCTTGAATTCTTTGAACTTTTCAAAAGATTTAGACTTATGTTGCATTAAATAAACGTACGTATATCTTGAATAATCATCAGTAAATGTGATGAAATATTCATAACCTCCCTTTGCTTTGACATTCATCGAACCATAGTGAAAGAGTTAAACAACATGCAGCGGAAGTATCAAGGATCCATAAGCATTCTAATTCACTAATTTTGGCAAAAACTAAAGCATGCTCTTCTAAAAAAGTGGGTTTTCAGAACATACCTTTGATGAACTCTCCAAGAAAATGTCTGTTCAGCTACTATCTTCACTTGATATCAATGTGAACAACCTTAAAGCCTTCCCTACTATGCTCTTGGAGCTTTAAGGATTGGGATTCAAGAACAACTTGAAGATGTGAAGAAACAAAAAAAAAAAAAAAAAACTCACAGCAGCCCGACTGAAGAAGATAACTTCTTCTTCAAAAAATTTTCTCTCAAATTCTGTATTCTCTTATTCTCCAACAACTCCACTCTTCTTTATATATAATAGATGAACATGCAAAGAGATGGAGCACATGGCTTGCAGCTCATGCTTGGAGAATCAAAATAGAGAAGATAATGCATTTTGTGTGAGCATAAAGATGATGGTAATGGAGAAAATCCTCCATTTTGTGCAACATGCAAACGAATTTCCATTTTCTTTTTAAAACATAAAATGACTTTAACCATTTTAATTCAAAATTTTATTTTCTTAAATTAATTTCATAAATTAATTTAAAAAATTAATTAATTTAATATCAAATATTAAATTAATTTTTTACACAATAATCATCTTTATATATTTAAATCATATTTAAATATATATTCTCTTGTTCCGTTTAATTTGAACGTTTCAAATTAATTTCTCAAGCTACTCAAAGCTTATCCATTTACGAGTTAGTAGGGAGACCTCGCGAACCTACAGATCATGGGTTCTAACGATTCGAGATTAATCAGCTAAATTCATTAATCCGATCTAACCCCCATTCATTAACTAATAGGACACTCCACTATAGCCCATAGTTGAACTCGCCTCAATGTAGATATATTATGTCCACTTAATAACCATAATCAGTAAGTCGATCCTTCAGAGGTTGTTCGTAATCACAGCTAGGTCATAAATACCGTTTTACTCCTGTGACTACATCTTGTTCCTTAAGTTCTTACTGATCCTCTAATGAATAATTCTGATTCATAATCTGTATGAATCAAATCCTTTCTCTATCATGAGAAGGCGAGGTCACGATTGTTCAAGACCTGGAGTCAGTACTTAAGAGAACAACCTATCTGCTAACCCTAAATTGGGTAGAAGTGAATTCCATCTTGTAAGGCTATGTCCCCAGCTATTCATCCGGTCTTATCTCCAAAATGGTAAGTTTATTGAGTACTGCTGTTGGACTACTCTCACCATTTGCAGATAAAAGAATAATCCCAAACAAACAGGAGTTCATAGCTAGCTTAGGATTATGATCGAGTTAACCTAGGTTATATAATAAATGAAATAGTCAGTTTTAACAGTAAACGGTCGTTATAAAGAAAAGTGACTATTTTCGTGGTCCAGTCTATATGAAAACTCATTACATAGGATGCCCACACTCTCATGTCTCAGCATGAACGATTTGTGAATCACATTGTTTGTAGCACCTTATAACATCTTGTAACAACTTCAGAGTGGGCCGCATCCAATAGTGTTACCAGGATGAGATATCCAATTTCATCCATATACTTGTTAGACCATTTATGCTATATACTGTCAACTTGATCCTGTTTATGTCACTACATAAAGTCACAATATTCAGAATATAGCCAAGGATGCGTTTACTGGATTTTCATAATAAGATGCAAAATCAACAAGTCATTGTTATTTATAAAATAGAATGTTGAACACGAATTGCGAGTTCTAGGACATTTCCAACAATTTCCCACTTGGAGTAAAACTCCAGTGAGAACAAATATATACAATATAATGTTGAGATACATAATGGGAAAAATACAATAAACTGGGGCATCTACAATACCATAGACATTCTCCCACTTGCCCTAGATTACACTACTCGGAGTCCTAGTCCCACTAGGTGGCCCTCGAAAACTTTAACCGAGAGGGCCTTGGTGAATGGATCAGTAAGGTTGTCTTCAGAGGCTATCTTTGTGACGAGCACATCTCCATTGTGTACAATCTTCCGGATGAGATGTACTTTCGTTCAATTTATTTTCCACGCTTGTGACTCTTGGGTTCCTTTGAGTTAGCAACTGCACCATTGTTGTCACAATACAGTGTGATAGGTAGGTGCATATTTGGAACGACTTCCAAATCAGCTAAGAATTTGCATAGCCATATTGCTTCCTTATCAGCTTCGCATGCAACCACGTATTCCGCTTCCATGGTGGAGTCAGTAATACAACTTTGCTTGATGCTTCTCTAAACTATAGCTCCCTTGTTAAGAGTGAAAACTGATCTTGAAGTAGATTTCCTGGAATCTACTTCAGTCTGAAAATCAGAATCAGTGTATCCCGTAAAAATAAAATCCTTAGGTCCGTACACAAGCATATAGTCCCTCGTTCTCTTAAGATACTTGAGGATATTTTTACAGCGGTCCAATGACAATGTCTAGGATTAAATTGGAACCTGCTGACGATTTCAACTGTAAAACATATGTCGGGACGTGTACACAACATGGTGTACATCAAACTCCCAACTGTAGAAGCATATGGAATTCTGTTCATCTTCTTAACCTTTTGAGGTGTCTTAGGACATTGTTCCTTCGACAAATGAATTCCATGCCTGAAAGGTAATAAAACTTTCTTGAAATTTTATATATTATACCTTGACAACATCTTGTCAATATAAGATGCTTGAGATAGTGCTAATGTTCTATTCTTTCGATCTCGAAAGATCTGTATTCCTAGAACATATTGAGCATCACCCAAATATTTCATTTGGAACTGTGATGCTAAACATCTCTTTACGTCTGCAAGAAAGCTTGTTTCATTCCCAATGAGCAAGATATCATCAACATACAGAACTAAGAATGTTACAGTTTTGTTGACTATCTTCTTGTATACACAAGGTTCATTAACGTTCTGTTCAAAGTCATAAGATTTGATCGCAGTGTCAAATCTTATATTCTAGGATCTGCACATTTGTTTCAATCCATAAATTGGTCGATTAAGCTTACAGAATTTTTGTTCTTGTCTTATTTTGACGAACCCCTCTGGTTGAGACATAAAAATACTTTCATCAAGATAGCCATTCAAAAAAGCTGTCTTGACATTCATTCGCCATATTTCATAGTCATAGTATGATGCAATGACAAGAAGTATTCTTATTGATTTAATCATGGCAATAGGAGAAAAAGTTTCTTCATAATCAACTCCTTCTCTTTGGGTAAAACCCTTTGCAATGAGCCTGGCTTTATAGGTCTATACCTTGCCAGTTTGGTCTCGTTTTCTCTTGTAGATTCACTTACAACCTATAGATGTAACGCCTTGTGGTTGATCTACAAGTTCCCAGACTGAGTTGAAGTACATAGACTCCATTTCATCGTCCATGGCTTTTATCCATTGTTCCCTATCAACATCTTCCATTGCCTTCTTAAGGGTTAATGGATCCTCTAAACCATCATCTTGTATGATGTTTTGAGTTTCTGTTAAACCCATGTAGCGTTCAGGTTGTTGAATAACCCAACCCACTACGACGAGGCATCCTCAACTTTTGGGATGGACGTGACGGGACAACAATCGTTGTTGATGGACCAGCTTGATCAACAACTCTTATTGATTTTTCTGTAGTATCTTTAGAAAGTTCTTGCAATATTAGTTTACTGCGAGGTAGATGATTCTCAATATGATCCTCTTCTAAGAAAGTTGCATTTGTCGATACAAACACTTTATCTTCTTGAGAATCATAAAAGTATCCTCCTTTTGTTTCCATGGGATATTCTTCAAAAGGCATAATTTCGAATGTGTTTCCAATTTTTTAGGGTTTTGTACCAACACGTGTGCTGGACAACCCCAGATGCAGAAATGACGTAAACTTGCTTTGCGTCATTTCCACAATTGATATGGTATTTTTGAAACACTTTTGGATGGAACAACATTCATAATATAAACTGCAGTCTGTACTGCATATCCCCAAAAAGATTGAGGTAATTGAGCATAACTCATCATAGACCGAACCATGTCCAACAAGGTTCAATTTCTCCTTTCTCCAACACCATTTTATTGTGGTGTTCCAGGTGCTGTGAGTTGGGATTGAATTCCATGATCTACTAGATAGTTCTGGAATTTCAAATCCATATACTCACCATCTCGATCAGATCGAAGTATTTTAATTCTTTTACTCAACTAATTTTCACTCTTAGCCTTAAATTCTTTGAACTTTTCAAGAGTTTCAAACTTGTGACTGATTAAGAAAATATAGCCATATCGAGAGTAATCGCCAATAAAACTGACAAAGTACTGATATCCTCCCCGTGCTTTAACATTCATCGGACCACAAAGGTCTGAATGTATAAGTTCAAGAGGTTTTGTGGCACGAAGACCTTTGTTAGAAGAAGATCTTTTCGTCATTTTACCCTCAAGACATGATTTACATGAAGATAGGGAACTGTTTTCTAACTGATTTAGATGACTATTTTTTTACCAATCTCTCAATCCTGTTGAGATTAATGTGACCAAGCCTGAGGTGCCAAGGATAAGCGTTAGGAGAAATTTTCCGCTTTTTATTATGAGTTTCAGCTATTTTAAACATCTCTATTTTAAAATAGCTTTTGCTTCCGTTGGTTGTAATATGTGTAAGTTATTTGCAAGTCTAGCAGAAGAAATATGAACACCTCTTGAATAAACAAACACTTCATTATATTCAAAAGATACACTGCACATATTCTCTAAAAGACAAGAAATGGAGATCAGATTCCTTTTCATCTTAGGTACAAAGAACACATTCTTGAGTAAGATAAAAGAATCTCCAAAAAATAACTTCACATCTCCCACTGATTCAGTTGAAATGAATTCACCTGTGCCCACCTTGAAAGTCATCTCATATTCAAAAAGTCTTTTTCAAGAACTAGTTTCCTGTAGAAAAGTACAAACATGATTACCGGCGCCTGAATCTAATATCCAGGTAAGGTGAGAATTTTACACTATACATGTTTCAACAACTAGTAAATCATATTTACCTTGTTTATTTTTTTCTGCTTTCTTTTCAGCCAGATATTTTGGGCAATTACGCTTCCAATGCCCAACCTCTCCACAATGGAAACACTTTCCCTTGAGAGTTTTGTTTTTTGTTTTTCTTCACAACGGTTTTCTTTTTCCCTTTTTCTTTCTTTTTCATCTGTACGATTTTATCTTTAGAAGAAGATTAAGGACCAACTTTCTTATCATTAACGGGTTTCGTACCAGACGTAGACCCTTTATAAAAAAATTTCGGTTTAGAAATAACATTTATTTCCTTTTCCTTGAGTTTCATCATCGATTGATAAGTTTGCAATTCATTCAACAATGTCGTTAAGTTATAAGTGATTTTGTTCATGACAAAATTTGTCCTGAACGGCAGATAGCTCTCAGGAAGAGATTCTAGTATCATGCTCACTTGACTTGTTTTGTCTATCATAGCCCCGTGAACCTCTACGATGTTAAAATGGACCATCATGTCGAGAACATGTTCTCTTACGTTGGTCCCATCTTTTATACGTGTCACATACACATATTTGATAGCTTCTTGTCTAACAGACGATGACAGTTGCCTGAACATCTCCTGTAATGGTGTCATGATCTCACAGCTGTGGGCATGACCTCATGTTTCTTGTTGAGTACATCATATATACTCGCTAAGATATAGGCCCGAGATTTTTTGTTCTCCCTTACCCACCTATCATAAACATCCCGAACATTTTGGGTCGCCGTTGAACTGGGAACTAGAGAACACTCCTCCATTAACACAAACCTCAAGTCATCTACTACTAATGTTGTATTGATATTTGATTTCCAATTCGCGTAACCCTTTCCATTAAATTTTTCAGAAGCAAGTAGTTGTATAATCGAGTTCGACATTGCTGAAACATTTTAAACAAATTCTATTGAAATATGCATCTAAATCCATTTTAGCAAGTACCCAATAAATCTTTATTTATTTGCAATGATACTTAAGTGATTTAGAACAAGTGCTATCGTGGAGCAGTTGAGAATTCCTTCACAGAAGCAAGAAAATTCTTGATCAAATACTATTATCTAGAATAACTCATATCCCAATAGTTCTTTTGGTTATCGTTTTCGATCAAGATCTTTATTAACACTTGGTAATTCTTGTAAGTGTGACCCGCCATTTTCAGATCTTATAGGACAGTATGAATATGCCTCCGAGAGAGATGACAATATCCAAGATGGAACTATAAGACCCTATTCATTTTACTGAAGCTTGGGTTGTTCCGAATCTTATGTTACAACTTTTCGTAGGGATCGCCGTTGTCAACGACTAGCTAGTGTCGCATAAAAACGACAGCAGGCGCAACATAGGAATCTCACAGTTCAAACTAATGGAGAAGACCGTAGGACAATGTTGACACATTTCCTTCACCCACTTACTATGAACCACTTCCCTCATTCACCTTGTTATTGACCTATGCAAACACTTTCCGTATGGAGTAGTCGAGGTAAAATTGACAAGAAGGCAAGCATGGATCTCACGTGTGAACTCTTGAGGACGTGAGAGTTAATAACTATATATCAAATATATTGTTAATCTCCCACTGAAGTGTTCTAAATGTTTGGGTAATTTACTTATGCATGACGGCTAATTTCATAGAACCTAAGTCTAAGTGGTTTATCCAAATATAACTCTTATAATTGGATTTAACCTACAATGTCTAGGTGATAAACAATTTTATTACCTCACATTGCTCACGGAAGCTTATAAAATTAGTTAACAACTCTCATTTGTTCGGTCATAATCCCCAGGTAGGAGGTGTTCCGTAAACTGTCAACTTAAGTACCTCAAACCTTAGACAAGTTTATGAACCGATATGAGTTTGTAACCGTTTTTTATAAGGCAACAATCTATTTTAACGATTAAAATTAGTTGTTAACCTAAGTGAGCATGCAACTGTTCTTTATGGATTTTAAACGTCTAACCAATTTTATAACAACTTACAAAATTTAGACATGCTTAACATCCACAACATTCAACAAAGGTATCTAATATAACTATTATATTAAACATAACCCTAACATGCATACTATATATTATAACAATTATATCATACTGTCAATGCATGTAACATGCTTCCTACAGTGGGGTTTTGAATCTACATGACATACTATATGCATATATATGAATTTATTTAATTATCACATACTTCTCATGCATAAAAAATTAAATACTAACTGTTATGGTTTTCGTTTTGGCATAAACAAGCAAACAGATAGCTAACTATTACAAACAGCTTTATAACCGTCTTTCAACTGCTTGAACTGCTCCAAATCAAACCCAAAACAACTTGAATCGGGCTGGACGAGTCTGAACCGGACCAATCACAACCCTTTGAGTCTGAACTGGATTGAACCTTTGAGTAAGTCGATCGAACCGGTTGCTCTCGATACAACCTCAATATTCTACTAAGGCCGATCGTGTAACGCCTGGATGTAATCGTCTAGTGTCATCGCCTGGGGTTGAGAGGAAGTACATGATCGCATAATGTTTCTTGAAAGTTGGACGACCGTTTAGCTCTATCGCATAGGACTAGCCGATCGTTTAGTTCCATCGCAGTACAATCGTTTAGCTCCATCACATAGTACTAAGTGATCGCATAACACCATCGCCCAGTGCATTCAAGTCATCGTTTAGTATCTGCCGCAACTAAACGATCGCATAGCTTCATAGTATAAAACATCATTGCGTCTCATAGCATTTATCTACATGATCGTTTAGCTCCGCAATCAAACAAACGCTTAGTGCTATCGCGTAGCACTTCATCACGTCGTTTTGCGCACATTGTTGCTAAACGATCATATAGCGCCATCGTTTAGAAAAATCAATATATCATTTAGTTCCCATGACAAAACTAAAATGATCGCGTAATGCTATCGTATAGCAAATGAATGCATCGCTTAGCTCCCGTAAGTACACGATCGTATAGCGTTTAACATCACAACGACCAGCGCATATTACTAAACGATCATATAGCTTTTCTCCCATTGTGTAACATCTGGAGCTAAATGATTGTTTAGCAACTAGACCTCAGCAACAAATTTAAGCAAAAGCTGAAAAATCTGGAACAACAGCTCGACCTCTTTCGCTTGTTTCTTATATTACATCTTAATTTCAACTCTAATGACTCCAAATAAATTACAGACTCTTGCTAACACATAAATTCTCATCAAACAAGAGCCAATTACAAATTTAATTAAGAAATTAAAGATAATAAAAGTGCCAAAACAGAGAAAACCATAGTAGTGCATCAGTTTCATATATCTCATGAAAAAACACCCACCTTGCCAAAATTAGACCGAATTGAAAGCTTAAAAGATTCTCTGATACCAATTGAAAGAGTTAAACAACATGCAGTGAAAGTATCAAGGATCCATAAGCATTCTAATTCACTAATTTTGGCAAAAACTAAAACATGCTCTTCTAAAAAAGTAGGTTTTCAGAACATACATTTGATGAACTCTCCAAGAAAACGTCTGTTCAGCTGCTGTCTTCACTTGATATCAATGTGAACCACCTCAAAGCCTTCCTTACTATACTCTTAGAGCTTTAGACATAGTTGTGGGACTCAAGAACAACATGAAGATGTGAAGAAACCAAAAAAAAAAAAACTCACAGCAGCCCGACTGAAGAAGACAACTCCTTCATAAAATTTTCTCTCAAATTTTGTATTCTCTTATTCTCCAAAAATTACACTCTTCTTTATATATAATAGATGAACATGCAAAGAGATGGAGTACATGGCTTGCAGTTCATGCTTGGAGAATCAAAGTAGAGAAGATAATGCATTTTGTGTGAGCATAAAGATGATGGTAATGGAGAAAACCCATTTTCCATTTTGTGCAACATGCAAACGAATTTCCATTTTCTTTTTAAAATATAAAATGACTTTAACCATTCTAATTCAAAATTTTATTTTCTTAAATTAATTTCATAAATTAATTAATTTAAATATCAAATATTAAATTAATTTTTTGCACAATAATCATCTTTATGTATTTAAATCATATTTAAATATTTATTCTCTTGTTCCATTTAATTTGAACGTTTCAAATTAATTTCTCAAGCTACCCTAAAGCTTATCCATTTATGAGCTAGTAGGGAGATCTCGCGGACCTACAGATCATGGGTTCTAACGATTCGAGATTAATTGGCCAAACTCATTAGTCCGATCTAACCCCCATTCGTTAACTAATAGGACATTCCACTATGGCCCATAGTTGAACTCCCCTCACTGTAGATATATTATTTCCACTTAATAATCATAATCAGTAAGTCGATCCTTCACAGGTTGTCGTAATCACAGCTAGGTCATAAATATCGTTTTACCCCGGTGACTACATCTTGCTCCTTAAGTTTCTACTGATCCTCTAATGAACAATTCTGATTCATAATCTCTATGAATCAAATCCTTTCTCTATCATGAGAAGGCGGGGCCCCGATTGTTCAAGACCTGGAGTCAGTACTTAAGAGAACAACCTATCTGCTAACCCTAAATTGGGTAAGAGTGAATTCCATCTTGCAAGGTTATGTCCCCATATATTCATCCGGTCTTATCCCCAAAATGGTAAGCTTATTGAGCAGTACTGTTGGACTACTCTCACCATTTGCAGATAAAAGAATAATCCCGAACAAACAGGAGTTCATAGCTAGCTTAGGATTATGATCGAGTTAACCTAGGCTATATAATAAATGAAATAGTCAGTTTTAACAGTAAACAGTCGTTATAAAGAAAAGTGACTGTTTTCGTTGTCCAGTCTATATGCAAACTCATTGCATAGGATGCCCCACTCTCATGTCTCAACATGAACGATTTGTAGATCACATCATTTGTAGCACCTTAAAACTTCTTGTAACAACTTCAGAGTGGGTCGCATCCAATAGTGTTACCAGGATGAGATATCCAATTTCATTCATATACTTATTAGACCATTTAGGCTATATACTGACAACTTGATTCTGTTTTTATCACTACATAAAGTTACAACATTCAGACTATAGCCAAGGATGCATTTATTGGTTTTTCATAATAAGATGCAAAATCGATAAGTCATTGTTATTGATAAAATAGAATGTTTAACACGAATTGCGAGTTCTAGGACATTTCCAACACACAGAGTTCTGAATGTATTAGCTCTAGAGGTTCTTTGGTCCTGTGACCATTTCCAGTAAAAGGTATTTTAGTCATTTTGCCTTCAAGGTAAGACTCAGACACAGGTAAAGCATTTTTTTCTAACTCACTTAGAAGTCCATTCTTCACCAATATCTTAATCCTATTGAGATTGATGTGTCCTAGTCTTAGATACCAAAGTTGGGCATTTTCCTTAGGAGAAATTTTAAGCCTTTTACGTTGAGTTACTGCAGCTTAAACATTTCTGTGTTATGGAGGGCGTTAGTTGCTAATGGTCTTAGCACATAAAGATTGTGTTCCAGTTTTGAAGAACAAATATCAATACCATTCTTAGAAATAAACACTTTATTTAAAAGAAAGTTGATAGCATATGATTGTTCAATCAAACACTTTACAGAAACAAGGTTTCTTTTTAAATCAGAAACTACATATACATTTTCTAAAATAAGAAATTTGTTTTATAAAGTCAACCGGAGACCTTCCATTGCCATAGTCGAGATGACGTGTTCAGTTCCAACCCGCATCGTCTTCTCACTAGCATTTAGTTGCCGTCAGGAACTAATTCCCTGAACTGAGGAACAAACGTGGTTAGTGGCCCCAAAGTCTATAGTCCAGGCAGAATCATCACGCTCCACTAAGTAAGTTTCCAATACATGTAAATCATATTTATCTTGCTTGGCCTTTTTTCTGTCAAATATTTGGGACAGTTCCTCTTCCAATGTCCCTCTTGATTGCAATGGAAACAAATTCCCTTTGCAGCCTTAACTGGCTTTTTGCCCCTTTGAGCAGCAACTATAGGATTAACTTTTCCTATCCCCACTCTTCTTCTTCTTTCCCTTTTTGGTGCGAGAGGAAGAAGGTACAGACTTTGTCCCAGAGGTCGAACCTCTGTGGAACTTCTTTGAGGATGAAGCAACATCTGCCTCACCCTTGTGTTCCTTGCTTTTCATCAAGGATTGAAAGGTCTGTAACTCATTGAGCTGAGTGGTCAAGTTGTAGTCAATCATGTTCATAATAACATTGCTACGAAAGTGGAGGAAACTTTCAGGTAAAGATTCCAAAATAAACCTAATCTGACTGGCTTCATCGATGCTTGACCCATTCATCTCCGCCACATTGAAGTGGATCATCATGTTGAGAACATGTTCTTAAACAGATGCCCCTTCTTGCATACGGGCATTGAAGATGTGTTTCAGAGCATCATGCCTGAGCTGTGTGGACGATTGTCCGAACATTCCCCTCAGGGACTCTATGATCTCACAGGCTATGAGCATGGGTTCATACTTCTTGGCCAATACTTCATTAAGACTTGCCAAGATATACGCTTGGGCCTTATCGTTTGCCCGTGTCCAATGCTCGTAAGCTTCCCGAATGTTTCGAGGAGCAATGGGAGTTGGAATGGGAGGGCAATCCTCCATGAAGACAAAACGAAGATCATTGATGATCAGTATTGTGTTGATTGTGTTTTTCCAACTAGTGTAATTTTCACCAGTTAATTTATCCGCGGTGAGCAAGTTTAATGTAGCGGTAGCCATAAAAAAATAATTGCTAAAAAAGAACAAACTATTTAAAATCAATTTACTTTTCATTAAACCACTCATAAAACCAATTAGTTTTAGCAAAAATTTAATGTACCCTAAGAGGCATCTAATTTTGCAATGATATCTTAGTGAGGTAGGACAAAAGTCACTGTAGGGTGATCAAGTGTCCCTTCATTGAAATGAGACATTCACAACCATTAGATAGAAACAACACCTTGTTACTGTGACTAGCAGTCACCATTGTTCGGTCCCGAATCTGTTATTTAATTAAAGAATTTAATTAATTATTCAAGTACCATTGGAGTTTTAATCTACAGGTCCATGAGGTCCCCTTTTTAGCTCAATAGGGATTAAATGAGAATCAATTTTGGATTAATTTGAATTGTTCAATTAATTGAGGGAATTGATTATATGTTATATAACTAATTCTACTTAATTATATATGATATAATTACTATAATGTATTTGATACGTTATTTGAGAGGAAATAAATATTTGAATTTGATTCAAATATTAATTATGTGAATTGGATTCATATAATTAAGTTCAATATAAATAGGATTTATATTAAATATCATGCATTGTTGAGAATGAAAATTATAGGTTATATTGTATTTGATACAATATTAAACTATAGCATGTGTTATATTAGATATAATATATAGTTTAATATATATTATATGATAAGATAGTTACCATATATTTATATATTAAATTATTTTAATTTATTTTGAAAATATTTTTGGGAGGGAGTTACAACTCCCCCCCTTATTCCTCTCTATTATATAGTACATGTGTAGATGTAGTGCTTAATAGACTCACAAAATTCCAAAAAGAGAGAAGTTTTTCTCTGGAAAAATAGTTTTTCTTCTCAATCACTTATTCTCTTCCAAAAACCTAAGAGTCCACAATTCCTTAGTGATTCTCATCCCATTAGAGAATACAGGAGGCTCTTTTTTGTGGTTGTGACCATTTGGATCGAGTTTATTCGTGACAGATCCGAAGAAATAAAATACGTGAAGAAGGGTTATTCAAGAGTAAGTTTTCTTTCAATCTAATTCTCTTATTTCCTTTTTGTTTGCATGCTGTAAGTTTATGATATACATAACATTTGTACTATGTAATTTTGATTATGCGAAAATAAAATTTGGATCGATCTCCACGCTTTCGCTTAAGGACCTTCAAAGGTTCCTTCAAAATCAACATATTTAAAGTCAATGGTCAGCACGTGAAGCCTTACTATGGAGGCTCAACGGATCGAGACAAAGAGACCATTGACCAAGGTGGGCTAGCCTGATCGCTTGCATGGATGCATCCCTGTGGCAGCTTAATTCCAATATTTCTAGGGATGTTCACTCTATCCTTTTTATACTTTCATAGTTAACTTCTTGTTTTGCGTTATTTAATTCTTGCTGTTTTGAGATTTGTTGCATGACTTCTTAATTTGACCTTATTTGAATTGAGTCCTTGATGGAGTGCGTTAATGAATGTATGTGATGATTGATGAGATGATGTGACTGCTTGAGAGATGGTGCGACTGCTTGACTTATGTGATAATGCTTTACTATCGGATAATTATAAGATCTGCAAGCTTTAACGCATGAATGGAAAAGGTTTTTAGGTTAAGTTTTTTAGGGTTATTAAGCGTGCTGTTAAATGAAATGACCTTTTGTCTGACCTACATTTAATGAGAGGCAAGCTTTTGCGCTTCCCTAAGCCTACCATTACTCATTATGCCCTCAATTGAAATTTCATCGCCCAGGCCTGTAAATAACCTCAGCATTACCTCATTTCATCATTTATCGAGCTCAAGCATCTTCTACTTGGATTCTTCCGATCAGCATTTTCCCCATTTCTCTTATCAAGCTCTCGCCGGAATCCATGGCCTTTAAGCAGTCCACTCTTGCAAGCACTGGAGGCCAATTCAGTCGCCCTATCCCTTCTGCTTTGTTGGCTGGAATCCCAATGTCAGCTAGATAAGTTGCTTTGTTAGCGGTAAGTTGACGAGCTTCTGCCCAACTCCGACCTCTCCGCCCACCAGTCAAGCCTAAAACCACCCGAAAACCACTCTCATCTTCAGTTATGCCACCGTTCTTAGTCAGCCACGTAGATTCGAGCAAGGAGGGTGTCCCTGTTACCAGTCCTGAGATGGTCGTAGCCCAACTTCCCACCGCAAGCGAGTTACAAAGAAAAGACGACAAGGAAGTCTTTGGGAGCATTCTTAGTAACATGGAATGAGACGGAGGATTGATTGAAGCAGGAGTTGTCAACCAGCCTATGCAGCAAGGCGATAGCCAGAAAAGAAAATTTTGTAAATTTTGTAAACACACACGTGGTAAAAAGGAAGAAGATAAAAACACACGTGGTAAAAAAATTTGTAAATTTTGTAAACACACATGTCTATTATAATATTAAAGATAGAGTAAAGAGGGAGAAGATAAAAATAGAGACTAAATCAAAACTATTTAATTTGATCTCCATTTTTTCACTCTTAAGAAGAAGGGAGAAAGGGAAAGGAAGAAGATGGAATGGGGTGAAGTGAGGAGAGAAAAAATAGACGTTTTAATTTTTATCATTATAATTTTGTTTTAAATAATATTTCAACATTTGAAATAATAAAAAATTACTTTAAATGGTTGGGGATCTTTTAAATATATTTTAAAAAACTCAAGGACCTAAAAAGATCTATTTTGAAAACCTAGAAACTAAAGTGCAGCTATTACTAAAAATTAGGGGACCAAAAAGATAGTTTTTCCTTCCTTTTATATTTTTTCCATTTAGCCCTAGGGTTACAGAAATGGCCTAATTAAAGGGATTCTTGTATAAATGATGAAGATGTCAAATGTAATGAAATATTCAAAATCGAAGCATTGATCTCTTCCAAAAATTCACCTTGGTTGTTTGGATAAACACTCACCAATTCTTTAACTTTTTTAAAAAATCATGTTTTTCTTTTAATAAAATAATTATCAAATAACTTTTTTTTTTTTTTTAATAGTTAAAAACCAAAAACTCTTATCAAGCAAGTTTGATTTCATTTTTAAAAACAACAGAAAACAGAAAAATCAAAATCCATAAACCCTGAAATGATTACTAAATTAATGAGTTCTTATAATGTATCATATTACGAAATTTAGATTATGAAGGGAAGCCATAATATTTGAAGATTTATGAAGTATATTTCACATGTATTTAGCAAATAAAAGTAAGTGTTTGGAATGCAAATGGATTATGAATTTCAATGTGCATGATATGAATGCATCAAAATTATAATTAAGTTTTATTTAATAATTTTGATGTAATTTTAGTTTTTCTAATTTTTATCTTTTTTTTTTTTTTGTCTTTTTGAGTAGGTTTTTTTTTTTTAATAATAATTTTGTTAGGGTTAATGATGTAGTGTTAGAGTTTCACTAGGAGGCTATATAAAGCATGTCATTAGGTTGTGTCAGTTTTCGGTTTATGAATTTGGAATGATGATTTCCTATTGATGATGACGTAGATTCATCACCAACTTTTGCAATTCTTGATCTAAGATTGCATGCTTGAGCATTCGAGTAAGTACTTGTAGAGTGTTTAAATCTTGAGTAGAGGATTAAACTCTCCTTATCTCTTGGCCTTCGATCAAAAGTAATTCAATCCTAATTTTTCTCTTTAAATTGATATCATTTAACTTGGGGTTTTAGAATTTGTGTTAAGAAAACATGTATGAAATAAACTTTACATTCTGTTACAACTGTTTTTTGTAAAGTCCTATAAATACAAATCTAGCTAGAATCATCAAAGTACTGAAAAAGACAAACTGCTAGCTACTTATCTGTTGTATTCTTCAAGATCTTTGCAAGATTGAATAATATTTCAGCTCCTCCATGGATGTATGCCATTTTGTTGTCGAACCACGTTAAAACTGGTGTTCATCTTCTTCTTCCTCTCTTTACTCTTCATGCATTGCTAAATCTTCATCTTCTTCTTCAAGATTTCATTAGAAATCAGAGAACATTTCCCCTCTCATCTTTCTTTTCTCTCTCGAGCTCACATTGACCTGCAAACACAAAAAATTAGATTAGTCATTCAAAAAACTTTTGATTGAGGTAAGTGGATCAATTAAATCTCAGTCCTCAATGTGTAAGGCAGGATTTGAGCTTCACACGGATTGTGCTTTTAGCACACAGAAATCAAAGCTAGTGGTTTCACTTAGCTTTTAGGACTAGTTTTCTTCATTGTTTGGGCCTCGGTGGGAAATAGAAAAGCCTATCAGATTATTGGCAAGCCCAACAAAGTGGTATTAGAGCCTGCAAGAATAAGAGAAAGATCAGTCGAGAATCAAGAAAAGTTAATCTTGGAGTACAGAGAACATTAAAAGAAAGCTTAAGACGGTTGTCGCAAGGTATGACATAGAGAAATTTGATGGGAAAGGAGACTTCAGCTTATGGAAGGCTAAAATCAGAGCTGTTTTGGGGCAACAGAAGGCTCACAAAGCACTTGAAGATTCATCAAAACTACCTGGCATTGCAATAGAAGAAGAAAGGGAGAATATAGAGCTAATTGCTCATGAAACGCTTGTCCTAAATCTTTTAGACAGTGTGTTTAGATAGGTTATTGATCAAGATACAACATTTAAGATATGGACAAAGTTAAATGAACTTTTTGAAACCAAAGATTTGTCTAATAAACTTTTTTTGAGAGAAAGTTTTTTTTTTTTTTTTTTTTTTTTTTTTTTTTTTCTAAAATGAGTTATTCCAAAACGTTGATAGAAAAATTTGATGAGTTTAAAAAGATTACAGCAGGATTCAAGACTTAAGGTGAAAACATTGGGGTAGACAATGAAGCTTTTGTGCTTTCAAACTCACTTCCAGACACATACAAAGATGTAAAGACAACCCTAAAGTATGGAAGAGATTATGTTCTTACTGATATAATCATTTCAACACTCAGGATTAAAGAAATGGAATTGCTAACCAGTAAAGATGAAAAACCTAGTGTTGAAGGGTTATTTGTGAAAGGCAAGTCTAAGTACCACAACAAAGAAAATGGCAAACAAACCTCCACAAAAGAAAGCAAGGAAAAATCAAAGATTAGATGCAAGTATTGCAAAATAATTGGGCATCTAATCAAAGATTGCAAAACTTTAAAATGGAAGAATGAGTAGAAAAATAAACATCAACAACAATAGAAAGGTCAGTCCACTCAGTCAGGAGAAGCCTCAGAAGGGGAAGATTCATTCTTCTATTCAGATGCCCTAGCCACTTCAAATCAGAGGGCAGAAAATGAAGAACAAGCTAAGAACCCAGATTGGGTTCTTGATTTAGGGTGTTTTTTTTCATATGACCCCTCACTTAGACTGGTTCAAAACCTATAAGGGTTTAGATGGAGGCTCAATATACATGGGTAACAATCACTCATGTCCAGTAGTTGGATTTGACTCAGTCTCACTTAAACTAGAAGATGAGACAGTTAAGTTACTCATAAATGTCAGACATGTGCTTAAATTAAAGAGAAATCTGATCTCAATAGGCATGCTTGACTCAATTGGCTAGGGATACAGAAGGAAAGGAGGCTACTGTGAAGTTTTGAAGAATGGTAAGCCAATTTTCAAAAGGGTTAAAATAAATGGTGTTTATGTAGTTCAAGAAGTTCAGAAGATGCAATCAACTCTAGTTGTGACTACCAAGGAGCCTATTAAAGGAGACCTTTGGCACAAAAGACTCACATATCAGTGCCAAAGGCATCCAAGCTCTAGCCAAACAAGGGATCCTACCAAAAGGGGTTCATCAAGACCTATCTTTCTGTGAGCATTGTATGATAGGGAAGACAACCAGGCAGAGTGTCACACCCTCTCCCAAAACCTAACTTTACCCAAGATCTGGGAAAGGAAGTGAAACAACCAATACTGTTTTTCAATGTCATCGGACGTTCTATCTCTATTAGCCTGACTGTTAGTCCTCTACAACCTATGATGCTTGTAATTTTTTTTATTTCTTTTTTTTAGGCCCGCCATTTATAGGTTACCCTTAAATCCTATTGACTTTCAATTATGATGATCCAAGTCTCGTCCAACGATAAAGTTTATTCAGACCTCTGATGGCTTCCCTAACCAATCTGTGCCGCAACCTGGGGGAGGGCGGGAGGGGGAGGGGGGAGGGTGGAAACAAACAGAGAGATCGTAAGCTAAAAGCCCAGTGAGTGGTATCTTTGAATTTTAGTTTTAATTCTAGAAATGTTTAATTTTAACGCACAGTGCCAAACAAATGAAGACCAACATATAATAAATATAACCTCCATAGCCTGACAGCTAGATATTTTGGCAAGATCACGCATTCCCAGCCCTTCGGTATCCCTTCCGAATAACCTGTGTTGTTTGACATGGAAAACAAGTCTAGTACCCTGGTGTCCCGTCAAATGTGCATATGTTGACCTCCCTTGTTAGACATGTTTGAGTATGCTGACAATTTCATCCAGGTGCTCTGGCAATCCCAGTCAACGACTCCAACACATGTTTACAACATTCTAATATGAAATCCAGTTTCCCCTATAACTACCCGCTTGAAGCATTTACTGTAATAACCAATCCCCGCAATTATCCTCCCCTAATCATGCTAAGCACATATGACCTTTATATATATATATATATATATATATATACATATAATAGTTTTATTCATCCATGTAATGAAAAGACCACTCACCTTTTTCTTCCGTAAGGTTTCCTCCGATTGTTTCCTAGTTCTTTGGATTTTTCCCCTTAACTAAGGATTTCAAGTTTATCCATTATTTAGTCAATATCTTAATTTAATCATATAATTAATCCTACAGAAAATCATAACAACCAACTTACCTTCTTAAGTTTGATTCTCAGATAAGCTAGACTACTACCACAGCTTTTTTAGAGGTTAATTCCGCACTTGAGAGGCGTCTGGGCGGTAAAGGTATGTATTGGCGGGCAATAGGGTGCTCTGGCCGGTCGCTCCCTGCACAGATGGCCGTGGGCGTCTGGGCGTGTGTCTGCCACATGAAGACGTCCTACAGAGTGCGCGTTTGGGGTGGCTGCAACATACGACAAGTCTACCATTCAACTTATCACTGCTTCTCCCTTTTCCTTTACTCCAATAGGCCTCCAAGTGGAAATGTGAGAGTTCGATGTCCCAAGCCTCTCTATTTATAGACGTCCAGAGTCTCCCCAAGCGCGACACCTCAAGTCTGGCCGCATGTCTCGATGTCCTTTCCCCACACAATTACCTCAACCTTTACATCACCACAATTCGAGGTGTCTTCTTCTCCTTTCACCAATGCATGGTCCTTAAGTTTGCATGTATTTCTATGCATCCACCTCACATGCTTAAGGCCTAAGATTCCTTTACAACCAAACCACATGTCCAGATGACGTCCTTGAATGCGTTCATCCTTCATATGCATTCATCCAATCCACAAATGTGCCCACATGCCCTCGGATATCCAACGCATATGTCACATCACCAACGCATAGCAACCTTTGGAACAACTTGGTTCTCATCTCACCACCTCAAGGCATAGCTCACCATCGCATCTCTTATGACCAACGCAACCTACCTCATTAACCTTGTTACCGCAAGCCTTAAAATGCAAGGGCAAATCACTATGCGCTGATCAAAGTATAAGTTTCTGGGAAGGTTGAAGGGTGAGTTGATACTAGTTTGGTATCAAAGTATATGTTCTTGGAAACCAGAGGCTTGAGTTAGAAAACTTGAGGGTTGAGTTTAGTAAAACCAGAGCGAAGTGTGGTAGAGTAAAGGTTTAAAGAGAAACCTAAGAAATTAGTCAAAGTGGGACTAAGAGGAATAACGGAAGTGGCATGACCTAGCAGGCAACCAGAGCTGGAACTCACAACGCTACCTGAAGATCTACCGAGGAAGGTAAGTATGAATTTAAATTATTCTCATTTAGTATTTGAGATAGAAATGATTATGTTATAGATAGTTGATTCAACATCTAGCTTATAAATGGCTAGGTGAGATATTGTTGGACAAACTAAGGAGTTGATATCAGAGTAACACAGTAGAAGCGTGGTAATAGATAAGGTTATAAGAGGTTACAACAGTGGTTGTTGTGGAACCTTAAACCAGAAATTTCGAGGACGAAATTTTCTTAAGGGGGAAGTAAATGTGAAACCCGGATTTCCATTATTCCCACTTAAGCAGGTGTTAAAAAAATTAACTAAGTGGAAGTTAAATCCTATGTTGAAGTGAAGGAAATTTTAAGTGTTGAGTAGATTTTTCTTGAGTAGTTATTCATAGCATATTCTTGCGTAGCAACACCGCATGTCTTTGGCTGCATCGTAGTACCACCGCAACCATCTCATCCATCATATCCATCGCTGCCATCACGCGAGAATACTGCTTACGTCATTTTAACCTTTCAAGACAGTGGCTGCTGCATATGTTGTTCTTAGCCATACTTCAGCCTCTCTCCATGCCCAATTAACCTCTCAATACTTCATGGCCAACGCATGGCACCACACCAATGCATTTTTCAACACTTAGTCATTTTTCTTCCTGGCTTTCAACGCATGGTTATACTTAGCCAAATTTCACTAGTTATATATTATTTCCAAAGTTTATTTAACAAATTCTTTTAATCACTTAGAAATTTCCTATTCTTAATCTCAGGGTCTAACTCATTCTTAGTTAATCTCTTTTATTTCCTGCCATGAAATGGGAAATGGAGTTTCGGGTTTCACATTTACTTCCCCCTTAAGAAAATTTCATCCTTGAAATTTGATAAGTATGGTTTTATTTAGATTATACTTGTAATTTACAAAGAGTCTTTGGCTCTAATCTTTTATGGCCTTGCCTTTGTTTTTCCTAGCGTCGGGCATGTCCTCATCAGGGGTTAGGCCGTATAGTTGTCCTAAGGTTTGTTTCCCTTCCTCCACCTTGCCATCCCTGGCACCTCGTCCCTTGCTAAATCTCTGGGGTCCTGCCTCTTGGTTGATAGTGTGTGATATACTTCCACCGGCATGAGTAGATTTTTTGTAGAAGGAAGTAACTCGTGATAAAGCCTAGAACTATGAGTAACCTGAGCTTTATGTTGAATTTGGATCGTAGGGTTCAAAAAGAAGCCCGAGGTGACCAAGGAACTTTTAGAGAGAAAGGCTTCTAAACGATGAAGGTGAATGACTAAAATATTTACAATGTTTTAAGAAACCATGTGCTAAAGAAAGATCTTTCAGATAAAGACATGTTTTCAAGATCTTTCAGATAAAGACATGTTTTCTATGTTTCATTAAAGAAAGTCATTGTATGACTAGTTTTACTTGAAACTCGATACTGAAGGATGGTTGAGAAGGTATCCGAGCAGCTCGATACTGAAGGACACAGTTTTGGGAAGGTATCTGAGAAAAAGTACCCAAGCATGGGGTACTTCTATTTCATAAGAATCAGTTTTCTGGTCACTCACTGGGCTAACAAGCTCATCCTATTTTTCAAATGTTTTTCTTCCCAGGTAACGAAAGGTGAGGAGTTCCAGGGTGCTGCTAAGGTTAAGGTCTGCCACAAGCCACAGTTACACTTCTGGAGGGTTTTACGGTTGTTCTTGTAAACTTTGTAGCTAAGTCTTGGAGATGTATAAATGTTACATTGTTGTAATAAAATGGGCCTACTTAATCAGCTTTTGTTTGCCTCATTGACTTAATCAGTTGATTGTTGAATTTGTTCATTGGTATCAGAGTTATTTCCGCAAGAGTTTTTAGGCAGTAAGTGTCAACAAAAGGATTGATAACTGCTGCAGTCATGTCCTTTCCTAGGCTCAGAGAATAGTCTGGGACGGGATGTGACATAGAGCTTTGTTAAGGCTCAACACACAACTAAAGCTATCCTTGACTACGTGCATTCAGACCCATGGGGCCCTTCACCTTTCCAATCCTTAAGTGGTGCCAGGTATTTCCTAACTTTTATTGATGACTTCTCTAGGACATGCTGGATATATTTTCTTAAAACTAAAGATATGATGTTTGAGAAATTCAAAGAATGGAAGGCTATGGTTGAAAAACAGACTAATTGTTAGATTAAATGCCTTAGAACAGATAATGGACTTGAATTTTGTGCATAACTTTTCAATGTTTTTTGTAGACAATAAGGGATTAACAAAATGGGGTACTACAGAGGCTGAACAGAACTATTATGGAAAGGGTTAGAAGTCTTTTATCAGATGCTATCCTACTAGAGAAATTTTGGGCTGAAGCAGCCTTCTATACAATCTACATACTAAACAGGTGCCTTCATGCCTCTCTATACTTGCTCACTTCAGATGAAAAGTTGACCAATCATCCACCTAACCTAAGTAATCTAAGGGTTTTTGGATTTATTGGTTTTGTGCATCAGAATAAGAGAAAGCTAACTGCTCGAGCAGTTAAATGTATGTTTTTGGGGTTCACAGAAGGAGTGAAAGGGTTTACACTGTGGCATCCAACTGAGAAGAAGTGTGTAACAAGAAGATATGTTATTTTCATAAAGACATAAATGTTTATGGAAAAAAGTAACCCTACTGATTCAACACCTCAAGAGAAAACAGAAACAATTGAGGTGAAGCACTCATTATTGCCTACAATAGATCCTTCAAGCTCAAATTCTAATAATTTCAGTAGCCAGTTCCCTAATCATGAAGAAGAAGAAGAAAAAGCAGTTTCTGACACTGAGGAAGAGGGACCAGATCTAAGGGATTATACCTTAGCTAGAGATAGACAAAGGAGAACTATAGTACCACCTTCAAGATATGATGACTACATCAACTTAGCTCTAAATGCCTCAGAACTGGATAATGATTCAGAACAGTCTACTTTTGGAGAGGCAGTAAGTTGTGCAAAAGAAAGGAAGTAGATAGAAGCTATGAATGATAAGATTGAGTCCTTGATGAGAAATGACACATGAGACCTAGTACCTTTACCTAAAGGGAGCAAACCTATTGCATCCAAGTGGGTACAAGTTTAAAGAGGGTATCCCTAATGTTCTAGAACCTAGGTATAAGGCTAGGTTGGTTGCAAAGGGGTTCACTCAAAGACAAGAAGTTGACTATAATGAGATATTTTCCCTTGTAGTCAAACAAACTTCAATCAGACTACTTCTATCTATAGTGGCACAACAAGACTTAGAGCTAGAACAACTTGATGTTAAAACAACCTTCTTACATGGTTTTCTAGATGAAACCATTTACATGTGTCAACCTAAAGGCTATATAGTCAGTGGAAAAGAAGATCATTACTGTCTACTTAAGAAGTCTATCTATGGATTTAAGCAATCTCCTAGGTGTTGGAACAAAAGATTCAATGAATCCATATAGAAGAATGGGTTTATTAAAAGTTCCTATGACAGCTGTGTTTATATAAACACTAAGACTTATGCAAATCTTGTCCATCTACTCCTATATGTAGATGATATGTTGTTATCAGGAACTACCATGAATGATTTGAAACAAGTCAAAGATTTATTGAAATCAAAATTTGAAATGAAAGATATGGGAAGTGCAAACAGAATTCTTAGCATAAACAATAAAAGAGAAAGAATAACATACAAGTTATGCATAGATCAGACAAAATATTGTGAGAAACTAATCAAGAAGTATCATATGGCATAAGCTAAAACAGTTTTCACACCAATAGCACATCATTTCAAACTTTCATCAAAGAATTCACCTAAAGAAACAAATATTGAGCACTTAAAGCTAATGTCTACAGTTCCCTACTCTCAACTAGTGGGAAGTCTTATGTATCTTATGATTTCTACAAGGCCAGACATTGCATATGCTACTAGTTTGGTTAGTAGGTACATGAATAACCCTGGAAAGAGGCATTGGGAGGCTACAAAATGGATTATGAGGTACCTAAAGGGTGCCAGACTTCTATATCAACAGACTTTTGGTACTGCACCTGAGCTAATTGGCTATGTTGACTCAGACTACGTAGGGGACCTAGATAGAAGGAGGTCTCTATCAGGTTATGTCTTCCTATATGGAAGTTGTGTTCTTAGTTAGAAGGCTATATTGCAGTCAGTGGTAGCCCTTTCTACCATTGAGGCAGAATTTATTGCCCTATCAGAAGCTGTTAAAGAATGGCTATGGCTTAATTGAATACTACTTGATTTCATTATTAAACAGAACACAGTAAAGATTTATTGTGATAATCAAAGTACCATACATTTATCTAAGCATCCACAGTATCATAATTGAACAAAACATATTGATGTCAAGTATCATTTTATACGTGAACAAATTGAAGGAAAAAGGATAGAGGTGTTGAAGATACATACCTCAGACAATGCTTCTGACATGCTGACCAAAGCCGTGACCCAGCTCAAACTTAAAAAATGTCTGGACATCATCAAGTTTGAGCTGAAAGACAAAGGGTGAAGAAGAAAGGTTAGCAAAGAGGAGCTGGAACTTGTAAAGGTTCATTTCAAGGTGGAGATTTGTTAAGAAAACATGTATGAAATAAACTTTACATTCGGTTACAACAGTTTTTTCTAAAGTCCTATAAATACAAACCTAGGTAGAATCATCAAAGTACTGAAAAAGAAAAACTCCTAGCTACTTATCTGTTGTATTCTTCAAGATCTCTGCAAGATCGAATAACATTCCAACTCCTCCGTGGATGTAGACTATTTTGTTGCCGAACCACGTTAAAACTGGTGTTCATCTTCTTTTTCCTCTCTTCACTCTTCATGCATTGCTAAATCTTCATCTTCTTCTTCAAGATTTCATCAGAAATTAGATAGAATTTCCCCTCTAATCTTTCTTTTCTCTTTCGAGCTCACACTGACCTACAAACACATAAAATCAGATTAGTCATTCAAAAAGCTTTTGATTGAGGTAAATGGATCAATAAAATCTTAGCCCTCAACGTGTAAGGCAAGATTTGAGCTTCAAACAGATTGTGCTTTTAGCACATAGAAATCAAAGCCAGTGGTTTCACTTAACTTTCAGGACTAGCTTTCTTCATTGTTTGGGCCTCGATGGGAAATAGAAAAGTCCAAGATTATTGACAAAGCCCAACAATTTGATATCAGAGGTTCAATGATAAGGTAGTTTTTAATTCTCAGGGTTTTTGTATTATTTGGTATCAAAGCTTAGACTCTGGATTGGGTATATGTTTTCTTTGATTGCTTTCTTTATTGAATCTATTTTCTAATTTGGATAAAGGTTCCTGTTGTATTGTTCTTCTGAAAAAAAAAATTGCATCGATTTCAGTTTCAATTGATTGTTGGATCTGCACTTCGATTAAAAAAAGAGGTGAATTTGGAATAAAAATTAATTTTCCGATTTGGGCTGCTGAAAAACAAGGGAAAAAAATCGTTTGTCCTTGAGAGAGGAACAGGCGTGAAATTGGAAAAAAGAAGAAAATCAGAAGGTAAAAAAAAGAAATCGTTGGGCTGACAAAATGTGAATCGAAAGGAAAACATTGGAAGCAGGCATGTCAAGCAAGCATGTCAAGCAGGCATGTCTAGCAACTACATCAATTAATTAGCAAATTTTCATAAGTTATGAGGAGCTAAATTTCGTGAGTCATGTATACACAAAGAAGAGCTTCGAGGAACAGTTGTCATGTTGATCAAAACATTATTCTTTAGAAGTAATTATAATCTGGATGAGTATTTTCTTTGGGTGGAGGAAATTGATGTTATATTTGATGACTACTTCTTTAGTTAAAAGGAAAAGGTAAAATTTATTGTTTCTACATTTGATGATTATGCCCTAACATGGTGCAATAATATGTTATAAAAAAAAAAAAAGAAAAATCAAGGAATACATTCATGGAAAGAGGTCAAGCATCTTATGAGGAAGCATTTTGTTCCCAACTCTTTCCACAAATTGGAAACTTTGAAATAAGGGAGCAAAAGTGTGGAAAAGTACTATGAAGAGATGTTGCAATTGCTTAAGAAGATGACCATATATGAGGATGAAGAAGTTACCATGGATCAATTCTATAAACGACTTATTGAGGAGATTATTGAGATGCTTGCCAATCGAGAAGAAATTTGACCTTGTGAGGATTTGGAAGAAATGGTGCACATTGCCATCAAGATAGAAGGGCAACTCCAAAAGAGATCTTTAAAGGTACACTAAATCTAAATCTAGTACCAATTTCAACTCATTAGTAAAAAATGTTAACTTACCTACCAAATTTGAGCACTTTGATAAGGTTGAAAGTAGTAAAGAGAAACTTACGAATATAGTACCTATGCATGATAAATGATGTTTCGCCTAGTAAGTCATTAAGTAGCAAAAAATCACATGATTGAAATCTTACTACTACTACTGTACCGTTTATTTCTAGAGAAGTAGAAAGTAGATGGTAGTAACCTTGGAACTAGAATATTTTATGCTAAATTTCTAGTCCACTAGAGCCCAAAGTAACATTTTATCCTAATATTGTATCATTACTTCCTAGAGAGGAAAAAATTTGATGTGTGTGAGTTAGAAAACAAAAGGCACAAAACCGAGGCAAAAGCAATAGAAACGTATGAAGGAGAAAAGCATGTGAAGAATACTTGCTCTATGAATAAAATGAGAGAAGCAAAAAAAAAAAAAAAAAAAAAAAGTGAAATTGAAAGTTTGTGAGGTTAACTAAAGAGTTTGTTTCCTAATAGGTGAACTTCAACCAAGTTTGCATAGTTTTTCTTTTGAATTTTTGCAGGATGTTAAATGACTTTGAAGCAAAACTCAAAGGATGGATTTGGATTGCTTTGCAAGGAAGACCATCCAGGAGAAGGTTGCTTTGCAAGGAAGACCATCCAGGAGAAGTGCTCGAATTTGACATTATTTTCTTCTCACGACTTCAAAATTGCCTTACAAAGCTTTGATTTGGATTCAGGGATGAATCATTCAAAAGAAAGAGAGGATGATATGAACCACCCAGACATGAATTATTAATTAAATGTTATTTAATAATTTTGGTATTTTCCAACTTTTATCCTTTTTTTTTGTGACATTTTAAGTAGGTTTTTTTTTTTTTTTTTTTTTTTTTAATTTTATAATTTTGTTATGATTAATAATGTGGTGTTAGGGTTTCATTGGAAGGTTATAAGAGGCCTTGCCATAAGGTTGTGTGACACAATTTTTGGTTTTCTGAATTTGGAATGATAATTTTTCTCCGTGATGAGGACGAAGATTAATCATAAACTTTTACAATTATTGCTCTAGGGTTGCATGTCTGAGCATTTAGGTAAGTCTGATCATCTTACTTGTGGAGTGTTCAAACCTTGAGTAGAGGATTAGCTCTCTTTATCGAAAAATAATCCAATTCTAGTTTTTCCCTTTAAATTGACATCAGTTGACTTGGGGTTTTTAGAATTTGATATTAGAGGTTCAATAATTGAGTTCCTAATTTTCAATTCCTAAGGTTTTCATATCAATGCAAGTTTGTTGTGGCATAAGATTATGCTATATAATTATACTAGCGTTGAGAAAAGATTATTATATGTGAAAGATATCATTAAGAAATGGTTATTATATGGTAAAGATAACATTCAAGTAATAGTTATAATATGTTGAATATATCTTTATTAAAAAAATGCTATAAAACATTTTTATAGCAACGTATCTAAACTATATTAATACTTTTGTTATAGAATCAATTACAAATCTACAAAAATACTATAAAACGTGTTAGACTCTTAATAATTGGTTATCAAATCTCAAAAAAAAAAAAAAAAAAAAGTTTTAAAAAGTCTATTATATCTTTATTCATTAGGAATCATATATGTTTCTTGTAGCGTCTAGACTATAACAACTTTTCTCATATATTTAATAATAAAGATCAAATTACGTAATGTATATACTAAAGGGTAAATTAATCTAAATATTAAAATATATTGTGGAAAGAGAGAAGATGAAGAGTTTATCATGAATCAGAACTCCATATGAAGAGAGAAATAACATAAATCTAAAAGGGAAGGAGGGCTTTAAAGTTTATCCTCTAAAGTGATTAGAGGTGTACATGGATTGGGATAGGCTAAGTTGAGGGTATTTTTTGGACCAATCCAAAAATTTGGGTTGGTTGGATTGGCAATCCAAAGAACTCAAATAAAGTCTCTAACCCAACCCTTAAAATTCGGGGTTAGGTTGGATTGGGTTGTCGGGTTATAATTTTTTTTTTTAATTAAAAATATGTAAATTTATATATAACACATGACTAATAACTAAAATCTCATAAAATTTAAGTGCTAAATACCAAGCATCTAAGATATTTATTGCAAATTTCAAATAAAGACAAATATCATAACAATTTTAAAAGAAAAATATTTAAAATTCATAAATTAATCGATACAAAATGCTAAATACCAAGCATCTAAGATATTCGAGTTGAGTTGGGTCAACCCAATTTTTTTATTTTTTAACCAACCTACCACCCAACTCAACCCAAAAACAAAACTAGCCCAACCCAACTCTTATATTTTGGGTTGGGTAGTTTGGATTGTTTGGGTTATCGGATTATTTGAACCCGTGGTTTGTAAATTGAGGCAGTGTATGACATTGGAGAATGGGGTAGGTTAAATACTTTTGTCTCGGAATTCCGTCATCAAATGTGTAAGAGTAAATCAAATTTTTAACACAACATGAAACGCTCAAAGGATACTTTTTTTCATGAGCAGAGTGAGTTTGAGTTATCAAATTGGTAGGACCCAAAATCGAAATTGAGTGTGGAAAAGTGTGAGTCCACAGGGTTTTCCATCGCTTTGAGAGAACACAAGTTTGAACAACTTGTTTTGTGTGTAAAAAGGATAGAATGTGATGAAGAATACAATCCGGAAGAGGGCTGATTCTGTCCACATCATTGTTTTCCGATATTGTAATGATATCAGAGTTGTCGTGGAAGAGTTTTGTAACACTGGGCATTGTTATATAGAGAGATGTTGAATAGGGTGTAGTTTTGCTTGGAAGATGTGCATTCATTACTACAAATTGGCTTGGGAAAACATGGCAGCGGAACAAGAGAAGGCGTGGTTGGGTTGGAAAACTAAATTCAAATTAAACCCATGTATTTCAATTAGCTTGGTTTTGTTATATCTATCCTCTACTCGTCTTTCAATTTTTGGTTATATTAACTTAAGAATTAATATGTTTCCAACTTTGTTTGCATTCGTAATTTCATTCCCAAGTGTTGAAGAACTTGGAGAAAATTACTAATTACTATGTTAGCTAGTTGGAAAATTTTTCCATACTACCTCAATTTATTACTTGCCACAAAAGTAGTATTTAAGAATGATGTGGGATCCATGAAGAATAAAGTAATGTCATAGAAAGCTAGTCTAATGAGGATAGACTACAAGATAGGGTTGAAACAAAAGTTCAATTATATATATATATATATATATATATATATATCCATGAAGAATAAAGTAACGTCATGGAAAGCTAGTCTAATGAGGATAGACTACAAGATAGGGTTGAAACAAAAGCTTAATTATTTATATATATATAGTCTATTGAGGTAAGAGGATTCAAACCACACACCTCATATGCCAATTGAATTATGTTTAATTCCCTATATATGCCTTTTGGTATCCTCCTATATATATATACTGATCAATGATGTGTACGTTCATAATATATATTCTCCTTAAAATTGAGCTTTAAATAATTCTGATTTAATTTGAACGTGGAACAAGATGGATATGGACAGAATCAGCCATCTACCGGATTATCTTCTTCATGAAATTCTGGCCTTATTACAAGACAGGTTGTGCAAACTTGTGTTCTATCAAAGCGGTGGAAGAGCCTTTGGACTCACATTCCCACACTCAACTTTGATTACAGCTCCTTCCCATTTCAACGGCTGCCTATTAAAGATCTGTTCAACAATTTTACTTTATCCTCGAAAGCATGTTCGTTTGAACGTTTTATATCCGGAGTTTTAGAACAACATCGCAGTGAATGTATTAAAAAATTGAGTTACTCTTACCCCATAGATGCAGAAAAGGATTTCGTGACAGCATTCTTATCGTATGGACAATGCCACAATGTTCAACAACTTCATATTACAACTTACGAAGCATATGAATCGTTGTGGTCATGTTTATCCACTTTCAAATTGCTCACTATACTGAAGATTACATGTCGGCCAGTGAGTGACTTAAGAACCTTGGTGCTACCCTGTTTGAGAATTTTAGAGATTAAGAGGCAACTGAATTACTGGGATAATCCTTACTACTTGGACGATGAATATCTATGCTACAACGACGTAAAATTGAATGAAAACACATTCTCAGGCTATCCAAATTTGGAAAGTTTAGTTTTATTTGATTGTGTTCTAGAAAATGCTGGTATTGTTATTTATGCTCCAAAACTTGAGAACCTAGATTTAGATGCTTCATTCTTTGGATTAACTTTCCTGAAACTTGAGTTATATGCACCAAATCTCAAAACTGTTGAGCTTCGCAATATAATACCTTCTGTGAATTATAAGTCGTCTTATAATTCAGACTTTGTGTACATAGACAAAGTAAGTTCAGCAGTTCCTTGCTATGATGATCTTGGAAGGGAACACCCATTACAACAAATGATGAAGGAAGGAGATTCAGTGTCTGTACTCTAGCTCTCTGATTTTTAGGGCTGAGATTATAGTGTCTGTACTTATACTGTCCCTTCCATACTTTAACATTTTTAATTTCTTTATAGGGTTCAGGCAAAGAGTTTAGAAGTACATAGGCCTCATTTTCATCACCAAGTTTTTCTCCTAGAGTTTTAAATTCAACAACAATTTTCTTGAAATCATCTTAAGTTATCAGTTAAAGTTATGAATCCATTTTAAATGTAAAGACTTTCTCCCTAAAATATATTTTACTATGAAGATCTTTAGTAGCATATAACTCTTCTAGTTTAGTCCATATCCTATAGGCAGTTTCTTGATCTAAAACTTGTCTAAGAACACTGTCACTAAGGTTTAGAACCAACGTACCATAGTCTGCCAGCTCCAAGTCTTCTTTTTCTTGGGCTATCACAGTGGTAGGGAGTGTTGATGGGTCAAGGAGGGCTCTGTGAGCTTTCTGCTGGCCGAAAATCGCCTTGATTTGGGTCTTCCACAGGCCAAAGTCTCTTTTGTCATCGAATTTCTCTACTTCGAATCTTGCTACTGACATCTTTGGATGAAAAGCTTGAATCTGGAATCTTCAAGAACTGCAATCTTGTATGTCTTTTGCTCTGATACCACTTTGTTGGGCCTACTTCTTGTTGAATGAATATTAAAACGAGCCCAAATGATGCATAATGTGGCTCTTCTTGCTGATCCAATTTCGTGAGTCCAAATATTTTGTCGCAAAATAATTTGGTTTGGTAGAATACTTAGCTATCGTTTGTCCACGAACTTCCAGCTGATGTGCTCCATGTGGTTTGCTCCACTAACCCTTGCCTGATGGAAGTGAAAGAAAAATTATTCTGATGGGATGCTTCTTCTAACCCTAATTTTTCTGTTTGTTTTGTTCGACTGCTTGAGTAAACGATCGATGATCAAAAGCATGCAATCTTGTAGAAGAAAGAAGGAAGAAGAGCGCTACACAACAATATATGTGGTTCGGCAAATGATGCCTACATCCACGAGAAGGAGAAGATATCTTTATTCGAGAGCTAAGTCACAACTTTTCTTTTTACAGATTTCAAGCTTTCTTGAAGCTATTGTATATTATATGCTACGAAATTTGTAAATGATGAGTACTTATACTATTTTCTGATACAGATAATTACAATAACAAACTGTAAAAAGTTAAAGAAATGTGAATGGTTATTGAATATGTTGAATGTTTGAGCTTATTTTCTTGAGCAAGTTCGTCTTTAAACTTCCTTCTTTAAGTGGATCTTCGTTTCCTAATTTGAGATGTTTGAAGGACTTAAAAAAAAATCGGAGTAAGGAGACGACACGGGTTCTAGGTTGTCCAGACACAATCTCCAATGTCATAGACGTACTGCCCCAATTTACAAACAGGTCGTTCAGTTGAATCGAACTATACTACTTTTTTCAACTGCCTTGAGGTTGAGGTGAAGGGTTTGATATTAGAAAGTTATGTTTGAAATTTAGAAATCAACATTTGTGAGTGATGTTGTTGAGAATATATCTGAGGATGTGATGATTTATGTGATTTTGTGATTACTTTTTGAGTTTCTACTTGGGCTGCATTTTGTTATATTTCTTTATATTTGATTTTCTTGCAATAACAACTCTGGATTGCTACAAACCACTATTCTCCCTTTGGTTTCTGTTAAGCACAAATAGAATTTTCAGATGATTATATGCATCAACCAGACGGTTTTGAAAGTACAAGATATCCCTGTGTCATATCATGTTTAGCTCCACAAGGCTCTCTATAGCTTCCTGCAAAGTCCTCATGCTTGGTTTTCACTTTTGGAGTCCTCTATATTTGTGCTCATATACAATGCTAAGGGTGGTGTTTGTACTACGTGTGTGATGTATAATTCAAGTTCAAAAAGGATTTCACGATAAGCTCCATTGCATGTTTGAGGTCTATTGTCGTCATAGCTCGTCCTAAGTTAAATAGGGTAATGTGGGGTGGGATGTAACAGAACTTTTAGAATATGTTTTTTTAGTCTGAGCATGAGTTCTTATTAAGCAACCTTGAACATATTCCCCATCGTGAAAAATTGACAGATAACTCAGTTTTTTTTCATCATATGCTATCAATTATTTGATGTGGGGTTTTTGTTTGTATCTTTTTCTGTGTTACACATGAAAATTGCCAATGCTACCATTTCAAACTGATGAAAATTTGCCAATCTCACCCTTTTAAAAATGATCGAACAATGGCTGAAGCAGAAAACTTCCAGAATAATGTGTTTTTAGTTAGATTACAGGTTCATATTCATCAAACTTGAACATCCCCCATGGTGAATATCCAAGTCGACTTTTTTCAACATGTTCTGCTTTGGGTGTTATAGGTCTTACATCAATAAAATATAGATTTAAATCCTTAGAATTTTTTCGTCAGTGCAATCGCATATTAATATACATGCAAATAAAACCAAGGAGAGAACTTTTTACACTACAAGAAAAATATGTGCGTTTATAGCTTTTCAATTTAGCTTTTTGAAAAATATATTTCAAAATCTCAAACTGAAAAAAAGGTGGAACTGAAAATAGGTTATATATTCCACATATTTTGTAATATATACACATGTATATTTAGTTATTTTACAAATATATATCTCATATTATATGCTACAAATCAACTCAATTTATTTAAAAAACAAACAAAATTCGTAAAGTTCAATTTCTTAAACTAGAGATTTGAAATGCATTAGTAATCTTTCTCCCCCAACCATATATTTATAAATACTAGGAGAAAACCATATGAATTTACCATATATATATAGCCAAATATCACATATTAACTATATTTAAACAACAGTGGTAAACGTTATTCTCATCAACGTTCTCTCCAATACTTTAATTTATGATCTAACACTTTTTTTTTTCTATTTTCCTCTTTTCTTCCTCATCATTTTCGATACCCTCTACTCGCTTTCTTCGTTTGATCTCTAACAAAAAAAAAAAAAAAATCTGTTCTCTTTAGTTAAAGTATATATATAGGCTATAGTAAGAAGAAAGAGAATAATGAAATCAAGGGACCTTAAGACTTAAGGTGTGTTTGGTGGCCCGTAATGGGATAGGATTGTAATGTAATATTAAAAAAAATCCATGTTTGGATTGAGCGGTTTGAGTCTGATTTGTAGTACAAAAGTCATTCCATTCTGATAATTTTCAATATGACCTTATTTCTCATTGTTTTCATGCTTCACAATCTAATTTTCATTCCGTCTTCGATTACTCAAGTTTTCTAACACTCCTCTAATTTCCAGTAATCCTAATTACATTATAGTTCCCTAAACACATCCTAAATATTTTAACAAAGTTATATTTTAGTAGTTGACTTTGTATTAAAACATCATTTAAGTTTAATACACAAAAGAGCCACGTTAAAAATTAGGCACATTAAGATTTGGATAATAATTTTGAGAAAACTAGTAGGAGAGAAGAAAAAAATATATACATTACCAAATTTGTAATAATGAAGTGATTCTTTTTACAATTTAACTTATTATTTATTGTGGGATAAAGAAATTAAGATTCATTGTGATGAAAGATAATTTGGTCCTTTAGTGAGATTTTGCGTAATTTTATGTTTTAACTTGAAACTTCTGTTTATATTTGATTGTTGAGAAAATTAGTATAAGAATTGAATAAACAAAGAAAAAGTAAAAGTTGTATTTATATAAAATAAAAGATGGTATCTATATAAGCTAAGTTAAGGCTGAGTGTATTCTTTTCAACTCTTTTTGAAAGCTGTCTAAGGGTATCTTTGAAAGAATTTTTGATAGAAAGTACAAAGTTTAAAGGCTTTTATTTTTAAATAATTTAGCCAATAACATATGATACATGAAAAATAAATTAGCTTTACTTACACTTAGATCATATATAATATATACAGAGTAGGTCTTAATGTAAAGTTGTTGAGCCATGTGGAATGGCGCATAGGTTAAGACTTTTGTCACGAAACTCTCTTCATCACATTCGAAGTAAGAGAATGTCAATTTTTCAATATATTCACCACAATGTTTTGATAAAGCTCTCAACATGAAACGCTCAAACGATCTTTCTTTCCACAGGGTTTTCCACCAAAGTTGAGTGTGGGAATATGAGTCCACAGGGTTTTCCACTGCTTTGATAGAACACAAGTCTGAACAACCTGTTTTGTGTCTAAGAAGGACAGAATGTCGTGATGAAGACAATCTGGTAAAGTGTTGATTCTGTCCACATCATTGTTTTCTAGTATTGACATGATAAAATTGTGATAGCGTCGCGTTGCATGTTCAAATAACCTGTTAACCAGAATAACTTGAACTACTCAACCCAAAATATAAAGGGTTGGATTGGATTAAGCTTTTTTTATTTTTTTTATTGGATTAGATAGTAGGTTGGCTAAAAAAAGTTTTGGTTGATCCAAACCTAACCTAATATATATATATACATACATATATATATATACATATATATATACATACATACATACATACATATATATACATACATATATACAGATATATAAATAAAGTTTGATTACTTTGAATTGATTACTTTGAGAATTTTTAATTTAAAATTGTTATGACATTTATCTTTGTTTAAGATTTGTAATAAATATCATAGATATTTGGTATATAGCATTTGAATTTTATGAGACATTAGTTATTAGTCATGTGTTGTATATAAATTTACATATTTTAAATTAAAAAGAAAAAATAAGTTATAACCTGCAATTCAACCCGAGTTTAAGGATTGGGTTGGGTTGGGTGGGAGACTTTATTTGAGTTTTTTGGGTTGCCAACCCAACCAACCCAAATTTCGAATTGGTCTAAGAAACACCCTCAACCCAACCCAACCTATGTATATCCCTAGCATCACGACACTGCACCAAATACGGTTCTACTGGAAAAAGCGTCTGGTGCTAGCACCGTTGCACTGTGCACTGCGCCTTCAAGGACATTTTGATCATTTTGACACTCTTCCTCGGTTGATGCAATGAAGTTCGTGTTAGTCTGTTTTAACTTCATTTTGTCACCAATGTCTCGTTCTATCCTGAATGTGCTCAAAACCTATAAAATAACTCATTAATAGATTCACTGCGATGTTGATAAAAAACTAGGAGTATAAAACATTTGAACGAACTTCCTTTCGAGGGTAAAGTAAAATTGTGGAGCAGATTTATAGTTGGCAGCCGTTGAAATGGTAAGGAGTTGCAATCAAAGTTGAGTGTAGGAATGTGAGTCCAAAGGGTCTTCCACCACTTTGATAGAACACAAGTTTGCACAACCTGTTATGTGTCTAACAAGGACAGAATTTCATGAAGAAGATAATCTGGTAGATGGTTGATTCTATCCATATCCATCTAGTTCCACGTTCGAATTAAATCAGAATTATTCAAAGCTCAATGTGAAGGAGAATATTATGAACGTACACACCATTCATTACTATTGAAAAGAGTGAGGAGCTACAAATGAGTAAAGGGGTTTGGAAGATGTGAAGTCATTTCTAACTAAATGCATACGTGTACGTCGTTGTAAAACTAAATTCGAATTAAATTGCCTTTTATAAATTATGTTTGTTATCGGTGAATAGTGGCATTAGTTTTAGTTTTAATTTTAATTTGTTTTCCTTTTTCTTTTTTCTTTGGGTTAGAAACACAAACATTCTAAAATCTATATATCTAAATTAAATTCAACTTTCACATGGTTCAATTGAAATACCAAAAAGTATTTTGAAATTGTCTTTTGCTAGTGAACTCCTTGAATATGTTAATGACCATAAGGTTTGTAGTTTGATCCCATATATATATTATTTGAATTTGTGACCATTTTTATCACCTATAAATATTTACTATTTATCATATCATTTTTATATCTATTAACAACTACATGTTTGATAAACTATGCTTGTGTTTCTCTTGATCATTGTGAAGCATTGTCTTTTATTGAGAAAGATTTTTTACACTTAAGAGAAACCTAAGTATACCGAATGAAGTAGTTTTATTTGAAATAAGGAAAGAATAAATAAATCCTTTTAAGGGAGTCTCACACTTTGGGGGAATCTAAGTTTTCTTATACTAATATCACTGTAGAAGTTGTACTGTTTATAAATACACATTGTAATCTATTTATTAATAAAATTATCTTTCCTTGCGCTCTCTAACCCACAAATGGGTATTTACACCAATTAGGTTACCAGATTTATGTCTTATTTTATCTTTTCATTATATGTTCTGTTGCTTTATGTGGTTGATCACCCTTCATTCAAAGTTGATCACTGTCTTTCCATTTTTCAAAGTGGAACAATTATCCTTCAATATTTTGTCAAAATTCTATGCATCTACAATGACATCACTATCTGTTGGGAATGCAATCAAAGTCTCATATTGGTTAGATCACTAGAAGAAATTCGGCCTTTAATGTCGGTTGGCAACCGACATTAAAGGTAGTGTTATTAAAGGTCTTTAATGTCGATTGCCTTTAATGTCGGTTTTAAACCGACATTAAAGATCTTCAGTAGCACCAATATTACAACCTTCAATGTTGGTTGCAACCGAGATTGAAAGTCTCAATATTGAAAGTCTTGCAACCGACATTAAAGCCTGTTTTTTTTTTAATTCTTAACCGACATTGAAGCCCGAATCTATCCGTTTTTTTTTTTAAATTTCGTTGCCAAATAAATTTTTTTGGTCAAATAAGTTAAAAACGACATTATATGTCTCGTGTTGGGTCAGGAAATGTCCGTCATTGTTTTATATTAAATAGTATAAAAAAAATTGCATGGCGAGCCCATCAATATTTGTCTTCCACCTATGAATATATCCACAAACAAGAATCAATATTTCCAATCCATTACATATACTCATCAATATTTGTCTTCCACCTATGAATTTATCTACAAACAAGAATCACAATACCAAAACCAGACTTTCATAGAATACTTACAACAAAGCCATCATTTCTCTCATTCACAAATATCAAGTAGTACTAATTTCATGAATAAACAAGAATCACAATACCAGAATCACAATACCATGAATACAACTATCAATAATAAACAGATACACCTATGAATTACAAATAAGAATCACAATACAAGAACCAGACTTTCATAGAATACTTACACCAAGCCATCATTTCTCTCATTCACAAATATCTAGTATAATTCCATGAATAAACCAGAATCACAATACCAGAAATACAGCTTTCAATGATAAACAGATCATGTCTTCCACCTATGAATTTATCCACAAACAAGAATCACAATACCAGAAGCAGACTTTCATAGAATACTTACACCAAGCCAACCAGAACCAGACTTTCATAGAACACTTACACCAAGCCAACCAGAACCAAAATTTCATAGAATACTTACACCAAGCCATCATTTCTCTCATTCACAAATATCTAGTACTAGTTCCATGAATAAACCAGAATCACAATACCATAAATACAGCTTTCAATGATAAACAGATCATGTCTTCCACCTATGAATTTATCCACAAACAAGAATCACAATACCAGAAGCAGACTTTCATAGAATACTTACACCAAGCCAACTAGAACCAGACTTTCACAGAATACTTACACCAAGCCATCATTTCTCTCATTCACAAATATCTAGTACTAGTTCCATGAATAAACCAGAATCACAATACCATAAATACAGCTTTCAATGATAAATAGATCATGTCTCCCACCTATGAATTTATCCACAAACAAGAATCACAATACCAGAACCAAACTTTCATAGAATACTTACACCAAGCCAACCATAACCAGATTTTCATAGAATACTTACACCAAGCCATCATTTCTCTCATTCACAAATATCTAGTACTAATTCCATGAATAAACAAGAATCACAATACCATAAATACAGCTTCCAATAATAAATAAATCATGTCTTCCACCTATGAATTTATCCACAAACAAAAATCACAATACAAGAACCAGACTTTCATAGAATACTTACACCAAAGCCATCATTTCTCTCATTCACAAATATCAAGTAGTACTAATTCCATGAATAAACAAGAATCATAATATCATAATACAGCTTCCAATAATAAACAGATCATGTCTTCCACCTATGAATTTATCCACAAATTCATTCTAAGCTAGCATTTAAATTCTATTGAGACAAAAAAACAAGAATTACATCCTTACACAAATCGGCCAATAAAACTTGCCCATTGGGTCTGAATGACGTCGATCTCTCCTTGCGTATATGCATCTTTTGTATTGAACTACAAAAAGGAAAAAAAAAAAAGATAAACTCAACATAAGTTTACATCCATTTATTAAATTAAAGCTAACACTATATAAAAAATAAATAATTTACATACGAGGCTAGTAATGGGAGTAGTAGGATTATGCACTATTTCGTGTATATACTTTTGTACATAGTACTCACATTCTACAGAATCTAATTGACGAGGGCACTGCATATAAAGCTGAAAACAATTGTTAAATTGTTATAAAGAAGTCGAATGAACATAATTGTTAAAAAATGAATATAAATTTATCTTTACAGATTTCCATTTTGGAGAAGACCGATAGTGTTGGAGATCGTGCTTGGCTTGCCATGTTTTCAATCCACTAAATAGTTTAAAAAAATTAGTTAAACATAAATACTTCAATTAAGAGTTAAGAAAGTTCAATTACACTTACATATTTATAACTCCATGAAAATCCTCTTGAACCTTGCTTTGAAGAGAATCCAAAATATAAACACAATTTTCTTGTAGATTGATTACAATCAATATCCAATGATAACTATAATAAGCAACAATTTTGAAATATTAGTACGTGTATAATGCAAATTAGCCACAACATAAACACAATTTACTTACCCTGTGTTATATGGAATGAGAACTATTTGGTCTAAATTAGCCAATTCTAATTGATTGGCTAAATTTTTGGATCGGATATCTTGAGACTTCACGTGTGGCGATATTCTTGCTTGATCAATTATAAAAAATTTCTTCATAATATCACGACCACATTCATCCCAAAGATATCTAAACAAAGTAAAAGTTATTATTTATCAACATGAAACAAAGTATACATGAGTGAATCTAGATGAGTAATACTTACGCAATGTATGTCAAAATACACATGTAACCTATTTCAACCATATTGCAATATTGGAGCAGATCATCACGGCCTAAATAAATAAATTTGTCTCTTCCAAATATATGCCCGTCCAAAGAGATACGGATCATGTCTACATTGTTCATGTTATGCATGACATGTCCGTTCAATAATTTGATAGTACCATTAGCTTTAGCATATTTGGAGGACTGGCTGAAGCTCTTAATGGATGAATGATCCTACCATAACCAAAGTTACAAAAATTCAAAGTCGGAAAATAATAAATAACCAAACTCATAAACTAAAAAGAAAACATATTTTTTTCTCGTCATCCATAACTACAAGTTCACGAGGCCATTTTGCGAAGTTACCCATTGCTTGTTTTAAGAACTCTATTTTACCCTTCGTAGGAATTGGTATAGGCAAATCTTCTCCAATGACAATGTAAATCAGAACTTTAATAGTTAAGCATGACACATCATCATCAAATGCTGTGGCTACTGCAACAATATTATCTACAGTTCCTATAGTCAAGTGGCATAGTGTCCCATTAACAAAGAACTTATGTCATGCATGGTTAAGCACGTACAATATGATTAAAATTTAAAAGTCACAATAAATAAATTACCTCCAAATCTTCTTTGGACATCTTCTCAGTATCTTCTTCTTTAGACATCTTCTCAGTATCTTCTTCCGATTCACTTAGTGCAACACTTCCAACAGATGATTTGGACTGATGAGATTGTTTGCTGTGAGTTCTTTCTCTTGACATTTTACCATGTCGAACAATTTTTTGACTAAAGTCTCCTTTAGTTTCTTGTCTCATAGAGGACTTTGGTTTTACTAATTTGAAATATTGAGAATGAGAAACAAAATCACCCATTCCTCTAACATGTCCCCAATGTTCTTCCGTACCCAATGCTTCCTAGATGCAGACATTAGTATACAATGTTTGGACTTAGAATCCACATTGAACGACATCTGCACAATGAAAAAAGTAGTTAAACAATAAACTAATAAACTACTATGCACGTGAATTAAAAGTTTAGAAAACATACCGTTACACAATCAAAAAGTTTGTCTTTTAAATGATTTGGAACTTTTTTCCAAGAATCATATGTTATAAGAATTTGTTGTCGAACACAAACTCCTATATAACTCTGCATCTTCTTTGCTCCAGATCCAACCAGTTGTCCATGTTCATTATAATCGATGGTCAACCGTTGCCCGGATGTTTTGTGCCAACTCAGACATTATAATTGGGCCACGTGGTATACTTATTCTGCTATGTTTTTGTGGGATCATATTTCTATCATCATCGCTGCTACTTGTTGAAGTTTCCATGTCAATCTGAAAAAAAAGAAAAATACATTACTCACACAAAAAACATATCATCTTAATATTTAAATACATATAACCATAGTAAATGACATACCATATTTAATACATTATTTATCAACCCATCGACCCTCACAATCATGTCTAATGTATGTGGATGTTGTATCATCAATCTCAATAAATGTATCAACATTGGGCATTCTTTGCATACCTCCATAACCACACTCTTGTAACATATCTCCTATTTCATCTTCATAAAAATCATCCTCAATTGTTCGTTGTGGAGATGTTAAAACAATTGACCAGCCCGAATTTGCGGGGTCTTTTACATAGAACACTTGTTTTGCTTGAGAGGCTAAAATAAACGGGTCTGATTTATGTCCAATACGATTGAGGTCCACAATAGTAAACCCAAACTCGTCTTTTTTTACTCCAGTTCTATTCTCAACCCAATTACATTTTAATAAAATAAATGATAATCCATGATAGTCAAGCTTCCATATTTCTTGTATTACACCATAAAAGGTCATATCTGACATGACGGGCCTTTTATCCTTAGCACTAGAGACTTGCATTGTGGTAGCCGTTATACTAACTCCACTATTTTGAACCCTCCTAACATCATCGCGATTCTTTGTGTGATAGTAGTAACCATTGACTACATAACCTGAATATTTTGCCATAGTTGGACAAGGTCCATTAGCTATCTATCTCAAAGAAGGTGATATGGAATTTTTGGGAACTTCGAGAGCTAGTGCAACCTACGATATATTTCATAATATTTTAGTAGTTAACATTTAATTATACATCAAATAGTAGGTCTCTAGAGATTACCCGTGTGGACAACCACCAACTGAATGTACGATTATGCTCTTCTTGAAACCACTTTCTACTTTTATTTTTACCAGAATTAAGCTTAGACAAAATATCCATATGTTGCCTATTATAAATGACAAAGTTAGTAGATTATTGAATAATCAAGTAACCTAAAACAAGAATAAGATGAAGATCTACATACTCGACGTAAGGAAGCACATCATTTACATTTTAAAGGACATAAAGATGAGCTTGATCTAACTCATCCTTACTCGATCTGATAAAAGAAGCAGTTGATAATGCTCTATCAATGTTTGAATTCGCTTTCTTTGTTGATGAGTTTAGCCCAATAGAATTAACACCAAATACGAATTCAAAACAAAACTCTATAGTCTCTTCAATAATATAATTTTCTCCAACACAGCCTTCTGGTTGATTTTTATTTCGTACATAAGTTTTCAACACTTTCATGTATCGTTCAAAAGGATACATCCACCTCAAATAAACAGGTCCACAAAACTCAACTTCTCTTACGAGATGCACTACAAGGTGTACCATTATTGTGACGAATGATGGAGGAAAATACTTCTCTAAGAGGCATAGAGTGACAACGATATCCTCTTGCATACCCTTTAACTGAGATGAATCGATCGCCTTGCAACATATAGCATTAAAGAAGAAGCATAGGCGAGTAATTGCAAGTCTTACAAGTTTGGGTAAAATATCACGAATGGCTACCGGTAATAATTGTTGGATAAGAACGTGATGGTCATGCGACTTAAGTCCGTAAAGTTTCAAATCTGTGAGCGACACTAAACTTTGAATGTTCGATGAATAGCCTTCAGGTACTTTAATTTCTGATAGTACCTTACAAAAGCTCAATTTCTCAGCTCGTGTTAATTTATAACATGCGGGAGGTAAAAAGACTTTTTTTCTCTCCTACTTGAGGGACTAACTCTGATCTAATGTTCAATTTCACCAAATCTAATCGAGTCTTTATTCCATCTTTTGTTTTACCAGGAATATCAAGCAATGTGCCAATAAGATTTGCACATACATTCTTTTCAATGTACATCACGTCTAAACAATGTCGCATGTCAAGATACTTCCAATATTCTAACTCGAAAAGAATAAATTTTTTGTTCCAATAAGTTGAATTGTTATCTCCACTGTTCTTTTCTTTGATACTTTTCTTACCAAATGAATATTGATACTTACTTGTTTCTGCAAGAATTTCTTCCTCGCTCAATGGTTCTGGACCAAATTCTAATTCTTGTGCGCCATTAAAAGCTTTTTTTTGTTTCCTATATGGATGATGGTGGGGTAGAAACTTGTGATGCCCGAGATATGCCATCCTCTTCCCTTTTGGTAAATAAGTGGATGAAGTATTCTCTCCACAAATTAGACATGCATGATATCCTTTAACCGTACAACCACACAAGTTACCATAGCAAGAAAATCATTAATAGTCCATAATAAAATAGCTTTAAGCATGAAACGTTGTTCTTCATATGCATCGTAACATTCTACCCCATCTTTCCAAAGTTTTTTCAAGTCATCTACGAACGGAGCTAAATAAACATCTATGTCATTTTCCTGTTGTTTAGGACCAGATATTAGTGTAGTCAACATAATAAATTTTCGCTTCATACATAACCATGGAGGTAGATTGTACGTCACTAACATCACTGGCCAACCGCTATATCTACTACTCAAATCTCCATGTGGATTTACCCCATCTGTCGAAAGAGCAAGACGAAAATTTCTAAGTTCTGACCCAAACTTTGGCCACAAAGTCTATTTTTTCCACGATAGGACATCTTTGGGATGTTTTAATAAACTATCTGTTTCTTTTTTTTTTTTAGCATGCCACATCAATAAACTTGTTGTCTCTTTACTTTGAAACATTCTTTCAAATCTTGGAATTGGGGGGAAATATCACATGACTTTTGCTGGGATATTCTTAGCCCTTTCGTTTAAATTTTTTTTAAGCTTCCATCTTGACATACAACAAATGGGGCATACATTTGCATTAGAGAGTTCTTTTATAAACAAGCAATAATCATTTCTACATACATGAATCTTTTCGTACTTCATTCCAAGAGTACCCAACATCTTTTTTGCTTCATAAGTAGAAGTTGGAATTTCATTAGGACTAGGTAATATGTCATGAATTAATTCCAACAACTTAGTGAAACTCTTATCGCTCCATCCAAATTTAGCTATTAAATTATTTAACTTTACCAATGTAGATATTTTGAAAAAAGTTTTACAATTTGGGTACAATGATTTCTTCGCATCATCTAATAATTCTTCAAAATTATCGAATTTTCCACTAAAATAGTTATTGTATGTAGCCTCAAACATTCCAATTGTGTCATCAACATCAACATCATCCTCATCAGCTTCGTCTCTTTCACTAGTAGACACATTTTCATTGTTCCTCTTAATCGGTAATGATTCACCATGAAAAATCCATATCTGATAACTTTGATCTATACCATTAGAAAATAAGTGTTCTCTTATTTTGTTCACATCTAGAGTCTTTGCATTAACACACTTCAAACATGGACAACTCATCACATTCGGTATATTTGAATGTTGTAGACCATTTTTAATAAACACCTCGACCCCTAAACCATACTCGGCCGACATTCTATTCATTTTCATCCATGACTTATCCATGATTGTAAAATATGCAACTTAATCTAAAAAAAAAAAAACAATAACAAGGGAAAATTTAAAAGCATAAAATTATGATTGAAAAATATGCAACTTCAACAAATTTAGAACAACTAGACTTTTAAGATAAACATCTTATAAATATTACCTTGTCCTTGTTATTAATGTTATTATGAAGTTCTTTTTGTGTTGGGTGCACCTTCTCCACTTGTCAACCTTCTTAAAACACGTCCAATGCAATCTTCCTATCTTCCTTCCAAATCCCCAAGAATCAAAATTTAGCCTTACACGTCAAACTTGAACCTAACAAATGAAAAACTTCACTCAACACCACACAACAACTGGCAGTGAATTCTAAGCTAAAGCCAATGGGAGGTAAGGACTCTAAACAGTAACATATGGAGATGACAAGCATGAACCATTAACCACGTTACGTATAAATTAGATCGACGGAAGAGAAAAAAGGCCTACTGCACGAAGCTACAAAAGATTAACGAAAATAATGTTGCTTACTAAAGTGCAAGATAATCAGTGCCTTAATTTCTTATTTTCTTATATAGGAACCATATTGCTCAACTTGAATAACAACAAGATAGAGGATCAAAAGATGGATTGGTCAGATATAAAGAGTTATTAAACCATTTGTAAATTAGTAAATGTAAACACATGAAAGTTTCCAGAATATATAGTGGATGAGTAACAGAACAACTACTAGGTTGTATATGCCATTGAGATTCAAGGACGTTTATGAAATTTAGAGGATGAAAGGACTCTTCAAGGAGGGAGAGAGTTCAACCAATCTCTAATGCCTTGAAGAAAGCAACATAAACATGGATAACACATTGGTGTTCTTGGTTCGACTATTTTTAGAACATTTGTCTAGCCTTTCTTTTATTCATCGTGATTCATGACACTGTTGTTTGTGTAACAATGCACCGTCTAATGAAGTTTGAGATTGAATGGCTAAACAGATGAATTTTTTGCCAAAGAAGTTTTAGATGAAGATAAACCCAAACTTTATGAATCTGCTCTGAAGAAGATAAACCCAAAATTTCTCAAATGGATACAACAAGACAAGCTGCTCTTTTGGTGGTTATTAGGTTCGATGACAAAAGAAAATATTGTTCAAATATTCAACTATCAAATGACAGAGGAAGACAAACCCACTTGAAGGCAAACGAAAATGTTGTTCAAATATACCTACGATGGAGAAGCTTAGATGATGAGCTCGTTTTCGATGACCGCCCGATGAAGACAACCCCACCTGAAGGCAAACGGCCGACCAACAGCTACTGAGAGAGGAAAGAGTTTGTTTGGGTAGGCAAACGGCCGATCGAGGGTTGCAGTACTTTTGGTAAAGTGAGAGAGCTGAGAGATGAAATTTAGGGCGCATGCGCGCGAGAGGGAAATGAAAATTTTGATAAATTTTTTTTTTTTAAAAAAAGGGAGGCTTTCAGTGTCGGTTTTAAACCGACATTGTAGGCCATCTTCAATGTCGGTTTAAAACCGACATTGAAGATCCATTTTTTTCAACCGACATAATACATCCGATAGTACTATTTTCAACCGACATTGAAGCCCAAATTTCTTCTAGTGGATAAGGGGAGGATTATAGGTATATAAGGGGATAACTATCTCCATTGGTACGAGGTCTTTTGGAGTGAAACTGAAAGCAAAACCACGAGGGTTTGTGCCTAAAGTGGACCATATTGGACCATTGTGGATATAGTTGGAGTGTCGTTGTCCATATCACCACCAAGGTAATTTTATTGAACACTTAGTTTTGAGATTACAAATTAATTACACACCGACACAACACTGATAAAAAATGTTCTTCATGAATAAATATTTTACATCAAAGGGGGTTTAACAAAATTTCCAACACTTCATGTGAAATTAAAAGTGTAAATAAAGGTTGAAAACATATTAAGTTTAAGTTGTTAAAACCAAAAATTGAAAGAGGAGTAGATGATAGATATAACAAAAGCAAGTTAATTAAAGGACCTTGATTTATTTGAATTTAGTTTTCCAACCCAACGATGCCTTCTCGTCTTCCACTGCCATGATTTTGCAATAATGACTTCACATCTTCCAAGCAAAACGAAAATCCCTTTGTTCAATATCTCTATATAACAATGCCCGGTTCACCAAACAATTCCAAATATCATGTTAACATCGGAAAACAAGGATGTGGACAGAATCAGCTCTTTACCAGATTGTATTCTTCATGAGGTTCTATCCTTTTTACAAACAAAACAAGTTGTTCAAACTTGTGTTCTCTCAAAGCGATGGAAAACCCTGTGGACTCATATTCCCACACTCAACTTTGATTTCCTCTCCTACGCCTACCAATATGATATGTCAAAATCATCATGTTTGTTGGATGTAGAAACATCCTTTAAGCGCTTCGTGTTGAGAGTTTTAACACAACGTCGTGGTGAATATATTCAAAAATTGTCTTACAGTTACATCGCATATGATGCACGACATTTCCTTACAAAAGCCTTAGCTTATGCCCCAATCCACAGGGCTAAAAAGCTTTGTATTAATACCTACTGTGCAAATGATTTGCTGTGGTCATCTTTATCTGCTTGCAAATTCCTCACTATCTTGCAGATTTCATGTCGGGTTTCATCTCACTTAGAATCCTTGGTGTTACCTTCTTTGAGAATGTTGGCACTGGGTAATGGTGTTGGTGACTTTTCTTCCTACTGCTATTATTCTGACTATGACTGCAAAGACATGCCGTTGAATGAAAGCACTTTCTCAGGTTGTCCAAATTTGGAATGTTTAATTTTATTTCGTCTTCGGAAGAGTGCTCATGTTTTTGCTCCAAAACTTAAGAATTTGGAGCTGGATAATGATACTTTATCTTTCTCAAACAAATTATATTTTCCTGAACTTGTGTTGTGTACGCCAAATCTTAGGAGTGTCGAGTTTAGGAATGTTATACCTTGTTTGAAGTCTGCATCTGAGTTTGTATGCGTACACAAAGTATATATAACAGTCGATAACAATTATTTTGGACGAGGCCGAAACCAACAAAAGATCAAGGAAAATCTGAGTCAGTTGCTTAGAGTCTTTCATAATGCTACCTCTTTTACTCTACCTCCAAATGCAAAACAGGTATCTATGCATCTATCTATCTTAAACTATACTTGTTTTTCTTCCTTTTTATGCCTCTCTTTGCTCAGCGTTTTCTAACTTAATGTCTCTGTTTTGTGAAGGTTATGTTTAAAAGCCCTTCTTTAAATGGATGTTCTTTTCATAATTTGAGACATTTGGAATTCAGAACAAATTGGAGCAAGGAGATGATAGAGGAACCAGTTTCTTCAAACACATTCTCCAATTTCATAGACTGCCCCAATTTACGAACCTACAGGGTTCAATTAGAAACAATATCTGCATCCTTAAGTTGTCAGCTGAGTTTAGAGGACAAGCTTTAGTACTTTATTCACCTGATTTTCTGCATGCTAGTTTATATATATTTGGACTCATCATCTTACTTCTCTTTATATATATATATATATCAATTCTAGTTCAAGGACACTCTGACTAGTTATAAAAGCTATTTTCCCCTTTTTTGTTCTATCTATTCTGGTTGTATATTTAACTCTTATATTTCCATTTTAGCATATATGGAGTTTTGGTTCATGATATGCTCTTCATCTTCTCTCCTTCCACAATATAGATTTGTCTAAATAGTTTTATTTATTTCTCTATTTTTCAAAATCCTTCAAAATATCCTTACCATTGGTATAGGGATAAAAACCATTAGCACCTTGTTGCAAAAATAATTCTAAACTAATTTTTTTTTATTGATACTATTAACCTTTCAAAAAAAAATTAAAATATACTTATGGATAGTATAGTTATTTAGTTTTTTTAATGGAGGTTTTCAAAATTAGACAAATGAAGAAAATTATTTACACAAATTAGCAACATTTTTTATTGAGGCTGATAGAAGATGATAAAAATCTATCAATATCTATCTATGATTTTTTTTTTTTTGTTATTTTTATAAATAATTTAACATTTTTTCTACCTGGGAAAATTCTACTTATGTAAAGTTATTTTCAGTTGGAAAAGAACTTTTCATTTTTTTTTTTTAAGGTAAGGGTACTAATGCAACCTTTAAAAGTTAAGATATTTTTGCAATAAGGTATTGATGGTTTTTGTGAGTTTTTTTTAAATAATGTTATTTTAATATTTATTGGTAAAAATAGGATTGGTTTGAAAGTATGGACAAAAATAGGGTTGTAAAATCGTTGACGGGGTTCCAGAGTATCGATTCAGCAGATAAATCGTGGACTTGAACACAAATTGAATCTTTTGTATATTCTAAAATTTCATCTCAAGAATTTTTCATTCAAAGGAAAATATATATATATATATATATATATGTATGTATATACATACCTTGCATTAAAATTTCATTTAATGTAGAAATTAATATAATAGCGACATGTAATTAATTCGAATTTTTTTCGAATCTGTGAGTTGAACTTATGATATTTAATTTATTTAGTATGACTTTGATGTTTATAGTGTTAAAATGTTTAGTTTATTGTTATGTTTAAGAAGTTGATATTTATAGTTTAATACAAAATTATTGTGATAGTTAACAAGTTTAGTATACTTTCAAAAGTTTAATATAGTTTGAAAATTTTAGTTTATTCAGATAAAAATTATTGTTGTTATGTTTATTGTGATAAGTTGATATTTTCTAGTATTAACTTTGAAAATATAGTTTAAAATAGTTTGAAAAAGTTTAATTTAATTTAATTTTTTATTTTGTAGTAAATTTGAAAAAATAGTTTTAAAAAGTTTACCTCATTTTAATTTGAAAAGTTTAATTTGTTGTTATTTTTAAAAATAGTTATAAAAAGTTTAATTTATTGTTATGTTTAAAAAGTTTATGTTTACAAAAAATTGATGTTTGTCTTTTTTCTTTTTTTTTTAGAAAATGGCAGGCAAATGTTTAGGATTTTTGTTGTATACAAATGGTAATATAATTGATGGTATTGATAGAGTTGAGTATGACCAACCACCAAGTGGGAGTTTTACCATAAATGTCAACAGTGGAATTGTATTTGAACAATTCATTGAAATGGTCGGGATGTTACTTAGTGTAGATATGGGAGCAAATCAGATAGAAATAATATATATAGACATCATAATCTAAAACCATCAGGATCAATAAGGTTTATGTCATTCCCTATTTCGAATGCACAAGCTATGAACTTGATGTTCTCAATGGCAATGCCAGTGCCAAATCTAATACATTTGTTGTAAATGTAAATAGGATAGGGGTGGATCTTAGATACATCATTTAACCAGTTTGAAGATCCAACTCAATGTATCGATCCTGATCCGGAGTCAGTTGCATTGTCATGTGATAATGAAAATATGGCGGCTAACAACCTGTACAGAGACTTCAGAATAGAAACAGATGACGAATTTGAAGAGTTGAATTTCGATGGTCGTGAACATGAGATGCTTTCAGATAGCATTCGAGAACATGACCCAATTGTAACTCTTGTGGACATTGACAATACTCAATTGTATAAAGTGATGATTTGTCAAGACAAGGAAATGCACAACACGCAGTCAAATGTTTTGCAATAAAGTGTCACGCACCATATGAGGTTGTTGAATCTACACCGACGATTTGGACAATTCGGTGTAAGAAGTGGGAGGAAGGTTGCAAGTGGATACTTCGTGCAATAAAGAAAAAATCGCATGGCTTGTTCGAAATCACTAAGTATGATAAGCAACATACATGTTTTTATTTAAAACTAAGTCAAAATCACGTGCAATTGGATTCATCAATGATTGTACTAGAGTTCTGTGACGCCGAAAGAGAGAAAAACCATCTATCAGTGTGGCACAACTACAATCCAACATCAAATCAAAGTTTGGATATCATGTTCCTTACCATAGGATATGGGAGGGAAAAAGAAAAGCGTTGGCTAAATTGTTCGGTAATTGAGATGAGTCTTACAAATTGTTGCCCAGGTAGTTATATATGGTTAAGCAGACCAATCCCGGAACACATGTAGAGTGGAGAGTTAAAGAAACGCTTATTAAAGGCCATGTTATCCTAACTTTTGTATTTTGGGAATTTGGTCTTTGTATAGAAGTTTTTAATAAATGTCGGCCGATAATTCAGATAGATGGTACACACTTGTACAGTAAATATAGAGGAAAAACTGTTGATTGCTACATCAGTTGACTCGAACGACCATCTTCTTCCACTTGCATTTGTCGTTGCTGATGAAGAGTCCGAAGACACATGGGGATGGTTCCTAAACTACCTAAGAGAAATTGTAACACACGAAGAGATGTGTTTAATTTCATATCGACATGCTGGTATAATCGCAGCAATGAACAATCTAGCAAATGATTGGACGGGACCGAAATGTCACCATCGTTTTTGCTTACGACATATCGTCAGCAACTTCAATAAAAAAGTATAAATTTATTTCATTGAAATATTATGTTTATCGTGTCAGGTATCAGTTTCAAATTCGAAAGTTCAACAAAGCAATTGAAGATATCAAAGAAATAAATCGGAGCTGTCTGAGTTTTTTTGACAACATTAGTTTATAGCAATGGACTCAAGCACATGATGGGGGATTCAGATATGGGTGGATGACAACAAATCTATCATAAATGAAGTCCTCAAAGGAGCTTGAATGTTGCCTATAAATGCTCTTGCTCAGATAACATTCTTCAAATGCGTGAACTATTTCGAAAAAAGAAAAGAAGAAATAAGAGATGCATTGGAGCGTTAAGATAAATACATCCGGTAATATTATTTTTGTATATATATTTTATTAATAATTTATTTCAAACATATTTTATAATACTAAGTAGAGTAAAAATCCAGGTACGCTCACGAGAAAATAAATAAATGGGTTGCACGATCTAGTAAACATGAAGTATAATCATACAATCGATATGAAGATGTGGTTCATGTGAAGACCGGACATCATAGTCTCAATGCCAAAGGAGGAAACGTTCAAATATTGAGGCTAAACAGGTCCGAGTGGTACTGTTCATGTAACAAGTGGCAAGCATTTGGCATTCCATGCTCGCATTTTATGGCCGTTTGATCACATTTTAACATGAACTACGAAGATTTTATTGAGGACTACAACAAATTGTCAATGTATGTTGAATGTTACTCTCCTCAATTTCAACCTGTACTGCATGAAGATTATTGGATCACGCACCCTAATATGCCAGTCTTACATCCTGATCCATCATTGTTGAGAAAACTTGGTAGACCGAAAAGTTCACGTTATCACAACGAGATGGATTGGACAGAACCAGCCATTCGACAACGATGTGGGTTTTGTAATCAGTTAGGACATAATCGAAGGAAGTGTCCTTCGTTACTAAGACGGGCTACAAATAGTTAGGGATTAAAAAATAAATAATTTTTTTATTATATATTCATTTTATTGTATATTCAATTTTTTTTATTATAATTTATTGTATATTCAATTTTTTATAATAATATATATTCAATTTTTTTTATTGTAATCAATAAAGTTTTACATTATTCTTTACCCTCACACTGCATATCTTGAATGAATTTACCCTCGCTTTTCTCTACTATTCTATTTACTTATTTCGCCTTTTTTTAATTTACTTGATGATAAAATTAAGATTGACCATATTTTTTTAGACTTATTAATTTTAATATATGCACTTTCATTAAACTTACCCAATTATAGTTATTAGTTGTAACAAAATTATGTTATTTTTGTTATTTTTTCATTAATGATTATTAGTATTTTTTCTCATTGGTCATGTGTATATATATATATATATATATATATATATATATATATATATATAGTAAATAAATTGAAGACAATTATGAGCGAGATCCTCAGGCATTTCTTTAACAAACTGTCTTCCTAGTGAGATTCAGCTTACATTTCTAGCGAGATCCTCATCACAAAATTAGCGAGATTTCCTTCACCCACTTATTTTTTATTGTACATTCAATTTTTTTTATTATAAAGTTGTACATTATTTTTTTAATTAAGTTGTACATTATTCTTCTAATTGAGAAATAAATATTTTTTTAATTGATAAATAAATATATATATATTTTTCAGATCATGGCTTTAAACCCAGGACCTGTTGATCCCGATGTTTTGTACGACCAATCCATTCATCGATCATCAATCATACTACTAGAGAAATATCTTGCAGGCGTCGAGAGTCAGATCTCCAGCGCACCATTCTGCTCCACCCTCAAATACTACCACTACTGCGCACATCTAAATTTTATAGGGTTGCCATATTAGGATTTATTCAGTTGGACTAGCATCTGATCACAGCTTTGGTCGAGAGATGGAGGTCTGAGACGCATACATTTTATATGTCTGTTGGAGAGTGCACTATCACTCTACAAGACATAGAAGTGTTGTTGGGGTTACCTATTGACGATGAGCCGGTCACCGGAGTGATGTACGATGACTGGTAAGAAGTTTGTCAACTGTACCTCGGTGGACCCCACCTGCCGACAAGATTAAAGGATCGAGGTTAAGTTTAATATGGTTAGGAACACAATTTTGTGAGCTCACAGATGATGCAGACGAGGAAACCATCATAAGATATGTGCGAGCATATATACTACAAATGATGGGTGGAAGTCTGTTTTCAGATAAATCAAGTCATTTTGTTCACTTGATGTTCCTACCGCTGTTAGCTAACCTCTATGATGCCGGCGGTATTCGTGGGGTGGAGCATGCTTGGCATGGTTGTATAGACAACTATACAAAGTAACAAGACCTGAGATTCGAGAGATAGTTGGGCCTCTCATACTTTTACAACTATGGGCTTGGGAACGATTTCCAACAATGGCTCCACAACTACAACATGTTAATGACGCTTAGTTAGTTGGACAATCCCACGGTTCTCGGTATGTTGTTTTAATTCAATTTAATTTTTATATCACCGATCTAGATAATTTAAATTCTAAATTATCAATTTAAAAATTTAGGTGGAGAGACAAATTTTGTGTGATTAGGACAGCCACACATGTAGTCAGGCAGTATAGATACATGTTTGATCTACTTCAACCTGAACAAGTACATTACACTAAACCTAATTGATTATTTTATACACATTTTTATTGTATTTGTCTTTAATATTTTCTAATATAATATTTTGTATTTCAGGTTATTTGGGAGCTGTACAAAATTATTATACATACTTTGCCTAATTTTTATACGAATGGTCAAAACATATGGCGGATGATGAGTCCTCTCATATGTTTTCACATTGGTGAATGACATCTTCCTGACAGGGTGATGAGACAATTCGATTTTCAGTAGGATATTTCATCGCCTTGTAATACTGAACCCGTACTGCATGATATTGACTTAAGGACTGGAGATTGGTCTGAAAAAGTTGCACATTTGGTAGTGCGATGGCACTATCGTGCAAGGTTTATTGCAGTGAGGGTTTCTCTTGAACAGTTTGACACAGATGTCACTCCAAAATATATATTCATTGGTATAAAAATATCACAAGGCACTACGTCACTCGTTCGGGAGCAGTTATAGGTCATCTGGTAAATGAATGAATATTATCTAATTATTTTTAATTTAAATTTATTTTAAATATTGTCTAATTGTTTTATAATTCACATAGATTGAACAACAGTAGACTCCGTGAAGTTGCGAATGATCCGAACCAGGTTCTTGCTATATGTAGTGACAACCAAAGTTATATGGAGGAAATTCATTATATGTATGATATACCTATTGTTCCTCCACCAGCTCCTAAACGTAGAGGACTTATTCGGGAAGAGGATGAATTTAATGAGGTTGCACATAATGTAGAAGAGTTGCCTCCTATGAAGCAGACGCAGAGTCAAACTGATTATGTTAGTCGATGATGATGATGCCAGCATTTGGTTCAGGACATTATGACTCAGAGGCTGGCCCTTCGTCTTCATACGTGCATGGACATGGTCGGGGTCGTAGAGAGCATAATGAATATTTAGATTATGAAGCGCCTGTAGAGGTATCAGAGCAACATCAAGAAGAATCCGAGTAACCTCAAGTTTGAAGTCGATGACGACAACCAGTTCGAAATCAACGACGTCCGCCTTGTGGGACACATTGGTTTTTGTAATTATTTTTATATAAATGAGATATTTAATTTATATTTTTTTTATTTTTATGAGATATTATTTTTTTTAATTTATTCTTTTTAGAATTTAAATAAAATAATAAAATATTTCTAGAATTTTTTTTTTATAAAATGGAAAATTAAAAAAAAAAAAAGAAAGGAAAAAAAGAAAGAAAAAGGTGGAATGTGTAATAATTAAAAAAGAAAAAAAAGGCAAGGTCGAGGGTCAAAATTTGACCAAGTCGAATTTTGAACCCTCGAGTTATTAAAAAAAAAATACAACAACAATATTTTTACAAATAGTTTGAAAACAACCTTATTTTCCTAAATAGTTTCTAAAAAGACAATATTCTTTTAATTTTCCCTATTATATACTAAATCATAATTTGTATTTTAATATCTAGATTAATATATCCTTTAGATTTGTTTAAGAAATTTAAAATTTTTATATTAGTACATTCGGTCTTAATAAATTTTAAAATCTCCGGTCTTTATTATTAAACTTGTAAAAACACACGTGCAATATACGTGGATTCTTGTCATTTTAATTATGTTTTAAAATATATTAGTTTTTTAGCAATAATAAATAAATAATATCTATGATTTGTATTAAAGTTTAATTACTACAACATTTAAAAGTTAGATAATATAACAACTTAAATTGCTTATGAATAGACTATTACGTTATGGTAATGAGATTTAATATTTTGTAGATTCTTTGCATAATTTACACCATTAGAAGCTAGTCCAAGGTTTTTCCTTTATTAATTCACCATTGTAATTCCATTATGCATACCCACACACATTGATTGATATCAATTTCATAACTCTTTTTTTTCCATTTTGTGAAATCTTAATTTTATAATTTGTATTTTTATTTAAAATAAAAAAAAATTCATTATTATTTTCACAAAATAATTTTTGTTTCTTTTCTTTCAAAACGTTAGGTTAAAAACAAATTTTTTTTTGTTTGGAAAAAAGATAGTCCTATTAAAAATTGATCATTGTTTTTTCTAATTTGTTATTTCTTATCTGTTTATATATATATATATATATGTAAAAAGCAATAATAACAAGGTACTAATTTTGATTTCAATGTTTTCATACTATTCATTACTTCTATAAAAATTTTGCTATACTCATAATTAAGTTATCAAATAAATATGTTAACAATTTGATATTTTAATATGCATAATGCAATCATTTTTATTTCAATGTTGTTGCATATATATCGTTATAGTCACTTCATCCAAAAACATAAAAAAAATAAAAACATGTATCGTCATATATATATTTGTGTGTGTGAAATCTTACAGTTTTAAGTCAAAGTAAATAAAGAGTATTGGTTTTTATTTTAAGATTTTGTCATTGCTATAAACTCTTACTAATGATATAGTCTACTGTTGATAGACTCCTACTAGCGATATGGTCTATCATTATAGACGGTCTAAATTTTGCAATGTTTGTAATATTTTTTGCATTATGCTATATTTGCTAATACTTTAGATTTGATTGCTACATTTGAAATTATCCCCTATATTTATGAAATATTTTTTTTTGAACAAGTTACTAGACTTGTAAAAAAAATCATGAAATATAAACCGTGTATGAGAAAAAATCAACAAGTCCTCATCATCCTTGTTGTCGTCCACCTAAGAAGACGGACATTTGATATTATGAGCTAATTTGAATACAAAAACTTGTGAAAAAATGTCTAAAAGCAAAAGTTATGGTACAATTTTCATTGTGGGACAAATATATAGCAATGAAGTCCAAACTATTAGTAGATATAATATAATGTAAAAAAAATTATAAATATGATAAAATTTAAATAATCTATTTATGATAGACATATTGTTGATTCGAGTCTATCAACTATAGACTTTTATTGGTCATAAGTCTATCCAGGTTAGAAGTCTATGATTATTGATTTTGCCATATTTGAAATTTTCTAAAACGTTGTTGTATAATTTGTTATTATTTCTAAAAATGCTCACCATTGTAATTAACTTTTTTTAATTATCTTAAAATCAGAATTACAATTAGAAAGAAAAAGGCCAACTCTACTCAGTTGTTCCCGTTCACCTGAATTAAAAAAAGTTTCGCTGGAAATTCCTTAATGACTGCCGGGATTTTTTTTCTTTTCTTTCAACATTTTGATGTTTTTAAAAAATATAAAATACCTAATATTTCTTTTTCTTTTATGAATATATTGAAAATAATATATTTTTGATAATTAAATGGAAAATATAAAAAAACATACCAAAACCAATATTTTCCTTTTCCAAATTTGTTATAATTATAAAAATACCATCATGAACAAACTAGGTAATTTAAAAGATTTCTCTGCTTCAAATGACTTAGCCATTAATAAATTAAAATTTTAAAGAATTTTAAAACCCTAAAATCTTTGTTGGAAACCCTAATACAAATCTCCATAATCTTCAATCTAAATTTCTCCTCAGCTTCCAAGTAATGTGGAACCTTAAGAAGAAGATCAAGAAAACAAAAACAAATAGGGAAGACAAAATCAGCCATGTCCCAGATTGTGTTCTTCATGAAATTCTCTCCTTTTTAAACGCAAAATCAGTTGTCCAAACTTGTGTTCTTTCAAAACGATGGAGAACCCTTTGGATTCAAATCCCCACTCCCAACTTTGATTACAATTCTTACTCATTATCATTCAAAAACGCCGATGAGAATTTCAAACAAACATCCTTCAAGAACTTCATCATTCGAGTTTTATCGAAACATCGCACCACAAACATTCAAAAGTTGACCTACATTTCCTCCAAAAACAAACATGATTTGGGGGTTTTAGTAGAATTCTTGATAACCTATGTTGGATCCTACCTACAATGTTCAACAACTTTGCATCAATACTTACAATGTTATTGGTACTTATAATTGGAATTATTGTCTTTCCACATGTTCATCCCTCACTCACTTGAAGATGGTATGAGGGTTTGTTGATAATTGGGGAGTTTTGGCTTTACCATCATTGAAATTCTTAGAGATTGAATCTGATTATTGGTTGGAACGTGATAATAAGGCAAATTACAAAGGAATTACACAATGTTTCCTGGGTGTCCAACTTTGGAATCTTTGGTTTTGGTTGACTATCTTTTCTACAGTACTACTATTTCTGCTCCCAAGCTTAAGAATTTGAAATTATGTGCTTCTAATGACTTCGAATTAAGTTTTTCCGAAGTTTAATTGCTTACACCAACTCTTCAAAGCGTCAATTTCGTCAACGTGTTGCCAATTGTCAAGTCTGATTCTGAATTTTCATGCATAAACAATGTAGATATACAACTTAACTCTAAATTTGAAAGGGATAATGGCTCAATCTTTAGAGACTTGCTTAGAGTGTTTCATAATGCCAGGTCATTCACATTGCCTTTGAAGCCCACAATACAGATATATATCCAAACTTCTTCTCCTTTATTCGTTAACTTAAACTTTTAGAACAATGGATGATTTAACATATATTAGTTGATGGGTTTAAATCCAATTAATTGACTTCCACTTATTGAATCTTCTTTCTCGATCAACTTTGAACTTACTTGTTTACAAGATTATCTCGTCGGATAATTTGAATGCGTTACATTTTCATAATATGAGACATTTGAGGTTGAAAACAAAGGAGACCGACTTACTATTGGAGCAATTACTAAAAGCCTGGAGAGCTTTGGTGTTCTCAAAGAGGTAATTATTAAACCGTGTATTTTTCTTTTTGTTATTTGAAAGGGTATGTCTAATTAAATAGCTGAATTCAACTTATGTGTGTTCTTGATATATTAATTAATCACTATATCTAATTAAATAGGGGAGCCTGAGTATAATTGGGAGGGAGTCTCACATCTAGAATAAGCTTAAGACTTGTGAGTTGAGTTCTACATTAATCACTGTAATAGTTAGTGTATTACAGATAAGTAGTACGTTGTAATTGCTTAACTCTTTAATATTAGAGGTTTATCTTTCTTGGACACACTGCCCTCCCCAGACATAAGTGGATCATTGCCGAATTGGGTTACCAACTCCCGTATGTCTTTACTTGTTTTATTATTGTCAGTATTTTGTTGTTACAATACTTATTTCCGTTTAACATCCATATTTTGAATGAAGAGTCATTCTATCGTTTTTTCATGAATTAAAAAGTAAACATTTCAACTTTGGATAACCTGACAATATATTTTAATTCAACTTATTTTGTTCGTAAGAGGGTAGAATGCCATGAAGAACACAATCTGGTAAAAGGCTGATTCTGTCCACATCGTTGCTTTCGAAAATTGACATGATCATTCAAAGTTATTGTGGGAAGAGTTTTGTGAACAGAGGATTGTTAGAGATCAGATGTTGAAACATGGTTTTTGGTTTTGCAATTTTGGAATATGTGAAGTCCTTATTGCAATATAGCATGGAAGACGAGAAGGCGTTGTTGGGTTGGGAAACTAAATTCAAATAAATCTTCCTGCCTCTTCATTTTTTTTTTTTTTTTTTTTTTTTTTTTAACAACTTACAATTAATATTAGAATAGGAATTGCTGTTCTACTTTTAAAAAAGTGAAATAAAGTGATCAGGTGCAAGTATTATAAAAAAAATCTTCTTATTTCAAATCATTTCTCGATTTGAAAAATATTTTAAACTTGGATTTTCTATTTTCACTCTAGTTAATGTCTCATTTTTTTTGTATTTTCTATTTTGAGAGTAAAGAAAAATGGTATACAAAAGCTTTAAGAGAATGTTTTTATATTATTTGGATCAAGAAGAGAATTTTTTGAATATGGCAAATAAATTTTACATAGTAGATTTTTTTTCTTGTAGGTTTGATTTTTTTATAGGTTCCTGAATTTTTCATGTAAATTTGTGTTTGTTATATATATTTTTATTTTTTTTATTGAAAATTTTACCATTGTTAGTCATTGTTTTTCCAATGATAAGTGCATTTGCTTCCAATTTTAAAAATCTAGCCTTTTGTTCCATGCGTGCTAAAAATAGAGTTAAAAAATTCATACTTCTGTTAGGAATTATTGTTTTTATCATTTAAATACTAACATGCATTTTAAATTGAAAAAAAAAAAATAATGATAAAATAATGATTTCTTCTATCTCTTTCCAATCTCCCATCTTGGAAAATTGTATACTTATTCTCTACTTTTTAATTTATCGAAAAACTTAATCTTTTTTATTTATCTCTATTTTTTCATATTTATCGAGTACTTCAATCTTTCACTTTTTCTCTAGTTTTCTTATTTATCAAAAAATTTCATTTTATAATTCTATACTTCAAACAAAAATTTATTATCTCAGTGGTTTAAATGACTCTAAAATTTTATTTCTAAAACAGTCAAATAAAAATACAAGCAAATTAAAACGTGAAAGGAGCTTTTTTCAATATAACTTCAAGTTTCTCCAACAAAGGATATCTTTTTTTTTTTTTTATTTGCATCTCCAATTAGAATGAGGAGAGTATTGTAAGTTAACAAAGAGTCACTTAGACTCTAAAATTCAAAATAAAAGACTAAATAAGGGAAATAATATTCTTCAGTACTGCAACCATTTCAGCAAATTCAAACCAAAATCCCAAAAAGTTCTTTCTTTGTTGTCCTGTGTAAGTGAATCCAACATTGGTATATGTTACGAAATCGATGATTAAAGAATATAAAAAAGAACGTAGAGATGGAGAAGATTGACACGTAGATATACGTGGTTCATTAACAGTATGTTGGTTACATTCATGGGTAGAGGGAGAACAATATTATTAGAGAATGTTTTTAGAGAATTACATCAAACGACGCCTCTAGGGTTAGAGAGTCGCACTACTTTAAATCTTAGGATCATAATCGTAAATAACTACAAATAAATAAATATGGTAAATATGAGAATCCCGTATTTGGTTGTTCGAAATGCCAACAAATAAATTCAAGACATTCCAACAGTATACAAACATGGAAATAATTTTTCAATTTAATTAGTTGGAAATACAAGTAATATGGTAATTACCTCATTGAGAACCGCCAACGTTTCTAAAAAATTGGGGAGTTTAAGAAAATACGCCAATGCAACAATTGGCAAGTCTATCAACTTCTTGCTCCCATTTGTTTTCAACTTCAAATGTCTCATGTTATCAACTCCTAATTCTCTTAAAGAAGGAACAGACAAGATGTTCTTCATCATCACATTCTCTCCACCTTGAACACAAAATTCGTTGTCCAAACTTGTGTTCTTTCCAAACGGTGGAAAAACCTTTGGACTCATATCCCCACACTCAACTTTCATTACAACATTTACTCCTCATTGTTATCATCTAAAAATGAGGACGAGGAATCCAAACAAAGATACTTCAAATACTTCATCATTCGAGTTTTATCGAAACACTGCGCCACAAACATTCAAAAACTCACCTACACTTCCTCCGGAGACGAAGATGAATTGGTTTTAGTAGAATTCTTGATATGCTACGCTGGTTCCCACAATGTTCAACAACTTTGCATCAATGCTACCTATATTGGTGTTGATGATCATGTCTGGAATTACTGTTTTTCCACATGTTCATCACTCATTCGATTGAAGATGATATGTGGGTTCGTGGATAATTGGGCATTCCTGGCTTTACCATCCTTGAAATTTTTAGAGATTCAATGGGATTGGTTGCATTGGGATGAGAAGGCAAATTACAATGGAACTACAATGTTTCCAGGCTGTCCAAATTTGGAATCTTTGGTTTTCGTTGACTATCTATTTGAGAGTGCTACTATTTCTGCTCCTAAACTTGAGAATTTGGAATTATGTTCTTTTTCTGACTTCGGTTTAACTTTTCCGGAAGTTGAATTGTTTACCCCAATTCTTAAAAGTGTCAACTTCATCAATGTGTTGCCCATTCTCAAGTCTGATTCTGAATTTTTGTGCATACATAAAGTAAATATACAACTTGAAGACTCTGTTTTTGAAAGGGAATACTCAGGCCCAAACAAACAAAAGTTCAACTCAAATTTTGGAGAGTTGCTTAGAGTGTTTCATAATGCAAGGTCATTCACATTGCCTTTGAAGGCAACACAGGTATAAATTTTCAAACTTTAATTTCTTCTTCTTCTCATCTTTTATTATCTCACCAACATATATTTCCTAATCAACTAATTTGAACTGGTTTGTTTTATAAGGTCGTCTTGTCCAATTATTTCAATGGCTTATCTTTTCATAATATAAGACATTTGAGGTTGAAAACAAATGACACCGGCATCCTATTCAAGCATTTACTAAAAGCCCCCAATTTGGAGACCTTCGCTGTTCTCAATGAGGTAATTTCTCAATTCAATTTGGATGATCTCTCTTTTTTTTTTTTTACTACAATTAAGAGTCTCAGTGACTCCATGATTATTAACATATTCATATGTAAATTAAGTTTACTTCGATTTGACAATTTGAATCATATCTTAATTAAAGATTAAAATATCGATAACGATATGGATATTGGGATTTCAATAAAATATAGATATCGATGAATATTTTTACAAGTAACAAAATTTATAAAATCTATTTAGATTAATAATTTAGTTGTTTATCTTCTAACTAAGTTGTGAATATTGTCATTTCTATTCATATTGGAATAAATAGATACTTTTTTATATATATATATATATATATTTTATGAGCATTTATAAAAGATGTTTGAGATCTCTCTGAATATTTAGCATTGATATCAAACTCTTCGATTTACATATATCATGTTTTTTTTTCAGGAATGCAAAGATCCAACTCTATCGGATTCTTTTTATTGACATTATCAAATGGAGGATGCTCTTTAATTTTAGGCTTTCTTTTGGTGGCGATTTTCTACTTAATTGTTATGTTTATTTTAATATTATTTTGAACTATGACCTTTAAGAACTAACCAAAGGCTTCTCCTCTCTTTGTTTCATTATGTACTTGAGAATATCTACCCATTATATGTTGGATTGAATGCATGTGTGTTTGCTTTGCATGTTTATTTCTTCACAATCATAAGTTTGGATATACTGATTATTCTACATCTCGATGGATGCACACACAATATTTTGTTGTGATCGATCATTTTTCACATTGATATATGATGTAACCATGAGCCCAAAAAACATACTTTTTAAAAACTACATCAGATTTCATTTGTGCTTTTCAAAATGGATAATGCAAATTCACCTTACAAATTAACGTTAGTATGTATGTAATATAAAACAACAACTTTGAGGCAAAACAAAGATAAAAAAGGAAACACAAACACTATAGCCGCTTCAACAATGCTATAATCAATATTAAGTTTTGAAAGACAATATGAAACTATAGTACATATATAGTTATCCATGAGTTATGACTCATTGCATATATTATATATTTATAGATACTTAGGGTTGTTTGGAGAGGATTATTGGAATTCTAAGGGGCTTTCTTTGACATATATGATAATTTTTGTTTAAGACTATTATATCAAATATATAACTTTAATCTTATGTTATAATAAACAACATTGAAATTATGTCTATTTATGTTACAAGTGTCTGTTTTTAACTAAATAGACACATGAAATAATTCATAATGTATGCATGAATTAAGTACAATGACTTTCTATCATTATTGAAATTTAGTAATCAATTTACATTAGAAACTAAAGATTATTTGATGATATAAGAAATACATCAAATGTAATTTGCAACTATACAACGTTCATAAATACAAAATTCATGAAGTGTTGAGGATTATAGCATCATGGAATTGAACTTTCATCTTTGATCGTTTCACGTGTAAAGGTATCATTTCATCACTACAAGAAAAATGGATTCTCCTGAAGCCTAAAACAACCGTCGGAACATCGGTCTTCGGGAGAGAGCCCGTCTCCCGACGAAGTAAAAAGGCCATTGGGAGTTCGGAATAACTCTTGAAAGGGTATGTGGCTTGTTGAGAGTTCGCAAGAACTCTCGACACCTCAAAAGTAGGTGTCAGGAGTTTGACATAACTCCCGATGCCTCTAAAGTAGTTGGGCCACGTGGAATACTTATTCTGCTATGTTTTTGTGGGATCATATTTATATCATTCTCGCTGCAACTTGTTGAATTTTCCATGTCAATCTGAAAAAAAAAACATTACTCAAACAAAAAACATATAATCTTAATATTTAAATACATCTAACCATAGTAAATGACATACCATGTTTAATACATTATTTATCAACCCATCTACCCCCACAATCATTTCTAATGTATGTGGATGTTGTATCATCAATCTCAATAGATGTATCAACATTGAGCATTATTTGCATATGTCCATAACCACACTCTTGTAGCATATCTCTTTCCGGTCTTTTACATAGAACACTTGTTTTTCTTGGGAGGCTAAAATAAATGGGTCTTATTTATGTCCAATACGATTGAGGTCCACAATAGTAAACCCAAATTCGTATGTTTTGACTCCAGTTCTATTCTCAATCCAATTACATTTGAATAAAATAAATGATAATCCATGATAGTCAAGCTCCCATATTTCTTGTATTACACCATAAAAGGTCATATCTGACATGACAGGGTTTTTTTCTTTAGCACTAGAGACGTGCATTATGGTAGTCGTTATACTAACTCTACTATTTTGAACTCTTCTAACATCATCGTGATTCTTTGTGTGATAGTAGTAACCATTGACCACATAACAAAAATATTTTGCCACAGTTGGACAAGGTCCATTAGCTATCTATCTTAAAGAAGACGATATGGAATTTTTGGGAACTTCAAGAGCTAGTGCAACCTACGATAGTAGGTCTCTAGAGATTACCCGTGTGGACAACCACCAACTGAATTTACAATTATGCTCTTCTTGAAGCCACTTTCTACTTTTATTTTTACCAAAATTGAGCTTAGACAAAATATCCATATGTTGCCTATTACAAATGACAAAGTTAGTAGATTATTGAATAATCAAGTAACCTAAAACGAGAATAAGATAGAGATCTACATACTCGACGTAAGGAAGTACATCATTTACATTTTGAATGACATAAAAATAAGTTTCATCCAACTCATCCTTACTTGGTCTGATAAAAGTAGCTGACAATGCTCTATCAATGTTTGAGTTCGCTTTCTTTGTTGATGAGTTTAGCTCAATAGAATTAACATCAGATACAAATTCAGAACAAAACTCTATAGTCTCTTCGACAATATAATTTTCTCCAACACATTCTTCTGATCAATTTCCATTTCGTACATAAGTTTTTAACACTTTTATGTATCGTTCAAAAGGATACATTCACCCAAATAAACAGGTCCACAAAACTCAGCTTATGCCCTTTAGTTTTAGGTGGGATTTTTGGCGATTTTCTACTTAAGCCTATGTTTATTTTAATATTTCATTTTGAACTAATGGCCTACTAAATCGGCATAATTAAGAACCAGCCCAAGCCTTCTCTCTCTTTGTTCCATATTGGATTGGATATGCATTTATCGATTTTGCATATTTACTTCTTCACAATCATACTTTCAATTGATTACTCTAAGTTTAAATATTATTTTGGTCCCTATATTTTAAATTTTTATTATTTTTAATCCTTATATTTTCCAAATATTCATTTTAGTTTTTATACTAATTTCAACTTTGGTTTATTTTGATCTATGTACTCTCAACATGTTTATTTTGGTTCTTGTACTTTTAAAAAAGTGATTATTTTGGTCCCTTCATTTTTATTTTTATTTCATTTTTAAGGGATAAAAAGTTTAAGAACCAAAATGAACTAAATTTAAAGTACAGTGATCAAAGTGAACATTTTTTAAAATACAGGGACAAAAAAGAACCAATATTGAAAGTTAGGGACCAAAGCAAACAGGAACCAAAATGAACAAAAACTATAAGTATAGAGACTAAAATAGTATTTAACCCATTATTCTACACAATACGTTTCATCTCTTAATAAATATATGGTACATTTTTTTTTTTTTTTTTGCTATTAACTATGGAAATAACTTATAAATTGAACCATGTAGCACTTGACATATGAATGTATTAATGACTTATAATTATGTAGTTTGAATTTTTATATTATACTAAACTAGGAAAAAAACTATATGAATTGAGTTACTCAAAGTGTTGCTTTTTAGGGCTAATAGTGAATTAATAGTTGATTAGATTATAACTATTGTGGTTAAACATTTTTTTTTACAATAGTGGATAGTTTGAAAGTTGGAATTTTTTTTAAAGTACATGTTAACTTAATATAAACTTTATTTGAGTTCATAGCAAGGCCTTACAGAATTCAATGTTGTTCAATCGTATTTGGTTCAATAAATGTGGTAGTGGTAGTGGTAGATTGTATTTTTATGTTTAGGAAAAGTAATAGGTGTCTTATTGACAGCGAATTGCTAAACTAGTAGTGGTTTTTCCCTCATTGTGCTATTAGTGGTTTATGAAGACTGTTATCCCTCACTGTAGCTGGAGCAAGACTTGATTCAATTTATTTTCATTACATGTTAATAAACACTCTCAAAGATTATTTTATTACCACTGAACTCATTCTTTTTAGTTTTTACAGCGAGACCATATTTATTCGGGAATGTAATAAATTACCAATTCATAAAAATCGTATGGATCATAATGACAACGGTAAATGTGACATATTCCTTATTATATGTAAACATGATAAAAAAACAATCAAATTACTTAGGAGTTGTTTGATAGCCCAACAGAGTTGGGTTGAATGGACTTAAAAATTCCACCCAGTGTTTTTTGTCCGTTTAAAAGAAAATAACCCACCGTTTTACTCTATCCCTATCTCTCCCCATTTTACACCCTTTTTTCCATGCATTTTAATTACTTTGCCACTTTTCTCTCTCTCTTCTCATCACGCGTTTTCATTACTCACCTCTCTCTTTTTTCATCTTCTCTTTTCTTTCACCGTTTGGTTTGTCTTTCTTCATCTCGTCTCTTCTTTCTCTCTCTAGTTCGTATGGGTTGTATTCTCCTCAGAATTCATTATATATTTGCATTTTCTTATTGAACGTTGCATTTCTCTTCTTGGGTTTTCTATGTAAGACTATTTTTATAGATTTAGTAGATATGAACGATTTTTTTTGGTAGATTTAACTTTTTTTTTTGTTGTTCTATTTTTTAAGTAGATATAACTATTTTTTTTTTTTTTATAGATCTAACTATTTTTTTTTTTGGGTAGATCTAACTATTTTCATTAGTAGATATGAACAATTTTTTGGTAGATCTTAACTTTTTTTAGATTTAAAATCTTTTCGAATATTTGGTTTCTAGCTTAAGCTTTGTACGTTCTCGTTTGGATTCCCTCATATACCAATTTGTCCTTACATGTTTGATTTTTTTATTGTTGTTGGCTTTAGACTTCGTCGGATTTTTTTTTTCTAATTTAGCTTCCCTTCATTTTAGACATCTTTTTGACTTGCATGTTTATAACTAGGGTTTATTCTTATACTCTATTTCAACTTCTATTATGTTATTACAATGAAGTCCATACTGGACCAATTATGGTTGTCCCTAACGGACTAGTTAGCAAATGATAATGTATTACAACTATTGCAACTATAATAGACTTCATTTGTGGGATGATAAACGACAATGTGTACAACATGTTAATTTTTTTTTTTTTTTATAATAACGTTAAATTAGCAAGATTCAATATACATACATATAATATACCAATTCATAAGTAATTAAGTTGCAATTGACATGTATTTTGATGGTATATTTTACAAATTGAAATGAATTAGAGTTTTATGGTTTTTTAAAAGAATCGTTGAAAATAATCTTTTACGTTTTACAAATTGAAAAAAAAAATAGAGTTTTTTCAATTTATGTCATAAAAGGGCTTAGAAAATAGGTATATAGTTGAAAATTTAATCAACTAAGCAAAAAAAAAAAAAAAAAAATCTCATTTACAAAATCTGCATTAGATATCTAACTCAACTCAACTCTACATCTAATACAGACTTTCCAATTCAATTCAACTCTGCCCACCAATGTAACACCCCACACATTTTTTTTTAGTAATGATGTAATTTCAGTAACTTTATTATTTGGAATTTTAGTAATTGTTATTAGTTGAGGGCATTTTTAGAATTTTGGACTTCAAGTATAAATGCGAGAATTTAATTGTTAACGTGAAATTATTCAATTTGAAAATTAATGGCAGAAATTAATTTTCTTTTAAGGAATTTAATAGTAAAAAGCTAAGAAATTAAATGTAATTATACTTATTTTTTGTTTTATTATTATTATTATTATTATTTAAAAAAAACCCACATTTCCTTTTCTTCCTCACAGATCGTGCGCAGCCTCCCTAATTTCTTTCCTCCCGCCGCCGACCTGGCCCAGCCGGTCAGATATGTGTCCGAAACCATCCTTTGCCCAGCCGCTCCTCCGCGTGCCACACCCGTCGAGGATTTCGCCTAGCAACTATCGCGGGTTCTTATCCGCGTCAGCCACATTCGCCAGATCTAAAGCCGTCTCCGTCGAAGCGTCGTCGCCCCAGTCATTCGCACTCTGCTGACGGCAGACCCTGTCCGTCGCCGTCCAAGATCTAAGCCAGCGTCTTGGCGCCGCCACTACCGTTGTCTTGCTCTCGCCAGATTCTCAAGATTTGTGTAAGATTGGTCACTTTAGGTGAATTTCCATGGTTTTTCTTGAAGATCTTTGTTATCCATTGAGTTTTGGCTTCAAGTGGTTAATATTCATCACATGTTGGTGTCATCCGTCATTTGTCCAACAGATTCTGGTTCAGTATCAGGTGACTCTGCGATGTGTTGATTTGGATGGGTTCAAGTGATTTGGATTTCAAACCACATCTTGGGTAACAATATTTTGGTTTAACATTGGTAAGTTTGGAAGTTTCAAAACCTTTTTGTTTTGCTGTAAAATTTGGACTTGGAACCTTAATAATGGGTTTAGGTTAGTCTTGTTTACAAAGTTTGGAAGCGAGTTCAACTTAAACTTCAGCTTTGGAACTTTGATCCAAGATTATTCCATTCTAAGGAGAAGATAAACTTGTTAGTTATCTTGGGCTTAAGTCTGAAGTAAATAATCTTACTACTGGAACTACCCACAAGCCAACATTAGATATATGCCAGTATGATAAACCTGACATTAGATATATGCCAATATGATAAATGAATGATATGACAGAATAACAACATGATGGACTGACAGAATGACAGCATGATGGACTGATAGTATAGTATGACCAATGTATGTTCTGGTATGAGATCTGTGTACATAGACACTTGAATGCTAGTATGAGATGGTATGTGATTCCATATGTTGAGGATTGTAAGACTAGTTACAAGGATAATTTTGACTGTTATGAGATTTAATAGACTGTTTAGAAAAAATATATGAGCATGTGATAATATGACGAAACACGTTAATGTATGAGCATGATTTAGATTTTTATGAAATATATATTAAAAGGACGATTGGGCATAACCCTAAATTATGAGTTAAGTGACACCACTACGGAAATGTCTTAAAGTTAGGTGAAAGTTGGAGCATTTTGTTGATGTACTTGTTTATGTGATTTATTATAAAAGTGCGTAAGTTATATGATGTATTATGAAATTTCAAATGTTTGATTGTTACATGAGTTAGTGCGTGAAAGTGATGTACTAGAGTAGATCTATTAATACTAGATTAATTACGTATGTTGAGATTAACTAGTCTGACTTTGATCAGGAGATTTTAGAGGATTCATGATTAAGTGAATGTTATATGAATATGAAGTTGATGCAATCTCTTTTCCTTTCTAGACTATGTGGCTGCCTGAAAGTGATGCACGTCTAAAGATGCTAGTACATGAAAGAGATGTACTAGGATTGGTGCGTATGAAAGTGATACATACTCAGAGGGTACTGAAGTGTACAAAAGAGGTATATACATAACTAGATGTACGAAAGAGGTACATGTTTAGTAGGTTATGTGTATACGTAACCATGTGTATGAAAGAGGTACACATTAAGTGGGTTATGTGTATACAAAAGAGGTGTATGCATAACCATGTGTATGAAAGAGGTACACATTAAGTGGGTTATGTGTATACAAAAGAGGTGTATGCATAACCATGTGTATGTAAGAGATTGTGTTTCCTTCGAAATTCACTAGAGGTTGCGAGTCCTACGGGACTTACTGGAGGTAGTGGACATACTTAATTATAGTAGGATAGAAATAAGTTTTTCATGCATGTATGAGTCTCATGAGAACTAGATCAATTTATATATTCCACTAGAGGTAGGCATCTAGAGGACATAGATGCCTAGCCTGACCCTAGTAATGGGTTACTTACTGAGTATTTTATACTCACAATTTCTCATGTTTTTGTTTCAGGTAAGGATAGGGATGCACCGGCGATGGACAAGCGGAATTCATGATCGAGCCACTAGGACTAGTTTTTATGCTTCCGCATCATGAGATTTAAAGTTCTTTTCACGTTTCTCTTAATTTTTAATTTTGATGTTTAAAACTTACTTTTAAGAATCGTTTTTCAGATTTATTTATTATTTTTTATGATTTATGGGTACATTACTATTGTTTTAGTATTTGAATTTAATGGAAGTCTTTTGAAATTACCGAGTGTCGTTTTGAGTTACATGCATGCATGTATTTAGTAACGGTCTAACTTAAGTTATAGGGAATCGGGTCGTTACACCAAACACAGACAATAATTACCAACTCAACTCTCTGTTTTTATCGTGCATCAAACACCCTTTTATATTTGTGATTGTAGCCTATTGCGATTAATCTATCAATGAAATCATATTACGTTTATACTAATTTTTATTAAAATTTATGAATGGACAAACGTACCTCCATACAATGGCAATGGTATGTAAGAAAATTTACAACGATAATGGTAGTTTTTTTTTTCTTTTTTTTTTTTCATGGTTTCTAATACATTTGCCTTGGTATTTAATTTTAAATTAATTGAAATGCCAGCAAACTTACGTTGTTGATTAGATATATGACTGATTGAAAAAGAAAAAGGAAAAAATACTATTAGCACATGTTAGAATAAAAGAATGCAAAGACCAATCAAGTAGCAGCATTAAGACATTTAAGCAAGACTCCACCACATCATCAGTCCAAAAGGAATTGAAGAATATTAAAAGAGAAAGAAAAGGCTATTTAGCGAATCTATTTTCGGTTACTCCAGGCCCTTTGGATAGCTGACACTTGGAAGATTGTGTGAACATATTAATTCTTTATTCTTTTATTAATTGTGTAAATCAAAAACCCCAAGGGTTCTTGTACAAAGGATATAAATCATCCTCCTCTGTATCAGTGCAAAGATATAGAAAATACAAAAGGCTTTTGGGCTGCCATCCTTGTCTCTTCGATTTCTGCATTCCAACTGTACAAATCAGTGTGTTGTCATTGTCGTCAACCCATGTTGGCGGCTCTGCATGCCATGTTTCAAGTTTCGTGTCTATTTTATTGATCTGAACTGAAGAAGCTTTAAATTATTGCAGCTGCCACCGGCATTAATTATTTCATTCTTTCTTTTGGAGTGTGATTTGCCTTCTTTAGCTATGTCGAACTTGAAGAAGAAGAAGAAGATGATGATGATGGAAGACAGAATTAGCCTTCTTCCAGATGTTCTTCTTCATCACATTCTCTCTACCTTGAACACAAAATGCGTTGTCCAAACTTGTGTTCTCTCTAAACGGTGGAAAACCCTTTGGACTCATATCCCCACTCTCAACTTTGATTACAACTCTTACTCCTCCTCATTATCATCATTCAAAGATAACGACGATGAAGCCAAAGAAAAATCGTTCAAGTACTTCATCTTCCGAGTTTTATCAAAACACTGCACCACTAACATTCATAAACTCACCTACACTACCTCTCAAAACGAAGATGAATTGGTTTTAGTTGAATTCTTGATATGCTATGCTGGATCCCGCAATGTCCAACAACTTTGCATCAATACTTACGATACTATTGGTATTTATGACTGGAATTATTGTTTTTCCGTATGTTCATCACTCATTGGATTGAAGATGGTATGTGCGTTTGTGCATGACTGGGGAGTCTTGGCCATACCATCCTTGAAAATTTTAGAGATCGAATGTGATTGGTATGAACGGGATAAGGAGGCAAATTACAAAGGAATTACAATGTTCCCTGGCTGTCCAAATTTGGAATCTTTGGTTTTGGTCGACTATCTTTTTGAGAGTTCTACTATTTCTGCTCCTAAACTTAAGAACTTGAAATTATGTGCTTCTCCCCGTATGGAATTAACTTTTCCGGAAGTTGAATTGTTTACACCAACTCTTGAAACTGTCAATTTCATCAATGTGTTGCCTATTGTCAAGTCTGATTCTGAATTTTCGTGCATACACAAAGTAGATATACAACTTAAAGACTCTATTTTTGAAAGGGTTGGCTCACAAACACAAAAGTTAAAATCAAATTTCAGAGAGTTGCTTAGTGTGTTTCATAATGCAAGGTCATTCACATTACCTTTGAAGGCAACACTGGTATATTGATATAATATTAAATTTACTTCACCCATTTACATAAGCGTTTGATCTCCACTTGTTGGTCTTTTTCAGTGATTCTTTCTTAATTAACTTTGAACTTGTTTGTTTTACAAGGTCATTTCGTTGTATGATGAACTATTTTTTCATAATATGAGTCATTTGAGGTTGAAAACAAAGGAGTCCGGCTTACTATTGGAGCATTTACTAAAAGCCCCCAAATTGAAGACCTTTGTTGTTCTCAATGAGGTAATTAAACCATGTATTATTTTTCTTTTTGTTCTATGATATGAAAGAGCATCTAACTAAATAGCTCAATTCAATTTTTGTCTTGTAATTGTTACATATTTCACATGATTTTTCAGGATAAGGAGGATATAAAGAACTGCATGGGATGATTCTTTTTTATTGAGACGTTGTCGAATGGGTTGCCATGGAGCATGTCCTTTAATTTTTTTACGCTTTCTTTTGGTGCCAATTTTCTACTTACAGTTATATATGTTTTAATATTTATTTTGAACTATGGCCCTACATGGCATAAGAACTAACTCATGGCTTCTCCTCTCGTGTTTACATCTTCACAATCATAGTTTTGGATTAGGATACAAGCACACAGAATGATTTGTCATTTGAATATAAGGTACTTTTTCTTTTGGTTGTTATTCTTCAAACGATCCGCTCTATATACTATTAAAAAATCTCCATTTGAAACCATTCGAAAAATTTACTAGTCATGTTAAAGAACTTGTTGACAAGCTTGCTGCAGTCTGTGTTTCTCTTGAAGAAGATATTTTAGTGCATACCTTGAATGGACTTCCGGTTGAATTCAATGCCCTTTCAAACTACAATTCGAAATGGATCAGGCCAGTTTAATAATGTAGGCGCAGGTTCCTTTGATCCACGCAGCTCGGGTTCCTCTCAATGAAATGGCCTAGGTCAGCTTTTTAACCGACGAGCGTCCGAACCATTTAATGGCCCACTTCGTCATTTAAACGCAGGCGCAGTTTCTTTTCCTCAACAGGTCAGGATTCCGGTATGATGGATCCAACGGTTCTGACAGCCAAAATTTTGTCAAATTTGTCGCTCTTGATTGCTACAATCCCATGAATTTTACCTAACAAGATCGTCATCCACCATCTCAATTTGCAACTATGATGGTAAACTCTATGAATTCTCAATCCTTTTCTGACAATTTTAATAATTTCTGGCTATCGTAACGTTCATATGACAAACAAGGTGGCATATCTCAATTTATTCAACATCTGTCACGGTGGGTAATAGTAAACTTTCTACTCGTTCTCATACCTTTACTCTTTCTAAAATTCTTCATGCTCCTCACCTTGTTGCTAATCCCTTATCTCTTCGCAAATTTTATCTTAATAATAATTGTATTTTTATCTTTGATACTTGCACATTATACACTGGTGAAGGTATCGACGACCTCTATCAATTTCTCAATTCATCCATCCTACCTAATTCCAGTATGCACCCCTAAAATTACGATTTTCTTACAAAACAAGAGTGTTCTCTATGACATTTTTGGACATTCTGCTCCAAAACTTCTCTGCTCAACTCGTCTTAGTCTTTCTATGCCTTCTTCTATTTCTACTTGTGAATGCATTAGTTGTTTAAAAGCAAAAATGTCTAAATTATCTTTTCCTCGATCATTTTCTACTTGAACTTGTTCACAGCGACGTATAGGGACCATCTTCTATCATTTCATCTAATGAATATCGCTATTATGTTAGTTTTATTGATAATTTTCCTCTTGCTTACAAATTTGACGTCAATGCCATTATATGTAAATTTATGTCATTTTTGGAAAATCTTCTTTCTTAAAACTCAAAAAAGTTCGTTCAGAGTTTGGTGGTGAGTTTTGTAATTCTTCTCTGCATTGCATTTCTTTTTTGACTCCGAAGGATTTTTTTCATAAAAATCATGTCCCTATATATCTTAACCCATCATATAGTTGAAGTTGAGATGTCTTTACTTTTTCACTCTTCTATTCCCCTAGGATTTTAGCCAATGTCTTTTCAACTGCAGTTTTTATAATAAATCGAATGTGTTTATCTCTCAATATGCTCTCCCTTGAAAAACCTTTTTGTTTACACTCCTGATTTTCATCATAAAACCATGGCCAACAATGGCTAATTTCACGTGCAAAATTTTATATGTAATAACTCGAGTTTAGGAGAGGTACATGAATGAATTAATATCACATCCAAATGAGAAGATCCCATGGTTAACGAAGGCTTAAAAGAATTAAAAATTACAATCTATACTAACAAGGTGCACTTTTCTTTTCGGTGTCTCAATCATAAGAACTCTAAAGTTAAGTGTACTTAACTTGAAGCAATTCTTTGTTGGGTGGTTGATAACGAGCATAAATGTACGTTATTACAGTGCAAAGATATAAAATAATGAAAGGTTGCGACGGTAAAAATATATAAAATTGTGTCCAAAAGCATTTAGTTTAGAATATTGCGATTGTAAGGCTATGCAATCGTATGCGTTCGCGAAGAACTGCTCAAGAAGGTGGCTGCATAGAGTTGACGCATCATGGTGAAAGTTTAATAAATCACGATGGGACAGAAAGCTGATGATAGTTGAATCCGAATTTAGTTGACAAGCTGTTAACGACACACTGTAGCAAGTACATTCAATTTTTCGATGACAATTATTCGGTGCATCAGACAGACTTCACCCTGAAGCTCTATAAATCTCAAAGGTCACTTTCGTTAAAGGAGTTCAGTTCGATTCTATTCCAGCTGAGCCATATAGAGAGTTCACCATACAGAAGATAGTTAGCCTTTGTTCATAGTTTTCTTACACTTAGAAGGAAGGGGCGAGAGAAGAGAGAAGACGCTGGAAGATCGTTCCTGGTCAGCTCGAGAGAGTACTGACAAGCGTTGAGAACGGAGAGAGGGTCGAATCTCACGAAAGCAAGAATATTCTTTCAGCAGAGTAGAGAAAAACAATGTAAAAACTTTGAGAAGTAAGAAATTGCTACCAGGTGCCCTATCTTTATTCCCTATTGTCGTTCTGTATCTTGATTTCACTTATAGAATGGAACCTACATTTCTATATCTGTTCACTCTCTTCACATTACGCATGAGTAATTAAACTTCTGAATGGGTTGAGAAACACTTAGCTAGCATGATCTAAGATCTTCATTTTACACGATCATCTTATCTTATATATGCATCCATCACCCTTTAGAGCTACTCGAGAGAGAGTCTAAAGAAAGAACCTAGATTTAAGAGAGTTAGGTTAGAATCTAGACTTGAGAAAGCAAGATTAGATTCACATAAGAGATAATGGCTAAGAGATAAGTTCTGTTTGCTAACATGCATCGCATGCACCCTATAAATAGGTTATGGTAGTATGCAGTCGTCTTGTGTATATGTCTGTCATTCATCATCGCATAGACAAGAGTAGAGGCTTAGACATAAGTCCTATAGACATCATTGCATACATCACATGCGTCCTAAAACTAGGAGCTATAACATTTGCATTGAGAGATTACTTGTTGTATATATGTAGCATGATCGCATAACATTAACGCAATCTTAGAAAGTGTTAGCTAAATCCCTTCTCAACCCATTCCCTTGCATACTCATTGTACTTTCGTTGTTATTGACTTTTTTCTCAATTTCACCGCATAGAATTTATACATTAAACAAACATACCAACCAACACATTGTTTTATTTGTCATCGCAAAGTTATCAGAAATCACCATCGCATACTGTTTCCATAGTCTCTGTGTTTGATCTTGGGCTTACCAAGCAACTTAGTAGGGTTTATACTTGGATCTTGCTAAGAAAACTTGCATACACAACACATACACCACCATTGCAATTTATACCACTATTCCATCGAATTAACCACGCATCAAGTTTTTGGCACCGTTGTCGGGGAACTATGGCAATACATTGTGCTAACGGTAACTTTTTTATTTTCTTTGCAGACTTTCAATCTCTGTGCACTGCCTATCCTTAGGTAAGGGAAGAAGCGGGCATCGTATGAGCGAAGGACAAAATCCTCAGCCCAACTACGACCCAAAGATTGAGAGAACTTTCCGAAGAAGAAGAAGAAACAACCGTCAGTGACAATAAGAGAAACATCCCAATATGGCAGAGCAACCAGAAGATAGAGCATCAAATGTAAATAATATCATGGGGAATCCCATCCTCTTGGCGAACGACTGCAATAGGCCCATCCAGGACTATGTGTCGCCCAACCTTTATGATTTCTCGCCAGGAATCATGAGGCCAGCCTTAGACGGATTCGAGATTCGAGATGAAACCTGTGATGCTACAGATGATTCAAACTATCGAAATGTTTGATGGTAGGCGTGGCGAGGATCCGCATGCCCATCTCCGGAGTTTTATTGAGATCTGCTATACGTTTGTGTTCCCAAACATCTCCACTGAGGAGGTTCGATTAACACTATTTCCATTTTCGTTGTGTGACCAGGTACGGAAATTGGCTTATTCTCTCGAACCAGGGGAGATTACATCATGGAAATAGGTAGTGGAGAAGTTCATGAACAAGTACTTCCCCCCGATGGAGAACGCCAGAAGATGGAATTTGATCACTAATTTTAAATAGGATATTGACGAATCGCTCAGTGACACCTGGGCAAAGTTTAAAAGGTTAGTAAGAGATTGCCTGCATAATGGCTTACCAGATTGTTTACAGATAGAAATTTTCTATCATGATTTGAACCCTGCATCACAGACTGATGCCAATGCGGCAGCAACTGGAGGTCTGCTTGACAAAACATACGATGAAGCTAATAACATACTTGATCGCATTTCGAAAAATCACGAAGACTAGAAAGAAAACAATCAAAGACTGAGAACTAAAGACAGTGACGCAAATAATGGGGCCATCGCATCCCTGCAAAACCAAATGACTGCGATGATAAATTTGATACAAGGAATCGCAATCAGTAGCCCAGGAATGCAAAGGGGGTAAGTCAACGCAATCGACCAAGCGAGCGCAAGTTGTGCCACTTGCGGTGAAGGCCATCCAATGGAAAAGTGTCCGAGGAACCCACAGTCTGTTTATTTCGTGAAGAATAATCCATTTTCCAATACGTACAACCTTGGGTGGAGAAACCACCCTAACTTTGCGTGGAAAAATCAACAACAAAATTTTCAACCAATGGTGCAGAAAGAAAGGCCACTAGGATTTTTCCTGCGAACAAACAATCAAATGCAAAATCAAGCTAGTAGTTCGCAGGCACCGTAATCTTCATCCTTGGAGAGCTTGCTGAAGCAATATATTGAAAAGAATGAAACAGTGCTTTAGAATCAAGTGATGTCTATCCACAATCTTGAAATTGAAATAGGACAGATTGCAGGCGAACTCAAGAGTTGACCGTAAGGGGCACTATCGAGTTGAACTAAGCTTCCGCGTAACCTAGGGGGTACGGGAAAAGAGCAATGTCAAGTTGTGATTTTACAAAGCGGAAAGACAGTGGCGGAGGAGAAGAAGACGCCAAGCAAAACTGCTCTAATTGCGATAGAACCACAGACCCTATTGACTCAAGAAGAAACAGAAGAACAGGAGACGATGGAACCAGAGATTGCATCCAATTTAAAGCCGAAAGAACAGGGAACCGTGAAAATACAGCTTCCATCATTCCCTCAGAGACTTAAAAAGAAGAAAAATGATGAAGTGCAGTATCAACGCTTCATAGACATGCTGAAACAGTTGCATATTAACATTCCTTTCACTAAAGCGATTGAACAGATGCCAAAGTATGCGAAGTTTCTGAAGAACATGGTGACGAAGAAAAGAAGCACTGGTAAGTTCGCAACGGTGCATTGACGCAAAGTTCAAAATCCATAATTCTACCGAAAATGCATGACCCTGGAAGTTTCATAATACCCTGCTCAATCGGAGAGTTATATATTGGTCAAGTGCTTTACAATCTCGAGGCCAGCATCAACATAATGCATCTTTCAATTTTCAAACAGCAGAATGTGGGGCAGCTGGTGCCCACGACGGCTACTCTCTAGTTAGCTGACAGGTCCCTTGTGCATCCAGAAGAGAAGGTGAAGGATGTCTTGGTCACGATTGACAAATTTATCTTATCAGCAGACTTCATCATCCTAGATTATGAAGCGGTCAAGGATGTACCTATCATACTGGGGCGATCATTTTTATCCACTGGTCGTGCTCAGATTGATGTGTACAAAGGAGAGATCACACTGAGCGTGAATGGACAGAAGCTCAGGTTTGATATTATTAGAGCCATGAAATATCCGGAAGAAGAAGACCTCACTGAATCCGATGATGAACCCGTTTGAATGAAGAAGAAAAGTCTGAACATGAAAATGAAGATGAGGATGTGACGCGTTATTTTATGAGTTGAAAATATAGAATGAAATGCGGTGATGGAATTACGTTGAGCAACAAGTTTTCTCAGTGGAATCCAAGTATAAACCCCACTGAGTTTCTTGGTAAGTCTAGGGTCGAACTCAAGGACTTGGAAAAACGATATGTGGTAGTAATTTTCAAGAAGACTGCGCGGTAACCGGTAACCCAAATAATTGTTTTTGGTTGTTGTTTACGGTAATAAAATAAACAAATGCGACGGAGTTACAAAAAGAGTTGATAATACAGAAGATGCGATGAGTATGCGGTGAACGGGTTGAGAAGGAGTTTGGCTAAGACTTCCTAGGATGCGTTCATGTTATGCGATCATGCAACACACATACAATAGCAAACAATCTCTCGACGCAGATGCTACGGCTTTTAGTACTAGAACGCATGCGATATATGCGATAAGTCTATAGGACCTACACATAAGCCTCTATTCTTATCTATGCAATGACAAAATGACACACACACAAATAAGGCGACCACATAATATCATAACCTATCTCTAGGATGCATGCGATGCAGGTTGGCAAACAGAGCTTATCTTTAAGTTTCTATATCTTGCTTATGCAGATCTAATCTTACTCTCTCGAGTCTAGATTCTAACCTAGCTCTCTCGAGTATTTAGGTTCTTTCTTCAGACTCTCTCTCAAGTAGCTCTAAAGGGGCGTTAGGCACAGCATAAAACAAGATAATCGCATGCGATGAAGATCCTAGGTCATGTTAGCTTAAGTCTTCTCAACCCATTCGATAAGTTTAGCTACTCATGCGTGCTTTCAAAAGAGTGAACAGATGTAGATAAAGAAATTTCATTGTATAGATATAGAGTTGAAATACAAAATAACAATGCAAGATGAGAATAAAGAGCTTGGTAGCAATCCCTTGCTTCCCAAGGCTTTTACACTGTCTTTTCTACTCTGTTCAAAAGATAGTCTCGCTCTCGCGAGAGTTGGCCCACTCTCTGCTGTTCCACGCCTCTGAGTTAGCTCTCGAGTTTCCCTGAGCGATCTTCCGACGTCTCTTCCCTTCTCTCGCTTCGCCTTAAAATAAAAGAAAAACTAAAAACAAGGCTACTCTATCTCAGGAAAAATTCTCTAAGTATTCGAACTCCTCTTCTTAAGGTTGCCCTTGGTATTTATAAAGCTTCAGGGTGAAAGGCGACTTCTCTCTTATGATTGAACTGATGGGATGGCTTTAATTCTCTGACTGATGCGCCAAATATTTGTCACTGAAAAGCTGAATGTACTTGTTATCGTTAGCGGTTTGTCAACTTAATTCAGACTCGACCGTCATCAGCTTTCAATCCCATCGTGATTAATTATACTTTTCACCTAGATGCGCCCACCAAGTTGTGCCGAGTCTATGCGACAATCCTTCCTTAGTAGATGTTTGCGAGCACAAATTACTGCAAAGCCTTGCGGTAATGCTGCGCTCGACCGTTGATTTCTTGTGATCGCACTTTCCGCCTTGCGTCAATGCATATTCTGCATAAAAATACAAAAGTTAATGTTTTTATGCGATGAACGCATGCAACTGTAATGTTATGAACTTAATGCTTTTTGGACGCAATCTAATATATTTTATCAATGCAAACCTTCATTGTTTAATAACTTAGCATTGTAATAACGTGCATTTCTGCCCGTTATCAGGATGCGACCGCATCCATAGTAGCCTGCAATGCGATCATAGAAACAACAACCAAAGAAGAAAAGTTGACAATGAATGAAGAAAGAAAAACAACAAAACCATCATTGGAACAACCACCGACAGTAGAGCTGAAAACCTTGCCAAACCACCTGAAGTATGCATTTCTTGGGCAGAATGAAACGCTACTAGTAATAATTTCCTCTGCACTTAATGAAGATCAAGAGAATGTGCTGCTGAGCATCTTGAGAAAGCACATAAAAGCAATTGGTTGGACGCTCGTAGACATTATAGGAATCGGCCCCGCATATTCATGCACAGGATACGTCTCGAGGACAATAAAAAAGGATCGATTGAACATCAATGCAGACTCAACCCTGCGATGAGGAGGTCATGAAGAAGGAGATAATCAAGTGGTTAGACGTAGGGATTATGTATCCAATTGCCGACAGCACGTGGGTCAACCCTGTGCAAAGTGTGCCAAAGAAAAGAGGGATGATGGTAGTCCCAAATTCAAACAATAAACTAATACTGATAAGGACTGTCAGTGGATGGCGGATCTACATAGACTTCCATAAACTGAATGCAGTGACAAAGAAAGATCATTTCCCTTTAACTTTTATCGACCAGATTCTAGACCGCCTAGCTGGAAATGATTACTACTGCTTCTTGGATGGATATGCCGGTTATAACCAAATCATGATTGCTTCTGAAGATCAAGAGAAAACCACATTCACTTGCCCCTATGGAACATTTTTGTTTCGACGCATGCCGTTCGGCCTATGCAATGCGCCGAGCATTTTCTAGAGGTGTATGATGGTCATCTTTTCTGAATATCTTGAAGATTTTGTGGAAATTTTCATGGACGACTTCTCGGTGTATGGGCAAACATACGAAGTCTGTCACAACAATCTGGAGAAGATACTGAAAAGATGTGAAGAGACGAACCTTGTGCTAAACTGGGAGAAATGCCACTTCATGGTGAAGGAAGGTATTGTGCTTGGGCACAAAGTCTCCAAGGATGGGCTAGAGGTGGACAAGGTGAAGATTGAGGCGATTAAAAAGCTTCCACCTCCAGCGAATGTGAAGGCTGTCAGGAGCTTCTTAGGACATGTTGGCTTTGATCGACGTTTTGTGAAAGACTTTTCAAAGATTGCACAACCATTGAGTGCGTTGCTGGAGGCAAAAAGAACATTTGACTTTGATGACCAATGCCTCAACGCATTCAAGATATTGAAGAATGCATTAACAACTACACCTATGTTGATCACACCAGACTGAACACAACCCTTTGAACTAATGTGCGACGCAAGCGGTTATGCGATAGGAGCAGTACTGGCGCAAAAGAAGAAAACAATGCTATACCCCATCGTATATGTGAGTAAAATCTTGAACCCTACTCAAACAAATTACACTACCACAGAAAAAGAATTGCTTGCAGTGATATTTGCATTGGAAAAATTCAGAGCTTACTTGTTGGAACTAAAGTAATCATTCACAATAACCACTCGGCGATAAAATATTTGATGACAAAGAAAGATGCGAAGCCGAGATTGATTCGATGGGTACTTCTCCTTCAAGAATTCAACATAGAAATCATTGATCGCAATCAGGTTGCGGACCATTTATCCAAATTAGAAAATCCAGAAGTTGACCGCAACCAGTCAGAGGTGAACGCAACTTTCCCAGATGAGCAACTATTTAAAATTGAAGAATACCATGGTATGCGAACATGGTCAATTTTCTGGATTGCGAACAATTCCTTGGGGATTACACAACCCACTAGAAGAGGTGGCTCATACATGAATGTAGATCATATTATTGGGATGAGCTAAATCTTTATAAGAGGGGGTCAGACCAGATTTTGCGCCTATGCATACCAGATGCTGCTTACCAGCGCATACTATCACAATGCCATGACTCGCCATATGAGGACACTTTAGAGGCCAATGCACAGCAGCAAAGGTGTTACAAAGTGGGTATTTTTGGCCAACTTTATTTAAGGACGCAAAAGACTATGTAATGAAATGCGACCAGTGCCAACGCATGGGAAACATTTCATGGAAGCATGCGATGCCCATGAACATCATATTAGAATTGGAACTATTCGTCTGGGGTATAAACTTCATGGGACATTTCCACCACCAAATGGTCACAAATACATTCTATTGGTCGTCGACTACGTTTCCAAATGGGTAGAAGTGTATCGTGTGTCGCAAGCGATTCGGCAGTAATCTCCAAGTTCTTAAGGAAAAATATTTTCACTCATTTTGGCACTGCACGTGCCATAATAAGTGATGAAGGTTTCCACTTTGTTAATCACATCATCAACAATTTGCTGCTAAAATATAATATCCTGGCCACCGCATACCATCCACAAACAAATGGTCAAGCTGAAGTATCCAATAGAGAAATCAAGCTAATATTAGAGAAGGTGGTAAAACCTTCACGAAAAGATTGGGCAACGAAGTTGGACGATGCCTTGTGGGCATACAGGACCGCCTATAAGACACCTATAGGCATGTCCCCGTATGCGCTAGTGTTCGGAAAGGCATGTCATTTACTGCTTGAGTTGGAGCATAAAGCACTGTGGGTAGTGAAAAAGCTTAATTTTGACTTAAAGGCCGCAGGGGAAGCAAGGAAACTTCAACTGGTCGAGCTAAATGAATGGAGAGCTCACGCATATGAGAATGCCAAAATCTACAAGGAGCGCGCAAAACGTTGGCATGACAAAAAATTATGCGAGAAGAATCTCCAAGTCGGACAAAAGGTCTTATTATTCAATTCGTGGCTATGACTCTTTCCCGGAAAATTAAAGTCACACTGGTCTGGACCCTTTATAATCAGAGAGGTATTTCCGCATGGCGCGGTTGAGTTATCCAATGAGGACGGGACCAATGCATTCAAAGTCAACGGGCAAAGAGTCAAAATATATCATGGAGAAGACTTGCACAACGAGAACACCTCCATGTACCTGAGGAATTCTAACTGAAGAAAAAGTATGTAGTCCCTGCACAATCATGTGATTCAATTTCATCAGGGACACAATTTTTGTGAAGTATCCGTTGAAACCTTCAATTCATGAACTTAATTTTACCTCTTTATAATCATTATCATTTCTTTATCCTTTGAATCTTTTCTACAAAAAAAAAAAAAAATACTATGTCTTTTATTTGACCCTCTTGATGTTTTTTTTACAAGGATCGTGGTGAATGATTGCGGAGGAACTACACAAAAGATGCAACTAGTTTATTCCGCCACCGCAATCAAAGAAAATAGTTCGCCGCAAAGAATGATGCGATCACAAATAATGCGGGCGATAAAGCAAATTTGGGGGTTGTCTCTTTCCTCGACTTTGTTTATTCCAAATTTTGGACTCTCGCATTGTAACGACCCAATCCCCTAGGATTTAAGTTAGGGCGTTACTAAATACATGCATGCATGGAACTTAAAACAACACTCTTTTCTGGTGAAATAAATGCTAAATAAATAAGGTAAGTGCAAAAGGCTTTCATTAAATTCAAATATTAAAAACAACAATATGGTACCCATAAATCATAAATGATAATAAATAAGTCTGAAAACGATTCTTAATAGTAAGTTTCAAACATCAAAACTGAAAGTTAAGAAAAACATGAAAAGAAATCTAAATCTCATGAGCGGAAGCATAAAACTAGTTCCAATGGCTCGATCACGAATTTCGCTTGTCCATCACCGGTACATCTCCACCCTTACCTGAAACAACAACATGAGAAAGAATGTGTATAAAATACTCAATAAGTATCCTCACTATTGGGGTTAGGTTAGGCATCTATGTCCTCTAGATGCCTACCTCTGGTGGAACATATAAACTATCCTAGTCCTCATAGGACACATATATACATGAAAAACTGAGTTCTATCCTACTATAACTAAATATGCCCACTACCTCTAGTGAATTCCGAAGGAAACACAATATGGTGAATTCCGAAGGAAACATAAACTGGTGAATCCCAAAGGAAACAAACACAAACTGGTGAATCCCGAAGGAAACACAAACTGGTGAATCCCGAAGGAAACACAATATCTGGTGAATCCTAAAGAAAACACAATATCTAGTGAATCCCGAAGGAAACACAATATCTGGTGAATCCCGAAGGAGATACAAATTGGTGAATCCCGAAGGAAACACAGACTGGTGAATCTCGAAGGAAACACAAACTGGTGGGCATTCTAACTAATCAGTAAAATCACTATCACAATCTCGACATCACAATCTCAACATGGTTTTCTAACATACATATACATCTCATCATCATGATTCTACAATATACATATAAATTTCTTCATCATAGCTTTACAACATATGTATGCATCTCATACTCTTCAGATTCAACAGGATCTCCAATAAAAATAATATACTCAAATCATACTAGTATTCAAACATCTCTATGCGCAACTAGCCTTTTAAACTCTCATATCAGCAAGGCATACATAAACATCAAACTATCAATATATCCTCAGTAAATCATATTTGTCAATTCCTGACTCCAATCATTTCAAACCTCAATCAATGAAGGCAGACATAAATCTCATGCTAACTAATAATCCTCAATAAATCATAATTAACATTGTCGGACACTAGGACAATTCCAGTAGTAAGATTACTTACCTCAACTTGGTAAAAAACGCAAAACAAAATCTCCTTAGAACTTCTTTAGCACACTTGAATCAACCTAAAGTTGTGGCCTGGTCCAAGACAAATTCCAATACTCGATTTAATTAGCCAATCGATATTCACCAATTTTCTGCAAAATAAAATGGTATCTAGCTTGATGGTCAATGCCTCAAAACTTTTAAACCTTGAATCCAAGGTTTTCCTCAAAATTTCGACAAAGATCGGGATAATGGTGGCCGACGGCGCGTCGACTTGTGGCTGTCATAGATAGGCAGCATGTGTTGCTGTCGAACGACATAAATTGTTTAGGCTAGCAGCTAATAGTGAGGGTCTTGCATGAGGAGGGTTTGCGAGAGTGGGAGAGAAGGGGAATTTCTAGTTTACAGATTTTATTCAGTAGCGATTACGAACAAATCAGATCTTCAAACAACAATCCAACCGTTCAAAATGAAAATCTATATTTCTCGAACAGATTGACCAAATTTGAGCATGATTCAACAGTTCAAACTCTTGCAATCGACAATTTTGTGGAAGCTATCGCTGAAAAATCGAATTGCTTTTTCCCAAATTTTTGACCTCTTTTCACTCTCATTTAATTTCGAAAAAATCTCAATTCTTTTATTTTTTTTCAAATTTTGAAAAGATAAATAAAATATTTTATCACGATATCTCCAAAATCTCCAAAAATTATATTAAATTTAGAAATCAATTAACTTTTCAAATTATCTTAATTTAGGCTTCAAAAACCAAAATTAAAGGGCACATGATCCATCAATTTGATACAAATTAAATCCTTCCAAATATTTAAATCAATTCAAAACCACATGAAATTAATTGTCTCTTTTAATTTTTTTTTTTAAGTTGGCCCTAAAATCCAAAATCAAAAGGAAGCAAAATTCAATATTTTCAAGATAATCAGTTGGAATACCCAATCAATTAAATTCAATGTAACCAATAAAAGTTTTTCAATTATTTCAATTTAACACCAATTTTCCAAATTTTCCAAATGAAAGGGAAATTTAAACTCAATAATTTTAGATAATTAACTTAAATTTTCCTAAAATTCAGGATGTTATAAACATCTCATCTTAACTTTGATAATTTTATCATCGCATCCTCTTTAGTTGGCGGAATCTTTAAATATCGATTAATTTAGAAAGTCACCGCATTATTTTTCTATGCCAATTATGATTTCAATGATGAAATGCATGCCTCTATTTTTCATCGTATGTGCTAGAGTCAACTTAATTTCAGGACAGTCAATTCATGAAATATTTCTAGAAGTTAGTGGTCCACAAGATTTCTTTCAAACTGACTTGTACGAAACCTCCTAAGAGCATTACATGAATTCATTCAATCTTTCAGCAATGAGGACATTGCTGCGTTTAAATTTAGGGGTGCGGTATTTATTTTCAACCTTGTTAATTTTAGGCATTCTAAAAAATAATAATAATAATAACGTTGTGATCGGATCCTACTCATAGTTGGATGTTCGTATGACACCTGTGGGGGCAAGCCAAAACGAAGATAGGAATTGTGATCAACGCATAAATAAAATGAGCACAACTCCACTGCCCATTGGGCATGAGTTTAGACTGAGAAAAAGCGCCTTACTCGTAGTTGGATGTCCGCATGACACCCGTGAGGGCAAGCCGGAACGAAGGCTTGGCACTTGGATCAGTGCAAGGTCATAGAAAAAATATCTAAACTACGTAAGGATAAAAATCATTTGAAAACACCCCAGTTGAAAAAGTATTTTTATATGAAATAAATCATGCAATGCCCTGGAAACAAGTAAAGTCTTTTTGAAGGTTAAACTTGCGGTCCCTAAATTTTAGAAATATTTTAAGAAGAGATTTGGATAGGAATTAAAGAGATTTTGGTACATAGGATTTGAATAAGGCAAATCGAGAAATCTAGGAAAGAGAAAGGCGGTCGACTTTCTAGAGAAAATATTTAGTTTATGATAAGGATAAGCATTGTTTTAAATTTGGGTGTGTGATAACAGAAAGAAATGCACGTTATTACAGTGCAAAGATATAAAACAATGAAGAATTGCGACGGTAAAAATATATAAAATCGTGTCCAAAAGCATTAAGTTTAGAACATTGTGATCGCATGCGTCCACCGCATTAAAGCAGCTAATTTATGTATTTGTGCAGAAAAATGCGTTGGCGCAAGGCAGAGTTGTGATCCAAGGAATTCAACGTCCAAGCACATTGAAAGATTGCGACTGCAAGGCTATGCAATCTTATGCGTTCACGAAGATCTGCTAAAAAAGGTGGCCACATAAAGCCGACGCATCAAGGTGAAAGCTTAATAAATCACGTGGGATAGAAAGCTGATGACAGTCGAATCCGAATTTAGTTGACAAGTCATTAACGACACACTGTAGCTAGTACACTCAACTTTTCGGTGACAATTATTTGACGCATCAGAAAGAGAATTATTGACATCCCATCAATGCAATAATTTGAGAGAAAAAGCTCTAGCCTGAAGTTCTATAAATATCGAAGGCCACCTTCGTTAAAAGAGTTCGGTTCAGTTCTATTTCAGCTGAGCCATATAGAGAGCACCATACAGAAGATAGTTAGCCTTTGTTCATAGTTTTCTCCATCTTCGTTAAAAGAGTTCGGCTCGGTTCTATTCCAGCTGAGCCATATAGAGAGCACCATATAGAAGATAGTTAGCCTTTGTTCATAGTTTTCTTACACTTAGAAGGCGGAGGCAAGAGAAGAGAGAAGACACCTAAAGATCGTTCTTGGTCAGCTCGAGAGAGTACCGGAAAGCGTTGAAAACGGAGAGAGGGCCAACTCTTGTGAAAGCAAGAATATTCTTTGAGCAGAATAGAGAAAAACAGTGTAAAAGCCTTGGGAAGCAAGAAATTGCTATCAGGAGCCCTATCTTTATTCCCCATTGTCGTTCTGTATTTTGATTTCACTTTAGCATGGAACCTGCATTTCTACATTCGTTCACTCTCCTCATATTACGCATGAGTAACTAAACTTCTGAATGGGTTGAGAAGCACTTAGCTAGCATGACCTAAGATCTTCATTTTACGCGATCATCTTGTCTTATGTATGCGTCCATCATCCTTTAGAGCTACTCGAGAGAGAGTCTAAAGAAACAACCTAGACTTGAGAGAGCTAAGTTAGAATCTAGACTTGAGAAAGCAAGATTTGAATCGCATAAGCAAGAGATAGAGACTTAGAGATAAGTTTTGTTTGCTAACATGCATCGCATGCACCCTAGAAATAGGTTATGGTAGTATGCAGTCGTCTTGTGTATATGTGTGTCATTCATCATCGCATAGACAAGAGTAGAGGCTTAGACATAAATCCTATAGACATTATTGCATACATCACATGCGTCCTAAAACTAGGAGCTATAACATTTGCATTGAGAGATTACTTGTTGTTGTATGTATGTAGATGATCGCATAACATTAACGCAATCTTAGAAAGTGTTAGCTAAATCCCTTCTCAACCCATTCCCTTGCATACTCATTGTACTTTCGTTGTTATTGACTCTTTTCTCAATTTCGCCGCTTAGAATTTATATATTAAACAAACATACCAACGAATGCATTATTTTATTTGTCCTCGCAAAGTTATCAGAAATCACCATCGCATACTGTTTCCATAGTCTCTGTGTTCAACCCTGGGCTTACCAGGCAACTTAGTAGGGTTTATACTTGGATCTTGCTAAGAAATCTTGCATGCACAACGTATACAACACCATCACAATTTATATCATTATTCCATCGCATTAACCACACATCAAGTTTTTGGTGCCGTTGCCGGGGAACTACGGAAATACATTGTGCTAACGGTAACTTTTTTATTTTCTTTGCAGACTCTCCATCTTTGTGCACTGCCTCTCCTTAGGTAAGGGAAGAAACGAGCGTCGTATGAGTGAAGGACAAAATCCTGAGCCCAACTACGACCCAGAGATTAAGAGAACTTTCCGAAGAAGAAGAAGAAACAACCGCCAGCGATAACAAGAGAAAGATCCTAACATGGCGGAGCAACCAGAAGACAGAGCACCAAATACAAATAATATCATGGCGAATCCCATCCTTTTGTCGAACGACCGCAATAGGCCCATCCGGGACTATACGTCGCCCAACCTTTATGATTTCTTGCCAGGAATCATGAGGCCAGCCTTAGATGGATCGAGATTCGAGATGAAACCTGTGATGCTGCAGATGATTCAAACTGCCGAACAGTTTGGCGGTAGGCGTGGCGAGGGTCTGCATACCCATCTCCGGAATTTTATTGAGATCTACAATATGTTTTTGTTCCTAAACATTTCTGCTGAGGAGGTTCGATTAACACTGTTCTCATTTTCGTTGTGTGACCAGGAACGAAAATGGGCTTATTCTCTCGAACCAAGGGAGATTACATCATGGGAACAGGTAGTGGAGAAGTTCATGAACAAGTACTTCCCCCTGACGAAGAAAGCCAGTAGGAGGAAGTTGATCACTAATTTTGAACAGGATATTGACAAATCACTCAGTGACACCTGGGAAAGTTTTAAAAGGTTGGTAAGAGATTGCCCGCATAATGGCTTACCATATTGTTTACAGATGGAAAATTTCTACCACGGTTTGAACCTTGCATCGCAGACGGCTGCCAATGCAACAGCAGTTGGAGGTCTGCTTGACAAAACATACGATGAAGCTAAGAACATACTTGATCGCACTTTGAAAAATCATGAAGACTGGAGAGAAAGCGATCAAAGACTGAGAACTAAAGATTGTGACGCAAATAATGAGGCCATCACATCCCTGCAAAACGAAATGATTGCGATGATAAATTTGATACAAGGAATCACAATCAACAGCCCAGGAATGCAAAGGGGGCAGGTCAACACAATCAACCAAGCGAGCGCAAGTTGTGCCACTTGCGGTGAAGGCCATCCAATGGAAGATTGTCGGAGGAACCCAATCTGTTTATTTTGTGAAGAATAATCTGTTTTGCAATACGTACAATCCTGGGTGAAGAAACCACCCTAACTTTGCGTGGAAAAATCAACAACAAAATTTTAACCAATGGTGCAGAAAGAAGGGCCACCAAGATTTTTTCCATGAACAAACGGTCAAACGCAAAATCAAGCTAGTAGTTCGTAGGTATCCTTAGAGAGCATACTGAAACAACATATTGAAAAGATGAAATAGTGCTTCAGAATCAAGCTATGTGTATCCATAATCTTTAAATTCAAATAGGACAGATTGCGAGTGGACTCAAGAGTAGACCGTAAGAGGCACTGTCGAGTTCAACTGAGCTCCACGCAACCCAGGGGGTATGGGAAAGGAGTAATGTCAAGTTGTAACATTGCGAAGCGGAAAGACAGTGGCGGAAGAGAAGAAGAAGCTAAACAGAACTGCTCCAATTGCGATGGAACCAGAGATTGCGACCACTTCGAAGCCAAAAGAACAGGGAATCGTGAAAATACAGTTGCCACCATTCCCTTAGAAACTTAAAAAGAAGAGAAATGATGAAGTGTAGTATCAACGCTTCATGGACATGCTGAAACAGTTGCATGTTAACATTCCTTTAACTGAAGCGATTGAATTGATGCCAAAGTATGCGAAGTTTCTGAAGGATATGGTGACGAAGAAAAGAAGCACCAGTAAGTTCGCAATGGTGGCATTGACGCAAAGTTCAAAATCCATAATTCCATAAAAAATGCGTGACCTTGGAGGTTTCACAATACCCTGCTCAATCGGAGAGTTATATATTGGTCAGGCGCTTTGCAATCTCGGGGCTAGCATCAACTTAATGCCCTTTTCAATTTTCAAGTAGTTGAATGTAGGGTAGCTGTCGCCCACGACGGTGACTCTCCAGCTAGCTGACAGGTCTCTTGTGCATTCAGAAAGGAAGGTGAAGGATGTCTTGGTCATGATTGACAAATTTATATTACCGGTAGACTTCATCATCCTGGATTATGAAGCGGATAAGGATGTACCCATCATATTGGGGTGACCATTTTTATCCACTGGTCACGCTTAGATTGATGTGTACAAAGGAGAGATCATACTGAGCGTGAATGGACCGAAGCTCAGGTTTGATATTATCAGAGCCATGAAATATCCGAAAAAAAAGACCTCACTGAATCTGATGATGAACCCAGTTTGAATGAAGAAGAAAAGTCTGAAGATGAAAATGAAGATGAGGATGCGACCGCATCCATAGTAGCCTTTAATGCGATCACAGAAACAACAACCAAAGAAGAAAAGCTGACAATGAATGAAGAAAGAAAAACAAAAAAACCATCCTTGGAATAACCACCGACAGTAGAGTTGAAAACCTTACCAAACCACCTGAAGTATGTTTTTCTAGGGCAAAATGAAACGCTACCAATAATAACTTCCTTTGTAATTAATGAAGATCAAGAGAATGCGCTGCTGAGCATCCTATAAAAGCACATAAAAGCAATTGGCTGGACGCTCGCATACATTAGAGGAATCAACCCTGCATATTTCATGCATAGGATACGTCTCAAGGACAATAAAAAAAGATCGATCGAACATCAATGCAGACTCAACCCTGCGATGAAGGAGGTCGTGAAGAAGGAGATAATCAAGTGGTTAGACGTAAGGATTATCTATCTAATCGCCAACAGCACGTGGGTCAGTGATTGGATAGATAAGTTTTTCTTGACTTTTCTTTTTTGTCGTCGATGAATTCAAAAATCGAAAATTCATCATTTTGATGGAGCTAATGTTTTTTTTTTTTGTGTCAAGAAAGGTATTTTTCTTAATGATTATGCATGACCAGCTAAATATAAACCTTTATTGTGTCATGAAAGATATTTTTCTTGATGGTCTTTTATCATGACCAAACTTACCATTTTGGGGATTCATCTGATTTAGGAGTTGGGAACTCAGCTACAAAAGATGGAATTCACTCTTTCCCCAAAGCAGGGGTAAGTAAATACATTGCTCTCATAAAGGCTGATTTTGATGCTTGAACGATGTGGTGCTACACACCTTCTCATGGCCCGAGAGATGTCCACACATAGTAGGATTATATTGTATCGTTCATTAGAGGGATCAGTGGTACTTAAGGAGTTAGATATAACTACAGGGAAAAAACAGTAAATTGGCCTAGCTAACTTACGAGCATCTGTAAAGGGTTGTCATACTATTGATTGGTTATATTCGATGGACATAGAAATATATCTATGGTGGGAAGAGTGCAAATGTCGGTTTTTAGTGGAATGTCTGGCAGTTAACAGATGGTTGATTCCATGGCTAAAGAGTTTAGTTCAGCCATTCATGGACCGTTGGAGCTTCGAGCCATAGGTCCATAACGTTCCCTTGGTAGCTCAATAGATTCAAGTTGAGAATCAATTTTTGGGTCAATTTGAAATGTTCAAATTTGACAAGAGGGAGTTCGATTATATATGATATGATTGAACAGGTCAATTATATATGATATAGTTGACATGATGTATGAGATACATTAATTTGAGGAAAAAGATATAAATATGATTTATATCTAGTGGAGGAGAAAAGGACTATGATGCATATGTCGCAAATGATCTCATATTAAACTATAGGTTATAAATATAATATGATTATATTTATTTTTTAATTTAACAATTATGGGATAATTGTGCCGGCTTTTTCTCCGTAACCGAATGAGTTAGTGGGAGGTTGCATTTAGTTTTCGTAACTGAAGAATAAAATGAAAATTATTTTCATTTTGCAAAGTATCAGATATTCGCTCCCTGAATTGTGTATACTACCTATCGCATAGCAAATCGAGGGCATACAAGACAGCTCAACATTTCTAAACGATCGTATACACGCGCGTAGTTTACTAAACGATCGCAGAGTTTTACTAAACGATCGTCTAGCTCTTTCTAAACGATCGCGCGCCGAGCGTTTACTAAACGATCGTCTATATGATCTTGCCCCTTTTACTACATGATCGTGTACCTCTACCTAAACGATCAAGCATCATTTATACGATAGGCACCCGATATCTCTCACTTGCTTGGTCGTGGTAAACGATCGTCTCTTCCTCTTTCCCTCTACTAAATCGAACAGAGCCCACACCTTTTGGATTTTCACTCCGAGAATACTGAAGGTCTCAAATGGTGGTATTTTCCTTGCTGCTGAGTTCGTGAGGAGTCCGTTCGTGGGTAGACGATGTCGTAATTTAGTGGATGATAACTTGGAAGATCTCAGCGAGAGCGAGAGGTGCAATCCTTGTACGAGAACAAGTTTTGAGGCGAAGAAGGGTTCTTAAACTGGTACCTATCTTATTCTCTTTGTCATTTAAAGTTCAAAGCATGCCTGTAATTTGTTGTTAATGTATAACTTGTATGTTTGATTGTGAATGTGATAATTTTGTCACAATGAGTTTGGAACGATCTTGCATCCGCTCAGAGGTACTCTTTGATAAGAGTTCCTTTAATTGTGTTCCAACATTGTGGTGTATTTTCGGTCATGATTAGAATGTTTAGCATTGGAAAGAAGAAAGTCAGTTGCACTATTCGGGGATATACTCCAAGCTACTCAATGCATTAGAATTGTGATTTAACTGAGAAGAGATTCTCAAGCTTATAGGGAGCCTAAGCTAACCAAGAAAAAGAGGACTTTTCTTTAAGAAGGGAAGATACAGTTCAAGTGAAAAGAAGTCTCACGACTTAAGGGGAGCTCAAGTCTAGTTAAGAGAGAGTCTCTATCTTAGCGGGCCTAAGATATTCATCATTAATACCACAACATAGAGGAAGCCTAAGTTACCATGAGAAAAAGTCTCACACTTGGGGGAGCCTAGGGAAAAGGTTGAGTGATTGAGGAGTTTGGAAGTCATTGTAATTGTGTTACTATTACAGATAAATACTACGTTGTAATTACTTATCTGTTAGGATTGGTGTCTTAACTCTCCTGGAGTCTCGTTGTTTTGTAAAGATACACATTGTTCAATGAATAAAATAAGTGTTATTTAATTCTGTATTTACTCATATCCAATAAATAAAGCTTCTATGTTATCTTATGTGAACTTAAGCACGTATATGTGATATACAAGTGGATCATGCCTTAAGTGATAACCTAAATCGGTCTGTAGTATAAGGATTAAGGTGGGATACCTGATCTTGGTGACACTACAGATACGGCCCGCTTTGTAGAGGTTTTCAAGTGTTGTAAAGTACTACAGATGGTAGATCCTGACCATTCATGTGGAGACGTGGAGCGGGGGTATCCTACATAAAGAGTTTTTATAAGACCTGGACCACGAGATGACTAGACTCTGTATATAACATCGTTGATACTAGAGACTTGCATCTCACCAAATGACCATAGGTGACACGACTTCGATCTTGAGTGTTTTGAGAACTCCTGCCTTTGAAGGGCAGTCCTTTGATTAGTATAGGTGAGAATGGCCAGATTGCCACCTCAACATGTCTACCTTTTTGGGGACTTTTCTGATCTGGGAGCTGGAAACTCAATCCACAAGATGGAATTCACTCCTTTCCCGAAGCAAGGATAGGTAGAGAGACTGCTCCCTTAAGGGCTGATTCTGGGGCTTGAACATAGTGGCCACAGCTTCTCTTTGGAAGAGAAGACTCAGTCATAGTAGGACTATGACTTATGTTCATTAGAGGAATCAATGGTACTTAAGGAGACAGAAGTAACTACAGAGGCATAAAGGTTATTGTCCCAGCTGTACTTACGAGCGATTTATGAAAGGTTATCGCACAGCTAATTGGTTAAGATGGACACATAATATATCTGTGGTAAGAAGAGTTCAACTATCAGTCTTTAGTGGAGTGCCTGGAAGTTAACAGATGGTGGATCCCATGACTAAAGAGTCTAGTCAGTTATTCACGTACCGTTGGAGCTTCGAGCTACAGGTCCATGAGGTTCTCTTGATATCTTGGATTCAGTTGAGGATCAGTTCTTGGTGTTGATTTGAAATGTTCAAATTGACAATAGGTATTTTGATTATATATCATATAATCGGTATGATGTATGAGATATATCTAGTGAAGGATTGATGTAAATGAGATTTACATTAAGTACCATGGAATAGAAAAAGAACTATGGTTTATATGTCTCATGAGATGAAATATTAAAACTATAGGTTATAAATATAGTATGATAAGTTGGTTATCATTTATATTTATAATAATATTAATTATTGGATAATTAATACTTTTTCTTTTAAATAACCAAAGTAGTGGGTGGTTATTGGATCATGGTAACCGTGAGTTTCAAAGGAAAATGGTTTTCCTATTTCAAAAGGAAGTTTTTACAAAACGATTAAAAAAGTTTTTGAGTTTTCTTTCGCGCAAAAGAAACTCACGAAGTCATCAAGTAAATTCAGATTTACTAAACGACGGTTGGGCAAGCTAAACGATCGTGCATGTGCGAGCTAAACGATCTTGTAGTATTTACTAAACGATCGCATAGTTTTGCTAGACGATCACTTGCCCAAGGTCAACGATCGTGTAGTGTCTGTAGGCGATAGACTGAGCTAAACGATAGACTAAACGGTCGCATAGCTATTGCTAGATGATTGCATAGCTTTATCTAAACGATTGGACATCGACCTATATGATAGGTCTCCGCCATCTCCCACTTGTCTAGTCGTGTACGCGATCGGTGTTTCCTCCATTTGTCTACCTCACACCAAGTCCGAACAAAGCCCACCCTCTAGATTCTCACACCGAGAATACCAAGGTCGCCTTGTTGGTGGTGTCAGACTCAACTCGACACCGTCAAGCTTTTCTAGAGGCCGTTTGTGGTGCTGTGGAGGCCGTTCGTGTTGCAGAGGAGTTCGTGACCGAGGAGATCGTTGAAGACGAGCGCGAAGTGTTCGTGCTGTGTTACGGTCGTGTAGATCGAGTGATCGTGGTTGTTGTTTTTCGACCAGAGTCAAGCAACGGAGCGTGGAGATGCATTCTTATATGTGCATAAAGTTTGATCTCTGTTCATTTGAGTTTATTCATGCTGTAATTTCTATGTATGATTTGCATAACCATTTTTTTTTAAGTCGACTGTAAATATATGTTCATTCATGATTGTAATTTGGAATAGTCTTGTTCCACTGCTCATGGAAATCTCGAGTTCTGATTTCCTTCAATTGGTATTAGAGCCAGGTTCTCTGATATTCCAAATTACAATCATAAATTGAATGATTTTTACATCGCGGTGGGTTTCTGCATTTGGGGTTAACCGTTTTCTGCATTTGTGGATGAATTGATGAACGTTTCGTGTTTTAAATTGCCTTTTTGTTAAAGCTTTCAGTATTACAAAGTGTTAATTGTAAGGGCCCCTATGTTTTTGGGCGAAATTAACTTTGCAATCGAGTCTATAATTCGAAAAGTTCGAGTTCTTCGAGTCAATCGTGATGAAGCTTCGGGGCATGGCGATGCAGTTCTCAATGAAGAAGAAGACCAAGCGTTGGTCGGATCGTGTAGCCTCAGGTAAACGATCGTTGGGATTTACCTAAGCAATCGTTTAGATATTTTTTTTCTAGATGATCGTGTAGTATTTTCTAATCGATTGTTTAGCTAATGTTAAGCGATGAGGTAAATCGTTTACCATATCACGTAGCGTTGGTTGCGCGATCGCGTAGGCGTTGGAGGTAGCCGATCGTAGTTGGAGCATGTGATGCTCGTCGTTTGGATTTTTCTAGACGATCATATAGTAAATGCTAAACGATCGTTTAACTCTAGGAGCATTGGTAAGCAATAGAACAAAGAGTTTGTTTTATTGTGTAGACGATTGCGGGGTGCTAAGTACACGATGGATGGTTGGAGAAGCGATGCTTTGTCGAGCGATTCAAGACCCGATTCACCTGTTTGAACCAGAGACTTCTTGTCTTTGTAATAGTTAGCTTTCCTTTTTATGTTTTAAGGCAATTTCCCCTGGTTCATCAACTTTTATTGCTTATACATGTGATATATGGTGCTTATATGTCAAAGTGTTTGTCATATAGTTAAAAATCACTTTAGGTTGTGCAATTACTCATGCATCATGTATTATAATTGTTATAATCAAGCATGAAGAAATTACTTGAAAGCATGCGCATGTATCATGAAATATAAGAGTTATATTTTGCATGCAGTGAGCATTATCATGCATCATCCTTTTATTATAAATGTTATAGTCTAAGGGTGAATGGAAGCATGTTTTGCTTTTTTCATTGCTGTTTTATATAAGTGTTATATAAAATAAGTAGCAATAAATGAACAATGCATTGTGCATGATACTTAGGCCGTTTATAATCGTTAGGAATTCCTTGCATGTGTTAGCTTAGCATTGTGGTTGTTTCCGTTTATAAGTGTTATAAAGGAAATTAGACCTAAAATCAATAATTCAGAGTTGCATGTGGACTTAGGGTGAACTCAAGTTTTTTAAAAGAGTTTTAAAATTGGATTGAGATAGACCTAAGTTCAAGTAATTCTGAAGAGTTTAGTAACCTAGATTAATCTTTTAAAATCGGTTTAATAGAATTAAATTGGTTGAATAAAAGATTAAATTTTTTGTAAACCTATCTATAAGGGACCTTTTATCTAAGGCAGGTTCTGGCTAGGCTGGGGTTCTTAAGTTGACGGAAACGTAACGCCCCTACCTGGGAACCTACCTAGAAAGGTGAATTAGATAGATTTTCAACAAGCATGCGACATTTTGGTCAAAGACTCTGTTAAAGAGTTTAATGGATGATGATTAAAAGTTGTTTCACTATCCAAAGTAAAAGTTACTCTTGGGAAAACCTCAAAGTCACTTAGTTAAACTTCTTAGCCGTATTTTTTCTAAGTAAGTCAAGCCCTAGGTTATAAAATACTCAGTGGGAGGAAGAGGCGTATCGTATATGTCTATAATTCCACTCATGTTTCTCCCTGTATGTTCACACCGTGAGATTCATACTTGGCCTCGAGATGCCCAGGATGCATCCCCCTTCGGATGGTGTTTGCATGAGTCAATATCAAGGTGAACGGAGAGAGTATTTATTGTAAGTGGGTGAAGGGTGTGTGTCAACACGTCCTTTGGTCTCTGTCATTGTTTCACACCGTGAGATCATTCTGTACGTTCTCGTGTCGCCTTCGGAGCATCCCTCTTCGGATGGGTTTTGTGCAGTTGGTCAATATCAAGGTGAACTCCAGAAATGGATAGAGTCGCTTTAGATTTTGCCCCAATCAGATTTTTTCCCTTCGGATTGGCCTTTTGGGACGAACCTCTAGGGCTTTTAATTAAAACCTAACGTAGGTTAATATTTTTTTTTTCAGCAACTCGTTAGTATTTCCGTTTAAAGCTTTTAAAAATGACCGATTATTTACAGTAGAAAGAATCGTGTGAAACGAATTTCGTGACAAACGACCTCCATCCCACTTACTCTCCAAAAGATGAGACAAGATAGTAAATATGATTTATCAGTCTTGGAGACATGTCTAGTAGAGAATGATGATTCTGCTTAGATCCTTAATTCAGGTGCTACCAATCAAAGAAGTTCTTCTTACCAAGGATTCAGTTCCTGGCAAATGGTTCCATAGAGAGAGATGATTCTTCGAGTCAGTACTGGTGAGGTTGTTTCAGCTGTTGCTGTAGACAGGCTGAAGTTATTTGTTAACAAGAAATGTTATCTATTACTGGATAATGTTTTTATAATTTCTCATATTAAGAGGAACTTAATCTCGGTTTCTTGTCTCATTGAACAAGACCATACCGTTTTCTTTTCTGAGAATACAGTGTTTATTTTCAAGAAAGAAATGGAGATTGGTTATGGTTCAATGGAAAATAACTTATATGTACTAAGGTCGTTAGTCCTAAAAGTCTTGTTTAACACTAAAATGTTCAGTACGACAACAACAGCTAAAAGACCAAAGGTTTTTCCAAAGGAAAACACCCATCTTTCGCATCTAAGGTTAGGTCATATCAACCTCAATAGGATTGAGCAGTTGGTGAAAGGTGGACTTCTAAAGAGTGTAGAAGAAAACTCCTTATTAGTATGTGAATCATGCCTCGAAGGCAAGATGACCAAACGACCTTTTACTAGAAAAGGTTACAAAGCCAAGGAGACCTTGGAGCTTGTACATTTAGACCTCTGTGGTCCGATGAATGTTAGAGCTCGAGATAGGTATGAATATTTCATCTCTTTCATAGATGATTATTCAAGGTTTGGGTATCTCTTCCTAATGCAACGTAAGTTTGAAGCCCTTGACAAGTTCAAGAAGTATAAGGCTGAAGTTGAAAACCTCTAAGGTAAGAAGATAAAAACAGTACGATTTGATCGTGGTGGAGAGTATATGGACCTCCAATTCTAGAACTATATGATAGAACATGGGATTGCATCCCAACTCTCGACCCTTGGTACACCTCAGCAGAATGGTGTATCAGAAAGGAGAAACAGAACCTTGTTGGACATAGTTTGATCTATGATGAGTTATGCTCATATTCCAGACTCGTTTTGGGGTTATGTAGTGCAAAATACATGTTATATCCTGAACAACTTCCCTCGAAAAGTGTTTCTGAAACACCTTTTGAGTTATGGAGAGGCCATAAAGGTAGTTTACGCCACTTCAGGATTTGGGGTTGTCCGATACATATGCTACCGACTAATCCAAAGAAGTTGGAATCGTGTTTGAAGGTTAACCTCTTTGTAGGCTACCTCAAGGAAACTAGAGGAGGATACTTCTATGAACCAAGTGAGAACAAAATTTTTGTCTCCATTAATACTATCTTCTTGGAAGAAGACCACATGAGGGATCATCAGCCATGAAGTAAACTTGTTTTACATGAGATCTCTAGTGAGACTGAGACTGTTGAAGGTTTAACAAGAGTTCTTGAATAGGCCGACAGATCAACAAGAGTTGTTGAGGTCGGGACGTCTAGTCAACCAGCTCAAGAGTTGAGACTGCCTGGACGTAATGGGAGGGTTATGAACCCACCGGATCGCTACATGGGTTGACTAAAGTCCAAAACGTCATTACGAATGATGGAGTCGAGGATCCATTGTTTTTTAAGAAAGCAATGGAGGATTTGATCACTAGACGACGATCAAGATGATCCTCAAGTATCTTCGAAGAACGAGGGTCTACATGCTTGTGTATGGAGCTAAGGATCTGATCTTACGAATACAACGTTGCTGATCCCTTTACAAAGGCCCTCACGGCTAAAGTGTTCGAGGGTCACCTTGAAAGTCTGGGTCTGCGGAACATGCAGTATCTTGTCTAGGGCAAGTGGGAGATGATACTGGGGTATGCCCTATTTTATTGTATATTGTACAGTTTTATATTGTATTGTACATTAGTTTCCCGAGTCATTAGGACAAGTGGGAGATTGTTGAGATTGGTGTCCTAATTCTCCCAGAGTCTCGTTGTTTTGTAAAGATACACATTGTTCAATGAATAAAATAAGTGTTATTTAATTCTGATATTTACTCATATCCAATAAACAAAGCTCTTTGGTTATCTTATGTGAACTTAAGCATGTATATGTGATATACAAGTGGATCATGCCTTAAGTGATAATCTAAATCGGTATGTAGTATAAGGATTAAGGTGGGATACCTGATCCTGGTGACACTACGGATACAACCCGCTTTATAGAGGTTTGCAAGTGTTGTAAACTACTACAGATGGTAGATCCTGACCATTCGCGTGGAGACGTGGAGCGGGGGTGTCCTATACAAAGAGTTTGTATAAGACCTGGACCACGAGATGACTAGACTCTGTATATAACACCGTTGATACTAGAGACTTGCATCTCAGCTAAATGATCATAAGTTACACAACCTCAATCTTGAGTGTTTTGGGAACTCCTGCCTTTGAGGGCGGTCCTTTGATTAGTATAGGTGAGAGTGGCCAAATTGCCAACTAAACATGCCTACCTTTTTGGGGACTTGTTTGATCTGGGACCCGGAAACTCAATCCACAAGATGGAATTCACTTCTTTCCCAAAGCAGGGATAAGTAGAGAGATTGCTCTCTTAAGGGCTGATTCCGGAGCTTGAACATAATGGCCACAACTTCTCTTTGGAAGAGATGACTCAGTCATAGTAGAACTAGGACTTATGTTCATTAGAGGGATCAGTGGTACTTAAGGAGACAGATGTAACTACAGGGGCATAACGGTTATTGGTCTAGCTGTACTCGAACGAACTATGTGTTGGGATTGATGTCCTAAAGTCTCGTATCCTATAGTTTGTAAACAGTTTGTATGAACACTTGTGTTGTTAATATATGATATTTACTTCACATCTTGTATTATTTCTTAATTGCTTATTTTGTTTTCTTTATCACAAACCAATAAACATAAAATCCCTAGTTATCTGTATGTGACTCAAGCATATATGTGGTGACATACAAGTGGATCATGTCTTGAGTGATAACCAAAATGGTCTATAGTATATGGATATAGGAGGGAAACATTATCCTGGTAACGCTACGGATGTGGCCCGTTTTGTGGAATGGTCACAAGTGTTGTGACTTGTCACAGATGGTCTAATCCTGATCATTCGTGTTGGGGACATGCGAGCGGGGGCATCCTATACAAATAGTTTGTATAAGACCTGGCCACAAAGTGTTAACGTCTCGTTATATAACACCGTTCATGGCAGAGACTTCACTTCACTAGGATGACCATAGGTAACATGACCTCAATCCTGAATGAGTTGGGAACTCCTGCCATCGAGGGCGGTCCTTTGATTGGTATGGATTCGAGTGGCCAGGTCGCCAATTCAAACCTATCATTTTGGGGATTCGTCTGATTTGGGAGCTGGGAACTCAGCTACATAAGATGGAATTCACTCCTTCCCGATGTAGGGGTAAGTAGATAGATGACTCCCTTAAGGGCTGATTCTGTGGATTGAACGATGTGGCGCCACACACCTTTTCTTGGCCCGAGAGGTGTTCACTCATAGTTGGACTATGTTGTATTGTTCATTAGAAGAATCAGTGGTACTTAAGGAGTGAGATGTAACTATAGGGACATAACGGTAATTTGGCCCAGCTGTACTTACGAGCATCTGTGAAGGGTCATCGTACTCATGATTGGTTATATCCAATGGACATAGAAATATATCTGTGGAAAGAAGAGTTCAATTGTTGGTCTTTAGTAGAATGGCTGACAGTTAACGGATGGTGGATCATGTGGCTAAAGAGTTTAGTATACTATTCACGGACCGTTGGAGCTTCGAGGCACAGGTCCATTAGGTCCCCTAGGTAGCTTGGATAAAGTCGAGAACCAGTATTTGGGTTAATTTGAAATGTTCGAATTGACAAGAAGAAGTTTGATTATATATGATATAATTTGACTGGTTAATTATATAACGATATAATTGGTTAAATGTATGAGATACATTATTTTGGAGGAAATTAGATATAAATATGATTTATATCAAGTAGAGGAGAAAATACTATAGTAGATATGTGATATCAAACTATAGAATATAAATATAATATGATTATATTAATTAATTAATTAATTGGTTAATTATAAGATAATTATGCCAAAAATCACGTTTGGACGTGGGTTAATGGGCAACGTCGGTTATAGTAACCGATGAGTTAAAATGAAAAAGGTTTTCATTTTTAAATCGTTCCATCGAATCGCCCGAAGAGAATAGTGAAGCGCGTGTTGGAGAATTCTAAGCGATCACTTAAGAAAATCGAGAGACTATACGATAGCCTTCTCCACCTAAACGATTGTCCACCTCAAGCTAAACGATCGCGCACTGTCGCCTACATGATCGGATAGGTTATCTAAATGATCATATAGTGTGCCGATTTTACTAAACGATCGTGTACCTTTTCCTAAACGATCATTCAGTAAATCCTACACAATCATGTAGCTCCTCCTAAACGATAAGCATTTCTGCTATGTGATAGCAGCTTTTCTCCCTCCCACTTGCATATCGCCTACATGATTCGTGTTTCCTCTTTCCTTTACCAAATTCACCAAAGCCCACCCTTTGGGTTTTCACTCTGAGAATACCCGGGGATCTTTAGTGGTGGTGTCGTCTCGTTGCGGTCGTGAGTTCGCGTTATTCGTGCTACTGTATTCGACGTTTTCGACAGTCGTTGGTAGATCATTTGGAAGGTTCCACTGCGTTGGAGTTCCGAAGATTGAAGATTGTCTTCAACTGGTATGGAACTCTGTACCTTTGTTAATTTATTGTTCATAGCATGCCGTTAATTAAGTTTTGTTTGCATAACTGTATGTTGAATGTATATTGTATGTATTTAGGTCACGGTGAGATCGAAACGATTCGAACTCACCGTGACCTAAACTTTTAGATATGAGATCCTTCAATTGAGAATGTCTTATCCCAGCAAAGGGACAACTGATCACCCTACCGGTGCCGTTTGTCCTGCCTCATTGGGGCATCATTACAAAATAAAAGTCTATAACTTAGGGTACTTGAAACTGTTTTGCAAAACTGATTGGTTTAAAAGTGGTTTATCAAAATGTAATAAAGTTTTGTTCGTATTTTCAGCAACATTTTCAAGATGGCAACAACCACGTTAGCATTGCTTAGGTCCAAAAAACTTACTGGCGATAATTTTGCAACATGGAAACACATGATCACGACGATCCTTGATCATCGAGGATCTCATGTTCGCTCTCATGGAGGCTTGTCTTCCTATTCCAGCTCTGAATGCCACTCGAAATGTTCGGGAGGCATACGAAGCGATGGACAAGGGTGAATGATAAGTCCCGAGCCTACATCTTGGCAAGTCTTTCTGAAGTCTTGGCCAAGAAACATGAGCCCATGGTCTCAGCGCGTGAGATCATGGAGTCCCTGTGGGGGATGTTTGGACAACCATCTGAACAACTTATGCATGAGGCTCTTAAATACATATTCAACTCCAAAATGGAAGAAGGCACCTCTATTTGTGAACATGTGCTTAACATGATGGTCCACTTTAATGTGCCGGAGTTGAATGGGTCTACCATCGAATGAGGGTAGCCAAGTTAGCATAATCCTGCATACTTTGCCAGAAAGCTTCCTACACTTTGCTAGCAATGTGACTCTTAACAAAGTGAAATACAACCTTACAACTCTCCTCAACGAGTTGCAGACATACAAATATTTACTGAAAAGTAAGGAGAGGCAGAAGGGTGAGGCAAATGTTGCTTCATTCTCTAGGACGTTCCATAGAGGTTCGACCTCAGGAACGAAGTCTGCACCTTTTACTTCTAACTCTGCAAAGGGGAAGAATAAGAAGGGTGGTAAGGGAAAAGGGAAGGCACCTGCTAACCCATTGCCTGTCGCCCAAAGGAGGCGTCCAGGGGTTACTAAAGGATAGTGTTTCCACTGCAACCAAGAATGGACACTGAAGAGGAACTGTCCTCGGTATCTGAAAGAGAAGAAAGTAGCCAAGGCTAAAGACAAAGCAGAATAAAGGTAAATAGGATTGAGAGATTAGTGAAGAATGGACTTCTAAGTGAGTTAGAAGAAAATTCTTTACCAATGTGCGAATCTTGCCTTGAAGGTAAGATGACTAAATGACCTTTTACTGGAAAAGGTTATAGAGCCAAGGAGCCTTTGAGTTAGTACATTCTGACCTTTGTAGTCCTATGAATGTACAAGCCCGAGGTGGCTATGAGTATTTTATCAGTTTTACTGATCATTACTCCACGGTACGAGTATGTTTATCTTATGCAACGGAAGTCTGAATCCTTTGAAAAGTTCAAAGAGTTCAAGGCTGAAGTTGAAAATGCATTAGGTAGATGGATTACAACACTTCGATCGGATCGAGGTGGAGAGTTTTTGGACTCGGCATTCCAGAACTATTTAATAGAACATGGAATCATTTCCTAACTCTCAGCATCGAGTACAACTCAGCAGAACGGTGTAGTGGAGAAGGAGAAATAGGACCTTGTTAGACATGGTTCGCTCGATGATGAGTTACGCTTCCTTATCAGAACTTGTTTTAGGGTTTCGCAGTGGAGACTGCAGTGTACATACTCAACTGTGTTCCCTCCAAGAGTGTTGTAAGAACACCTCTGGTGTTGTGGAATGGGCGTAAAGCTAGTTTACATCACTTCCACATTTGGGGTTGCCCTACACATGTGCTTGAGGCTAATCCCAAGAAGTTGGAACCACGGTCGAGGTTATGCCTCTTTGTAGGCTACCTCAAAGGTACACGAGGGGGTTATTTTTATGATCCAACGGAAAATAGGGTGTTTGTTTCAACAACGCTACTTTCTTGGAGGAGGATCATATAAGGGAGCACAGTGCACTAAGCAAAGTCGTGTTGCGTGAGCTTTCCAATGAAATAACTGAAACTTCAACAATAGTTGTTGAAGAGCTTGCTACATCAACAAGAGTTGTTCATGGGAGTTCATCCAGTAGGTCAGTTCCACCTCAAGAGTTGAGGGAACCTCGACGTAGTGGGAGGGTTGTGAACCCATCCGTTTGCTATCTGGGTTTTACGGAAATCCTTGCTATGGTAGCAGATGGTGACATTGAGGATCCGTTGCTTATAAGAAGGCAATAGAGGATGTTGACTGGGATGGCGACGTTGATAAACCTTGTGTTTACAAGAATATCATCAACGCTTCAGTAGTCTTCTTCATGTTGTACGTAGACGATATCCTACTCATTGGAAATGATGTAGGTCTACTAACTGCAATTAAGAACTAGCTAGCGAACCAATTCCAAATGAAAGATTTGGGAGAGACTCAGTTTGTTTTAGGTATACAGATCTTTAGGGATCATAAGAACAAATTGCTAGCACTATCTCAAGCATCGTACGTTGACAAGATGTTACTCAGGTGCTTGATGTAGGACTCCAGAAAAGGCCTATTGCTGTTCAGGCATGAAGTCATTTTGTCTAAGGACATGTGTCCTAAGACGCCTCAAGAGGTTGAGGAGATGAGACGGTTCAGTCTAACCCAGGTCAGGGTCACTGGACCACAGTGAAGAATATCCTCAAGTATCTTCGAAGAACAAGGGACTATATGCTCGTATATGGTTCAAGGGATTTGATCCTTACAGGATACACGGATTCTGACTTTCAGACTGATAAGGATTCTCGCAAGTTCACATCAGGGTCAGTCTTTACTCTTAACGGAGAAACTGTAGTGTGGCGAAGCACTAAGCAAGGATGCATTGCCGACTCCACTATGGAGGCGGAGTATGTAGCGGCTTGCGAAGCTACTAAGGAGGTCGTCTAGCTCAGGAAGTTCTTGACAAACCTGGAAGTTGTTCCAGATATGTCTAGGCCCATTACTCTCTATTTTGATAATAGTGGGGCTGTGGCAAACGCCAAGGAGCCTTGGAGTCACAGGCACGGCAAACACATAGAGCGGAAGTATCATCTGATCCGCGAGATAGTGCATCGAGAAGACGTGATCATCACACAGATCGCTTCAGAGCACAATGTTGCTGACCCGTTTACGAAGGCTCTCACGGCTACAGTGTTTGGGGGTCACCTACGAAGCATGGGTCTAAAAGATTGCTCGCGGTTGGACTAGAGCAAGTGGGAGATTTTCTTGTATTGGGCTTTTATGCCCTAGTTTATTGTTTTGTACTAAGTTTTTGTACACCCCACTTTGCTTTAGGAAAAATGGGAGATTGTTGGGGTTGATGCCCTAAAGTCTCGTATCCTGTAGTTTGTAAATAGTTTGTACGAATATGTGTTGTTAATATATAATATTTACTTCACATCTTGTATTATTGCTCAGTTACTTGTTTTATTTGCTTTACCATAAACCAATAAACATAAAATCTCTGGTTATCTGTATGTGACTCAAGCATGTATGTGGTGACATACAAGTGGATCATGTCTTGAGTGATAACCAAAATGGTTTGTAGTATATGGATATAGGAGGGAAACCTTATCCTAGTAACACTGCAAATGCAGCCCGCTTTGTGGAATGGTCACAAATGTTGTGACTTATCACAGATGGTCTGATCCTGATCATTCATGTTGGGGACATGCGTGCGGGGGCGTCCTATACAAATAGTTTGTATAAGACCTGACCACGAAGTATTAACGTCTCATTATATAACACCATTCATGTCATAGACGTCACTTCACTAGGATGACCATAGGTAACATGACCTCAATCCTGAGTGAGTTGGGAACTCCTACCATTGAGGGCGATCCTTTGATTTGTATGGGTACGAGTGGCCAGGTCGTCGATTCAAACCTACCATTTTGGGATTCGTCTGATTTGGGAGCTGGGAAATCAGCTACACAAGATGGAATTCACTCCTTCCCCGAAACAGGGGTAAGTAGATAGATGTCTCCCTTAAGGGCTGATTTCGGGGCTTGAACGATATGGCACCTGATGCTTATTTTTATGATATGGAAATGTGGATGATATGCGTTGATGAAATTTTGTTGTGCACTCAAGTTTCCTCAGCAGAATTCAAGTGTAAATTCCACTGAGTTTCCTGGTAAGTCCAGGGTCAAACTCAGGGACTTGTGAAAATGGGTTGCATTGGTAATTTTTAAGAAAACTTTGCAGTAACCAAATAAATAAATTGTTGGTTTTTTGTTGATTGCGTTAATGAGATAATAAACAAATGTGACGGATTTGAGAAAAGTCAGTTGTGTGATAGATACACTGAGTATGCGATGAACGGGTTGAAAAGATCTTTAGTTAGCGTTACCTGGGAATGCGTCAAGACTATGCGATCATGCTACAACCATACACAGCAAGTCATTTTCCAATGTAAATGAAATGCTCCTAAGTCTAGGACGCATGTGTTGAATGCAAAAGTGTCCATAGAGCTTATCCCTAAGTCTCTACTCTTGTCCTATGCGATGATGCAAAATGCATAAAAGTAAGGTGACCGCATACAATCATATCCTATCTCTAAGATGCATGCGATGCGTTGATAACAAATAGTGCTTATTTCTAAGCTCCTATCTCTTGATTATGCGTTCTAATCTCACTCTCCCAAGCCTAGATTCTAACCTGACCTTCCCAAGCCTAGATCCTGTTCTTAGACTACCCTTCCGATTATCTCTAATGAATGAATGAAGCATACATAATACAAGACAAGCGCATAGAATGAAGATTCCCTAGTTGTGCTAGCTAAATGCTTCTCAACCCATTTAACTGATTTAGCTACTCATGTGTAAATAACAGAGAGTGAACAAATATAGAGAAGTAGATTCCATTTCAATAAATGAGTGGAGTACAAAATAACATGGAAGTTAAAGGTAGAGGGCCTGGTAGCAATTCCTTGTTGACCGAGGTTTTACACTGTAATCTCTATTCGGTTTTAAAGATGTTCCTGCTTCCGCAGGCGTCGGCCTTCTCTCTATCCTTGAAGCTAATGGCGCTCTCCTAAGCTTACCAAAACAATCAATCGACACAACCTTCTCTCTCGCGTCCGCTGTAAAACAAAATAAAACTATGAACAAGGACGTATGAAACTTCGAACTAATGAATGGTGAACCCCTTTTTTTAAGGATGCCTCTGGTATTTATAGAACATCCAAGGTGAACGGCGGCTTCTCTCTCATGATTGCACAAATGGGACAGCTTTAATTCCCCTGACTGATGCATCGAATATTTGTCATCGAAAAGCTAAATGTACTTGTGATCGTTATTGGCTGTCAACTTAATTCGGATTCGATTGTCATCAACTTTCTGTCCCATCGCGATTAATTAGCCTTTCACCCAGATTCGCCCACCACGTTGCACTGACCAAATTGCGGCAATCCTTCTCGAGCAAATTTTTTCGAGCACAATCATCGTAAAGCCTTGCAGTGAAGTTGCGCTCGACCAATGATTTTCTATAATCGCAATTCTTGCCTTGCGTCAACGCATATCTTGCACAAAAATACAAAAATCAACTTTTCTTATGCGATGAATGCATGCGACTGCAATATTATGAAATTGATGCTTAATAGACGCAATTTAACATATTTTATCAACGCAAGCTAACATTGTTTAAGAACTTAGTACGATGATAACGTGCATTTCTACCCGTTATCACACCCCCAAATTTAAACAATGTTGTCCTCAAGCATAAGCTAAAGATTCCTTTAGCAAGTCAACCGCAATGTTCAACCGCAATGTTCTTTCCCTAGATTTCTCAAGGATACTTTGTTCAAATCCTATATACCAAAGTTTCCTTAATCCTTAGTCAAGTCTCTTCTTAAAATATTTCTAAGACCTAAGGACTGCAAGTAACCTTTAAAAAGACTTTACTAACTTCCGGAACATCGCATGATTTATTTCAAAAAGAAACAAAATTTTTTTCACCGGGGTGTCAAATGATTTTATCCTTGCATATTTCTTGTCATTGTTATATTTTTCTGACCTTGCGTTGATCCAAGTGCCTTGCCTTTGTTTTGACTTGCCCCTACGTGTGTCATGCGGACATCCAACTACGAGCAATGCGCTCTTCCTCAGACTAAACTCATACCTACTTGGTAGTGGAGTTGCGGTCATTTATTTATATGTTGATCTGGGTGACTTACTTTCGTTTTAGCTTGCCCCCACGTGTGTCATGCGGACATCCAACTACGGGTAAGTGCCTTTCACAACTTAAATCTTATCAATATAGGTTTCTCATTACATTGACAGTAGAATTGTTATTCTAAAAAAAAAAATTCCCTTTTTCTCTTTCTGTTTTTTTTTTTTTTTTAGAAATAGCAAGGTCGAAAATAAATACTTCACCCCCAAATTTAAAATGTGGCAATGTCCTCATTGCCAAAAGATTAGAATAAGTCATGCGATGTTCTTAGAAAGCTTCGTAAAGAGAGTTTGAAAGAAAACTAACAAACCCCTAACTTCTAGAAATATTTTATGAGGTGACTATCATAAGATTAAGTTGACTCTAGTATATACGAAAGAAATACAAGCATGTTTTTCATCAATGAAATCATACTTGGCAAAGAGACATTATGCGGTAACTTACTAAATTTATCTATGTCGAATGATTGTGGTAATCAAAGAGGATGCGGTGATAAAACTTTTAAAACTAACATGCAATGTGATAGCGCAAAATTTGAAATAGAGATAAGGAAGAATACATCCCCAAATTTGCGTTGTCGCCCGCATTGTGTATTGACGCATCCATCTTTGCGGCGATCTTTCTTCTTTGGATTGAGGTGATGGAGTGAGATAATTTGCTTCTTCATATAACAGCTCTGCAATCCTGTGCCTTAGTCGTTGTAAACAAACAGTAAGAGGGTCAACTGATTTTAAACAAAACAGCAATTTTTTTTTATAGAGGTAATAATGAGTAAAATGCAGATAGATAACTAATGATTAAAGTGATGAAGGAATGAGAGTTCAAGAATCAAACAAAGGATGTTTCGGGTTTTTCAACTTCACGAGGCCTTTTCTGGCTGGAAATCACCTCCGCAATATGCCTTAACTCACTGTCCATCAACCTTAAATGTATGATTTCCATCCTCAGTGATCAGCTCCACCACACCATGTGGGAATATTTCTTTAATGATGAAGGGTCCAGACCAACGTGATTTTAATTTTCCCGGGAAGTGCTGCAGACGTGAGTTAAAAAGTAAGACCTTTTGCCCAACTTGGAAGTTCTTACCATATATGCGTTTGTCGTGCCAGTGCTTGGTGCGCTCTTTGTAAATCTTTGCATTTTCATATGCGTTAATCCTCTTTCTAGCTCGACCAGTTGCATTTTTTGCGCTTCTCCTGCTTTCTTCAAATCAAAGTTCAACTTCTTTACCGGCCACAGTGCCTTATACTCCAGCTCCAGAGGTAAGTGACATGCCTTATCAAATACCAACGCATATGAGGACATACCTATGGGTGTTTTAAATGTAGTCCGGTATGCCCATAACGCACCGTCAAGTTTTTTTGCCCAATCCGTTCATGAAGGCCTAACTACCTTCTCAAGTATCAACTTAGTTTCTTGATTGGACACTACAGCCTGACCATTCGTTTATGGATGGTATGCGGTGGCCACATTGTGGAGAATGTTGTATTTGTGTAGCAGCTCCTTGATATTATGGTTGACAAAGTGGGACCCTTCATCACTTATGATGGCACGACGAGTGCCAAAACAAGTGAAAATATGCTTCTTCAGGAACTGGGAGACTACCGCTGCATCACTTGCGGCACATCTATTGCCTTTACCTACTTGGATACATAATCAACGGCTAATAAAATATAGTGTTTAACATTCAAAGGAGGGAATGGTCACACGAAATCAATCCCCCATACGTCGAATAATTCAAGCTCTAAGATGTTGTTCATTGGCATTGCATGTTTCCATGAAATGTTACGTGTGCGTTGGTACCGACCATACTTCATTGCATAGTCAGCTGCGTCCTTAAATAATGTAGGCCAAAAGAATCCACTCTGTAAAACTTTGGTTGCGGTGCGCTGCCCTCCAAAGTGCCCACCATATGGTGAGTCATGACATTACAATAATATACATTGTTGAGCAGTATTTGATACACATAATCGAAAAATCTGGTCTGCCCCTCTTTTGTACAGATTCGGCTCATCCCAATAATAATGTTTACATTCATGTTTGAGCTTTTTCTATTGGTGGTAGGTGTAATGTTCAGAAAATTGCTCGCAAACCAAATAATTGACTATGTCTGCATACCAGGACAATTTATATATATGGAACAGCTTCTCATCCCGGACACCGCACTCACCTCAGACTCACTGTGGTCAACCTCAGGATTTTCTAGTCTAGACAAGTGATCCACAACTTGGTTCTCTGTCCCCTTCCGATCAATTATTTCTATGTCAAATTGTTGAAGGAGGAGAACCCATCTGATCAATCTCGGCTTTGTGTCCTTCTTTGTCATTAAGTACTTTATTACCGAATGATCAATATGGATGAGTACCTTTATCCCCAGCAGATATGCTCGAAATTTTTCCAACGTAAAAATTACCGCCAGAAGCTCTTTCTCTATGGTGGTATAATTTTTCTGGGCAAGGTTTAATGTTTTACTCACATATACGATAGGATGCAAGATTGTTTTTCTCTTTTGTGCCAGAGTTGCTCCCATTACATACCCGCTTGCATCACACACAATTTGAAAAGGAAGTGTCTAGTCAGGTGCAATCAACACAAGTGCAGTAATCAGCGCATTCTTCAAAACTCTAAATGCGTTGAGGCAGTTGTTGTCAAACTCAAATTTCCTGTCAGCCTCTAACAACGCACTTAGTGGTCATGCTATTTTAGAAAAATCTTTGACAAAGCGTCTATAAAATCCAGTGTGCGCCAAGAAGCTTTGTATAGCCTTCACGCCTGTTGGAGGTGGAAGTTTTTCAATTGCTTCGATTTTTGCTTTGTCCACCTCTAACCCATCCGAGGAAACCTTGTGTCCCAACACTATGCCCTCTTTCACCATGAAATGACATTTTTTCCAATTGAGAACCAAATTCGTCTCTTTGCATCTCTTCAGTATCTTCTCCAAGTTGGCTAGACAGACTTCATAAGTGTTCCCATAAACAGAGAAGTCGTTCATAAAGATTTCGATAGAGTCCTCGAGATGATCTGAAAAGATGGCCATCATGCACCTTTGGAACGTGCTTGGCGCATTGCAGAGGCTAAATGGCATGCAGCGAAAAGCAAAGGTCCCATATGGGCAGGTGAATGTGGTCTTTTCTTGATCTTCTAGGGCTATCATAATTTGGTTGTACCCGACATAACCATCCAGGAAGCAATAAAAGTCATTTCCAGCTAGACGGTCTAGCATTTGATCAATGAATGGCAGAGGGAAATGATCTTTCTTTGTGGCCGCATTCAACTTGCGGAAGTCCATGCAAAAGTGCCATCCAGTGATGGTCCTTTGCGGTATTAATTCGTTGTTTTCATTCGAAACCACCGTCATGCCGCCCTTCTTCGGCACACACTGCACGAGGCTGACCTACGTACTATCTGCTATAGGATAGATAATGCCCGCATCTAACCACTTAATGATCTCCTTCTTGATGACCTCCTTCATTGCAGGGTTGAGTCTGCGTTGATGTTCGATCATTGCTTTGTGGTCCCTTCAAGACGAATGCAGTGCATACAGTACGCAGGGCTAATTCCTCTAATGTCGGCGAGCGTCCAGCCAATTGCTCGCACATACTTCCTTAAAATGCTTATCAACGCATTCTTCTAGTCTTTGTTGAGCGTAGAGGAAATGATAACTGGTAGCTTCTCATTCTGCCCCAAAAATGCATACTTTAAATGGGTTGGTAGGGTCTTTAATTCAAGTGTTGATGGTTCTACTAGGGAAGGTTGCGTTGTTTTTCTTTCTTCTTTTTTTGTTGGCTCTACTTCTTGATTTTCGATCATCTCCTCTTCCTTGTTTGTTTTTGTTATGATCGCATTGCAGGCAGCAACGGATGCGCTGACATCCTCTTCTTCATTCTCTTCATCAAACTTTTCTTCTTCAATTGAATTCTGGTCATCATCTGAGTCATATAGGTCTTCTTCATCCGAAAACTTCATGGCACGAATTATGTTAAACTTGAGCTTCTGTCCATTGATGCTCAAAGTGATCTCCCCTTTATGCACACCAATCTAAGCACAACCTGTTGATAGAAAAGGTCGCCCCAAAATGATGGGCACATCTTTGTCGACCTTGTAGTCCAAAATAATGAAGTCGACTAATAGGATAAATTTGTCAATGGTGATCAGCACATCCTCCACCTTTCCCTTTGGATGCACTAGAGATCTATCGGCCAGTTGGAGAGTCACTGTTGTGGGCAAAAGTTGCCCCACATTCAGCTGCCTAAAGATTGACAGATGCATCAAATTTATGCTGGCTTCTAGATCACAAAATGCTTACCCGATGTATAGTCCTCCTATGGAGCATGGTATAGTAAAGCTCCCAGGATCACTCATCTTCGGTAGAATTATGGATTTTGAACTTTGTGTTAACGCCACCGTGGCAAACTTACCAGCTCCCCTCTTCTTAGTTACCATGTCCTTTAGAAACTTTGCGTAGGCAGGCATCTCTTCAATCGCTTCACTAAAAGGAATGTTAATATGTAATTGCTTTAACATAGATAGTAAGCGTTGGTACTGTATCTCTTCGTTCTTTTTTTTCCTTAGTCTCTATGGAAAATGAGGTAACTGCACTTTCACGGTTCCTGTCTCAATTGGCTTTAAGATCAACGCAACATCTGGTTCTATTGCTTCTTTTTCTCTTTCTTCTTCTCGCATCACCGTAACTTCAGGTTCTACTGCAATGAGAGTTGTCCGACTAAGCTCCTTCTTTTCTCCTTCCACAATCTTCCCACTTCACAATATCACAACTTGACATTGCTCTACCTGATCCCCCCGGGTTGCGTGGGAGTTCTGTTGAACTCGATAAAGCCCCTTGCGGTCTACTCTTTAGCACACTCGCAATCTGGCCCATCTGTAATTCGAGATTGCGGATGGACGTAGCTTGACTTTGAAGCACGGTTTCATTTTTCTCTATGTACTACTTCAATAGGCTCTCCAAGGAAGAGGATTGCGGTGGTTGTGAGCTACTTGCTTGATTGTTTGTCTGACCGTTGTTGTGTGGGAAGAATCCTAGTGGCCCTTCTTTATGCGCCACAGATGGGAAATTCTGTTGTTGATTCTTCCAAGCAAAATTGGGGTGGTTTCTCTACCCGGGGTTGTAGGTGTTCGAAAAGGGGTTATTCTTTACAAAGTAAATAGATTGCGGATTTTGCGGGCAATATTCCATCACATGTCCATCACCGCAAGTCGCACACCTTGTAGTGTTTTGACTGATTGTGTTGATTTGCCCGTTTTGTGGTGTTGGGATGCTGATCACAATTCCCTGGATTAAGTTCATCATAGCGGTTATCTAGTTTTGTAGTGAAGCAATAGCACCATTACTTGCATCATTGTCTTTGAGTCTCAATCTTTGGCCACTCTCTCTCCAATCTTCATGGTTCTAAGAGATGCGATCCAAGATATTCTTCGCCTTGTCATACATTTTATCAAGCAGACCACCAGCGGCTGCCGCATTGGCAGCGGTCTGCAAAGCAGAATTCAGGCAGCGGTCTGCGAAGCGGGATTCAAACCATGATAGAAAATCTCCATCTGAAGGCAGTCTGGCAACCCATTGTGTGAACAGTCCCAGACTAACCTCTTAAACCTCGCCTAAGCATCGTTGAGTGATTCGTCCATGTCTTGTTTAAAATTTGTAATTAGATTCCTTCATCTGGCATTCTCAGTCGGTGGAAAATATTTCTTCATAAACTTCTCCATGACCTGTTCCCAAGAAGTGATCTCTCCCGGTTTGAGAGAATACGCCCATTTTCTAGCCTGATCATAGAGAGAAAATGGGAACAAAGTTAGTCGAACTTCTTTGGTAGAGATGTTCGGCAACAAAAAAATATTGCAGATTTCAATAAAGCTTCGAAGGTGAACATGGGGGTCCTTGCCACACCTTCTTCCAAATTGTCTTGCAGTCTAGATCATTTGCAGCATCACCGGCTTCATTTCGAATCGGCTTCCGTCGAGGGTAGGCCGCATGATTCCTGAAGAGAAATCATAGAGGTTTGGCGATGTATAGTTCCTAATGGGTCTATTGCAATCGTTTGCCAGTATGATTGGATTCGCCATGACATTGTTTTCGTTTGGTATTCCATTTCCAGGCTGCTCCACCATCTCTTCTTTATCTGACTGTGGTTGTTGTTGGCGGTATCTCAATCTTCATCTAAACGTCCTCTCAATCTCCAGGTCCTAATTCGCCAGAGATTGAGAGTCTTCAAAGAAATCAGAAAAAATACCGTTAGCAAACTATTTTGCCGAAGTTCCCGGCAACGGCGCCAAAAACTTGATGCTTATTTCTATGAAGTGGAAATGTGGATGATATGCGTTGATGAAATTGCGTTGTGCATTCAAGTTTCCTCAGTGGAATTCAAGTGTAAATTCCACTGAGTTTCCTGGTAATTCTAGGGTCGAACTCAGGGATTTGTGAAAACAGGATGCGTTGGTAATTTTTAAGAAGACTTTGTGGTAATCAAATAAATAAATTGTTGGTTTGTTGTTGATTTCATTAATGAGATAATAAAAAAATGCGGCGGATTTGAGAAAATTGAGTTGTGTGATAGATGCACTGAGTATGCGATGAACGGATTGAAATAGCGTTACTTGGGAATGCTTCAGACTATGCGATCATGCTACAACCATATACAACAAGTCATTTTCCAATGCAAATGCAATGCTCCTAAGTCTAGGATGCATGTGTTGATGCAAAAGTATCCATAGAGCTTATCCCTAAGTCTCTACTCTTGTTCTATGCGATGATGCAAAATGCATAAAAGTAAGGTGACCGCATACAATCATTTCCTATCTCTAAGATACATGCGATGCGTTGATAACAAATAGTGTTTATTCCTAAGCTCCTATCTCTTGATTATGCATTCTAATCTCACTCTCCCAAGCCTAGATTCTAACCTGACCTTCCCAAGCCTAGATCCTATCCTTAGACTACCCTTCCGATTATCTCTAATGGACGAATGAAGCATACATAATACAAGACAAGCGCATAGAATGAAGATTCCCTAATTGTGCTAGCTAAATGCTTTTCAACCCATTTAACTGATTTAGCTACTCATGCGTAAATAACAGAGAGTGAACAAATATAGAGAAGTAGATTCCATTTCAATAAATGAGTGGAGTACAAAATAACAATGGAAGTTAAAGGTAGAGAGCCTGGTAGCAATTCTTTGCTGACCCAGGTTTTACACTGTAATCTCTATTCGGTTCTAAAGATGTTCCTGCTTCCGCAGGCGTTGACCCTCTCTCTATCCTTGAAGCTAATGGCGCTCTCCTAAGCTTACCGAAATCATCTATCGACACAATCTTCTCTCTCGCTTCCGCCGTAAACAAAAGAAAACTATGAACAAGGACGTATGAAACTTCGAACTAATGAATGGTGAACCCCTTTTTTTAAGGATGCCTCTGGTATTTATAGAAGATCCAAGGTGAATGGCTGCTTCTCTCCCATGATTGCACAGATGGGATAGCTTTAATTCCCCTGACTGGTGCGTCGAAGATTTTTCATCGAAAAGCTGAATGTACTTGTGATCGTTATCGGCTGTCAACTTAATTCGGATTTGATTGTCATCAGCTTTCTATCCCATCGCGATTAATTAGCCTTTCACCCAGATTCGCCCACCACGTTGCACTAACCAAATTGCGGCAATCTTTCTCGAACAAATTTTTGCGAGCACAATCATCGCAAAGTTTGCGGTGAAGTTGTGCTCAACCAATGATTTCCTATGATCGCAATTCTTCCTTGCGTCAACGCATATTCTGCACAAAAATACAAAAATCAACTTTTCTTATGGGATGAACGCATGCGATTGCAATATTATGAAATTGATGCTTAATGGACGCAATTTAACATATTTTATCAACGCAAGCTAACATTGTTTAAGAACTTAATACTATGATAACGTGCATTTCTGCTCGTTATCAGTGCCACACACCTTCTCTTGGCTCGAGAGGTGTTCACACATAGTTGGACTATGTTGTATTATTCATTAGAGGAATCAATGGTACTTAAGAAGTGAGATGTAACTACAAGGGCATAACAGTAATTTAGCCCAACTGTACTTACGAGCATCTGTGAAGGGTCATCGTACTCATGATTAGTTATATCCGATGGACATAGAAATATATCTATAGTAAGAAGAGTTCAGCTGTTGGTCTTTAATAGAATGCGTGACAGTTAATGGATGATGGATCTCGTGGCTAAAGAGTTTAGTCAGCTATTCACAAACCGTTGGAGCTTCGAGCCACAGGTCCATTAAGTGCCCTAGGTAGCTTGGGTAAAGTCGAGAACCAGTATTTTGGTTAATTTGAAATGTTCGAATTGACAAAAGGAAGTTCGATTATATATTATATAATTTGACTGGTTAATTATATAACGATATAATTGGTTAGATGTATGAGATACATTATTTTGGAGGAAATTAGATATAAATATGATTTATATCAAGTAGAGGAGAAAATACTATAGTAGATATGTGATATCAAACTATAGGATATAAATATAATATGATTATATTAATTAATTAATTAATTGGTTAATTATAAGATAATTATGCCAAAAATCACGTTTGGACGTGGGTTAATGGGCAACGTCGGTTATAGTAACCGATGAGTTAAAATGAAAAAGGTTTTCATTTTTGAATCGTTCCATCGAATCGCCCGAAGAGAATAGTGAAGCGCGTGTTGGAGAATTCTAAGCGATCACTTAAGAAAATCGAGAGACTATACGATAGCTCTTCTCCACCTAAACGATCGTCCACCTCAAGTTAAACGATCGCGCACTGTCGCCTACATGATCGGATAGGTTATCTAAATGATCATATAGTGTGCCGATTTTACTAAACGATCGTGTACCTTTTCCTAAACGATCATTCAGTAAATCCTACACAATCGTGTAGCTCCTCCTAAACAATAAGCCTTTCTGCTATGTGATAGCGACTTTCTCCCTCCCACTTGCTTATCGCCTACATGATTCGTGTTTCCTTCCTTCCTCTACCAAATTCACCAAAGCCCACATTTTGGGTTTTCACTTCAAGAATACGCAGGGCTCTTTAGTGGTGGTGTCATCCCTGTTGCGGTTGTGAGTTCCCGTTGTTCGTGCTGCTATAGTCGACGTTTCTCCGACCTTTGATAGATCACTTAGAGGGTTCCGCTGCGTTGGAGTTTCGAAGATTGAAGATTGTCTTCAATGGTATGGAACTCTGTCCCTTTGTTAATTTACTATTCATAGTATGCCGTTAATTAAGTTTTATTTGCATAACTGTATGTTGAATGTATATTGTATGTATTTCGGTCACGATGAGATCGGAGTGATCTGAATGCACTCTTGGAACTCTTAGATATGAGATCCTTCAATTGGTTGCTTACTAACGTCTGTCGTTGCGTCTGCCGTTGCATCTGTCATTCGACAAGTGAGGAGATGAAACGGATTCCATGAGCGCGTGCTGGGTTGTCGCACTGCTGATTGGTTAAGATGGACACATAATATATCTGTGGTAAAGAAAGTTCAGCTGTCTGTCTTTAGTGGAGTGCCTGGTAGTTAACGGATGGTGGATCCCGTGACTAAAGAGTTTAGTCAGTTATTCACGTACCATTGGAACTTCGAGCTATAAGTCCATGAGGCCCCCGTGGTAGCTTGAATTCAGTTGGGGATTAGTTCTTGGTGTCGATTTGAAATGTTCAAAGTGACAATAAGTATTTTGATTATATATGATATAATCGGTATGATGTATGAGATAAATCTAGTGAAGAATTAACATAAATGAGATTTACATTAAGTATCATGGAATAGAAAAAAACTATTGTTTACATATATTTCATGGGATGAAATATTAAAACTATAGGTTATAAATATAGTATGATAAGTTAGTTATCATTTATATTTATAAATATTAATTATTGGATAATTAATACTTTTTCTTTTAATTAACCAAAGTAGTGGGTGGTTATTGGATCATGGTAACTGTAAGTTTAAAAGGAAAATGGTTTTCCTATTTCAAAAGGAAGTTTTTACAAAACGATTAAAAAAGTTTTTGAGTTTTCTCTCGCGCAAAAGAAACTCAGTAGTCATCAAGTAAATTTGGATTTACTAAACGACGGCTGTGCGAGCTAAACGATCGTGCAGATGCGAGCTAAATGATCGTGTAGTATTTACTCAACGATCGCATAGTTTTGCTAGAGGATCGCTGGCTCAAGGTAAACGATCATGTAGTGTCTGTAGGCGACAGACCGAGCTAAGCGATTGATTAAACGATCGCATAGCTTTTGCTAGACGATCATATAGCTTTATCTAAATGATTGGGCATCGACCTATACGATAGGTCTCCGCCATATCCCACTTGCCCAGTCGTATATGCGATCGGTGTTTAGTCAGTTCGTCTGCCTCATACCAAGTCCGAACAGAGTCCACCCTCTGAATTCTCACACCGAGAATACCAAGGTCAACTTATTAGTGGTGTCAGACTCAACTTAACACCGTCAAGGTTTTCTGAAGGCCGTTCGTGGTGCTGTGGAGGCCGTTCGTGTTGTAGAGGAGTTCGCGACCGAGGAGATCTTTGAGGACGAGCGTGAAATGTTCGTGTTCTGTTGCAGCCGTGTAGATCGAGCGCTCCTGGTTGCTATTTTTTGATCAGAGTCGCGCAACGGAGCGTGGAGACACATTCTCATATGTGCGTAGAGTTTGATCTTTGTTCATTTGAGTTTATTCATGCTGTAATTTCTATGTATGATTTGTATAACCGTTTGTTTTGAAGTCGACTGTAAATATATGTTCATTCATGATTGTAATTTGGAATAGTCTTGTTTCGCTACTCATGGAAATCTCGAGTTCCGATTTCCTTCATTATCATTTATATTAGTGAAGTTATCTTTCTTAGACACACAATCACCCAAACGTAAGTGGTATTCACCGAACTGAGTTACCAATTTCTCATGTTCTTTTATATGCTGTTTATTTTATGGTAATTATTCTGTGGAATGTTGTAACAATTTCTGTAACATTGTTAATGTGCAGTAGATACCTCCATATAGTTTTCAATTTTTACCAGAACAGGCCACCATTATCTCTTATGTTGTGATTCTATTACTTCTTGATAGAAGGAATAAAAGAATGAGGCTCTATCACACGTCTACCACTATTAGATGGAACAAATTATGCTTATTTGAAAGCAAAGATGATAACTTTTCTAAAGTCCTTAGACAATGAATCCTAAAATTCTATCATTATTAGTTGGTCTCATAGACAATGAATCCTAAAATTCTATCATTATTAGTTGGTCTCATCTACAAGTAGCTATGAGAATTTCTAAAGTGGCTTTCGATTTTCAAGAAAGTTCATGATTTTAGTAGAAATCGTGGCTTTAGAATCATTGAGATATTTTATGAATATTTGAGGACTTGAAGTGTTCTACCTTGTTGAGAAATGAAAATGATATTTTACAAGCTTGAAATATTATTGGGCTTATATGAAACCTTGATTCAAAGAGAAAGAGCATGAACTAAATGGTCGAAAATAAAGAGTTTTATGTATGAAGTTGCTTTTAAACCACTAGATTTTATACCCATGGTGATTTTCCATATACACCAACGTGAATGTATTTTGGTAGTGTGGATATGATATGTATAAGGCCTTTGGGACCCACTTTAGCACACACATAGGCTATGGGTCATATGTCGAGACGTTTTGCTCTTTGGAGGACGCTCTACGTGTACGTATGACTAGAGATTTGCTCTTCTGTGTGTCTTCAGACTACTCGATGCATAGTATAACTAGAGATTGGGGTACATGTTTCGTGATGGTTTTGTTATCAGCCTATGTTTATTTTTCCAAGGACTACTCTTACGAAATTTCTATATGTTATAATTATCTCAAGTTTTGAATTTGTGTATGATTTCCATTGTGTTACAAAATTCCAAAAATCTATTGAAAATGTGAAAAGGTTCTTTTAAACTTACTTTCTTATGAACTCTCTCACTACTCACAGGGCTTTTTAGTTCATTCTTTTTCCTAGATTTTCCCTAAGTAGCATTTGAGGTTCCAACGGCCTACAAGAGTCGAGATTTACCCACTAACTTCATTTAGATTTCCCAATTTTTGCATTTGTATTTTACTATCATTGTTTTGGGTTGTAACTAAAATGGCTAGTCTTAATTTCAAATGGTTTGTAAATTAAACTTGCATGTTTCCTCTTATTAATATTTCATGATGTCATTGGAATGTGGTGATCTGGATTTTATTGAAAAGTATGTGGTGGAACACACTTGGTGGTTGATTTAAAACAAATAATTTAGGGGTGTTTATATAATCTTCTTGCACATGTGACTTATCCAATTTTCAAGGGAAACTCTGTTGGAATTTTTATAGAATTTGATTTAGTAATTTGTATTTGTAATGGTGTTTACAATAAAAAGTTTTGCTAGCCACTTAGCTTGAGAAATGTTTTTAGAATTTGACCAAGGATTTCATAATTTAATTGGAACCTATTATCCTCGGATTGGCAGGGTAACCTGGGTGAGGTAAGACACAATGGGTATGTCATTTCTGTGGAAAAAATGGTCATAATAGTCCGTACTGCTACAAGTTGTATGCCTATCATAAACATGAATCTAGTTCAAGGGTTCCAGCTTATAACAACAACAGAAGAACTGATTATTCCATAATAAAGCAAGTGTAGAGAATAAAAAACAATTCAAAATGTTGTAATGTTGTTCTCACATCACTTAGATCCTCAATCAAAGGTGATTGATTTTTTTACGGTAGATGTTCAAGGCACATGACAAGATAGAAGAGCTATATTTTTTATATCAAGGTTGTTGGTTTAGGGTAGGCTACTTCGGTATTGGAGCCTCAAGGAGAATTGTTGGGAAAGATAAACTCAAATATCCAAGACTCTCTATTCTCGATGACGTGATGTTGGTGGAAGGATTAACGACAAATCATATCAGTATTAACCAATTATGTGATCAAAAGCTGAATGTTAACTTCATAAATGATGAGTGTCTTGCCACTGATAATGCTAAATCTCTTATCATGACAGGTAAGTGATCCCCTAACAACTATTATTTATGGATACCTACCGATCCTAATCATCAATGTTTCATATCTAGGCCTTGTTAGTGTTAAAGTTATATAAAAAGTTGTAATCGAGAATGTTGTGATTGGAAAGTTGTAACTGAAAATGTTGTGATTGGACTTCCTAATGTTCGTGATCATGGAAGAATAATATGTGGAGAATGTCAAGCTGGTAAATAGATAAGAGTTTCTCATAATAAGGTACTTGTAACTGTTACAGGTCGTCTTCTTGAATTGATTCATGTAGATCTTAGGGCCTAGTCTTTGTGGGAAGAAGCATGCCATGGTTTGTGTTGATGAATTTTCAAGATACATTTGGGTTCGATTCATAAGGGAGAAATTGGATACTTTCCATGTGCTCAAAGCTTTTTTCTTCAACTTCAAAGAGAAAAGGGGTTTAACATAGTTTGCATTCGCAGTGACCACGGAAGAGAGTTTGAGAACAGTCAATTTGCTTAATTTTCACCGCTGAAGGTATTCATCATGAGTTCTCTGCCATTACTCTGCAATAGAATGGAGATGTTGAATGTAAAATTCCCACTCTTCAAGAGATGACCCGTGCTATGCTTCATGCCTATGATCTACTTTATCAGTTCTAGGACGAATCTCTGAGTACTGTCTGTCATATTCTTAACAGAATTGCTCTTCTCCGTCCCAGCATTGATCGAACAAACTATGAAATTTGGAGGGGAAAAGCCTAATGGAAAGGCTAACGTCAAATACTTTCATATTTTCGGCAGTTCATGTTACACATTGACTGATCATGATCTAAAGAAAAATGGGATTCAAAGAATGATGAAGGGATCTTTTTGGAGTATTCAACAAATAGCCAAGCTTACAGGATTTACAACAAGCGCACAAAGTGCGTCATGGAATCAATTAATGTTGTTATAGATGATTCAAATGGGGGAATCTGCTGGTAATAGGGATGAAGATGGGAATGAGATGATTACTACATATGTCCACAAGACAAAACCAAAATTCTCACAGAATGTTAATGATAATTCATCTGACATTACTACTAATTTTGAGCACAATATCCTCTCTGATAGTGAAGATGAACAAAAATGCACCTATCAACCATCTAGTAGAATTTTGAAGAATCATCCATCCAATAATATCATTAGAAATCTTGAGGATGGAGTATCTAGTAAAAAGAAAGAAAAGGTGGATTATCTACAGATGATTGAAAACATCTATTTCACATCTCTTCTGGAACCAAAGAATGTAACTGAAGTGTTAAAAGATGAGTATTGTGTTGGTGTTGACAATCAACAAGTGGAAGAAATTTGGATCTTAAGCACTCTAATTTCATTAATTTTAACAATCAAACAAGCATGTTCACATTAAGGAAATAGGGGTTCTGAAATCTTTTGATCAACTCTTCAAATCTTCAATTCCAGCTTGAAATTTTCTCTCTAACAAGTTGTAGGCCACCACTTGATCTTCCATACTATCCTTTAGGATCTTAGATTAGATTTTGAGATCCAAAATGAGATGCAATTTTAGGGAATATTGGAGAAAAGGTCTGGCTGTTGGTGTTCAAGTGTTGAAGAATCCTTATTCAACTAAAATTTCAGAAAAAACAACAATGCATGTCTTTTACTTCAATTGAAATAAATTTGATTTTTATCAAATTCAGCATGCCACTCAATTGTACCATAGTTTGACACCAAAACTACTACCAATTGGTGGAAATGTAGGTGGATTAAGTGGTAAAAACCCACTTTATTAATTCTAAAATCAAATTAAAACAAAATTGATTTAAATATTGGAAAATTATTTCAAATGGTAAAACAGTTGAAAATATTTACAAGATATAACAAAATTTTAGAACTATCAATAATAGACATGGATACATTAATAGACACTGATAGACTTCTATTAGTGTTTATCAGATTGATAAACGTCAATAGAAGTCTATCAGTGTCTATTAGCGTCTATCATTGATAGTTCTAAAATTTTGCTATATTTTGTAAACATTTTGATTTATTTTTCTATATTTAAATACAACCCTTAAATATTTGAATTTTCATAAAATTTAAATTTTTAATTTTAAATAAAATTAATTCAAACAATTAATTTAAAATAAAATTTATTTAGATAATTAATTAAAATAATTTAATATCAAATATTAAATTATTAAACCACCATTCCACAAACATAAATCTTTATTCATGTGTTTGACATTTAAATCATATTTAAATATTTTTTCAGTTCTCCAATTTCGTTTAATTTGATAATTAAATATTTAATTATATCGCATATAATTAATAATTCCCTTAATTTGAATTCTGAACGTTTTAAATTTACTCATCACACTATTCTAAGATTTAGTCCGTTTGTGAGCTAATGGGGGATCTAATGGACATACAGATCATAAGCTCCAATAATCCGAGATTAATTTGTTAAACTCTTTAAACTGAATAAATCAATATCTGTTAACTACTGACCCACTCCACTAAAGCCCAGTAGTTGCACTCTCCTCACTGTAGATATATTTCTGTACACTTCATTTAATCATGATCACTACATCGATCCTTCACATGTCGTTCGTATTAACAGCTGTGATCAAAATTATTGTTTTACCCCTGTAATACATCTTATTTCTTAAGTCTCCACTGATCCACTAATGAATAGTTGGTTTATGATCCTACCAATAAACAAAGTCCCTCCCAGCCATAGAGAGAGTGAGATCCCTTTGTTCAAGACTAGGAGTCAGTACTTAAGGGAATAACCTATCTACTATCCTTAAAGCAGGTAGAAGTGAATTCTATCTTGCAGAATTGTGTTCCTAGCTATCTACCTAGTCTTACACTAAAATGGGAGGTTCGTTGAGTGGCGTTTTTTAGCCACTCTCACCCATGCAAATTTAAAGATAATCCCGAATAAACAGAAGTTCATAGTTAGCTCAGGATTGAGATCGAGTTACCTTAAGTCATCAAAATGAAATAGTCAGTTTTTAACAGTAAACACCATTAGAAAGAAAAAGTGACTATTTTTTGGTCCATTCTTATGTGAACATCTTTTGCATAGGATGCTCCTACTCGATGTCTCCATATGAACGATTTTGAGATCAGATCATTTGTATCAAATACAAAGCGGGTCACATCCATAGTGTCCTTAGGATAAGATACGCAACTTTATCCTTATACTTATAGACCGTTTTGGCTATATACCCAAACTTGATCCTCTTTTATGTCTCCACATAAGGTTCAAGTATTCATGTTATATCCAAGGGTTTGTTAATTTTTTGGATTTAATTTTTACAAGTGCAATTTACATATTTAATAACAGTTTTATTGAATAAACCTGAATAACATCTTTATCATAAATAGAATATGTTTATGTTTACAAACTGCAAGTTTTAGGACATACAACCCAACATGTTGGATGAACACTATGTGAGAAGAATTGATATAGTTTGAAAGAAAACAGGTTTGTACTCTAGTTCCCTGTTCAGAGTCTACAAATGTTATTGGCACCAATTGGCTATTCAAGAACAAATCTGTCACAAATGGAGTAATTATAAGAAACAAAGCTTGCTTGGTTTCTCAAATAGAGGGTATTGATTTTGATGAAACTTTTGCCCCCATTGGCTCGTCTGGAAGCCATCAGACTTCTGTTAAGCATTTCCTGTCTTCTGAAATTCAAGTTTTATCAAATGGATGTCAAAATTGTTGTCCTCAATGGGTAATTGAATGAAGAGGTCTATGTTGAACAACCCAACTGTTGAGAAATAAATACAATAAATTAGGGCATCAGATACCCATTAATTCTCCTGCTTGTCCTAGATTTATCTATCTCATAGTCATAGTCTAAAGAGGTGACCCTCAAATACTTTAGCCGTGAGAGCCTTGGTAAATGGATCAGCTAAATTGTCTTCTAAGGCTATCTGTGTGACAATCACATCTCCTTGGTGTAGTATTGGTTGACAGTCATCTCCGTTTGAGCAACAGACAGGAGCTCGTTCTCTAAAAACTATAATCTCACATCATTTCTCTTCGAGAAAAGTGAGGCAAATGTGTCCCATGCTTTCTTTGGTGTCTCTGTTGTATTGATGTGCTCTAACATTTCTTCATCAACTGTAATTTTAATTGCAAACATGGCCTTACCTACCTTGATATTCCATTTGTTCGAAGCAGTAGTATCCTCAGGTGGATTGACTTCAGTGCCTCCCACAACATCCCACAAGTCTCGACCTTGGAGATACGACTTCATGCATGTGGACCATGTTTTGTAGTTCTGAGTGTTGAGCTTCTTGAGTCCAACAACTTAAAGGTCTCCCATGATCTTGTAGTGATGAATGCACTGCATGAATGGTTGTGTCCCAGACAATAAGCTTCATAGTCCCAAACTGTACTCGATCTTTAGAAGCTCCACCATAGCAAGCTATGCTAGCTTGGCTCTGATACCACTTGTTGAAGAAATTAGCACAAAAGGAAGAGAAACTGTCTCTTTTGAAGAAAGAAACTTCTATTTAGAAATATACAAGGATGAACACTTAGAAATTACTCTTTCACTCTCAAGACACTCACTCACTTTTCTATCCTAACTCTCTCTCTAGCTTTGCTTGGCTCACATTTGGAGTCACACCTCCTATATATAGGCATGAGATCCTTGGAGCCCAAGTAAAAGAATTTTTCTAGCTGTTCTTGGATCCTACAAACATTCTAGATATTTAGATTATCCTTATCTAAAGGAATTCTTGAATTCCTTGAATCTAAGAAATATAGTATATTTCTAGATTTTTTTTTTTGAGATATTTATTTTATATATTACACATACCTTTAGAAAAAATCTAATTTAAATATGTCATATGATAGATACTTCAAGACCCTTCTAGACTAGTTAGTGTTGTTATATATTTTAACAGTTACCAATCTCTGGTGTTCTTTTATACACTGTTTATTTCCTAGTAATTATTCTGTGGAATGTTGTAATTGTTGGGATTTATGTCCTAAATCTCGTAGTCTATAATTTTTTTGTAAACAAATAAATAAATAAAGTATTATTCATTCTCAAATCAGTGTTATTTATTATTTGTATAACTCAAAATCCAATAAAATAAGATCCAAAATTATTTAATATAACTTGAACAATATGTGATAGATATATTAGTGGATTATATTCAAGTAATAACCCAAAAGGTCTATAGTATATAGATAAGGTTGGGTGCCTTATCCTAGTTGTAAGATTGTATCAGCAACAGCGGAAGCACAAGGATCATCTAAGCATTCAAATTCACTAATTTTGACAAAAATTAAGCATGCTCTTGCAGAAAAACAAGTGAGTTTAAGACATACCAATTGTAAAACTTCTTCAAAGCTCATTCTCCAACTGCTATCTTCTTCGTATCTTGGAGCAGACCACCTCAAAATCTTCTCCACTATTCTCTTGGTGCTCTAGATTGAGTTGTGGAACTCAAAACAAGTTTGAATCAAGGGATGAAGGAGAAAACCTCATTGCAGCAACCTTATTGAAGAACCCTTTCTTCAACCTGAATTTTCTCTAAAATTCGTTATTGATTTCATGCCCGATTTTCACTCCTATCTTTTCATTATATTGCAGATCAACATGCAAAGAAAAGAGTTGCATGAGTTGCAGCTCATGCTTGGAGAAGACAAAACCAAGGCAAATGTTTCATGTGTGAGCAACTACAAAGATGGATAATGGAAAAACTATTTTTTTCCATTTAGTGTTTTGTTGTTGTTTTTTTTTCTTTTTTTCTTTTTTTCTTTTTCAATTTTAAAAATCAAAATTTGATTTCAAACAAATCTATTTTGATTTTAAAAAAGAAAAAATAATTAATTTCAAAAATTAATTATTAAATAAAACCTTAATCGATTTAATATCAAATATTAAATTAATTTTAACACATATCCATCTTTATATATTTAAATCATATTTAAATATATATAAATTCTCCTATTTCGTTTAATTCTTAAATTAAACACGTAATTATCTCATATAATTACTAATTCCCTTAATTTTAATTTGAACATTTCAAATTAACTTATCATGCTATTCTAGAGCTAGTCCGTTACGAGTTAGTAGGAGGACCTTGTGGACCTACAGATCATGGGCTCTAACGATCCGAGATTAATTGGCTAAACTCATTAGACCAAATTAATCTCCATTCGTTAACTAATGGGTTACTCTATTAGAGCCCATAGTTGCACACTATAGATGTATTATGTCCACATGATTTAACCATAATCAGCAAGTCGACCCTTCATAGGTTGTTCGTAATAATGGCTGGGTCAAATATCTGTTTTACCCCCGAGATTACGTCTTATTCCTCAAGTCCCTACTAATCCTCTAATGAACAACTGGTTTGTGATCTAATCACTAAACCAAACTCTCTTAGCCCAGTGAGAGGGTGGGGTCCTTTGTTCAAGACCTAAATTCAATACTTGAGAGAACAACCTTTCTCCTATCCCTAAATCGGGTAGGCATGAACTCCATCTTGCAAGGCTATGTCCCCAGCTATTCATCTGGTCTTATCCCCAAAATGGTAAGCTTATTGAGCAGTGCTATTGGACTACTCTCACCATTTGCAGATCAAATGATAATCCCGAAAAAACAGAAGTTCATAGCTAGCTCAAGATTAAGATTGAGTTAACCTAGGTTATATAGGTGAAATAGTCAGTCTTAAACAGTAAACAACGTTATAAAATAAGAGTGGCTTATTTCTTGGTCCCGATCTTATGCAAACTCATTGCATAGGATGCCCCCACTTCTCATGTCATAACATGTACGAATTAGGATCACATCATATGTAGCACTTTACAACTCATTGTAACAACTATAAAGTAGGTCGCATCCAATGGTGTTACCAGATACCAGATTAAGGTACCCAACCTTATTCATGTACCATAGATAATTTTGACTATTTACTCAAATCTAATCCACTCTTATGTCTCCACATAAAGTTCAAGTACTCATACAATAGTCATGGGTCTTTATTTATTGGATTTAGACTTTCGTACAATTTATGAAATCAATAACAAGTATATTGATTATAGAACATTTTACAAACTGCGGGTTTTTAGGACATAAAACCCAACACTAGTAACATTATGGATACGGTCCACTTTGCAAGTGTTACAAACGATTTAATCCAAATAGTTCATGTTAAGAGATGTAAGTAGGGGTATCATATACATGAGTTTGTGTAGGATCGAACCGTGAAATATATAATCTCTCTTTATAACACTGTTAAATGAAGAGATTGATATTTCAATTATAATCATATAACTTGATCTTAATCCTAAGTGAGTTATGAACTCCTGCTTATGAGGTTCGTTCTTTGATTTGTATGGGTAAGAGTGACTTTAATTGCCGACTCAATATGCCTACCATTTTAGGGACGATATCAAGTGGGAAGCTGGGAACATAGCTACACAAGATGAAATTTACTCCTTCCGGGCCTAAAGATGAGTTGAAAGGTTGTTCTCTAAGTGCTGACTTCAAGATTTGAACAATGAAGCCTCATCCTCTCATTAGCCTAAGAAGAATTCGGTTTATGGTAGGACCATAAACAAATTATTTATTAAAGAATCAATGATACTCAAGGAGAAAGAGGTAATCAAAGGGGTAAAACACTAAATTGACCCAACTATAATTATGAACAACTTGTGAAGGATTGACTTACATAAAATGGTTAAATCAATGGAAATATAAATATTCTACAGTTCATATGAGTGCAGCTATGGGTTTTTAGTGGAGTGCCCATAGTTAATAAATATTGATTAATGTAATTAAAGAGTTCAATTAATTAATCTCGTATTAACAAAGCCTATAACTATAGGTCCATTAGGTCCCTCTGCTAGTTCACAACGGATTAAAATAAGGATATTTAATGTTGAAAGAATTTGAAGTGTTCGAATTATTTTGAGAAAATTTTTGTTAGTGATATAATTAATATAATGTATATAGATACGTTATAATATAAAGCTAATTTTAAATTAATTCAAATTTACACTTTATAATATGAGAATATTAATATTTGAATTAGATTCAAATATTAAATAATATGAACTTGGATTTATATTCAATCTGTAAGTTAAATTAATTTGAGTGAGATTCATATTAAAACTATAAGTTATGAGAGAATATGTATATTAGAATATGATTCATATATACATTAAATTAAATCTAAAATATTTAATTGATTAATTAAATAATATTTAACTTAATTTAATATATTAATTATATTTTAATTAAGTAACCACTGCAGTTGCTGGGAATGGAGGGATTGGTAATATTCAAGGCTCAGTTTTGGTGAAAAAGAGAATAGAAAAGAAATACCTCTCCTCCTCTCTCATAATTCTCACTGAAAAATTTACATGAGAAGAGTTCTCCATGAAATTGAAATTCCCTGCTACCTTCACAAAAGTCCCACAATCCTCCTTGTTCCAATCGAGAATAGCAGAGAAGATCCTTGCCTGTGTTCAAGATTGTTTTTTATGACCAGGAACTTTGAAGACTTTGATATATGAAGGTATAAATCTTCTTCCCTTTTCTAACATAGAAAAGCATGCTTAATTTGTTCTTATTACTATGTTCTGTATTAATTCCTCTAACAAAATTGGGGTAAGAGCATTCCTTCGGTAACATTGTCTGTAACATTGTTAACAGACAGTAGATGTCTCCATACAATTTTCAGTTGGTATATTATATCAACTCATATTGGTGAACCAAACATCTTCTAAAAATTTAATGATGGCAACTGATCCAATAACCCAAACTCATTTACAAACTTACAAATCAATCTTCAATACAGTAAAAGATGAAGATATTGATAAACTGCGATTCTCTTAAATACCAATAATATTATAGGGGTATTAGTGGAAAGTTCACTTGAACGTTGTGGCACTGTGAATAGCCTATCAAAAGTTATGCCAAGACCACTTCATTTGTTTATTTTTATGCATTCTATTCTAATTATTATTGTTATGTATAATGAAAATATGATGCATACAAATAGATGCATTTGAATTCTAAAATATATTAAATTTTTGCTTTTTAAAATATTGTTATAATAGTATTTAGATAAGACTCCACTGATGAAGTGTTAATTTAACAAATTTTCATCGAATTTAGTATCGTATTGTTGCCACTATTTATGACTCTTTCAAAAGAGCAACCACTAAGTTCAACTTAGACTCCACTTAACTTCATATTTCTTTCTTTCATAAGACAAGAAAAATTAAAAACAATTGTTCTTTCTTTTAAAAAGGTGCTACTTGATATATATTTTTTTCTTTTTTTATTAGATAGTTGGAAAATAAAAATAGGTATAGCACATTAGGATTGGCAAAATTCTCCGTGGATTGAGTACTCATAAGGCTCCGCCCCGATCGGGACAGAGAATCCCCGATTTAATCGGGGATGGGATCAAATCGGAGATATTTTTCGGGTTAAATAAAATTTTAACTAAAAATAGGAAATCCCTATGGAAAATTAGTAGGAGATTCTCCGCGGAAAAATGGGAAATAGGTTCCACAGGGACTCTATTTCTCCGATGGAGAATCTCCGCCTTCAAATGACAGGGACAGAGATAGGAAAGGATTTTTCCCACGGGACCGGAGACGGAGGATGTCTCCCGTCTCGTTTCAATCCCTGCATGCAAAAGAAAAAGGATGCCAGATTCTTGAGATTAACAAAACGAACATTAAACTCCAAAGAAGGTACAGCAGTCGAAGAGGCCTTTGACAAGACTTGATTAGCCGCTATTTAGTTAATTACACATATCCAAATGGTAGTCCACTCATCATCTAGCACACTGCAAAACTTTTTTCTAATATTAATTATTAGTCATAAGATTTTTAGAGATATAATAGTATTTGTATACTTACCAAAAAGACAAAATTTTGATATGGGACTTTGACAAAATTATTAGAAAAAATATACTAGTTTAAAAAATATTTAGAAAAATGTGGTAGTGTGACAGATATTTCAGAAAATCAGAAATTGAAGACTCGATCGATTAATAGAAAAAAGAAAAACTCAATGAAAATCAACCAAAATAGATCGAGAGTTCAACATTCGACCAATTGCGTCGTTGAATACACACCGCCTACGCCAATGTTGCCATCTGATATGTTCAGTGTCTTGTCTCGTCAACAGTAGGTCGAGATTTGAACTCTTGACCACCCTCTTTTTGACACCCTTTCTTCTCACTTTTGTCTCCCACTTCTTACTTCTCTTCCGATTTTTTCTCTCCTCTGAATGCTAACCTCTCTTCTCCACAAGTCTTCTCTTCCCACATATTAACCGATTTCTTCCCAAAATTGTTACTACTTTTCTCCTTCATTCTCCACATTCAATCATAATCTCTTTTAGCTAGGTCACTCAAAGTTGTGAGATTTGTGCATTTACTCTACTAAAATCCTATTTTTTTAAATAATAATTACAAATTTTGTCTCTATTCTCATATTATTATATTTCTTTTAATAATTTTGTCCCAACCAAAAAGAGGTATACTTTCACTCAACTAAATTTCTATTTTTTTAATTAAAAAAATAAGCTATGGATTCATATTCTCATATTATTCTATTTTTTCGTAGTTTTTGTTGCTATTTGGATAACAAATAACAAAAAGGAGGGACCGTCGTCACTTTAAGGAAAAAAAAGTAGAACTGTTATTGAATTTGTGAGTTTATTTTTTATTTATTACTAGTTTTTTAATATTTTTTATATTTATATTATGCTAGACAACCATTGTAATGTCCTTATTTATTATTTTAATGGTCATTGAATTCAAGAATATTATATATTGAATGGGATTTTTTTTTCTATAGTTTAATGTTGATATTTATACTATACTACATCTACCATGTCAATGTTTTTATTTACATTTTAAATAATATTATATTCTGTTAATATTAAAGTTTCTAACGTTTAGGCTTTATTTAGAAAAAAAAAATTTGTATTACAGTTATTTTTTTAGTACAATATTAGTTATTTGAGTGATTTTTATTATTTTGATTATTATTTTTGCATTTTAGATAATATTAGATTTTGTTAGAATTAGAGATGTTAGGGTTTAGGATTCTTTCGAAAAAAAATTAGTATTAGAGTTTTCTTTGCATTAGATTGTGTTAGTACAACATTTTTGTAATTTGGGTTTTCTTTGCATTTTTTTTTTAGTTTTTCAATACAAAAAGAAGTATCCTTATTTGCTTTTTTCTATAATATTTTATTTTTAGTATTATTTTTTAATTAAATAGTTTAGTGTTTTTTTTGTTTTTGATAAAAAAAAATATACTAATTTGAGTGAATTTTTCATATTATCATATCGTTCAGTTTTTGTTAGTATTTAAGTTTGATGTTTATAATTTTATAATACAAAAAGTTTAGTATTCTTGTTTGTTATTTAATACAAAATTATTAATTTGAGTGAATTTTTTATATTTTTTTATAATATTCAATTTTTTCAGTATTTAAGTTTGATATTCATAAATTTTTTGTTATAAAAAGTTTAGTATTAGAGTTTGTTTTCTAGTACAATATATTTGTAATTTGAGTTTTCTTTGTATTTTATGTTTATGGTTTTTTTAGTACAAAAATTTTAGTATTCGTGTTTGTTTTTTAATAATATTCAATTTTTTTAGTATTCGTTTTTAATTTAAAAAGTTTAGTTTAATTTTGTTTGTTTTTTTAATATATAAAATTACTAATGTGAATGAGTTTTTTTTTTATACTTTTTATAGTATTCATTTTTTTTTTCATATTTAAGTTTGATGTTTATAATTTTTTAAGACAAAAAATTTAAGCCCTATTTGATAACTATTTTGTTTTTTGTTTTTTGTTTTTGTTTTGAAAATTGCTTACACTTCCAAATTTCTTCCTTTGTTATCTACTTTCACCAATGGTTTAGGAATCTAAGCCAAATTTTGAGAACTAAAAAAGTATCTTTCAAAAAGTTGTTTTTGTTTTTGGAATTTGGTCAAAATTTAATTATTGTACTTAAAAATGATGTAAATTATTGTAAAAAATGTGGATGAAATAGGCTTAATTTTCAAAATCAAAAACAAAAATCCAAATGGTTACCAAACGGGACTTTAGTATTTTTTTTTAAATACAAAATTACTAACTTGAATGACTATATTTTTATATTTTTTTATAATATTTGATTAATTTTTTAGTATTAGAGTTGTTAGGGTCTAGGGTTTAGGTTTTTGTAATACAAAAAGTTTAGTATTTTTTTTCATACAAAATTACTAAGTGAATTTTTTAAATATTTTTATAATATTTTATTTTTTGTTTGGATTTAAATTTGATAATTAGTTAAATAATTAGTAATGTATTGTTTGTTCCTTTTTTTCTAGAAAATGATAGAAAAATATTTGGGATTTATTTAATTTACAAATGATCATATGATTGATGGTGTTGATGGAGTTGAATATGACCAACCAACATGTGGGAGTTTTAGCATAAATGTGAATGGTAGGCTTGCTTTTTAACAACTCATAAAATGGTAAGAATGTCACTTGGGATAGATATGAAAGAAAATCAATTAGAAATAGCATATAGACATTCTAATCTAACACCATCGAGATTAATAAGGTTTATGTCATTCCCTATTCCTAACGAACCAACAAGTAACTTATGATTTCAATCGCAATGTCGCTCCCGAATTTAGTGCATTTATATGTTCATGTGAGTAGGGTAGGTTTGGATATAAACTTGAATGCACAACTCTTTAGTCAGTTTGAAGACCCGACTCAATGTATTGACCTTGATCCTGAATCAGTTGCACCAGGTTGTGATGATGAAAATATGGTAACTAACAATCAATACAAAGATTTTAGAGCATAAACAATCAATGAATTTGAGAAGTTGGACTTTGATAGTCGTAAACATGAGTTACCTTCAAAATTTGGATATAAATGTAATAGATAATATTTGGGATATAACTCAATTGTAGCCCTTGTAGTTGTTGACAATTTTCAATTGTATAAGGGGTAATTTGTCAAGATAAAAAAATGCTACAACATGTGGTCCCTTATGAACATGCCAATGCATCATGCATTTCATGCCACAAGGTCTAAGACATGGGCTTCTTTCAAGAACATGAATTAGCTACTAATAAACACAGTTTCTTCAACCAGTTAAAGTATAATTGGATTCATCTTCATATTTTGGAGAAAGTTAGGGATTTGGTTCACATTTCAGATTAGTTTTATGTTTTCATATTTACTATATTCAACGAATATATGTTTGGCAGACAATTCAAATTCTGTTTCTGAAAACTATTTACAGATTTTGTGATCAAAACAATATTTTAATATTTTATTTGTATCCTGAATTTGAATTTTAAGTTTTCAAATGTTAAATTATATTAAATAAAAATAAAAAATATTTAGAAGTATAGTATGTCACGTTTTAAACCCAATTCAATTTTTTTAATTGAAATATATATTATGTAATATAGTACAAATTAGGTTAAATTCCAGGTTTGGTCCTATAGTTTGTATAAAGTTGGTCCATATGATTTTAAAATTTAGAATTTAGTTCATATGATTTTAAAATTTAGAATTTATTTCTTATTGTTTTATATAATTCATATACCGTCCTTATGGTTATTAAACCTATCTAGATAGTCTCTACCATAGGCACAATTTATTAATTACGAAGCTTCGCCAAACCATATCAACCAAATTTTTAAATGTTTTATAAATTATATAATAATACAAAACAATAATTATACAATTTTTTTTAACATAAAACATGTTCATAAGTAAATTAATGATAATTTATTGTCAACTATTATTTATCGAAAAACTAAAACTAGCTTACAATGGTTTAAGTTATAATCCAATTTCTAAATTTTTAAATTTTTAAACTAGCTTGAAATATTTGATCTTAGGTGCCGGTCAAGAGTACGAGATTATGGACTAAAGACCCTTTAATTATTATATACAAAAAAAGTCTATGTCACACCCCCCACTAGATTATCCTCCTAACTTGGACGGAATGGTGACTATAGCAGTTACCAACCCTTTTGTTGGCACTTACTGCCTATCTTACCTGTTAAAAATTGTTCAAAACCCTGAATACATACAAATTAACTCAGAACTTAACACATTTACATTACAAGGTTTCGCAGCATTATTCATACATGAATATTACAACTTAGTGAGTCCCATCTAGAATACTAGTCACTAGTTAGACACATGTGTACTAACTAATACCGATCTTCAATTACGCTTTAACTTGTTTGTTTGAGTGGCAGAGCAGCAGCAAAAAAGTCTTCTAGGAACTGACCGCTACTTGGAAAGAAAAACATTTGAAAACGTGAGCTAGAAGCCTAGTGAGTGACTTAATAAAACATAAAACTCATGCTTAAACTGAAAGCTTGAAAACATAATACTGGAACTTAAAATACACCAAGCAAACGTGTACATAAAACCTTTTAAACCATTGTATCTACAACCTGAATCTTAGTTGAGAATGAACATTCACTGCTCTAATTCCCAACGTCAAGCCATGGCCAGATGAGACCTCTACTTCGACCTATTCACATTAAACTATGGCTAGAAGAGATCCCTACGTCGATCTCTTTAAATATACCGATGGCATCTCAAACAACATCCTTAAAACATAAACGTTGTTAACAACTCTTAAACGTCAATAATCATCATTATTCCCTAGTTGAGAATGAGCATATATTGCTCTAGCTCCCAACGTCTATTATCGGCCAAGAGACCCATACCTCGGCCTCTCATTCAGACCTACCTACATACACATGGAGTTTGCTATGTACCATCAACACCTTAGGTACATTTATTCAGATACTTCCCTACCTTCAGTATCCCCATTCATTATGTTTAGAAATACCAACGCATGTACTTTGGCAACCTTAGGTATTTAAAACATAGTTCATCAAGCTTCATTCAACCTTAGTTTTAACCCTAACGCATGCTTCATACTTTGTGAAATAAGTTGGCTTAAAACATATTGAACTAGCTTGTAAAACCACTAACATGCGTTAGACATAGAAAACATACTTGGGAAAACTCATACATTAGTAAACATCATGTGTTGATAAACATTCATAAGCATTAGAAATTCCTCACCATCCTTCTAGCCTAGGAGAATATATGACTGCTTTTATCCTTAGTTGAGAGTGAACTACTAGTTCTAACCCTCAACGTCAACCTTAGTCGGGAAAAATCCCCTTTTGCTCAGTCCCTCGACGTTGTATTACCTACATGCACGTGGTTATAATTGAGTACCGCCGTACCTTATGTACTTGACTAGGATACCTTCTCATTGTTCTTCAATATCCTTAGGTACTTCTGCTCAGATACCTTCTCAAACGTCCTTCAGTATCGAGCTACTAAGATACATTCTCAAATGTCCTTCGGTATCAAGTTGGTTCGTACCTTCTCGAATGTCCTTCGGTATCTGGTTGGGCGGATACCTTCTCAAATGTCCTTCGGTATCGCATTGTAAGTAAAGCTAGTCATAACCATTTAGTTGAACACTAAGGCTTAGTGCTCAAATCATCATACTAGATCATCATAAAAATGGAGTTACTTAAACATGCTGAAAGTATTTGGACAAAATAACATATTTAAATCATACTTTACTTAGCATGAGAAACAATTTCACGAATACGTTGCTTGGCACTTCATTTAAACACTTAGCATGAGAAATATCTTCAGGAAATCACAGTTTATAAATCATTAAAACAGTAAGCCATCACATAGTCATTCACAACTCGTTCGCCTCTTAACAGGTTATACGCCTCTCCCAGCTCTTCTTTGCCTGGAACATAATGCACGGTTAAATTACTTAGAATTCTTAGCAAAATACCTCAAAATAGTTCATTTACTAATGAAACTTTATCAACAAAATCAATATTACTAGCGAGAAAATCATCATGAACGAGATCACCCACATGAGCGAGATTTACCATTCCTAGCGAGATTTGGCACTTTCCAGCGAGATTTAGCGCAAAACCAGCGAGATTCAGTACAAACCAGCGAGATTTCCGTCCCTAGCAAGATCCACCTCTTGCTCTCGCTCACTCTCACTCTTGAGTTGCCTGCTTAATCTTCTTAAGCAGCTGTCTGCTTATGCCCAGATCCTCTGTTACAACTTCAAAAATTCATAACTCAAAATCCAACCCTCTTTTGAAGAAACTTCCTTCTACAAACATGTTTAGAATTGAGTTATCAACATTATCTTAAAATTTCAGCTCAAAAATCCTCGTCATTTAATCTGGAGATTCAAAACTTCATCATTGGCCCCAATTCAAGCAGCTGCCTGCTCGTTCAACAATTTCCAATTCAACCTTCAAAATTATATAACTCGATTTCCAGGCCTCATCTTAAAAAGTTCATTCTACAAAGTTGTTTATAACTGAGTTAACAATATTACCTCAAATTTTTAGCTCAAAATGCTTCGTAATTCGTCCTGGAGCTTCAATTCTTCACTGATGGCCTAAATTCACCCAAGAAATGAACCCTTCGTCTTTATTTTGCCCCTCCGACCTTATTCCAGTGAGTTTTCCTTCCAGCAACCCAGCCACAGCAAACAGATACACAGAGCTTTCGAATGCCATTGGAATTATAAAAATAGCCTAAGTAGTCTGTCCAAACCAACCCAATGAATTCAAACTTCTTGCTTATATTACCTCTACACCTCATTAGATGGCATGCTCTCATTCATATGCTTATTATGCATTCCATCATCAAGCATGACCTTCTTTAGCCTAGCCGAATTTTGTCCTACTTTTATACTTAGCTACCCAAGAGCTTATTTCTTCTTGCTTCCATCTTCTATCCTTCCTGAGACATGGTATCATTTAGCTTATTAGAGGACATCACATTACTTAAAATAATTAGGGTTCGGATTTTTCAGTCTATTCCACCCTTATTTGATCAGATCGCTCCTGGTCTCCAAACTAGTCAACATCTACTCTGATTTACAGGAAATAAAACAAGTGCGTTGTATTCAAAGAGTTTTTTCTAGAATATGAAATACAATACTATTTTCATTTAATCCATTGTTTTCAAATTTCTATTTTCACACTCTACCAAATAATCTCTTAAATTTTTAAACTTTATGGTTTTAGAATTTAATCTTTATGATTTTATCAAAACCATAAAAATAGTCTACATGGTGTGATCAAACTTTCGTAAATAATATCTACAATAAAAACTATTTATGAATATTTTATCAAACCATAGAAACTAAGCTCCAATTAAAAACTATAGAAATTAAATTCTCCCTTACTCAAAAGTTCAAACCGGAAGGGCTGAATTTGAAATATAAACTTTTCAAAAATAGTAAAAACACAATACACAACTATTTTTCATTAAATCCTCAGGTCTGGTCCTGAAGTTTCCAGCAAAGCACATAGGGGATGCCTATTGCCTACATACCAAAATCGTTGAACCTCCAAAACTTGACTTCAATACATCACATAAGCAGTCATTAGATAACACAACGTCTGATAGAAACAGGAATGCACATGCACATTGCGTAAGACCACAAATTATAACCAAACATTACTTTTCAACCTCCAACTTAAAAACAGGGCGTTAGAAAAGGCAGCGGCAAATGATTCAAAAACTAATCACTCGAATACCCGTCGTCATTCCCATCTTCGTGATCTCTCACCACTCTCTCAATTATCTTTCTGCATACACCTTCAAGCACCGATTTTCTTGATCCATCATCATTTCCAGACTGACCATCATTAAGCACTGGATCTGCTTGACAAAGAACTAAGGCAACACCTAGAACCACAACAAAGAAATATTTGTTAGTTGAACAAAAATTACATAATCATTTACAGGATATCAATAGCTTAAAACACAAATATGGTCAACAACGTAGTAAAATCTGGGATAAATTGTTTCAGAAATTTTCCAACTGGAAGTATCCAGTGTATTTGGCAAATAAAATAATTTGTGTTTACGGTACTGAAGATGGGATTTTAGAGGTTAGAGTCATTAATCACTTCACAAGCAAAGTTTGTAAAGGTTCCCTTTGCAAAATTCACACAGCCAACAACCCAAGTTTGGTTTTGTTTTATCTTTGGTAAGAAATTGCACTTTCATCGAGAGAAATGAACAGATATATTGGGACATACGAAAAAAGGAATCCACCCACAAACTAATTGAAAAGAATCAAACCAAGCTCATAATCACAAAAATGTTAGGTTACAAACACCCATGGACGCATTAAACCTAGCAACCTCCCAAAGCTCAAACCTTTTTCTCGTGATCTCTCAACCTCCCTAAATAATCTACCATTTCTCTCAAGACATTCTACACACTATAGCAAAGAAATAAGCCTACTACAAAATCCTGCCCTCATCGCAAACGCCAAGGGAGCTCATAAATTCAACTTCATAGGATCACAGAACCAACAGAACTTGATGGCGGAGAACTCAGCCATTTAACACAATTTCAAATGCAAAGCGTAACCATTATAAAATCATTGACATCACAAAAAGTTGGAAAATGATAACAAAACTTCAAATATCTAACCAAATATGAATGTTGACTGTTGAACATTAACACTATTATACTAACTAGATATGAAGTTGCAGACGACACAAACTAAAGCAAATGAGGCATTTTTAGTTTTATACAACTGTGTACCTTCTGGCGTGCATCTTCTGCCGAAACTTCGAAGGCCCACGTAATTTGCTTTCACTGCACCATTGTTGTAAACTAACAAGGTAGGAAGATTACAATCTGGGTAGTTGGGAATGCAATCTGTGGATATTATTTTAACAAATTTTGTAGCTGGATATCTTGCGGCAAGTTCTTGCAAACAATTCATCAACACATCACATTCCTGGATTCTATCATAAGATCATAATATAACATAACAATGATATTAACACACCAGAGAGTAAATAACAGAATATAGAGAACATAATCATTCAGGGCATTGGATATGGATGGTACCCTTCTTTGTAGAGAATAACGACAACCCAAACATCAGATGGAGCCTGTGAAACTTCTCGCACAAAATCCGATCCTGATATTGCATTTACTGATCCAAATTTAGAGATTTTAGCTGCTTCTCTGATCTCTTCCAACCTCTTCTTCCTATCAAATTCAGAGATTTTGTAATTCTTTTGTCAGAGAATCCCAAAGGGTATAGCTTCAAGTAAGAAATTGGATGAAGAGGAAAGATCAGGTAATTAATTAACTAATAGACAAGATGGTGAAAATCTAATTAAAGAAAAAAAATATCGAACTTGTTAAATAGAGAAGAAAAATTTAGATTACCTTCACTTAATAAATTAATTAATGTCATTTGATTTCCTCCTGGCCACCAGATTGACCAATTCTGCATCAATTGATCTAAGTTCCTACTTATTTAATTACTTCTTTAATTCCCCAACGATGAATAAAAGTAAAACTACAGAAAAGCGACAACCAAACATGAAGCATAACTAACCAATAGAAAACCAACCTATACTCTTGGAGGAAGTTGTCATCATCAAGATCTAGGTTATCCTCAAGCTCCTCAAGCTCCTCTTCATTCTTCTGGTCTATCCAAGACTTGTCTTTGGGGACGGATGCCTCATCTTGGGCAGGTGTGAATGCTGGTGGCTTGAATGGAGCAGGCTTCGGAGGTAGGTTTCCCAGCTTTCTCTGAATGTCATCCCACTGAGTGGAGGCTCCTTCAACATCCTTATACACGAAGTGGTAATCACCCATTGTTTAGTGAGTTCTACAAGGCACGCGCTTTTGTGCAGAATATACTCGATATGAGGATCAAGTGTATGACTTTGCAAGAGGTTTATTTTAAACTTCTTGGTAACATGTAGCAAGTCCTGCAAAATATAATTCAAGGAAATGATAAAAAAGAATTGAATGTAAAATCAACATTTTTTTACGAATCGAAAATGTAAAATCAACATTAATCAACCCTACTACTAAGTACCATAAAAATCTTAAATACTAAAACCAAGAATATAATATTAAAGAAAATGTAACAAAAACTGAAAGAACTACCGCTAGACTATAGTGATTGTTTCAATCCCACCCTTGAACTTTTAATTGTGAAATTCAAACCCTCCAACCTCTGTTCGTATGTATAAAAATTCAGACCAAATCAAGCTTTGAAATTTATTTTCTTTCAAAACTTTTGCAAACAAAAATACAAGTCATCGCAAAACTCTTCCAATTAAAAATTTGTTACAAACTATACATTCAAAACCAAATATTTCAATCAAATAAGCTTTCAAAACCAAACATTTTAAATTAAAACTTTCAAATAGCCTTTCAATAAACCAAGATGTTTGAATAACTTTCAACAGAACGAAACTTCGAAAAGACTTCCGGTAAAACTTTCAATGCCAATTACAAAGCTTTCAATACTTTCAAATACCAAACTTTCAATTGGTTAATACTTTTGATCAGACAAACTTTCAGTCGGTCTATACTTTTAATCTAAGAAGCATGAATACAGATACGAGACACGGATACGACAAGACACTGGCACGACAACACGTCATTTTTATAAAATTTAGGATACGGACAGGCCAAGGACACATTTATTACAACATACATTTTTTAACATATAAATCATTTTTAAACAAGAAGGAAATTTAAAGTTAATGAGTTTATTTATTGCTATGCTTAAAAAATTAATTCGATATATTTCGCTCTCAAATATTATTATTCTTGTCATACATATGTTGACTTAGTATACGTAAGAAGAGTTTGATAGATGTCTACCAATTCTTGGTTCTATTTTGACTTTGTACAACTAGTGTCTAACATCTCTATTGCACTAACAAGTGTAACAAGTGATGATGAAGTGTCCAAGTGTCTGACACATGTCGGACACAGACACACTAGCCAAATTAAAGTATCCGTGCTTCTTACCTTTTAATCAAACACTTTCATTTAACAGTGTGAAAGATGCATGGTTGAAGTAGCTCAAACATATGTGGTTACTGTTGGTAACACCAATCATTCATTCATTCAAAGATGTCCATTAATTAGATTAAAAATTGGCCAGAACATTCAATTACTTAGGTGCAAGGCCATGTGAGTGCAACACACACATGAATCATTATTTCAAATGAATGTCAAACTACAGATGTGCCTTCTCACAAATAATTTTTAGTCCATAACTTGCCCTCAATTTCAATTCTGGCTACTACAACTATAAGCATACAATTCTCAAATCAAGAATTTGGCATGTCCAAATAGCCCCATCGAATCATTCAAAAACATTGAAATAAAACACATAGTTACGAATAGCAATTTCAGCAGAAGAATGCATCAAATCAAATCATTTAAACCTTTGGATAATATTCAAACGTAACAAAATCAAAACAAAAACACTTTCACTTCAAAATCAATCAAAACACTTCCAACAATCTTTCAAAATAATCACATACTTTCTTTTAGCAAAATCCATCAAAACATGCAAAATAATTTCAGTCAATTCTTAAATCACATAAAACATACTTTTTTTAAGAACACATAAAAACATATTTTCAAACATTCAAAACAGTTCTTAATCCGATAATCCACTTCCTTGAACAATTATCATCTTCAACTTCCTAGAAGCCTAAACAATTAAGACAAAATTTGGAGATTAGAACTCAATTTGAAAACCTTGATGAAATTGAGGGAGTGTTCAAGAGGAAAATTCTTACCCAACATCCATGATAAACCTTAATCGATTACACTAAATTAGTCCAAAACTGTTACCCTCAAGTTATAAACTAATCTAACATACTTTAATAGTCTGAAATAGTTCTAATACTTACCAACCCTTATTCGAACAAAACTGAACCAAACACAATAGAAGCATCCAAATGTTCAAAATATAATTAGAACGGTTGAATCAAATTTGAAAGGGTAGAGGAGCTACAATCCTTACCGAATCTAACCAAACTTGCTTGTTGGTGTTCGAAAATGTCCAAACTTGCAGATCTGAAACAAGTTGTGGGTAAACCAATTTGAGGCCGTACAAAACGCGGTTCAATGTCCAAAGCTCACAACGAAATGAAACTGACGCTGGTTCGTGGGTCTTTATATTGTCACAACGTGTTCGCGTTGCCTGCTGGAAAACGCTGCTCGTGGATCGAATCTCGCTGTCGGAATCGTGTCTCCGTCACAGATCTGGCCGTGAAGGAGAGTGGCCGTCGCTCGAAGCGGTGGTAAAGGTTTCGTGGGGACGGTCGCGCTGCTTGTGGCTGTGAGTGAGGGGAAAAGGGAAAGAAGAAGAAGATTAATTTGTTGAACTTGAATAATATCGATGTAAAAAAAGGAAAAATTAAAAATATTATCCTTTCAAAAATTATTCACTATTTGTAAAAATATTGTTTTTTTTTAAATAAGTACTAATCGAATTTTGAACCCTCGACCTTGTCGTTTCGCTTTTCCAAGGTTTCCATTATTATTTTGAGAGAGAACGAGATCGAGAGCGAGATTTTGATTGAGAACGAGAGAGATGGCGAGATTTTGATAGAGAGCGAGAGTACACTTCAATTTTTGGGTCATCCGTACAAATTTTTTTTTTTCTTTTTTAATTATTACACATTGACCTTTTTCTTTCTTTCTTCCTTTCTTTTTTTTAATTTTTTATTTTATAAAAACAATTTCTAAAAATATTTTATTATTTTATTTAAACTCTAAAAAGAATAAATTTAAAAAAATAATCTGTAAAAATAAAAGAGAGAGAGCGAGATAGCGAGATTTTGATAGAGAGCGAGAGTACACTTCAATTTTTGGGTCATCCGTACAAATTTTTCTTTTTTTTCTTTTCTAATTATTACACATTATCCTTCTTCTTCCTTTCTTCCTTTTTTTTTAATTTTCCATTTTATAAAAACAATTTCTAAAAATATTTTATTAATTTATTTAAACTCTAAAAAGAATAAATTAAAAAAATAATATCTCATAAAAATAAAAGAATGTAAATTAAATATCTCATTTATATAAAAATAATTACAAAAATCAATGTGTCCCACAAGGCAGACGTCGTCGATTTCGAGCTAGTTGTCGTCGTCGACTTCGAACTTGAGGTTGCTCGGGTTCTTCTTGATGTTGCTCTGGTACCTCTGCAAGTGCTTCATAATATAAATATTCATTATGCTCTCCACGACCCCAACCATGTCCATGCACGTATGAAGACGAAGGACCAGCCTCTGAGTCATAATGTCCTGAACCAAATGTTGGCATCATCATCATCGAACTAACATAATCAGTTTGACTCTGCGTCTGCATCATAGGGGGCAACTTTTCCATATTATGTGCAATCTCATCAAACTCATCCTCTTCCCGAACAGGTCATCTACGTCTAAGAGCTAGTGGAGGAACAATAGGTATATCATACATATAATGAATTTTCTCCATATAGCTAGCTTTGGTTGTCACTACATATAGCAAGAACCTGGTTCGAATCATTTGCAACCTCACAGAATCTACTGTTATTCGATCTCTGTGATTATAAAACAATTAGACAATATTTAAAATAAATTAAAATTAAAAATAATTAGATAATATTCATTCATTTACCAGATGACTCACAGCTGCTCCCGGATGAGTGACGTAGCGCCTTGTGATATTATTATACCAATGAATATATTTTAGAGTGACATCTGTGTCAAACTGTTCAAGAGAAACTCCCACTGCAATAAACCTTGCACGATAGTGTCATCACACTATCAAATGTGTAACTTTTTCGAACCAATCTCCAGTCCTTAGGTCAATATCATGCAATACAGATTCAGTATTACAAGACGATGGAACATCCTGCTGAAAACCGAATTGTCTCATCACTCTGTCAGGAAGATGCCACTCACCAATGTGAAAACATATGAGAGGACTCATCATCCGCCATATGTTTTGACCATTCGTACAAAAATTAGGCAAAGTATGTATAATAATTTTGTACGGCTCCCAAATAACCTGAAACACAAAATATTAATTAGAGAATATTAAAGACAAATACAATAAAAATGTGTATAAAACAATCAATTAGGTTTAGTGTAATGTAACTGTTCAGGTTGAAGTAGATCAAACATGTATCTATACTGGTTGGCTACATGTGTGGTTGTCCTAGTCACACAAAATTTGTCTCTCCACCTAAATTTTTAAATTGATAATTTAGAATTTAAATTAACTAGATTAGTGATATAAAAATTAAATTGAATTAAAACAACATATCGAGAACCGTAGGCTCGTCCAACTAACTGAGCGTCATTAACATGTTGTAGCTATGGAGTCATTGTTGGAAATCGCTCCCAAGCCCATAATTGCAAAAGTATGAGAGGCCCGCTATCTCTCGAACCTCAGGTCTTGTTGCTTTACATAGTTGTCTATACAACCATACCAAGCATGCTCTACCCCACGAATACCGCCCTGCATCATGGAGGTTAGCTAACAGTGGCAGGAACATCAAGTGAACAAAATGACTTGATTTATCTGAAAACAGACTTCCACCCATCATTTGTAGTATATATGCTCGCGCATATCTTATGACGGTTTCCTCGTTTGCATCATCTGTAAGCTCAGAAAATTATATTCCTACCTATATTAATCTTAACCTCGATCCTTTAATCTTGTCGGCAGGTGGGGTCGCACCGAGGTACAGTTGACAAACTTCTAACCAGTCATCGTACATCACTCCGGTGATCAGCTCACCGTCAACAGGTAACCCCAACAACACTTTTATTCTTGTAGAGTGATAGTGCACTCTCCAACAGACATATGAAATGTATGCGTCTCGGCCTCCATCTCTCGACCAAGGTTGTGATCGATGCCAGTCCAACTGAATAAATCCTAATCTAGCAACCCCATAGAGTCCAAATGTGCGTAGTAGCAGTAGTATTCGAGGGTGGAGCGAGATAGTGCGCTGGAGAATTGCCTCTCGACGCCTGCAAGATATTTCTCCAGTAGTACGATCTCGTCATACAACAGATGATCGATGAATAGACTGGTCGTACAAAATATCAGGATCAACAGATTCTGGGTTTAAAGCCATGATTTAAAAAAAAATTATTTCTCAATTAAAAAAATATTTGTTTCTCAATTAGAAGAATAATGTGCAACTTAATTAAAAGAATAATGTACAACTTAATTAGAAGAATAATGTACAACTTAATTAGAAGAATAATCTAGAGCCCGTCTTAGTAACGAAGGACACTTCTTTCGATTATGTCCTAACTGGTTACAAAATTCACATCGTTGTCGAGTGGCTGGTTCTGTCCAATCCATCTCGTTTTGATAACGTGAACTTTTCGGTCTACTAGGTTTTCTCAACAACGATGGATCAGGATGTAAAACGGGCATATTAGGGTGTGTGATCCAGTAATCTTCATGCAGTACAGGTTGAAATTGAGGAGAGTAACATTCAGCATACGTTGATAATTTGTAGTAGTCCTCAATAAAATCTTCGTAGTTCATGTTAAAATGTGAGCAAACGGCCATAAAATGAGAGCATGGAATGCCAAATGCTTGCCACTTGTTACATGAACAGTACCGCTCGGACCTGTTTAGCCTCAATTTTTCCTCCTTTTGCATTGAGACTATGACGTCCAGTCTTCACATGAAACATACCTTCATACCGATCGTATGATTGTACTTCATGTTTACTAGATCGTGCAGCCCATTTATTTATTTTCTCGTGTGCGTACCTAGATTTTTACTCCACTTAGTATTATAAAATATGTTTGAAATAAATTATTAATAAAATATATATATATATAAAAATATTACCGGGTGTATTTATCTTGACGCTCCAATGCATCCCTTACTTCTTCTCTTCTTTTCTCAAAATAGTTCACGCATTTGAAGAATGTAATCTGAGCAAGAGCATTTATAGGCAATATTCGAGCTCCTTTGAGGACTCCATTTATGTACTCTGATAGATTTGTCGTCATCCACCCATATCTAAATCCTCCATCATGTGCTTGAGTCCATTGCTTTAAACTAATGTTGTCAAAAAAACTTAAACAGCTCCGATTTATTCCTTTGATATCTTCAATTGCTTTGTTGAAATTTCGAATTTGAAACTGACACCTGGCGCAATAAACATAATTTTTCAATGAATTAAATTTATACTTTTTATTGAAGTTGTTGACGATATGTCGTAAGCAGAAACGATGGTGACATTTCGGTCCCGTCCAACCATTTGCTGGGTTGTTCACTGCTGCAATTATACCAGCATGTCGATCTGAAATTAAACACATCTCTTCATGTGTTACAATTTCTCTCAGGTGTTTCAGGAACCATCCCTATGAGTCTGCGGACTCTTCATTAGCAACAGCAAACACAAGTGGAAAAAGATGGCCGTTCGAGTCAACTGATGTAGCAATCAACAGTTTTCCTCTATATTTGCCGTACAAGTGTGTACCATCTACCTGAATGATCGGCTGACATTTATTAAAGCTTCTATACAAGGACCAAATGCCCAAAATACAGAAGTTAGGATAACATGGCCTTCAGTAAGCGTTTCTTTAACTATCTACTATACACGTGTTCTGGGATTGGTCTGCTTAACCATATATAACCATCTGGGCAACAATTTGTAAGACTCATCCCAATCATCGAACACTTTAGCCAACGCTTTTCTTTTTCCCTCCCATAATCTATGGTAAGGAACATGATATCCAAATTTTGATTTGATGTCGGACTGCAGTTGTGCCACACTGATAAATGGTTTTTCTCTTACGGCGTCACAGAACTCCAGTGTAATCATTGATGAATCCAGTTGCATGTGACTTTGACTTAGTTCTGAATAAAAACATGTTTGCTGCTCATCATACTTAGTGATCTCGAACAAGCCATGTGATTTTTTCATTATTGCATGAAGTCTCCACTTGCAACCTTCCTCCCACTTCTTACACCGAATTGTCCAAATTGTCGGTGTAGATTCAACAACCTCATATGGTGCGTGACACTTTATTGTAAAACATTTGACCGCGTGTTATAGCATTTCCTTGTCTTGACAAATCATCCCTTTATACAATTGCGTATTGTCAACATCCACAGGAGCTACAATTGGGTCATGTTCCCGAATGTTATCCAGTACATTCATATCCAAATCATTGAATGTATCGGAAAGCATCTCATGTTCACGACCATCGAAATCCAACTCTTCAAATTTGTCACCTGTTTCTATTTTGAAGTCTCTATACAGGTTGTTAGCCGCCATATCTTCATTATCATATGGCGATGCAATTGACTCCGGATCAGAATCAATACATTGAGTTGGATCTTCAAACTGGTTAAATAATGTATCAGGATCCACTCGACCCACGGGTTTGGGGTGGTTGAAAAGGCATTAAGGCTATATGGCAGAGAGGCATGAATGCGTCAATGAATGCAGGGAATTGGAGCAGGGGAATCAAATCAGTCGGTCTATGCATGCAGGGAATCGTGCAGGGGAATCGGAGCAGGGGTAGCATGGTGATAGGACCTCACACCTTTTTTCAGACTTATTCAATTATAGTCAATTTTAATATATGCATTTTCATTAAACTTACTCAACTATAGTTATTAGTTGTAACAAAATTCTGTTATTGTTGTTATTTTTTCATTAATGATTATTAGCTTTTTTTTCTCATTGGTCATGTATATATATATATATATATATATGGAAAGTAAATAAAGTGAAGATAATTTCCATGTGGCAGACCACGTCAGCTAATTGGTTGACCGTTTAATTCATGTGGCAGACTCAATCTCGCTCTCGCTCACAATCTTGCTCTCTCAATCTCGCTCTCTCCTACAATCTCGCTCTTAACCTTGCTTTCTCTTACAATCTTGCTCAGAATCTCGCTCTCTCATACAATTCAAAATTCTGTTATTGTTGTGTTTTTTTCATTAATGATTATTAGCTTTTTTTTCTCATTGGTCATGTATAATATATATATATATATATATATTTCTATGGAAAGTAAATAAAGTGAAGACAAGTATGAGCGAGATCCTCAAGCATTTCTTTAACAAACTGTCTTCCTAGCGATGCTCACGAGATTCAGCCCGCATTTCTAGTGAGATTCCCTTCTAGAACGAGATCCCCATCACAAAATTAGCGAGATTTTCTTCTAAAGCGAGATCCTAAAACATTTTTTAACAAACTGTCTTTCTAGCGATGCTCACGAGATTCAAGCCACATTTCTAGCAAGATTCCCTTCTAGAGCGAGATCTCTATCACAAAATTAGCGAAATTTGCGAGATCTTCATCACAAAATTAGCTTCACCCACTTATCTTCCTTGTCGTTGGTTGAAGTTTCGACTTATGTATGTCAAAACTTCAACCTTCGACAACCTAATATACAAAATTAGCGAGATTCCCTTCTAGAGCGAGATCCTCATCACAAAATTAGCGAGATTTCCTTTTCCTTGTCGAGGGTTGAAGTTTTGACTTATGTATGTCGAAACTTCAACCCTCGACAACCCTAATATACATATTGTTTCCAAGTTTTTCTTTGTTTGTCGAGTTCTCAACATTAGACCTCTACATTAATCGAATCCTCAACCCTTGACTTCTAGCCTCAAACTCCCAAAACAACAATATTTCTCTAATAAGTTTCAAAACAAAAATATTTCTCTAATAAGTTTTGAAAACAACAATATTAATATTAAAGCTCCTGTAAAAAAACGTAATTGAAAATGGTGCAAAAAAAATTGAAATTAAAAATGTTAATTTACAAATTTAGTCGGAGAAAGTTAGTTAGAATTTAACCAAACAAAACTATATAAATAATTTCTATGGTTTGACAAAATTTCCATAAAGAGTCTCGATGTTAAGGGTTATTTAGAGGATTTTTTTTAAAAAAAATTCTGTCTTTAGTAACAAAACTATTTTAGTTTTTTTTTTCTCTATGTTTTGTTTCTCACATAATTGAAAAATTATCGATTTAACACAAGAATGTGCTAGATGGATCGAGGGATGAAGGTAGATCACAAAGGTGGATCTTGTTCCTTCCTCTTATTTCTTCGATTTTTTTCTTCATCAAATCTACTCCATACTCCTCTTCAACTTGTTCTTTATACTTCTTGATAAGAAGAATGTGAAATACAATCATTACAGCAGAGAGATTAAACTTCCAACATCTAGGGACGAAGGTCATGTCAATACTATTGAACTATGGAAAACCCTTTGGACCCAAATCCCCACTCTCAACTTCGATTTCAACTCCTACCTGTTTGATGGATCTTCTGCAAATGCTATCAGTTCCAAAGCAATTTCAGTTAAGCTTCGTCTGTAGGTTTTTATCTGAACATTGTGTCAAATTTATTAAACATTTGAGTTTCTCTCCTTCTGTTCATACTGATGAAGTGCCTTTAATAGTAGATTTGTTGGTATGGTATTCTATACGGTTCAAGAACTTTGCTTCAATACCTTTAATACTTTGTACCCCAATTGACCATTGGGTTTATCAACATGTAATTCGCTAATTGTGCTGAAGTTGAGACTTTCTTTTACGAAGGACTGGGATTTTATGAATTTACCATGGTTGAGAGTTTTAGAGATTGAATATGAATGGGAGCGTTTGTTTTACGAAGTAATATATTGAAAAAAAGGAAGAAGAAAGAAGACAAGATTTTATGTAGAAAACCCTAGATCAAAGAGAAAAACCCACGATATAAAAATTTTATTAATTTTTGTCACACAATACATAGCACCCAAACCAAGATATAAATAGCCCAAGACTAAAACCCTAAAACAATAGATGTAAAAATACAAAAATGCCCTTGGGGAAAATACACCAAATTTCAACACTCCCCCTCAAGTTGGGGCATAGAAATCAATAAGACTTAACTTGCTAACACAGGTGTCAAAACTCTGTCTTGGTAATCCTTTAGTGAGAAGATCAGCAATCTATTGGCTCAAAGGAATATAGGGAATACAAATATTGTCACTATCTAGTTTCTCTTTGATAAAGTGTTTGTCGATCTCCACATATTTGTTATATCGTGTTGTACAGGATTGTTGGCAATACTGATAGCAGCCGTATTATCACAGTAGAGTTTCATAGGACCATGACTATCCTGATGAAGATCAGACAAAACCTTCTTTAACCATATTTCTTCAGATATTCTCAGACTCATAGCTCTATATTATGCTCTAGCGCTACTTTTAGCAACGACGCCTTGTTTCTTGTTTCGCTAGGTAACCAAATTTTCCTACACAAAGGTATAGTATCCTGAGGTAGATTTTCTATCTATGATAGAACCTGCCCAATCTGAGTCAATGTAGGCCTCTATGCACATTTTATCATGTTTCCTAAACACTAAGCCTTTTCCAGGAGTCGACTTCAAATACCTCAAAATCCGGGTAATGGCCTCCATGTGTCTCTCATAAAGAGCCTGCTTAAACTGACTAACCATACTGACAGCATATGATATATCGGGTCTGGTACGAGAAAGGTAAATCAATTTTCCCACGAGTCATTGATACCTCTCTTTATTTATAGGAGCATCTTGAACAGAATCTCCCAGCTTACTATTAACTCCTATAGGTGTATCAACAGATTTACACCCAATCATTCATGTTTCTTTAGTATACTTCCGTTGAGAGATGGATATTCCACTTTTTGATCTCGCTACCTCCATCCGAAGAAAATATCTCAGACTACCAAGGTCCTTAATCTTAAATTCATCTGTCATCCTCTGTTTTAATTTGACAATCTCAGTTGTATCGTCGCCTGACAAAATGATATCATCAACATAGACAATTAGAATAGGTACCTTTCCTGATGCTGATCTCTTAGTAAACAAGGTATGATCAGAATGCCCTTGAACAAATCCTTGGGACTTAAAAAAAGTGGTGAATCTATCGAACTAAACTCTTGGAAACTGCTTTAGGCCATATAGGGATTTCTTCAGTTTACAGACTCGATTATCAAAACAAGCTTCAAAGCCTGGAGGTGGGCTCATATAGACCTCTTCTTCTAACTCACTATTCAAGAAAGCATGCTTTACATCCAGTTGATGTAAGGGTCTATCTCTATTAACCGCAACTGAAAGACGAACCCAAATCGTGTTAAGCTTCACCACTAGAGAAAAAGTTTCCGAATAGTCTACCCCATATGTTTGAGTAAACCTTTTTGCAACCAGTCTGGCCTTGTACCTATTAAGAGTCTCATCAGACTTGTATTCAATTGTAAACACCTACTTGCACCCAATAGATTTATGGCCTTTAAGAAGTACATCTAGATCCCAAATTTTATTTGTTTCAAGTGCTTTCATTTCTTCCATAACCGCAACTCTCCATTTGGGAATTTCCATGGCCTTATGCACACTAGTCGATATCATCACAGTATCCAGGTTGGTAGTGAAGGCCTTAAACCCCAAAGAAGATTAATGTAAGACAACAAACTCTGCATAGAATTTTTGGTAGAAACTAAAGCATGCTCATCTAAATAAGAGGGTTTTAGATCATACCTTTGAAGAACTCTTCAAGATCTTGATCAAACAACAACAGTTTTCACTAAAGATCACCGTGAACCATCTAAAGATCTTCCTCACTGTCCTCTTGGAGCTTTAGACCGAGTTGTGGGACTCAAGAATAGTTTGAAGCAATGTAAAACAGAGAAAAGCTCACAGCAGCACACTACCGAAGAACTCTTTCTTCCAGCTGAAATTTTCTCTCAAAATTTATGTGTAATGCATATCTTCAAATTATTCCATTCTTCTTTATTAATTGTAGATGAACATGCAAAGAAGAGATGTGCATGGCTTGCAGCTCATGCTTGGTGTTTAATGAAGAAGAGAAAGTGGGCTTTATGTGAGCATGAAGAAGATGATAATGGAAAACAATGTTGTTCCATTTATGCATGCAATCCGAATTTACTAATTTTTCTTTGAAACTAAAACCAATTTCAAAATTCAATTTTGATTTTAAAAACTGAAAAATCAAATTCTAAAATTAATTAAAAAAATATTAATAAATTTTATGTAAAATATTAAATTAATTTGAATTTGAACGTTTTAAATTAATTTCTCAAGCTACTCTAAAGCTTAACCATTTACATGCTAGTAGGGGGACATCGCGGACCTACGGATCATGTGCTCCAACAATTCGAGATTAATCGGCTAAACTCATTAGACCGATCTTACCCCTATTCGTTAACTAATGGGACACTCTACTCTAGCCCATAGTTGAACTCCCCTCACTATAGACATATTATGTCCACTTTATAATCATAATCAGTAAGTCGATCCTTCACAGGTTGTTCGTAATCACAACTAGGTCAAAATTACCATTTTACCTCTGTGAATACATTTTATTTTTTAAGTTCCTACTGACCCTCTAATGAACAATTCTAATTCATAATCTCTATGAATCAAATCTTTTCTCTATCATGAGAAGGCAGGGCCTTGATTGTTCAAGACCTAGAATCACTACTAACCCTAAATCGTGTAGGAGTAAATTCCATTTTGCAAGGCTATGTCCTCAGCTATTCATCCGGTCTTATCCCCAAAATGGAAAGTTTATTGAGCAGTATTGTTGGACTACTCTCACCATTTTCAAATCAAATGATAACCCCAATAAACAGGAGTTCATAGCTAGCTTAGGATTAAGATCGAATTAACCTAGGTTATTTGATAAATGAAATAGTCAGTTTTAACAGTAAACAGTCATTATAAAGAAAAGTGACTATTTTCATGGTCCAATCTATAGGCAAACTCATTGCATAGGATGCTCCCACTCATATGTCTCAAAATGAGCAATTTATGGATCACTGTAGCACTTTGCAACCTCTTGTAACAACTTTAGAGTGGGTTGCATCCAATAGTGTTACCAGGATGAGATACCCAATTTCATCCATGTACTTATTAGGCCATTTAAGCTATATACTGTCAACTTGATCTTGTTTAGGTCACTATATAAAGTTACAGTATTCAGACTATAGCCATGGATATATTTATTGAATTTTCATAATAAGATGCAAAATCAACAAGTCATTATTATTGATAAATATAATGTTTAACACGAACTGTGAGTTCTAAGACATTCCCAACAATTTTTTACTTGGACTAAAACTCCAGTGAGAACAAATATATACAATATAATGTTGAGAAACATAATGGGAAAAACACAATAAACTAAGGCATCTCTAATACCATAGACATTCTCCCACTTGCCCTAGATTACAATACTCGGAGTCTAGTCCAACTAGATGGCCCTCGAATACTTTAGCCGAGAGGGCCTTTGTGAATGGATCAGCAAGGTTGTCTTCAGAGGAAATCTTTGTGACGATCACATCTCATCTGTGCACTATCTCTCGGATGAGATGGTACTTTCTTTCAATGTGTTTTCCACGTTTGTGACTCCTAAGTTCTTTTGAGTTGGAAACAGCACCACTATTTTCACAATACAGTGTGATAGGCAGGTGCATATCTGGAACGACTTCCAAATCAGCCAAGAATTTGCGTAGCCATACTGCTTCTTTAGCAGCTTCGCATGCAGCCACGTATTCTGCTTCCATTGTGGAGTCAGCGATACAACTTTGCTTAATGCTTCTCCAAACTATTGCTCCTCCGTTAACAGTGAAAATCTTGAGGTAGATTTCCTGGAATCTACGTCAGTCTGAAAATCAGAATCAGTGTATCCTGTAAGGATCAAATCCTTAGGTCCATACACAAGCATATAGTCCCTCGTTCTCCTTAAATACTTAAAGATATTTTTTACAGTAGTCCAATGACTGTGTCCTCGATTGGATTGGAACCTGCTGACGATTCCAACTGCAAAACATATGTCAGGGCGTGTACACAACATAACGTACATCAAACTCCCAACTGCAGATGCGTGTTCATCTCCCTCAACTTCTTGAGGTGTCTTAGGACATTGTTCATTTGACAAATGAATTCCATGCCTAAAAGGTAATAAACCTTTCTTGGAATTTTACATATTATACCTTGATAACATCTTGTCAATATAAGATGCCTGAGATGGTGCCAATGTTCGATTCTTTCGGTTCTAAAAGATCTGTATTCCTAGAACATACTGAGCATCACCCAAATCTTTCATTTGAAACTATGTTGCTAACCATCTCTTTATGTCAGCAAGAAAACTTGTCTCGTTCCCAATGAGCAAGATATCATTAACATATAGAACTAAGAATCTTATACTATTGTATACATAAGGTTCATCAACATTCTGTTCAAAACCATAAGATTTGATCGTAGTGTCAAATCTTATATTCCAGGATCCAGATGCTTGTTTAAATCCATAAATGGATCGATTAAGCTTACGGACTTTTTGTTCCTGTCCTTTTTCGATGAACCCTTCTGGTTGAGACATAAAAATACTTTCATCAAGATGGCCATTTAGAAAAGTTGTTTTGACATCCATTTGTCATATCTCATAGTCATAATATATGTCAATGGAAATAAGTATTCTTATTGATTTGATCATAGCAATAGGAGCAAAGGTTTCTTCATAATCAACTTATTCTCTTTGGGTAAAACCCTTTGCCATGAATCTGGCTTTATAGGTCCGTGCCTTGCTAGTTTGGTCTCGTTTTTTCTTGTAGATCCATTTACAAACTATAGGTGTAACCTCATATGGTTTTATCTACAAGTTCTCGAACAGAGTTGAAGTACATAGACTCCATTTCATCGTCCATGGCTTTTATCCATTGTTCCCTATCAACATCTTCCATTGCCTTTTTAAAGGTTAATGGATCCTTTAAACCATCATCTTGTATGATGTTTTAAGTTTCTGTTAAACCTATGTAGCGTTTAGGTTGTTGAATAACCCTCCCACTACGTCGAGGCATCCCCAACTCTTGGGATGGACGTGACGGGACAACAACCATTGTTGATGGACCAACTTGATCAACAATTCTTGTTGATCTTTTTACAGTATCTTTAGTCAGTTCTTGCAATATTAGTTTACTGTGAGGTAGATGATTTTTAATATGATCCTCTTCTAAGAACGTAGCATTTGTCGATACAAATACTTTATCTTCTTGGGGATCATAAAAGTATCTTATTTTTTTTCTATGGGGTATCCTACATAAATAGGCATAATTTCGAATGTGTTTTCAATTTCTTAGGATTTTGTACTAACACATGTGCTGGACAATCCCAAATATGGAAATGACGTAAACTCGCTTTGTGTCCTTTCCACAATTCATACGATATTTCTAAAATACTTTTGGATGGAATAACGTTCAAAATATAAACTGCAGTCTGTAATGCATACCCCCAAAAGGATTGAGGTAACTGAGCATAACTCATCATAGACTGAACCATGTCCAACAAGATTCGATTTCTCCTTTCTGCAACACCATTTTGTTGTGGTGTTCCAGGTGCTGTGAGTTGGGATTGAATTCCATGATCTACTAGATAGTTCTAGAATTGCAAATCCATATACTCATCACTTCGATCAGATCGAAGTGTTTTAATTCTTTTACTTAACAAATTTTCAGTCTCAACCTTAAATTCTTTGAACTTTTCAAGAGTTTCAGACTTGTGACTAATTAAGTAAATGTAGCCATATCGAGAGTAATCGTCAATAAAACTAACGAAGTACTAATATCCTCCTTGAGCTTTAACATTCATTGGACCACATAGGTTTGAATGTATAAGTTTGAGAGGTTCTTTGGCACGAAGACCTTTGTTCGAAAAAGATCTTTTTGTCATTTTTCCCTTAAGACTGATTCACATGTAGGTAAGAAACAGTCTTCTAACTGATTTAAATGACCATTTTTTACCAATCTCTCAATCATGTTGAGATTAATGTGACCAAGCCTGAGGTGCCAAAGATAGGCGTTAGGAGAAATTTTCCGCTTTTTATTATGAGTCTCAGTCGTTTTAAACATCTCTATATCTAAGATGGCTCTTGTTTCAGTTGGATGTAATATGTATAAATTATTTTCAAGTCTAGCAGAACAAATATGAACACCTCTTGAATAAATAAACACTTCATTACATTCAAAAGATACACTGTACATGTTCTCTAATAGACAAGAAATGGAGATCGGATTTCTTTTCATCTTTGGTACATAGAACACATTCTTAAGCAAGATAAAAGAATCTAAAAAAAAAAAACTTTACATCTGCCACTGCTTCAGTTGAAATGAATTCACCTATTCCCACCTTGAAAATTTCATGTTCAGAAAGACTTCTCCAAGAACTAGTTTCCTGTAGAAAAGTACAAACATGATTAACGGTGCCTGAATCCAATATCCAGGTAAGGTGAGAATTTTCCACTATACATGTTTCAACAACTAGTAAATTAGATTTACTTTGTTTAGCCTTTTCTGCTTTCTTTTCAGCCAGATATTTTGGGCAGTTTCGCTTCCAAAGCCCAATTTCTCCACAATGGAAATATTTTCCTTTGGGAGTTTTGTTTTTGTTTTTCTTTGCAGTTGCTTTCTTTTTCCCTTTTCCTTTCTTCTTCATTTGTACGGTTTTATCCTTAGAAGAAGAAGAACCAGCTTTCTTATCATTAGTGGGTTTCGTACCTGACGTGGACCCCTTATAGAACTTTTTCGGTTTTGAAATATAATTTATTTCTTTTTCCTTCAGTTTCATCATTGATTGATAAGCATACAACTCATTCAACAACGTCATCAAGTTGTAGGTGATTTTGTTCATGACAGCGTTTGTCCTGAACGGCAGATAACTCTCAGGGAGAGATTCCAATATCATGCTCATTTGACTTATCTCGTCTATCATTGCCCCGTGAACCTCCGCAATATTAAAATGAACCTTATGTCGAGAACGTATTCTCTTATGTTGGTTCCATCTTTCATGCGTGTAACATAGACATACTTGATGGCTTCATGTCTAACAGAAGATGATGGTTGCCTAAACATCTCCTTTAATGATGTCATAATCTCACGGGCTGTGGCCATGACCTTATGCTTCTTATTGAGTACATCGGATATACTCGCCAAGATATAGGCTCGGGCTTTCTCATTCGCCCTCACCCAACTATCATAAACGTCTCGAACATTTCGGGTGGCCGTTGAACTGGGAATTGGAGGACACTCCTCCGTCAACACAAACCTCAGATCATCTACTACTAATATCGTATTGATGTTTGACTTCCAGTTCGAATAACCCTCTCCATAAATTTATCAAAAGCAAGCAATTGTATGATTGAGTTCGACATCGCTGAAACATTTTAAACAAACTCTATTAAATATGCATCTAAATCCATTTTTAGCAAAACTTTAATAAAGTACCCAATAAATCTTTATTTATTTGCAACAACACTTAAGTGATTTAGAACAACTGCTACCAAGGAGCAATCAAGAATTCCTTCACAGAAGCAAGACAGTTCTTGACCAAATACTATTTCCAGAGTAACTCATATTCAAATAGTTCTTTTGATTATTGTTTTTGGTCAAGATCTTTACTAACAATTAGTAATTCTTGTAAGTATGACCTGCCATTTTTAGATTTTATAGGACGGTATAGATATGTCTTCGAGATAGAAGACAATATCCAAGACGAAACTATAAGACCCTATTCATTTTACTGAAACCTAGGTTGTTTCGAATCCTATTTTACAACCCTCCGTGGGGATCGCTGCGGTTAACGACTAACTAGCGCCGCATAAAAACGACAGCAGGCGCAACATAAGAATCTCACAGTTCAAACTAATGGAGGAGACTGTAGGACAATGTAGACACATTTTCTGCACCCATTTATTATGAAATACCTCCCTCATTCACTTTGTTATTGACCCATGCAAACACTTTCCGTATGGAGCAATCGAGATAAAATCGACACGAAGCCGAGCATGGATCTCACGGTGTGAACTCTTGAGGACCTGAGAGCTAATAACTATATATCAAATATATTGTTAATCTTCCATTGAAGTGTTCTAAATGTTTTAAGTATTTTACTTAGGTCTGACGGCTAATTTCATATAACCTAAGTCTAAGTGGTTTATCCAAGTATAACTCTTATAATTGGATTTAACCTACAATGTCTAGGTGATAAACCATTTTATTACCTCACATTGCTCACTCGAGCTCAATAATTAGTTAACAGCTCTCAATAGTTCAGTCATAATCCCCATGTAGGAGGTGTTTTGTAAACCGTCAACTTAAGTACCCCTAGCCTAAGACAGGTTTATGAACTAATATGAGTTTGTAACCGTATTTTATAAGGTAACAATCTATTTTAACGATTAAAACTAGTTTTTAACCTAAGTGAGCATGCAGTTGTTCTTTGTTATGGATTTTAAACGTCTAATCAATTTTCTAACAATCTACAAAATTTTAGACATGTTTAACATCCACAACATTCAACAAAGGCATCTAATATAACCATTATATTAAACATAACTCTAACTTGTATACTATATATTATAACAATTATAACATACTTTCAATGCATATAACATGCTTTCTACGGTGGGATTTTAAATCTATATGACATACTATATGCATATACATAAATTATTTAATTATTACATACATCACATGCATAAACAATTAAATGCTAACTAATATGGTTTTTGTTTCGACATAAACAAGAAAACAGATGCCTAACTATTACAAACAGCTTCAAAACTGTCTTTGAACCGCTTGAATCGCTCCAAACCGAACTCAAGAATCTTGAACCGGACTGGATGAGTCTGAGCTAGACCAGCCAAAAACCCTTTGAGGCTGAACCGAATTGAACCTTGAGAAAATTGGTCGAACTAGCTGTTCTCGGTTAAGTCTCACTAAGGCCGATCATGTAGCACTGAGGGCAATCGTCTAACACCATCACCTTGTGTTGAGAAGAGGTACATGATCGCTTTGTGTCTTCTGTCTATCGTATAGTGCAATTGCTTAGCTCTCGGGTAGAACTACACGATCACTTAACACCATCATCTAGCGCTTCATGTTATCGTTTACTGTCTGCCGTAGCTAAATGATCGCTTAGTTCCATCGTATTGAACATCATCGCGTCGTTCAGTGCCGTAGCTAAATGATCGTTTAACTCCATTACATAGAAACTTCAACGTATCGCTTAGCATCGCATCTACACGATCGCTTAGCACTATTGTATAGCACATCATCGCATCGCTTAGCACTATTGTATAGCATATCATCGCATCGCTTAGCCCGCGTCGCAGCTAAACAAACGCTTAGTGCCATCGTATAGCACATCAAACATATCGTTAAATTCCTACGCAAAAGCTAAACAATCACGTAGTGCTATCGTATAGCATTTGAACGCATCGTTTAGCTCCCACAGGTACACGATCGTTCAGCATCTAACATCACAACGACCAGCGCCCATTATTATACGATCATCTAGCTTTTCTTCATATCATGTTAGCAATTGAACCTCAACAATGATTTTGAGCAGAAGCTGAACGAAGATGAAGCTTCACTCGAATGGTCGGCCAGGAATAGAGCTGACGCCGGAAACTGACGCGAAGGTGGGAGCGGTGCAGCTAGGATGACACTGGTCAGAACGGGCAACCCCAAATGGGGATCGAAGTGTTGGGGTTTGTGCCCTAAAGTTTCGTGTCCTATAGTTTGTAAACAACTTTGTACAAACATTTGTGATGTATATATAAATGATATTTACTTCACTACTTGGCTTTGTACATTTAGAATTTTTTTTTTATTTTACTACAAACCAATAAACTTAATATCCCTGGTTTTCTTTATGTTACTTAAGCATGTATGTAATGACATACAAGTGGATCATTTCTTAAGTGACAACAAAATAGTCTGTAGTATATGAATATATGGGAAACCTTATCCTGGTAATACTACGGATGCGGCCCGCTTTGTGGAATTGTTACAAATGTTGTGACTTGTCACAGATGGTCTGATCCTGATCATTCGTGTAGTGGACCTGTGAGCAGGGGCATCATATACAAAGAGTTTGTATAAGACTTGACCTCGAAGTGTTAATGCCTTGTCATATAACACCGTTCATGACTGAGACTTCACTTCACTAGGATGATCACAGGTAACATGACCTCAATCCTGAGTGAGTTGGGAACTCCTACCATTGAGGGCGGTTCTTTGATTTACATGGGTGCGAGTAGCCAGAACGCCGGCTCAAACCTACCATTTTGGGGATTCGTCTGATTTGAGAGCTGAGAACTCAACTTCAAAAGATGGAGTTCACTCCTTCCCCAAAGTAGAGGTAAGTAGATAGATTGCTCTCTTAAAGGCTGATCCCGGGCCTTGAACGATGTGGCGCCATACACCTTCTCATGACCCAAGAGGTGCTCACACATAGTAGGACTATGTTATATTGTTCATTAGAGGGATCAGTGGTACTTAAGGAGGAATATGTAATTTCAGGGGCAAAATGGTAAATTGGCCTGCTGTAATTACGAGCATCTTTGAAGAGTCATCGTACTGATGATTGGTTATATCCAATGGACATAGAAATATATCTATCGCAAGAAGAGTTCAACTTTCGGTCTTTAGTGGAATGTCTGCAATTAACGGATGGTGGATATCGTGACTAAAGAGTTTAGTCAGCTATTCACGTACCACTAGAGCTTCGAGCCATAGGTTCATAAGATCCCCTTGGTAGCTTGGATACATGTTGAGGGTCAGTTTTTGGGTCAATTTGAAATGTTCAAATTGACAAGAGGGAGTTTGATTATATATGATAAAATTAAACGCGTTAACTAAATATGATATAATTAGCTTTATGTATGAGATATATTAAATTGGAGGAAATTGGATATAAATATGATTTATATCCAGTAGAGGAAAATATTATAATTAATATATGATATTAATTTATATGTTATGAATATGATAAGATCACATTCATTGGACGGTTATAAAGAAAATGGGACGGCGTCTCTTTTGTTCTAAATAATGGATGAGTGCATTATAATACCTAGGAGTCATAGGTACGAGCATTGTGTTAAAGATAGTGTCATCATTTAGAAAATCAGTGCCTATACGATAGTGACTGCACGATCGCTTACATATACGATATTGTTAAGCGATCTCTTATCGATTACACCGTCGCGTGCTATTAACTAAACGATTCTTTACCTTTTCCTAAGAGATTGTTTAGCTCCCAGTATTTACTAAACGATCGTATAGATAATCACTTAGTTTTCCCTACGCGATCGTTTGGACGATTGCTCACCCTTTTCCTACACGATCGTATAGACGATCACTTACCCTTTCCTACACAATCGTTTAGACAATCGCTTACTTTTTCCTACACGATCATATACTTTACTTAAACGATCAAGCATCTTGTCCATATGATCGACGACCTCATCTCCCACTTGCTTGATGATTGTGTACGGTCTCTCTTCCTCCTTCCCTCTACCAAATCCGAACAAAGCCCACACTTTGGATTCTCACTCCAAGAATACTGAGGGCTTGAGTGGTGGTGTCTTCTTCATTTTCTTCTATCCTAGTGGTGATTGTTTGAGGTAGACGGTTGGGTTTTAGACTCGTTGTGAAGAAGAAATCTTCATCTGGTATGATCTCTTGATCTCTTTAGCATTATGAATGCATATTAGTATGTTTTGAATGTATATGCGGTAATTCTGTCACAATGAATTAGAAAGATTAGCTTCCGCTTGTAGGTACTCTTGAATAAGAGTTCCTTCACGAAGGACTTGACGCTGAATGTGGAGGCACAACCCGTCTGAGTGTCCTCTGTAGCTGGTTGGAGGAACGAAATCGAATAGCTGAAGGAAGGCTGAATCGAACCCGTCTGAATGGCGCTGAAGCTCGACATCTCCTGTCTGGAAGGCAGCGTAATTGGCTATTGGCTGAAGGAAGCGACTCTAATTGGCTGCACGATAGGAAGGCCAATTGCGAACCCGAGCGGCTGAGCGGCGTCGATCCCTTGTGCGGCTGGAGGAATAGCGCCGATTGTCTAAGCGGCTGGAAGTGCCGCACCACTACCTTGTGCGGCTGGAGGGTCTCGTGCGCCTAGAAGATCCTGCACAGTTGGTGGTCTACCTTCAAACGGGGCTTGGCTGGTGCTGGTTCCAATCAACTGTTGCGATTATGCCGGGTTAAGGAAGGATTGGAGATACCGATCAACAACAACTTGATCACAGGGGTGTTGGTCGTTTTTGTTGTGTTTCCTTCGTCGGCTAGGGTGGATAATTGAATTTCTTCCATAGCAGCTAGGGGTTCATCGCCTTGCTCTGATACCATATTGAAAAAGGGATGATGAAAGAAGATAAGATTTTACGTGGAAAACCCTAAACCAGGGAGAAAAAAAACCACGATATAGAAATTTTATTAATTTTTACCACACAATACACAACACCCAGACCTAGAAAATAGCCCAAGACTAAAATCTTAGAGCAGTAGACACCATGTAAAAATACAAAAATGCCCTTAGAGAAAATACACCAAATCTCAACCTAATGTTAAACATTAGTCATGGAACTAATATGTTCTCGCACTGTCCAAATTTGGAATCATTGGCGGTAGTTAATTATCTTTGCGAACGTGTTGATATCTCTGCTCCAAAACTTGAGAATTTTGAATTTTCTTTTGTTATTTCGTATGGGAATTAAGTTTTCCACAAGTAAAATTACTCGCACCAAGCCTAAAAACTGTCAAGTTTAGCAATATTTTACCCACTGTGACGGTGAATTCTGAATTTTCATGTCTTCATCAAGTAAATATAGCAGTTGATGAGTCTGATTTTGGTGGGGAATTTGGAAGCTAACATCTCTCAGTTGCTTAAAGTGTTTCATAATGCAAGGTCTTCTCATTGCCTTTGATGGCAATGGAGGTATCTAATATTGCCTTTTTTTTTCTTTTCTTCATTTTTATGAATTTCTTTCTCAGCACTTTCCTAATTGAATTCTTGCTTATTTGTTTACAAGGTGCTTTTGTCAGTTGCTTCCTCTTTAAGCAATATGTCTTTCTGTAATTTGAGATATGTGAAGTTGAAATCAAAGGAAACCAACCAGATGACAAGTTTTTCTATTAGTACATTGATGGATTCACTTGAATGCCCCAATTTAGAAAAGTTGGAGATTGATCTCAATCAGGTAAAACTATTTTGTCTTAAGTATTGTTTTATAAGATAGGAGAAAGTAGCATAGCTTCTAATGTTTTTGTTTTAGTGTAATATAATATCGTTAATCTTAATTTGCAGGAGTAGTTACCAAATACATTATGGGGTTTTTGGCTGCTGCATGACTTTCATGGTGGACGCCCTTGTACAGTTTTCATATGCTGTAATTTTTCTCTCTACTAGCTAAGTGGGTACCATGGTTGAATATTTCCTTCAACTCGCAATCGATTCATTTCCATTTGAACTTCCATCATATCTTCCGTGGTTATCAATATCATCCATTATACGACTTTAGCTGAAATTAATCTTTGATTTTTCCTCCCATTTTCTCGATGTTCTTGTTCTTTTTTTTTTTCTTCCCCCATTTGTAAGAGGTTCTAAGATTCAAGAAGAGTCTAAGCAATTAGATCTGGAAGACTTTAATGGAATGGTGGGAAGAGGTTTAAACACAGAGTAAGAGGAGAGGTTGAAGCTCCCTGTGCCAAAACGTGGCAATAGGTTCAATTCCTCCATAAAATACAGAGATATGGATGACACAAAACAAATCTTAATGCGTGTTGCCCTATTTGAGGAATGTTTGCTGAAATTTACCTGTGCTCTTTGTACCTATCTTTCTCTGGTACGTGCTTTTGCTCCTTTAGATATTAACGTGTTGATCATTCTTATTTCTGATTTCTTAAGTTTTGAGTTATTTGAAGAATGCTGGCTATAAAATCTGAGAATGGTTCTTAAATTTAGTAAGAACTTTTTATAATAAGTTACTATCCATTATCAATATTGGACTTACCTCAGTGCTATACTCATTTTTCTTGCTTTTTTACTTTCAACCGTACTTCTTTCGATCTCTTTTCATTTTTTTGGCTTTTCCTAATTGCGGCAAACCTTTAAGACTCGTTATTAGCAGTCACATACTGAAGAATTTATTGGGGATAACGTCCCCATTTGGAGTTGAGACTGTCGATCGCTTCTATATTTTTGGCAATCAAGTAGGTTCTCGTATGGATTTTGTGTTATTGGGTGATAACCAATCTCTTTCTGATAATTAGTGATATGATCGAGGATGTCCTTGCTTTACTTCCAAAACCAATTACGCACTCAAAGTCCAAACATCTACGATTGGCTTTCAATTCTCGCACACAATCCTTTTACAAGGACTATGATCTTCTCTATATCGTTCCAATTTCATCAGATGTCCCTAAAGGGACATTCTTGCGCACAAATAGTGGTGAATTCAATTCAATCAAGGAAGGTCAAAGAAGGAAACATACGTAAAAACTCGATATATTCTTTCAAATGATGCTACAAGAAGAAAAAAGAGCTTTATGTTAGATAGATTCATTATGTTAGGTGTTTTATTTGCTTATGAAAGTTGTGTATTTTTTTTTTTATTAGTTAGGGGTGAAATGATCCTTCATATAATAGGCTAAGTAGAATGGTTTTAAGGCTTTGACAAGTAACTTTTGCACAATATATATATATAGTGGAATTTTGGAATGAAAATTTTTCTCTATGCTAATGAAAAAGTTCCATTACCATCTTTTTATAATCTTGATTTTGCATGTTTGAGCATTTAGATAAGATTGATCGACTTGCTTATGGAGTATTTAAATTTTGATTAGGAATTAGTTCTTCTTATCTCTTCATTTTTTTTTATAATTTTCTCTAACTCTTCCTTGGAGTTGTGTAATGATTTTTTGTGATTGATAATTAGGGAGTTTTCTTAACACAAAAAGAGTTCCTAATTTCAAATTACTAGAGTTTCATACCATTTGATAGTAGAGCGTAAACTTTACCATTTGATAGTTGAGCCTAAACTTTAAATGGGGTGTATGTGTTTACTTAATTGTTTTCTTTGTTGAGTCTAGTTTGTTCTTGTGTTTTGTTATTTGAATAAAACAAATTGCATTGAAATTTTATTTTTAGATTTCTTGAATTCTACGAAGTGTTGATCTTGATCTTTTATATAGAAAAAGGTCATCAATGATTGTTAAAAGAATCGATTGGAAGGGAGAAAAATCACTTGTCGATGTGTTTATCGACGAAATTAAAGAGAGAAAATTCAGTGGAGAAAAAAATTGTCTGCTTTAGATGATTAAATTGAAGAGGAAAAAAATAGAGAAATCTACTTTTCTTTTAGTCCTTAAGTTTCACTCATAGGTCACTTTGGTTCTCAAGTTTCAAAAACACAAACACACACACATACATATATATTATTTGTCTTTAAGAAATTGTTTAGAGGAAAAAATGGTTATAATAGTTTGTGTTTATTATAATATGTAAGATTATAGTAGTATGTAGAGTTCAATAGTTTCTGTTTTAGAACTCAAGAACATAATTGTACGACTTGTAGAACAAATCATGTTCAAATAAGATCATTGAATGGTTTGTGTTTGGAGTGAATATTTTAGCTTGGGTTTAGGTAGTCTATGATTGGGGTGTATACTTTTCTACTCCAAATTTAGAAAGTCTGTGTTAGAGGTCTTTATTTAGGATGTAAATTATTTTAGTCAAGAGTTTAGGATAAGGTTTTCCTCCTATATCCATATACTATAGACCATTTTGGTTATCACTTAAGATATGATCCACTTGTATGTCTCCACATACATGCTTAAGTTACAACGAAAACCAGTGATCTTAGTTTATTGGTTTGTGGTAAAGCAATCAAAACATCTCATGTGTTCATAGACAACAGTGAAGAAAAAATCTCATATTATTACATCACAAGCATTTGTTCAATACAGGTGTTTACAAACTACAAGATCCTACAAGAGTTTAGGTCATCAACCCCAACAATTTTCTACTTGTCCTAAAGCGAGTGGGGTGTACATAATAACAAGTACAAAACAATAAACTAGGGCACTAAGGCCCAATACAAAAATCTCTCACTTGCTCTAGTCCAGTCGCGAGCAGTCTCGTAGACCCATGCTCTGAAGGTGACCCTAAAAAATTGTAGCCGTGAGAGCCTTTGTAAACGGGTCAGCAACGTTGTGCTTCAAAGCGATCTTCGTGATGATCACGTCCCCTCAATGCACTATCTCGTGGATGAAATGATACTTCCACTTTATATGTTTGTCGTGCTTGTGACTCCTAGGCTCCTTGGAGTTCGCCGCAGCACCACTATTATCACAATAGAGGGTAATGGGCCTAGATATGTCTGGAACAACTTCCAGATCAGTCAGGAACTTCTTGAGTTAAATGGCCTCCTTAGCAGCTTCACAAGCTGCTACATACTCGGCATCCATCGTGGAGTCGGTGATACACCCCTCATTAGTGCTTTGCCACACTACAACTCCTTCTTAAAAGTGAACATTGAGCCTGAAGTGGATTTTCGAGAATCCTAATCAGTCTGAAAGTCAGAATCCAGTAAGGACCAAATCTTAGATCCATACACGAGCATGTAGTCCCTCGTTCTACGAAAATACTTGAGGATATTCTTGATTGTGGTCTAGTGACCATGTCTTGGATTAGACTGATATCTACTGACTATCCCCACAGAGTAGCAGATGTCCGGTCTAGTACACAACATTGCATACATCAAACTGCCAACGACAGATACATAGGGGACTTGTTTCATCTCCTTAACCTCTTGAGGTGTCTTAGGACACATTTCCTGAGACAATGTAACTCCATGCCTAAAAGGCAGTAGGCCCCTTTTGGAGTTTTGTATCGAGTACTTGAGCAACATCTTGTCAATTTACGATGTTTGAGATAGCACTAGCACTTTGTTCTTCCGATCTCAAAAGATCTAAATACCAAGAACAAATAGAGCCTCTTCCAAATATTTCATTTGGAATTGGGTCACTAGCTAGTTCTTAACTAATGCTAGTAGACCTACATCATTCCCAATGAGTAGGATATCATCTACATATAACACTAGGAAAACTACTGAACTGTTGTTGATTTTCTTTTAGACACAAGGTTTATTAACGTTTTGGTCAAAGTCGTACGATTTGATCGCAGTATCAAACCGAATGTTCCAAGATCGAGACGTCTGTTTCAACCCATAAATGGACTGATTCAGTTTGCAAACCTTTTGCACTTAACCTTGGGCTATGAATCCCTCGGGCTGCATCATATAAATGGTCTCTTCAAGATTACCATTCAAAAAGGAAATCTTGACGTCCATTTGCCATATCTCATAGTCATAATATAAGACAATGGACATGAGGATGAGGATAGACTTCAACATGGCAACAAGCGAGAAAGTCTCCTCATAGTCGACTCTGTCCGCTAGGGTATAATCCTTTGCCACAAGCCTAGCTTTGAAGGTTTGCACCTTCCCATCGGTATCTCGTTTCCTCTTGTAGATCCATTTGCGACCTATAGTTTTTACTTCATCAGGTTGATCTACAAGATCTCATACTAAGTTGAAGTATATAGACTCCATCTCGAGATCCATGGCTTTGACCCATTTATCCCAGTCAACATCCTCCATTACCTTCTGATAAGACAATGGATCCTCAACCTCGCCATCGACTACCATAGCCAGAATTTCCGTGAAACCCATATAGTGAACAGGTAGGTTCACAACCTTCCCACTACGTTGAGGTTCCCTAAACTCTTGAGGTGGAACTGACCTACTAGATGAACTTCCATTAACAACACTTGTTGATGGAGCAGACCCTTCAACAACTCTTGTTGAAGTTTTAGTAGTTTTATTGGAAAGTTCACGCAACACGATCTTACTACGTGGACTGTGCTCTCTCATATGATCCTCCTCCAAGAAGCGTTCGTTGACACAAACACTCTATTTTTCGTAGGATCATAAAAGTAACCCCTTTGTGTACCTTTGAGGTAGCCTACAAAGAGGTACAACCTCGAACGTGGTTCCAGTTTCTTTGGATTAGCCTCAAACACATGTGTTGGGCAATCCCATATGCAGAAGTGAACTTTACGCCCGTTTCACAACTCCAAATGTGTTCTTGCAGCACTCTTAGAAGGAACACAATTGAGGATATACACTGTAGTCTCCACTGAAAAACCCCAAAACGAATCAGGTAAGGAAGTGTAACTCATCATCGACCGAACCATGTCCAACAAGGTTCTGTTTCTCCTCTCTACTACCCATTCTGTCGAGGTGCCCGACGTTCAGAGTTAGGAAACGATTCCATATTCTATCATATATTTCTGGAACTCATAATCCAAAAACTCTTCGCCCTGATCCGATCAAAGTGTTTTAATCCATCTATCCAATATGTTTTTAACTTCAGCCTTGAACTCTCTGAACTTTTCAAATGATTCAGACTTTCCCTACATCAAATAAATATACCCATACCGAGAATAATCATTAGAGAAAGTAATGAAATACTCATAGCCTCCCTTGGCTCGCACATTCATTGAACCACAAAGGTCAGAATACACTAACACTAGAGACTCTTTGGCTCGATAACCTTTTCCAGTAAAAGGTCTTTTAGTCATCTTGCCTTCAAGGCAAGATTCGCACATAGGTAAAGAATTTTCCTCTAACTTGCTTAGAAGTTCATTCTTCACTAATCTTTCAATCTTATTGAGATTGATATGTCCTGATTGAAGGTACCAAAGTTGAGCATTTTCTTTTGGAGAAACCTTTAGTCGTTTATTTTGAGTTACAACAGTTTTAAGTTTCTCTATGTTATGGAGGGAACTTGTTGCTAATGACCTTCGCACATACAAGTTGTTTTCTAGTTTTGCTGAAGAAATCTCAGCACCATCTTTATGAATAAACACTTTATTCAAATCAAAATGAAAAGTATATTTACATTGTATCAGACACTTTACAGAAATTAAGTTCCCTACCACTACCACAGATGAGATGATGTGGTCGGTGCCTAGGCATCGTCATCTCTCCAGCCTCAAGCTATCGTCAGGATCTAATCTCCTGAAAAGAAGAACAAACATGATTAGTGGTTCCAGAGTCAATAATCCAAGCAGAATCATCATTCTCCATTAAATAAGTTTCCAAAACTAGTAAATCATATTTACCTTTTTTTCCCTTGGCCTTAGCCTTCTTCTTCTCCTTTATCCAACGAGGACAATTCCCCTTCCAGTGTCCATCCTGGTTGCAATGAAAACACTTTCTTTTGTCAACTGGCGTTGGTCGGCTACCCTGCTAGACGACAGGCTATGGGTTAGCAGGTGCCTTCCCCTTCCCCTTACCACCCTTCTTCTTCTTCCACTTGGAAGTATTAGAAGTAGAAGGTGCAGACTTAGTCCCTGAGGTCAAACCTTTATGGAACTTCTTTGATGATGAAGCAACATTTGTCTCACCAACCTTCTTCTCCTTACTTTTCAGCAAGGATTGGAATGTCTACAACTCGTTGAGGAGAGTTATAAGGATATAGTCAACTTTGTTTAGTATAGCATTACTGACAAAGTACAAGAAGCTATCTGGAAACGAGTGCAGAATGATGCTAACCTGTCTGCCCTCATCGATGCGTGACCAATTCATCTCCGCCACATTGAAGTGGACCATCATGTTCAGTAAATGTTCACGAACATAAGTGTCTTCCTCAATTTTGGAGTTATAGATGCATTTTAGAGCTTCATGCTTGAGCTGTCCAGACGGTTGTCCGAACATTCCCCGTAGGGACTCCATGATCTCACGAGTTGAAACCATAGGCTCATGCTTCTTGGCCAAAACGTCATTAAGATTAGCCAAGATGTAAGCTCGGGCCTTTTCGTTCGCCCGTGTCCATCTCTCAAGGCCTTCCGAACATTTCGAGTGGCATTCTGAGGGGGAATAGAAGGATACTCTTCCGTAAGTACGAACCTCAAGTCATCGATGATTAAAATTGTAGTGATTGTGTGTTTCCAACTAGCGTAGTTCTCATTAATCAGTTTATCGACACTTAATAGAGCTAATGTGGCTGTAGCCATTTTTACGTTGCTGAAAAACGAACAAACTTAATGAGTCTATGCAATACCACTTTTAACACCAATTTTAGTTTTAGCAAAATAATTTCCATGTACCATGAATGAAAAGACATCTATTTTGCAATGATGCCCTAGCGAGGTAGGACAAATGTCACCGATGGGGTGATCAAATGCCCCTTCACTAGGATGAGACACTCTCAACCATTAGGCAGAAACAACTTTTGTAACTGACCCTAACAATCACCATTTTTCGGTCCAGAACTGTTAAACCTTTAACAATTTTGCATAAGTGTAACCTCTCATCGGCCTTGGAGTCCTGCCCTAATATGTCCACTGTAAGGAAAAAGCATATTAGGACAAGAGACTAAAGTGACCTTATCCTATACAGGAGATTAGATAAAGAGTCATGCAAAATTGCCACCCTATAGGGAGACACTCCCTGGGTGCCTCGAGGCGATGTACATAAATGATTATCCAACCTAATGAGAGAGACCGTGGGATATGTTGTCACATGTCCCGCTCCCACTTACTATGAACATTCTCTCCATTCACCTTGGTATTGACCAACCCAAACACCATCCTTGAGGGGGACACTTCCAGGGTGCCACGAGGTCAAGGATAGATCTCACGACATGAACATAAATGGAGAAACGTGATTAGGTTTAAGTGAAGTATCATATACCCCAAGTACCTCCCGTTGAATGTTCTACCTAGGGGTTCATTAACTTAGACCATCCGACTACTGATTCTATCTAAGTCAGTTTTATTTGCTAAAAACCAACTCTTGTCTTTGAAATTAAACAAGTTCAAGTCAAGTCCCATTAAACTCTTTAACGGATTATCCTTAAATTTTCATGCATGCATCAAATCTATCCAACTCACCTTTTCAGGCAGGTTCCCAGGTAAGGGTGTTCCGTTTCTGTCAGCTCAAGTACCTCAGCCTAGACAGAATCTGCCTTAGACAAAAGGTCCTTGTAGATAGATTTGCTACATATTTAATCTATTATTAGTCAATTTAATCATATTAAACTAATTAAAAGATTAACCTTAGGTTGCTAATCTCATTAGAACTGTGATCTTAGGTCTATCTCCACCAAGTTTTAAAACTCTTTTAAAACTATGATTCAAGCCTAAGTTGCATGCCTGTCTTTCTTATTGATTTTAGTTCTATTTTTCCTTATAACACTTATAAAAGAAACAACCAAAATCATTCCACATTGCTATGCATAACTAGGTATTTATAACTCTTATAAATTTAATCTATGTGTCATGCTTCATGCAATATCCATTCATTACTATATATAACTCTTATATACTTCGTAATGAACTAAGTATACATGCCTCCATACACTCTTATACTATAACACTTATAATATAAAAATGATGCATGTCTATGCTTAATGCATGCATAAATATAACTCTTATATTATATGATGCATGAGTATGCTCTTATTTAATTTAAATCATGCAAACTACTATATCATAACACTTACAATATAGAGATGATGCATGACCAATGCATAACCTAAGGTGGGATTTCAACTATATGACATACCATATGACATATAATAAAACATACATCTCATGTACATTCATCACAATTAATGGACCGAGATGATTAGCCTAAAAAACCAGAAAATAATTCTATCTATTACATAAATCCATCGAGCAAACTAGTTCACAAGCGAACCGAGTCTTGAACTGCCCGGCCGAAGCCTCCCTCATTGTTTAGTAAACTGGTCGAGTAACCACGATCGCTTAGCTATGATAGAGTACCATTTACAATGTGATGAAGCATGAGGCCACTCAGCCGTTTAGCGCACTAATTTAAACATGCAAGTCTAAATGATCGTTTAGACGACTACGTTGCTATGAAGCACAATCGTCTAGACGATCATAAAACAAGTGTTTAAGTAACTTTTACTACACGATTGTGTAGTCAGTGACTAAGCAATCCTTTGTCTTAAACCTTTATTATTTGTGATCCTTTGAACAACAGTGGTCAGACAAAGATGCCTATAACCAAACACTGCTGAAGCTGGGGGGTATGTTCAAGAAGAATTATGAAGGAATCCATACTTACCAAGTGGAGAGGGATAGTAAACTCATAATGTTTGTAAAATCATAATGTTTGTATTACTTTTAATTTGTGTTTTCAAGGCCTGAATTATTGTACGACCTTTTAAGTTATAATTTTATTTACGGATTAAATGTAATAGATTTACAATCCATACATGAATAATATGTCATAGCCATAGTGTTCGATGATGATGTGTCATGTTATACTTTTTGACCGAAAAAATGGATTTGACAACGGAATTTAAAAAAATGGACAATAATTGATAAAACGGACAGATTCTGGGCTTCAATGTCGATTTAAAGGGCTTCATTTGATTCTTGGGCTTCAACTGCAACCGACATTAAAGGGCTTTAATATCGGTTGCAAATTTCATTAAAGGGCTTTAATGTCAGTTTTAAATTTTATTAAAGGGTTTTAATGTCAACCGACATTAAAGGTCTTTAATGTCAGTTGCAACCAACATTAAAGACAATGTTATTAAAGCTCTTTAATGTCGATTTAAAATCGACATTAAAAACACCAACATTAAAGGGCTTTACTAACACTATCTTTAATGTCGGTTGTCAACCGACATTAAAGCCCAAAATTCTTCTAGTACTTGTTGAGCTACACGATCGTTTAGTGTGCGTACGTTCATCTTGGTGTCGAGTATCTCATACTCAATTGTCGTTTTCCCCATTGTTTACACGATATGACCAATGCTTGGTCTTCTTCTTCCTTGAAGTAACACACAATTCCTTGCCATGAAGCTTCATCACAAGCGACTCACACTAACTCAAAAACTTGGAATTACAGATTCGATAGCAAGTTAATATGCCCAAAAACACAAAGGGCCCTTACAGTTAACTTTGAATGTAAAAAAACTCAATAACTAGAGGCAACCATCCCAGAAACTCCATTAATCTACATCCACAAACATATTTAACACTTAAACAGAATGTAGACATGCTTACACCCACCAAGAATGTAAATTCTATTCTATACATCAATGAATTTGGAATATCGTAACCTGACTCTAATACTAATTGAAGGAACTCTTATCAAAGAGATCCTATGAATGGAAAAGCAAGATCATTCCAAATTCATTGTGACATAATTACAAGTATTCACAAACATACAAACTAGTTATGCATCATTAACAAAATTAGGCATGCTTTAGAAATTAAATACAAAGGGAACGAGAGACTTACCTTTGAAGAACTTTTCTTCTAAATTTCTCTTGCTCTCGTGGATCGTCTGGTCAATCACGTACAACCTTCTCCACGAACAAGCAACCTTTCGGACATCACCACTCAATGACCTTGGTATTCTCAGAGTGAGAATCCAGAAGGTGTGGGCTCTATTGGATTTGGTAGAGGGAAGGAGGAAATTACGATCGAACTCAATGACCAAACAAGTGGGAGAGTATAGTGTCTATCGTATAGACTTTGGTGCTTGATCGTTTAGTAAAGATCAGCAGGTACACGATCGTTTAGGAAAAAGTAGCTTGATCGTTTAGAGAATCTCGCTAAGGTGCGCGATCATTTAGTAAAACTTTACACGATCATTTAGTCAACAACGCGTGTATGCGGTCGTTTAGACAAACACTTGAAGTTGTCGTGAGTCTCTCGTGAGCTAAACGATAGGTAGTGTACTCAAATTAAGCGATTCTGCGATTCTCTTCCAAACTGAAAACATTTTCCATTTTATTCTTCAATTATGAAAACTGAATACAACCTCCTACTTTCATGCATGGTTATGGAGAAACCACCAGCAATTATCTCATAATTTTTTTAATTATAAATAAATATAATAACTAACTTATCATATTATATTTATAACCTATAGTTTTAATATCACGTCATATGCAACATTTAAACCATAGTCCTTTTCTATGCAACATTTAAACCATAGTCTTTTCCTCCTTTACTTGATATAAATCATATTCATATCATTTTCCTCCAATTAATGTATCTCATACATCATGTCAACTGTATCATATATAATTGAAACAGTTTAATCATATCATATATAATCAAGCTCCCTCTTGTCAATTTGAACACTTCAAACTGACCCAAAAACTGATTCTCAACTCGAATCCATTGAGCTACCAAAGGGACCTTATAGACTTGTAACTTGAAGCTCCAACGGTACGTGAATAGCTAACTGAACTCTTTAGTCACGAGATTCACCATCTATTAATTGTCGGGCATTCCACTAAAGACTGACAACTGTACTCTTCTCACTGCAGATATATTTCTGTGTCCATCGGATATAACCAGTCAACAATACGATAACCCTTCACAGATGCTCGTAAGTACAGCTGGGCCAATTTACCATTTTGCCTCTGTAGTTACATCTAACTCCTTAAGTACCACTGATCCCTCTAATGAACAATACATCATAGTCCTACTATGAATGGACACCTCTCGAGTCTTGAGAATATGTGTGGCGTCACATCATTCAAGCCTCGGAATCAGCCTTTAAGGGAGAAATCTATCTACTTACCCCTACTTCAGGGAATGGGTGAATTTCATCTTGTGTAGCTGAGTTCCCAGCTCCCCAATCAGACGAATCCCTAAAGTGGTAGGTTTGAGTCGGCAATCTGGCCACTCGCACCCATGCAAATCAAAGGACTGCTCTCAAAGGCAGGAGTTCCCAACTCACTCAGGATTAAGGTCATGTTACCTTCAGTCATCCTGGTGAAGTGAAGTCTCTGTCATGAACAGTGTTATTTAACGAGACTAAATACTTCATGGTCCAATCTTATACAAACTCCTTTTTATAGGTCACCCCGCTCGTATGTCTCCATATGAATGATCAAGATCAGACTATTTGTAACACGTCATAACACTTGTAACTATCTACAAAGCGGACCGCATCTATAGTGTCACTAAGATAAGGTTTCCCTCATGTATCCATATATTACAGACCATTTTGGTTATCACTTAAGGCATGATCCACTTGTATGTCTCCACATACATGCTTAAGTTACAACGATAACCAGGGATCTTAATTTATTGGTTTGTGGTAAAGCAATTAAAATATCTCATGTTTCATAGACAACAGTGAAGAAAAAATCTCATATTATTACATCACAAGTGTTTGTTCAATACAAGTGTTTACAAACTACAAGACCCTACGAGAGTTTAAGGCATCAACCCCAAAACCTTGAGCAGAAGCGGATCGTCCAAATTCCATTAATTATTTAATAAAAAATTTACAGTAAACATACAATAGATATTTGCATTTAACAATTAAATTACAACATGTTTTTAAACAAGAAACAAGTTCAAGAGATATCACCTTTGAAGAACCTTTATTCATGAATCCTTCGAACATTCACGAACATAATTTCTTCTTCGTGGATCTCCTTTTTCTTCACGCAGGGACACTACCAATTGAGAACCCTCTGTATTCTCTTTTGGATTAAAGGAATCAAGCAGGAGTTGTGAGCTTTACTTGAATCCTTGGTAGAGGGAAGTAGAAGGAGAGGATTAGAGGAAGTTTTTCACATAAAAGCCTAATGAAGAAGATGATCTCTCAACTTCTTTTATCACTTGTTAGTTATTTTTTTGAGAGAATGTGAGGAGTGAGTTATAACTCCTTCCTTTTTATTAATTTCAAATACATTAATAAAATATATAGTAACTACTTTATTATATGTACACTATATGCTATATCAAATATAACACATAGCCTATAGTTTTATATTGCTTCAAATATAACATAAACTATAAATTTTATTCTCTCTTAACTATACATGACATTTAATATAAAATCACATTTATATTAAATCCATTTATATGAATCTCATCCATATAAATGATATTTGGATCATATCCGAATATTTTAATTCTCTTAATATAAATCATATTTATATTTAACTTTATGAATCTCATTCATATAATTGGTATTTGAATCATATTTAAATTCCTCTCATAATGTATCAAATACATTATAATTAATTATATCAAATATAATTAATTTGGACACTTCAAATTAATCCAAATATTAAATCTCTGTTGAGCTACAGTAGGGACCTTATAGACTTATAAATTAAAGCTCCAATGATACTCGGATAAATAATTAAACTCTTTAATTAAATTATCCAACATCCGTTAACTATCGGTCACTCCATTAAAGACGACAAGTGTACTCTTTGCACTACAGATAAATTTTTGTGTCCATTGAAAATAACAAATCAACAGTGCGATGACCCTTCACAAATTGCTCATAAGTACAACTGGGCCAAAATACCGTTTTGCCCATGTAGTTACATCTAACTCTTTAAGTATCATTGATTCTTCTAATGAATAATAAGTCATAGTCCCACTATAACCAAGTTTTCTCGGGCCAAGAGAGGGTGTAGCCACTATGTTCAAGACCCGGAATCAGCCTTTAAGGGAGCAATTTATTTACTTGTCCCTGCATCGGGGAAAGAGTGAATTCCATCTTGTGTAGCTGAATTCCCAACTCCCCAATCAGACGAATCTCCAAAATGGTAGACTTGTTGAGTTGGCAATCTAGCCACTCTCACCCATACAAATCAAAGGACTATCTTCATGAGCAGGAGTTCACAACTTACTCAGGATTCAGGTCATGTCACCTATGGTCATCCTAGTAAAATGTAAATCTCTATTATTAACGACATTATATAAAGAGACTAATCATTTCATGGTCCGGTCTTATACAAACTTTTTGTATAGGATATCCCATTTTGCATGTCTCCACATGAATGATCAGGATCAGATCATTTATAGCACGTTACAACACTTGTAACACTTAAAAAGCGGGTCGTATTCATAGTGTCACCAGGATAAGGTACCCGGTATTATCCATTTACTACAGACCATTTAAATTATCATTTAAACAAGATCCACTTGTATGTCTAAATATACTTGTTTAAATTAAATGAAATAACCTCGGATCTTAGTTTATTGGATTGAGTATATGCTTATAAAATAACACTTATTTTATTAACAACAATATGTTTATACAGAGTTTACAAACTACGAGATTACAAGGAGATTTAGGACGCCATTCCCAACACCTTATTCGTATACTATAGATCATTTTGACTATTTACTCGAACCTAATCCACTTTTATGTCTCTACATAAAGTTCAATTACTCATATAATAGTCATGGATCTTTTAGTTTATTGGATTCATTTCTAAAACAAAATAAGCAATTCATAAATTCAATAACAACTTTATTGAATCAAACTTCAATAATAACATTATTGAATTTCAGAATAAGTTTATTCTTTTACGAACCATGAATTAGGACATAAAACCCAACAAACTCCCACTTGGACTAAACCTCTAGTGGATTTTTATATATACACAAATATATATACAATGTTGAGTAATAAGAGAATAAATACAATAAACTAGGACATCAAATACCCAGTACTTCTTTCACTTATCCTAGTTCTATCTATTTTGTAGTCCTAGTCTTAGTCCCACTAGGTGACCCTCGAACACTTTAGCCGAGAGGTCCTTTCTAAATGGATTAGCCAAGTTGTCTTTAGAGGAAATCTGCGTGATAATCACGTTTCTTCGATGTACATACTCATCTTCTATGGTGGAGTCAGCAATACAACTTTATTTGATACTTTTCCACACTATAGCTCATTCGTTCAGAGTGAATATTGACCCTGAAGTAGATTTCCTAGAATCTATATCGGCTTGGAAGTCAAAATCAGTGCATCTAGTAAGGATTAAACCCTTAGCACCATATATGAGCATATAGTCCCTCATTCTCCGAAGATACTTGAGGATGTTTTTAACAGCAGTCCAATAATCATATCCAGGATTGGACTAATATCTGCTGGCAATTCCAACTGCATAACATATGTCGGGACGAGTACACAACATGACATACATTAAACTCTTTACTGCTAATGCATATGGAATTTGTTTCATAACCTCAACCTCTTGAGGTGTCTTAGGACAATGTTCCTTAGATAGATGAATTTCATGCCTGAAAAGCAACATATCTTTCTTGTAATCTTGCATCTTATATCGAGACAACATCTTGTCTATATAAGATGTCCAACACAAGGCTATTATTTTGTTCTTGTGTTTTCGAATAATTCAGATTCCAAGAACATACTGTGTTTCTCCCAAATCTTTCATTTGGAATTGCGTGGCTAGCCATGTCTTAATGCAACTAGAAATTCTACTTCATTCCCAATGAGTAGAATATCATCAACATATAGATCCAGAAATTTTACTTTATCCACATCACCATTGCTTGTTTAAAAGTCAATGAATCCTCTAAACCATCATCAGGTATGACGACTTGAGTTTTAGTTAAACCCATGTACCGGTTAGGTTGTTGCACAACCTTCCCACTACGTTGAGGTATTCTCAACTCTTGAGAAAGACGTGAAATACCAGTTCCATCAATAACTTTTGTTGAAGGACCTGCTCGATCAACAATTCTTGTTGATCTATTTGTAGTTTCTCTGGTTATCTTACTTAATACTAGCTTACTGTGAGGTTGATGATTTTTAATGTGATCTTCCTCCAGGAATGTTGCATTTGTCAATACAAATATTTTATCTTCCCAAGGATCTTAAAAGAAACTACCTTTTGTTTCTTTGAGATAGCCTATAAATAGACATACCCTTGAATGTCGTTCCAGCTTCTTTGGATTTTTCATCAACATATGTGTTGGGCATCCCTAAATCCTGAAGTGACGTAAACTACCTTTACGTCCTCTTCATAACTCGTAAGGTGTTTCTGAAACACTTTTCGAGGGAATCATGTAGAATATATACATCGCAGTCCATACTACCCCAAAAAGAATTTGGCAACTGAGCATAACTCATTATAGAACGAATCATGTCCAACAGGGTTCTATTTTTTCTTTTTGCAATGCCATTTTGTTAAGATGTGTCAAGCGTTGTGAGTTGTGACTAACCAATTCTTTTCCTAGTGGAAGATCGGAAAAGACTTCTCTTCATCACGAGACTAAATCCATGTACTCACCACCTTGATCTGATCGAAGTGTTTTAATATTTTTATCTAATTGGTTCTCAATCCCTGACTTATATTCCTTGAACTTTTCAAGTGTATCAGACTTATGATGTATTAGATAAATGTAGTCATACCTTGAATAATCATTGATGAAGCTGATGAAATATTCATACCCTTCTTTAACATTCATCGGACCATAAAGATCTGAATATACTAGCTCTAAGGGTTCTTTGGCTCTAAGATCTTTTACTAAAGATCTTTTGGGCATCTTGCCCTCAAGACAAGATTCATATGGTGGTAAAGAGCTATCTTCTAACTGGTTTAGAAGTCCACTCTTAACCAATCTACCAATCCTATTGAGATTAATGTGACCTAGTCTTAGGTACCAAAGATAGGCATTTAGAGAATTTTTTTTCTTATGATAAGTTTCAACTGTTTTAAACATCTCTTTATTTAAAATGACTTTTACCTCAGTTAGTTTTAACACGTATAAGTTATTCTCTAGATTTGTAGAGCATACTATATTACCTTTTGAGATACTGAACATTTCACTATATTCAAAAGAAACTTTGTAATTTTGTTCTAGCAAACATAGGATAGAAATTAAATTCCTTTTCATAAAAGGAATGTAATAAACATTTTCAAGTAAAATGTATCTATCTCCAATAACTTTATATCTCCCACTGTTTTAGCCAAAATAACCTCTCTGGTCCCTACCTTAAATGTTGCTTCACCTTCTATAAGTTGGTTCCAGGAACTACTTTCCTGAGCAAAAGTACAGATATGATTAACGGCTCCTGAATCCATTATCCAAGTTAACTTATCATTTTTCACCAAGCACGTCACAATGACAAGTAAATCATATTTACTTTGTTGTGTCTTCTGGTCAATATAAAAATTGGGAGATAGAGAACATTCCTCTGATAAAACATAGTCTAAATCATCAACTGCTAGTATATTCGATTTCCATGTTGATTTAACGTTTAAAAGTGTCGAAAGTGAGTAAAGTTGAAGAATTCAACATGCTGAAATTATAAACAAATTCTAATTAGTGAATTGCTTCTAAACCTAATCAAATTTTTAGCAAAGTGATAATGTACCCAAATTTCATTATTTTATTTGCAACGATACTATAGTGAGTCAGAGTAAATGCTACCAAGGGGTAGTCAAATACTTCTTTACTAAAGCAAGTTATTCATGGCTAAATACTATCTCCAGAATAACTCATATTCTGATAGTCATTTAGCTACTGCTTTCGGTCAAGAACTTACTAACATTTAGTAATTCTGTAAGTGTAACTCTCCATTTTTAAATCTTAGAGATTAGCGGCCCCAACGATGCTACCGAATTGGAGAGTCAAAGTGGGAAACGACATAAGAAATCCTATCTATTTCTAGAGTTTGAGTTGTTTCGAATCCTATGTTACAACCTTCTGAGGGGATAGTCATGGTTAGCGACTAGCTAATGCCACCTTAAGGACGACAAACAGCGCAACATAGAAATTTCATGATCTAAACCAATGAAAGAGACCATAGGACACGTTGACACACATCCTTCACCCACTTACTATGAACTACTTCCCCTATTCACCTTGCTATTGTCCCATGCAAACACTTTCTAAATGGAGGTCACTCTAGGGTGACACAAAGTGTTGCATGGATCTCACAGTGTAAACTCTTAGGGACATGAGAGCTAAGAACAACATATCTCATATGTTATTAATCTCCCACTGAAGTATTCTATTTGTTTTTAGGTAAATCTTTACTTAGAAATGTTCTGGCTAACTAAACAACCTTAGTCTAGTTATTTATCCAAGTATAACGTTTATAATTGGATATAACCTATGATGTCTAGGCAATAAACAAATTTTAACACCTCAACTATTCTTGTGTGCTCATAAAATCGGTTAACAACGCTCAATTATTCGGCCATAATCCCCAGGTAGGAGGTGTGTCATAGATCGTCAACTTAAATACCCCCAACCTTAGACAAGATTATATACCGGTTGAGTTTGTAACCAAAGTTTTATAAGATTGCGACCTATTTTAACTATTAAAACAAGTAGTTAGCCTATGTGAGCATGCAACTTCTCTTTGTTATGGATTTTCATGTCTAATCCAATTTCATAATAACCTATAATATAACACTTATATTAAAACATCTGAAACCCTAAACATGCATATTATATATTATAACACCTTATTACATACTTTCAATGCATGTAACATGCTTCCTGTGGTGGGATTTTAAATCTACATGGCATACTATAGAACATACAATATTTATTTAATTATAACATACATCACATGCATAAATAATTAAACACAAACTGATATGGTTTAGTTTCGACATTCTCAAACAAACAAAGGTCTAATTATTACAATAATAACCAAACTGACTCCAAAACACTTTTGGACTGCTCAAACCGCCCTGAATCGAACCCTAACCTCTCAAATCTGACCTCAAATTCTCAAAATTGGGTTGAACTGGGCAAAAATTCATTGAGTACCATCGAACATCGAGTAAACGAGTAATCGAATAATTGAGTAAAAACAAATCATGCAATTATAGGAACGAGACTTGTTGTAGGTGGTTCCTTCAAACTTTTTTTTTTTTTTATGTTTTTAATTTCACTCTCATTAAAACCTAAAATATAAATCTTTGTTATCAATAGTGAACGACAACAAGAGAATTGTTTAATTTTAAAGAGTAAGACCCAATTTAGTAATTATTTTGTTTTTTATTTTTATTTTTATCTATGGGAATATACAGCGTGAGATTAGTGATGGTTCCTTTACAGCATTTTGGACAGAGCTTACTGATTCTACCTTAACACCTTTCTTAGGCTCTATCGACTATCTACCTAGAAAAATATTTCTATTAAGGAGGCTTAGAATACTAGAAATTGTTTTTGGTCCTTAAACTTTAGAAGAAATCTTAAAGAAGATGAGATTGAAGAATGGGTTGCTCTTATTCATCTTATTCCAAGTCTGAACCTTACTAATAGAAAGGACCAATGGATATGGAAGCTTAGCCACACTAGTTTCAATACAAAATCTTTATACTCCTCCCTCATATCCAATCCACTCTCACATTCAACCGACCTTTTCGGGAAATTGTGGAGCTGTTCCTGCCCAGAGAGTTAAATTCCTCCTATGGGAAATCACTAACTCTAGTCTAAACACTATGGATAGATTACAAAAACGATGCCTTTACATCCACCTATCTCCCTCATGGTGATGCCTTTATCAAATGAACAATGAAGATGCCCAACATGTTTTCTTTGACTGCCCTTTCTCTAGAAGGATATAGATGGAAGTTTTTTCTGCTTTCAGATGGTCCGTGGTCCTTCCAAATGATTTGCAAAGTTGGCTTCACCTACTAATCGGCTAGACTCCTTTCAAAATTGACAAAGTACGTCTCTGGTTAAGCATCATTTTATGCTGTTTTGTGGAAGATTTGAGATGAAAGAAATGCTAGAATCGTCCAAGACAAGGCTAAGACAACAAAGAACATTATTGATACCATCATACACAATTTTTTTATTTTTTATTTTTTTGTGCAAAGATTTACAGGTTATACACAATCAAAATTTTTCTTTCCTTATTGTAAATTGGAAACACCTTTTGCACTCCCTTTGAAAGGGTCTTTTTGTATACCCTATGATTGGGGTCCTTGTGTACCAATAGATACCCATGGATTTCATTTAATCAATGAAATTGTTTCTTATCTAAAAAAATTTAAGCCTATAGACACTACTTCCACCCCCAAATTTCTTTCTTTATTATTTACTTTTCGCCAATGGTTTGACCAAGTCAAATGTTGAGAACTAAAAAAATGAACTTTCAAAAAGTTGTTTTTGTTTTTAGAATTTGACTAAGAATTCGACAATTGTACAAGAAATATGTAAATCATGATGAGAAATATAGATAATATAGATTTTATTTTTTTTTAAAGATTACCAAATGGGACCTAAATGAGTTAGGATTTAAAAAAATGGCGAAATGTGATTTTTAATAAAATATTCAAATTACTTTGGGACGAAGATACTTTTAAAAAAAATAACAGATAAATTCATGACTCTATGCAAACTATGGGATGAGCTTTGCACCAAATTAATAAGATAAATTGGTACCGTAGCAGATTTTAAAGTTTGATTTGAAAAAAAATAAAAACAAAACAAAAATCTAGCAAATCATACTTCTTAACGATCTTTGGTAGTTGATTTTAATGAACTACTGAAAATATTTTCAAGTATAGCAAAATGTTACTTTATCACATTTAGACAATGACATTTTACTTCCTTTATAAATAAGTTGACTTGTTTTCCTTTCTTTGAAAACAATGTTATATGATTTTTTAAAACTAAATCAACATATCTTTTGGTTTTAAAAAATTGGTGCTTTTATTTTTTAAGGTCGCAGATGTGTGTTGGTTATCTTTAAGAAAAAAATCACTAATGAAGCAACTTTGTAATTTTACATAACTACATTTTATGGTTCTATTTTAATTTCTATATTTTTATAAAAATTTACTATACCTTTTTTAACTGCACATTTTAAAGTACGAATGATGTGATATGATTTGAAACCATAGTTTAGATATATAGAGTTTGGAAATGTACTTGCACTATATTTCAAGTGTTTTTTCTTATAGGTATTTTGTGTTTTTAAAAGTAAAAAGGTGCATGTTAACTTATGGTTAGATTGATTTCAAATTCTAAAGTTTGATTGATTATTAAATACCAAGTGATGATGTGAATTTCAAGTTAGAAGCATATTTTCAATAAAAAAAAAAATTGTTCATTTCTATTTTTTTATATATTTTTTTTACAAACTTTAATTTTATAAAGACTCGATTAATAGACCATCCAAATTTTATTTTACATTTTTAGATTTGCAAATTCTAAAAAAGGAACTTTTTTATGGGTTAAGTATATCAAATTTTAAATTAAAAATTCTATAACAGAATTAAATTAAAAAAGATTAAAACGATAACAAATATAATATTTTATATTATAAACTAAATTATTCTTTTTCAAACTAGATGTATTATTCTTTGAAAAAAAAAATTATTATATAGAAATGTTAACATAAAACATGTTCATAAAATGAATTAATAGTTGTTATAAAATATTTTATCTAACACATTTTGAAATATGTTTAGAATAAGTTTCAATTTATGTTATATAAACTTATTTATAAGCAAATAAGCATTTGCTTTGAATTTCTCGTTTTTAAATATTGTTTTTCAAATTATCTATCGAACAAACAATTATATTATAAAAAGAATGAATCTGATGCTTAATTAACAATCATATTATAAAAAGAATGAATCTGATGCTTAATTAACAATCTCATTGAAAACGTGTTTAGCATCTCCAATCAAACGAGTTAATTCATGTATATCCCATAGAAATCTGGTGCAATATAGTTTTTTTTCCGAAAAAGTTTTTCAACTATAACGGATCAAACATGACATTTTTTAGGTTGTGAGATAAGTATTTTTTTTAATCTATTAAAATGTCTAACCTAAATTATTTTTATATGTATTTTATGTGATTTAAGTGTAAATATATTTTTAGATTTTTTTTATTTATAAGAATTTCCCTTTTATATATAGTTTGTTAGGTACTATGTATTTGTCTCGTAGTCGCAACGCCTCCTAATATCTCACATAAAAGTGCTGGTGAAAAAATAATCTTTCAAAGATCCCAGAAAAGACCTAGCCGACGCACTCATCAAAACTTCTCGTATTCTCAACGTCCAATCACTGGTATAGCGAATTCCAGGAGCTACTTCTCTCATTTTTCTACTGAAATCTTCACTGAAACCGTTAGATTTTTCAATCTCAAACAGCTGAAGTTCTCAATCTTTTGTGGAGAGGTACCCGTTGAAATTTCATTGTTGATATATGTAATGAGCTTGAACTGCATACATTGTGTATTTTGTCATGTTCTACTTTCAGCAACTCAGAGCACTTTCCATGGTTTCTTCTTCGATTATTGCTGATAACAAGTTCAAATTAGTTCGAGTCTTGTACTGGCGAATTGGGTTTTCCCCTGTTGCCTCAAATCCTAGATTTTATCGAACTAAAAAGGCTCCCCAATCGGAAGAATGTGAAAATTCTGGGGGGAATTCGACTAAGGTTAATAGAAACGGTCGTCGGATTTCTCGGGCCACTATGAAGGAGGCTCAGGCTGCGTTATTGGAGTATTTGAATTCTACTAGAGGAATTCAATTAATGGTTGCTGAGAATATGAGTAGAAATTCGCCAACCTTTCTTGAAAAACTTCTGGAAAGAGTTGAACACGAGGGCGATATTGGGCGGTCAGTTTTGCGATTTTTGCGCTACCATCCGATTAATGAATTCGAGCCTTTCTTCGAGAGTCTGGGCTTGCAACCTGCAGAGTATAATGCGTTTCTTCCACGCAATTTGATGTTCTTGAATGATGATGATTTATTGCTTCAGAACTATCTTGTGTTGTGTAGCTATGGAATTGAACAAAATAAGATAGGAAAGATATACAAGGAGGCAACTCAGATATTTCAGTGTGATTATGGTGTTTTGCTGTCGAAATTAAAAGCATATGAAAAACTTGGTCTCAGCCGAGCTACCGTAGCTAAATTTGTTGTTTGTAGCCCCTATCTATTAATTGGTGGTGTTAATGATGGGTTTGCTCAGGTATTGGACAAATTGAAGAACATTGGATTTGAATCAAGCTGGGTTGAAGAACAACTGACTGATGATAGTTCCTATAACTGGAAGAAAATTCTTGGGTTGCTTTTCTGGTTTAAACAGATGGGTTACTGTAATGAGAAGTTGGCTGATTTAATCAGGCAACATCCAGATTTTTTATTTGAGGATTCAGGAAGTAAATCACTTTCCTTAATTGGGTTATTACTGAAAATGGGATCCTCAATGAACCAGATATGTTCCGTGTTCCTGCAATTCCCTCAAATCCGAGTTAGTAAGTTTGTATCAAATATGAGGCAATGCCTTTTGTTCTTCAGTGAAATAGACATGGGTGTGCAAGAGATAGGATACCTTTTCAGATCACATCCCTTGTTATTGGGATTGTGTACCCTGAAAAAGACTAGCAGCTTGCTCGCTAACTTGAACGTCGGGAAGAAACGGCTATGTCAATTTATCTTAGAGAAACCAGAAGAATTGAAGAACTGGAAGCTCGGGACAAGAGTTCCACCACTTCCAGACTCTGAAAAGCGATCAAAGCAACAGAAAACTCAGTTCTTGTTGAAATTAGGTCTAGAAGAAAACTCGAGGGAGATGAAAGAAGCATTCAAGGTGTTTCGAGGTAAGGGAGCAGAGCTTCAAGAGCGGTTTGATTGTATTGTTGAAGCTGGCATTGATGAGAAGGATGTTTACAAAATGATTGAAGTTTCTCCACAAATCCTTAACCAAACAAAATATATAATAGAAGAAAAGATAGATTTTCTTTTGAATAATTTGGGGTACCCTGCTTCATCATTAGTAAGTTTCCCTTCATATCTTAGCTATACAACTCAGAGGGTCACTCTTAGGTTCTTAATGTATAGTTGGCTCAAGGAACAAGGAACAGCCGACCCGATGTTGGCATTGAGCACTATTGTTGCGTGTTCGGAGAAAAAATTTCTAAGACAGTATGTCAATCATCATCCCAGAGGCATGGAAGTTTGGCAGAAGTTGAAGAGAGAAATATATTCAGATTCTATGCCAACATATTCTCTAGCTCATTAGACCGATCTTATTTTAACATATTCTTTGCACCAATCGATAACCAATTGCTTCATAGCTGTTATACTACAAGTTTTCAATAATTAATGGAATTGAAGGCTAATCTGCTGTAAAGTTTGTGGAGAAGTGTGATATTCTATTGAACCAGAGCAAGTTTTCCTTGTCCAGTGAAATAACAGTTGAAATTCGAAATACTGTATCATTTTCACAACGTAAGTTAACATACTAAATTGTTTGTTGCTTGCAACACGATCGGAACTCCTTTCCTTCCGAATTCAATTATTTCCAATTAACCTTTACCTCGTTAACCATTTGCAGGTTTTGGTGGTCCTCTTGGGGCAGTATAACACAACATTATTTTGCTCATTACTCACTATTCAAGCTTCTTTTAACATAGTAATTACCAATCATGGAAATTTGAGACATTCTTTTCTTTACTCACTAAATGCCCTAGAGGTATATCTTATGTGCTTTTGCGGCAAAGCGTTATACCTCTCATTCTATCAATGACCAAGTATTTATGGCACTTTAGCTTATGACCAAGTATATCTTATGATTGCATTTTTAGTATTTATGGCACTTTTTCTGTGGATACATGGCGAGCATAGTATTGACGTCTAAATTTCTAAATGTTGTCGATAGGCACGTTCTGTAGGTGTTGTGTGGTAGACCATCTCTCTTGTGCAACTTGTTAACTATTTATTTAACACAGAAGAATTGGAGCTTTCTGAATATATTACTGCTGAGTTGCGTAATTTCCACATTATTGTCATTTAAATTGTATCTTTAGCTTGTGATCATAATACATCTCTATACAAGATAGAGAGAAATGGTTGTCTCGTAAACTCTTGGGCAAGTTTGGGAGATTGGAATGTAATCAGAATTACAATGAAATATTAAAACTGATGTTGGAATGAGATCGTAAAGCGTGAAAAGGGTACAAAAGAGGATTGGGTTGAAAACGGTTGGTAGGGAATGTAATAGGGATTACAAACCAGGTTCAAAGCCCTCAATCCAAACGTGTGCTTGAAATTACAATTCATTACAAACCTACCGCATTTTAGCCTCTCAAACAGGCCTATTATTATTAGGAGGATTTCTTTGCCCATATTACTTAGAGGAAGGATACATCTTGAGATTGGCCTGTTGTAATTGCAAGAATTATTTTGTATATATGCTATGGCAATTCATATCATACTAAAAAACAAAAAAACCTTTGTTTTTATTTTGGAATACCCCAATGTTTTGGCAATTTTATTTTTTCATGGTTGTATAAGATATTTTTTTAAATGAGGAAATTTTGAATATTGGTTGGCGGGAGGGAAATTTTGGAATGAAGTAGCCAACAGCAATATAGATTTAGAAAAAGTAAATCTTCATACATCTAACATTGTCTACAAAATTCAAAATACTTTTGTAGTTTTTTCATACATCTAACATTGGCGGCCTTCTATAATTTCTCTATATTATAAGAGGATTTTTGACATCTTTCTTTCTAGATTCATGCATCTAAACTCTTATTTATACTCGCCTTTGGTTTGGTTTGGCTGGATTATTTTTGTTTGTTTCAAAAGCTAGTTTCTGTCATTTTTTTTTCTTCTTCTTCCAAAAATCATTTCATTCTATCCGCTAACATATCTGCATTTTGCTCATCTAGTAATGAGTTCTTTTTAGTAAAATATAATAACACATAGGCATGTACATGTGTGTATATATATTCTCACAACTTTCCAACTTCTGAAGTTGGAATGTCCACGTATCAGTGGAGGACCAAGAAATTATCCGATCCTGTATGTATGTAACAGTCACAATTGTATTGTTGAAACTTGCTTGAACATGAATAACTTTCAGATTAATAGGAAGGAAGCTTAATCAAAATGAATCAGAAATTTAGATTGATCGGTATAAACATCAACTCTGAATTGGATTAGTTTTTCCTCAACAAATAAGTGTTTGGGCCAATAAAGCCCTACCTAATGGCAAGATAGTTGAAGAGGTAACAAAACCTTGAAGAGGTAACAAAACCCTTACTTTTCATTACAAAACCAATAAACCTGAAAAAGATAGATTATTTTGTGAAAGAATTTTTGGGCGGGGATTTGTGCTTGTGGAAATTATCAAGTAATCGGAGATAAAAAAGAAGATTCGAAATTTTGTGAACAATGCGGAGTCGAATTTGTTGATTCTCGAATACAGAAATATCAAATGGGCTATATTAAACTAGCATGCCCAGTAACCCATGTGTGGTATTTAAAACATCTTCCTAGTTATATCGCGTATCTTTTAGATAAATCTCTTAAAGAATTAGAAGGCTCAGTATATTGGATGTGTGATTTGATCAAAATTTTGATTTTATAGATTCAGAAGGAGAAACTATCATTCCATTTAATCGAATTGGGATGCCCCAGATCTGACATGTGGCTTGCTTGGTAGGAATAATGAGGCATTTCGAATTGTTTGTTGACACAGACAAAGTTAAGGAAAACCTCTGAAATTATTTCAATATTGGACCTTGGACATATAATAGTTTTGAATCGAATATCTTTAGAAAGAAGACATTTTGTTTGTCTCATGGTAGCCTGCTCCAGTTCCCTTACGAAACTTTCATTATTGGGTTAACCACTACATGTTTCTAGCGATTCACATGGCATCATCAAATGACACAAGTCTTGGATAAGAATCTACAACGCGCTAGAATGCCCTTGTTGACGATCCTTTACTCGCAATCCCAAATCTTTGGGGTTGCTTTTTCCAATAAATGTTGGTTCACTAATTACTTAACTGTTGGCGGGTCTCTTTGTATGTGTTGTCTGGAAAGAGGAGGACTCAATGATTTTTCGTTTGCTGGAACTAGATGTCAAAATTTTGGTAGATAGGGATCCATATTCCGACTTCCCCAGAGCCTCCGGTAGCACAACTGAGACAACGATGGGTTCTCTGCCCCTACGGGGATGGAGTGACAGAAGGTTTGAGAATTCAAGAGAAGGTCACAGTGAGATGAGCCGTTTATCATCATGATAGGTGTTAAGTGGAAGTGCAGTGATGTATGCAGCTGAGACATCCTAACAAACTGGTAGACTTGAACCTTGTTCCTACATAACTCGATCAATTCGATTAGGCACTCGCCGTATATTTTCATTTTTCAACTTTTTGACAACACGAAAAAACCATTGTTTAACTCTTTGACAACATGAAAAAACCATACGGCTGCATTGCATTTGTTTGGGGTAGAAGTTTTGTATAAATCTATCGCCATGCTATTAAGTATTTTGATTTAAGTTATTTTCTTTCTAATAGGTGGAATAGAATAACCCGGTTGAAGCGTAATGATCATATGTATGTAATGCATTGTATATCCCATAATAGGTCCCATTTTTCTACCTTTTCCCAGGAGTCGATGACTATTCATAGCTATTACCCTGATACGCTCCTTATATTTATTTAAAGTCCTCAAGGAGCCGCATGAGGTGAAAATCTCATGTACGGTTCTGTAATAGCGATGAGAACATTGATGTTATTATCGGTTATGATTTTCTAACAGTTCGAGTATCGTTGATATAGTTGAGGCTCAATCAAAATATGGTTTTTGGGGAGGAATTTGTGGCTTCAACCTATAGGGTTTGTTATTTTTCTAATTTCTTGCTTAGCAGAATGCGAGAGATTACCTTTTGATTTACCAGAAGCAGAAGAAGAATTAGTAGCGAGTTATCAAACCGAGTATTTGGGTATAAAATTTGGTTTATTTTATGTTGCTTCCTATCTAAATCTATTAGTTTCTTCGTTATTTGTAACTGTTCTTTACTTGGGTGGTTGGGATATCTCTATTACATACATATTCGATTATGAATTTTTTGAAATAAATAAAGCATATAAAGTCTTTGGAATGACAATTAGTATCTTTATTACATTAACAAAAACTTTTTTGTTCTTGTTCATTTCTATAGCAACAAGATGGACTTTACCCCGACTAAGAATAGATCAACTATTAAATCTAAGATGAAAATTTCTTTTACCTATATCTCTCAGTAATCTATTATTAACAGCTTCTTTAAAATTCTTTTCACTGTAAAAGGAATACCATATTCTATATTCACGACTTGCTCAAACAAGAGAAAGAAACAGACATAAAATTCTTTAGAGATATTACAATATGTTCCCTATGGTAACTGGGTTCATGAATTATGGTCAACGAACAGTACGAGCCGCAAGGTACATTGATCAGGGTTTCATGATTACTTTATCCCATGCAAATCGTTTGCTTCTAACTATTCAATATCCTTACGAAAAATTAATTGCATCGGATCGTTTCCACGGTCGAATCCTTTTACATGGATAACATGTTTTATTTAGTTGGTGGATTGTAGTACTCTCTCTTTATTAGCTTTAATTGATCTTAAAACTTTGATAATCAATGATTTAGTCACTATACCTTTTAAATTATGACTAAGACATTTTTATAGGGGAATTAGATTTATTGTGATTATCGTTGATATTGATGCATTGAGTTGAATTTTGAAATGAATTTTGTGTTTTTACTAGATCTTGCACGAATCAATTAAAGTGGTGAAGCTACCAAGCAAGTGATCAACATCTGGTTAGTGACAAAAGTTGTTGTAATATAGTTACTTGTGACAATATCTTGTTGTATTTAGTTTCTTTGTAAAATTTTTACCAAGTTTGGTTATTATTGCTTGTATTTAGTTTTATTTTATTTTATTTTTATTGTTATACACGAAAGTTCTTATTTATGTTTGTATTTTTTTTTTGGTTAAAATAAGACTACTTGATAATGTAAATCATATGTGTAATAACAAGATTCAAAGAAATAACAAACTATCAAGACATATTTTATTGACAATATAAAAGTGTCTTAAATATGAAATTTTGTATCAACAAAAATGTGTCGTGATAAAACACTGGTTGACTTAAAGTATTTGTCATGGTTTAAATATTCTCAACGACAAAGTGTCATGGATCATATATTCTTGACAAGAAAAAAATGTCACTATATATTCTTTTTCGACATTTTATTATTGTCATCAATACTCATTGCGCTACAACAATAAAGCCAGTTTGAGTTAATTGATGACAATTATAACTTGTCATAGTAAACTTGACAGTGACAATTTTAAGTTTCATTATTGTCATTAAAAATTTAATTACAACATTTTTTTTTTAAATTGTCATTTATATTCATACCTTTATATGCAATATAACGACACAAAATAAGTGTCAAATATTTTGATTGTGACAATTGTTAAATGTTATAAATCAAGAACCCAAAAGTACAACGATCAACTAGGTGCAGCAATCGATGGTTGGATGATCATGTCCAGATGACATTCTCTGCAATATTCTTTCTTTCATTGATACTCAAATCCTCATTGGAATCCTTTTTCTTGTATAAAAAGAATGGAAAATCTTTTGGCTTTCAACCGCATCTTTAAGCTTCCACCGTCGCTCTTACTCTTGCCCTCATCTCCGATGAATAGTGTACTTTGTGCGTTCTAACTCACTGTCTTGCCCATTCTCCATTGTTAAACTTCACAAACTTAATCTTCTCTTTCCATGAACACCCGTTAGGCACTAGTCGAGATGTAACATTGTCTACAAAATTCAAAGTACTTTTGTAGTTTTTTCATACATCTAACATTGGCGGCCTCTTATAATTTCTCTATATTATAAGAGGATTTTTTACATCTTTCTTTTTAGATTCATGCATCTAAACTCTTGTTTACACTCACCTTAGTTTGGTTTGGTTTGGTTATTTTCGTTCTAGTTTCATTCATCTCAACCAAAACTAGTTTCTGCCATGGTCTTTTTTTTTTTTTCTTCCCTAAATGAAAATTATTTCATTCTATCCGCTAACATATTTGCATTTTGCTCATCTAATAATGAGTTCTTTTTTGTAACATAATAACACGTAGGCATGTTCATGTGTGTATGTATATTCTCCCAGCTTTCCAACTTCCGAAGTTGGAATGTCCAACCCCAAATCACTTCTAGATGTGTTTTAGGTGATTTAGAGTAGGTTTAAACATGTTTTAGATAGTTTCGTTTGGTATTCACCCCAAAAAATAGACTATTGTAACCTAGACTATTTTAGTTTAGAAAATTTTGTACAGATGCCCCTTTCCAGGGCCTAAATGGAAAATGGTCTAAGGTTAACAAACGCTCAAGACATGGTCTTCTGCTTACGTCATCCACTTGTGAAAGTACCAATTTGACCCCAAAACGTGCACGAAGGCCTAATGCTCCCATTTAGTCTCATTCCTTCCTCTCGCACGTCATTCCTTCATCTCACTTCTTTCTCTCGTTCCTCATTAGATGCAACTGCAATTTGTTCTGTTTAGATTCTTCCTCTTGCTTCTTGCTTCTTCCTCTTACTGCAAAAGAAGAAGGCATAAGAAGAAATACGCAGAAGCAGAAGGAAGGAGAAGAAAAAATTGTAGATCAAGAGTTAGAAGAACACATATGTAGAGAAAAAAAAAAAGAAACAAAATGAGGGAAAAGAAATGAAGAACAAGCGAACAAGTGAGGAAGAAATCCAGTACATGAGTGAAGTAAAATAAGCTCAATCATTCAACCATATATTCAACAGTCGTTTACATTTCTTTTTCTTTACAGTTTGTTTTTGTAACTACTTGTATTAGACAAATGTATAAATATGCATCATTTACAATTCGTAGAAACAACTACAGAAGCTTACAAGAAAGCTAAAATCTGTAAAGAAAAAGTATGACTTAACTCTTGAATAAAAACTATTCTCCTTCCTGTGGATGTAGGCATCGTTTGCCAAACCACGTATAACATTTGTGTAGATCTCTTCCTCTTCTTTTCTTTTACAAGATTGCATATTCATCATCTTCTTCATACTCATGGCAATCACTTGAAATAATCAGAAAGAAAGAAAGGGTTAGCAAATTTTCTGCATACGATAGAGAGAACGAGAGAGAGAAAGAAATTATTGTTCTGAAAAAATCCCATCAGAAACAGAATAGTCATTCCTTTCCGTCAGGCAGAAGATAGTGGATTATTCCATGTGGTGCACATCAGCTGGAAGATCGTGGAGAAAGGAGGACCAAGTTTTCTACCAACCAATTTAATTTGGGGCAAAATAACTTGGTGGATCACGATTTGGATCAACAAACAAGGGCAACATTTCATCATTTGGGCTTTCACAATTCATGATATCAAGTGTGCAGGCCTAACAGTGAGGAATGAACGAGAATTCACAGTAGCGTCTAGCCTTCGCGTGTGTTCTAGGAACAAATCGGTACTTCGCACGTGGCTAACAGAAGAGAAGGCCTATTTTTTAAGATTTTTTTTGCTCTGGGCCATTTTTCATTTGGGCCCTAATAGAGGTCATTCGTACAATTTTTTCTTCTTTTAGTTTGTACCTTAAATATAGATTATTATGATGTATTGGCTATTATAACTCACGTTGGTGTCTCAAACACCCAACAGTGTAATCAAAATAAGAAAATAGAGTGGTTGGTCCATGAGACAGACTTAGCATTTCTCAAAAATATACTCCAAATTCCAAAGGAAATTCGTCTCAAAAACCAGGGATTCAGTTTCTTGCAGCGAACGTGACCTTCAAAATCTCTCTCCTGTGCCCTTTGATTGCCGATCATGAATGACCTGGATAGTATCAGCATTCTATCCGACTCCCTTCTTCATCAGATTCTGTCTTTCTCGGAAATAAAATTAGTGGTTCAGACTTGTGTAAGACCCTTTGCCTTAATACTTTTAATACTCTACTTCGTTGTTTGCTCATTTGCTAGTATATGGAGGACATCCTTTTACAGTTTGTTTGTTTGTTCGCTACTTTTTGTGATTTTGTGGTTTCCTACTTAGGGTTGCTAATTACTTCTTACTTTTGAATTCTTGACTAGGGAATCTTATCAGAGTCCCCCTCTCTTAGTTTAATTATGTTTGTAAATATTTATGAAAATGTGTATCTACCAATCTTTTAAAATGAGTTCAAAGCATAGGCCAAGGTGTGCATTAAGGCAAAGGGCTCATTGCTTTTCTAATTCTTGCTCAAAATGTTCTGAGAGTTCTCATATTTGTGGGATCGGTATGGCAATCTTGGAGGGGTGAATAGAGTTTCTTAATATTAATTAAAACTTTTTAATTAAGTAGGTTCAGTTAACCAAATTAATAAACCTTTTTTAGAAAGTAATTTAAACAATAAATTTAATCCAAAATAATTAATAAATAAGATTAGATAAGATTTTAGCAACATTAGATAAGATTTTCTTTTTAACTAATTGACTTTTCACCCTCTTTTTCTCAAAGATATTCTTTTTATGAGTATTTTTCAATTTGAAACAATATAGGTCTAACATGACTTTTAACTCCACAAAAGTGATATATAGACACAAATTTTGATTTCACATAGATATCTCTAGCCTTTTTATGATTAGACACAAGTTTAGCACCATTCATGCAATGAGTTTTAGCAAATGAATGTTTAGGCCTAAACTTTGATTTTTCAAGCTTATCCACAAAGTTCACATTATGAGCAAGATTTGGTCTAGTATGAAATTATTTATGCACAAACTTTGAATCTTCATGAATATGTTTAACTTTGCTTTGGCACAAAATTAGATACACTAGGCAAAGCATGTAGCCTAGTTGATACATATAAGAGACGCTTTTAACAAAAGTAGGGCTTTTAGGAGTGGATGAACAATGACCAATTTTTATTCATATAGCCTAATCCATTTCTATCATTGGAAGATTTACTCATGTCAATAATTTTGTTTCATTTTTGTGCACCACTAGCCAATTTATTTATGGACCTTCTTTTTTTTTTTTTTTTTTTTTTTTTTTTTTTTTTTTTTTTTTGTAATTTCAAGCTTTTTATTAGCAAACAATCCTTTCTTTTTAAGCATATGCAAAAGATCATTTTTCTTATAAATATCACATTCAAAAAATTTAATTTGGTCAACAAGAGACAAACTTATCTTTTTCTAAACATTTATTGCTATTTTTCAAATCAAGAATTTTATCTTTTAAGGTAGCAATTTCATCTTTCAACTCTAAAGAACAATATCTAATTTTCTCATTTTTATTTCTTAAATGATTCACTTCAAGTTTCAACTCACAAGGTAAAGATTTAAGTTCATCATTATTCTTTTAAAAAAAAAAGTAATTCTATCATTCAATACAATCTTCTCAGTGGTGTGGCAGAAGATCCAACTCTCGAGGAAGCGAGGGACCTAAGGGGGAGGCTCTTTCAAAGCTTTCCCGTGCCTCTCTGACTTTCTTACAACATTCATCATGCAACAAAGAGTTATTAGCTCTATTCTTTAAACAAGAATTTTCATCATTCAAACTTCTTTCTCAATAATCAAGATCTTATGTCTCTTTGATAATTTTAAATATTTAGAGCTAACATTTTCAAGATCACATTGCATGCTTTTAAATGCATCATATAACTCATCATAAGTTGGGGATTTGTGATTTACCTCATTTCCATCACCGAAATATTCTTTATCCGAATTAACCATTATGTACAAAGAGATTTGATCACATTTTTCCTTTTTTACTTCATGAAACTTTTCTTGATTATGAGAATTATAATTCTCCTTCATATCAAATAAATCATTAGTATCACAAGGAGAATTTTCTAAACTATACATATTATCAAGAAAATTCCAAATATCATATGCACATTCAAAATGTAAGATTTTATCACATATTTGTCTATCAAATGCACAATATATGATATTTATGGCTTCAGATAAATCAAACTCACAAAAATACAAAATGTTGAAATCCATAGCAAGCACAAAAGTTTTCATTCTATTTTTCCAAGCATCATAGTTTCTATTACTATCAAAGAATGGAGGTCTAACAACACAATCATCTAAAGTTGCTATAACTCTAGCAATTAAACTTTCAAATAATTTTTCAAAATATTAATAAGATACTTTATATATATCAAAATAATATTAAAAAATAATTTATGTAGAAGAGCTTCTCGCTGTGATACCAATTGTTAGAGTGAAACTGCTACTCTGCTCTTTTTGGGTATGCGGATATAAATCTCATCGACTCTTTCCACGGATTTAAGTCTAACTGCTACTCCGCTCTTTTTGCGAGTTCAAGAACAAACTCAATCATTTCCACAGTTAACAATCAAACCGTTACAACCGCTTTTTTTTTTCGGGTTCAAGAGCAACCTTTACAAAAGTTTGGAATTGTTAAAGAATACTCTTACAACTCTTTTAATAGAGTGAAGTTATAATATTATGCTTACAACAAACCAATCCTCACCACATAAAATATCTCTCTCAAGAATAAGATGAAAAGAAGAAAATTGAAACTTGGAGAGAGCAATAATGGAGACTTTGTATTTTTGGAGGATGGAAAATAAGGAAAGTTGTTATGATTTGGAGAAGATGAATTTAAATAAAGAGGAAAAGTTAATGGAGACTTTGTATTTTTGGAGGATGGAAAATAAGGAAAGTTGTTATGATTTGGAGAAGAAGATGAATTTAAATAAAGAGGAAAAGTTGTTGAAAATCACATTTAATTTAGACCATTGGATATTGGAAAAGAAAAATCAATGGTGGAGATTTTAAATTAAACTAGCCGTTATACAAAAAAAAATATTATATTAAATTTTTTTTCTTTTTAAATTCATTTTTTAAGAAAAAAACTCAACAGAATGCAAAAATATACCATGTGTCCAAAACTAGCCATTAGACTCAAATATAAAATAATATTAAATTCATTTTTTCTTTTATATACATTTTCTTTTTAAAATCAATCCAAAGACCAAAAACCCACTCTTCTATTGTTTCAAGTGGCACCTTTTAATTGGTCCACTTTGATGAGAAAACTTATCGATTTTTTCATTATTTCGGTCATATCTTCTTCGTTTGAACTCCGATTTGAGTGATTCGAATTGCATTGGAACCATTGTTCCAAGCTCTACACAATTGATACTTCAAAACACTCAAATTATTAGTAAATAAAAGAAGGTTAGTTATCATCAAATAATTAAGTAATTAATTAATTTGGGATTAAGGCTAAACAATATTTTCATTTCCCTGTTTTTCCTTTCTTTCATTCAGATGTAGGAAACATTTAAAAGAAAACAATTCAAGGGGTAGGAAAGATTGAATATTCCAGTATGGTACTGAAGTGCAAGAACGTAGAATTGGCGAATTATATTTATGTCAAGTTTAATTTTTGCAACAAGATTATCAAAAGGGTATATTAAAAGTTTGAAAGATCATCTTGGAGGAACACATAAAAATGTTGTACCATGCATCAATACGAACAACACTAGCATCAACTACCATATAAATCACGAATAGGTCCTAAAATTCCTTGGGAAGAAATATTACTACTTGAAGCGAGGATTGACTTCAGTTTTGTTACAAGGATGATGAGAATTAATTAATGGTGTTAGGCTTGACAAGGGAAGTTCCAAGTACATTCAATACTAGAGAGGCTACTAAATTCTCGTTCTCTCGAATAAGCTGAGTTGTTATTGTTCTTCGGTTTTGTCTTACGCTCTTATTGTTTACACTAAAGTATAGTTTACATGTTCATGTAGTTCCTATCGCATCGTGTACTCGATCGTTTAGCTCCGTGTTAAATCGTCTATACGATCGTTTAGCTCCTCAACTGTCGTCTACACGATCATCTAGCTTCAATCAACTTTCGTCTACACGATCGTTTAATGTTTCCTCCAATAGTTTACTTAATTGATCTATGGTTTAATTCTTGGTGCATCGTCTATATGATCGTGTAACCATTCGGTAAACGACAGAAGGTTTTTCAAGCTTCAACATTCTATCTCCCTTGACTCTTGAATTGTTATCGACTGTTGTATCTAAGTGTTTTGTGATTGTTAACGTGAAGATCTTGTCATCTGGGACAACAAGTGGTATGAGAGCATAGTGAACAGTTCAAGACAGCTCCAAGATTTGAATTCTTGATTCAAAATAATTAATCTTGAAGACCAAGAATGGCAACTACCAGATATGAGATTGAGAAATTCGATGGCAAGACAGGCTTTAAATTGTGGAAAGCAAAGATTAAGACAGTCTTGAGGCAGCAAAAGGCTTTCTTGGCCATTACGGACCATGCAAAGTACCCTGAAACACTTTTTGAGGTAGACAAAGAGACTATTGAATCATATGCATATGGAACCACTGTTCTCAATATCATAGATAGTGTTTTGAGGCAGATTGTCGACCAACCTACTGCCTATGCCTTGTGGAATAAGTTGACAGAGATATATCTCAATAAAGATCTACCCAACAAAGCTTTCTTGAGGGAAAGATTCTTCACTTATAGGATTTATGCAACAAAGTCTCTCACAGATAATCTTAATGAGTTCAAGAGACTGTCTTCCGAGTTCAGATCAATTGGAGATAATATTGGAGAAGAGAATAAAGCATTCATACTATTGAATTCTCTACTAGAATCTTTCAAAGATGTGAAGATTGCATTGAAATACGACAAAGAAAGAATTACCACAGAAGCTATTATATCAGCTATGAGAGTTAGAGAGAACTTGAATTGCAAATGACTAAGAAGGATCAACCAAGAGGTGACGGCTTTTTCTCAAAGGGGAAGAACAAGAACAATGAGAAAGGCAAACAGAACAATGGTGATAAGTCCAAGATAAAGTGTCATTTTTGTCACAAAATGGGGCACATGAAAAAGGACTGCTATGCCTTGAAAAGAAAATTGAACTATCAGAACAAGGAGGGTAAACAGACTGAGGCAGCGGTAGGAGAAAATTCCCTAGTTTATTCAGATGCCTTAGCTGCTACTAAAGAAGGTGGAGATCAGAATACAATGGAGACTCAAGATTGGGTGTTAGATTTTGGTTGCTTAGTCCCACATGATACCATCCAAGGATAGTTTTGCACTTATAAGAAGTGGGTTGGTGGGCTGATCTATATGAGAAACAACAATACTTGCAGAGCTGGGGGAATAGGGTCTGTGTCCTTGAAAATGCAAGATGGTTTAGTCAAATTGATAAGGAACGTGAGACATGTTTCAACTTTGAAGAGGAATCTCCTTTCTTTGGGGATGTTCGATGCCATAGGCTGTGAATATAGGGGTATGAGAAGCACCTTTGAAATTATTAAGGATTCTAAAGTGGTTTTGGTGGCAACCAAGGTAAATGGTTTATATGTCATCAAGGATGTGCAAATGGCACAGTCGACTTTGTTAGCAACTGATGAGGAACCTATTGAAGATGAGTTGTGCCACAAAAGATTCTCTCATATCAGTGTGAGGGGGCTGCAAGTGCTATCTAAATAGGGAATTCTACCAAGGGGTGTTGGAGATAACCTTAAATTCTGTGAACATTATATATTGGGCAAAGCAACAAGACAACAATTCCCCAAAGGACAACACACTTCAAAGGAAATCCTTGAATATGTGCATTCAGACTTGTGGGGGCCACCTCACTCTCCATCTCTTAGTGGAGCAAGGTACTTTCTTTCATTTGTAGATGACTACTCAAGGAAGAGTTGGGTTTACTTTTTAAAATCCAAAGATGAAGGATTTAATAGATTTAAAGAATGGAAGACCTTAATTGAGAAGCATACCTCTAAACAAATTAAACACTTGAGAACTGATAATAGTTTAGAGTTTTATGGAGAGAAATTCAATTTTTGTTGCAGTGAACATGGCATAGTAAGGCATAGAATCATGAGGCACACATCTTAACAAAATAGAGTAGCTGAAAGATTAAATAGAATAGTACTGGAAAAAGTAAGATGTCAGTTGTCCAATGCCTTATTGCCTGAAAAATATTGGGCTGAAGCTGTCTCCTACACTATATACACTCTTAATAGATGTCCTCATAAATCCATAGAGCTGAAGACTTCTGAAGAGAGGTGGACAGGGCAACCATCTAAGCTGGAACACTTAAAAGTGTTTGGTTGTGTAGGTTACGTGCACCAACGCTAAGAAAAGTTGAAACTAAGGGCTGTAAAGTGCATGTTCTTAGGCTTTACACCAGGAGTAAAGGGCTTTAGGTTGTGGCATCCAGTTGAAAAGAGGTGTCTGAATAGTAGAAATGTGGTTTTTAGAGAAAATGAGATGTTCATGATGTCAGAACAACCATCTTCTACAGTTACAAAGACTAGTAACACTAGATTTAAGGTGAAGCCTCAAAATGATCATGAAGCTTCTACTTCCTCTCAAAATCTAGAGTTAAAAGGTGATAAGGCTGCTGAAATCAGTGAGCATATGTCAAGTGATCAAGTTGAGACACGTGTGGAGTTACACAACTATTCATTGGCAAGAGACAGACCTAGAAGAACAATTGTACAACCAGCAAGTTACCAAGAGTCTGATTTTGCTAGCATAGCATTGAACGCTGCCATTTCTTCGAGTAATAATGAACCTTCCAGCTTTGAAGAAGCAACAAACAGCCCGGATGCTAAAAAATGGATTGAGGCTATGAATGATGAAATGAAGTCCCTCAATCAAAATGACACTTAGAAACTAGCACCTTTGCCTAAAGGGTACAAACCTATCTCATGCAAATGGATTTACAAATAAGAAGAGATTCAGGTGTACAAAAGTCTAGGTTCAAGGCTAGGCTTGTTTCTAAGGGGTTCACTCAAAAGGAAGGCATTGACTACGATGAGGTGTTTTCTCCAATTGTGAAGCATACTTCCATCTGGCTACTCCTTTCCTTAGTTGTGCAAAAGGAATTAGAGTTAGACTAGTTGGATGTAAAGACAACCTTTCTACATGGGCTGTTGAATACAATTTACATGAAATAACCTCAAGGCTATGTGGAAAGTGGAGAAGAAGACCTAGTGTGTTTTTTGAACAAGTCCATATATGGCCTCAAACAGTCACCGAGATGCTGATATGAGAGATTTGATGAGGTGATCTCCAAGATGCGGTTCATGAGGAGCTCATATGATTGGTGTGTTTACACAAATTCTAGTAGCTTCAAGGAATCAGTCTATCTACTTTTCTATGTAGATGACATGCTGCTGATCGAGAGATCCAAAGAGGAATTGAAGAAAGTGAAAATTCTTCTTAAGAGGGAATTTGATATGAAAGACCTAGGGGAGTCAAGGAGGATCCTAGGCATTGAGATCGAAAGAGACAGAAAACAGGGTAGATTGCTTGTTAGTCAATCTGAATATTGTTCAAAGATATTACAGAGGTTTAAAATGGAGAATGCTAAGCCAGTAGGTACTCTTCTTGCACCTCACTTCAAGCTTTCAGCTACAGTAGTCCAAAGAGCACAAATGAAAAGCATTTAAACCATATGAAGTTTGTCCCTTATTCCCAAGCAGTAGAATCTCTTATGTATCTTACGACTTGTCCTATGCAACAAGTATGGTCAGTAGTGAAGGAACTCTTATACAAGAGTACTTAGGAATGAAAGCGGATCTTTCTGATTTTATTGTGACAAAATTTCCACACACACATTCTAACATACAGATATCCATTGTAAACACTAATTACTGGCATGCTTTCACAAATAAATACAAAAGACCGAGAGACCTACCAGTTGAAGACAGTTTTCACAAGAACTCGGTCCAACGCAAACAAACTCCTCTCGTTTCTTCTTGTCCAGCAAGCCGTCGCCTAGCAGCACCCCGGTCGTCTACACGATCAGTAACGCACGAACAACAAGCAATCGGGGATGACACCACCACTCGAAACCCTCAGTATTCTCAGAGTGAGAATCCAAAGGGTGGACTTTGATGGAATTGGTAGAGGGGAGGAGGAAAAGTGATCGTGTAAAACGAATAAACAAGTAGGAGAAAGGAAAAGACTACCACATAGTCAGGTGCTTGTCGTTTAGGTTAGGGTACACGATCGTGTAGTAAACACTAAGCGATCGTTTATCACAAGGTAAGCGATCGTTTAGTTGGGCTCGACGTGCTAAGCAATCGTCTAGTAAACGTAAGCGATCTTTTAAATAATCGCGGGCAATCGCTTAGGCAACGCGGGTGTGCGATTGTTTAGGAGACAGGCACTATCGTAAGGATCTCAATGCTAAGTGATCGAATAGTAATCACACTGTGAGTGAATTTTCGTATCTTTTGCAAAATGAAAACTATTTTCATTTTTATTCTTCAGTTACAATAACTGAATTGAACTTCCCACTTTCTCACGAATCCGGAGAAAAACATGGCCAGTTATCTCATAATCACCTAATTAATTAATTAATGAGTATAATCATATTATATTCTTAATCTATAGTTTAATATCATATATCAACTATAGTGTTTTCTCCTCTACTTGATATAAATAATATTTATATCCAATTTCCTCTAAAATAATGTATCCCATACATTTAGTCAATTATAACATATATAATTAACCAGCCCAATTATATCATATATAATCGAACTTCCTCTTGTCAATTTAAACATTTCAAATTGACCCAAAAACTGATTCTCAACTTGTATCCAAACTACCAAGGGAACCTTATGAACCTATGGCTCGAAGCTCCAACGGTACGTGAATAGCTGACTGAACTCTTTAGCCACGAGATCTACCACCCGTTAACTACCAGGCATTCCACTAAAGACCGATAGTTGAACTCTTCTTACCATAGATATATTTTTATGTCCATTGGATATAACTAATCATGAGTATGATAACCCTTCACAGATGTTCATAAGTACAGCTGGGCCAATTTACCATTTTCCCCTCTAGTTACATCTCACTCTTTAAGTACCATTGATCCCTCTAATGAAAAATAAAACATAGTCCAACTATGTGTGAACACCTCTCAGGCTAAGAGAATGTGTGTGGCGCCACATCATTCAAGCCCTAGAATCAGTCTTTAAGGGAGCTATCTATCTACTTACCCAAATTTCATCTTGTGTAGCTGAGTTTCCAGCTCCGAAATCAGACGAATCCCTAAAGTGGTAGGTTTGAGTCGGCGGCCTGGCCACTCGCACCTACGAAAATCAAAGGACCTCCCTCAATGGCAGCAGTTCCCAACTCACGCAAGATTGAGGTCATGTTACCTATGGTCATCCTAGTGAAGTGAAGTCTCTGTCATGAACGATGTTATATAACGAGACGTTAATACTTTGTGGTTAGGTCTGATACAAACTCTTTGTATAGGATGCCCCCACTCACATGTCCCCTACATGAATGATTAGGATCAAACCATCTGTGAAAAGTCACAATACTTGCAACTATTCCACAAAGCGAGCCGCATTCGTAGCGTTACCAGGATAAGGTTTCCCTCCTATCCATATACTACAGACCATTTTGGCTATCCCTTAAGACATGATCCACTTGTATGTCACCATGTACATGCTTAAGTTACATAAAAATAATCAGGGATGTTAGTTTTTTGGTTTGTGTAAAGCAAATAAAGCAATCAGATGAGCAAAATCAAGAAGTGAAGTAAAATATCATATATTATAAATCACAATCGTTCGTACAAACTGTTTACAAACTATAGGACACGAGACTTTAGGGCATCAATCCCAACAATCTCCCACTTGTCCTAAAGCGAAGTGGGGTGTACAAAACTAGTACAAAACAATAAACTAGGGTATAAAAGCCCAGTACAAGAAAATCTCCCACTTGCCCTAGTCCAGCCGTAGGCGGTCCTATAGACCTATGGTCTGAAGGCTCAAACATTGTAGCCGTGAGAGCCTTTGTAAACGGATCAGCAACATTGTGCTCTGAAGCGATCTTCGTGACAATCATGTCCCCTCGATGCACTATCTCGCGGATCAAGTGATACTTCTGCTCTATGTGTTTGTCGGCTGTAACTCCTTGGCTCCTTGAAGTTCGCCACAGCCCCACTATTGTCACAATAATGGATGATTGGCCTAGATATATCTGGAATAACTTTTACTTATGTCAAAAACTTTTTGAGCCAGACGACTTCTTTAGCAGCTTCGCAAGTCGCTACGTACTCCGCATCCATAATGGAGTCGGCAATGCACCCCTGCTTAGTGCTTCGCCACACTATAGCTCATCCGTTAAGAGGAAAGACTGACCCTGACGTGGACTTACAAGAGTCCCTATCAGTCTAAAAGTCAGAATCCGTATATCTAGTAAAGATCAAATCCTTAGATCCATACACGAGCATGTAGTCTCTCGTTCTCTGAAGATACTTGAGAATATTCTTCACTGCTATCCAGTGACCCTACCTGGGTTAGACTGATACCTACTGACTATGCCCATAGCGTAGCAGATGTCTGGTCAATTACAGAGCATCGTGTACATCAAACTGCCAACGGTAGATGCACATGGGACCCGTCTCATTTCCTCAACCTCTTGAGGCGTCTGAGGACACATGTCCTTAGACAAAGTGACTCCATGCCTGAACGACAGTAGGCCCCTCTTGGAGTCCTGCATCGAGTACTTGAGCAACATCTTGTCAATGCACGATGCTTGAGACAGTGCTAGGACTTTGTTCTTATGATCCCGAAAGATCTGTATACCCAGAACAAACTGAGCCTCTCCCAAATCTTTCATTGAGAATTGGGTCGCTAGATAGTTCTTAACGGCAGTCAGTAGACCTACATCATTCCCAATGAGTATTGTATCGTTTATATACAACACTAAGAAAACTACTGAAGCGTTGATGATCTTCTTGTAGACACAAGGTTCATCAACGTCTGGTCAAAGCCATACGACTTGATCGTATTATCAAACCGTATGTTCCAGACACCTGTTTTAGCTCATAAATGGACCGATTCAATTTGCAAACCCTTTGCTCTTGACCTTAGCTATGAATCCCTTGGGTTGCACCATGTAAATGGTCTCTTAAAGATTGCCATTCAGAAAGGCCGTATTGACGTCCATTTGCTAGATCTCATAATTATAATAAGCTGTAATGGACAGAAGGATATGGATCGACTTTAACATGGAAACAAGCGAGAAAGTCTCCTCATAGCTGACTCCCTATACCTAGGTATAACCCTTTGCCACAAGTCGAGCCTTAAAGGTTTGCACTTTTCAATCAGCACCCCGTTTACGCTTGTAGGTCCATTTACAACCTATAGGTCTTACCCCATCAGGCTGATCTACAAGATCCCATACTGAGTTGAAGTACATCGACTCCATCTCGAGATCTATGGCCTTGACCCATTCATCCCGGTCAACATCCTTCATTGCCTTCTGATAAGACAACGGTTCCTAAACGTCGCCATCTTGTACCAAAACTAGAATTTCTGTGAAACCTAGATAGCGAAGGGGCGGTTTCTCTACCTCCCACTGTTTCAAGGTTCCCTCAACTCTTGAGGTGGAACCGACCTACTAAATGAACTACCATCAACAACCCTTGCTGATGAAGCAAGATTTTCAACAACTCTTGTACCTTTGGGGTAGCTTACAAAGAGGCATAACCTCGACCGTGGTTCCAACTTCTTGGGATTCGCCTCAAGCACATGTGCAGGGCAACCCCAAATGTGGAAGTGACATAAACTAGCTTTATGCCCGTTCCACAACTCCAAAGGTGTTCTCACAACACTCTTGGAAGGAACACAGTTGAGTATGTATACCGCAGTTTCCACTGCAAAACCCCAAAACAAATCCGGTAAGGAAGCATAACTCATCATTGAACGAACCATATCCAACAAGGTTCTATTTCTCATCTCCGGTACACCATTCTGCTGAGGTGTACTCATTGCTGAGAGTTGGGAAACGATTCCATGTTATATCACATAGTCCTAGAATGCCAAGTCTAAAAACTCTCCACCTCGATCTGATCAAAGTGTTTTAAACCGTCTATCCAATGCATTTTCAACTTTAGCCTTGAACTCTTTGAACTTTTCAAAGGATTTAGACTTCTGTTGCATTGGATAAACATACCCATACCTAGAGTAATCATCAGCAAAACTGATAAAATACTTATAGCCACCTTGGGCTCGCACATTCATAGGACCACAAAGGTCAGAATGTACTAACTCAAGAGGCTCTTTGGCTTGATAACCTTTTCCAGTAAAAGGTCTTTTAGTCATCTTACCCTCAAGGCAAGATTCGCACACCGGTAAAGAATTTTCTTCTAACTCACTTAGAAGTTCATTCTTCACCAATCTCTCAAGTTTGTTCTTTGGCTTGATTCGCACACCGGTTATGTAGATGCAGACTATGCAGGGGACTTGGACAAAAGACATTCAGTATCAAGCTATCTTTTCCTTTTGGGGGAACAATTTGATCAATTGGAAAGCTATTTTGTAGCCTGTTATTGCCCTTTCCACAATAGAGACTGAGTTCATCGCATTGTCTAAGGCTATGAAGGAAGGTTTGCGGCTGAAAAGTTTACTAAACGATTTCAACGTAACACAAACAAAAATCAGAATCTATTGTGATAACCAGAGCACAATATACCTATATAAGAATCAACAGTTTCATAGCAGAACCAAGCACATTGATTTTAAATATCATTTCATCAGACAAGAGATTGAGAAAGGGAAAGTCGAGATAGTGAGGATTCATACCTCTGATAATGCAGCTGATATGCTAACTAAAACTATTCCATTAAACAAGCTTGGCAGATGTTTGGACCTTCTCGGGTTTGAGTTACTTGAAAAAGGTTAGCTCAAGTCAGCTCAGTGAAGCAAGGAGGGAAGAAATTCTGGATGCTTACAAAGGTGAAGATTGTTACAGAAAGACTCGAAATCAAGAAGGACATCACTTCGGGCAGTTGAACCATTTTCGACCTCTTTCTGTTAAGTGTTGTAAACACCAGAGTTTCATTGTTGACCGAATCGCCTGCACATATATAGAGAAAAATGAATGTAAGATTACTGTAAGAGTGAATAAGAAATTGAGAGAGCAAGATATTCGTTCTGTAATACTTTGAAGAGTAATAAAAGAGGACCTCCCAATTTGTACAGTGGACGTAGGTTTTTAGCCGAACCACTTAAACTCCTGTGTCTTTTTTTCTTACCTCTACAATCATTTAGATTTTGCTAAAGTATCATTTACACGATCGTGTAGTTCCTATCGCATCGTGTACTCAATCGTTTAGCTCCGCATATAATCGTCTATACGATCGTTTAGCTCCTCAACTGTCGTTTACACGATCATCTAGCTTCAGTCAACTATCGTCTACACGATCGTTTAACGCTTCCTCCAATCCTTTACTTAATTGAACTATGGTTTAGTTCTTGGTTCATCGTCTATACGATCGTGCAACCATTTGGTAAAAGACAGAAGGTTTTTCAAGCTTCAACATTCTATCTCCTCTGACTCTTAAATTGTTATCGACTATTGTATCTAAGTGTTTTGTGATTGTTAACGTGAAGATCTTGTCATCTAGGACAACATCTTCAGTGTGTTGGACTATTTGAAGGATGCTTTTGCTTTGCCTATCTTTTGCTTTCTTTCTTCAAATGTGTGCTTTTCCTTCTTACTTTGTATTCATTAAGGTGCTTATTCTCATTTATGATATATTTCAATTTTGATTATTTGAAGAATCCTGGCTATAACTTAGGAATGGTTCTGAAATTTATTTAGTAGTCTTAGGTCATTTGATAACATATTTCGTTTTTTGTTTTTATTGATATGATTCTTTTTTTTTTAAAAAAAATAAGTTAAAAATAAATACTTAATTTTATACCAAATGAACATGAGATGAAAAGTTATCGTAAAAATAGTTTGATTTCATTTTTATGAAGAAAAAAAAATATGTCAAACTGAAATTATTTTCTTGTATTTTATTAATATATTATTTTTGTTAATTTTATTCATTTTATTTGTGATTAATAAGCACATTTAAAATATTGATATCATTTTATCAATATAAAATTCCAAAGGGAAAAATACATTTTTGGTCACGGTTGTGTTGAGTCTTGGGCCAATTTAGTCTGAGGAATTAGTTTAAAAGGGATTTTTTATTTAAATATTTCAGTTTAAAAAATAATTAGTGAAATAGGATACTTCGAAAACTATTACTGGTGGTTACAATTTAGTCACACCAGTATTACTGGTGGTATAATGCTCTGGCGACTTTTGTATCTGTTTATGGCACCAAAGTGGCGAAGGAGGATCCTTTTCTTACTTAGTGGAATCATCATGTTCGTTTTTCAGGTGAGTACATTTTTTTGTTTAGCTTGTTTAAAGTTTTCTTTAATTATTAAACTAATGAGAATTTTATTTCTTGTTCTTCAAAAGCATTTTCTTTCTTGATTGTATTGATTCTAATAAAATTGTATTTGTAGGTTTTGGTGGCTGTGTTTATTGCCTGGAAATTTGGAGTTTCTGGTGAGGTCACTTATCTACCCAAATGGTATGCGGGTGTCATGGTGTTGTTCATATGTGTTTATGTTCAAGCCTTTGCATGGTCTTGGGGACCTCTGGGATAGTTGGTTCCAAGTGAAATTTTCCCACTTGAAATCCGATCAGCTGATCAAAGTGTAACGGTCTCAGTGAACATGTTCTTTACCTTTTTGATTGCTCACATCTTTCTCACCATGCTCTGCCATATGAAATTGGGTTGTTCTTCTTCTTTGCTTTTTTTGTGGCGTTGATGACCTTATTCATCTATTTCTTCTTCCCGGAGACAAAAGGTATTCCAATTGAAGAAATTTAATGTGTTTGGAGACAACATTGGTTTTGGAGTAGATATATGCCTCAACAACGTGCTAAAGTCCATCCCCAAGTTTAGGATTTGAAGTCCAAATCCGTATAACTTGCACTATTTTTTTCCTTCTATAGTCTTAGTATTTGTTTACCATGTTAGCCCTTTTTTTTTTTTTTTTTTTTTTTGTTATTTCCAAACTTCTACCCTTGTATATAGTTTTATTCTCATGGAATAAAAATTCTCTTCCAATTTTAATTCCTATTTTCTCTGTTTTTAATGCCACCTTAAATTTATGGTGTTTTTCAACGGTTGAATAACATAATGCTTAGAAGTAAATTAAAAAACTATTTTGCTTTGTAAATTCTCAAATAGACTTTTATTTGCCACAGCCCCGCTATTATCACAATACAGTGTGATAGGAAAATCCATATTTGAAACAACTTCCAAATCTAAAAGTAACTTCCTCAGCCAAATAGCCTCCTTAGCTATTTCACAAGCGGCTACGTATTCGACTTCCATAGTGGAGTCTGCGATGCATCCTTGCTTGATGCTTCACCATACTACAACCCCCCCAATCAGAGTAAACACTGACCCCGATGTCGATTTGCGAGAATCTTTATCGGTCTGAAAATTAGAGTCTGTGTATCCTGTAAGGATCAGATCCTTATCTCCATACATGAGCACGTAGTCCCTCGTTCTCCGAAGATACTTGAGGATCGTCTTGACCGCCGTCCAGTGATCAAATCCTGGATTGAACTGATGCCGACTGGCAATCCCTACTGCATAACAAATATCAGGTCTAGTACACAACATTGCATACATCAAGCTTCCTACAGTAGAAGCACAGGGAATCCGTCTCATCTCCTCAACCTCTTGAGGTGCCATAAGACATTGATCCTTAGACAAAACGATTCCATGCCTAAAGGGTAATAAGCCCCTCTTGGAATCCTGCACCTTGTACCTGATCAACATTTGATCAATGTGCGATGCCTGAAACAGGGGTAACCGTTTGTTCTTACGATCCCGAATGAATTGGATCCCGAGAACATACTATGCCTCACCCAAATCTTTCATTTGGAACTGGGCAGCTAGCCAACTCTTAATGTCAGTTAGATAACCTACATCATTCCCAATGAGTAGGATATCATCCATATACAGTACCAAGAAAGATACTGAACTGTTGATGGCCTTCTTGTAAACACAAGACTCATCAACATTCTGATCAAAGCCAAATGACTTGACAACAGTGTCAAATCTGATGTTCCAAGATCTAGATGCTTGTTTCAGCCATAAATGGACCTATTAAGCTTGTAAACTCTTTGCTCTTGATCTGGAACTATGAAACCCTCTGGTTGAGTCATATAGACGGTCTCTTCAAGATTATCATTAAGAAAGGCAGTCTTGTCGTCCATTTGCCATATTTCATAATCATAAAATGTGGCCATGGACAGGAGAGCCCAGATAGACTTGAGCATGACAATAGGTGAGAATGTTTTCTCATAGTCAACTTCCTCAACCTAGGTATAACCCTTCGCCACAAGTCTAACTTTAAAGGTTTGCACCTTTCCATCTACACCTCTCTTTCGCTTAAAGATCCACTTATACTCAATAGGTCTTACCTCATCAGGTGGATCAATAAGCTTTCAGACGTTATTGAAGTACATAGACTTCATTTCCTGGTTCATGGCTTTAACTCATTCATCTTTGTCAATATCCTCCATTACTTTCTTAAAAGACAACAGATCCTCGACTCCATCAATTGTAATGACGTTTTGGGCTTCAGTCAAACCCATGTAGTGATCCGATGGGTTCATAACCCTCCCACTACGTCAAGGCAGTCTCAACTCTTGAGCTGGTTGGCTGGATGTACCGACCTCAACAACTCTTGTTGAACCCCCAGCAGTCTCAGTCTCACTAGAGATTTCACGTAAAACGAGCTTACTTCGTGGCTTATAATCCCTCATGTGGTCTTCTTCCAAGAAGATAGCATTTGTAGAAATAAACACTTTGTTCTTACTCGGATCATAGAAGTATCCACCTCTCGTTTCCTTGAGGTAGCCTACAAAGAGGCAAACCTTCGAACACGGTTCCAACTTCTTTGGATTAGTTGCTAGCACATATGCCGGACAGCCCCAAATTCTAAAGTGGCGTAAACTACCTTTACGGTCTCTCCATAACTCAAAAGGCGTTTTAGAAACACTTTTTGTGGGAACGTTGTTCAGGATATAACATGCAGTTTGCACTGCATAACCCTAAAATGAGTCTGGAAGATGAGCATAACTCATCATAGACCGAACCATGTCCCACAAGGTTCCATTTCTCCTTTCTAATACACCATTCTACTGAGGTGTACCGAGGGCCGAGAGTTAGGACACAATCCCATGTTTTATCATATAGTTCTGGAATTGGAGGTCCATATACTCTCCACCACGATCAGATCGTAGTATTTTTATCTTCTTACCTACAAGTTTTCAACTTCAGCCTTATACTCATTGAACTTGTCAAGGGCTTCAGACTTACGTTGCATTGGGTAGAGATACCCAAACCTTGAATAATCATCTATGAAAGAGATGAAATGTCCATACCCATCTCGAGCTCTAACATTCATCGAACCACAGAGGTCTGAATGTACAAGCTCCAAGGCTTCCTTGGCTTTGTAACCTTTTCCAGTAAAAGGTCGTTTGGTCATCTTGCCTTCGAGGCATGATTCACATACCGGCAAGGAGTTTTCTTCTAAACTCTTTAGAAGTACACTTTCACTAACTTCTCAATTCTATTGAGGTTGATGTGACCTAACCTTAGATGCCAAAGATGGGTGTTTTTCTTAGGAGAAACTTTTGGTCTTTTAACTGTTGTTGCCATACTGAACATTTCAGTGTTAAACAAGGCTTTTATGACTAACAATCTTAGTTCATATAAGTTATTTTCCACTGAACCATAACCAATCTCCATTCCATTCTTGAAAATAAACACTTTATTCTCAGAAAAGGAGACGATATAGGCTTGTTCAATGAGACAAGAAACCGAGATCAAGTTCATCTTAATATGAGGAACTACAAAAACATTTATCCAGTAACAGATAACGTTTCTTGTCATCAAATAACTTCAGCCTGCCTACAGCAACAGTTGAAAGAACCTCACTAGTACCGACTCGAAGAGTCATCTCTCCTTGTGGCAACGTTTACCAGGAACTGAATCCTTAGTAAGAGGAACTGACATGATTAGTAGCACCTGAATCAAGGATTCAGGTAAAATCATCATTCTCTATCAAACATGTCTCCAAGACCAATAAATCATATTTACTGTCTTGTCTCCTTTTTTGGAGTGTAGTGGGATCGAGGTTGTTTACCACAAAATTTTTTTCACACGATTCTTTCCACTTTAAGTAATCGGTCATATTAAAATCTTTAGACGGAAATACTAACGAGTTGCTGAAAAGAAAAACACATTGACCTATGTTAGGTTTTAAGCAAATACCCATTGTAAAACAAAACAACATCCAATAAGGTTTTAGCAAAACTAATATGAACCCGTGTGACATCTAGTTTCACAATGATGCTTCAAAAGTTTAGGATAAAAGCCACCGAAGGGAGGTCAGTTATCCCTTCTCTGAATTGAGAAGTTCTAAACCAGTCATTAATACCAGAAAAACTCTTGCTCCTATAACGACTAGCCATCATTGATTTGGTCAAGAGATCATAACTTACTTAACAATCTCCTGTAAGTGTGACCCGCCATTTTAGGCCCTAGAGGTCCGCCCTAAAAAAGCCAACTCGAAGGAAAAAAATCTGGTTGGGGAAAAACCTAAAGCGACCCTATTCATTTCTGGAGTTCACCTTGATCTTGACCAACTGCACAAAACCCATCTGAAGAGGGATACTTAAAGGCGACACGAGGGAGTACAAAATGATCTAACGGTGTGAACCAATGACAGAGACCATAGAACGTATTGACACACACCCTTCACCCACGTACTATAAACACTCTCTCCGTTCACCTTGATATTGACTCATGCAATCACCATCCGAAGAGGGATACTCCTAGGGCACTACAAGACCAAGTATGAATCTCACGGTCTGAACATACAGGGAGAAACGTGAATGGAATCATAGACATATTAGATATATCTCCTCCTCCCATTGAATATTTTAAAACCTAGGGTTTAGCTTACTTAGAAAAAACACGGGTAAAGATTTTAACTAAGTGACTTTTAGGTTTTCTCAAGAGTAACTTTTACCTTGGATAGTTAAACAACTTTTGATCATCATCCATTAAACACTTTGACGGAGTCTTTGACCAAATTGTCGCATGCTTGTTGAAAATCTATCTAATTCACCTTTCCAGGTAGATTCCCAGGTAGGGGTGTTACGTTTCCATCAACTTAAGAACCCCAGCCTAGCTAGAACCTGCCTTAGACAAAAGGTCCTTTATAGATAGATTTACAATAAATTTATTCTTTTATTTCAAATAATTTAATCCTATTAAATCGATTTTAAAAGATTAATCTAGTTTACTAAACTCTTTAGAACCACTTGAACTTAGGTCTATCTCAATCCAATTTTAAAACCCTTTTTTAAAAACTTGAGTTCACCCTAAGTCCGCTTGCAACTCTGAATTATTGATTTTAGGTCTAATTTCCTTTATAACACTTATAAATGGAAACAACCCCACAATGCAAAGCTAACACACGCAAGACATTCATAACGCTTATAAACAGCCTAAGTGTTATGTTCAATGCATTGTCCATTCATTGCTACTTCTTTTATATAACACTTATACAAAATATCAATGAAACAAGCATAACATGCTTCCATTCACCCTTAGAATATAACACTTATATTAAAAGGATGATGCATGATAATGCTCACTGCATGCAAAATATAACTCTTATATTTCATGATGCATGTGCATGCTTTCAAGTAATTTCATCATGCTCGATTATAACTATTATAATACATGATGCATGAATAATTACACAACCTAAGGTGGGTTTTAAACTGTATGTCAAGCACTTTGGCATATAAGCACCATACATCACATGTATAAAAAACCAATGTGGATGAACCAGGTAAAATTACCTTAAATACACAAAAGGAAAGCTAACTATTACAAAGACAAGAACTCTTCGGTTCAAACAGGCGAACCGGGTCTTGAACCGCTCGGACAAAGCATCGCGTCTCCAACCATCGTGTACTAAACTCCCCGCGATCGTCTACACGATAAAACAAACGTTTTGCTCAATCGCTTACCAACGCTCCCAGAGCTAAACAATCGTTTAGCAAATACTACACGATCGTTTAGAAAAACCTAAATGATCGTTTAGCTATTACTACACGATCGTGTACCTTTTATTAAGCGATGAAGCCTGAGGTACACGGTCGCTTATCGCGCTCCGCACAGTGCCTGCCTTTCGCGATCATGTAAACGACTATGATGTCGCAAAGCACCATTACCTAAGCGATCGCTAATGACAAAGAAAGATACAAAGTCAAGGTTAATTCGATGGATTCTTCTCCTTCAAGAATTCAACATGGAAATCATTGATCACAAGGGGGCGGAGAACCAGGTTGCGGACCACCTATCAAGATTAGAAAAGCCAGAAGTTGACCGCAACCAGTCAGAGGTGAATGCAACCTTCCCAGATGAGCAACTGTTCAAAATTGAAGAATTACCATGGTACACAGATGTGGTAAATTATCTGATCTGTGCACAATTCTCGGAAAATTACACAACCCACCAAAAGAGGTGGCTTATACACGAATGTAAATCATGTTATTGGGATGAGCCAAATCTTTACAAGAGGGGGTCAGACCAGATCCTGCGTCTATGTGTATCAGAGACTGCTCACCAGTGCATATTATCCCAATGCCATGACTCGCCGTATGGTGGACATTTTAGAGGTCAATGCACAATAGCAAAGATGTTAAAAAGTGGATATTTTTGGCCAACTTTATTCAAGGACACAAGAGACTATTCAATGAAATGTGATAGGTGCCAACACACTGGAAACATTTCATGGAAGAATGCGATACCGATGAACATTATCTTAGAATTGGAGCTATTCGACGTATGGGTAATAGACTTCATGGGACTATTTCCACCATCAAATGGTCATAAATACATACTGTTGGCCGTCGATTATGTTTCCAAATGGGTTGAAGCGGTATCGTGTGTCGCAAGCGATGTGGCGATAGTCTTCAAGTTCTTACGGAAAAATATCTTCACTCGTTTTGGCACCCCACGTGCCATAATAAGTGATGAAGGCTCCCACTTTGTCAATGGCGTCATCAACAAATTTCTGCTCAAATATAATATCCACCATAAGGTCGTCGTCGTCGCATACCATCCACAGACAAACGTCCCAGCCAAGGTGTCCAATAGGGAAATCAAGCTAATCCTAGAGAATGTGGTAAAGCCTTTATGCAAAAATTGGGCCATGAAGCTGGACGACGCCTTGTGGGCATACAAAACTACCTATAAAACACCTATAGGCATGTCCCCATATGCACTGGTGTTTGGAAAGGCATGCCACTTATTGCTTGAATTGGAGCATAAAACAAAGTGGGCAGTAAAGAAACTCAATTTTGATTTGAAGACCGCAGAGGAAGCAAGAAAACTTCAGTTGATTGAGCTAGACGAATGGAGAACTCAAGCATATGAAAATGCCAAGATCTACAAGGAGCGCAAAAAACGTTGGCATGACAAACAATTATGCGAGAAGAATCTCCAAGTTGGACAGAAGGTCTTGTTATACAATTCTCGGCTACAACTTTTTCTGAAAAATTAAAGTCAAGATGGTCTGGTCCATTTATAATCAAAGAGGTATTCCCGCATGGTGCGGTTGAGTTAACCAATGCATTGGTCCCATCCTCATTGGCTTCGTTTGTAGCCTCTTGGGTTACCAAAACCTTTGGTCGTAAGAAGTCCATGCTTCTTGGAAGCTTTGTGTTCTTAGTTGGTGCTATCGTTAATGCGGCAGCTATAAACATAGCCATGCTCATCATTGACCGTATTTGTTTGGGTATTGGGGTTGGATTTTCACTTCAATCTATTCCACTTTATGTTTCAGAGATGGCCCCATCTAAATATCGAGGTTCTCTCAATGTTTTTTTCAACTTTCTATTACAATTGGTATTCTAGTGCCTAATTTTATCAACTATGGTACTGCTAATATTCATGGTGGATGGGGATGCCGAGTAAGTTTGGGTGGTGCATCTGTGCCTGCATTGTTCATTACTATCTCAGCTCTATTCCTTCCTGACACTCCAAACTCAATGTTGGAGAAAGGCGAAGTAGAGAATGCAAAGGTCATGCTCCAACGCATTCGTGGTGTGTCCTAAAAGGATGTAGAGGTAGAATTTCAAGATATTGTGGCGACGAGTATGGCTGCCAAAGCAGTGAAGCATCCATGGAGGAATTTGAGAGAGAGACAAAATAGGCCACAGTTGGTAATGTCGATTTTAATCCCATTTTTCCAGCAATTGACTGGTATTAATGTGGTCATGTTCTATGCTTCTGTGTTGTTCAAGACCATTGGTTTTGGAGACAATGCTTCTCTTCTTTCATCTGTCATTACTGGTGGTATTAATGCTCTGGCGACTTTTGTATCTGCTTATGGCACCGATAAGTGGGGAAGGAGGATCCTTTTCTCACTTGGTGGAATCATCATGTTCGTTTTTCAGGTGAGTACATTTTTTCTTTAGCTTCTTTAAATTTTTCTTTAATTATTAAACTAATGAATGTTATTTCTTGTTCTTCAAAAGCATTTTCTTTCTTGATTGTATTGATTCTAATAAAATTGTATTTGTAGGTTTTCATGGCTATGTTTATTACTTTGAAATTTGGAGTTTCTGGTGAGGTCGCTTATCTACCCAAGTGGTATGCGGGTGTCATGGTGTTGTTCATATGTGTTTATGTTCAAGCCTTTGCATTGTTTTGGGGACCTCTAGGAAGGTTGGTTCCAAGTGAAATTTTTCCACTTGAAATCCGATCAACTGCTCTAAGTGTAACGGCCTCAGTGAACATGTTTTTTACCTTTTTTAGTGCTCAAATCTTTCTCACCATGCTCTGCCATATGAAATTTGGGTTGTTCTTCTTCTTTGCTTTTTTTGTGGCGTTGATGACTCTATTCATCTATTTCTTCTTGCCGGAGACAAAAGGTATTCCAATTGAAGACATGTCATGTGTTTGGAGACAACATTGGTTTTGGAGTAGATATATGCCTCAAGAACGTGCTAAAGTCCGTCCCCAAGTTTAGGATTTGAAGTCCAAACCCTTATAACTTGCACTGTTTTTTTCCTTCTATAGTCTTAGTATTTGTTTACCATGTTAGTTTTTTTTTTTTTTTTTGTTATTTCTAACTTTTTACTCTTGTATATGGTTTTATTCTCATGGAATAAAAATTTTCTTCCAATTTTAATTCCTGTTTTCTCTGTTTTCAATGTCACTCTAAATTTATGGTCTTTTGCAACGGTTGAATAACATAATGCTTAGAAGTAAACTCAAAAACTATTTTGCTCTGTAAATTCTCAAATAGACTTTTATTTATTCAAAATATTTTCTCTCAACAATCGTTCCTTTTTAAATAAAAATAAACTTGAAAGTTTGAATAAGACGAAGTACAGTAATTTGTTTTTAAAAAAATTGAATAAATCAAATTCATCCAAATATCTTCAATATTGATATCAAATTTATACAAATTGAATGAGTTAATTAATTAATTAAAAAATGAAACGATTAATCCAATCGCCGAAAGACAAGGAAATATCAAGAGAAACTCAAATATAAAAAGGAGCAAAAAGAGGGGGAAATAAAGAGAAAAAAGACAGTTTAGTTCTGTTTAAAATTTGAATATAGAAAAAGGATAAAATCCAATCTATAACAATATATAATGCTACTATTTTTTAAAAACAGTTTGCTTTTTACTAGTTTACCTTTTGTGAAATATTTTATTTACATGATATACCACTTGAAATTAATTGTAGAAATAATTAAATATTAAATAGTTGTAGGTTAGAAACCTAGATTTAAGATGTTGATGTTGATGTTGATGTTGATGTTGATGAAATATCGGCATCTTTATTTTATGAAAATTTCGTTGAAAATCTATACTGGGAAAAACATTTGATTTTTCCTTTTGTCTTTTTCAATTGATGGTGATACGGATATTTTAGGTCATTTCACATAGAAATAAAAAATAATCTAAATTTTTAGGAAAGAAAAAACATTCAAATTAAAGGATAATAAAAATGAGGTTTTTAGAAAATTTTCTTCTAAGATGATTTAAGATGAGATTTTAAAATCCTAAAAGATTTGATCTTTTTAAGTTTTTTATTTTATTTTGTGAAATTTTATTTTAAGTTCATATAAATAAATATAATATTTTAAAATTTTAAAATATTTTATTTTTAACACGATTATATATATTATTTTTCTCTCTATACATATAGTCTTTTTGTCTCATCAATTTTTTAAGATTTTTAAAAATATAAAATGTAACAACCCAAATTTGTACGCATACACTACAAGAAATTAAATGTTAAATGTCAAATGTTAAGCCGGATGAAATTTTATTTAAAGGGGTGGTAAATGTAATACCCTAATCCTAATTTAGAAAGAAGGAAAAACAAATAAAATATATAATTAAGAATGAAAAATATATAAACTTAATAGGAAAGTCGGGTGGAAATTTAGAATTGGAAAAAAATAAGAAATTTATTAATTATCCAAAAATAATGAATAAGGGGCAGAATCAGGGAGGATTAATTAGAAGTTGGACGCTAGCTAATTCAGGAGACAACGGACAGTAGATAACTTTTTGTTTGGGCACTACTCATTGGGAGAATTGGAGGTGAATTAATTGCCCATATACTCTTAAAATTTGAAAGAGTTAAAAGGGGAAGTGGAATCCACAAGCAGTGGAGGCAACCACGCGTGAAAACTAGCGAGATTGGAGAGAAAATTGGAGAAAGCGAGAGTGGGGAGAAAATTGGAGAGAGCAAGAGTAGAGAGAGTGAGATTCACAGCGAGACAGTGGGAGAGAGTGGGAGTGAGAGCGAGAGCAGCGAGAGCGAGAGCCAAACCAGCGAGAAAGCTGGAGAGAGCGAGATTCTGAGAACAGAAATAGCGAAATTTGGACAAAAGCATGGATTATGCATTGAATTTGGCCCCGATCTAAAAAATTATACATGGAGAATTCTAAAATTGAATACAAACAAAGGTTGAAGACGTAAGGGAAAACGTTAGCCAAAATTAGGTGTCTTATTAAAAGAAATTCTTAAAACTAAATAATTTTAAAGAAACCATTTGTAGGATGAGTTGTCACACTGAGAAGGGCTGAAAACCACTATAAATAGGACCCTTTGCCGGAAGATTTAACCCATTCTCAAACAAATCTCAGTAACAAAGAATGTGTGAAAAAGTAAGTGTGAGTGAGGAAGTTTTGTGAGGTTAAAAGAGATAAAGCTCGGGTGAGGTGCTACTCAAATTTCCTTCTAGTTTAAGAGGGAAAGCTCTACTGATCAAACCATAAGGAATAATAAGGAATAACTAGGATCGTAGTCAAGGTAAGTAGTTATCTCACTAGTGTTTCATGGTAGTGTACCTTTAATATGTTGCATAATTATGTTATTGTTATGTTGCATTACATGTTTAAAATACGTTTATCGACAATGGACCCCATGCATTATGTTTGTTCATAAGATTAAATTTTAATTAGATAAAGGTTATGCTTTGCACCCCTCTAGACCCAATTCTATATCAAGATTATGCTAGGGACTAACAGGGTATGTATGGTTGCACCCCTCTAGTCCAATCTTATATTTATATTAATGGTTGATGTTGGATGCGACTCTGGCCCTACTGACTGCATGACCCGCTAATCATCAGAACGATTAGTTTCTGCCTAAGTTCTCATCTTCCTATCAGGGTGGAGAAATTTACGTTAGAAGCATAACCGACCATCACATGTTGTTATATGTTTTCGGTCCCAATCATATGTTTTCAGGACATGTTGCATGTGATTGTGCATTTGGTCACTACCCTATGTGAGAACTACTTACTGGGTATATTATATACTCATCCTATTTTTACAGGCTTTGTAGGTAAGGACATAGCGTAGGTGGCAGAACTGGACGTCGCTCAAATAGCCAACCATCAAACTCACTATTATAGGCATATGCATTTTTGTATCACTATGCTAGTGTTTTATGGATCTTGACATTTTGTAAAATAAACTTTTTATATAGTTTTCTACCTAATTAATAAAATCTTAGATATGTTCTTTTGAGATTTTTATCCAAAACTCATCTCATAATAGAAAAGTCTAAGCATGCCATAGTATGTAAGGATCCGGTCGTTACAGGTTGGTATCAGAGCATTCGAGCCAATTAGGCTCTACTAATTAGAAGAGTCGTGGTGTTTGATGGTTCGGCCTGTTAAGTGATGTCCATAGTTATGCCAAATACGCTGGTAAGTAGAATTTTCAAACGAGTAATTTCGTAAATAATTTAGTAAACATAAAATTAGATTGCTTTCTTATTATGAAAATAAAATGTGTATACCAGATGCCACCACAAAGGGCTCCAACACGACGAGGCGGACCTCGAAGTGAATCCATAAGGGATCAAAATCAAGGACATGGACAGATGCCTTACGTGTTACTTACACCAGAGGCACTACAAATACTAATACAAAATATAAGTAATGGAAACACAACCTCGTCCACCACACCAACAACCAACGATACAAATGACTCGAAGATCATTCGAGAATTCAGGAAGTTCAATCCTTTAACATTTGATGGATCATCTGTGGATCCAATTATCGCTGAGAATTGGATAACAGAAATAGAAACTATTTTCCGCCATATGAACATCCCAGAAGAACAGAAAGTAAATTGTGTCACCTTCATGTTAAGAGGCGATACAAAGTTCTGGTGGGAATCCACACAAAGAACAATCAAAGGTACAATCTCATGGCAGCAATTCAATCAGGCTTTTTACAATAAGTATTTTCCTTTGACAGTGAGATATCAAAAGGAAGTGGAATTTCTTAATCTTCGTCAAGAGAACATGTTGGTGGCAGAGTATGAACGAAAATTTGATCACTTGTCCCACTTTGTCCCTCGACTAGTGGACACAGAAGAGAAGAATGTGGAAAGGTTTATTTGGGGATTAAGAGAAGGCATTTGAGGCATTGTTACTGCTTTCTGACACAAAGAGTATGCCCTTGCCCTCGAGTCGGCCTTACTCATGGAAGTAGATCTTGCTACCAAAACCTCAACTTCTGGACAAGGATTCATGCCAAATCAAAAAAAGGAAATTCACCCAACAAGGCTTCCATCGTTCACAACGGCAAGCAAAAATTTTCCAAGGCACTCACGGCGTACAGTCACAACAGAATAATCAAACATTCACATATCCTAAGTGTAGAAATTGTGGAAAACACCATCAGGGGCAATGTCTTCGGAACTTAGGGGTGTGTTTCAACTGCGGCCAGACAGGTCACTATGCAAGGCTTGCCCAAAGCTCATCAACCAAGCATTAACTACCCAACCTACTAGTAACAAAGTTACCCAACAACAGAAAGGGTGGGTGTTTGTTGTTACACGTCAAGAGGCAGAGGATCAAGATGCAGTGGTTACAGGTACATTACCCATCCTCGGGTATTATGCCTTCACTTTATTTGATTCGAGCTCTAGTCATTCATTCATCTCTACAACATTTGCACAATATGCTCAATTAACATCAAAGCCTTTAGGCTACATTCTATCCGTAGCTACTCCTGTCGGAGTATCTATGTTGGCCCACTCAGTAGAAGAAAACTGTGAATTGTCAGTATCAGGACATAAACTAGGGGTGACCCTTATCATCTTAGACATAAGTGCTAGGGGTGACCCTTATCATCCTAGACATAAGTGATTTCGACATAATACTAGGTATAGATTGGTTAGCAGTAAACTATGCAAGCATAGATTGCCATAATAAAGAGGTCATATTCATCTTTCCAACAGGAACCAAGTTTACGTTTAAGAGTTCTAATACACAATAACCCCAAGAATAATTTCAGCCTTAAAAACTAAACATTTGCTTAACCATGGGGCTTGGGCATATTTAGCAAGTGTAGTGGATTTACGAGACCAAAAGGATGAAGTTAAGGTCATTCCTGTAATAAGGGAATTTGAAGATGTATTCCCAGAAGAGTTACCAAGTTTACCACCTAGTCGAGAAATAGAATTTTGTATAGATCTAATTCCCGGAGCTAAACCAATATCTAATGCACCATATAGAATGGCACCTGCGGAATTAAAAGAACTCAAAATACAATTACAAGAATTGTTAGATAAGGGATTTATACGCCCTAGCGTGTCTCCATGAGGAGCACCTGTCTTATTTGTTAAGAAAAAGGATGGATCCATGCATTTATGTATAGATTATCGGGAGTTGAATAAGTTGACAATAAAGATTAAGTACCCACTCCCACGAATTGATGACCTATTTGACCAATTACAAGGAGCCTCAGTATTCTCCAAAATAGCCTTACGATATGGTTATCATCAACTACGAATCAAGAAGTCTGATATACCCAAGACTGCTTTCCGAACAAGATATGGGCATTATGAAATCATTGTGATGCCCTTTGGATTAATGAATGCCCCAGCAGCCTTCATGGACTTGATGAATAGAATTTTTAAGGACTATCTTGATAACTTCGTGATCGTATTTATAGATGATATTTTGGTCTATTCCAAGTCTGAGGCAGAACATGAAAAACATCTTAGGAACGTCCTTTCCATACTAAAAAATGAAAAGATATATGCCAAATTCTACAAGTTTAAGTTTTGGACGCGACAAGTCGCCTACCTAGGACATATTGTAAAGCAAAAAGGAATCTCAGTAGATCCTACTAAGATAGAAACAGTTAGCAAGTGGCCTTGCTCAACAACAGTTAGCGAAGGGCAAAGCTTCCTTGGATTAGCAGGATATTATAGACGATTTGTGAAGAATTTCTCAAGTATAGCATTACCCTTAACTAACCTCACCAAGAAGAATAATCCTTTTGTCTGGAATCAAGCATGTGAGCAAAGCTTCCAGGAACTAAAAGAAAGGTTGACCACAGCCCCTATTCTCACTATACCTGACGGATCAGGGGGTTTAACTGTGTACAGTGACGCATCGAAGAAGAGGCTTGGTTGTGTATTGATGCAACATGGAAAGGTAATAGCATATGCTTCAAGACAACTAAAACCTTATGAACAAAATTATTTCGTTCATGACTTGGAGTTAGCTGCCGTAGTCTTTGCTTTAAAGATATGGAGACATTACTTATATGGGGAAAAGATCCAAATTTATACAGATCATAAAAGCCTTAAGTACTTCTTTACCCAGAAAGAGTTAAATATGAGGCAACAAAGATGATTAGAATTAGTCAAAGATTATGACTGTGAGATCCTTTATCACCCAGGAAAAGCTAACATTGTCGTTGATGCTCTTAGCAGAAAGTCAGCTCATACAGCAGCTCTAAGTACCGTCTCCAAACACATAATGGATAACCTTGAAAGAGCTGAGATCTCACTAATACCAGAAACCTTCACAACTCAAATAGCACAGTTAATTGCAAGACCTGCATTAAGGCAAAGAATAATTGATGCACAACAAATAGATAAATACCTAAACAAACAACTGCAATCAGAGCATGGAGAAACCAGTCAATTCTCTACAGCCTCAGACCCTGCACTCCTCTATCATGGACGTCTATGTGTACCAGATGATGAAGAAATCAAGAAAGAACTATTGAAGGAAGCTCATAAATCATGCTTTTCAATACATCCTAGGAGTACCAAAATGTATCGAGACTTGAAAGCACATTACTAGTGAGGTAACATGAAAAAGGATATAGCCGACTATGTAAGTAAATGTTTGGTTTGTCAACAAGTGAAAGCTCGACGGCAACGACCACAAGGACTCCTCCAGCCTCTAAATGTTCCAGAATGGAAATGGGAGCATATTTCTATGGACTTCATCTCAGGACTCCTAAGAACTGTTAAAGGCCACAATATGATTTGGGTGATTGTAGATTGACTCACCAAATCAGCCCACTTCCTACCATGCAAGACTACTCACACTACGAAAGCACTAGCTCAAATGTACTTAAAAGAGGCCATCCGGTTACATGGAATCCCAGTATCAATTGTTTCAGATCGAAACCCTCGTTTCGTCTCCAAGTTTTAGAAAAGTTTGCAGAAAGAAATGGGCACACAGCTAAATTTCAGCACAGCCTTCCACCCACAAACTGATGGCCAAACAGAACGAGCTAATCAAATCCTAGAAGACATATTGAGGGCATGTGCTTTGGATTTTACTGGAGCATGGGATTCGCAGATACATCATATAGAATTTGCTTATAATAATAGTTATTAGGCGACAATTGGTATGACTCCCTTCAAAGCCTTATACGGAAAGAAATGCAGATCCCCTGTACACTGGGATGAAGTCGGGGAGCGAACACTACTAAGACCTAAATTGGTGCAGCAAACATCAGAGTCAATTAAGCTAATTCGGGAAAGAATGCCAACAACTCAAAGCAGACAGAAGAGTTATGTTGATAACCGTCGAAAAGAGTTGGAATTCAAAGTAGGAGATCACGTATTTCTAAAGGTAGCACCAATGAAGGGCATTATGCGTTTCGGACGAAAAGGCAAACTTAACCCCCGCTTTATTGGACCTTTTGAAATATTAGAACGTATTGGCCAAGTAGCTTATCGATTAGCATTACCACCTACCCTTTCTACAATACATAATGTCTTTCATGTATCGATGCTTCGAAAATACGTATTTGCCCCATCACATGTAGTAAATTATGAACCTCTACAAATAAGTGAAAACTTGGAATATGAAGAGACTCCAGTTTGCATCCTAGCAAGAGAAAAGAAGTCACTTCGTAATCGAGAAATAAGTTTAGTAAAGGTTCTCTGGAGAAATCAGCAAGTAAAAGAAGCTACATGGGAACGAGAAGAAGAGATGAAAGTCAAATACCCTTATCTGTTTAAGAACCAAGAAACTTTCGAGGACGAAAGTTCTTAAGGGGGGGGGGGGGGAGATTGTAACAACCCAAATTTGTACGCATACACTACAAGAAATTAAATGTCAAATGTTAAGCAGGACGAAATTTTATTTAAAGGGATGGTAAATGTAATACCCTAACCCTAATTTAGAAAGAAGGAAAAACAAATAAAATATATAATTAAGAATGAAAAATATATAAACTTAATAAGAAAGTCGGGTGGAAATTTAGAATTGGAAATAAATAAGAAATTTATTAATTATCCAAAAATAATGAATAAGGGGGCAGAATCAGGGAGGATTAATTAGAAGTTGGATGCTAGCTAATTCAAGAGACAACGGGCAGTAGATAAATTTTTGTTTGGGCACTGCTCATTGGAAGGGATCAAAAACTGCTAATTCGTATAGGGCCATTGAACCGGCCGGTCAGCCATACGGCGGTGAATTCGTTCCCGAGCAGAAAATGATCCTATTTGACCGCTAAGTCCCCTTTTTCTCAGAAAGAAGAATAGGAACGAAAAAAAAAAATCTTTTGCTTAACTCGAGAAAAAAAATGGGCTAGATCTATGAAAAATTTCATTCAATTAGATATGGTCCTTTCCATTATGAATAGCAATAGCAATTTCTGAGGGTCGTTCTAGCTCTATACGAAATTCTTGAATTCAAGTTGATTATGTTTCGCCTCTTCCTCGGAGAAAGACGATCAAACAATTCCCAATGGAAGATGGATAAATTCCTAAATGGCCCACTTTTCTGTAGGTTATATATTTACTTATGCGGCTTTCTTGATTGCCTCTACATCAGGCAAATTTGGTTCAATTTGCCTCTGACCATCAAATGAAATGTGAATAACCCGTCCTGCTCTCAGAAATAAAGCATTGGGTCGAACTCTTCTTTGGTGAGATCAAATTTCACTTGCGATGTCATTTTCTTGTTCCCAAATGGTCTTCACACAAAAGAAATATTTCTAGATTTCACGTCTAATTCTAATTTAACGGCAGATTCCCACGCGTTACGCACCCGAAACAATATAGAATTTGTTTGTATTTTTTTATTTTAAAAAAAATTGGATCAAAAGAAAATGCCATTTTGAGATGTGAATTAATTGCCCATATACTCTTAAAATTTGAAAAAGTTAAAAAGGGGAAGTGGAATCCACAAGTAGTGAAGGCAACCACGCGTGAAAACTAGCGAGGTTGGAGAGAAAATTGGAGAAAGTGAGAGTGGAGAGAAAATTGGAGAGAGCGAGAGTAGATAGAGTGAGATTCACAGTGAGACAGTGGGAGAGAGCGGGAGCGGGAGCGAGAGCGAGAGCAGCGAGAGCCAAATGAGCGAGAAAGATGGAGAGAGCGAGATTCTGAGAATAGAAAGAGCAAGATTTGGACAGAAGCGTGGATTATGCTTTGAATTTAGCCATGATCTTATAGATTATACATAGAGAACCCTAAAATTGAATACAAACAAAGGTTGAAGACGTAAGGGCAAACGTTAGCCAAAATTAGGTGTCTTATTAAGAGAAATTCTTAAACCTAAGTAATTTTAAAGAAGTCATTTGTAGGATGAGTTGTCACACTTAGAAGAGCTAAACCACTATAAATAGGACCCTTTGTCGGAAGATTTAACCCATTCTCAAACAAATCTCGGTAACAAAGAATGGTGTGAAAGAGTAAGTATGAGTGAGGAAGTTTTGTGAGGTTAGAAGAGATAAAGCTCGGGTGAGGTGCTGCCCAAATTTCCTTATAGTTTAAGAGGGAAAGCTCTACTGATCAAACCATAAGGAATAATAAGGAATAACTAGGATCGCAGTCAAGGTAAGTAGTTATCTCACCTGTGTTTCATGGTAGTGTACCTTTAATATATTGCATAATTATGTTATTGTTATGTTGCATTACATGTTTAAAATACGTTTATCGACAAGGGACCCCATGTATTATATTTGTTCATAAGATTAAATTTTAATTAGATAAAGGTTATGCTTCTAGGGCTAGCAAGGCATATATGGTTGCACCCCTCTAGACCCAATTCTATGTCAAGATTATTCTAGGGCTAGCAGGGCATGTATGGTTGCACCTCTCTAGACCCAATTCAATGTCAAGATTATGCTAGGGACTAACAGGGTATGTATGGTTGCACCCCTTTAGTCCAATCTTACGTTTATGTTAATAGTTGATGTTGGATGCGACTCAGGCCCTACTGACTACATGACCCGCTAATCATCAGATGGGTTAGTTTCTGCCTAACTCCTCATCTTCCTATCAGGGTGGAGAAATTTACGTTAGAAGCATAACCGACTACCACATGTTATTATATGTTTTCGGTTCCAATCATATGTTTTCAGGATATGTTGTATGTGATTGTGCATTTGGTCACTACCGTATGTGAGAACTACTTACTGGGTATATTATATACTCATCCTATTTTTACAGACTTTGTAGGTAAGGACACAACGTAGGTGGAAGAACTGGACGTCGCTCAAATAGCCAACCATCAAACTCACTATTATAGACATATGCATTTTTGTATCACTACGCTAGTGTTTTATGGATCCTGGTGTTTTGTAAAATAAACTTTTGATATAGTTTTCTACCTAATTAATAAAATCTTAGATATGTTCTTTTGAGATTTGTGTCCAAAATTCATCACATAATAGGAAAGTCTAAGTATGCATGTCGTAGCGGTCGGACCATAGTATGTAAGGATTCGGTCGTTACATAAAATATCCTAAGATTTGATATTATTAACGTAATGTATATCATTAAAAAAACCCATATATGTGAAAATTAATGAAAATCGATATTTTAATGGTTTAAATTTATATTATCTCTAATATTTGATTTAATTAACAGAACTCATATACATGAAAATCAATGAAAACCCATATATGATGTAATTTTGTATTAAAATCATTAAAAATGCATATTAAATATGTTAAAATTTTGGCTATGTCTAATATTCGATTAATATTTGATTTAGGATCATAAATTTATCCTTAAGAAAAGATCACACACATTAAAAGTAGGAATTATTTTTTTTTAACTAAAATCTCATATTCACACCAAAGAAAGAAAAAATATCCCCTATTTTTGTGCATATACGTTAAAAGTAGGTATTTAAAAAAAAAAAAAAAAATCTCTCCTATTTTTGTGCATACATGTAAAAAAAAAAATCATTATTTCGAATATTTGATTTATATCATTAAAAGCCTCATTCAAGATGAACAACATATTTGATTCGTTTAAAAGTTTATTATAAAAAAATAATAAAAATCATTCATGCTGAAAATTTAAAATCCATAGGATTAAATATTTATTATCTCTAATATTTGATTGAAGAACCAAAATTTAACATTAAAAAAAATAACAGTTCATGTAAAAAATATAGGGATTTCTTGAAAAAAAAAACATTTTAGAAAATAGAAAAATAAGGAAAAATATTTAATCAAATAGTATTTAATTATTTTCTCCTTCTCTATCTTTTGGCTTCTACTCCTTCTCCATTTTAATTCTTCTTCTCCTTCTTCTCTATTTATAATTTTGTTGCTAGTTCAAAAATATTAATTAGTTTTACTTCAATTATAAATCTTCTTCTTCTTCTCTATATATATTTTTGTTACTAGTTCAAAAATGTTAATTAGAATGACAATGTTAGACAATGGAAGACCAAATTATAGACCAAGTGATAGTAGCTTTTGGTAGTTTCGTTGCTAGTTACAAAATAGTAATTAGAATGATAATCATAGACAATGGAAGACCAAGTGATAGACCAAGTAATAGAACACTATTATCTATAATAGATAGACACTTCCAATTTTCTATCAATAGATAATCATTTTGTTACTTCTAATTGTTGGTAGTTTTTTTTTTAAAGATAATTTATGATACATACACTAGACATTGTTATTGAGAATTTTGTTACTTTTAGATAGTTGTGATAATGTTTATCAAAGATAGACGCGAATAGAAGTCTATCAACGTCTGTCAGTGTTAGAAACTTATAGGAGTCTATAATATATAAAGGTTGATAAAAGTATAGCACTGATAGAAGCTGATAAAAGTTTATTAGTGTCAACAGTGAAAAAAATTGATCGGTGTGTTGTATGAGATACATCAAGTGGAGGATTAATGTAAATGTGATTTACATTAAGTACCATGAAATAGAAAAAGAACTATGGTTTATATGTTTCATGAGATGAAATATTAAAACTATAGGTTATAAATATAATATGGTAAGTTGGTTATCATAGTTATTTATAATAATATTAATTATTAGATAATTATATCTTTTTCACTAATAACTAATTGAGTGGGAAGTTATTGGTGGTTTCATGGTAACTGTGAGATAAAAGGAAATATGTTTTCCTAGATTTAGAAGATTTGCTATAGTTTTCATTCTCAGAAAGGAACTCACGGTTTGCTGTCAAGTGAGAATTGTATTCACTAAACGATAGCTGAAAGAGAGACTAAACGATCGTGGAGTAACACTATCTATAAGATAGTTCACTCAGCTGGTTGTAGCTAAACGATCGCAGGGTATTTGCTATACGATAGCTTACCGACTTCTAAACGATTGAGCATTCGTCTAAACGATAGACTCTTATCATCTCCCACTTGCTCAATCGTTTACACAATCACTATTCCTCCGGTCTATTCATGTAAACAAGTCCACACAGAGCCCACAATTCTAGATTCTCACACCAAGAATACCAAGGTAGCCATTGTGGTGGTGTCTAACTTAACTCAACTGAGTTCGAGGTTTTAGAGGCTGTTCGCTGAGTTCGTGTTTGCTGTTGATCGTGTGGTGTTGCGGTCGTTGTGTTCAAGCGTTCATGTGTTGCTATCTTGGAAACTGAACGAGCGCTCGTGATTGAGGGAGTTTGAAGCATGAGTCTTCAAAGGTATGTATAATCTTTCCCTTGATCTCATTGTTAAGCATGTTATAATTTCATATTGTACATGACCTGTAAGTTTCCGTTTCATGACTGTAATTGTTATTGTTCAATTGTGAATGGAATTTGGAACGATCATTCTGCTCTTCATGGAGATCTTCATGTCTGATTTCCTTCACCATCCTCACAGTACTCAAGAGAATGAGAGAGAGGATGCAAGTTAAAAGGGAGAGATTTGGGAGGGACGCATTAAGAAAGATGATAGGTGACAGTTGGAATAAGAAAGGAAAGAGTTTTAGGGTTTTTTTTTTCTTTTGTTGATCTTTTGATGTTATTCTTTCTTTTCCTTACCTTTTCTTTAATTTTTTTTTCTTTTTCAATGATTTTTTTACTAATTTTTTTTATTTGTTTTCAACTCTTTTTTTTCTTTCTATTTACTTTTCTATTTCTCCATATAATTTTTTTTACTTTTTTTTTCATGCCTTTTATTTTCTTCTTTTTGTCTTTTTTAATTTGCTTCTTTTCTTTTTAACTTCGCCTTTTTTTTTTTACATCTTTCTTTTATTTCTTACTTTTTTTTTTCTTTTTCCTTCTTTTTTTTCACCATATTTTTGGATGTTTTTTTGTTTCACTTTTGTTACAGGTTTTTTTAATAACTTTCTCCTTATTTTTTTTTTTTCAAATTCATTTTTTTTATCGAAGCTCATAACTTGTGTTCACATTTCATTATCAACCAGAAGCACCGTCACACTAACATTTTAGAGATGAAGCGAAGTCGCCACACCAGTATTTTTATTTTCTTGTATGAAAATTATTGTTGTTACTTAATACATTTTGGTAAAAGTAATTTTGAAGGACTAAATTTAAGATTTATTGAAAGTATGGAGACTAAAATTGGACAATTGAAATTATGAGGACTAAAGATAAACAAACTTCAAACTATGGCGGATCAGAATGGTATTTTAACCAAAATAATTAAGACATAAATATTTTATGCTTTTGACATGAGTTTAAATGTTTGATATTACTTATCTTCATATTGGTTACATTATTTTTTTTTGTGTTTGATGAATTTTTTTTTTCAAATATGTTGGAAATGTCAATGTCGATCAATGGAAATGAGACATGTCGACTGAAATTCAATAATGTGTATATATGTATAATGGTTTAGTTTTTTTTTTTCCATTTTTTTTCTCAATTGGATCATAAACCTTTAGGAGGTGTTTGGGGCAAAGACTATCCTAAACTATAATAACCACCACCTATTACAATAGTCAACACTCTTTCGTTATAGTATTTACTATTTGCTACATGTTTTACTATTTTACATTCATCATTTTTTTATTCTTGAATACAATGTTTACTGTAATCTAACTCAATCTAAAATAGTTTACACCTTAAACACATACTATTAGAACCCAAACTAAAATAATCTACACCCTAAATACAAACAATTATAACTCAACTATAATAACCTAAGACTATAATAACTAACTCTTTGCCCCAAACACTCCCTCAAAGTTTCTTGAAATTTCAATTTTATGTCTAAACATCACTATATTGTAACTAACAGGTCCTAAACTTTCAATTTTGTATTTGGTAATGGATATATTATATTTTTTAAAAATAGTTGGTAATTGACTTATGAGATACAACATTTAATTTATGTCTAACGACATCCTAAAATTTCAAATTTACTTTGAGAAGATTGGTGAATTTAAAAACATACATCAAATAGGTCAAATATTTATTATATACTAAACTAAAAATGTTAAGATATATTACACATAATTGAACATTTAAGATCTATTAAACACTTCTTAAAATTTAGAACCTACATGACCATGAAATTAAAAGTTTAAATATATTTTAAAGTTTACGAACTTATTTGAAATGATTAGATAAAAGTATATGGATTAATTATTTATTTATTTATTTATTTTTAAAAAGTAGATGGTTTAAATTATTTTTTCTTTTAGGAAATTATCAAATTTATTTTCTATCCGAATGATTTCTTGAATTGCATGGAGAATTTAGTCCTATGTAGTTTTTATGGTCTCCAAATATTTTTATTTGTAAGATAAAACTTTAAAAAAAAAAATTGGAATTTTGGGTTAATTATCTTTTTAAACACATTAAATTAATATGGATATAATTATCTAATTATCGGTCTAAACATCTTACTATTCCTAATAATTGTCTTAATTCACCACATACGGATTTTGAATAGGAAAAGGATTTCTAATAACTTAGGGAAATATTTAGAGTATATATTCTCCCATACATCACATCTTTTTTCACATTCAGTCAATCTCTTTTCTCTCCATAAATCATACTAACCAAGTTCTTCTACTTTTCGATTTTTTCTCTCTAGTCTCAGTTACTAAGATGGCTGGTGGTGGGTTCCAGTTAAGTCGTAATGAAGACAACGGGATAAAGAACTATCCAGGAGAGCTCACTTGCTACGTGTTGATAACTTGCATTGTTGCTGCCATGGGTGGGCTAATCTTTGGTTATGACATTGGTATCTCTGGTAATTATTTACCTCAAAATTCCTTTTACTTTTCTCTCTTTGTTTGTTCTCTCTTCCCCTTATTGTCTTCACTCACTCACTTTTTTATTTTTTGCTTTTGTCAATCAGGTGGTGTCACCTCTATGGCTCCCTTTTTGCAAGAGTTTTTTCCATCTGTTTATCAAAAAGAAGCTCTGGACACTTCTACTAATCAATATTGCAAGTTTGATAGTCTTACTCTCACTATGTTCACTTCTTCTCTTTATTTGGCTGCTCTTTTGGCCTCGTTTGTAGCCTCTTGGGTTACCAAAACCTTTGGTCGTAAAAAGTCCATGCTTCTGGGAAGCTTTGTGTTCTTAGTTGGTGCTATCGTTAATGCGGCAACTATAAACAAAGTCATGCTCATCATTGGCCGTATTTGTTTAGGTATTGGGGTTGGATTTTCACTTCAATCTATTCCACTTTATGTTTCAGAGATGGCCCCATCTAAATATCGAGGTTCTCTCAATGTTGTTTTTCAACTTTCTATTACAATTGGTATTCTAGTGGCTAATTTTGTCAACTATGGTACTGCTAATATTCATGGTGGATGGGGATGGCGAGTAAGTTTGGGTGGTGCAGTTGTGCCTGCATTGTTCATCACTATCTCAGTTCTATTCCTTCCTGACACTCCAAACTCAATGTTGGAGAGAGGCGAAGTAGAGAAAGCAAAGGCCATGCTCCAACGCATTCGTGGTGTGTCTGAGAAGGATGTAGAGGCAGAATTTCAAGATATTGTGGCGGCAAGTATGGCTGCCAAAGCAGTGAAGCATCCATGGAGGAATTTGAGAGAGAGACAAAATAGGCCACAGTTGGTAATGTCGATTTTAATCCCATTTTTCCAGCAATTGACTGGTATCAATGTGGTCATGTTCTATGCTCCTGTGTTGTTCAAGACCATTGGTTTTGGAGACAATGCTTCTCTTCTTTCATCTGTCATTACTGGTGGTATTAATGCTCTGGCGACTTTTGTATCTATTTATGGCACCGACAAGTGGGGAAGGAGGATCCTTTTCTTACTTGGTGGAATCATCATGTTCGTTTTTCAGGTGAGTACATTTTTTCTTTAGCTTCTTTAAAGTTTTCTTTAATTATTAAACTAATGAATGTTGTTTCTTGTTCTTCAAAAGCATTTTCTTTCTTGATTGTATTGATTCTAATAAAATTGTATTTGTAGGTTTTGGTGGCTGTATTTATTGCTTTGAAATTTGGAGTTTCTGGCGAGGTCGCTTATCTACCCAAGTGGTATGCGAGTGTCGTGGTGTTGTTCATATGTATTTATGTTCAAGCCTTTGCATGGTCTTGGGGACCTCTGGGATGGTTGGTTCCAAGTGAAATTTTCCCATTTGAAATCCGATCAGCTGCTCAAAGTGTAACGGTCTCAGTGAACATGTTCTTTACCTTTTTTATTGCTCAAATCTTTCTCACCATGCTCTGCCATATGAAATTTGGGTTATTCTTCTTCTTTGCTTTTTTTGTGGCGTTGATGACTCTATTCATCTATTTCTTCTTGCCGGAGACAAAAGGTATTCCAATTGAAGACATGTCATGTGTTTGGAGACAACATTGGTTTTGGAGTAGATATATGCCTCAAGAACGTGCTAAAGTCCGTCCCCAAGTTTAGGATTTGAAGTCCAAACCCTTATAACTTGCACTATTTTTTTCCTTCTATTGTCTTAGTATTTGTTTACCATGTTAGTTTTTTTTTTTTTTTTTTTGGTTATTTCTAACTTTTTACTCTTGTATATGGTTTTATTCTCATGGAATAAAAATTTTCTTCCAATTTTAATTCCTGTTTTCTCTGTCTTCAATGTCACTCTAAATTTATGATGTTTTGCAACGGTTGAATAACATAATGCTTAGAAGTAAACTCAAAAACTATTTTGCTCTGTAAATTCTCAAATAAACTTTTATTTATTCAAAATATTTTCTCTCAACAATCGTTCCTTTTTAAATAAAAATAAACTTGAAAGATTGAATAAGACGAAGTACAGTAATTTGTTTTTAAAAAAAAATGAATAAATCAAATTCATCCAAATATCTTCAATATTGATATCAAATTTATACAAATTGAATGAGTTAATTAATTAATTAAAAAATGAAACGATTAATCCAATCATCGAAAGACAAGGAAATATCAAGAGAAACTCAAATATAAAAAGGAGCAAAAAGAGGGGGAAATAAAGAGAAAAAAGACAGTTTAGTTCTGTTTAAAATTTGAATATAGAAAAAGGATAAAATCCAATCTATATCAATATATAATGCTACTATTTTTTAAAAACAGTTTACTTTTTACTAGTTTACCTTTTGTGAAATGTTTTATTTACATGATATACCACTTGAAATTAATTGTAGAAATAATTAAATATTAAATAGTTGTAGGTTAGAAACCCGGATTTAAGATGTTGATGTTGATGAAATATCGGCATCTTTATTTTATGAAAATTTCGTTGAAAATCTATACTGGGAAAAACATTTGGTTTTTCCTTTTGTCTTTTTCAATTGATGGTGATACGGATATTTTAGGTCATTTCACATAGAAATCATAAATAATCTAAATTTTTAGGAAAGAAAAAACATTCAAATTAAAGGATAATAAAAATGAGGTTTTTAGAAAATTTTCTTCTAAGATGATTTAAGATGAGATTTTAAAATCCTAAAAGATTTGATCTTTTTACGTATTTTATTTATTTGTGAAATTTTATTGAGTTCATATAAATAAATATAATATTTTAAAATTTTAAAAATATTTTATTTTTTATCTCGATTATATATATTATTTTTCTCTCATGTAGTCTTTTTTGTCTCATCATTTTTGATAGATTTTTAACAATTAAAAAATCTGAGATTGATATTATTAACGTAATTTATATCATTAAAAAACCCATACATGTGAAAATTAAAATGAAAAATCATAATTTTAATGGTTTTAGAATTATAATTATCTCATATTTTGATTAAACTAAAAGAAACTTATATACATGAAAATCATCAAATCAAATGAAATCATATAATTAGTAATTTTATTAATAAATCATAAAAAATGTATATTAAATAGGTTAAAATTTTTGGCTATGTCTAATATTCAATTAAATAGTATTTTGATTTAGGATTCAAAATTATCCTTAAGTAAGATCACACACATTTAAAGTAGGAATTTTTTTTTAACTAAAATCTCATATTCACCACCAAAAGAAGAAAAAATATCCCTTATTTTGTAGCATATACGTTAAAAGTAGGTATTAAAAAAAAAAAAAAAAAAAAAAAAAAAAAAAAAAAAAAAAAACTCTCCTATTTTTGTGCATACATGTAAAAAAAAAAATCATTATTTCGAATATTTGATTTATGTTATTAAAAGCCTCTTCAAGATGAACAACATATCTGATTCGTTTAAAAGTGTTATAAAAAAAATAATGAAAATTATTCAGGCTGAAAATTTAAAATCCATAGGATTAAATTTTTATTATCCCTAATATTTGATTGAACAACCAAAATTTAACATTAAAAAAATAACAGTTCATGTAAAAAATATAGGGATTTCTTGAAAAAAAAAAACATTTTAGAAAATTAATCTCTATTACCGTGACCCATTTTTTAAAAAGAAAAATCACATTTTATATTTAAAAAAACCATATTATTATCTGTTAATATAGTTTTATTGGTTTACAAAAATAGAAAAATAAGGAAAAATATTTAAACAAATAGCATTTAATTATTTTCTCCTTCTCTATCTTTTGGCTTCTACTCCTCCATTTTAATTCTTCTTCTCCTTCTTCTCTATTTATAATTTTGTTGCTAGTTCAAAAATATTAATTAGTTCTATTTCAATTATAAATCTTCTTCTTCTTCTCTATTTATATTTTTATTACTAGTTCAAAAATGTTAATTAGAATGACAATGTTAGACAATGGAAGACCAAATTATAGACCAAGTGATAGTAACTTTTGGTAGTTTTGTAGCTAGTTACAAACTAGTAATTAGAATGATGATCATAGACAATGGAAGACCAAGTGATAGACCAAGTAATAGAACACTATTACGTATAATAGATAGACACTTCCAATTTTCTATCAATAGATAATCATTTTGTTACTTCTAATTGTTGGTAGTTTTTTTTTAAAAATAATTTATGATACATACACTAGACATTGTTATTGAAAATTTTGTTACTTTTAGATAGTTGTGATAATGTTTATCAAAGATAGACGCGAATAGAAGTCTATCAACGTCTGTCAAGGATAGAAACTTATAGGAGTCTATAATATATAAAGGCTGATAAAGTATAGCATTGATAGAGGCTGATAAAAGTTTATTAGTGTCAACAGTGAAAAAAACTGATCGGTGTGATGTATGAGATACATCAAGTGGAGAATTAATGTAAATGTGATTTATATTAAGTACCATGAAATAGAAAAAGAACTATGGTTTATATGTTTCATGAGATGAAATATTAAAACTATAGGTTATAAATATAATATGGTAAGTTGGTTATCATATTTATTTATAATAATATTAATTATTGGATAATTATATCTTTTTCACTAATAACCAATTGAGTGGGAGGTTATTGGTGGTTTCATGGTAACCGTGAGATAAAAGAAAATATGTTTTCCTAGATTTAGAAGATTTGCTATAGTTTCCATTCTCAGAAAGGAACTCACGGTTTGCTATCAAGTGAGAATTGTATTCACTAAACGATAGCTGAAAGAGAGACTAAATAATCGTGGAGTAACACTATCTATACGATAGTTCACTCAGTTGGTCGTAGCTAAACAATCGCAAGGCATTTGCTATTACTCTTGTATATGGTTTTATTCTCATGGAATAAAAATTTTCTTCCAATTTTAATTCCTGTTTTCTCTGTCTTCAATGTCACTCTAAATTTATGATGTTTTGCAACGGTTGAATAACATAATGCTTAGAAGTAAACTCAAAAACTATTTTGCTCTGTAAATTCTCAAATAAACTTTTATTTATTCAAAATATTTTCTCTCAACAATCGTTCCTTTTTAAATAAAAATAAACTTGAAAGATTGAATAAGACGAAGTACAGTAATTTGTTTTTAAAAAAAAATGAATAAATCAAATTCATCCAAATATCTTCAATATTGATATCAAATTTATACAAATTGAATGAGTTAATTAATTAATTAAAAAATGAAACGATTAATCCAATCATCGAAAGACAAGGAAATATCAAGAGAAACTCAAGAGGGGGAAATAAAGAGAAAAAAGACAGTTTAGTTCTGTTTAAAATTTGAATATAGAAAAAGGATAAAATCCAATCTATATCAATATATAATGCTACTATTTTTTAAAAACAGTTTACTTTTTACTAGTTTACCTTTTGTGAAATGTTTTATTTACATGATATACCACTTGAAATTAATTGTAGAAATAATTAAATATTAAATAGTTGTAGGTTAGAAACCCGGATTTAAGATGTTGATGTTGATGAAATATCGGCATCTTTATTTTATGAAAATTTCGTTGAAAATCTATACTGGGAAAAACATTTGGTTTTTCCTTTTGTCTTTTTCAATTGATGGTGATACGGATATTTTAGGTCATTTCACATAGAAATCATAAATAATCTAAATTTTTAGGAAAGAAAAAACATTCAAATTAAAGGATAATAAAAATGAGGTTTTTAGAAAATTTTCTTCTAAGATGATTTAAGATGAGATTTTAAAATCCTAAAAGATTTGATCTTTTTACGTTTTTTATTTTATTTTGTGAAATTTTATTTGAAGTTCATATAAATAAATATAATATTTTAAAATTTTAAAATATTTTATTTTTAACACGATTATATATATTATTTTTCTCTCATGTAGTCTTTTTGTCTCATCAATTTTTTAAGATTTTTAAAAATATAAAATATCCTGAGATTTGATATTATTAACGTAATTTATATCATTAAAAAACCCATACATGTGAAAATTAATGAAAATCCATATTTTAATGGTTTAAATTTATATTATCTCTAATATTTGATTTAATTAACAGAACTTATATACATGAAAATCAATGAAAAATCATATATGGTGTAATTTTGTATTAAAATCATTAAAAAATGTATATTAAATATGTTAAAATTTTGGCTATGTCTAATATTCATTAATATTTGATTTAGGATTCAAAATTTATCCTTAAGAAAAGATCACACACATTAAAAGTAGGAATTTTTTTTTAACTAAAATCTCATATTCACACCAAAAGAAAGAAAAAATATCCCTTATTTTTGTGCATATACGTTAAAAGTAGGTATTTAAAAAAAAAAAAAAAAAAAAAAAAAAAAAAAAAAAAAAAAAAAAAAAATAACTCAAAAAAAAAAAAAAAAAAAAAAAAAAAAAAAAACTCTCCTATTTTTGTGCATACATGTAAAAAAAAAAATCATTATTTCGAATATTTGATTTATGTTATTAAAAGCCTCTTCAAGATCAACAACATATCTGATTCGTTTAAAAGTGTTATAAAAAAAATAATGAAAATTATTCAGGCTGAAAATTTAAAATCCATAGGATTAAATTTTTATTATCCCTAATATTTGATTGAACAACCAAAATTTAACATTAAAAAAATAACAGTTCATGTAAAAAATATAGGGATTTCTTGAAAAAAAAAAACATTTTAGAAAATTAATCTCTATTACCGTGACCCATTTTTTAAAAAGAAAAATCACATTTTATATTTAAAAAAACCATATTATTATCTGTTAATATAGTTTTATTGGTTTACAAAAATAGAAAAATAAGGAAAAATATTTAAACAAATAGCATTTAATTATTTTCTCCTTCTCTATCTTTTGGCTTCTACTCCTCCATTTTAATTCTTCTTCTCCTTCTTCTCTATTTATAATTTTGTTGCTAGTTCAAAAATATTAATTAGTTCTATTTCAATTATAAATCTTCTTCTTCTTCTCTATTTATATTTTTATTACTAGTTCAAAAATGTTAATTAGAATGACAATGTTAGACAATGGAAGACCAAATTATAGACCAAGTGATAGTAACTTTTGGTAGTTTTGTAGCTAGTTACAAACTAGTAATTAGAATGATAATCATAGACAATGGAAGACCAAGTGATAGACCAAGTAATAGAACACTATTACGTATAATAGATAGACACTTCCAATTTTCTATCAATAGATAATCATTTTGTTACTTCTAATTGTTGGTAGTTTTTTTTTAAAAATAATTTATGATACATACACTAGACATTGTTATTGAAAATTTTGTTACTTTTAGATAGTTGTGATAATGTTTATCAAAGATAGACGCGAATAGAAGTCTATCAACGTCTGTCAAGGATAGAAACTTATAGGAGTCTATAATATATAAAGGCTGATAAAGTATAGCATTGATAGAGGCTGATAAAAGTTTATTAGTGTCAACAGTGAAAAAAACTGATCGGTGTGATGTATGAGATACATCAAGTGGAGAATTAATGTAAATGTGATTTATATTAAGTACCATGAAATAGAAAAAGAACTATGGTTTATATGTTTCATGAGATGAAATATTAAAACTATAGGTTATAAATATAATATGGTAAGTTGGTTATCATATTTATTTATAATAATATTAATTATTGGATAATTATATCTTTTTCACTAATAACCAATTGAGTGGGAGGTTATTGGTGGTTTCATGGTAACCGTGAGATAAAAGAAAATATGTTTTCCTAGATTTAGAAGATTTGCTATAGTTTCCATTCTCAGAAAGGAACTCACGGTTTGCTATCAAGTGAGAATTGTATTCACTAAACGATAGCTGAAAGAGAGACTAAATAATCGTGGAGTAACACTATCTATACGATAGTTCACTCAGTTGGTCGTAGCTAAACAATCGCAAGGCATTTGCTATTACTCTTGTATATGGTTTTATTCTCATGGAATAAAAATTTTCTTCCAATTTTAATTCCTGTTTTCTCTGTCTTCAATGTCACTCTAAATTTATGATGTTTTGCAACGGTTGAATAACATAATGCTTAGAAGTAAACTCAAAAACTATTTTGCTCTGTAAATTCTCAAATAAACTTTTATTTATTCAAAATATTTTCTCTCAACAATCGTTCCTTTTTAAATAAAAATAAACTTGAAAGATTGAATAAGACGAAGTACAGTAATTTGTTTTTAAAAAAAAATGAATAAATCAAATTCATCCAAATATCTTCAATATTGATATCAAATTTATACAAATTGAATGAGTTAATTAATTAATTAAAAAATGAAACGATTAATCCAATCATCGAAAGACAAGGAAATATCAAGAGAAACTCAAATATAAAAAGGAGCAAAAAGAGGGGGAAATAAAGAGAAAAAAGACAGTTTAGTTCTGTTTAAAATTTGAATATAGAAAAAGGATAAAATCCAATCTATATCAATATATAATGCTACTATTTTTTAAAAACAGTTTACTTTTTACTAGTTTACCTTTTGTGAAATGTTTTATTTACATGATATACCACTTGAAATTAATTGTAGAAATAATTAAATATTAAATAGTTGTAGGTTAGAAACCCGGATTTAAGATGTTGATGTTGATGAAATATCGGCATCTTTATTTTATGAAAATTTCGTTGAAAATCTATACTGGGAAAAACATTTGGTTTTTCCTTTTGTCTTTTTCAATTGATGGTGATACGGATATTTTAGGTCATTTCACATAGAAATCATAAATAATCTAAATTTTTAGGAAAGAAAAAACATTCAAATTAAAGGATAATAAAAATGAGGTTTTTAGAAAATTTTCTTCTAAGATGATTTAAGATGAGATTTTAAAATCCTAAAAGATTTGATCTTTTTACGTTTTTTATTTTATTTTGTGAAATTTTATTTGAAGTTCATATAAATAAATATAATATTTTAAAATTTTAAAATATTTTATTTTTAACACGATTATATATATTATTTTTCTCTCATGTAGTCTTTTTGTCTCATCAATTTTTTAAGATTTTTAAAAATATAAAATATCCTGAGATTTGATATTATTAACGTAATTTATATCATTAAAAAACCCATACATGTGAAAATTAATGAAAATCCATATTTTAATGGTTTAAATTTATATTATCTCTAATATTTGATTTAATTAACAGAACTTATATACATGAAAATCAATGAAAAATCATATATGGTGTAATTTTGTATTAAAATCATTAAAAAATGTATATTAAATATGTTAAAATTTTGGCTATGTCTAATATTCATTAATATTTGATTTAGGATTCAAAATTTATCCTTAAGAAAAGATCACACACATTAAAAGTAGGAATTTTTTTTTAACTAAAATCTCATATTCACACCAAAAGAAAGAAAAAATATCCCTTATTTTTGTGCATATACGTTAAAAGTAGGTATTTAAAAAAAAAAAAAAAAAAAAAAAAAAAAAAAAAAAAAAAAAAAAAAAAACTCCTATTTTTGTGCATACATGTAAAAAAAAAAATCATTATTTCGAATATTTGATTTATGTTATTAAAAGCCTCTTCAAGATGAACAACATATCTGATTCGTTTAAAAGTGTTATAAAAAAAATAATGAAAATTATTCAGGCTGAAAATTTAAAATCCATAGGATTAAATTTTTATTATCCCTAATATTTGATTGAACAACCAAAATTTAACATTAAAAAAATAACAGTTCATGTAAAAAATATAGGGATTTCTTGAAAAAAAAAAACATTTTAGAAAATTAATCTCTATTACCGTGACCCATTTTTTAAAAAGAAAAATCACATTTTATATTTAAAAAAACCATATTATTATCTGTTAATATAGTTTTATTGGTTTACAAAAATAGAAAAATAAGGAAAAATATTTAAACAAATAGCATTTAATTATTTTCTCCTTCTCTATCTTTTGGCTTCTACTCCTCCATTTTAATTCTTCTTCTCCTTCTTCTCTATTTATAATTTTGTTGCTAGTTCAAAAATATTAATTAGTTCTATTTCAATTATAAATCTTCTTCTTCTTCTCTATTTATATTTTTATTACTAGTTCAAAAATGTTAATTAGAATGACAATGTTAGACAATGGAAGACCAAATTATAGACCAAGTGATAGTAACTTTTGGTAGTTTTGTAGCTAGTTACAAACTAGTAATTAGAATGATAATCATAGACAATGGAAGACCAAGTGATAGACCAAGTAATAGAACACTATTACGTATAATAGATAGACACTTCCAATTTTCTATCAATAGATAATCATTTTGTTACTTCTAATTGTTGGTAGTTTTTTTTTAAAAATAATTTATGATACATACACTAGACATTGTTATTGAAAATTTTGTTACTTTTAGATAGTTGTGATAATGTTTATCAAAGATAGACGCGAATAGAAGTCTATCAACGTCTGTCAAGGATAGAAACTTATAGGAGTCTATAATATATAAAGGCTGATAAAGTATAGCATTGATAGAGGCTGATAAAAGTTTATTAGTGTCAACAGTGAAAAAAACTGATCGGTGTGATGTATGAGATACATCAAGTGGAGAATTAATGTAAATGTGATTTATATTAAGTACCATGAAATAGAAAAAGAACTATGGTTTATATGTTTCATGAGATGAAATATTAAAACTATAGGTTATAAATATAATATGGTAAGTTGGTTATCATATTTATTTATAATAATATTAATTATTGGATAATTATATCTTTTTCACTAATAACCAATTGAGTGGGAGGTTATTGGTGGTTTCATGGTAACCGTGAGATAAAAGAAAATATGTTTTCCTAGATTTAGAAGATTTGCTATAGTTTCCATTCTCAGAAAGGAACTCACGGTTTGCTATCAAGTGAGAATTGTATTCACTAAACGATAGCTGAAAGAGAGACTAAATAATCGTGGAGTAACACTATCTATACGATAGTTCACTCAGTTGGTCGTAGCTAAACAATCGCAAGGCATTTGCTATACGATAGCTTACCGACTTCTAAATGATTGAGCATTCGTCTATACGATAGATTCTTATCATCTCCCACTTACTCAATCGTTTACACGATCACTATTCCTCCGGTCTCTTCCTCTAAACAAGTCCACACAGAGCCCTCAATTCTAGATTCTCACACCGAAAATACCAAGGTAGCCATTGTGGTGGTGTCTAACTTAATTGATTGAGTTCGAGGTTTTTGAGGTCGTTCGCTGAGTTCGTGTTTGCTGTTGATTGTGCGGTGTTGCGGTCGTTGTGTTCCAGCGTTCGTGTGTTGCTATCTTGGAGACTGAACGAGCACTCGTGATCGAGGGAGTTTGAAGCATGAGTCTTCAAAGGTATGTATAATATTTCCCTTGATCTCATTGTTAAGCGTGTTATAATTTCGTATTGTACATGACCTGTAAGTTTCCGTTTCATGACTGTAATTGTTATTGTTCAATTGCGAATAGAATTTGGAACGATCATTCCGTTCTTCATGGAGATCTTCATGTCTGAATTTCTTCAGCATCCTCACAGTACTCAAGAGCATGAGTGAGAGAGGATGCAAGTTCAGAGGGAAAGATTTTGGAGGGAAGGATTAAGAAAGATGGTAGGTGGCAGTTGGAATAAGAAAGGAAAGAGTTTTAGGTTTTTTTTTTTTTTTCTTTTATTGATCTTTTGATGTTGTTCTTTCTTTTCCTTACCTTTTCTTTAATTTTTTTTCCCTTTTCAATGATTTTTTTACTAATTTTTTTTATTTGTTTTCAACTTTTTTTTTTCCTTTCTATTTACTTTTCTATTTCTCCATATAATTTTTTTTACTTTTTTCTTCATGCCTTTTTTTTCCTTCTTTTTGTCTTTTTTAATTTGCTTCTTTTCTTTTTAACTTTCTTCTCCTTTTTTTTTACAGCTTTCTTTTATTTCTTACTTTGTTTTTCTTTTTCCTTCTTTTTTTTCACTATATTTTTGGATGCTTTTTTGTTTCACTTTTGTTACGGGTTGTTTTTAATAACTTTCTTCCTATTTTTTTATTTTTTTTTTCAAATTCATTTTTTTTATCGGAGCTCATAATCTTTCCCTTGATCTCATTGTTCAGCATGTTATAATTTCTGTCGTACATAACCTGTATTTGTAGGTTTTGGCTGGCTGTATTTATTGTTTGAAAATTTGGAGTTTCTGGTGAGGTCGCTTATCTACCCAAGTGGTATGCGGGTGTCGTGGTGTTGTTCATATGTGTTTATGTTCAAGCCTTTGCATGGTCTTGGGGACCTCTGGGATGGTTGGTTCCAAGTGAAATTTTCCCAGCTCAAAGTGTAACAGTCTCAGTGAACATGTTCTCTACCTTTTTGATTTCTCAAATCTTTCTCACCATGCTCTTCCATATGAAATTTGGGTTGTTCTTCTTTGCTTTTTTTGTGGCGTTGATGACTCTATTCATCTATTTCTTCTTGCCGGAGACATAAAATATTCCAATTGAAGACATGTCATGTGTTTGGAGACAACATTGGTTTTGGAGTAGATATATGCCTCAAGAACGTGTTGAAGTCCGTCCCCAAGTTTAGGATTTGAAGTCCAAACCCTTATAACTGCACTACTTTTTTCCTTATATAGTCTTAGTATTTGTTTACCATGTTAGTTTTTTTTTTTTTTTTTTTTTTTTGTTATTTCCAAACTTTTATTCTTGTATATGGTTTTATTCTCATGGAATAAAAATTCTCTTCCAATTTTAATTCCTGTTTTCTCTGTTTTCAACGGCACTTTAAATTTATGGTGTTTTTCAACAGTTGAATAACATAATGCTTAGAAGTAAACTCAAAAATTATTTTGCTCTGTAAATTCTCAAATAGACTTTTATTTATTCAAAATATTTTCTCTCAGCAATTGTTCCTTTCTAAATAAAAATAAACTTGACAGTTTGAATAAGACGAAGTACGGTAATTTTTTTTAAAAAAATCGAATAAATCAAATTCATCCAAATATCTTCAATATTGATATCAAATTTATACAAATTGAATGAGTTAATTAATTAATAAAAAAAATGAAATGATTAATCCAATCACTGAAAGACAAGGAAATATCAAGAGAAACTCAAATATAAAAAGGAGCAAGAAGAGGGGGAAATAAAGAGAAAAAAGATCAGTTTAGGTCTGTTTAAAATTTGAATATAGAAAAAGGATAAAATCCAATCTATAACAATATATAATGATACTATTTTTTAAAAATAGATTGCTTTTTACCTTTTGTGAAATATTTTATTTACATGATATACCACCTAAAATTAATGGTAGAAATAATTAAATATTAAGTAGTTGAAGGTTAGAAACCCGGATTTTAAATGTTGATGTTGATGAAATATCGGCATCTTTATTTTATGAAAATGTCGTTGAAAATCTATACTGGGAAAAACATTTGGTTTTTCCTTTTGTCTTTTTCAATAGATGGTTATACGGATATTTTAGGTCATTTCACATATAAATCATTAAATAATCTAAATTTTTAAGAAAGAAAAAACATTCAAATTAAAAGATAATAAAAAATGAGGTTATTTAAAAAAAATTTTCTGAGATGATTAAACATGAGATTTTAAAATTCTAAAAGATTTGATCTTTTTACATTTTTTATTTTATTTTGTGAATTTTTTTTTAATTTAATATAAATAAATATAATATTTTAAAATTTTAAAATATTTTATTTTTAACGTGATTATATATATTATTTTTCTCTCTCTATATATATAGTGTCACACCCCCTCCCAGATTACCCTCATAATTTAAAAGAGGATATGACCGTGGTAGTTGCTAGCCCCACTGCCAGCACCCACCACCAAAGCTCTCTAATCTAAATGTCAACCTACTAGCTATGATATAAGGGAGAAACATTCACGAATGGCCTAAACATCTCTAACAGAGCCCTAGTCCCTCACAAAACATGTGTACATAAACAGATCATCAACCTAAGTCCTCTTATTAAGCCGAGTCTTTAGGTGGCAAGCAGCAGCAGGATCAACCTTGAGGAATCTGACCGCTACCTGTGAAAGGAAAACACAGAGGTTCCGTGAGCTTAAAGCACAGTGAGTGACTATAAAATCGTATAACATTATGCATTACATTACTATAAACATGTAAATATATTAATGAGTGTTTCAAGCAATTGTCTCTAAATGTAGCTTTAAACCATTCTTAGATATCATCAGACATCATTATTCCCTAGTTGAGAACGAGCCTAAATGCTCTAGCTCCCAACGTTTATTACCGACCAAGAGACCCATACTTCGGCCTCTCATTCAGCACTACCTACGTGCACGTGGCCATACTAAGTACCATCATACCTTAGGTACTTCCACTCAGACACCTTCTCAAATTTGTCCTTCAGTATCGAGCTACTAAGATACCTTCTCAAATATCCTTCGGTATCAAGTTGGTCAGGTACCTTCTTAAATGTCCTTCGATACCGAGATATTTTGTATCATTAAGTTAAGTTCTGTTGCCTACCATCTACACAAGAACTCATTCTCTCATAGCCTTACTCTAGAAAGCATATTTTAACACTGGAACTTAACTGTTGAAATGACTACATGACATATCTTGGCCTGTGCTACACATATACAAGTCGGGGAACATGCATTAAGTTATTCTCCACCTATTTGTTGCTTGAGGAAGTATAAATTCATCACTAATGTCACTATAACTTACTTGATCTTATATACATACGTACTGGAGACATTAATTCACTTAGTCACTCACCTCTCGTCAAGCTCTTAATGGTTTATACGCCTCTTCTAGCTCTTCTTGGCCTGAAAGAACATAATTCCCGGTTAAACTACTTAGAATTCTTAGTAAAATACTTCAATTAATTCATCTATTAAAGGAACTTTCATCAACACAGACAGTTTTACTAGTGAGATCCCCCTGAGCGAGGTCAGCGAGATCCTCTAGAGCCATGCTAGTAAGATCCTCTACAGCGATACCAGCGAGATCCTCTAGAGTGAGATCAAGCTTTTCTTGGCAAATTTTCATCCTAGCGATACTCACCCCAATTTCTAGCGAGATTTCCCTCTAGGGTGAGATTGGCGAGATTCTCTAGAGCGAGATCAGTGAGATTTTCTCTATAGGCGAGATCCTCATCCCCACATCTCGCTATAACTCCCATGGTGAACTGGTTGTTTGTTCAACCTAAGAAGTTGTCTGCTTATGCACCATTTCCCTGTTACAACTTTAAAAATTCATAACTCGAAATTCAGAGCTGTTTTCAAGAAACTTCCTTCTATAAACTTGTTTAGAATTGAGTTACCTTAGAATTTCAGCTAAGAATTCTTTCTAGTTTGACCTGGAACTGCCAATCTTCACATCAGGCCCTGATTAACCCAAGATTCTGCCTCCTCTGTTCTTTCTTCACTTCTTGTTCTTCTCCTTGTGCAATCTTCCTCCGGCAAGACAACCTCGCAAACTAGCTTCTCTCAATTTTCGAATAGCACTGATTTTCCTAAATTTGCTCATGTCAATTACCGAAACCACGCTTTTGAAGTTCTTCTTCCAAAAACTTCTCGCCGCCTCCAGAGTTCAAGGATTAACTGCTATGTCACCCCTCATTTAGTATGTTTTTCCTTCCCTTCCATCATAACTCCTATAGACAAGCATGAATTGTTACTTAATAAATATATAATATAACATTCCTTTGCTAAACATGCTTATCTAGGAAACCTAGAGTTCGGGGTTTACATATAGTCTTTTTGTCTCATCAATTTTTTAAAATTTTTAAAAATATAAAATATCCTGAGATTTGATATGACTAATGTAATTTATATCATTCAAAAAACCGATATATGTGAAAATTAATGAAAATCCATATTTGAATGGTTTAAATTTATATTATCTCTATTATTTGATTTAATTAAAAAAAACTCATATACATGAAAATCAATGAAAACCCATATATGGTGTAATTTTGTATTAAATCATTAAAAAAATCTATATTAAAGTGGTTAAAATTTTGGATATTTCTAATATTTGATTCAGGATCCAAATTTTATCCTTAAGAAAAAATCATACACATGAAAAGTAGGAATTTTTATTTTTTTTTTAAAAAAAAAGAGAAAATCAAAACCTCCCCTATTTTTGTGCATACATGTTAAAAGTAGGGATTTAAAAAATTGATTTTCCCTAAAATCTCATTTTCACCCTAAAATAAGGAAAAAAGTATCCCCTATTTTTGTGCATAGACGTTAAAAGTTGGTATTTAAAAAAAAAAAAAAAGAAAGAAAAAAATCTCTCCTATTTTTGTGCATACATGTAAAAAAATGATTATTTTGAATATTTTATTAATATCATTAAAAGTCTCATTCAAGATGAACAGCATATTTGATTAGTTTAAAAATTTGTTGTAAACAAATATCATTGATGCTGAAAAATTAAAATCTATAGGATTAAATTTTGTTTATCTCTAATATTTGATTGAAGATCCAAAATTTAACATTAAAAAAATAACCATTCATGTAAAAAAAATAAATAAATAAATAAGGGATTTCTTTAAAAGAAAAAAAAAACATTTTAGAAAATTAATCTTTACTACCAAGACCGATTTTTTTTAAAAGAAAAATCACATTTTATATATATATATAAAAAAACCCATGTTATTATCTGTTAATATAATTTGATTGGTTTACAAAAATAGAAAAATAAGAAAAAATATTTACACAAATAGAATTTATTTATTTTCTCTTTCTCTATCTTCTGGCTTCTACTTCTTCCTCTTCTCCTCCTTCGATTTTAATTCTTCTTCTCCTTCTTCTCTATTTTTAATTTTGGTGCTAGTTCAAAAATATTAATTAGTTCTACTTCCATTATAAATCTTCTTCTTCTTCTCTATTTATATTTTTGTTGCTAGTTCAAAAATGTTAATTAAAATGACAATGTTAGACAATAGAAGACCAAATTATGGATCAAGTGATAGTAGCTTTTGGTAGTTTTGTTGCTAGTTACAAAATAGTAATTAGAATGGTAATCATAGACAATCGAAGGCCAAGTGATAGACCAAGTAATAGAACACTATTATCTATTATAGATACACCCTTTTAATTTTCTATCAATAGATAATCATTATGTTGCTTCTAATTATTGGTAGTTTTTTTTTAAGATAATTTATGATACATACACTAGACATTGTTATTGAAAATTTTATTACTTTTAGATAGTTGTGATAATGTTTATCAAAGATAGACGCGGATAGAAGTCTATCAACTTATAGGAGTCTATAATATATAGAGGCTGATAAAAGTCTATCATTGATAGAGGCCGATTAAAGTCTATTAATGTTAACAGTGATAAAAACTGATCGGTGTGATGTATGACATACATGAAATAGAGGATTAATGTAAATGTTACTGGTTATAAATATAATATGATAAGTTGGTTATCATATTTATTTATAATAATATTAATTATTGGATAATTATATCTTTTTCTCTAATAACCAACCGAGTGGTAGGTTATTGGTGGTTTCATGATAACCGTGAGATAAAAGGAAAAAACATTTTCCTAAAATTAGAAGATTTGCTAGAATTACCATTCTTGCAAAAGAACTCACAATTTGCTATCAAGTGAGAATTGTATTCACTAAACGATAGCTAAAAGAGAGACTAAACAATCGTGGAGTGGCACTATACAATAATTCACTATGTTGGTTGTAGCTAAACAGTCGCAGGGCATTTGCTATACGATAGCTTGTCGACTTCTAAATGATTGAGTATTTGTCTGTACGATAGACTCTTATCATCTTCCACTTGCTCAATCGTTTACACGATCGCTATTCCTCCGGTCTCTTCCTCTAACCAAGTCCACACAGAGCCCACACTTTTAGATTCTCATACCGAGAATACCAAGGTAGCCATTGTGGTGGTGTCTTACTCAACTCGACTGAGTTCGAGGTTTTGGAGGCCATTTGCTGAGTTCATGTTTGCTGTTGATCATGCAGTGTTGCGGTCGTTGTGTTCGAGCGCTTGTGTGTTACTGTCTTGGAGACTGAACGAGCATTCGTGATCAAGGGAGTTTGAAGCAAGAGTCTTCAAAGGTATGTATAATCTTTCCCTTTATCTCATTGTTAAGCATGTTGTAATTTTGTATTGTACATGACTTGTAAGTTTCTATTTCGTGATTGTAATTGTTATTGTTCAATTGTGAATGGAATTTGGAACGATCATTCTACTACTTATGGAGATCCTCATGTCTGATTTCCTTCACCTTCTTTATAGTACTCAAGAGCATGAGTGAGAGAGGATGCAAGTAAGAGGAGGAGATTTGGGAGGGAGAATTAAGAAAGATGGTAGGTGGCTGTTGGAATAAAAAAGGAAAGAGTTTTAGGTTTTTTTTTCTTTTGTTGATCTTTTCATGTTATTCTTTCTTTTCCTTACCTTTTCTTTAATTTTTGTTTTTTTTTTTCCTTTTCAATGATTGTTTTACTAATTTTTTTTATTTGTTTTCAACTCTTTTTTTTTTCTTTCAATTTACTTTTATTTTTCCATATAATTTTTTTTACTTCCTTTTTTTCTTGCCTTTTTTTCTTCTTTTTGTTTTTGTTTTTTTCTATTTGCTTCTTTCTTTTTAACTTTCTTCGCTTTTTTTTTTACAAGTTTCTTTTATTTCTTAATTTTATTTCTTTTTCCAACCTTTTTTTCACTATTTTTTTGGACTTTTTTTTTTAACTTTTGTTACAGGTTTTTTAATAACTTATTTTTATTTTTTTTTCAAATTCCTTTTCTTTACGGGAGCTCATAACTTGTGTTTCCATTTCATTATCAACAAGAAGCACCGTCACACCAATATTTTAGAGATGAAGCGAAACCGCCACACCAGTATTTTTGTTTTCTTGTATGAAAATTATTGTTTTGTTTCTGTTTATAGTTTAATGCAAAATTATTATTGAATGATTTGTTATATATAATTCTTATAAATTTTGATATTTATAGTTTAAAAAATTTAGTATTTTTAGTTTAATATAAAAATTTAATACAAAATTATTGTGATTTTTTTAATATTAACTTTGATATTTATCGTTTAAAAAGTTTAGTATTTTTTTAGTGATTTTTTTTAATATGAAAGTTTAGTTTATAGTTGAATACAAAATTATTAATTTGATGTTTAAATATTTTTATTAGATTTTTTTTTAGTTTTTAATAAGTTTGATGTTCAAACTAAGTTAATTTTTGTTTGTTTTTGTTTGTATTTAAGTTTGATAACTAGTAAAATAACTAGTAATGTATTGTTTGTCCTTTTTTTTTTTTAGAAAATGGCGGACAAATATTTGAGATTTATGTTATTTACAAATGGTAATATGATTGATGGTGTTGATGGAGGTGATTACCATGTGAGGATTTTAGCATAATTGTGAACAAAACGCTTGTTTTTGAACAATTCATTGAAATGGTAGAGATGTCACTTGATGTAGATATTAGAGCAAATCAGTTAGAAATAATATATTGATATTAGAGCAAATCAGTTAGAAATAATATATTAACATCCTAATATAACACAATCAGGATCAATAAGGTTTATGTCATTCCCAATTCCTAATGGAGTTCTCAATTGTGATGTCACTCCCGAATTTAGTGCATTTATATGTTAATATGAGTAGGGTAGGTTTAGATATAAACTTGAATGCACCCTTTAGTCAGTTTGAAAATCCGACTCAATGTACTGACCCTGTTCTAGAATCAATTGCACCATTCTGTGATAATGAAGATATGGTGGCTAATAATCAATACAGAGATTTTAGATCAGAAACGAACGATGAATTTGAAAAGTTGGGTTTTGATGGTCATGAACATGAGTTACTTTCAAATACATTCAACGATTTGGATATGAATGTAATAGATAACATTCGAGAACATGACCCAATTGTAGCCCTTGTGGATGTAGACAATACCCAAATGTATCAGGGGATGATTTGTCAAGACAAAGAAATAGTACAATATGTCGTCAAATGTTTTGCTATTAAGTGTCACACACCATATGAGGTTGTAGAATCGACATAGTGTAAAAAGTGGGAATAAGGTTGCAAATGGAGACTTCATGCAACAAAGAAAAATTCGAATGGCTTGTTTGAGATCATTGAGTATGTTGATCACAAACATGTTTTTACTCAAAACTTAGTCAAAGTCATGTGCAATTAGATTCATCGATGATTGCATTAGAATTTTATGATGTTGTAAGAGAAAAACTATCTATCAACATGGCATAACTGCAGTCCGATATATATATATATAAAATAATATATTGGATATCATGTTCCTTACCATAGGGTGTGGGAGGGCAAAAGAAAAGCATTAGCTAAAGTTTCTCAGAAAAATTGTTACCCAAGTGGTTGTATATGGTTAAGTAGTGGACAGTGAAAAAAATGCCAACTGAAGGACATGTTATCCTAACTTCTGTATTTTGGGCATTTTCTCCTTGTATAGAAGCTTTTAATAAATGTCAGCTAGTGATCCAGATAGACAGTACCCACTTGTATGGAAAATATTGAGGAAAGTTACTAATTACTACATTAGTTGATTCAAACAGAAATCTTCTTCGACTTGCATTCACCGGACATCTTCTTCGACTTGCATTCACCGTTGTAGAAGTCTGCAGATTCATGGGGATGGTTCTGGGAACACTTGAGAAGAATTGTTACACACAAAGAGATGTGTTTAATTTTAGATCTACATGTTGACATTATCTTAGTAGTGAACAATTCAGCAAATGGTTGGACGGGACCAAAATGTCACCATATATCCTTCTTACGACATCGTCAATAGCTTCAATAAAAAATACAAATGTAACACATTAAATAATTATATTTATCGTTTTGGACGTCAATTTCAAATTTGAAAGTTTAATAAAGTCATTGAGAACATCAAAGGAATAAATTGGAGTTGTCTGAGTTTTTTTTACAACATTGATATAGAGCAATGGACTCAAGCATACGATGAAGGGTTCAGAATATGGGTGGATAGCGAAAAATGTATCAGAGTGCTTAAATGGCGTTCTCAAAGGACCTCGAATGTTGTCGATAAATACTCTTGTTTAAATAACATTCTTCAAGTGCATAAATTATTTCAAAAAAAGAAAGAAGAAATAAGAGTTTCTTTGGAGCGTCAAGATAAATACACCCAGTAATATTATTTTTATTTTGTAATTAACATTTTTTTCAAGTATATTTATAATACTAAGCAAGTAAAAATTCAAGTACACACATGAAAAATTAATAAATAGATTGCAAGATCTAGTAAACATGAAGTATAGTCATACAATCCATATGAAGGTGAGTTTTTTGTGACAACCGGACGTCACAACCTTAATGCTAAAGGAGAAAATGTTCAAATACCAAGGCTAAACGGGTATGAGCAATGTTGTTCATGTATCAAGTGGAAAGTATTTGGCATTCCATGCTCACATTTTATGATAGTTTACTCACATTTTAACATGGACTATGAAGATTTTATTGAGGACTACTATAAACTATCAACGTATGTTGCATGTTACTCTCCTCGATTTCAACCTGTACCGCATGAAGATTACTAGATCGCGCACACTAATATGTCTGTCTTACACACTGACCCATCGTTATTGAGGAAACCTGGTAGACCAAAGAGTTCACAACTAGATGGATCGGACAAAGCCAAGTGTTTGACTATGATGTGGATTTTGTAATTAGTTAGGTCATAATCGAAGGAAATGTCCTTCGTTACGAAGCTCTAGATAGTTAGGGATTTTTATTATTAATATTTTTTATCTTGTAAATATTATTTTTATTGTGCAAATAATATTTTTATCGTGTAAATGATAATTTTATTGTGTAGTTAATTTTTTTATTATAATTTATTAAGTTGTACATTTTTTTTATTAAGTTGTACACTACTTACTCGAGAAATAAATATTTTTTCTTTTAGATCATGACTTTAAATCCAGGACCGATTGATCCCAATGTACTACCAATCGATTCATCAATCATCAGTTGTATGACAAGATCGTACCACTGATATTATATAGACGTCGAGAGGTCGTTGTTCATTGCACTATCTCACTCCACTCTCGAATACTATCGTTACTTCATACGTCTGTATTTTATGGAGTTGTTAGATTGTGATTCATTAAGCTAGATTGACATCTCATCACAACATTGATCGAGAGATGGAGATGGAGGTCTAAGACGCATACATTTCATGTGCCCACTGGAGAGTGCACTATCACTCTACAGAACACAAAAGTATTGTTCGAGTTACTTGTTGATGGTGAGCTCATTTTTAAAGTGATATATGATGACTGGTTGCATATTTGTCAACTATTCCTCGGTGTCCAACTGAAAATAAAATTAAAGGATTGAGGTTAATTGTGAAACCCGGATTTCCATTTTTCTTACTTAAGCAGGTGATTAAGGGAATTAACTAAGTGAAAGTTAAATCCTATGTTGAAGTGAAGGAAATTTCTAAATGTTGAATAGATTTTCCTTGAGTAGTTTTGAGTTATCCTTAAATGGTGAAATTTGGCTAAGTGTAAGGTCAAAAAGGACCCATGCATTAAGTGTTAGGAGACATTAATGTATAAGATGAGAAGGCAACCATGCATTTGTAAGGTTGGACGCATGATTGGCCGAAGTTTTGGTAAGAGACATTGCCAAGAGTTGCTCATGCGTTGGGTATGTGTGAGCGAGAGTAAAGAAAGCGAGAGGCTAAACGCAAGGCACTGGGCAAACAATCGTGTAGCAAATGAGCAACGCTACATGATGAGGTAGACGACTGTGTAGCAAATGAGCAGTGTTACACGAAGAGGTAAACGATCGTTTAATAAGTGAGTGGCGCTACATGATGAGGTAGACGATCGTGTAAACTGACGCTGGACGATCGTATAGCAAAGTAGGGAGCTACACAATGAGGTAGGCAATCATGTAGGTAGGCGCTAGACGATCGTGTAGCAAAGCAAGGAGCTATACGATGAGGTAGGCGATCGTATAGGCAGGTGTTGGGCGATGACACAAACGATTAGAGGATGCGTTCGATGATAAGGCATCAGCGCTAAACGATGGAGGTACACGATGCTCGCAGTAGCTAAGCGATAAGCTATGCGTGAGATCATTGAGAGCAAGATCGTTTAGTGCGAGATCGTTGAGAGCGAGATCGTTTAGAGTGAGATCGTTGAGAGTGAGATCTTTGAAAGCGAGATCGTTGAGAGCGAGATCGTTTGATAAAAGATTGAGCTACACAATGGGCTGTTGGAGCTAGACAATAAAAGTAGGAACTAAACGATAGGGCGGTGCTGAGGACTGCGTTACGCAAGATTGATGAGCTCATCAGGACAAATGGCTTTATCAACGGAAGTCTGAAACAGAGATAGTAGGAGCTGGACGAATTAAGTTTCATGCAAAGGGAAGACTTATGCATGAGGAGGACAACACAAATAGATGTGTGGCATGGAAGTAGGTGAATGTCAATGCAGTAGGTGGTGGCAAAACATGGTGTAAACACTTCAAGAATAGGAGATGTCTTGCATTGGAGGCTTGAAAGATGAGAAGGATCATTTCCTTAAGCCTATAAATACCATCACAAGCCTTCTTTTGAGTACATAATCCGAAATTCCCCTGAAATACAGTAGGAAGAGCGTTTAAGAGTAGTTTCGAAGATAGTTGTGCATCGGTCATGAAGTTCCAAGAGGAGGAGATGCTATCGGACAGTGAAGTCTGGAAGTAGCATCAACTTGGGACAAGGATATCTCCCAGAATACTCGTGGGTTTGAAGTGATTTCAAAGCCACCTGAAAGCTAAAAGAGTCTAGTTTTTAGGGTAGGGTATCGGAGAAGAAGCTCCAAGGAATCGGACTGGACAATGAGGAAAAGACAGAAGGGTCGAGCTGTCGGATAAGTTGAGCCAGTCTTGATGTTTTGAAGATTCTGGCCAAACCACGAGAAGTTCTAAGCTAAGATTTTGAGGTAAGCTTCCTAAGATATTTTAGAGCATATTTGTAGAAGGAAGTGACTTGATATTAAGCCTAGAACTATGAGTAATCTGAGCTTTATGTTGAATCTAGAATTTAGGGTTCAAAAGAGGAGTCTGGAAAGATCAAGGAACTTCTAAGAGAAAGATTCCTATCCTTACCAAGGTGAGTGGTAATTTCCTTTAAGTATTAAAGCATATCTTTTAGAGTAAATTGTATATTCTTATGTTATGAATGAGTGTCTAGCATGAGAATGAGATTATGTGATCGGGATGGTCAGGGGGTCAATAGACCTAGTTCCTAAGCCTATGGGAGGATCCTCGTATGGGATGGTCAGCTGGTCGACGGGCCTAGTTTCTGAGCCCATGAATGGGGAGCTATATGCACATAGAGGACATAGGGGACAAAGGGAACGCAAAAGAGTAAGTGTTTGTAATTAGTAACAGTTAACTATCTACCGTGTATAGGTAGACAACATACTCATTCTAAGTAGTTATCAATTTAGCTATCTACCGTGCATGTAGATAGAGTTGAGAATAGACTCATTCGAAGCTGAGGTTTGAATGTAACCTCGTATTTATGATATGCTTATTTTTATGAGTTGAAATAGACTCTAGAAGTTGCTTACCACTCACTGAGCTTTGTGAAGCTCATTCTTTTCTTTCATGCTTTTCTTCCCAGGTAGCGAAAGGTGAGAAGTTCCAAGGTGCTGCTAAGGTTAAGGTCTGCCACAAGCCACAGTTACACTTCCGAGGGGTTTTACGGTTGTTGTTGTAAACTTTATAGTTAAGTCTTGGAGTTGTATAAACATTACATAGTTGTAATAAAATGGGCCTACTTAATCGGTTGTCGTTTATCTCCTTGACTTAAAGTTTACTGAGAGTAAAGAGGTTCAGATGGATTGTAGGTATCATAAAAGGGTGGTATCTGCGGTCCCTCACACCTCTCCTTGGGCTCAAGAGTGCGGGCTCGAGGCGGGGTGTGACATTAATCGTGAACGAGAAATTATTTTCCATGATATGTCTTAGAGTTAGAGTTAAGGATTGAAGGTAATATATTATTATTAAGAAATACAACAACATATTTTTTGTTAAAAAAATATAATAATAAAGAAAATGGTGGTAAAAAATAATTAACAAAGAAAATGGTGGTAAAAAAGAATAACAAAGAAAATGAAAATTATGGTAAAAAATAATAAATAATAAAATGCATTTGTCGAGTGTTCAACCCTCAACTTGCATCCTTTGTTGAGTTTTTAACACTCGATTTGCAACCTTTGTCGAGTGTTGAAGTCTCGACATACTGAAATTAAAAAAAACTACCATATGCTCTAGTTATTTTCAAACTACAATATTTTAATAATTCGTTTCAAAAACTACAATATTAATCTAAATTTCTCGTTTAAAAGTCTCTCTAACAAAAAAAAAAACATTACATTTTGAATAAAAAAAATGAAAAAAATAAAAATAAATTCTTTAATTTTTCTCTTATCTCTCTCCTTTCTTCTTTCTTCCTCCTCCCTCTTTCTCTCACTGCAGGGAAAAGAGGATCTCTTGACGCTTAAATCTGTCATCGGGAGATTAGTCTTAGAACATAGGATCTCTTTTGACGATGTAAAGGAAGCAGCGAAAATTAGGAAGAACTCCCAACGACGTATACCATTCGTCAAAAAAATTGGAACTATCTCCGACAGTGGGACATGACCCCTCGGGAGTTATATGAACTCTCGACGAGTTATTTACTCATTGGAAGTTCCTTAGGAACTGCCGATAGATCTCCCAACAGCCTTCGATAGCTGCCAGAAGATCTGGTATAAAAACCAGATCGGGTAGAAGGCAGATCGACTACCTTTCTTCTTCCCCAAATTGAAACCCTAGGTGGTCCTGAGTTAGTTTTGCCGCCGTCATTCGCTGTCGATAGAGAGATAGTGCCATCGCCATCGTTCGCCGCCGATAGAAAATAAAAAAGAATATCCTTAAAAGTTAATTTCAAAATTTTCTCTCATCTTTGTTTTTTGGAAAATATAAGATAAAAAATAGCAAGAAAACAAGTTTTAGTTCTTTAATATACATATTATGATTGAAAGTTTTTTTTTTTTTATTGTTTTGGTGGCATAATCAAAATCAAAATCCAAAAACATCTTTGTAGAAAGTTGAAGAGCTATTTTTTTTTTCTTTTTTTACTTTTTATTATAATTTTTTGTACATAAGTTAATTTCTTTTGATTGTGATCTCATAAATATCAAGTTTTTGTAATTTTAATGTGTTTGTATGGAGAATTCTAGTTGCCTAATGGATGATATATTTTTTTTGGTTACTTTAATTAATAATGATATAGTTCATTGTCAAGCCTTTAATAGTGGATGTCCTAGAATATTGGTTCTTTCAGTATAAAATTAAACATATTGGTTCTTTCAATTTTGTTTTTAGTATAACCCATTTAAAAAATCATCAAATAATGTTTCGTTGTGTATAATAAATATTTTTTTTAAAAAAAAATTATATATGGTTTCTCTCCAATGAATTTAAGTTTATGTATGGTTTGCCTCCATTTAAAAATTATTACTACATTATGTATGGATTTTGCTTAGCAATTTGAATTTCAATTCACCTTCTCTCTCCTACCATTCAGTAATCAATACTTTCAACAGACAGGGGACCCAATTTCTTGTAAAAGACATCCTTGAACCTTGTTGTTTTGTTGGATAAATAAAATATTAGATATTGGGTTTCAATTTTACCTACTCTTTTGCCCTTTTCACTTTCAATAGTTTTATGGAACATGAATGTCAATAGTTTTTTTGCTTATTTTATGATGCATTTCTGCTTATTAGTAATAGGAGGGAATTGAAGACACAATGGAATGTTGTGGATGAAGAGAGAGTTGAGAAGACATTTCATTATTTTGTTTCTAATTAATTTAAGGGCTCTCCAAGATTTATGAATAGTCTTTATCCTTTGTCTTCTAATACAGGTTATTGTTTTGGATTACAAGTTGGTCAGAAAAGATTTATTTTTAAGGATGAATAAAGAATAGATCAAACTAAGGAACAACTTATCATTGGGGTATAGAGAAGGAGTATCACAGTTTTTAGATGTGGCAAAGTTTCATGTTAATGATTCCAGACGAATATGATGTCCATGTAAGAATTGTATGAATTCAATTTGGAAAAAATTAGATATCGTGGAGTAACATATATTAACATATGAAATATCTCCCTCATAATGTGAATGAGTATATCATGGAGAGCCAGTAAACTTAGGTAGAGGTTTTGAAAGTCATACAACTCATGTAATACACAATTGTTGGTAAGTTATAAGTTTATTCTTTTAGAGTCTATTGTAGGCTAAGAGTCATGAACACCATATATGCTAATTATTCCTCTATTCTTTTGTAGCCTCATTTCGTGCTTGATTTATCGAGTCAACCACTTAATCATTTTATAGAATATCAAATGCAAAACCCCTTCAAAGAATTCACAGCAAATTTGCACAAACATTACAGAAAATATAACAATCCTCAGCAAGCACGTGCCAACTTGCCTAGCTGGCTAAGAATAGACCAGGATATTGGTATTTTTTGTGTGATTGCTTCAAGAGTGAAGCGTTTCAGGTTAGAATAATTTAGGTCGTGTATCATTTACTTCATTTACTATTATAGAATATCTTTTTTTTTTTGTTTGAACGTAGGAAATTTCAGAGACGAATAAAAAGAATAGAGAGACTGTCGTTTGACCACGTAGGCAGATCGAAGTTGTTCTTGTAAATTCAATCGGAGCTGCAGGCAAAGGAAGGTCGAGAAATAGGATGTATTGACCTATTTAAGGAAACACACTCTAAAGGTGGCAAGTTCGTGAATCAGGCAGTTGAAAATGCACATGTAACCATTTTTGTTTTACTTTCGTATTGTTTTTCATTTCTAAGTTCAGTTGCTCGTACTTGCACATTAATTAATATGTCCATAATCAAATGTCAGAATTACAACCAACCCCACTCCAGAAGGTTCCCAACCACTAATAGGGGATGAAATCTGTGAGACGGTTTTGGGTAGACGACCCAGATACTCAAAAGGCCTAGGTTGGGGCCCTAAACCTAAGTCAAGAAGGGGTAGCAGCTTATCGAGTTCTTCATCTACTCAAGGAACAGATAGAGAGGTGAGGGAATTGAGAGCCAATTTCGAATAGTGTTAATCGAGGATTAAAGAACTTGAAGACATCCAAAAAAATGAGAGAGGATCATGCAAGACAAATGGAAGAAATGAAAAAAAAAAATGATTGAAGACATGATATGATCATAGCGAGGAGGTCATCGAATTAGATATGATTACTTCTTTATTTAGTTGTCTAATATGTTGCTATCCTGCAGTCATGGTAGCAAAGTAGTTATTTCTTACTAGTAGCTTTATGATAAAGAATTGTTGGCTATCCTGCAGTTAAGGTGGCCAAACAATTGGATTTTGATGTGTTTTTTGTCGCTATTGTGTGTTTATCTATTAGCGTTGGGAATGTCGTGGGGATGGGTAGAGTTTGGCTATACTCGTTGCTCTTTTTGTCGTTGAACTTGTAGTTTTTGGGTGTTTATGGATGTTTATGAAGTTTGAACATGTTGTGGAGGGTGGGTCGAGTTTGGTTTAGATTGTTTTGGGGGAAAAGTTTGAGTTTTTTGTGTGTTCGTTGATATGAAGTTTTATGTGGAGGTAGGTAGAGTTCGGTTATAATTGTTTTGGAGTTGAACTTGTAGGGTTTTTGTGTGTTTTTTGACGTTTATGAGCATCAAGAATGTTGTGGGAGATGGGTAGAGTTTGGTTATACTCGTTTTGCCATTGAACTTGGAGTTTTTATATGTTTATGGATATTTATGAAGTTTGAATATGTTGTAGAAGGCAGGTTGAGTTTCGTGATACTTGTCTTGGAGTTGAACATGAAGTTTTTTTTTTGTTTGTTTCTGGAAGTTTATGATATTTGAATATTTTTGTTTTGTTGTAGGATGTTGTTTGGAGATGAGATTGGACGATTGTTGAAGATGTTGTGTTCCAGACGTTGTATTCTTTTCTGTCTTTCTGAAGACATATTTCTTGATGTTGTTTTCATCCTATTTCTTTCATGTATTTGTGAAGACAAATTTCTTTTAGAGACTATCTTGTAACTTTTCTTTTATTTGTTATAGTACAGACTTCGTTTATTTGTTTTATTTATTATGTGAATCTGTTGAGTTGGTTAATGATGTTTTACATGTTATTCAGATCAAATTGAAAAAAATTAAAATTACAAACTAAATAATTTTAAAAGTCAATATTCAATCATTGAAATTGATCTCTCGGTGGTTGGCAAGCCGATGGGAGTTACAGAAAGTCCCGACACATGGAAGGAACGGTTAGGAGTTCCTGGAACTCCCCATACATTAGTAGGCCATGGGGAGTTCCACTAACTCCCGATGCATGGAAGGGACAATTGAGAGTTCCTGGAACTCTACAAACATTAGTGAGCCATTGGGAGTTCCACTAACTCCTGATGAATGAAAGAGTCCGTCGGGAGTTATAGGAACTCCGACGACTTATATTACACGTCGAAAGTTCCCATAACTCTCGATGACCTATCTTCAGCATCGGGAGTTGGTGGTCCTTTTCGACGTCTAGAGTTCTACTCCCAACGGGTTTCTCCCGACCAAACTCCCCACTATCAATATATCGTTGGGAGAGGATCTTCCGATGCATTCTCCATTGTTTTCCAGCAATTTCAAGCATCGAGAAAGTGTGATTTCTTGTAGTGTCTCATTCTTTCAATATTATTTTATCTCCTTCTCCATGGCTAAATTTCCAAAAAAAATTGAAATAAAATAAAAACAAAAATCTTTAATTCCCTTCTCTCTCATATTCCATCTTCTCTCTCATCGTGCTTACATTTAGAAAAAAAAATCGAAAAAAGAAAAACAAAAAGTACCTTGGATCTGTCCAAAAATTATTTTATAAAAATTATAAAGAATGAGGTGAGATGTAACCAAGATACCTTTCAGTTTTTGGGACAGATCCTTAAGGAAATTAGACAAAAGAATTTCTATAAGCAGCGAAATGATTGTTCCAAATTCCATTTGAAATTGAACATAATCAATTACAGTACAACAACGGAAACTAACAGGTCATGCAACAATTAGAAATTACAAGATGCTAACAAGATAATCAAGGGATAGAGTATGCTTACATTTGAAGACTCATTCTTCAATCTCCCTTGATCAATCCATTAGTGTCCACAACAATACAGCCCTCGAATGCAACGACTGGTGTAACACGAATGCCAGCACGAACACAATGAACACAATGATCACGAACCCAACGAACGACCTTCAGAACCTTGAAATCAATCGAGTTGAGTGAGGACACCGCCACAATGGTTACCTTGATATTCTCGATGTGAGAATCCAGGAGTTTTGGGCTCTGTATGATCTTAGTTAAAGGAAGAGACTAGAGGACAACAATCGTGTAGACGATTGAGCAAGTGGGAGATAAGAGCTGTCTATCGTATAGACGTTGTGCTCAATCATGTAGAAGATGGTAACCCATCGTATAGACAATGCCACACGATCGTTTAGCTACGATCAGCTGAGTGAAATATCGTATAGTTAATGTCCACGTTCGTTTAGTCTCTCTGTTGCTATCGCTTGGTGAAACACTTTCACTTGATAGCCTTGTTCGTGAGAAAATTTTCGAATCTTGAGTAACTACTAATTTTAGGAAAACATTTTTCCTTTTATCTCATGGTTACCACAAAACCACCAATAACCTTCCATTCAATTGGTTATTAGAGAAAAAAAGATAATTATCAAATAATTATCAAATAATTAATATTATTATAAATAAATATGATAACCAACTTACCATATTATATTTATAATCTATTGTTTTAATATTTTATATCATAACATACAAACCATAGTTCTTTTTCTATTTTATGGTACTTAATGTAAATCATATTTACATTAATCTTCCACTCGATGTATCTCATACATCACACCGATTATATCATATCTAATCAAATTTCCTCTTGTTAATTTTAACACTCCAAATCAACCCCAAGAACTGATGCTCAACTTGAATCCATTGAGCTACCAAGGGGACCTTATGGACCTGTAGCTTGAAGCTTCAATGGTACGTGAATAACTAACTAAACTCTTTAGTCAAAGGATCCACCATCCATTAACTTTCGGGCACTCCACTAAAGACCGATAGTTGCACTCTTCTCACTACAGATATATTTCTGTGTCCATCTCAACCAATCAACAGTGTGATAACCCTTCACAGATTGCTCGTAAGTACAGCTGGACTAATTTATCGTTTTGACCCTATAGTTACATCTAACTCCTTAAGTACCACTGATTCCTATAATGAACATAAGTCATAGTTCTACTATGACTGAGTCCTCTCTTCCAAAGAAAGGTTGTGGCCATTATGTTCAAGAACCAGAATCAGCCCTTAAGGGAGCAATCTATCTACTTATCCCTGCTTCGGGAAAGGAGTGAATTCCATCTTGTGTAACTGAGTTTTCAACTCCCCAATTAGACAAATCCCTAAAAAGGTAGGCTTGTTGAGTTGGCAATTTGGCCACTCTCACCCATACTAATCAAAGGACCGCCTTCAAAGGCATGAGTTCCCAAAATACTTAGGATTAAGGTCATGTCACCTATGGTCGTTTAGGTGAGATATAGGTCTCAAGTATCAACGGCATTACATAAAGAGATGAATCATCTCGTGGTCCGGTCTTATACAAACTCTTTGTATAGGACACCCCCACTCGCATGTCTCCATATGAATGGTCAGGAACAACCATCTGTAGTACTTCACAACACTTAACCTCTACAAAGCAGGTCGTATCCGTAGTGTCACCAGGATAAGATATCCCTCCTTAATCTGTATACTACAGATCTTTTAGGTTATTACTTAAGGCATTATCCACTTGTATATCTCATATACATGCTTAAGCTTACATACAATAACCATGGAGTTTTGTTTATTGGATATGAGTAAATGAAAAATAAAATAACTCTTATTTTATTCATAACAATGTGTACAATGTTTACAAATTACGAGACTCCGGGAGAATTAGGACACCAACCCCAACAATCTCCCACATATCCTAATGCTTCGGGAGACTGATGTACAATACAAGAAAAATACAAGTATAATATACAATAAACTAGGGCATACTCTATTACCCAAGTATCATCTTCCACTTGCCCTAGACAAGATGTCGCATGTCCCATAGACCCAGACTCTCTAGATGACCCTCGAACACGTTAGCCATGAGAGCCTTTGTAAACGGATCAGCAACGTTGTGCTCTGACGCGATCTTCGTGACTATCACATCACCGCGATGCACAATCTTCCTAATCAAGTGATATTTACATTCTATATGCTTGCCTCTACGATGACTCCGAGGTTCCTTCGAATTTTCCACATCCTTGCTGTTATCACAATATAGAGTAATCGACAGAGACATATTTGGAACAACTTCCAAATCTGTAAGGAATTTCCTCAGCCAAACAACCTTCTTAGCTACTTCACAAGCAGCTACATATTCGGCTTCCATAGTGGAGTCCGTGATGCATCCTTGCTTGATGCTTCGCCACACTATAGCCCCTCCATTCAGAGTGAACACTGACCCTAAGGTTGATTTACGAGAATCTTTATCAGTTTGAAAGTTAGAGTCTATGTATCCTATAAAGATTGAATCCTTATCTCCATACACGCGCATGTAGTCCCTCATTCTCTAAAGATAATTGAGGATCGTCTTGACCGTCCGATGATCTAATCCTAGATTGGACTAATAACGACTGACAATCCTTACTGCATAGCAAATGTCAGGTCTGATACATAACATTGCATACATTAAGCTTCCAACAACTGAAGCATAGAGAATATGTCTCATCTCCTTAACCTCTTGAGGTGTCTTAGGACATTGATCTTTAGACAAAACGATTCCATGCCTGAAGGGTAACAAACTCCTCTGGGAATCCTGCATTCTGTACCTGACCAACATTTGATTAATGTACGATGCTTGAGACAAGGCTAACCTCTTGTTCTTACGATCCCGAATGATATGGATCCCTAGAACATATTGCGCCTCTCTCAAATGAAAAATATTGCAGAAAGAAAAGGAAATTTGATTTACTTTTATTAAAAAAAAACTAAACTAAACTAAAAACGTCATCAAAATATATTTCAAATTTTTAAAAATAAAAAGCAAAAACTTAATTAACAAATATATTTTTCCATATTCAATTTTTAGAAAACAGAAAACAACAAAACATGTTTTTTTTTTGTTTTTTTAATAACAAAAACTAAAAACAATTACCAAATAGGTTTTCTATTTTTTATTTTTTAAAAACGAAAAACCAAAAACAGCTACCAAATAAGTATGATTTTGTTTTTTAAAAACTAAAAACCAAAAATATATTTTCAAAAATTGAAAATAAAATTGTTATAAAGCGGGGTGTTATGGGTTGTTTGATAACCAATAAGTTATTAGTTTTTGAATTTTAGTTTTTAGTTTTTTAAAATGAATATTTTGGTAAGTAATTGAGTTTTTTTGTTTTTAAAATTTTAAAAATATTTTTAAAATTGTCAAAGAAAATTGAAAAACAAAAAAGGTCATTTTTAAATCGGTTTTTTTGTTTCCGTAAAACACGCATATTTCCATTAGTACAGTGGTAGCATATGTGCTTTGAGGATCCGAGCAATGACAATATTTTGCTACTTTTATGTAATTTTACAATAATAGTTTCTATCTTTTTATATAAAAATAAATGGTAAAAATTATCGAAAATACTTTTTTGTTTTACGCGTCATTTTCGTATCAATTCTAATTTTTTTATTTTAACAAATATTTCTTAAAGTTTTTTAAAAACAATTTCAAAATTAAAAGTTAAAATGTTAGAAAATATGAATACATTAATTTTTTTTATTGTTATTTTAATTTAGAAACTATAAGTACTAGGCGTGTTCAAAAAAACTCGACGACTCAAAAATCTGATCAAAGTTGAATTGGATTATTAACACTTCATGAGAGATGTTTTCTAAAAATGACTCAACATGAATGAAAATATATATTTTCCCTCAAATTATGTTAATAATTATAAATATTTTCTTGTATTTTGTCAATATGTTTATTTTTGTTATTTTTCATTTTATTTGTAATTAATCCATGCATTTAAAATGATCGAACTAATATATTAGTTAGCCCATATGGCATGACTTAGAATGCCTAGTGCCCATGATATAAATGTTAGGGTAATATGCTTGTTTTTAGTTGATGATATTTCGAATGTAAAATGAACTTAGAGAATATTAAGGTATCCTTAAAATGAAATAACTCATCTATTTAAGGTAACATATATTTCAAATTTGATGGGGTCAATGCACAATCTCAAGGAATCATCATCGCCACTCCATAGTATGAAGTAGAGATACTTTATGTGAGACAAAGAATCCGTATCAAACACGTATTGGATACCAATACTTACAGCTACGTATCTGACACGTGATTTGACGTGTCTATTTCTACGCGTATTTTTTTAAAGAAAAAAGACAACTCATCTAATTTTTCTCAATCTAAAACTAGGCAGCTTATTTAAAAAAACTCACTATTTGAGTTCAAAACTAAAAGGAAAAAAAAAAAATAACAGACCAAACTCTAAGACTAGAATCATCTAATTTCCATCTTCACATTTGAATCCCCACAAAATTGACCAAAATATAAACCATTTAAATATCTTCAACAATTCAATGAATAAGTTCTTCGTTCACCTTTATATTTCTCTCTCTAATCTTCTTCTTCTTTGTAATATGAATCACTTTTCTATTGCATTTTTATTAACTATTGTACTTCAAGATCTTAAATGTTTTTTTTTTTTTTTGTATTGTATTTCAGTGTTTGTATTCTATTTTATGCTATTGTTATTAACTTGTATGCTAAATTTATGTATATCCTAGATTTTTTTTTAAGAAAAATAAAATGTATTTTCAACGTATCAGTATCCTCGTTTTTTAGAAGTATATATATTAAAAAAATATATAAAAAATGACGCATCCTTAGACGTCTCCGTATCTTAGGTTTTTAGAAATTGACGAATCGTCGTATTCGATCGTATTCGTATCGTATAGTTGTATTTGTATCTATACTTCATAGTTCATAGTGATACACTAGGCTTGATATATCATTTGCCAAGTAAATCATTTAGCACAACTGATATATCTTTCAAGTTTCAATTAACTAATATGAATATCAAGATGTGTCAAATATGTTGTGCAACCTTTCCTTAGTAGTTTGCTGGTTTTCAGTGCATAAATAATACACATTGGCAGGATTTTTCCACCACACTTGAAACCAATCTCAATTTTTCACTAGGTCATTTAAATACAACCTCTTTTCATCGGTAGTTGATTGATACATGATGTATAGGATTAAATGTCACTTTTTAATAGTAGGTATAATACAATTTTCACTAGGTCATTTAAATTTTTTTCTCCTTTGATTTTTTTTTAGAAAAAATTGACTTAATATGAAAAGGTTTAATTAAATGGTTAAATTTCTCACTCATATGTGACAAAAGATATATTTAAAATGATTAATTTATATCATTTTTAAATATTACAATAACATATTCTAATTTCAATTTAATACATATGTTGTATTAAAAAAGCTATATATATAAACTTACAGTCAATTTAGTATAAACTCACTTTGAGTTTATATATAAAACTCTCACAGTGAGTTAATTTTATAGTTTTTTTAGTAAGTTGAGTTTTATAATTTTAATGGATGAATTTTTATATATATATATATATAAGGTGGGTGGAGAATGTAATTTACTTCTTGCCAGTGGACATAAAATTCTCCCTACTTCTAATGAGAGCTTCTTCGTTCTGTTTAGGGCAGGTCCTCATGGGGTCTTTGGCCCAATTGGTTAAATGAACATCTCTATCTCAACTCCCTATTTTGGCAACTAGCTCAACAACTCTCTTCTATAATAAATCAGTTCGTATTATTTAATAATATTCTTTTATAGTAATTTAACAATATTAGAAATATTCTGAATATAACAAGTGTCAAATCAAGTCTGGACATGCAATTCGACAACTACTCCATTCGTAAGTGTCCTAATTCATGCTTTTGGGAAAATCAAGCCTCGAGATAAATTTCCATACTCTCAATCAAGAAGAAAACTTTTAGCACTTCAAGAGAGAAAGTTCCTCTAAAGTCAATGTTTTTAGGTCAACTTCGTGAGATATAGTTGTAAGTTATTCTCCTTGAAAGAGGTTGATCAATATCCTTAGAGAGTGTAAAGCTTGTCACAAGATTTGAATACATTAATTTCCAAATTTTGTTACTATCTTGCATTTTGTTGTGTTGTTATATTTCATTCATTTTCAATGTAGCTTAAATTTATATTCGTAATTATGAGCTTAATTCTACGAGACGTTCTGTTTGGTTGATACTCTAAAAGGATGAATATGCTTGACAAAGTTATATTTGCATTACCTTTAAGATTTATCTTATAAACTTAAATCCTAATACAAAGTAGTGATTTAATACATCCATATTCCAAAAGCTCCTGAACATACCATGTCTCCACAAAGTATCCGGAGAGCTTCAAAGAATCAAACTATGGGTGGGTGCGGTTTAAATTTTAAATTTTCTTGACATCAGGAAGATGCTTGGGATGCGTGGGAGAGGTCATCAACAGCCAATGCCAGTGGTTCAGATACTAAATTGATTCGAGCTGCTATCGAGATTCTACTGGGATTTGATTTGGCTTCATAAAATTGATTCTATAGGGGAGTGATTGGACCTCACACTCAACTTAGCCTAGGTGGGCTATAAAATAATGTAATGATTATTTTAACCCTTGTTTTTTAAAAAATCTTGATATACTCGCAATATATCTATTATATATCCATCAAATCACATGTTCCATAGAAATATTGGAAGGCAAGATCTTTTTTCTCCAAATTTTGCTATATAACTTTAACATATTTTTTTGGAATAACATTTTTTACAGTTCAACAAAATCACGGATATTGTGTTGATATATTATGAATATTTTTGTCAATATAGTAGAAATATCATAGATATCTCGTCTATTTTTGTCGTCTAATTATCTCTATGTATAGCTTTATTTTTTTTATTTTTTTTCCAATATCAAGCTTGTCCAATTGTTATATTTTCCTATTTCTAAATTTTTTCAATTTTCAATCCAAAATTTTCATTTTCAAAGAAATTGAATTTGGAAAAACCACAAAAAAAATTTCAACCATGGTCATAAAGTTGATGGACTAGAAATTAGTCCATTCATTAGAGAATCTCAATTCATGCATGTCGCACAAGACTCCGACCGTGGTCAAAGAGTCAGTGGAGCAGAAATTGGAGCACTTGGAAAATCTTTCATTTGTTGAAGATCTACCTATGATGATGCTCAAATCAATGTTGATTCAATTCTTTCAAGTATGAAGGGGATGAGTTTGGACCGTTCAATATGGACATGGCCAATATATGTCTATAAAATAGTAATAATGATTGAATTCATAGTAACTATAGTCATTCAAGTGATTATGGTTCCTGTGGATATAATGATGTGTTTAATACATGAATCTATAGATGGGAACCACAACTTTCCCATAAAAGATATGAAGACTCAAACTTAGAGCCTCTATGTTATTTACATTCTTTAGACCGATCCAAGGTATCCTTCTTTTGGCAACATTTAGGTTGACGTTGAAACTCATTGATGATATACTTTCAAAATGTTAGAAAATTTTTAACATACAATGACTTGGGAGCAATATTGTCATATCAAATCAATTACACTAAATGTTGGATTGGTAACTCTTAGATCATCTTTTATTATTGAACCTTGTATGTGACCTTTATTTTGCATGAATAGACTTTTGTTAATGAAATATTTGGTTCATAATAATTTTTCGGTCTTAATTATTATCTATTATTTCATTATTTCATTACCTACCATATATGTGATATTCGTGGTTTTTCTTAGCAGATTCGTGGTTTTTATGAATTTCTGTGATATATCTGTAAATTTGACTCATCAATATTTGCCCCAATAATATTTTAGTCTTTGGTTTTCAATAGCTCCACCACCCACGACAAAATACAATGAGTCTGACAGTCAATTCTAGCGAAAACCACATTTAATGTTAGATTTCGGCAACAACCACTTCCGATGACCAATGCCGACGGTCACCTACACGACCAACTTTGGTGGCCAACTCGACAATCACTTTGGCATCCAACTCCAATGAAGATCACCTAACTCCCTATTTTGGCACTAGCTCCGACAACTCTCTTCAGCGGCCAATTCCGATGATCATCTTCCACAACCAATTCATATTATTTAATAATATTCTTTTATAGTAATTTGACAATAATAAAAACACGTTGAATATAGCATGCATTTTGATAACTACACCCATTCCCTCAAGCCTAGATAAGTGTCCAAATTCATGCTTATGGAGAAATCAAGCCTTGAGATCAATTTCCGACAAAAAAAAAAAAAAAAAACTTTTAGCCCTTCACAAATGAAAGATCCTCTAAAATCAATGCTTTTAGGTCAATTCCGTGGGATAGAATTGTAAATTATTCTCCTAGATAAACGTTGATCTACATCCTTCTAGAGTGTAGAAACTATCACAAGGTTTGATTACATTGATTTCCAAATTTTGTTATCATATTTCATTTTGTTTTGTTGTTATATTTCACTATACATTCTTTATGTACATATGGATTCATCTTCAATGTAGTTTATATTTATACTCGTAATTATAAGCTAAATTTTCCAAAAAGTTCGGTTTGGTGGATACCCTAAATGGATGAGTAGAGTATGCTTGACAAATTTGTGTTTGCATTGTCCTCCACATCATTTATGTTATTTCCTTTGTCGAGTTTAGGATTTATCTTATTAATTTAAACCAATCTCTTGAGTTAAATATACTAGTCTTAATGTTAACAAAACTATCACAAAATTCACACTGAGAATATGGGACTAAGAACTTAAACAAATATGTAACAACACTTAACACTTAAAACGTGAAATATAACATTTTTTTTTTTTTTTTGCCATTCAAACCCTTATTTTCAAATGGTTTTCAGATCACTTAAATCAAGAGTTGGAAAGTTATGAAATCAAAAGCATCGATAGATGGGAGTTTAAGTCGGACCAACACAAATTTCTCTTTCTAGACAAACACATACATACAAAACAAGCAATTGGAGTGTGGTTTCAGCTAAAGTTCAAACCGAACCAGCTCCAAGTATTCAAAACCTAACATCCAAAAACCTTAGAAAAAGTAGCAAAAGCAATGAACTTAAATCCTAGTATAAAGTAGTGATTTAACACATCCATATTCCAAAAGCTCCTGAACATACCATGTCTCCATAGAAGGGCTGTTGTTTAGCCAGCAGTTCAAGATTTCATTTGACCTTTCAATATCACGATCACAAATGCCTCCCTCTCTCACCCTCAACTCCCTCAATTTCTCAAACATGAAGCCTTCATCTTTAGTTGAAGAAGGAATGATAACAAACTTCGAAAGCTCCTGAAACAAAAAAGTTATAAATTAAACAACAATTTATACAGATATACAACGCTACCAAACAACATATATTTGAATAAGTACCTCCACAGCAAGAGAATTAATCACTATTGAATTTGCCTTTCCAAGTAGATTAAACACACTTGTTAGATTTTCCACAACTTCTTTCTTCACCTCATCACCATCAAAAATTGATATTTCATAATCGAGATCAAACTCAACTTTTTGTAAAGAGAGAAAATCATCAGTAAAGCTCAAATACGGTACAACATTATCTAGTTTCACAAATGTCAGATTGGGAGTACACAAAAAGATCTCGGAGCCGAATCTATATTCACGACAAGACAGAGTTCCCAATTCCAAGTATTCAAGTTTTGGGGCACAGATGTCCAGATATTCAAAACAAGAACCTCGGAGAATCAAACGTTCGAGAAGTGGGTAATCGGGTAACATTCCTTCTTCAAGTTCTTCAAAATAAGAATGTGGATAAAAGTTTTTAATCTCGAGAGACCTCAAGAATTCAAAACCATGAGGAACCCATATGCCTTCGAAATACCCTGAGAGCTTTAGGGAACGACATGTCGTAAAATGGCGACACCAATTTGAAAAATCCAAATCTCCGCCATGGATGGAGAAATCTTCGACATTGTTCAATGCTGCGAAGTAAAACAAGAGTTTGAAAAGTATTTGGTCTTCCTTCTCGAATCTTCGTGTATCCCAGAATTCTTCGGAGTTGGAACGACAACCAAAGGGCTCGGTGGCGAAAAACAGAGTTATTTTGTTGACCTTAGAGAGTGGAGTTAGATGAATACGGCGATAGGATAAAACCCGTTTAATGAAACGGCGGAAGCATCTTTCCCTTCGATGATTCGAATGAGGGCATGAGAAGGAGGGAAAGTCGAAGAGTAAAGTTGGGATTGAAGTCCAAAGATTTGTCCATCTTTTTGATAATAATAAAGTAGTTTTGATGAGTATATGAGCATCCATTGAGGAAAGAATGTGATGGAGAATGTCATCTGGTAAGAGGCTAATCCTGTCTTCTTCCATCTCCCTTCTATTTCTTGGCTCACAGTTTGGTGATTTGGAGTTATGGAAGAGACGTCGTATTGAAGGCTTGTGTGGGTGGTCGGTGAGTGCGGTTTAATCTTCCTAGTCATAATGAGATGGAGTTTTAGGGTTACTAATTAACGTCATGTTTACATTCTTTTAATAGAAAATATGTAATTTGTTGTGAAATTATTTTAAATGATAAAATTATTAAAAATATTCTTAAATATAGCAAAAGAAAATCTTTTTTAATGTACCAAGGAACTTTTACTAATTTGTTATATTTTTTTAATAAATGACTTGTAATATATAAAAATCAAATGACCAACTTATAAGAAATTGTTTTAAATGACAAAATTGGTCAGATGAAGAATAAAACAAACTAAGCTAGATGGAGATTCTCCACCCCTCCATGAGTAACTCTACTCCAACCAAGGAGGCTCCCTTAGCTTTGTCAACTGCTCTCTACAATAGAAGGGTAAGGAGAGCAAGGAGGATGAAGTAAGGGGGAAGATGTGGCGACAAAGAACCAAGTGGCATGAAGAGGTAGAGAAGAAGACCAAAAGTGCGCTTGTAATTGTTATCTTTTATTGTTATTATTATTATTATTATTATTATTATTATTGGTAGCTAGGTGATCGCAGGAGCTAGTCGCTAGAGGTAATCGTCTGAGTGAAGGTGGTCCTGATGGAGTGGAGTCATTATAAACAGTTGATGAAGGGAAAGTTGTTTTATTAACCATTGTGAAACAGAGGGTTAAAATAACCCATATCTCCGTTTTCTTACTACTTACTTTAAACATTGGATGGGCTATTATAACCACCTCAATCCATTCCAAGTTAGAGCTTCAAATACTCCATAAATAAAACTTTCGATTTCATCACGTGACTCTAAATTCAAACAAAAGTAGTAAATTTTATCATCGGTTAGATTTTGTACCAACTAATTTTAGTTGAAGACAGCGTAGAAATCTTAATAAACTCATCAATATTTTCACCAAATTAAAGTTGTGCACATAGAAATTTTGGCAAATACACAAATTAACTATTAAATAATTTCAACAATATTCACATTTTTTTTAAAAAAAATAACTCAATTGTCATTTTTCTCTAAAAATTTATCAATTTCCTGTCGTGCATAAATTTTGAAATTATTTAGAAAAAAAAACCCTATCACATTCTACTTTAAAATAAAACTATGCACATGTCCTTATTAGATTAAAAAATGTTTAGTAATTCTTTAATATTTTAATCAACATTCTCTAGTAATGACTAGTGCGATGGCAAACCCAATAAATAATGCAATCATCTTAGATATGATGAAACATGTCTTATTTAAAACACATGTTTACATAGTTTGATTTCCTTCGGTTTGCTTAGACAATTATAGTTCCAATTCTATAAACAAACATTCAGTACCACACACAACGGTTTCAGTCCTAAAACATTGACGAGACTCATGATATTACTTTGAAATTAAAGATATAATTTAACAACCTTATATTGAGTACATTTTTATGTTTTGAAGTTTAGAGATCAAAATAAAATAATCGTGAAAACTAAATATGATGGTTTTAAGTAGGGGTGGAAACGGTTCGGTTCGATTTGGTTTGGTGGTCAAAGCGAATTGAACCGAACCGAACCGGTTTATTGGTTCAAATCGAATCACATATATGCGGTATTCAAATTCGGTTTTGGCATTTTAAAATATCCATGTTATATTATTTTTTAATTAAAAAATGGTTCGATTCGGTTCGGTTCTAAATCGATTTTGTTCTTTAAATTAAAAATGATTCGGTTTTACTTTTTCTTTAAATATATATATTAGTTAAAAATGGTTCGGTTCGGTTTCAAATTTGGTTTTGACACTTTTAAAAAATCCATGTTATATTTTTTTAATTAAAAACGGTTCGGTTCGGTTTGGTTTTAAATTCAGTTTTGTTTTTTAAATTAAAAGCGGTTCGATTTTACTCTTTTTTTAAATATATAAATAAATAAATATATATATTAGTTAAAAACGGTTCGGTTTCAAATTCGGTTTTCGAAAGTGAAATTGAACCGAACCCAATTAATTTGGTTTCAAAATTTTTTCAAACGAACTGCATTTTTTGATTTTATTGAATTTTCGATTTGATTCGATTCGATTTTAGAAATTTTTGCAGTTTGAATGACTACCCTAGTTTTATGGTAGACGTGGAACTAAAAATGTTGAATGAAGAATAAAACTTGGGGGCCCATGTGAAACCAATTACATAACGTATAAGAATATGGTGCACATAGTCACATTGCCATTCCTCTCATTACTGGCTCTCCTTTTTCATTGACCCTTTTGTTATCCATTTCATGTGGCCAATGGAAAATCCTCCATTTTCTCTCTCTAAATCCCTCTCTCTCTCTCCTCCCCTGCTTCTTCTCTCACCATCACTCTCCCTCTCCATTTCTCTTCTACTTCCTCCTTCCAATGGCCGTCAATTCCACTAATCTCACTTCCCATTTTGCCCCCACATTCCGCCGGACCCACCCCATCTCTGCACCATGCACCGCCGCCCTGCCCCTTCTGAAACCCGCCATTCACCGCTCCCTTTTCGCTTCTCCTCCGCCCGCTTCCCGCAAAATCTCCTGCAAAGCCTCCGAGATCTCGGTGGCCGAGGAATCCTCCGCGTCTGGTAACTGGGTGCCGGTGGTTCCGTTGTCGGCGCTGCCCAGAGGGGAGCGGCGCGTGATTATTCAGGGCGGTGAAACTATTTTGCTTCTTTGGTATAAGGATAAGATTTTTGCTATTGAGAATCGGTCCCCTGCTGAAGGTGCTTACACTGAAGGTCTCCTCAATGCCAAGCTCACTAAGGTTAATTTCATTTCCTCTGATTTCTGCTTTTCTTGTGACTGTCAACAAAAACTGTAGAATTTTCTGATTTCAACGAAGAGCTCCTTATTTGAAATCTGTGTTTTGTCTAGACTTGGATATGTTAGTTGCACGCACTTGAATCATTGATTATTGTTTTGCTACTACATATTTTCCTGATCTAGAGAAAGATTATGTTCGTTATTGGCATTAAGCTACTATTTCAATGCCCCTTCTAAGTTACTAAGTCTCAAAAAGCCATTACTGCTTTAGTCGAGTTTTGGACAATAGATCCCTCCCTTTACTTTACAATGATGATACTGTCCATTGGTCAAGCCCAACATATAGTGTGGATCAAGCTTGATTTCACCTAATAGACCTCCTACATGATCCTTATTTATGTACCATAGATCATATCCTATTTTTTAAAATATTGATAATATTCTCAACTTGTAAGTCTTATCATTTATTGATTTGCAAATATTTATTGTTTTCATTCTCAATAAGTATTTTCACTTCTCAAAATATTGTATATTATACAGAAATCAATTTGGTACATGTCCATGAAATGTAGTTAATATACTACATCTTTCATTATAAGTATTCGAACCAACTTACTTATGACATCCCTTTCTATGGCTTGCAACAATGGTTTTCGAGTATTTTAAGTCAGCAAACGATACACTGTACGACTGGAAGTGTGTAGTTTACTCATTCAAATTGACTGTTAAGACTCCAATGTTCTGAATGTTCATCACCATTCAGTTTTTCAAACAGTAATGAGGTCTAATGTATTCTTGAAATTTAGAACACTTCATTGAATGATCATACTCTTTCCCTACTCAGGATGGCTGTATTGTCTGTCCAACGACAGATAGCACATTTGACCTCCAAACTGGAGACATCAAGGAATGGTATCCAAAGAACCCAGTCCTCAGAGTCCTCACACCAGCCTTAAGGAAGCTTTTCATATACCCTGTTAAAACTGATGAAGACAACATCTATATCAACATGAGAGGAAATGTAATATCAGATTCATCTGCTGAGATTGTCTTCAGTGGGAAAGCTCAACCTGGTGTAACTGCAACTGATGTCAATGTGGACGAGGTAACTAGAGAATGTTGGACCCTGAGACAAATCAAATCTGTTTTCTCTCTCTCTCTCTCTTTCTTTCCCATAGTTCTCTTCAGTTCTTGAACTTCTGCCTTGTGTTATGTTCAAGGTGAAAATGGTGGTTGATGAAGATCTTGAAGGGTTTGGCTTCACTGGAAAGAATGAAGTGATAAATGGAAAGGCAGCAGTGATTGGCTTCTTGTTGTTGTTGGATTTTGAGCTCCTAACTGGTAAGGGTCTTCTCAAGGGAACTGGTTTCTTGGACTTCATTTATTCTGTTTCAGATGCTTTCAAATAGATGTAAGTTCAATTCTTTTCTGGTTGGGAAATATCATATCTGTTCTTGTATACTATACACATACACAGCAAGAAATTAGATGGCTGTTGTTGAAGCAAAACAAATGTTCCATTCTTTTATTGAAGTTTACAGATGAACTCAAAAACGTACTGTTTATTAAACTCATAATCAGATCAAATCGAAAGAACAAAACATTCATATACAAGATTTTATAAGAAAATCAGTAGTAACCACTTATGATTCTCTATGCAAGAAAGGTTTTCATTCCAGCTTCTGGGCCTGTAGGCTGCTTTGTGGCGAATTAGCAGGAAGAAGCAGTCTTCTAGGCGACGCTCCTTCCAAAAGCGGCCTCCCACTCGCATTGCCTTCATATACAGGCATTCCCGTCCCGACAAGGGACGTCCTCCTTGAACCGTTAGCTGAAAGCAGCAACCTGAATGTCCAGTTCAGGACATTTGGTGCAAACATCCTATATAGCAGGAAGACGTCATACCAGCTTGGATACTTCACGTATATATTTCCCTGACATGCCCCCGACACGATCAACTTTGCAAACTCCTCAATCGGGCCTCCAGCTACATGCACCTGAAATGCGAAAATGAACCATTTATCCATTATTTGAAGATTGGCCAAACTAAAGAGCTAATTCGTTCACCTCTCTTTCTTCCTTCCGTTGCATTTCTGCACCATCTTCTACCATGAACTTGCCTCTGGTCATTTCACTTCCAATCCAACCATGTGTAGCAATTGTTATCCCAACATCATCTTTCACTTCAAACCTCAATGTCTCATAGAAGTTCACCAGTGCTGCTTTTGCAGCCTATTATAATCGAAATCAAGACAGTTTGTTCTTAACATCAAATGACCATGAATCGAAAAATCTAATAGAGACTAATTTATCTGAAAATGGATATGTTCTGTTTGCTAGTTGCTAGAGAGATCATTTATAGTGAAGAATTGTAAACTCACAGAGTACAGACTCATTCGTGGCAGAGGCAACCAGGTCTCGACCGATGCGTTAACAATGACTCGACCGTTGCTTTGTCGTAGGTATGGAAGAGCCACCAGAGTTGGATACACATTTCCCCAAAAGTTTATATCCTGCATTACGAGATAGTATTAGCCAAATACTAATTAGAAGGCTTGGCAAAGGTTTTAGGAGCATCTCATCATCTTCACTCTCGAGTCTCGACTTTCATTATGGGGTCGTAGTATCATACCATCAAATGGGGAAATATCGATGTATCGGTAACTTCCTCAAAGTAGAATGTATGTCCCAAACTTGCAGTATTTACTAGATGATCCACTGCACAAGAACAAGGGATATAAATAATAATAATAATAAATTTGTTATGTACTTAAGTTTAGTTTGGACGAGTCTTGGAGATTGAATACAAACCTCGTCCAAAGATATGAACAGTTTCAGAAACAAATCTTCGACAATCATCTTCTTTAACAACATCAGCAGCCATAATCAAAACTCGTTTAGCTCCCATGAACCTAGCATTCTCACTTATCATTCGTAGTCTGGTCTCTCTCCTTGCCACCAGCATCAGATTCGCCTTCCTTTTTGCATACTCATAAGCTATTTGCTGCACTTTCACATTCCATTTAACATCATAAACATCAGGATGCATTCATTCTTCTTAACAAAATAGTCAAAATTTTGAATCTATCTCTCCCTCAACTGTTCAACCAAGTCCTCAAGAGTTCTTTTTTATGCGTATCACCCTATAATTGACTTGGATTTACAAAAAATCGATACCTTAAAAAATTTGAAGTTAAAATTTTAGTCAATGAGGTATTTTCATACCATTTAATCCCTGAACTTTGATAGCCTAGTTTCTACCTTGAAGAATATGAGTATGATTCAATGAAATTTCTTTTACAATTGATCAAGAATTAAACTTATTTGAAACGAAAATCGAAACTTAATTTTAAATAGGGAATATAAGTAACACAGGGACTAAATTACCCACTAAATTTCAGGACTAAAAGTTGTCATGAGAAATCAGGACCAACACAATATGATTTTAGAATAATAAAACAGATCTAGCAACCAAGAAATGCTGGAATAGCTCAGTTGGTTAGAGCGTGTGGCTGTTAACCACAAGGTCGGAGGTTCAAGCCCTCCTTCTAGCGAATTTAATTTTTATTTTCGTTCGAATATCAAATTCGTCTCAAACTTCTAATGGACGACCGAAATAAAAAGAAATGGAAAAAGGGTATATAGGAAAAGAACAGAATGAAAGAATGAATTAAGAAAAACCTCTCCAATGCCAGAGGAAGCTCCAGTGATAATGACGACTTTATCTTCCATATTTTCAGTATTGAAGGAATTGTAAATCCATTCACAGGCACTGATGAAGGACAATGCCGGCCAGGAGAAAGCCAGCATCACCAGACTCGCCGGTGGCACCACCACATTCAAAAACGAGTTTATCAACTCCATCCTTTTCTTTACAATTCCAATTCCAATTCCAGTTCCGTAAACGGAACTAATTTGGAAGAAACAGTGAAGTGAAGTGTGCGTCAAAGATCAAAATGGCTATTTGTTGAGTGCCGGGATTCAATAACAGGTGGTGATATGCATGAGAGAGGTGGGGGACACGTGGAGTGACTACCACAATTGCCAATGCAAACAATCACCCATTTCTAATTTTGTTGCTTTTTCCTTTTTCTTTCTGGGAGTTTTATCTGAAAGGATTGTAAACAAACACATCTGTTTGGTTTGGGGGTTTACTCTATGGTTTATGCTTTTTCTTCTTCGAAATCCGCACCATGTCTCATTTTTTTTAGAACATTTAATTTTATTGCTTTAAAACAATTATTTTTTAAAATTTTTTTATTATTTTAACAAAAATAGGTTTGGTTGAAAGTATTGGTAAAAACAGATTTTAAAATTGTGTACCCGGTACATAATTACCCCTTAACCGTGTACCTGGTACACGACTTCCTTTAGAGTCCATGAAGTGAAAGTGACCTGGTGCATCGACTGTCCATATGGATAGTCGTTGACCATATAATTATGGATGGAGTCCGCAATTACCTAAGTCGTGTATGGTCCCAATAAATCCCACGACCCCTCCCCGCTTCCTCCATCCGAAACTTTTCATCTTCCTTCCACTCTCACAGTCGTGCCGCCGCTTTCTCTGCCTCCTCTCTCCCCCCTCCTCTGTCTTCGATCTTCTTGTTGCTACCATTCTACTCCGCTATCGTGAGTTGATCTACCACCTGCCTTAGGTAAAAGTTTTATTTATTTATTTATTTCCAAGTTTGTACATTTGGGCTACCCTTTTGTTCCAATATATGAAATTTCTTCTTTAGATCTACTATTTTGTTTTCATTTTGGCTGATTTAAGTGTATGCTTTATAAATTTTCATTTGGGTTGATTCATAGATCTATTTTTTATTTTTATTTTTTATGTAATGAAATTTTATTTTTGTGTAATGTAACTTTTATTTTTTGGGCCATTGATGACTTTGCTTAATGGAATGATGACTTTGTTTAATGGAGTTTTATTTTTATGTAATGGAACTTTGTGTATTGGAACTTTATTTGTTATGTAATGTAATCTAAACTTTGTAGGTAATGAAGCCCGATCCTTCTAAGTCTATGCAACTATATTAACAAAATACCCATCGTTCACAATCGATATGAGATAGTTCTTTTACCGTGGTTTTGGGTTGTTGAAAAAGGGAGGCATCTGCACAACATACTATCCCATTTGATCCACGGATTGCTCCTTACGTTGGACATGTTGGTTTTCTTGAGGGTTGCACAAATTGGATTTATCCAACTTAATTGACACCTCATTACTGCTTTAGTAGAGCGTTGGAGACCAGAAACCCATACATTTCACCTACCTTGTGGGGAATGTACAATTACGATGCAGGATGTTGCTATTCAGTTTGGGTTACAAGTGGACGGAGAACTTTTGACAGGTTCATTATAATATAATTGGAAAACTATTTGTGACGAGCTATTGGGTAGTCTACCAGATGATCTGAAAGGCTCAAAATTGAGTATCCCGTGGTTAACGTCCCAATTTTCAGAATTGCCTCCAGATGCCGACGACATTAACATACATAGGTATGCATGAGCATACATTATGCACCTTGTTGGAGAAATTTTTGTTCGTTGACAAGTCGTACACTCTAGTACATCTTATGTTTCTCCCTCTACTATCCGATTCCGAGCATGCTGGTAGTATTCGTGGGGTGGTGCCTGTCTTGCATGGCTTTATAGACAATCAGGCTACTATGCACAAGCATTGGAAATATCGAGGCCACTGATACTACTACAAGTATGGACTTATGATAGATTTAAAATTATAGCATCACAAGTTAAGTTAAAGGCCCCAGGTCATCGTCCACTAAATGGTAGGTAAAATTCATTTTTATATTTTTATTTCATTATCATTTTAGGTAAGAATATAAGTTAATTGTATTATATATATATATAATTTTAGATGGAATAGTGTATTAAATGCCTCTAAATAGTCGGCAAATATGTTGCTAGTGAAGAAACTCTATGGGGAAAGAACCTTGAGCGGAAACGGATCGACCAAATTCAATTTTTTCATTGAATATAAATTTCACAGTAAACATGAAACATGATATGCATTTAATTATAAATTACAGCATGCTAAAGAAATGGTTTCAAAAACCTCACATTTGAAGACCTTTCTTCACGAATTCCCTCGAACAATTCACGAACTCCTTGAAGACTTTCTTCAAGAATAACCTCGAACAAGAACAAACACTACCACAAATGTTTCCTTGTTATTCTCAGGGTGAGAACCTAGGAGTGGTGGGCTCTGGCTATTTTGGATTTGAGGGAAAACTTAATATTGAGGAGGAAGGATTGAAAATGTTCTCAAAACTAAAAAAAAAAAAAAAAACACACACACATCTCTTCTGTTGTTTTTCCCACTTTCTCATTAGATCAACAAACTTTGCCAAAGAAGAAGAAATCTTTTTTTCTACTTGCCAAAAACAACTACCTACACTTACGTGGTGGAGAGAAAAAAGGGGAAGAGAGTTGTAACTCCTTCCCTTGTTATTAAAATAATAATAATACAAATACAAATATAAATATGATAGCTAACTTTACTTATCATATTATATATATATATATATATATATATATATATATATATATATATATATATATATATATAAATTATATGTTATTTCAAAAACTATAGTTTTAATATTGTATCACATACAATAAAGTTATAGTTTCTTCTCTCTTTTATATGACATTTAATATAAATCACATTTATATTAAATTTAACAACTATGAATCACATTCATAGAAACTATATTTGAATCTCATTCAAATATTTATTTTCTCTCATTAAGCTATAATGTATCAAATACATTATGACAATTATATCACATATAATTGAAACAACTTAATTATATCATATATAATTAAATCCCTCTATTAATTTGAACAATTCAAATTAATTCAAAAACTGACTCTCAAATCCTATTGAGCTACCAAGGGGACTTAATGGACCTGTAGCTTGAAGCTCCAACGGTACATGAATAATTAATTAAACTCTTTAATTAAATTATCACCATCCGTTAACTGTCGGGCACTCCACTAAAGACCGACAGTTGCACTCTTCACACTACAAATATATTTCTATATCCAACAACCGTACGATGACCCTCCACAAATTGCTCGTATGTACAACTAGGCCAAATTACCATTTTGCCCCTGTAGTTACATCTAATCCTTAAGTACCACTGATTCCTCTAATGAACAATATATCATAGTCCAACTATGACCAAACCCCTCTCGGGCCAGGAGAGGGTGTGGCGCCACATTGTTCAAGACCTGAAATCAGCCCTTAAGGGAGCAATTTATCTACTTACCCCTGCCTCGGGGAAGGAGTGAATTTCATCTTGTGTAACTGTGTTTCCAACTCCCCAATCAGATGAATCCTCAAAATGATAGGCTTGTTGAGTCGACAATCTGACAACTCTCACCCATATAAATTAAAGGACCGCCCTCATAGGAAGGAGTTCACAACTCACTCAGGATTCAAGTCATGTTACCTATGACCATCTTGGTGAAATGTAAGTCTCTATTATGAACGACGTTATATAATGAGAACTAAACATTTTGTGGTCTGGTCTTATACAAACTCCTTTGTATAGAATATCCCCACTCGCATGTCTATATATGAATGATCAGGATCAGATCAATTGTAGCACTTTACAACAATTGTAACACCTACAAAGCGGGTCATACTCGTAGTGTCACCAAGATAAGGTATTCAGCCTTATCCATCTACTACAGACCATTAGGTTATCAATTAAACATGATCCACCCATATGTCTCTATGTACATGTTTAAGTTACAAAGATAACCTTGGATGTTAGTTTATTGGTTTATGGTTAATGAAACTAAAATATCATATATTTTATAGAAAATGAATAAAATATCATATATTTTATTAAATACATAATGAGTTTGTTCAACAATGTTTACAAACTATAAGACCCTATGAGATTTAGAGCATCAACCCCAACACCAATACCTTAGGATTTGACACTAACACATGTGTCGTTCTTTCCAAAATTCTGAAATATATAAACATCTTTTACTTGTCATAAATAGCTTTTATGACCTATCCACATCCCATATGGAGTTTCACAAACACTTTTAAAGGAATGTTGTTCAAAAGAGTATATAATAGTCTGTATCCCCAAAATAATTTAGGCAATTAAGCAAAACTCATCATACAACCAAACCATGTCTAACAGGGTTCTGCTTTTCTTCCTGATTCATCGTTCTGCCAAGGCACTAGGTGTAGAGAGTTATCATTGGATTTCATATTCTATCAAATAGTCCTGGAAATCTCCGATTTTCTGTACTCTCCACCTCGATCTAATCGAAGTATCTTAATTGTGTTACCTAACAAAGTGTTTTCAACTTATGATCTAGGTATATATAATTGTACTTTGAATAATCATCAATAAAACCGATGAAATATTCATAACTTCCTCGTGCCTTGGCATTCATCGTGTTAGGGTTGATGTCCTAAACTCTCGTAGGGTCTTGTAGTTTGTAAACACCTGTATGGAAAAATGCTTGTGATGTAGTAATATGAGATATTTTCTTCACTACCGTCTATGAAATATGAGATATTTTATTTGCATTAACCACAAACCAATAAACTAAGATCTCTGGTTGTCGTTGTAATTTAAGCATGTATGTGGAGACATACAAGTGGATCATGTCTTAAGTGGTAACCTAAATGGTCTGTAGTATATGGATAAAGGAGGGAAACCTTATCCTAGTGATACTACAGATACGACCTGCTTTGTAGATGTTACAAGTATTGTAAAGTGCTATAGATGATCTGATCCTGATTATTCATGTGGAGACATGTGAGCGGGCGTGTTATATACAAAGGAGTTTGTATAAGACCGAACCACGAAGTATTTAGCCTCGCTATATAATGCCATTCATGACAAAGACTTTCATTTCACTAGGATGACCATAGGTAACATGACCTTAATCCTGAGTGAGTTGGGAACTCCTGCCTATGAGGGCGGTCCTTTAATTTGAATGGGTGCGAGTGGCGAGATTTCCGATTCAAACCTATCACTTTGGGGATTCGTCTGATTGAGGAGCTGGGAACAAAGCTACACAAGATGGAATTCACTCATTCTCCGAAGCAGGAGTAAGTAGATAGATTGCTCCCTTAAGGGCTGATTCTGAGGCTTGAATGATGTGGCGCTAGACACTTTCTCATGGCCCGAGAGATGTTCACTCATAGTAGGACTATGATGTATTGTTCATTAGAGGAATCAGTGGTACTTAAGGAGTTAGATGTAACTACAGGGGCAAAACAGTAAATTGGCTCAGCTGTACTTACGAGCGATCTGTGAAGGATTATCGTACTGTTGACTGGTTATATTCGATGGACACGAAAATATATTTATAGTGAGAAGAGTGCAACTGTCGGTCTTTAGTGGAGTGCTCGTCAGATAACGGATGGTGGATCTCATGATTAAAGAGTTTAGTCAACTATTCCCTATCGTTGGAGCTTCAAGCTATAGGTCCATAAAGTCCCCTTTGTAGCTCAATAGATTCAAGTTGAAAATCATATTTTGGGTTAGTTTGAAGTGTTCAAATTAACAAGAGGGAGTTTGATTATATATGATATGATTAAACTGGTTCAATTATATGTGATATAATTGATATGATGTATGAGATACATTAATTGGAGGAATTGATATAAATATGATTTATATTAAAGAAAGAAGAAAGGAACTATGGTTTAAATGTTACATATGATGTGATATTAAAACTATAGGTTATAAATATAATATGATAATTTAGTTATTATATTTATTTATAATTAAAATAATTATATGATAATTGTGGGTAGTTTCTCCTTTAATCGTGCATGAAAGTGAGAGGTTATGTTTAGTTTTCATAACTAAAGGATAAAATGAAAATTATTTTCATTATGTCAAATAAAATGAAAAATATTTTCATTATGTCAAGATCGCTTCATTAGTGCATTACTAATCATTTCGCTGACGAAAGACTACACGATAGCCTTCTAAGCAACAGCCTAAACGATCATGTAAGCGCCTTTATCTAAACAATCATATAAAGTGATTTACTAAACGATCGTGTCCTAAGCGAGATTCTCTAAAGGATCAAGTGTGTTTTTTTAAACGAACGTGTACCTAGCGAGATTTACTAAACGATCAAGCACACAAAGTCTATGCGATAGACAGTTATTTCTCTCGCTTGCTTGATCGTATAGTTCGATCGTTGTTTGCCTCCATCCCTCTACCAAATCCAACAGAGCCCACACCTCCTGGATTCTCACTCCAAAAATACCAAGGTTGTCGAGTGGTGGTGTCTAAGAGGTTGCTTGTTCATGGAGAAGATTGTTCGTGATCTAAGCGATAGCGAGAGATTGGGTAGGCGCTCTAAGTGACCGCAAAAGGTTATTGTTCCAGTCTTCACGAGAGCGAGAGATCAATAAAAGAAGAGTTCTTCAAAGGTGTGTCTCTCGTTCCTTTTTGTATTTATTATGAAAGCATGCTATAATTTGTTAGAAGATGCGTAACTGTTTTGTATGTTTGTGAATGCCTTTAATTTTGTCACAATGGATTTGGATCGATCATGATTTCGCTCATGGGTTCTCTTTGATAAGAGTTCCTTCACATCAGACCATAAAGGTTTGAATGTGTGAGCTCTAAGGGTTTCTTGGCTATTAAGACTTTTTTCTTATAAAAAAATCTTTTGGTCATCTTATCTCCAAGATAAGATACACATAGTGTTAAAATGTTTTCTTCTAACTTATTTAGATGACCACTTTTAACCTTTTTCTTAATTCCATTAAGACTTATGTGACCAAATTTAATTGCTAAAGATAAGTACTTGAAGAAACCTTTGCCTTATGTTTTTCAGCCGTTTAAATATCTAAATATTTGAAATGGCCTTCGCCTTGGTTGGTTTTAACATAGAAACTGGTTTATAGTAGAACAAATAAAAATATTTCTTTTGCTAATGAACATTTCATTTATGACAAAAGGACACTTTTATACAATTTGTTGCTTACAAAAGATAGATATAAAAAATTTTCACTACATTAACAAGAAGTACATTATCTAATATAATAGATCTATCTTTTGAAACCAACTTCAGGAGCTCCCACTGATTTTTTTGAGATAGACTCCCTGGTTCACAACCTTGAGTGTTATCTCTTCTTCTTTAAGCAATTTTCAGAAACTGATTTCCTTGTTTTGTTTTTTCCGCTCAAATATTCACAAGGCATTTTGGGCAGTTTCTCTTCCAATGCCCATTTTCACTATAGTAGAAACATTTTCCTTTATAAGCAACTTTAGCTTTGCCTTTGCAGCCACTAGAAGCCTTCTTTTCCCTCTTACTCTTTTTCATCTGAACACTTTTGTTCTTGGAAGAAGAAGTAGAGTCCGACTTTATCTTAGAGGACGATATTCTTTTATCAGTATTGGCAACATTTACCTCTGCTTTCTGTCCCTTAGTTCTCAAAATGGACTGAAAAGCTTGAAGCTCGTTGAGAAGAGTAATCAAGTTATATTATATTTTGTTCATCAACGCGTTAGTGCGGAACTGGAAAAAGTTCTTTGGAAGAGACTCTAGAATAAAACTAACTTGACTTTTCTCATCTATGAAAACTCTGTTTACTTCTGCCATATTGAAATGGACCATCACATCCAGGACATGTTCTCTAACAGAGGCCCCTTCTTTCATATGGCAATTGTAAACGTACTTGATAGCATCATGTCTCAGGAAGAAGAATGGTTGTCCAAATATCCCCCGTAGAGATTTCATAATCTCTTTAGTGGTATGCATGCTATCATGTTTCTTCGCCAAAACATCATACATGTTGGCAAGAATACAGGCTCGAGTTTTTTTATTCGCCTTTGTCCACCTATTATATGCTTCCCGAACCGTTCGATTCATGTTTGAGCTAGGAATTGGAAGACGTTCCTCAGTTAAAACAAACCTCAGATCATCTATCAGTATTGTATTCAGATTCGATTTTCATGTAGCATAATTGTCCCCAGTAAGTTTATCAGAAGCCAACAACTGTATTAATGAATTAATCATTTTGAAAGTATAAACAAATTCTATTAGTGAATTGATTTTAAACCCAATCATATTTTAGCAAAGTAATAATGTACTCAAATTTCATTATTTTATTTGCAGTGATACTATAGTGAGTTAGAATAAGTGCTACTAAGTGGAGGTCAAATACTCCTTCACTAAAGCAAGACATTCTTGACTAAGTACTATCTCTAGAATAACTCTTATTCCTATAGTCATTTAGTTACCGTTTTCGGTCAGAACTTACTAACAGTTAGTAATTTTGTAACTGTAACCCTCCATTTTTCAGACTTCAGAGGTTGGCCCCAACGATGCTACCGAATTGGAAAGTCAAGGTTGGAATCAATCTAAGAATTCCTATCCATTCCTGGAGTTTGAGTTGTTCCGAATCCTATGTTACAACCCTCCGAGGGGATAGTTGTCGTAAAATGACTAGTGTAGATCGCATAAAGTCGACAAGCAGGTACAACATAGGAATCTCATGGTCCAAACAAATGGAATAGATCGTAGGACATGTTGACACATATCCTTCACCCACTTACTATGAACTACTTCCCCTATTCACCTTGCTATTAACTGATAACGGGCAGAAATGCACGTTATTACAACACAAAAATATAAAATAATGTGGGAATACGACGATAAAAACATGTAAAATCGTGTCCAAAAGCATTAAGTTGAGAATATTGCGATTGCATGCACCCATCGCATTAAAGCAGCTAAATTTTCTTATTTTGTGTAGGAAAATGCGTTGATGCAAAGAAAATTGCAGTCCAAGGAATTCGGCGCCCAAGCACATTAGAAGATTGCGACCGCAAAGCTATGCAATCGTATATGTCTGCAAAAATCTGCTCAAGAAGGTGGCCGCATAAAGACAGCGCATCAAGATGAAAGCTTAATAAATCATGATGGGAAAGAAAGCTGATGACAGTCAAATCCAAATTTAGTTAACAAGCCGTTAACGACACACTGTAGCAAGTACATTCAACTTTTCAGTGACCATTAATCGGCGCATCAGACAAAGATTTAATGACTTCCCATCATTGCAATCATTTAAGAGAAAAGCTCTTCACCCTGAAGCTCTATAAATACCGAAGGCCACCTTCGTTAAGGGAGTTCAGAATTTTTGGAGTTCCCGTTCGCCATATACATAGACGATAGATCATAAATAGCCGTAGTCAGTAATTCTTATACTTAGAAGGCGGAGGCGAGTGAAGAGAGAAGACATTGAAGGATCATTCCTGGTTAGCTCGAGAGACCGTTAGGAAGCGTGGCAAATGGAGAGAGGGCCGACTCTTGCGAAAGCAAGAACATTCTTTTGGGCAGAGTAGAGTGAAACACAGTGTAAAAGCCTCGAGAAGTAAGACATTGCTATCATGCTTCTTATCCCTATCTTCCATTGTTGTTTTGTATTCTAACTTATCTATAAAAGGGAATTTACATCTCTACATCTGTTCATTCTCTTCACATTGCGCATGAGTAACTAAATTTTTGAATGGGTTGAGAAGCATTTAGCTAGCATGACCTAAGATATTCATTTTATGCGATCATCTTGTCTTATGTATGCGTCCATCACCCTTTAGAAATACTTGACAGAGTAGTCTAAAGAAAGAACCTAGACTTGAGAGAGTTAGATTAGAATCTAGGCTTGAGAGAGTCAGCTTAGAAATGCATAAGTAAGAGATAGAGACTTAGAAATAAGTTCTGTTTGCTATCATGCATCAAATGCACCCTAGAAATAGGATATGATAGTATGCGGTCGCCTTGTGTATGTGTGTATCATTCATCATTGCATAGACAAGAATAGAGGCTTAGACAAAAGTCCTATAGACATTATCGTATACATCACATGCGTCTTAGGAATAGGAACTATGGAATTTGCATTGAGAGATGACATGCGATTGTATGTGTGTAGCATGATCGCATAACTTGAACGCAATCTTAGAAAGTGTTAGCTAAAACCATTCTCAACTCGTTCCCCGCATACTCATTGTAACTTTCACTGTCATTAACTCTTTACTCAATTCCGTCGCATAGGATTTATACTCTAAACAAACATACCAACTTATTGTTTTTTTCACCATAAAGATATCAAAACTTACCATCGCATATTGTCTTAGTAGTCCTTGTGTTCGACCCTAGACTTACCAGGCAACCTAGTTGGATTTATACTTAGATTTTAATAGGAAAACTTGCATGATCGCAATATACACCATTATTTCATCACATTAACAATGCATCATTAACCCATGCAAATACTTTTTGAATGGAGTAGTCAAGGTATAATCGATACGAAGTCGAGCATGGATCTCACGGTATGAACTCTTAGGGACGTGAGAGCTAAAAATAACATATGTCTAGGTTATTAATCTCCCACTGAAGTGTTCTATTTGTTTTAGATAAATATTTTACTCAGGTTTTCTAGCTAATTAAAACAACCTAAGTCTAGGTGATTATCCAAGTATAATGCTTATATTTGGATTTAATCTACAATGTCTAGGTGATAAGCCAGTTTTAAAACCTTACATCGCTCACGTATTCTTATAAAATTGAGTGAACAACGTTCAATTATTGGGTCATAATTGAAGGATCTCATATCTAAGAGTTCCATAAGCGCGTTCGAATCGCAACGATCTCACCGTGACCGAAATACACATTATACATTCAACATACAATTATGCAAACAAACACTTAGTTAATGGCATGCTATGAACAAAAAAATAATAAGGGAAATATTGCCATACCAGTTGAAGACGTTCTTCAAACTTTAGCATTCCAAGCAGCGGAACCCTCCAAGCGATCTACCAACGCCCAATAGCAGCATCAACAAAAACAACACGAACAACCGCATGAACATGAACGCCGCGGAGACAACACCACCACTAAAGAGCCCTGGGTATTCTCAGAGTGAAAACCCAAAGGGTGGTCTTTGGTGAATTTGGTAGACGAAGGAGGAAACACGAATCGTGTAGGCGATAAGCAAGTGGGAGGGAAAAAGACGCTAACGCATAGTAGACTGCTTATCGTTTAGGAGAAGCTACACGATCGTGTAGGATTTACTGAACGATCATTTAGGAAAAGGTATACGATCGTTTAGCAAAAATGGCACACTATACGATCGTTTAGAGAAGCTATGCGATCGTGTAAGCGACAGTGTGCGATCGTGTAGGCGCGAGGTAGACGATCGTTTAGGCAGAGAGGGCTATCATATAGGCTTTCGAAAAAACTGAAGCAATCGTTTTGCTTTCTACCAACGCACGCTCGATTTTTCTCTCTTCGGGCAATCAATTGAACGATTCAAAAATGAAAACTTTTTTTCATTTTAATTCATCGGTTATAATAACCGACTCGTTCCCACTAACCCACGTCCGAACGTGAAAATTTGCTTAATTATCATATAATTAACAACCTAATTAATTAATAAATATAATCATATTATATTTTTACCCTATAGTTTGATATCACATATCTACTATAGTATTTTCTCCTCTACTTAATATAAATCATATTTATATTTAATTTCCTCCAAAATAATGTATCTCATACATTTAGCCAATTATATCATATATAATTAACCAGTCCAATTATAGCATATATAATCAAACTTTCTCTTGTCAATTAGAACATTTCAAATTAACCCAAATACTGATTCTCGACTTTATCCAAGCTACCCAGGGGACCTAATGGACCTGTGGCTCAAAGCTCCAATGGTCCGTGAATAGCTGACTAAACTCTTTAGCCACGAGATTCACCATCCGTTAACTATCAGGCATTCCACTAAAGACCAACAACTGAACTCTTCCTACCATAGATATATTTTTGTGTCCATCGGATATAACCAATCATGAGTACGATGACCCTTCACTGATGCTCGTAAGTACAATTGGGCCAAATTACCGTTTTACTCCTATAGTTACATCTCATTCCTTAAGTACCATTGATTCCTTTAATGAACAATACAACATAGTCTAATTATGTGTGAACACCTCTCGAGCCAAGAGGAGGTGTATGGCACTACATCGTTCAAACCTTGGAATCAACCCTTAAGGGAGCTATCTATCTACTTACTCCTACCTCGGGGAAAGAGTGAATTCCATCTTGTGTAGTTGAGTTCCCAGCTCCCAAATCAGAAAAATCCCCAAAATGGTAGGTTGGCAGGAGTTCCCAACTCACTCAGGATTGAGGTCATGTTACCTATGGTCATCCTAGTGAAGTGAAGTCTCTGTCATGAACGGTGTTATATAACGAGACGTTAACAGTTCGTGGTTAGGTTTTATACAAACTCTTTGTATAGGACGCCCCCGCTCGCATGTCCCCAACACGAATGATCAAGATCAGACCATATATGATAAGTCACAACACTTGTGACCATTTCATAAAGCGGGTTGCATCCGTAGAATTACCAGGATAAGGTTTCCCTCCTATATCCATATACTACAGACCATTTTGGTTATCACTCAAGATATGATCCACTTGTATGTCCCCAAATACATGCTTGAGTCACATACAGATAACCAGGGATTTTATGTTTATTGGTTTGTGGTAAAGCAAATAAAACAAGTAACTGAGCAAAAATACAAAATGTGAAGTAAATATCATATATTAACAACACAAGTGTTCGTACAAACTGTTTACAAACTACAGAACACGAGACTTTAGGGCATCAACCCCAACAATAATCCCTAGGTAGGAGGTGTTTCGTAAACCATCAACTTAAGTACCTCCAACCTTAGACAGGATTATATATCAACTGAGTTTGTAATCTCAATTTTACACGATAGCCACCTATTTTAACTATTAAAACAAGTTGTTATTTGTTAACCTACGTGAACCTGCAACTTATCTTTGTCATAGATTTTAAATGTCTAATCCAATTTTATAACAATTTGTAAAACTATAGACATGTTTTTCATCCACAACATACATCAAGCATTTCAGGATTTAATATAACACTTTATATTAAACACTTAATGTTGGGTTCTATGTCCTAAAACTCGCAGTTTGTAATATTAAACATATTCTATTATCAATAAAGATATTATTGACGTTTATTCAATAAAATTATTATTGAATATATGAATTGCACTTATAAAGATGAAATCCAATAAACTAAAAATTCATGGCTATTGTTTGAATACATGAACTTTATGTGGAGACATAAGAGTGGATCAAGTTCAGTGTTGCCTTCATTTGAAGACACTTGTCCCACTAAATCCCCCTTTGAGTTAGTGGATTTTTTAGTGTCAAATTCTCATCAAACTCAAAATTGTATGTTTTGCATGCAATGGTCTTTAAAAGGGAGTGCTTAGTGATTTTTAAGGACTCTTGGCCATAGTGGCATTCAATGAGATTACGTGATAATCTCATAACATTTTTTTCTCAAAGTTTTAGCTTTTTTCCTCTCCAAATTAGTCACTCACCGGATTCCATCATCCCATTCTAAGGTCGGAGAATAGTTGGGAAGACTCTCGTGGTTGTCTGTGAACCGTTCGTGAGGAGATTGGAGCTAATTTGGAGAAGATTCAAAGTCTACAAAGATTGTATTCTTTTTCCCCCCTATATTTGTTTGAATTGCATTGTTATCTTTGTAATTAATTGGCAGAGCCAAAAGCCTACATCGTTAATAAGTCTCGATTCTGGCAAAAAAAAAATTTATAACATCATTGAACTACTCCTATTACTACTAAAATACAACAATGGTAAGTGCGAGGTCGAACCATAGAGAAGCAAAGAATTAATTTCTTTTTGTGTTAGATTTGATTGCGGGAAAAACAGTAAAAATAAGGTTTTGGTTTCGATTTAGAAAGATGCAAGAAAAGTAAATTGCAAGGGATATATGGAATAGTAAAGGACTTGTTTAGTTCTCAGACCAAGTGCTCATTCGTTGTAAAATAAGTAATCGTTCTATGCCAAATAACTAATATTCGAATTATACATGCATAGCTACTTAATTTGCCAAGAACTAATCAATCTCTACAAAGGCCGAAAATCAATTAATCCAACCAAATTGAGCATCCTAATCCATAGTTGAGGTTGGGAAGACCGTGCCCTAACTAGCCTACATGCTTCTAGATGCAATTGATCCTTAGCGGCCATAAAGAACTAGAATAAAAATCAAGGATTCAACTATGTTGATCAAGTGTCAGGAAAGCCATGTTCAAATAATAAAAGTATTTCTTTAATTCTAGATTAAATGTAGGATGCAAAGATTCAAGGTTAGCCTATACACCTAAGCATGCTGTCTAATCTGTGCTACAGGGGTAAATTGAAAGCATGGACGATTACAAGGATACGTGCGAGCCTAAACTTAACTAGCAAAGACATGCAATCGTGATAGGTCGTCAATCCAACACACAAAAGCAAGTCTAACTCATGCGAAATTAAAGAAAAACACAATTCTTAATTGAAGTAAAAAATTGAACATATAACTCATTAAATTACAAAGAACTCTTAGTCCAGGAACTAATAAAAAATTACCTCATTGATTCATAGATAAAGCACTGGGATACAACCCGATACAAAACCATAATCTGGAAAAATAAATCTAACCTATGATACTGAATACATAGAGGAAAAAGAAGAAATCAAGGCTTCTCCTCAGCCTCCATGAAGAGTTTGGCGTTTTAGGGCCTTTTTCTATACAATTCAGCACATTTTTGACCTAGCAAAACGAGACATTTATAGAAAAATTCAGGGCAGCGTTGCAACACTATGGTCGAGCATTGCAACGTTCACTCGCGCGTGCGCTCCTCCTCCGTCCATCAAATGTCGTTGCGTCACAACAATCTAAAGGAGCGTTGCAACATGTGCAGTGATGAATTGATGCTCTCTAAATAAGCATATATGGATATGGACAATGATGAATGTGAATCATACAAGCTCATGTTGCCATAAACTTGTTGACTTGGAAAGATGGAGATGGAGTACGGATGTTGTGTCATGCTTATTAACACTTTATGTGATACTACTTCTAGATGTATGCGTTATTGAAATGCTTGTAGATGCGTTGTCACAAGTTTCCTTGCGCTGAAACCAAGTATAATTCCAACGCAAGTTTCTCAGAGTAATCCGAGGTCGAACACAGAGATTGTTGTCATTAATGTGTTACATTTGTGATATATGCGACCGGTTTTTACAATTAATAAATATTGTGTGTTTGTACAACAAGGTAAATTATGGTAAAGTAAAATTGTACAGATAAACTAAAGTTGCGTTAATAAAATAAATTGCGATGAAAATAAACCTAAGCTGACATGATGCAAGATACAAGATACATGATATACATGATGTTGAGTTCAAGGCTGACTGTGAAGTTTATACAAAGGATCATGGTATGCGATGGAAAGTCTTTATGGATGAATCAGAAAGGGGAAAGAATAATTAGTACAAACATCGCAAGTTTGTTAATTGCGTTAAAGATATAACTAAGGTTCCACTTTCCCTTGGCGTAAACCTCTCGGTGATCGGCCGCGTTCCCATATCTCTATGGTGAAACAGGGATGAACATAATGAACACAAGGTTGCTTCCATCTCTGGAAGTACTTCTTGCTTTAGTTAACGCATTCTTCCAACTCTCTCTCGATAGGCGGAATGGCATCTTTACTTCTGCTCTCACAGGTAAAGATGCCGTCTAGTATGCTTTAACTAAACATAATTATTTCCTTAACCCAATTAATTTACTTGCTTAATTCTTGCTAATTACCAAGAGATTAAGAAAACGTCGTGGAGAAAGTGAATTACGGATGAACGGAAATAGACAGAAAGATGGAGATGAAAATGATCATAACAATTAATACTAAGATTAAGCGTTTGATCCATGGTGCGAATGATAGACTAAGAAGATGAATACAACTGATGATGAAGAGATAGAAACAAATACAGAAGAGTGTCAACGTCTTCACACAGATCAGACGGTGGATTTGCTTACCGGCGTGTGGAATGGATGAACAGAAGAGCTTCCCTCTCAGGCTTGCTCGTCTGGTAAAGGTGACCTTCGTACAGAGCTTCAACGGTGGGGATCGAAAGTATTCTTGCTCGGAGACTCACCTCTCAGCCTTGTCTCTTAATTCTTCCCGGATCTACTCTGATTAACGCTTAACCAATCTCTCTCTCAGATCAGTATATACACTTTTCTCTGTATTTAAGCATATTTTTTCAGTGGAATGGTCGAAGCTATTTATAGGCTCAACTTTGACTCTTTGTATTGTGGTCCCCACTTTATTGTTAAGGAAGTTCCTGAAATGGTGGAGTGAATATTTCTTCTGTTACGCAATCAATCCCGTCAGAAATGCACAACGGTCAGCTGTACATGCGTCAGAATCCTCCGCAATTGCGTTGCTCTTTACATCTTCGATCGTTTGCCCACATGCAGTGTTGTTTTTTTATTACTGCATGTGGTTGAGATTGCGTTAATGGCTTAGCTCTTGATCGATTGTCGTATGCGCCGTCATTGCATTGATCGTCTATTCATTTCTGAATGATTGGCGCAATGCGACGTAGATGCGTTGTTCAGTTTATCTTCAGCCATGAACGCATGCGGTGACTTGATTTTCTGCAAAACAGACTTGAAATATTCTTTTCTATCATCGCAATGATGTCAGTGGGTGTATTGACGACAATTTATAATTCTTGCATTTCTTAGCTAATTTCTATACAATTGACGCAACTTTCCTTTCTTTTGACCGCAATATCTAAATAAAACCGTATAAATAACTTGTATTTCTACAAGTTATCACAACGCTATGCTACTGTCTTACAATGTTGGGCTTGAGCGTTGCGCGACATTGTGATGCTGATGCTGGGGGTATTTCGGTCATTTCACATCCTTTGAAGCTTGGATACTTCAATTCTACTCCAAATCGCTTCAAATTGGCCCCTATCAACTTCAAATGCCTGATTCTACCTATTGGTTGCTTATTACCTACAAAATAGAGAAATAAACATATAAATCCATTAACAAGTTTGAATTAAGCCTAGGAATAATATCTCTTTTTGAGAGCTATCATTAACCTAATTAGAGTACTTTAGATCTGTTTTTCTTCCATTGCACATGTATTCATTCCATCATTTAAACCCTAAACATGCATACTATATATTATAAGTCTTTATAACATATTTTCAATGCATGCAACATGCTTCCTATGGTGGGATTTTAAATCTACATGGCATACTATATGCACATACAAGATTTATTTAATTATAACATACATTCATACTGCATAAATAATTAAATACACACTGATATGGACCAGTTTTCGCATTTTAAACAAACAAACAACCTAAATTATTACAAATATAACCAAAACTTGCTCCAAATAGCTTCTGGACCGCTCAAATCGACTCGAACCGAACCCGAACTGCCCAAATCAGACCTCCAAGGCTTGAAAACAGGTTCAACCGGCCTAAAATGGGTGGAAACAGACCTCCCAGTCCTGAATCGGTTGAACCAGTTCATTTGAATCATCGAAGGGGTCGCACACGCATCTTTTGGGCTGGGATGAGCAACGTTGCAACGCTTCATCCCAGCGTTGGAATGCTCCGTGGGCAGCGTTGGCAGAAGCTTCACTCCCAGTTTTCTGCTGCTGACATTCTTTTCTTCTTTCTTCAATTACAACCTAATTGCAACTCTAATGACTCCAACAAATTTACAGACCCTTAAACACACATTAAAGCCCATCAACCAAGAGCCAATGACAACAATTAACACTTAATTAAAGAAAAAATAAATGTCAAAATTGAAAATATCCATATCAGTCTACCATTTTCATACTACTTATGCAAAACACCCACCAAGCTAGATTTTACACGAATTGAGTGCTTAAATCTGCTCTGATACCAATTGATGGAGTTAGCATGCAGCCAACAGAAGAAAATCAAGATCATTAGGCACTGTAATTCATCAATTTTAGCAAATTAGTAAGCATGTTCATATCAGAAAAAGAGGGTTTCATAAAAAACTCATGTTTGAAGACTTAGAACTTCAAATCCAGCTTCAATCTCCTCAGCAACAAGGTGTAGACCACCAATAGATCTTTCCTATGGTTTTTCTCTTAAGTTGAAGAGCTTCAACTAAAATCTTAGCTAAATTAATCTTTTGCATGGCCTCAATTCTCAATATTAAAGCTTGAATTTTTTATCAACACCTCATGCAATCAAATTGCATCTCAAATAGACATCTCCCACTTGAATTTTGAGTGGGATTTTGGTGGAAAAAAAACTTGAAAGTGGGATAAACCCACTTTATAGAATATTTGAATTTAAAATTCAATTAATTTTGAAACTCATTTTCAAAATTAAATTAATTTTTTTGATTTTTCAAAAAAAAATTCTAGTTAAAAATGATTTAAAATCAATTACTTGAATTTTCATTAAAATTCAATTTTAATCTAATTTTTTAAAATTTAAATTAAAACAAAACTTGATTTTCTAAATTTTAATTTTCACAACATTCAAATTTGCAATTCTAAATTTAATTGATTTAATTAATTAAATAATTTAATTAATTAAAATAATTTAATATCCAATATTAAATTAAAAAAAGACCAATTCCACAACCATGAATCTCTATTCATGTAGTTAATATTTAAATCATATTTAAATATTATCCGATTCTCCAATCTCGTTTAATTCTAATGGACCTATAGATCATGGGCTCCAACGATTCGAGATTAATTGGTTAAACTCTTTAAACTAAATTATTCAACATTGCTAACTATTGAGTCACTCCATTAAAGCCTAATAGTTGCACTTCCTTCACTGTAGATATAACTGTGTCCACACGTATAACCATAATTAGTAAGTTAACCCTTCACAGGTTGTTTGTAATAATGTTTGGGCTAATAGTTGTTTTACCCTCGAGATTACATCTTATTCCTTAAATCCCACTGATCCTCTGATGAACAATTGGTTTGAGATCCAATCATCAAATCGAATCCTTCTCTGGCCAATGAGAGGGTGAGGCCCCTAGTTCAAGACCCAAAGTCAACACTTGGAACAACCTCTTTATTATCCCTAAAAGTGGGTAGGAGTGAATTCCATCTTGCACCCTAAGTCCTCAGCTAACTACCCGATCTTACCCCAATGTTGTTGAGCCAACCCTCACCCGTGTAAATCTAAGGATAATCCCGAATAAGCAGGCAATCTATCATGCCAAATTATAGTTAGCTAACTATGAACTCAGATTAAGGATAACTCCAATTTGACTGGTGATGGTCTAATGATTAATTTGACTTGAGAGCAAGCATCACATGATAATTCATTAGATTGAAGAATCTTCTAGCTCTTCAATGGATGTCCATTTGAATTCTCAATAATTCTTCTCATCATTATAGACCTTGGATAACCTAATCTATCATGCCAAATTATAGATATCTAGATTCATGAACTTTAAGTTTATTGTTGCATATGTTTCAATTACTCGTATATGAGTATAATATAATCCAAAAGATAAAGTAGGTAACTCTTCCAGTATACGTTTTTCATATGAGACAGTAGATATGATATAAAGATACTCCATTATTCTTTCTATCGGTCTTAATATGATAACCATTGCAATGTATATCTTTAAAACTAAGTAGAATTCTCTTTAGTTGACTAGAGAACAATGCATTGCCAATTGTAAATTTTGTTCCTCTAGGCAAAATAATATTTTCTTTTCCAAATCCTTCAATTAGGTTTGCAGAACCTATAGTTTGATATCACATATCTACTATAGTAATTTCTCCTCCACTTGATATAAATCATATTTATATGTAATTTCCTCCAAAAATAATGTATCTCATACATTTAGCCAATTATATCATATATAATTAACCAATCCAATTATATCATATATAATCGATCTCCCTCTTGTCAATTTGAACATTTCAAACTGACCCAAACACTGATTCTCGACTTTATCCAAGCTACCTACAGGACCTTATGGACTTGTGGCTCAAAGCTCCAACGGTACGTGAATAGCTGATTAAACTCTTTAGCCACGAGATCCACCATCCGTTAACGATCAGGCATTCTATTAAAGACCAACAGTTGAACTCCTCTTACCACAGATATAACCAATCATGAGTACGATGACCCTTCACAGATGCTCGTAAGTACAGCTGAGCCAATTTATCGTTTGCCCCTGTAGTTACATCTCAATCCTTAAGTACCATTGATTTCTCTAATGAACAATACAACATAATCTAACTATGTGTGAACACCTCTCGGGCCAAGAAAAGGTGTATGGCACCATATCGTTTAAGCCCTGGAATCAGCCTTTAAGGGAGCTATCTATCTATTTGCTCCTGCTTCAGGGAAGGAGTGAATTCCATCTTGTGTAGTTGAGTTCCTGATAACTGGTAGAAATACAAGTTATTAAAGTTCAAATTATTAAAACAATAGGAGAAAGCGATGGTGAATAGAAAATATTACGATTGAATGCACCAAACTAAAAGAAAAATTGTGATCGCTCACTCTCATCACATAAAAGCAGTTAAACTTGCAGGAACAAGGCAATAACACGTTTTGAGTTGGCGATCCAAGGGTACTTCAAAGATGATCGTGTGATGACCTTACATAAAGGCGGTGGCCTAATGTAATAAAACGTGATGGGACGTAAAGCCGATAACGATTAAATTAAAAATTTAGTTGATGGCCATTGAAGACCATACCATTGCAAATCCATTGAACTTCCAGTGACTATCAGATGGTGCAACAGAGTATGCAAATTCATGCTGCCTATCCACGCAATCATTTGTGAGAAGAACTGTTTTGTCTGGAAGTCTATAAATACCCAATACTACCAAACCAAGAGGACGACTAAGCGAAGGGAGGGGAATTCTTGAGAAGAAATTAATGCTCGAAGAGGTCGAGAGACTGTAAAAAATAGCATGAAGGAGAGATTCCAAACCCTTGCGAGAGCAAGAGCTTACAATTTGGGAAAGAACTGAAGCGATAAGAGTAGTGTAAACGTCAGAGGAAGCAAGACATTGCTTACATGGCTTGATAATTACACCATTTATTGTTTTGTACTTAAACACTTTATTTGCAAGAATGGAAACTTCATTTCAATTTATGTTTAGTCTCTTCACACCATACATGAGTAGATAAATTTGTGCATGGGTTGAGAAGTACTTAGCTAGCATGATTTAAGCTATGCACTTTATGCGATCATCTTGTCTTATGTATGCTTCATTTATCATTTGGAGTACTTGAGAGAGTAGTCTAAAGACAGAATCAGCTTGAGAGAGTCAGATTAAATCGCATAAGCAAGAGTAGAGACTTAGAAATAAGTTCTATCTGCTGAATTCCATACACATCACATGCATCCTAGACATAGGAAATGTGTCATTATGCATTGAGAAATGTAGTGCTTAATATTTGTGTATAGCATGATCGCATGACTTGTACAATATCTTAAGAAATACTAGCAAAACCTATTCTCAACCCCTTTATCGCATATTTGTTACAACACCACCCTTTCATCGCTGTGCATTTAATTCCATCGTGTTAGAAAATCAAAGTTAAATCATCATCTACTTCTTAATCACCATCGTAATAAGATCAGAGAGTCTGTCGCATATCTATTTATTAATCCTTGCGTTCGACCCTGGATTTACCAGGACCCTAAGAAGGCTTATACTTGGTCTTTATTAGGAAAACTTGCATGATCATCGCATCCACACATCCTTCCATCACGTGATAAATCAACGCATCCACACATCATCACATGATAACTCAACGCATCAAGTTTTTGGCACCGTTGCCGGGGATTACGGTATAGATTGCGCTAACATCAAACCTCTTTGATCTTTGCAGCTTTCGACCTTTGGAATATTGCCATTCCTCCTATGAAGGAAGAAATAAGCGTTGTATGAGCGAAAGAAATACTCCTGAGCTCATGTACGACCCAAAGATTGAAAGAACTTTTCACAAAAGGTAGAGGAACAGACGTAAACGACAAGGAAGAGCTCGAAGAATGGCTGAACAACCTTAAGAATGAGTAGTGAATGAAAACAACATGATGACAAATCCCATTCTACTGACAAATGATCGCAATAGACCCATCCGGAACTATGCGTCACCAAATTTGTATGATTTCTCCCTAGAAATCATGAGACTAGCATTGGATGGATCAAGGTTCGAGATGAAATCAGTATGTTACAAATGATACAAACAACAGGATAGTTCGGAGGACAACGTGGTGAAGATCCGCACGCCCAACTATGAAGCTTCATTGAAATCTACAACACTTTTGTGTTCCTTAATATTTCCCCAGAAGAGGTTCGACTCACGTTATTTCCATTTTCACCATGCGATAAAGCGAGAAAATGGGCATACTATCTCGAACTAAGAGAGATAACGTCATGGGAACAAGTTGTGGAGAAATTTATGAAAAAGTATTTCCCTCCCACAGAAAATTCCAGGAGAAGGAACTTGATCACCAATTTTGAACAAGAAGAAGATGAATCGCTCAGTGACGCATGGGCGAGATTCAAGAGACTAGTACGCGACTGCCCACACAATGGATTATCGGATTGCCTTCAAATGGAGATTTTCTATCATGGACTCAACTCTGTATCGCAAATAGCTGCCAATGCAGCAGCAGGAGGTCTTCTGGAAAAAAAAATGATGAAGTAAAGAATATTCTTGATCGCATCTTAAAAAACCATGAAGATTGGCAAGAAAGCGATCAAAGAACAAAGTCCAGAGAAGGTAATTCGAGTAATGGTGCCATCACATCATTACAAAATCAGATGAATGCAATGGTAAACTTGTTGCAAGGCATCACATTAAACAATTCAGAAGCTCGAAATGGGCAAGTCAATGCGATAGAGCAAACAAGCACCAACTGTGTCTTATGTGAAGAATCACATTCTTTTGAGGAATGCCCACGAAATCCTCAATCAATTTACTTTGTCAAAAACAATCCTTTTTCACACACTTACAACCCCGGGTGGTGAAATCACCCAAATTTTTCTTGGAAGAACAACCAACAGCAAGGTAGTCAGCTTGTGACTCAAAGAGAGGGACCGCCAGTGTTTTTCCATAGATCTAATGGACAACAGCAAGTTAGCAGTTCTCAACCACCATCCTCATTACCTCTGCAAAACATGTTGAGGCAATACATCGAAAAGAATGAAACAGTCCTTCAAAACCAAGCTACATCCATTTGCAATTTAGAAATTCAAATGGGAAAAATTGTGGGAGAGCTAAAGAACAGACCCCAAGGGATATTGCCTAGCTCAACCGAGCTTCTACGCAATCTAGGGAATGTCGGGAAAGAACATTACCAAGCAGTCACCCTAAGGAGTAGAAAGGCAGCGATAGAAGGCAAAAAGGAGCCTCGCAAGACTGAGTCAAAGGAGCAACCTGCGATTGAATCGAAAAATTCTCTATCACAGACTAAATCAAATGAGTCCGAGACTAGGGAACCAGAAGATGCGACCACCTCTAAGCTCCAGACCAGGAAACATTCGAAGTGCAGCTACCTTCATTTCCTCAAAGACTAAAAAAGAAACATAACGATGAAGGCCAGTATCAGCGTGATGCGTTATTTTATGTGATGAAATAATGGAATGAATTGTGGTGATGGGAATGCGTTGTGCAAAAAGTTTTTTCAGCAGAATCCAAGTATAAACCCTACTGAGTTTCCTGGCAAGTCCAGGGTCGAACTCAAGGACTAAGAAAAACGGTATGCGATGATAATTTTTAAGAAGACTTTGCGGTAACCAATAAATCAAATAGTTTTTTTGGGTTGTTGATTGTGGTATAAAATAAATGTATGCAGCAGAGTTACAAAAAGAATTGATAATACGGAAGATGCGATGAATATGCAGGGGAACAGGTTGAGAAGGGTTCAGCTAATACTTCCTAGGATTGCGTTCATGTTATGCGATCATGCAACACACATAAATCATCTCTCAATGCAAATGCTATGGCTTCTAGTCTAGAACGCATGCGATATATGCGATAAAGTCTATAGGACCTACACATAAGCCTCTATTCTTATTTATGCACTGACAAATGACACACACACAAATAAGGCGACCGCATAATATCATATCCTATCTCTAGGATGCATGCGATGCATGTTGCCAAACAGAGCTTATCTCTAAGTTCTTATCTCTCGCTTATGCAGATCTAATCTTGCTCTCTCAAGTCTAGATTCTAACCTAGCTCTCTCAAGTCTTAGTTTCTTTCTTTAGACACTCTCTGGAGTAGCTCTAAAAGGATGTTGGGCGCAGCATAAAACAAGATAATCGCATGCAATGAAGATCCTAGATCATGTTAGCTTGGTTCTTCTCAACCCATTCGACAAATTTAGCTACTCATGCGTGCTTTTAAGAGAGTGAAAAAATGTAGATAAGCAAGTTCCATTTTATAGATATCGAGGGAAATACAAAATAACAATGCAAAATGAGAATAAAGAGCCTGGTAGCAATCTCTTGCTTCCCAAGGCTTTTACACTGTTCTTCTCTACTCTATTCAAAAGATAGTCTCGCTCTCGCGAGAGTCGACCCTCTCTCTGCTTTTCCATGCCTCTGGGTTCTCTCTCGAGCTGACCAATGTGACCTTTCGACGTCTCTTCCTCTTTCTTGCTCTGCCTTCTAAGTGAAAAGGAAAACTATGAACAAGGCTATTCTATCTAAGGGAAAATTATTTAACTATCCGAACTTGGACGAACAGACGAACCCCTTTTCTAAAGGTTTCCTTTGGTATTTATAGAGCTTCGGGGTGAAAGGCATCTTCTCTCTTATGATTGCACTGACGGGATGACATTAATTTTTTATCTGATGCGTCGAATATTTGTCACTATAAAGTTGAGTGTACTTGCTATAGTAGTTCGTTATCATCTTGTCAACTTAATTTGGACTCGACCGTCATCAGCTTTCTGTCCCATTGTGATTTACATAAGAATACAACACTATAATTCCACCAAAGATGCGTGACCCAGGAAGTTTTAGAATACCTTACTCAATAGGAGGAATCTATATTGGTCAAGCATTATGCGATCTTGGGGCAAGCATAAACTTAATGCCCCTTTCAATTTTCAAAAGATTGAATGTGGGACAACTAACACCTACAATGGTGGCTCTTCAACTCGTCGATAGATCCTTCGTGCACCCTAAAGGAAAATTAAAGGATGTCTTGGTAACAATAGACAAATTCATTGTACCTGCAGCTTTCATTATCTTAGATTATGAGGCAGATAAAGATGTTCCAATCATATTGGGACGACCATTCTTGTCTACTAGTCGTGCTTAAATAGATGTGCACAAGGGAGAAATCACAATGAGCGTCAACGAAAAAAAGCTTAGGTTCAATATTATCAAGGCAATGAAGTTCCTAGATGAAGAAGGCTTATCAGATTCGATGATGAACAAACTTACGTTGAAAATTGGGAGTCCGAAGAAGAGAATGAAGAAAGAGAGGATGTGACAGCATCCATTGAGACTTGCCATGCAATAACAGAAATGTTGAAGAATGATGAAATGTTGAATTTAGATGAAGAAAGAAAAGCACAAAAGCCCTCCTTAGAGCAACCATCTACACGAGAACTAAAAACTCTACCAACCCACTTGAAGTGCATATTTCTCGGCCAGAATGGAACCTTACCAGTCATCATATCCTCTACGTTACCTGAAGAAAAAGAAATCGCGCTAATCGGTGTTTTTTAAAAAAATATTAGAGCGATCAGATGGACGCTCACAGACATCAGGGTATTAGTCTGACGTATTGTATGCATCGAATCCGGCTTGAAGAAAATAAGAAGCACTCAATAGAACCTCAACGCAGGTTGAACCCTGCAATGAAAGAGGTTGTCAAAAAAGAAATCATCAAATGGTTAGATACTGGCATTATCTACCCTATCGCAAATAGCACGTAGGTCAATCCCGTGCAATGTGTTCCCAAAAAGGGTAGGATGACAGTGGTTCCTAACGAAAACAATGAATTGATCCCCATGAGGACTGTCACGGGTTGGCGGATTTATATGGACTACAGGAAACTCAATGTAGCGACAAAGAAAAATCATTTCCCCTGCCTTTCATTGATCAAATGCTCGACAGATTAACGAGGAATGACTATTTTTGCTTCCTTGATGGGTATGTAGGTCATAACCAAATTATGATCACACCAGAGGATCAAGAAAAGACCACGTTCACATGTCCATATGGAACATTCGCCTTTCGTCGCATGCCTTTTGGATTATGCAATGCACCCAGTACGTTTCAAAGGTGTATGATGTCGATCTTCTCCGAGTACCTTGAAGACTCGATTGAAATCTTTATGGATGATTTCTCAGTTTATGGACGAACAGATGAAATTTGTCTGCAAAACCTGGAGAGAATACTGAAAAGATGTGAGGAAACTAATCTAGTGTTGAATTGGGAAAAGTGCCATTTTATGGTCAAGGAAGGAATTGTGCTAGGGCACAAGGTTTCAAGAAATGGGTTAGAGGTGGACAAAACAAAGATTGAAGCTATAGAAAAACTTCCACCTCCAGCGAATGTGAAAGCTTTGAGGAGTCTCCTAGGACACACGGGGTTTTACAGAAGGTTTATGAAGGACTTTTCCAAAATTGCTCGACCTTTGAATGCATTGTTGGAAGCTGATAGACCCTTTGATTTCGATTCACACTGACTCACTGCATTCAAAACACTAAAAGACGCTTTAACTACAATGCCAATTTTGATCGCACCTGATTAGGCGAAGCCATTCAAATTGATGTGCGATGCTAGCGGATACGCGATTAGGGCAGTCTTGGCACAAAAGGTAAAAACAATGTTACACCCCATCGTGTATGCTAGAAGAACGCTAAACTCCACGCAGGCGAATTACACCACCACCAAGAAGGAACTTTTAGCGATGATTTTTGCGATTGAAAAATTCATACCTTATTTGTTGGGGTCAAAAGTGATAGTCCACACGTACCACTCTGCGATAAGATAATTGATGAAAAAAAAGGATGCGAAGCGTAGACTAATCCGATGGGTTCTCTTACTCCAAGAATTTGATATGGAAATAATCGACCGAAAGGGAACAGAGAACAAGGTCGTTGACCATTTATCGCGATTAGATAATCCAGAAGTGGATCGCTTCCAATGAGTGGTGAATGCTTCATTTCTTGATGAGAAGTTGCTTAAGATTGAAAAACTACCTTGGTATGCGAATATTGTCAACTTCTTGGTCTGCAAACAATTTCCTGAAAACTGCACATCCCATCAAAAGAAAAGGCTCATACATGAATGCAAATTTTACTACTGGGACGATCTAAATCTCTACAAAAGGGGACAGACTATATTTTGAGACTCTGTGTTCCAGAAACTTCTTTCCATCACATATTGTTTCAATGTCATGAATCACCCAATGGAGGGCAAAGTTTTGCAATGTAGGTATTACTGGCCCACTCTGTTTAAAGATGCACGAGAATATTCCATGAAATGCGATAAGTGCCAACGCACTGGAAGCATTTCAGAAAAAAATGTGATGCCAATGAACATCATTTTGGAGGTGGATCTATTCGACGTCTGGGGAATAGATTTCATGGGACCATTTCCATCGTCAAATGGTCATAAATACATTCTATTGGCTATCGACTATGTTTCCAAATGGATTGAAGCTGTTTCATGCATTGCAAACGATACTGTAATAGTCTCTAAGTTCAGAAAAATATCTTTACTTGTTTTAGCACCCCACGTGCCATAATAAGTGACGACGGGACCCACTTTGTGAATCGCATTGTTAGTAAACTGTTGATCAAATATAATGTCCACCATAAGATCGCCACCGCGTATCACCCCCAAAAAAACAGACAATCAAAGGTTTCTAACAGAGAAATAAAAATAATCTTAGAGAATGTGGTAAACCCATTGCGGAAGGATTGGGCCATGAAACTAGATGATGCCTTGTGGGCATATAGGACTGCTTATAAGACACCCATAGGCATGTCACCATATGCGTTGGTGTTTGGAAAGGCTTGTCATCTACTGTTGGAACTGGAATATAAGGCAATGTGGGTAGTTAAGAAACTTAATTTGATCTTAAGGCTGCAGGAGAAGAGAGAAAACTTCAACTACTAGAGCTGGACAAGTGGAGATTACAAGCGTATGAAAATTCCAAAATTTACAAAGAATGCACCAAGCGATGACATGATAAGCGTATTTGCGAGAAAAACCTCAAGGCAGGTCAAAGGGTATTGTTGTTCAACTCTAGGCTGCGTCTCTTTCCTGGAAAATTGAAGTCCGTTGGTCTAGGCCTTTCATAATCAAGAAAGTATTCTCGCATGGAGTGGTAGAAGTGACCAACGAAGATGGGACCAATGCATTTAAAGTGAATGGGAAAAGAGTAAAGTTGTACCATGGAGGGGATTTCCAATGCGAGAAAACCTCCACTGACTTGGGTAAGCCAGAATAAAAAAGAAACACTCAGTCCTTGCGATGATAAGAGACATACATTCATCAAGGACGAAGTATATCCTTTTGTGTATCATTTTTGTTTTTCTTTCAAGAATCTATTTTACTTTCTGCATGATTACTCCTTTTTATGATTGTCAACTATTTTCTCCGTACTATCTTTCAAAAGCTCAATCGATCGCGTGTTTTAAGCCCATCGCATCACTCCGTCGCACTTGTTTATTGCGATCAAAATGATGCGAGCGAAAATTAAAATTGGGGGTTGTGTCCCTCCTTGCCTCATTTTATTTCAATTCTTATACTTCTCAGTTTCGATTTAATATTGTTGAATTCTACTATTGCATTCTCTCTCGTTTGGCTCATTCTGAATTTTTTATTGCTTTATTTGATCGCCGCATTCATCCTTTGCCCATTACGACTTGAATGATGAAATATATGCCTCTTTTCTTATCGCATGAACTAGCGTCAGATTAGTTTCAGGACATTCAATTCACAAAGCATTTCTAAAATTTAGTTGGTCTGCCAGCTTTACTTCAAAACTATTTTTACAAAATTTTCTGAGTCCATCGCATGAATTATTTCATTTTCAGCAATGAGGACATTGCTGCGTTTTAAATTTGGGGTGGTGTTATTTTCAGCCTTGTTATTTTTAGCCTTGATAGAGTTTCATTTCAAAAAAGAGAAAAAAAGAAAAAAAATATAAGATAATAATAAAAATATAACATTGAGGTCGGATCCTGCTCATAGTTGGATGTGCGCATGACACCCATGGGGGCAAGCCAAAACGAAGGTGGGAATCGTGATCAACGCAAAAGCTAAGTGATCGCAACTCCGCTGCCAAATAAAAAGATGGGCATGAGTTTGACTGAAAAGAGCACCTCGCTCGTAGTTGGATGTCTGCATGACACCCATGGGGGCAAGCCAAAATGAAGGTTGGGCACTCGAATCAGTGCAAGATCATAAAACTAATATCTAAATCATGCGAAGGCCAAAACCTTTTGAACACCCTGGTTTGATAAAATTTGAAATAAATCACACGATGTCCTGGGAAATGAGTAAAGGCTTTTTGAAGATCAAGCTCGCGGTCCCTAAAGGTTGGAAATATTTTAGGAAGAGATTAGGATAGAAATTAATAATGACAACGGTTCAGTGGTTTGAAAAAGGCATCATGAGAAGCCTAGGCAGGGTAAAGGCGATTGAAATTTTAAGAAATCTTTAGTTTATGCTTGAGGGCAAGCATTGTTTTAAATTTGAGAGTGTGATAACTAGTAGAAATACAAGTTATTAAAGCTCAAATTTTTAAAACAATGGGAGAAAGCGATGGTGAATAGGCAATATTACGATTGAATGCGCCAAACTAAAAGAAAAATTGCGATCGCTAACTCTCATCACATAAAAACAGTTAAACGGAGTTATTCTCTGCAGGAACAAGGCGATAGTGCGTTTTGAGTTGGTGATCCAAGGGTACTTCAAAGATGATCGTGTGATGACCTTACATAAAGGCGGTGGCCTAATGTAATAAAACGTGATGGGACATAAACTCGATAATGGTCAAATAAAAAATTCAGTTGACGGTCGTTGAAGACCATACCGTTACAAATCCATTGAACTTTCGGTAACTATCAGACGACGCAACAGGGTATGGAAATTAATGCTGCCCATCCACGCAGTCATTTGTGAGAAGAACTGTTTTGTCTAGAAGTCTATAAATTCTCAATGCTACCAAAACAGGAGGATGACTAAGCGAAGGGAAGGGAATTCTTGAGAAGAAATTAATTCTCGGAGAGGTCGAGAGACTACCGAAAACAATACGAAAACAATTCCTTTGTGATCATCATTTTGTGTGGTTCATTTGAAATTCGAATGATTAGAATGAGTACTATGAAAATAATAATTATTTCTTCCTTTTCCAAGACCCCGACCTCGATCTCGACCACAACCACGACCTCGACCATAATTATTATTAAAATTCACAGCATTTACTTCAGGGAATGGTGTCATCCCGGTTGGTCGAGATTCATGATTTATCGTTAATAACTCGTTATTTTGTTTGGTCACGAGAAGACATGAAATTAGTTCAGAATATTGTTTAAAACCTTTCTCTCGATATTGTTGTTGCAGGAGCTTATTCGAGACATTAAATGTAGAAAATATCTTCTCTAGTATATAATTATCAATAACTTTCTCTCAGTATATCAATAGTTTTGAGCTGATTTTAAATAATGTGAAGTTGTAATCACTTACTGATTTGAAATCTTATAGCTTCAAGTGTATCCACTTATAACAAGCTTTAGGAAGAATACGTATTTTTTTTATGATCATACCTTTGAAGGAACTCTAAATCTAGAGAACCAATAAGCGGAAGCAGATCGTTCCAAATCCCATTGTGAAAGAACAAAACATTTACAATTAAACAACAACAGTTATTCATCAAGGATAAATTACAAGCATGCTTCTTGTAAAAAACACAAAGGATTGAGTAAACATACCCTTGAAGAACTCTTTCTTCTCCTCTATTCTCGATCCAACACCAATGCGTCCAGCAACACGAATGCAACGAGAAAATCAACAAATAGCAGGAACTGGTAGATCTTCAATCACAATCGAGTAACACTCGATCCTCGACCCTCAAACACGAAACTCGACACTACCATAAGGCTACCTTGGTATTCTCGGTGTGATTATCTAGGAGGGGAGGGCTCTGTTTGGATTTGGGAAGAGAGAAGGAGGAACTGGACGATCGAGTAAGTGGGAGGAGGAATAAGCCTATCATATAGACTTGAGTACTCAATCGTTTAGTAGCAAGTAACTATCGTGGAGTAAAACTCATTTGATCGTTTACTCTCTCAACAAGCTATCGTATAACTTGCTTCTCTTTTTCCACATTGAATGTGTGTCTATTGAAAAATGAAGACTATTTTCACTTTTATCCATTTGGTTGCCATAAACTGAATAAAAACTTCCCATTAAGTTGGTTATTGGAGAAAAGGATAACTAATTATCTTATAATTAATTATTTATAAATAAATACAATAACTACTTTATCATATTATATTTATAACCTATAGTTTTAATATCACATCATATGCAACATATAAACCATAATTCTTTTCTCTAGCATTTAATATAAATAAAATTTATATTAGTTCCTCCAATCAAATAATAATGTATCAAATACATTAAATTAATTATATCATATATAATTGAATTAATTGAATTATATCATATATAACCAAATTCTCTCTTGTTAATTTGAACACTTCAAACTAACCCAAAAACTGATTCTCAATATGAATCCATTGAGCTACCAAAAGGCCTTATGGACCTATAATTTGAAGCTCCAGTGGTACATGAATAACTGACTAAACTCTTTAATCATGATATCCATTATCCATTAACTGCCAGGCATTCTACTAAAGACTCATAGCTGCACTCTTCGCACTACAGATATATTTTTGTGTCCATCGAATATAACTAATCAACAGTACGATGACCCTTCAAAAATCACTCGTAAATACAGCTGGGCCAATTTTTCGTTTTGCCCCTGTAGTTACATCCAACTCCTTGAGTACCACTGATTTCTCTAATGAACAATCCATCATAGTCCCACTATGACTAAAACCTTCTCGGGCCAAGAGAAGGTGTGGCATCACATTGTTCAAGCTCTGGAATGAGCCTTTAAGAGAGCAATTTATCTACTTATCCCTACTTCGGGGAAGGAGTGAATCGTTTTGTGTAGCTGAGTTCCAAACTCCCCAATCAGAAGAATCCTCAAAGTGGTAGGTTTGAGTCGACAATCTAGCCACTCACACCCATGCAAATCAAAGGACCGCTCTCATAGGCAGGAGTTCCCAACTCACTCAGGAGTAAGGTCATGTTACCTATGGTCATCCTAGTGAAATGAAAGTCTCTTTCATGAACGGCGTTATATAACGAGACTAAACATTTCGTGGTCCAATCTTATACAAACTTCTTTGCATAGGATACCCCCATTCGCATATCTTCACATGAATGATCAGGATTAGATCATTTGTAGCACTTTACAACACTTGTAACATCTACAAAGTGGGTCGTATCCGTAGTGTCACCAGGATAAGGTTTCCCTCCTTTATCCATATACTACAGACCATTTAGGTTATCACTTAAAGCATGATCCACTTGTATGTCTCCATATACATGCTTAAGTTACAATGATAACCATAGATCTTAGTTTATTGGTTTGTAGTTAATGCAATTAAAATATCTAATATTTTATAGACTGGAGTGAATAAAAATATCTCATATTATATATCACAAAATTGTTCGTTCATATATGTGTTTACAAGTTACAGAACCCTACGAGTTTTAGGGAATTATCCCCAACAATCTCCCACTTGTCCTAAAGCTAGTGAGGTGTACAAGATAATCACATTACAAGTACACAGAACAATAAACTAGGGAACTAAGGCCCAATACTACATCTCCCACTTGCCCTAGTCTAGCCGCAGTCGGCTCAGTAGACCCATACTCTACAGGTGACCCTCAAACACTGTAGCTGTGAGAGCCTTCGTAAACGGATCAACAATGTTGTGCTACGAAGCTATCTTCGTGACAATCATGTCCCCTCGATGCAATATCTCGGATGAGATGTTATTTCCGTTCTATATGCTTGTCGCGCTTATGATTTTGAGGTCACGGGAATTCGCCACAACACAACTATTATCATAATAAAGGGTGATGGGCCTAGACATGTCTGGAACAACTTCCAGATCAATTAGGAACTTCCTGAGCCAAACAGCCTGCTTAGCAGCTTCACAAGCCACTACATACTCGGCCTCCATGGTGGAGTTAGCGATGCATCCTTGCTTAATTGTTCGCCACACTACAACTCTCCGTTAAGAGTGAACACTGATCCTAAAATGGATTTCCGAGAATCCTTATCAGTCTGAAAATTTAGAGTCTGTGTATCCTGTAAGGATCAAATCCTTACAACCATACACAAGCATGAAGTCCCTCATTCTCTGAAGATATTTGAGGGTGTTCTTGACGGCTGTCAAGTGACCCTATCCTAGATTAGAATGATATCTACTGACTATCCCCACAGCATAGCAGATTTCAGGCCTAGTACATAACATTGCATACATCAAACTGCCCACAGAAGATGCATAAGGGACCTGTCTCATTTCCTCAACCTCTTGAATAATCATTATTAAAAGTGATAAAATACTCGTAGCCTCTCCTGGCTCGCACATTCATCGAACCACAAAGGTCTGAATGCACTAACTTTAGAGGCTCTTCGGCCCTATAATCTTTTCCAGTAAAAGGTCTTTTAGTCATTTTGCCTTCAAGGCATGACTCGCACATAGGTAAAGAATTTTCTTCTAACTCGTTTAGAAGTTCATTCTTCACCTACCTCTCAATCTTATTGAGATTAATGTGCCCCAAACGAAGGTGCTAAAGTTTGGCATTTTCCTTAGAAGAAACTTTAAGTCTTTCGTTTTAAGTTATGGCAGTTTTAAACATCTATATGTTATGGAGGATATCTGTTGTTAACAGCCTTAGCACATACAAATTATTTTTCAGTTTAGGTGAACATATTTTCACATCATCTTTCATAATAAACACTTCATTAACCGAAAAGTTCAGGGTGTATTTACATTCAAGCAGAAATCAAGTTCCTCTTTAACTCGGGAATAATATAAACATCATTCAAAATGATAAATCTATTATGTAAAGTCAACTGGAGGCCTCCCACTGCCACAGTTGAGACGACGTGCCTGATGCCAACTCGCATCGTCATTTCACCAGCCTTAAGCTGCCTCCAGAATCTAATCCCCTAAAATGAAGAACAAACATGGTTAGTGGCCCCAGAGTCTATAATCTAGACAGAATCATCATTCTCCACTTAAGAAGTCTCCAAAACCAGTAAATCACATTTACCTTGTTTGGCCTTCTTCTTCTCCTTTAAATAACGTGGGTAGTTCCGCTTCCAGTGCCCGTCTTTGTTGCAGTGGAAACACTTTCCCTTGTCAACCAACACTGGTCATCTACCCCGCGAAGCGGCAGGTTGTGGGTTAGCAGGTGCCTTACCTTTCCCCTTACTACACTTCTTCTTCTTCCTCCACTTGCTGGTGTTGGAAGAAGAAGGTACAAACTTAGTTCCAGAGGTCGAACCTCGATGGAACTTCTTAGATGATGAAGCAACATTTACTTCACCAACCTTCTTCTCCTTGCTTTTCAGCAAGGATTGGAATGTCTGCAACTCGTTCAAGAGAGTTTTATGGGTGTAATCAACCATATTTAGAATATCGTTGTTTACAAAGTGTAGGAAACTTTCTGGTAACATCTCCAAAATTATGCTAACCTGAATGGCCTCATCGATGCGAGACCCGTTCATCTCCGCCACATTAAAGTCGACCATTATATTTAGAACATGTTCATGGTTATTAGAGGTTCCCTCCTTCGTTTTGGAGTTGAAGATGAACTTAAGAGTGTCATGCCTGAGTTATGTGGATGGTTGTCCGAACATTCCCCTCAAAGGCTTCATGATCTCACATGCAGTGACCATGGGCTCATGTTTCTTGGCCAAAACTTTGTTCAGACTAGCCAAGATATATGCTCAGGCCTTCTCATTCATCCGTGTCCATCTCTCGTACGACTTCTGAACATTTCGAGCAGCGTTTTGAGGTGGAATAGGAGGACACTCCTCCATAAGGACGAAGCGGAGGTCATCAATGATAAGTATAGTGTTTATCGTGTTTTTCCAACTCGCGTAGTTATCGCCGGTCAGTTTGTTGGCGACTAATAAAGCTAAAGTAGTGGTTGTCATTTTAAAAGTTGCTGAAAAGAAGAACAAACTTAATGAGTCTACTTGCATTACCACTTTTAATACCAATTTTAGGTTTTAGCAAAATAGTTTTATTGTACCCTAAGTGATATCTATTTTGCAATGATGCCCCAGAGAGATAGGACAAAAGTCACTGATGGGGTGATCAAATGTCCCTTCACTAGGATGAGACATTCTCAACCATTAGACAAAAACAACTCTTTATAACTGACTCTAATAGTTACCACTGTTCGGTCCAGAATTTGTTAACAACCTTAGCAATTTCGCGTAAGTGTAGTCCCTCATTTTAGGCCTTAGAGTCTCGCCATAATGTGCCCACCATATGGAAAAAGCATATTAGGACGAGAGACTAAAGCAACACTATCCTTTTCAGAAGATCAGATAAGAAGTTGTGCAAATACAACCATCTTTTAGGGGGATACTTCCAGGGTGCCTCGAGGTGATGCACGAAAACGTTATCCAACCTAATGAGAGAGATCGTGGTATATGTTTTCACACGTCCCGTTCCCACTTACTATGAACATTTTCTCCATTTACCTTGGTATTGACCTACCTAAACACCATCCTTTAGGGGGACATTCCCAGGGTGCCTCAAGGCCGAGGATAGATCTCACGGTGTAAACTTTTAAGGAGAAACGTATAGAGGTTTAAGTGAAGTATCATATACCCCAAGTAACTCCTACTGAATGTTCTAGCTAGGGATTCATTAACTTAGTAAATCCAGGTACTGATTTTAACTAAGCGAGTGTTTAATTTGCTCAAAAAACGACTCTTGCTTTTGATAATTAAACAAGTTTGATTCGGTCTCACTAAACACTTTAACAGACTATCATCAAATTTGCATGCATGCATCAAATCTATCTAATTCACCTTTCTAGGTAGGTTCCCAGGTAGGGGTGTTCCGTTTTCGTCAGCTTAAATACCCCAGCCTAGTTAGAACCCGCCTTAGACAAAACTGAAGGAACTCTTATTCAAGAGAACCATTGAGCGTAAGCAAGATCGTTCCAATAACCCATTATGAAATAATAAAGCATTTACGAACATACAACCACAGTTATGCATTATAAAGTAAATTCCAATATGCTTTCAATTAAAACAAAAGAAATCGAGTGACATACCTTTGAAGAACTCTTATTCAAGTATTCCCTCAATCTACACCAGTCATGCGTCCCAGTAAACTCGATCACGAGTATAAACGCAACGAACAACCAGAGCAATTCACGAACTGTCAGATGCTCGAACTCAATCGAGTAAGACTCAATCCTCGTCCCTCGAACAACAACACTTGACACCACCACTCGGTTGCCTTGGTATTCTTGGTGTGAGAATTCATGAGGTGTGGACTCTGTGTGGATTTGATAGAGAGAATGAGGAAGTATATAATCGAGTTAAACGATTGAGGAAGTGGGAAAAAGGCTAAGTTTATCGTATAGATTGGGGACTCGATCATCTAGTAAACGAGAAGCTATCGTATAGATTGGGGACTCGATCGTCTAGTAAACGAGAAGCTATCATATAGTAAACTTACTCGTCATTCACTCTCTCAAAGGGCTATCGTATAGCTTTTTCTTTTACTCGATCCAATGTGTTCGATTCCAAAAAAAACTGAAAAACCTTTTTCACTTTTATCCATCAATTATCAAAACTGATAGTAACTTCACACATGTAACGGTTAAAGGAGAGTAACCAACCAAACAATTATCTCATAATTGTTTTTATTATAAATAAATATAATAACTAATTTATCATATTATATTTATAACCTATAGTTTTAATATCACATCATATGTAATATATAAACCATAGTTCTTTTCTCATTTATTTAATATAAATCATATTTATATCAATTCCTCAAATTAATGTATTTAATACATAAAATCAATTATATCACATACAATTAAAACTGATTCTCAACTTGAATCCATTGAGCTACCAAGGCGACCTTATGAACCTGTAGCTTGAAGCTCCAACGGTACGTGAATAATTGACTAAACTATTTAATCACGATATCCACCATTTGTTAACTGTCAGACATTCTACTAAAGACCGACAGCTGCACTCTTCGCACTATAGATATATTCCTGTGTCCATCAGATATAACTAATCAACAATACGATGACCCTTCACAAAACGCTCATAAGTAAAACTGGGCCAATTTATCGTTTTGCCCCTATAGTTACATCTAACTCCTTATGTACCACTGATTCCTCCAATGAACAATACATCATAGTCCTACTTGAAGGAAATCAGATCCCGAGATTTCCATGAGCAGTGGAAACAAGATTATTCCAAATCACAATTATAAATGAACAATATATTTACAATCGACTTCAAACAAGCGGTTATACAATTCATATAGAAATTACAGCATGAAACTACAAATGCACAAAGGGACTTTACGAACATTTGTAGATGCATCTCCACGCTCCATTATGCATGAACGCTCGAACAATAGCAACCTCGAATGCTCGATCTACACGACCGCCACACAGCACGAACACTTCACGCTCATCCTCAACGATCGCCTTGGCCACGAACTCCTCAGCAACATCACAAACGACCTCCAGAAAATGTCGATGGTATCGAGTTGAGTATGGCACCACCAACAAGGCTACCTTGGTATTCTCGGTGTGAGAATCCAGAGGGTGGGCTCTGTTCGGACTTGGATTGAGGCAGACGAAGGAGGAAACACCGATCGTGTACACGACTGGGCAAGTGGGAGATGGCGAAGACCTATCATATAGGTCGATGCCCAATAATTTAGATAAAGCTAAGAGACCATCTAGCAAAAGCTATGTGATCGTTTAGCTTATCGTTTAGCTAGGTCTGTCGTCTATAGACAGTACACGATCGTTTACTTTGGGCAAGTGATCACTAGCAAAACTATGCGATCGTTTGGTAAATACTGTACGATCGTTTAGCTCGCCACTGCACGATCGTTTAGCTCGCCCAACCGTCATTTAGTAAATCTGTATTTACTTGACGACTACCATGAGATTCTTTTGTGCGAGAGAGAAAACTCCAAAAAATTTTTACGAAAACTTTTCAACAATGTGTAAATCATACTAAAATTAGGAAAACCATTTTCCTTTTAAACTCACGATTACCATGAATCCAATAACCTCCCACTCCATTAATTATTAAAGAAAAAGAATTAATTATCCAATAATTAATATTATTATAAATATAAATGATAACCAACTTATCATACTATATTTATAACCTATAGTTTTAATATTTCATCTCATGAAACATACAAACCATAGTTCTTTTTCTATTCCATGGTACTTAATGTAAATCTCATTTACATCAATCCTCCACTGGATGTATCTCACACATCAAACTGATTATATCATATATAATCAAAATACCTCTTTTCAATTTGAACATTTCAAATCAACACCAAGAATTGATCCTCAACTGAATCCATTGAGCTACCAAGGGGACCTTATGGACCTGTAGCTCGAAGCTCCAACGGTACGTGAATAACTGACTAAACTCTTTAGTCACGAGATTCACCATCTATTAACTGGCAGGCACTCCACTAAAGTTCGACAACTGAACTCTCCATACCACAGATATATTATGTGTCCTTCTTAACCAATCAACAGTGCGAAAACCCTTCATAGATCGCTCGTAAATACAGCTGGACCAATAACCGTTATGCCTGTGTAGTTACATCTGTCTCCTTAAGTACCATTGATCTCTCTAATGAACATAAGTCATAGTCCTAATATAACTGAGTCTTCTCTACCAAAGAGAAGTTGTGGCCACTATGTTCAAGCCCCAGAATCTGCCCGTAAGGGAGCAATCTCTCTACTTATCTCTGCTTCAGGAAATGAGTGAATTCCATCTTGTGGATTGAGTTCCCATCTCCCAGATCAGACAAGTCCCCAAAAAGGTAGGCATTTTGAGTTGGCAATCTGACCACTCTCACCCATACTAATCAAAGGACCGCCCTCAAAGGCAGGAGTTCCCAAAACACTCAGGATTGAGGTCGTGTCACCTATGGTCGTTTAGGTGAGATGCAAGTCTCTAGTATCAATGGTGTTATATACAGAGTCTAGTCATCTCGTGGTCTAGGTCTTATACAAACTCTTTGTATAGGACACCCCCGCTCGCACGTCTCCACATGAATGGTTGGGATCTACCATCTGTAGTAGTTTACAACATTTGCAAACTCTATAAAGCCAGCCGTATCCGTAGTGTCACTAGGATCAGGCATTCCACCTTAATCCTTATACTACAGACCTATTTAGGTTATCACTTAAGGCATATCCACTCGTATAGCACATATACATGCTTAAGTTCACATAAGATAACCAAGGAGCTTTGTTTATTGGATATGAGTAAATGCTAGAATTAAATAACACTTATTTTATTCATTAAACAATGTGTACCTTTACAAAGCTACGAGACTCCAGAAGAATTAGGACACCAATCCCAACACTACTATGAGTGAACACTTCTTGGGCCATGAGAAGGTGTGGTGCCACATTGTTCAAGCCCCACAATCAGCCCTTAAGGAAGCAATCTATCTACTTACCCATACTTTGGGGAAGAAGTGAATTCTGTCTTGTGTAGCTGAGTTCCCAGCTCCCCAATCAAACGAATCCGCAAAGTGGTAGGTTTGAGTCGGCGATCTGGTCACTCCTAGTGAAATGAAAACCCGCAAAGGACCACCCTCATAGGCAGGAGTTCCCAATTCACTCAGGATTAAGGTCATGTTCCTATGGTCATCCTAGTGAAATGAAAATCTCTATCATGAACAGCGTTATATAATGAGACTAAACATTTCGTGGTCTAGTCTTATACAAACTCCTTTGTATAGGATAGTCCGTTTGCATGTCTCCACATGAATGATCAGGATTAGATCATTTTAGTACTTTACAATACTTGTAACATCTACAAAACAAGTTGTATCCGTAATGTCACTTAAATAAGGTTTCCCTCCTTCATCCATATACTACAGACCATTTAGGTTATCACTTAAGATATGATCCACTTGTATGTCTCCACATATATGCTTAAGTTACAACAATAACCAGGGATCTTAGTTTATTGGTTTATGGTTAATACAACTAAAATATCTCATATTTCATAGGCAATAGTGAAGACAATACTCATATTATTACATCACAAATGTTTGTTCATACACTTGTTTACAAACTACAAGACCCTTTGAGATTTAGGGCATCAACCCCAACAATCTCCCACTTGTCCTAAAGCTAGTGGGGTGTACAAGATAAATACAAGTACAAAACAATAAACTAGGGCACAAAGACCCAGTATAAAATCTCCCACTTGCTCTAGTCCGGCCGCGGATGGTCCCGTAGACCCATGCTCTGTAGGTGACCCTAAAAAACTATAGTCGTGAGAGTCTTCGTAAATATATTAGCAACATTGTCCTCTGAAGCAATCTTCGTGACTATCATGGCCCCTCGATGCAAAATCTCGCAAATGAGATGGTATTTTTGCTCTATATGCTTGTCGTGTTTGTGACTCCTAGGCTCCCCCTGAAAATCGCCACAGCACCACTATTATCACAATAAAGGGTGATGGGCCTAGACATGTCTGGAACAACTTCTAGATCAGTCAGGAACTTCCTGAGCAAAACAGCCTCCTTAGCAGCTTCACAAGCCGCTACATACTCGATCTCCATAGTGGAGTCAGCGATGCACCCTTGCTTAGTGCTTTGCCATTCTATAGCCTCTCTGTTAAGAGTGAACACTGATGCTGAAGTAGATTTTCGAGAAACCTTATGAGTCTAAAATTCAGAGTCCGTGTATCCAGTAAGGATCAAATCCTTATATCCATGCACAAGCATGTAGCCCCTCACTTTTCGAAGATTCTTGAGGATCTTAATGGCAGTCCAATAACCCTGTCCTGGATTAGACTGATATCTACTGACTATCCCCACAACGTAGCAGATGTCAGGTCTTGTACATAACATCGGATACATCAAACTGCCAATGGCAAATGCATATGGGACCCATCTCATCTCTTTGACCTCTTGAGGCATCTTAGGGCACATTTCCTTAGACAAAGTAACTCCATGCCTGAACGGTAGTAGGCTCTTTTTGGAGTTCTGCATCGAGTACTTGAGCAACATCTTATCATTGTACGAGTCCTTAGACAGTGCTAGCACTTTGTTCTTATGATCCCAAAAGATCTGTATACCAAGAACAAACTGAGCCTCTCCCAAATCTTTCATTTGGAATTGGGTCGCTAGCCAGTTCCTAACTGTAGTCAGTAGTCCTACATCATTCCCAATGAATAGGATATCGTCTACATACAACACTAGGAAAACTACTGAACTGTTGATCATTTTCTTGTAGACAGAAGACTCATCAACATTTTGGTCAAAGTCGTATAATTATATACCTGTTGAGTTTGTAACCCTAGTTTTACAAGTTTAACGACCTATTTTAACTATTAAAACAAGTGGTTAACTTATGTGAGCATGCGACTGTTCTATGTTATGGATTTTAAATGTCTAACCCAATTTTATAACAATTTATAAAACTTTAGACATGATAAACATCCACAACATACATAAAGGCATTCAATATTGAATATAACCATCATATTAAATACAAAAAACCCTAACATGCAAACTATATATTATAACAAATTATAACATACTTTCAATGCATGTTGCATGGTTCCTATGGTGGGATTTAAAATCTACATTGCATACTAGCTGCACATACAAGATTTATTTAATTATAACATACATCCAATACATAAATAATTAAACACAGACTGATATGGTTTTAGTTTTAGCAAAAACAAGCAAGTAAAAGCTTAATTATTACAAAACAACTTCTAAACCGCTTTTGGACCGCTCGAACTGCTCCAAACCGAACCCAAGTAGCTTGAATCAGACCAACCGTGTCTGAACCAGACCAACTAAAAACTATTTGAGGTTGAATCGAACAGGACCTTAAGAGAATCGGACCAACTATCTATCCGGTCTTGCCCCTGAAATGGGAGGTTATTAAGCCGGCGCTGTTGAGCCAACCCTCACCTATGCAAATCTAAGGATAATCCTGAATAAACAGAAATTCATACTTAGCTCAGGATTAAGGTCAAGTTACCTAGGTCTCTTTGAAATTGTAGTCTTAAACAGTAAACGACGTTATAAAGTAAGAGTGACTAATTTTGTGGTCCGATCTTGTACAAACCCTTTTGCACAAGGATACCCCCACTTCTCATGTCCCAATATGAACAAATTAGAACCACTTCGTTTGTAGCACTTTACAACTCTTTGTAATAACTACAGAGCAGGCCGCATCCAATAGTGTTACCAGAATAAGGCACCCAACCTTATTCATATACTATAGATCATTTTGACTATTTACTCAAATCTGATCCACTTTTATGTCTCCACGTAAAGTTTAAGTACTCATGTAATATTCAAAGGACTTTTAGGTTTATTGGATTTCTAATAAGCAAAACATCTATTCAATAACAACTTATATTTTCAGAATAAGTTCTTTTGTTTACAAAACATGAGTTTTAAGACATAAAACCCAACAAACTCCCACTTGGACTAAAACTCCAGTGATAACTTATATATCCAATATATAAGACTGAGTTTTGGAGTCTTTTAGAGAAATACAATAAACTAGGGCATCCCATACCTATGGTTTGCCATTCGGTATCCCATACCCGATATTTCTCTCACTTGCCCTAGGTTATTAACTTGGTAATCCTACTAGGTGATTCTCAAACACTTTAGCCGAGAGAATCATTGTAAACATGTCAGTGTACAGTAGGCTTTTAATTAAACTATATGGGATGGCATCTTATTCTCAATAATGGTTAGGAAGCACATTTTCCTCCCACTACATTGAGGTACTCTGAACTCTTTGAGTAAAACGCGTCTGACCTTTCTCAACAACTCTTGTTAACAGTCAGATCTAGAAATCTTTAAACTTACTATACTTTGATCTTAGCCATTTAAATATCTGAATATTTTCAAATAACTTTTAACAGTTTGATTCTTAACAGAAGTTGCTATGAGATAGAATAAACATAATTTTCTGAAAATGAACATTTCATTCACAACAAAAATATATACAATTTGTACTTTACAAGATACTGAGGGCAGTTTCTCGTCCAATGCCCTTCTTCGTTACAGTGGAAACACTTCCCTTTATTTCCTTGCCTTTCTTTCCAGTAGGTTTCTTCTTCCCTTTCCCTTTGCCTTTCTTCACAAGAATACTCTTACTCTTCGAAGAGGAGGCAACATCAGGCTTGGAGGACATTCCTCTCTTTTCAGTAGTAGTAACGTTTACTTCTGATTCCAGACCCTTAGTTTTCAACATAGTCTGGTAAGCCTGTAGCTCATTCAGCAGAGTAGTCAAGCTGTATTCAATTTTATTCATCAATGCATTCGTACAGAATTGCAGAAAACTCTTCGAAAGAGATTCTAGAATAAAACCAACATGACTTCTCTCGTCCATAACAACACCGTTTACTTCTGCCACATTAAAGTAGGCCATCATGTCCAGGACATGTTCATGAACAGAGGTCCCCTCTTTCATGCGGTTTTTGTAAACATATTTTATGGCATCATGCCTTAGGGAGAAGGATGATTGTCGAAAGAGACCGTAGGATATGTTGAAAATTTTCCTTCAACCACTTACTATGAACTACTTCCCCCGTTCACCTTGGTATTGACTCATACATCCATTTTCTGAATGGAGGTCACTTCTAGGGTGAAACAAAGTGTCATATGAATCTCACGGTTGAACTATGTGGACACGTGGCAGTTGAAATCGTATACTTGATTTTTATTCGAACAACTTCCCCTTATTCACCAAAACCTAAATTTAAGCTAAAAAACACTTTTCAAATGGAGGTCACTTCTAGGGTGACACGAAGTACCGCTTAAATCTAGATTGTGAAATCTTAGGGACGTAAGAGCTAAGAATAACATATCGTATATGTTATTAATCTCCCACTAATATTTTCTAATAACTTTATCATATAGAAGTTATTGAACTACCACTTAAGTGTTCTATTTAAAAGGGTAAATTTATACTTAGGTTCTTTTTCGACTAATAAAACAACCCTAAGTCTATGTGGTTTATCCAAGTATAACACTTATAAATGGACTTAACCTAAGATGTCTAGGTGATAAACCTTTTTATTACCTCACCTCGCTCACGTATGCTCATAAAACCAGTTACCAACGCTCAATAAATCGACCATAATCCCTAGGTAGGAGGTGTTCCATAGACCGTCAATTTAAATACCCCCAGGCTTCGACAGTATTATATACCGGTTGAGTTTGTAACCCTAGTTTTGCATGTTTCTTGACCTATTTTAACTATTAAAATAAGTGGTTAACTTACGTGAGCATGCAACTATTCTTTATTATGGATTTTAAATGTCTAACCCAATTTTATAACAACTTATAAAACTTTAGACATGATAAACATCCACAACATACATAAAAGCATTCAATATTTAATATAACCATTATATTAAATACAAGAAATCCTAACATGCATACTATATATTAAAACAAAATCTAACATACTTTCAATGCATGTTGCATGCTTCCTACGATGGGATTTTAAATCTACATGACATACTATATGCACATGTAAGATTTATTTAATTATAACATGCATCCAATGCATAAATAATTCAACACCGACTGATATGGTTTTAGTTTTGGCAAAAACAAGCAAGTTATTTATGCCACCTTATCTAGATATTACGGCTAAAAGTTAGTAATTATGCGCCAATTGTATGAAAATTAACCTAGTATGACAATAATTATAAATATTTTCAATTACACCCACTAATGCCAAAAAGATGGAGGACAAACCAAACTTTACTTTGTTTTGCAGGAGACCAAGTCACCGTTTGTGCTCAAGGCGTATGAGAAACTAATCTACGCATCTCTGTCACATTGCGCCCATCGATCAACCATGAAGAGACGATTACCAAAGTAACGGTGCAATGCGACAGTCGGTCCAGAGTTATGCTTCGACCGCATGTGGTAATAAAAACAAACATCGCATGCAAACCCATGATCGAAAGATGCAGCTGAGCAATGCAAAGGCGGAGGATTGAGACACGTGTACAACTATTCGTTGTGCAGATTTGACAGTCTGATTGCATAACAGAAGGAATAATATCCCTCCATCTTCAGAATTTCCATAACAAAAGTGGGGACCACAAGGCTGGAGTCAAAGGATCTGCTCCTATAAATATCCCAGCGAATTCAGAGAAAATTATGCTATTTGATACTGGGCTAAGTGCTGTAAGATTTTAGAGAGAAAAAGGCTGAGCTGAGTGCTGAAAAGAAGAAATCTGAGAAGAGAAAGAGATAAGGCCGAGAGGTAAATCTCATATTCGACCAGCTGTATACCCGATCGAAGCTTTGTACAGAAACCTCTGCTACCGGTGGAGCAAGCCTGAGAGAGAAGCTCTTCCTACCATTGAAACCATCCGATCTGGCAAGCAGATTTCCATCGAATCTGTGCCAAGACATTGGCACCAGATTGTATCTGTTCTATCTCTCTTTCACTATATTCCATATTTTCTTTATCTCTTCATTCACACATCATGTATCAAACACTTAGTAGAAATATTGAATGTTTCGATAGATTTCATTTACCATTCTCTGTTTATTTTTGTTCACTCATTAGTCACTTTCTCCTTGATGTTTTCTTAATTCCTTGATGAGCAATATAAATCACCAAGAACTTAATCTGTATTAAAGTGATAAAATACGTTTAGCTAAAACATGCTAGATGGCATCTTCACCTGTGAGAGCAGAAGTGAAGATGTCATTCTGATCTATCGAGAGAAGGTCAGAAGAGTGCGTTAACTAAAGCGAGTAGTACTTCCAGACATGGAAGCAACCTTACGTTCATTACGTTAAACTCTGTTTCACATAGACATGTGGGAAACGCGGCCAATCACTGAGAGGTGTACGCCAAGAGAAAAGCGGAACAATATTTATACCTTCAATTCAATTAAGAACTTGCGTTATTTGTACTACTTATCTTTCTCTTTCTAATCTGTTCACAAGACTTGTCGTCACATCCCACGTCTTTGCACAACCTTCACAACCAGCCTTAATCCTATTATCTTGCACATAAAGCCTGTATCTTGTAACATCTAGCTTAGGTTTATCGCATTTTTATGTTTTATCGCATTTTTACCGCTTTCCTTTATTTTATTGTAATTTACATACTGTACACACTTTTATCAAGAAATGAAAAACCCGTTCGCATATGCCATGAACATACTGCAATAACCGGCACCACTTCCCCGTGTTCGACCTTGGAACACACCGAGAAACTTGCGGTGGAATTACAATTGGTTCCATCGTATGGAAACTTGTGACAACGCAGGGCATACTACTTGAGCATCTCTAATTAACGCATAAATAGTAGTAGTATCGCATCATCATAAGCATTGAATATCATACATACAAATCACGCGTTACAAGTTTATGGCACCGTTACCGGGGATTTGGTCAACGGTTTATTGTTTGAGTGGTTTTTGGTATTTTGTAGGATAAATCTCGTTGTACTGGCTGTTTAACATGGAGAGCAGTCTGACGGTGTATGAGTTCTGGTGTTGAACCGAAATTCGTAGATGACCCTGAGATCGAGCAAACCTTCCGCACAAGGATACGTAAAAAAGAAATAGGCGAAAAAAGGCGACCAACATGGAAAATAATAACGATAACGTGGTGTAAGATATGAATCAAGGGGTTGATCGACTGGCCTAGGATCCTATATTCTTGGCAGCTGATCACAATATCCCAATGCGAAACTATGCGGCACCCAACCTGTACGATTTTTCGCCTGGAATCTCAAGGCCAACTGTTGAGGAGAATGCCCGTTTTTGAGATCAAGCCGGTCATGCTACAAATGATTCAGAACGCAGGGCAGTTTGGCAGTCTGTAAGGTGAAAACCCGCATGTCTACCTGACCAGCTTCGTGGAGATGTGCGGATATTTCTCCCTACCTGGCGTAACTCTAGAGAACATTAGGTTATATCTGTTCCCTTACACCTTGAGGGATGAGGCTAAGAAATGGGCTTATTCGTTAGAGCCTAATGAAATCACGTCATGGGGGCAACTGGTTGAGCGGTTTATGAAGGATGTGTTGAACTTTGAACAAAAAGAGAATGAGACCTTGAGCACCGCCTGGGTGCGATTTAGAAGGTTGGTGAAAAACTGCCCGCATATCGGGATTCCTAATTGCGTCTTGATGGAAACGTTTTATAATGGCCTGAACAGAGCAATGTAGGTTGTTGCTGATGCCTCCGCGGTAGGAGGTTTTATGGACAAAACATACACAGAGGCCAAGGTCATCCTCGACCGCATCTCGCAGAACATGGATGACTGAATTGATGACGGTTATGGAGGTCGAGGGAACGAGAGAAGGAAAAATGAAACAGCCATTGTCTCGGGGGAGACAATGACTACATTGGCCACTTAGATGGCCATGGTAACCTCAATCCTCTAATCAAAGGCCATTAATCAAGGAGCCATTGCTCCACAATCAGCACAACCCGTTGCGCCAGCTCAAGTGGCCGCAATTGGTTGCGTTAACTGTGGAGGGGCTCAGGGAGCTGAAGGATGTCCATTGAATCTGCAGCAAGGGTGTGCCATCCAGAATAACCCATTCAGCAATACCTACAATCCGGGTTGGAGGAGTCATCCTAACTTCGGTTGGGGTGGCAATCCCAACCTAGGTGGGCCAATAAACCATCAAGAGGCCAGCAGAGGGAGGGAACCCTCTGTTTCACCATAATTAGGGGCAATCAAGACAGCAAAACCAACAACCATCATCATCATCTAATGCCTCAGGAGGATCGTTGGAGGCACTGCTGAAACAATATATGGATAAGAATGATGCGGTAATACAGGCCCAAGCATCCTCTATACGAAATCTGGAGATTCAAGTGGGCCAGCTGGCTTCTGAGCTGAGAAATCGGACACCTAGAACACTGCCTAGCAATTTTAAAGCCCCACGATTGACAGGGAAAGAGCAATGTCCGTGAAGACATGGAGCAGGCAAGCCTGACCGCCTGCGGAGATATAGATTGCGAACATCAAACATAATGCAAATTTTCGGTCCATATCTCGATACTACATTTATTCTACTTTACTAAATTCCTTCTTTGATTTCTAAACTAAGCTTTAATGATTCATTTAATGCAAACTTTAATTCTTCGAATTTCATTCTTCAGTTACTTCTGTGCATTTAATTCATTCTTGCATTTAATTCTTTCAGTTTTTTGTAGTCAGTGTATGAGCTTTAATTTGTGAATGATTGTGTCATAAAGAAAAATAAATAATAAAAATAACAAAAATAAAATGCCTGTGTTACAAAAATAAACATTGAACAACAAGTAAGCAAAATGAAATGGACGCATCCCAAGCCTACTAGGAATGCATTGCGATCACCATACTCAACTGTATTGAGTTGAGGGGTGTGTTGCGCTCGTATATATCCTTTGCCCGTCCTTAGCCAAATGCACTATGTCGAGGTATCCTCCAGAAATGCGTTGGTTAAGGGGTGTGTTGCGGGGATATATGCATTTTTGCCCGTCCTCTGCAAAGATACAGTTGCGTTAGTGAACACAATGCGTTATAACTTATCTTGCTTCCATTCGAATAAAATATTAAAGAAAATGTTGTCTGGTAATTCGAGAAGAAGTCCAATCGATTCGTATCTCCAAGCAATTATGGCTTGGCAGACAAAAGGACATTTTTTTTATGAAAATTTCATAAATACGGAAGGTGGAACGACGCGCCTGTTGAGATGCTCGAGGTCAATCGCCGCGTGAATCGGATTGGGCCCCACCACGGCCCAACCTATAAATACCCCTTTCCCCTTCTTTGGAAATTCTTTACCAACAACTCGAAACCCTAGCATTTTTCTTTCAGAACTCTTTTCTCTCCCAAAAAGCTCTAAGTTACCAGTCCCTTTTTCAGATCCCTTTTCTTCTCCAAATCTGTTTCAATGGCCGACCAAACTTCAAACCAACCTGCTTCACCGTCTGTCCCTGACCAAGCAGCCATGTGAGAGGCAGCATTCCTCACTGCCAGTCACAGGCTTGCCGCCCAAACCCGTTCTATCCCAAGGTCCACTAGAAGAACCCAGAGAAATCTGTTGGCCGTTAGGCCTCCTGCATTCATAAGAGGAGGAAGCACTGAAAGCTTGCCAACACCAGCACCATCCGTCTCCACTGAAAGTGAGCGGAAGAAGTGAAACGACATGGAGGTGTTTGGCAACATCCTAAGCACCTTGGATCAAGGAGGAGGACTGCCCGAGGCAGGGGTTGTAAACTAGCCACTGCCTATGGAGGAGGAGACGGTGGTTGTGGCAGAGGAAACGATAAAGGATGGAGTAGTGGTGGTTGAAGAAAAGGATAAAGGGAATGATGTTTTGGTCTCGGAGACTTCAGAGGCCACCATCATCGCAGAAGTTTTTGATGAGCCTCCACAAATGGAAGAAGAGGAGATTGCAATCATTGAAAGAGAAGAAAACGAGATCGCAGTTGTAGAGGTCGGAGAATCAAAGATAGAGTTAATAGCTCCTGACATTGCGATGGACGAAGTCGCCAGAGATGTGTTGCTAGAAGAGGCCAAGAAGGTAGAGTTGAAGGTTGCTGAGGTAGAGAGGGAAGTCGGAGCTAGATTAAAGAAGGCAGCAGAGGCTGAGTAGGAAGACGAGAAGAAGAAGAAGAGAAAGGAAAAGAAGGTTGGAAAGGCGAAGTCGCGCATAATCACAAGTCCAGAAAGAACAAACAGAAAAAGGATGATGACGAAGATGAAGAGGCCAAGAAGAAGAGGAGAGAGGAGAAAGAAGAGAGAACGTTGTGCCGAAAGAAGAAGAGGCACCTGAGAGAAGAAAAAAAAGCCAAACAGAGAGCTACAAGCCCCGAGAAGGATGGAGAGTTGACCTCCGTAAGGGAGGATAAGGGGAAACGACGGAGTTAATGGAGCCACCACAACATGAAGCAACACAATTAGTTTCGACGGACGAAGGAGAAGAAAAATAGGGAACCCCCCTAATGTGGCATCGCAAGGAGAATGCACCACAAGGGTCTAGAATCGACCCTCAACAATTAATGTTAGCACTTGAAGAGGAGGAAAGAAGAAGAAATGAAGAAGAAGAGAAGCAGGAAAAGATGGAGCGGGGTAAGCTCATCATCGCAGAAGGGAACAGAAGAAGAAGATTAGAATTTAAAGAAATGCGAAGAAATAACGAGCTTACCCGACTTGAAGGGATTCGGAAGCGCGAGGAGGATCAGCACATATTGCTGGCCTCTGAGCAGTTTGAAGAAGAGTTTGAGAGAGAAGAGAGAGGCAGAAGAAGAAGAAAGGAGAAAGAAGGAAGAAGAGGAAAGATTGTGTGTGGAAGAGAAGAGGAGGAAGTGCGAAGCAAACAAAAAGCGCTTGTATAAAAGTAAGGGCAAAGAACTCGCTGAACGCGAGAAAGAGGAACAGCGTAAGGAGTGGGAAAAGAGACTAAGGCAAGCAGCCCGCCTTGCGCAAGCAAAAGGCAAAAACGTACCAGAAAGCAGCGAGCCTGCATCAGCAAAGAAGCGATCATCTAAGAGAAAGGAGAATGATGATATGCTGATCGAGATGGGCTTCTACCCTATGCCAACCCCACTACCTGATCTCGTCACGCGTGTCACTGTGGAACATGGGTACGACACTTTCTTTCAGTGCCCCTCCATCATTGTGCCTCAGGTAGTATAGGACTTCTATCGCGGGCGTCTGCATAGAAATAGGGATGCGGTGACTTTCAAGGGAGAGACAGTACACTTCAGCGCAAAGGACATCAATGAACTTTATCAGATGAGGGACAACCCTGATGCACCAGGGAGCACTATCATTGATGATCCTACAGAAGAATTGATGAGAGACACGCTGAAGGTACTAGCGCAACCAGGTACAAGATGGACAGTCTCCTCTGAAGGCATCCGTACTCTGGAATCTAAGTCTTTGCTACCGGAGGGAAGGCTCTGAATTTATTTGGTCAAGAAGTCGCTGATCCCAACAATGCATGATCAAGCAACATGATCGTGTAGCAACTAATGCATAGCACTTGACCAAGCAACATGATCGTGTAGTGTCTTCCTTCTATCGCATAGTGTCATCATCTAGTGTCAGACAATGCTACACGAATGCTTAGTGTCTAACACTATCGTGTAGCACCATCGTCTAACGCCAGACAAATACTAGACAATCACTTAGCGCCTCATCTTGATCATTTAATACGCATACAAAGGTAAGCGATCGTGTAGTGCTATTGCATAGCTCTTCAACGCATTGCTTAGCTGCCACATAAAGTTAAATGATTGTGTAGTTCTATCGCATAGCATCGTTTAGCTCCTACGTGAAGCTACACGATCGTGTAGTACACAACACTTCAATGCTCAACGCCCGAAGCTACACGATCGTCTAGCTTTTCTTCACATCGTCTAATGCCTGAAGCTTTATGATCGTCTAGCACTGAACCTTAACGACGATATGAACAGAGGCTGATAAACTAGAATCTACAACTCAGTCTCTTCACTTGTTTCTTCAATTATAGCTTAATTTCAACTCTAATGACTCCAAATAAACTAAACACTCTTGGGAACACATATAAGCTCATCAAGCAAGAGCTAATTACAAATTTAATTGAGAAATTAAAGAGAAATTAAAATTCAAAACTCAGAAAACCATATCAGTGCAGCAGTTTCATAAAACTCATATAAAACATCCACCACACCAAAATTAAACCAAATTGAATGCTTATATGATGCTCTGATACCACTTGTTGGATTGTATCATCACGTAGCGTAAGTGGCGAGGATCGATATGCACTCTAATTAATTAATTTTGGCAAAAACTAAAGCATGCTTACATAGAAATTAATGGGTTTCAAGTCATACCTTTGAAGAACTCTCGAAATCCAGCAACAAATTCCTCCAAATCTTATTGCAGACTACCACAAGATCTTCCCCACTATTCTCTTGGTGCTCTAGATTGAGTTGTGGAACTCAAAATAAGCTGAAATCAGGAAAACTTGGAGAGTTACTCACAGCAGCAACTCACTTGAAAAACTTCTTCTTCAACCCGAATTTTCAACAAAAAAAATTTGATTGCATTGCCTCAAATTCACTCCAATCTCTTCAATATATTGTAGACCATCATGTAATGAGAATGGCTACATGAGATGCAACTCATGCTTAGAGTAATTGAAGCTAAAGATGGTGGGTTTAGTGTGAGCTACTTGAAGAAGATAATGGAAAAACTAAATTTTCCATCTTTTGTGTATTTTTCAATTTTCAAATCCAAATTTGATTTTAGAAAAACAATTTTGATTTCAAAAATCAAAATTATTAATTTTAGAAATTAATTTTCTAATAAAATTAATAAATAATTATTTAAACAATTTAAATAATACTAATTAATTTAATATCCAATATTAAAATAATTTTACAAATTTTCATCTTCATATATCTAAATCATATTTAAATATAAATTCTTCAACTTCGTTTGATTCTAATTTGAACGTTTCAAATTAATTTATCACGCTACTCTAGAGCTAATCCATTTTCAAGCTACTAGGGGGACCTCGTGGACCTACAAATCATGGACTCCAATGATCCGAGATTAATCGGCTAAACTCATTATACCGAACTAACCCCCATTCGTTAACTAATGGGTCACTCCACTAAAGCCCATAGTTGAACTCCTCTCACTGTAGATATATTATGGCCACTCGATATAACCATGATTAGTAAGTTAACCTTTCACAGATTGTTCATAATAACGGTTGGGTTGAATCTCTGTTTTACCCCCGAAATTATCTCTTGTTCCTTAAGACTCACTGATCCTTTGATGAACAACTGTTTTGTGATCTAATCAACAAATTGAGTCTCTCTCGGGCCAGTGAGAGGGCGGGGCCCCTTGTTCAAGACCCAGAATCAGCACTTAACGGAACAACCTTTCTACTATCCCTAACAGCGGGTAGGAGTGAATTCCATCTTGCACCCTATGTCCCCAGTTATCTATCCGGTCTTACCCCTGAAATGAGAGGTTATTGAGCTGGCGTTGTTGAGCCAACCCTCACCTATGCAAATATAAGGATAATCCCGAATAAATAAGAGTTCATAGTTAGCTCAGGATTAAGGTCAAGTTACCTAGTTCATCGCTTTGAAATAGTCAGTCTTAAACAGTAAACAACGCTACAAAGTAAGAGTGACTAATTTCGTGGTCCGATTTTGTACAAACTCCTTTGCACAAGTGTGATAATAAAAATGATGTTGTGCTATGAACGCATATGTTACACTATGAATGATTGTGAATGATTCAAGTTCTTATCCCCGACAACGGTGCCAAAAACTTGTTATATTAAATTTATATTTTTCTTTATCTAATGCGTTGCTTATGAATGAATATGAATATGATGATGCTCTATGCGCTCAAGTGCTTTGCGATAAAGATATTGTTGCGATACTATGGTCTATATGTATGCGTTGATGGTAATATGCTTAGTAGTATGCGATGATGTAGTGTGTGTCACAAGTTTTCTTACACTGGAACCAAGTATAATTCCAATGCAAATTTCTCATAATGACTTAAGGTCGAACACGGGGATTGTTGTTGTTTAGATGCGATACTAATGTGGTAAATGCGACCGGTTTATCATAAATAATAAAGAATTTGGTTTGTGCAGAAATGTAAATTGCGTTGTAAATAAAATGCGATGATAAAATAAATGACTAAACTACTAATGTTACAGGGTAAGGACTGGCTGTGAAGTTGTACAAAAGAATCTAATAAATGCGGTGACAAGTTTTGTGAATGAATTAGAAAGAGAATGAGTAGAGGGAAAGGACATCGCAAGTTCGTCAATCTCGTTAAGGACACAACTGAGGTTCCGCTTTCCCTTGGCTTACATTTTTTAGTGATCGACCACGTTCCCATATGTCTATGGTGAAATAGAGATGAACGTAATGAACGCAAGGTTGTTTCCATATCTGAAAATACTTTTCGCTTTAGTTAACGCATTCTTCCAACCTTCTCTCGATAGGCAGAATAACATCTTCACTTCTGCTCTCACATGTGAAGATGCCGTCGAACATGCTTTAGCTAAAATTAGTCGATTACCTTAATAAGGATTAACTCACTTGCTTAATCCTTCCCTTTAACCTAGGGGATTAGTGACACATGATGGAGAAAATGGATGATAAGTGTGCGGAAAAGAAAAGAGAGATGATAATGAATATGATAATGAAATTTAAATCTAAAGATCAGCGTTTGATACATGATTTGTGAATGAAAGATTAAAGAAAGATGAACACACTAGATGAATGAAAGAATAGAAAAAAATACGGAAAGAGTGTCAACGTCTTGACACAGATCCCAATCGGAGACGTTGTGCTTGCTGGCGTGTGGATGAGATGGAGTGGAAAGCTTCCCTCTCAGGCTTGCTTTCCCGGTAGAAGTGACCTCTTGCACAGAGCTTCAGATTCGGGAATGGGAAGAATTTCGTGCTCGGAGACTTACCTTTCAGCCTTGTCTCGTCGTTCTCCCGAATTTTCTCTGTAATTTCTCTTCAAACCAGCCTCCTTAACAATGAATTCAAGGAAGCTATTTATAGACCTTGACTCTCTATGTTGGTGGTCCCATTGTGTAATTATGATAATTCCTGCCATGGCATACTCCACAATCAATTTGTCAAAATCGTACAACAAAAAAGTTGTACACTTTTCAGAATGCTCTGCGAATGCGTTGCTCTTCACATCTTCGATCGATCGTTGTATGTGGTGTAGTTGTTTCGATCTCTTGTTGATCGTCGCATGTGGTGGAAATGCGTTGATCACTTGAATCCATGATTGATCGTCGCATGCGCTGCAATTGCGTTGATCTTTTTCATTCTTGATCAGTTGTCGCATGCTATGTGGATGCTTTGTTCATTTTGTCCTTAAGCAATTAATGAATGCGGTGACCTATTTCCTGCAAAACAAAGACTTTGACATCCCATTTCGCCATCACAATGGGGTTAGTGGGTGTGTTTACAACACTTTACAATTTTCGTATTTCTAAGCCAGTTCTTATACTATCGACGCAACTTTTCCTTCTTTTTGCCTCATAATCTAAATAAAACAGCATAAATAACTTGTATTTCTACAAGTTATCAATAAGGACACCCCAACCCTCATGTCCCAACATGAACGAATTAGGATCACTTCGTTTGTAGCACTTTATAACTCATTGTAACAACTACAAAACAGGCTGCATCCGATAGAGTTACCAGAATAAGGCACCCAACCTTATTCATATACTATAGATCATTTTGACTGTTTACTCGAACCTGATCCACTTTTATGTCTCCACATAAAGTTCAAGTACTCATGTAATAGTCAAGGGACTTTTAGGTTTATTGGATTTCTAATAAGCAAAACATTTGTTCAATAACAACTTATTGAATTTTCAAAATAAGTTCTTTTGCTTACAAACCACAAGTTTTAGGACATAAAACCCAACACTCTTGAGGTGGATTGGACCGATTAGATGAACTTCCATCAACAACTATTGTTGATGTAGCAGGCCCTTCAATAACTCATGTTGAAGTTTCAGTAGTTTCATTGGAAAGCTCACGCAACACGATTTTACTTCGTAGACTATGCCTCCTTATATGATCCTCCTCAAGAAAGGTAGTGTTTGTCGATACAAACACCTTGTTTTCCTTAGGATCATAAAAGTAACCCCCTCGTGTCCCTTTGGGGTAGCCTACAAATAGGCACAGCCTTGAACGTGGTTCCAGTTTCTTAGGATTAACCTCAAGCACATGTGTTGGGAAACCTCAGATGCGAAAGTGATGCAAACTAGCTTTACACCTATTCCAAAACTCCAAAGGTGTACTGGTAACACTCTTAGAGGGAACAAAGTTGAGGATATAAGCTGCAGTTTTTACTGCAAAACCCCAAAACGAGTCTGGTAAGGAAGCGTAACTCATCATCGACCGAACTATGTCCAATAAGGTTCTGTTTCTCCTCTTCGATACACCATTCTGCTGAGGTGTACCAGGTGCTAAGAGTTGGGAAACGATTCCATGTTCTATCATATAGTTCTGGAACTCAAAATCCAAAAACTCTCCACCCCGATCTGATCGAAGTGTTTTAATCTGATTATCTAATGCATTTTCAACTTCAGCCTTGAACTCTTTGAACTTTTCAAAGGATTCTGACTTATGTTGCATTAAATAAACATACTCATACCTCGAAAAATCATCAGTAAAAGTGATGAAATACTCGTAGCCTCCCCTGGCTTGCTCATTCATCAGACCACAAAGGTCTGAATGCACTAACTCTAGAGGCTCTTTGGCTCGATAACCTTTTCCAGTAAAAGGTCTTTTAGTCATCTTGCCTTCAAGGCATGACTTGCACACAGGTAAAGAACTTTCCTCTAACTCGCTTAGAAGTCCATTCATTACCAACCTCTCAATCCTATTGAGATTGATGTGCCCTAATCGAAGGTGCCAAAGTTGGACATTTTCCTTAGAAGAAACCTTAAGTCGTTTATTTTGAGTTACGACAGTTTTAAATATCTTTATGTTATGGAGGGAATTTGTTGCTAACGGCCTTAGCAGATACAAATTTTTTTCCAGTTTAGCTGAACATATCTCAACACCATCTTTCAAAATAAACACTTTATTCACCAAAAAGTTGAGAGTATATTTACATTCAATCAAGCACTTTACACAAGTTAAGTTCCTCTTTAACTTGGGAACTACATATACATCATTCAAAATGATGAATCTATTCTGTAAAGTCAACTGGAGGCCTCTCCACTACCACAGCTAAGACGACGTGTCCGGTGCCTACTCGCATCTTCATCTCACTAGCCTCAAGCTACCACTAGGATCTAATCCCCTGAAAAGAAGAACAAACATGATTAGTGGCCTCAGAGTCTATAATCTAGACAGAATCATCATTCTCCACTAAATAAGTTTCCAAAACCAATAAATCACATTTACCTTGTTTTGCCTTGGCCTTAGCCTTCTTCCTTTCCTTTAACCAGCGTGGACAGTTCCACTTCCAGTGCCCATCCTAGTTGCAATGGAAATATTTTCCTTTCTCAATTGGCGTTGGTCGCCTACCTCGCTATGCGGCAGGTTGTGGGTTAGTCGGGGCATTCCCCTTCCCCTTACTACCCTTCTTCTTCTTTCACTTATTAGTGTTGGAAGTAGAAGGTGCAGACTTAGTTCCTAAGGTCGAACCCCGATGGACTTTTTAGATGATGAAGCAATATTTACCCCACCAACCTTCTTCTCCTTGCTTTTCAACAAGGATTGAAATATTTGTAACTCGTTGAGGAGAGTAGTAAGAGTGTAATCAACCCTGTTCAGAACAGCGTTACTTACATGTGCAGGAAGCTTTCTGGCAAAGTTTGCAGAATATTGCTAATCTCGCTGCCTTCATCGATGCGAGCCCAATTCATCTCTGTCACATTAAAGTGGATCATCATGTTCAAAACTTGTTCTTGAACAAATGTACCCTCCTCCATTTTGGAGTTGAAGATGCACTTAAGAGCTTCATGCTTGAGCTGCCCGGACGTTTGTCCAAACATTCCCCTCAGGGACTCCATGATTTTTTACAAACTTCTTTGTATAGGATATGTCCCCCCACATGTCTCCACATGAATGATCAGGATCAGACCATTTGTAGTACTTTACAATACTTGTAAAATCTACAAAGCGGGTCGTGTCCGAAGTGTCACCCGGATAAGGTTTCCCTCCTTTATTCATATACTACAGACCATTTAGGTTATCACTTAAGGCATGATACACTTGTATGTCTCCACATACATGCTTAAGTTACAACAATAACCAGGGATCTTAGTTTATTGGTTTGTGGTTAATGCAACTAAAAAATCTCATATTTCATAGACAATAGTGAAAAAAATATCTCATATTATTACATCACAAATGTTTGTTCATACACGTGTTTATAAACTACATGACCCTATGAGATTTAGGGTATCAACCCCAACAAAAAGGTCCCTATAGATAGATCTGATACATATTTAATCTTTTATTAGTCAATTAAATCCTATTAAACTGAATTAAAAGATTAAACTTAGGTTTCTAATCTCATTAGAACCGTGATCTTAGGTCTATCACAATCAAATTTTAAAACTCTTTTAAAAATTCCTTAAAGCCTAAGTTTACATGCTTTCTCATTGATTTTAGTTCTAATTTGATTAATCATAACACTTATAAAAAATGTAAAAAAATCACATTGTTGAACTAGACTAGGTATTTATAATTCTTATAAATTAACCTAAGGGTCATGCTTCATGCAATGTTCATTCATTACTGAATATAACTTTTATATTTACAAGTAATAAAGTAAGCATACATGCTCTCAGACACCCTTATACTATAACACTTATAATATAAGGATGATACATGGATATGCTTAATGCATGCATATATTATAACTCTTATAATATGATGCATAAGCATGCTTTAAAGTAATTTAATCATGCAAACTACTATATTGTAATACTTATAATATAAAGATGATGCATGAAAAAAATGCATAACCTATGGTGGGTTTTTAAAATTATGTGACATACTTGATGGCATATAATTAAACATACATCACATGTACATTCATTAAAAATTGATGGACCGGGACAATTGGCCTAAAAATTCGGAAAAGAAAAACTATCTATTACATAAACCATCGAGTCAACCGATTCAAACAGGCGAACCGGGTCTTGAAACACCCGGGCGAAGCCTCGTTCCTTAATCGTGTAACAACTTCTTGTGTTCGTCGAGTGACGCTGATCGAGTATAAACAATCGTGTAGCATGGATCAAGTGCCTTTGACAATGCGATGAAGCATGAAGGCCACACGATCGTGCAACACACATCGAGTAATGCATGCCTAAACGATCGAGTAAACGACAACTATGAAATGAAGCATGATCGTCTAAATGATTGAGGAGCAAGCATCGAGTATCACATACCGAATGACTGAGTAGCTAGTGACTATGCGATGAGCATGTTGGCCTACTCGATCATTTAGTGTGTGCGCCTACCATGCATCGAGTATCATATACTCAGCGATCGTTTACCCTCATTGTTTACTCGATCGAGTAGCCAACGCAACACGATCAAGTAAACTCTTTACTCGATCATGTAGCATCAGCCATGCGATCATTTAGCAAATGCTACTCGATCGAGTAGAACTTTTCTACACGATCACATAGACAAATCTAGTCAATCATTTAGCCTGGACTACACGATGCGACCAACCTTTGGTCTTCTTCCTCGAAGTGAACGACATTTCCATGCATTGAAGCTTCATCACGAATGACTAAAACAAACTAACTTTGAAACGCAAGGACCCTTACAAATTAACTTTGAAATATAAAAGAAAGCATTAAAACAGAGGCAATCATCCCAAAACATCCATCAATTCACATCCATAACTACATCTAACACTTAAACTCATTATGGATATGCTTAAAACCCACCAAAACTACAAATGTAATTCAATACATCAATAGAATTTGGAATATCAGAACAACCTGGCTCTAATACCAATTGAAGGAACTCTAAATCTAGAGAATCAATGAGCGGAAGCAGATCGTTCCAAATCCCCATTGTGAAAGAACAAAATATTTACAATCAAACAACAACAGTTATGCATCAAGGATAAAATTAAAAACATGTTTCTTGTAAAAAACACAAAGGATCGAGTAAACATACCCTTGAAAAACTCTTTCTTCTCGTCTATTCTCAATCCAACACCAATGCGTCCAACAGCACGAATGCAATAAGCAAATCAGCAAACAACAGGAACTTGTAGATCCTCGATCACAATCGAGTAACACTCGATCCTCGACCCTTGAATACGAAACTCAACACTACCACGAGGCTACCTTGGTATTCTTGGTGTGAGAATCCAGGAGGTGTGGGCTCTGTTTGGATTTGGGAAGAAGGAAGGAGGAACTGGACGATCGAGTAAGTGGGAGAAGGAATAAGCCTATCGTATAGACTTGAGTACTCGATCGTTTAGTAGCGAGTAACTATCGTATAGTAAAACTCGTTTGATCGTTTACTCTCTCAACAAGCTATCATATAACTTGGTTCTCCTTTTCCATGTTGAATGTGTGCCTATTCAAAAATGAAAAATTTTCACTTTTATCCATTCGGTTGCCATAAATTGAATAAAAACATCCCACTAAATCGATTATTGGAGAAAGGATAACTTATTATCTTATAATTAATTATTTATAAATAAATACAATAACTACTTTATCATATTATATTTATAACCTATAGTTTTAATATCACATCATATGCAACATATAAACTATATTTCTTTTATCCTTTATGGCATTTAATATAAATCAAATTTATATAATTCCTCCAATCAAATAATAGTGTATCAAATACATTAAATCAATTATATCACATATAATTGAATTAATTTAATTATATCATATATAACCAAATTCCCTCTTGTTAATTTAAACACTTCAAACTAACCCAAAAACTTATTCTCACCATGAATTCATTGAGCTACCAAGGGGACCTTATGAACCTGTAGCTTGAAGCTCCAATGGTATGTGAATAACTGACTAAACTCTTTAATCACAATATCCCCCATTCTTTAATTGTCGAGCACTCCATTAAAGACCGACAGCTACACTCTTCACACTAAAGATATATTTCTGTGTCCATCGAATATAACCAATCAATAGTACGATGACCCTTCACAAATCGCACTCGTAAGTACAGTTGGGCCAATTTGTCATTTTGCCCCTGTAGTTACATCTAACTCCTTAAGTACCACTGATTTCTCTAATGAACAATCCATCATAGTCTCACTATGACTAAACCCTTATCGGGCCAAGAGATGGTGTGGCACTACATTGTTCAAGCCCTGGAATCAGCCCTTAAGAGAGCAATTTATCTACTTACCCCTGCTTCGGGAAAGGAGTGAGTTTCATCTTGTGTAGCTGAGTTCCCAGCTGCCTAATCAAACGAATCCCCAAAGTGGTAGGTTTGAGTCGACGATCTGGCCACTCGCACCCATGCAAATCAAATGACCGCTCTCATAGACAGGAGTTCCCAACTCATTCAGGATTAAGGTCATGTTACTTATGATCATCCTAGTGAAATGAAAGTCTCTATCATGAACTGCGTTATATAACGAGACTAAAAATTTTGTGGCCCGGTCTTATACAAACGCGTTTGTATAGAATACCATCGATCGCATGTCTCCACATGAATTATTTGGATTAGTTCATTTGTAGCATTTTACAACATTTGTAACATCTACAAAGTGGGTTGTATCCGTAGTGTCACCGCGATAAGGTTTCTCTCCTTTATCTATATACAACAGACCATTTAGGCTATCACTTAAAGCATGATCTACTTGTATGTCTCCACATACATTCTTAAGTTACAACGATAACGAGGGATCTTAGCTTACTGGTTTGTAGTTAATGCAACTAAAATATCTAATATTTTATATACTGAAGTGAATAAAAATATCTCATATTATATATCACAAAACTGTTTGTTCATACATGTGTTTACAAACTACAGAACCCTACGAGATTTAGGGCATCAACCCCAACAACCCCTCTTTCAAATTTGTCCATAAGATACGGGGATCTTTTATTGTTGGATACTCCATTTTCTATCCTTCCTGAAGATGATGACGAAGAAAAATAATAACTTTTTCTTTGACCTAATTGGTTCTCGTATTTTCTTCGTTAATATAGTATCTCCAAGATTCATAGCATCCAGGTGGATTTCAGCATCAATATCTAAGACAAATAATTACTCCGTTAATATCAATGGTGGCAAATTCTAATTTTATCAGATTTGTCATAGCAATACTATCATAAAACATTGTATTTATATTATAATTTTAATAGACATTAAATATACAAAATAACATTAAATTTATTAATTATAGCGAAGAGAGAAAAATCGACATACCTTTAGGACCTATCTTTAAGGAGGAAAACGATAGGAGCTCGTGCTGCTAACGTATTGTGAATTTGAAGAGCACAACAATACACAACTAGAACACGAATATGGAGAAAATATAAGAGTATTTCAACTTTGATTAAAAAAAATTGAAAATTGGGTGTGTGTCCTTAGGTTTTGCTTTTTTGCAAACATGTCAAAAAACTTCCACCTGAAAATTTGATTGCTATCTGATTTCTATGTGATTGTTATGTGATTACTATCTGATTTCTATGTGATTGTTATGTGATTGTCACACCTGCAATTACAAAAAAAGTTGAAGTCATGGCTTTGGTTTCTAAATGTATTTGTCATACGATGCAATTTTCCAAAATATAATATAATAAAATAAATAAATATTAAAATAAATATAATATAATATATAAATATTTAAAATAAATAAATAACAAAAGTAAATAAAATAACAAAAAAGGGATTTCTCCATTTTCTCCACTCTTTTTATTGGTCATCAATATGTGTGTCTTTCAAAACCCACCAAATTTCACTATTTATAAGCAATTTGGCAACTAGAAGGTGGATTATATAGACACAAATAGTATGTAATCTTGAGACACATGGACAACATATGGGGTAATGGATAAGTGACACATGACCAATGGACACTAATAATGAGTATCTACATTATACCTAATTTAACATATTAATAATATGTCAGACATTTTTGTTTCTTTATTTTATCTTCCACTATTTTTTGTTCTTTCTTATCTGATTATGTGTGCAATATAATAACAATAAATAAGACTTCATTTCTAACCACGAACGAATTTAGTATAGGTCCAAGGGGACTTGAACCCTTCCTCAACTTTATGCTCTTTATATAATACTAGTAATGATTCATGTGCAATGCACGTGTTTATGAATTTTATAGTTTACTATTTTATTTTTTATATTTAAAAGGTTTAGTATGGATTTTGAAAATTCATTTATATTTATTAATTGTAAATTATTATGATGAAGCACATTGAAATAGCTTCTAATACTCTATATTTTATAAATACATATAATACAATGAAATCTCTTTCTCATAACAAAAAAAAAATTGAAAAATTAGTAATAGATGTAGATATTCAAAATTTGATGCCAGCAAATACAAATAGTAGTCTTCTGTTGACATAAAATGTACTTATTCGACTTCAAAGATAACTTTCACATTTAATAAATCTATTTTGTAAAGTGAAAATATGAAGGACAAGCTTCGTTGTTCTAACATCCCTCAACAAATACCTAAACTCGATAAGTTGTCTTTTATATGGATCATATCCATATATGAATGAGTACATTCATTCAATGTGTAACTACATACAAAAAAAACAATGGGAAATTGGAGGAAATACCAAGATCGAGGGATGCTTTTGATTTTGTCAATAAATAAAAATAATAAGATTTTTGGCAAAAGCGTGTCGAGCACATGATATATAGTTTTTTAATTCCCAAATTGCCTAGGACATGGTCGATTAACAGTTTTTTCAAGTACTGTATAATTGTTATATCGTGTATAAATTCTCAATAGAAATTCAATGTAAATGGAATCGTCTATTATGAGATCGTGTATCAATGCTCAATAGAAATATAGTGTAAATGGAATCATCATAAAAGTGCCGAAAATTTCTCCTAGTTTAATTTGAATTGATGGTTTCATACCTGTTTTGATTTGATTTAACCACCTTTTAAAAATATTCAAAATTAATCAATCTTTAATCTGTTTATCACCATTTTGATTTTAATTTATAATATATCTTTGGTTTTACATTATTTTATTTATTTTTTATTATTTTAAATTCAAAATAATTTTTTTTTATATCGATTATGATTTTACCTAATATTTTATACATATTATCTTCTAACAAATTGTATATTTCATTTAAATTTTATCATTTTTTAAATATTTTTTAATCACATTTTATTCATTATCATCTTATTATGTTATTATACCATTAATTTGTCTTTTTGACAAACAAATAAGTATTCACTTTTGTAGTCTTGTTGTATTTGCTATGCCTTTACAGTGAGTTAGGCTTCTTTTATAGATTTTGTGGTTGATGCAGTTATAAATACAATGTAATTGTTGAAGCTTAAATGAATATGAAATTATGAATATAGTGTAATTATAAATAAATGAATTCCTTCCCGATTTTTTCCCCAAATTATCTTTGAATTTATATTTTATTATCAAATTTGATATTATCTAACTAACTTTCTATTTTTTAATATTTGTTACAAATTCAATTGTATCTAAATATTTTTTTCTTTATTTTATACATATTGTTATGAAATTAATTTGATTTTTTTTTATATATTTTCGATATTTTCAAATTTTCATATAGAAATACCTACTTGTACTTAAAAGACACATATGAATAGGAATTAAACTTTAAATGTTTGAAACATGTTTGTATATATAGTTTGTTCAGTTTATTATTAATATTAAAATTATTATTATCATTATTATTATTGTTATTATTATTATTAAAATAAGATTTAAAAAACCCTAAATCTCATCTTCTTCATCTTCTTCACTTATTCGTCCCCAAAATTTATTTTTCTCATTATTAATCTCAGTCACCCTTTCTTGAATTTCGTCGTCTTGACTAGCTTTTGACGACCACCATTGCCATATTGTCAACCTTTTTCGCTCGAACACATGTTTTATGCTTTTGTTTCTATTTCGAACATCGTTTTCAAGAATAATGTTCTGGAATTGATAGTGTTTAAAATTGGCTTTCAAGATCCTATAAGAAAAATACATGGAATGAAGATGATGAAACTCCCTACAACTAGATTGGTGTCAAAGGAAATCATATTTCCAATAGTCACATCGTCTTGAAGTAGCAATTTCTTTAAATATTCACTTGCCAACAATTTCACTGGTACAATAAACTTTGCCTTTTTCTCACTTTGAAGGAAGTCCATTGTTGTGGACATCCATAAGTTTCTAATCTGCCTGGTCATCGTCTTCCATCACATACACGCATTCTATAAGCAGTCAAAAGTGTTACAAAATCATATTGGGTGATTTTTAATTTTTGCTTCTGAAATGTTTACATACTATGTATTTGTGGTTCTAAAATGTTTAGGTAGAGTGTATTCGTGGTATTCGAGTTTTTTTTTAAGCTGTGTATCTTTGCATTCTCGTTTGTACTTAATTTTGTTGTTTTAGGGTAGTTTTGTTATTTACTAATTAGTATTTTCTATTACATAAATTTGTTTTGCTATTTTTATAATTTTGAAACATTTTTGCCATTTTTTCAAATAAAACTTTAAAATTTGTTATTTTTCTTGTTAGCCCAAAAACAATCAACGAACACCTAAATTCGAAGAGTCATGTCTCAAATATTGAAGGGCATCACATTTTTATACATGGATCGTTTTCATACAAGAGTGGATACACTAATTCAATATGTGTAACCACTTGTACCAAATGAATTGTGTCTTGTCGACATAAGATTGCACATTTGTTGTCCTAACATCGCTCAACGGACACCAAATGAAAAATCTATCCCCAGGAAAGACAAATAGTCATTTACTAAAGTTGTAGGGGTAAAATGGGAATGCAAAAAATCTCTTACTTTCTTCCTTTTAATATAGTGTGTGTGTATATACATATATATATATATATATATAAATATAAACGACATAGTATTAACACTAATAGCTAGCCCAATGGTAAATATAACTTATAACCCCTTTTAGACTTAGTTCAAACCTCAATCCTTACATTTATTTTTTTCAGCCCTTCGATTATAAGTCCCCTTGAACAAAATTTATGGATCCACCATGTTCCGTTTGGTAACCATTTCATTTTTTGGTTTTTTTTTTTTTAAATTAAGTCTATTTCCTCCTCATTTCTTACCATGATTTGTATCTTTCCTAAGTATAATGGCTGAATTCTTAGCCAAATTTTAAAAACAAAAACAAATTTTCAAAAGCTAATTTTTTTTTTTAATTTTCAAATTTTGGCTTGTTTTTTAAACCATTGGTAAAAAATAGATAATAAATGAAAAAATTTAGAGGTGGAGGTAGTGTCTACAGACTTAATTTTAAACAAAAAAATAAAAAAATAAAATGAATACCAAGCGATGCCTCAATTAACAATTACAATATCAAGGATGCTCTTTATATAAAATAACATATTATGATCTATGTCATATCCTTACGCTTATCAAATATACCATGTTTAATTATTATACAAAATTACTTTTCAATTTTTTCATGTGCTTGTATATTAATATATTTTCATGTAAAAAGATTATTAAATAAACTTCATATTACATATCATCTATATACAAATATATCTATTAAAACAACATCATTGTTGTCTACTAGTTAGGGATAATCACCATTCGGTTTTAGGCTAAAACCAATGCCAACCACCAACTTTCCGATCGTCGTCCGATAACATTCATCAATTTTAAAGGAGCAATTATGCCGACTGGATGGCCAACCGATCAAATACACAATCTATATTGAGTATAGCAGAGACAATAGCCTGGACAATTAATTCTTTGTATATTTCCCAATGAATAAATTTGTAGATATCTAGGTATACATTTATACAGAGAAGATGAATAGCCAATGGGTTGTATAAAAGACAAAAATTACAAAATCCAAATAAAGGACCACATGTTTACAGCTGTGATTTGCAACGGTCTGGCTGAGAGAGGTATTGGGTTATTGGTTGTTGGGTTGTAGGTTGTGGACTGTTGAGCTGAGAAATTGTTGGGCCATGGTTCTCCTTCACATCCCCTCTCAAACGAGAGGGTAATTCTGTTACCCCAAGTTTGGAATGAAAGTAGGAGAACTGAGAATGAAAAAGAGACTTTGTGAGGCAGTTGCCAACTTGATCTACTAATGGGATGTAACGGACACAAGAGCACCTTCAAGTACTTTATCTCAGACAAAGTGGACATCAATTTCTATATGGTTAGTTTTGGCATGGAAGACAGGATTGGTGGCTAGTGCACCAGCACTGATGTTGTCACACCACAATGTTGGTTTCGATGTTGTGGAGATGCCAAGTTCATGAAGAAGCTATTTCAACCATATAATTTCAGCAGAGGCATAGGCGAGAGCCCGATATTTAGACTCAGTGTTAGACCTTGCCACGACCGTTTGCTTCTTGGACGACCAAGAGACAACTATATTACCCAAGTAGACACAGTAGGCAGCTATAGATCTTTGATCATCTACATTGGATGCCCAATCCGCATAAGAAAAGTTGTTATTGTGAGGTTTGCTGCTAGCGAAATCAGTAGGCCATGGTGTTTGGTGCCACTCTCTTTACCCCTTGCCAATGGATGTCGGTGGGCTGCTTCAAGAATTGGCTGAGATGGTTGACAATGTAGGCAATATCCGATCGGGTGGTGGTGAGATATTGGAGTGCTTCAATGGTGTTGCGGTAAATAAAAGGTTTAGGCAGTGGGGTGCCATCAGAAAGGGAGAAATGTTTACCTACAACAGAGGGAGTGGGGGCTGGTTTGAGTTGTGTCAGTTCCAACCGAGAGAGTAAATCTTCAATATATTTGACTTGAGTTAGGAGAAGGCCAGAACTGACACGAAAGGCTTGAATTATGAGGAAATAGTTGATAGGACCAAGATCTTTGAGAGCAAACTTTGTGTCCAGTCGAGTAATGATGTTGTTGATGAGTTGTTGATTGTTGCTTGTAATTATCACATCATCAACGTAAACTAACATGAGAACAATGTTTGAGCTTTTCCTATATATAAACAGAGAGGTGTCAACATGACTGCTAGTAAAGCTCCATGAATGTAGAGTGTCTTTGAGTGTGGTGTTCCAAGCTCGGGGAGCCTGCTTTAGCCCATAAATAGCCTTGCGCAACCTGCACACATGATTAGGCATGTACTGATTAACATATCCTAGAGGTTGGGACATATAGGCGTTTTCTTCCAGATGGCCATTTAGGAATGCATTATTGAAATTGAGTTGCTGAATGTGCCATTCATAATAGACAACAAGTGTTAGAATTACTCTGATGGTAGAGGCTTTGACCTCGGGGCTGAAGGTTTCAAAAAAATCTACGTCAGGATTTTGATGGAACTTCTTTGCTACAAGTCGAGCTTTGTACCTTTGAATGGATCCATCTGAGTTCCTCTTGATTCTAAACACCCACCGGCAGCCAACAATTGTTTTGTGAGGAGGAGCTGGTACCAGTTCCCAAGTATGATTTTTGGCTAAAGTTTGGACTTCCAAATCCATGGCATTTTTCCAAGCTAGAGTGGCCAAGGCATCAGCAATTCTTGTAGGTTCAGTGAGAGTGCAGTTGCGATTTGTAGCCTTTGTCACCCAGATTTTTGGCTTGAATATTCCAGCCTTGGCACGAGTGATCATAAGATGGCTAAGGGGCGCAGATGGTGGACAGGAATTTAGGCCATCGGGAGATGATGGATTGGAGAAATTGGTAGAGGAAGAGGTGGAGGGACTAGACATGGGCAACAAGGATGATATTTGAGGTAGAGGAGAGGTGTATGGTTGGACTAGAGATGGAGATGTTGATTTAGATGATGATGAGGTGGAAGGAGCAGGCTGGTATGAGTCTGATATATGCTTGGGAGGGGTTTGATTTAGGCTGTTAGATGGGATTGGAAGGTTTATTGTTGATGGAGGATTTGAGGGACTGACTGGTGAAGGTAAAGATCAGGGAGATTGGTCATGCCATGGTGGTGGTGGATAGATGAGAGATGTCTGGGCAATAGGTTGGGGCTGCACTGATTCAGCTGCAAAACCTGAAACAAAGGGAAAGAAAGTTTCATCAAATTCAACATGCCTTGATATTATAATCTTTCTCGATTGAGTGAGACACTTGTGGCCTTTGTGAACTAGACTAGGCCCTAAATACACACATCTTCCTTATTTGTATTGAAACTTTTGGTTGTTGTACGGTCGTAAGTATGGGTAGCAAGCACATCCAAAAGTTCTTAGTTCTGAAAAATTCAACTATTTATGAATAAGTTTTTCCATTGGTGACTTTCCTTTTAGAACTTGTGAGGGCAGGCCATTAATGATAAAAGTAGAGGTCATGAAGGCGTCCCACCAGAAATGTAAAGGCATGGAGGCTTGAGCTAGTAGGGTTAACCCATTTCAACAATGTGTCTATGTTTCCTTTCGACCCTGCCATTTTGTGCAGATGTATAAGGGTAAGACAGCCTTGATTTAACTCCTAGAGTGTTGCATAGTTGGTGTATTCTTTTAAATTCTTCTCCATTATCGATTGAAAATTTTTTATAATGGTTCCAAACTGAGTTTTCACCATATTAAGAAAGTGAGAGAATGCAGCATAGGTGTCACTTTTTAACTTTAACAGATATATCCAAGCAAATCTACTAAAATCATCAAGCAAGTGAACATAGTAACGATAACCATCAGATGACATTACTGGTGCAGGACCCCATAAATCAGAATGTACTAGATCAAAAGGTGAGGATGCATGAGATGAGGAGTTTGAAAAGGGAAGAGCATGAGTCTTGCCATACTTGCATGCTTCACAGAAAATAAAAGCATCATTAACTTTCACTGGCAGTTTACACATTTTAACTACATCATTCATGACTTTTAAAGAGGAATGTCCAAGTCTTCTATGCAAAATTTCCTTGGACACAACTAGATTGACACTACTACTTTGAGCAACAGTAGAGCAAGCCATTATTTTACCATCCTTTGTCAAGCAAGGACTACTTGACTTCACTAGACTGCCAGCGGCTCTCGTTGCCTTCAATCTATATAGTCCTTCATTGAGTTCCCTCTTCAGCACCACCTTGCCCGTACGGATATCCTTAACAAAACAGCAGTCATCATGAAATTCAATAATCATCTTGTTATCCTTAGCTAATTTTGAAACACTAACTAGATTCTTTGCAATTTTAGATACACATAAAACATTTTCCAGGTTAACTAAACCATTGTTTGTCACTAAGGAACAAGAACCAATATGAGAAATAGGAAGAGTACTTCCATTACCTACTGTCACTTTTTTAGTACCTCCATATTCAGATAAGTAGGTCATGTTGTTTGGATCACTGGAAACATGATTGGAAGCCCCACTGTCCATGTACCATCTAGAATCTGCAACAGACTCGAGAGTGGCCAAGAAGGGATTGGTTTGGGCTGCCAACAGGGCTTGATTGAGTGGTAGGTGTTGGTTATCAAACATTTGCCTTGGAGCTTGACTTCTATTGTTCTATGGTATATTCTGATTAGGAGTGAAATTTCTGTTAAGCAGTTTGTAACAAGTGAGGGTAGTGTGGCCTTGTTTGAAGCAGATTTGGCGAGTGGGTCTGTTGTTATTGGCACCACTCCATCGACCCTTGCCTCGGCCATGCCCATTTCCTCTTTGTCCATTGTTTTGAAATGGAGGTCGAGTGTTGGGGTTGTGCTGCTTGTTTCCATTGTGAGACTGATTGTTGTTGTGGCTTGTTGTGAGATTGACTAGAGGACTAGCTAGAGGCTCCTGGCATTCCTTCTGGTTGTTGATCGACCTACGTAACAGCTCCATAAGCTGGATTTGTGACTGATTCTCCTTGCACAGTCATCATCGGAGGACACACATCTTATCCGGTCAGATGTCCTTCTAATTGGTAGCTTCTCAGGATAGGTAAGGTAAGATTCTTCCAAAGAAGGAAGTTTCCACGGTCTAGCTTGATCATGGTGATCTGGTTAAGGAGCTGGTTCAGCAGCGGGCTACTGTAGGTGGGGCTGGTGAAGGAACTGCTGCTGTTGGAGGAATTTAAGGATGCATTTGCCATAGGCTCTGATACCAGGTCAAATACACAGTCTATATTGAATATAGCGTTGAGTATAGCAGAGAGAGTAGCCTGGAGAATTAATTCTTTGTATATTTCCCAATGAATAAATTTGCAGATATCTAGGTATACATTTATACAGAGAAGATGAATAGCCAATGGGTTGTACAAAAGAAAAAAATTACAAAATCCAAATAAAGGACCACATGTTTACAGTTGTGATTTGCAACGGTCTGGCAGAGAGAGGTATTAGGCTATTGGTTGTTTGGTTGTAGGTTGTGGACTGTTGAGCTGAGAAATTGTTGGGCCATGGTTCTCCTTCAAACAACCAGTTGGTCGATCAATTATGTCAGTTTTTTGTCTCAACTGATGAAAGAATGGGAAATGAAGAGTCTCCTAAGAAGAGAATAAAAAGGAAACCAGAAAAAGAAGAAGAAAACTAGAATAGGTGGGAGGAAAAAACGAAAACAGTGAAAAGAACAAAAAAAGAGAATAAGAGAGAAGAGAGTGAAAAAATAAAAGGGTATTTGGCTCACTGATAACTTGTAGAAATACAAGTTATTTATAATGTTTTATTTAGATATTGCGGCCAAAAGGAAGGAAAGTTGCATCAATTATATGAAAATTAGCTAAGAAATGCGAGAATTATAAATTTTCGTCAATACACCCACTGGCACCATTGCGATGGTAGAAAATAATATTTCAAGTCTGTTTTGCAAGAAATCAAGTCACCGTATGCATTCATGGCTCAAGATAAAAAGAACAGCGCATCTACGTCGCATTGTGCCCATCATTCAGGAATGAATAGACGATCAACGCAATGACGGCGCATGCGAAAATCGATCAAGAGCTAAGCAATCAACGCAATCTCAACCGCATGCGGTAATAAAAAACAACACTGCATGCGGGCAAACGATCGAAGATGTGAAAGAACAATGCAATTACGGAGGATTCTGACGCGTGTACAGCTGACCGTTGTACATTTCTGACGGGATTGATTGCGTAACAGAAGGAATATTCCCTCTACCATTTCTGGAATTGCCTTAACAATACAATGGGGACCACAATGCAGAGAGTCAAAGCTTACCTATAAATAGCTCTAGCCATTCCACTGAGAAATTATGCTTGAATATAAAGAAAAGTGTATATACTGATTTGAGAGAGAGACTGGTTGAGCGACTAATCGGAGTAGATCCAGGAAGAATTAAGAGACAAGGTCGAGAGGTGAGTCTTAGGACAAGAATCCTTCTGATCCCCACCGTTGAAGCTCTGTACGAAGGTCACTTCTACTGGACGAGCAAGCTTGAGAGGGAAGCTCTTCTCTTCATCTACTCCACACGTCGGCAAGCAAAACCACCGTCCAGATCTGTGTCAGGACGTTGACACTCTTCTGTATTTGTTTCTATCTCTTTATCATCAATTGTATTCATCTTCTTAGTCTATCATTCACACCATGTATCAGATGCTTAATTCTATAATTAAATGTTATGATCTTTTTCATCTCCTCTCTTTGCCTATTTCCGTTCATCCATATTTCACTTTCTCCACGATGTTTTCTTAATCCCTTGGATAATTAGCAATAAATGAGCAAATGAATTAATTGGGTTAAGGAAATAATTAAATTTTTTCAAAGCATGCTAGACGACATCTTCACCTGTGAGAGCAGAAGTGAAGATGTCATTCCACCTATCGAGAGAGGGTTGGAAGAATGCGTTCACTAAAGTGAGAAGTACTTCCAGAGATGGAAGCAACCTTGCGTTCACCACGTTCATCCCTGTTTCACCATAGAGATATGGGAACGCGGCCAATCACTGAGAGGTGTACGCCAAGGGAAAGTGAAACCTTAGTTGTATCTTTAACGCAATTAACAAACTTGCGATGTTTTTACTAATTATTCTTTCTCCTTCTGATTAATTCACTAAGCCTTGCCATCGCATACCACGATCCTTTGTATAAACTTCACAGTTAGTCTCGAACTCAGCATCATGTATATCATGTATCTTGTGTCTTGCATCACGTTAGCTTAGGTTTAGTGCACTTTATTTTATTACCGCAACTTTAGTTTATCTGCACAATTTTACTTTACCGCAATTTATTTTCTGTACAAACACACAATCTTTATTAATTGTAAAAATCGGCCACATATATCACAAATGTAACACATTAATGACAATAATCCCTGTGTTCAACCTTGGATAACTTCGAGAAACTTGCATTGGAATTATACTTGGTTTCAGCGCAAGGAAACTTGTGACAACGCATAGCATACTATAAGCATTTAGTTAACAATGCATATATCTAGAAGTAGTATCGCATAAAGTGTAAATAAGCATAACACAGCATCCATACTCCATCTCCATCTTTCCAATTCATCAAGTTTATGGCAACATGAACTTGTATGATTCGCATTCATCATTATCCATATTTATCCACATGCTTATTTAAAAGAACATCAAATTCAGCGTTACACTCACCAACATAAGTTGGTTTGAGTTGATAAGCATTACCAACCCAATATTTGAGCTACCGACTTAAAACATTGATTGAATTGAGTTGGTTATTTTTATCAACTCACCCAAACTCTCACCCTTCCAAGGTTTTTAATTACTGCACGATGTCTAATATTGCCGCATGTCGATGACCAATTCTGACGATCACCTTCACGTGTTTCACTTTGGACTTTGACAACCACTTCCAACGACAGCTCTAATACGACTAACTATGAAGACCTCCTTAACTCAACGATCTCAACTTTGGGTTTTGGCAACCACTTCCATCGAAAACTCTAATGAAGACTACCTTCGATGATCAACTCCCATGACAACTACATCTGACGACCAACATCGAAATTCATCTTAGGCAACCAGTTCCAGTGACAATCAGCTCTAATGATCAACTCCAGTGACGACAACCAACTCAAATGATCGATTTGGACAACCAACTCTGACGATCACCTTGAACAACTCCAATCATTTATCTTCCATGATTAACTTATACTAAAAGGAAAAAAAAAACAAAAGAAAGAAAATAAAAGTATCTTTAAATACAAAATTAAGATTATCAATTTATAGTATTAGTTTTCAAGGATGATCGTTCATTCTTAAGAAGTATAGTCTACATCTATTTAATAGGATTAACTAACTAGAATATAAACAACATTTTTCTTTATATATTGTAAGATTCGTTGAATAGAAAAATAATAATCTTCATAAGATTATGTATTATGTGTGAGATTCGTTGAATATAAAAATAATATTCATAAAATGATGTATAATGTGATACAAATAATATGTCAATTGAGATCTCAATTTTATTAATGATTATTTTTTTAATAATTATTCCTGAAAAATCTTATATTATTGTTATTATATTTTTGTTTAATTTTCTATGTTTAAAAACCGTCCAAATTTTTATTAACATTGTTATTTTTAAAACTTCTTAATTAGAAGAATAAGGTTATTTTGAAAGATTGTACTTTTATTCCTCTTTACTTTTTTCTAATACAACAATAATAAATTCAAAAAAATCCTAGATATGTCTAGATTTAAAAGTTTTGATAAAAGTATCGTTAAAATATCGATTTCAATAATATTTCTAAGAAATAATAGAAACAAAAAAATTCGGAAATAAACAAAATTTATGATTTTATTATTTATATTAATAACATTTATATAAATTATTTTTTATATTTAGTAAAATTATAATAAACGATGAAAATATAAAATAAAAAAAAAAATCGATTTATCGAGAAATTGTACAAATACCTAAAAAAAAATAGAGGGAAATATCGATTTTTGTGAGGATATGGTACTGATTTCAAAGAGGGAAGAGATTTTATTTTGATAGTACCCCAAAAAAGAGAGGGGGGAAAAAGAACAAAATTCGAAATGAGCAAGTGTTTGAAGTGGCATTTGTGGTAGTCCGTCCATGTGTCCCCCACCTCTCTCATGCATCTCACCACCTGTTCCTCAAAACTAATCACCATTTTCACTCTCTCAGTTCTGTTCCAAAATAATGCGATAGATAATTTTGGAAACAACGATCAGAAGGCTAACTTAATCAACAAGCTATTAAGCAGAAAATGAACAATCTAAGTTAGAGACATTACTAATTTTTGGAGTATGAACAAACCAAAAAACAGTAGCATCATCTCCTCAAAAGCTAAAATATATATACACACATATATGCACAAGCTGGAGAATAGTGTTGTATTAGCACGGATTGCAAAAACGCCGACTCAGGTACACAAGATGCCAAGTAAGAGCCATGAGAGTGAGCAGATTTAACAAGGATGAATATGAATTCAGCTTCTTTAGCCTCTTATTCAACCCCACTATTCTAGACTTCACCACTTCTCGGTCTACCACTTGTGTGGGTGTGGTGGTTGTGATTGCTGGGGGACTATCATTCACATTCCCAATCCCTGGCTCACCGCCTATATCCTCTATTCCTCGTCCTTCTTCCTTTTCAATTTTTAATCTCTCAAACATTACCTGCACAGCATTAAATACACAAAATTAATGTTGTAATTAGGGGTGGCATTCAAACTGAATCTTTCTAAAGAGAGAAAGGAACCGAACCGAAAACTCCGCCCAACCCAAAAATGCAGTCTCCGATTGGAAGAAAATACCTTGGTGGCTCGAGGCTCCATGTAGAGAAAGTTGGCAAAAATCATGAAAAGTGCAGCCACAAGTACGTATCCTTGAACAATTTCAGCATTTTCTGGAATTGGAAACTTCCATTCTGCGCGGCTGAATAAATGCCCAAATAGAGCCATCCCAATTGAGGAAGCCATGGCCTTAAAATACACGGGATATATCTTGCTCTGTACCACAGCCAACTGCTGCCTTGGCAGCACACTCGCCAGCACATAGCTAGAAATGAAGGTAACCCACACGCCCATTCCCAAAGCCATAGCAAATCCCAACAGACCCAACACATCCGTACCAAAACCCAAGTGCCTAAATGAATACTTTATTACCTTTACCCCTCTATCAACTATGCCCATCAGATTCTGCTTCAGCCTGTTTTCCCCCGTTTTGATCTTCTCTCCTGTCTCCCTTGCCAGCCGTTCAGCACCTTCCACAACGTCCTCTTCTCTTGATTTGGCTTCTTTCACTGTCTTCTTTGCACCCTCTTTCCATTCACGTGCTTTCCCCAAAACAGCCTCTTTCGTCTGGTGGGATTTGTCTGAAATTGTGTCTTTGGCTTCATCAAATGCATCGGCGACAGCCTCTCCAACATCATGGGCCTCCTGCACCGTTTCGGAAACCATCACTTTAGCTTTCTCCACAGCGCTGGCTACCTTATGCTTACATTTTCCGTAGACATCGCAAATAAGATCTCTGGTGCGGTGGCTTTCGGAATCTTTGACATCTTGGTCGGGTTGGGAAGAGATGGAAACTTTAGTATTGTGTTGATCTTGGTCGCCATACTCGACCACAACCACTCGATGGCCTTCTTTAACAATAACATCTTGTTGCGAAGGAGGGGGAGACCAGAGTCCTGCGGCAGACAAAGTAGTGACGATGAGACACAGAGCAAATAGGTTGGTCATGTTGAAGTTGAAGGTTGAAGACAAGATGTGGATGAAGACTTGAAACACATTTATTTATTAAGGAGGAAAAGAGTGATGGACGCGTAGTGCATATAGAGAGACAAATGTTTCGATATTACACTTCAACGTGTGCAAATTCGGGTAAGAAGAATAAGATTTGATTGCTCTGATCGGACACGTGTTATCATTTCTTTGTACCCTCAACTAATAATGATGTGCAATCCACACTGCCCAAGAAATTTATTGTACTAGAGTGGTATGAAATATTCTCCTGAATTATGTACAGTTTATGTAAAATAAATAAATAATAAATTATTTAATGATGGAGGCTTATAAAATAAATTAATAAATCACGTGTGAGTTAGTATTAGAGTACTAGATTTTTCATACTCGTTCCCGTCCTTCTCATATAGAATCCTAAATTCATTAGGAGTAATGACCAGTTGCACTAAATATAATGTTTCCCACCTCTTTACCATATAAATAAAAATAAAATTATCGCACGGTAATATATCATTAGGAGCAGCTTGGGATGTAAAGATGGATGTATCCCACCTGCACCCAAGTTTTTTCCATTCATTATTCACAAGCATTATTCATGAAGGACAAATGTCGGCTATGAGAAAGGCAATCTCAACAAACTCGCTAGTGGCACCCCCACATTTAAAAACAATATCAGTTTGATTACAGAAAGGAAGAAGGCAGCCCAAGAGACCTTTTGTATTTTCCTATATTTTGCACTGATACAGAGGAGGACATTTATATCCGTTTGTACAAAGAACCCTTAGGGTTTAATTTACACAAATAATAAAGAATAAAAGATTGAATATGCTCACAACAAATTTCCAAGTGTCAGCCTTTCATAGGATATTGAATAACCGAAATTGGATTGGCTAAATAGCCTTTTCTTCCTATTTTAATATTCTTCAAATCCTTGTTGGATTGATGATTCGGTGGAGCCTTGCTTAGGTGTCTGGATGCTATTACTTGATTGGTCCTTGCATTCTCCTATTCTAACATCCCCCTCAAACTCGTGGGGAGTTCTACAACACATAGTTTGCTTCGAAGTAGTTGAAAGTGAGACTGTGTCAATGGTTTCGTTAAGCAGTCAGCAATCTGATCAGATGAAGGGATGTACCTGACTTCAAAATGGCCACTGACAACTTAATCTCGTACAAAATGGACATCGAGCTCAATGTGCTTCGTTCGAGCATGAAACACAGGGTTTGATGCTAAGGCTCCAACACTAATGTTGTCACACCATAGTATCGGTTTGTAGGTCTGTTGAACTCGTAGTTCAATGAGCAGTTGTTTAAGCCAAATGATTTTTGTTATGGTGTGAGCTAGTGCTCGGTACTTGGACTCTGTGCTGGATCTAGCAACTACTATTTTCTTTTTAGAGGAACAAGAGACAAGGTCGTTGCCAACATACACACAATAGGCTGCAATAGACTTCCTATCATCAACATTGGAGGCCCAATTAGCATCCGAATAAGTTGTAAGTTGTAGGTCAGTGCTTGATTGGAATAGAAGACTATAATGTCTGGTGGCACTGACATACCGAAGGACTCGTTTGGTGGCCTACCAATGTACATCAGTAGGTGCTTTCAGGGACTAATTCAGATGGTTGACAATGTAAGCTATGTTCGGTCTAGTGTTTGTCAAGTATTGGAGCACGCCAATGATACTTCTAAACAGATATGGATCAGTCAGCAGTTGTCCATCAGTTAGAGATAGATGTTTACCTACTGTGCAGGGAGAAGATACTGACTTTAGATCAGTGAGTCCAAGTTTGTGGAGTAAATCTTCCACATACTTTGCCTGATTAAGTATGAAGCCAGACTTGAGATAGTGCACTTGGATGCCCAAAAAGTATGTGAGACGACCAAGATCCTTCAGTGCAAATTTGCTATCAAAAAGTTGGATGAGTTAGGATATAACCTGAGTATTATTGCCTGTGATTATCAGATCATCTACATATCAGAAAAATGACAGTCTCCCGAGTGTGAAAAGTGTACAAAGAGTTATCTGCCTTTGAAGCTTTGAACCCCCAATTGACTAAACCATTTCCAAGTGTGCTGCTCCATGCCCGAGGGGCTTGTTTCAAGCCATAAATAGCTTTATTTAACCTGCATACATAGTTTGGATGGTCAGTACTAACATATCCAGTAGGTTGTTTCATGTATACTTCCTCTTGTAGGCTGCCATATAAGAAGGCATTATTGAAATCAAGTTGGCAAATCTCCCATCCTCTTGAGACTGTTATGTTGAGTACTACTCTAATTGTGGATGCCTTTACAACTAGACTGAATGTCTCAAAAAAGTCTATCCCTTGATGCTGATGAAAACCCTTGGCAACCAAGCGAGCTTTGTACTTGTCAATAGAGCCATCTGGACGTTTTTTTCAGTCTGAATATCTACTTATTGCCCAAGACATTGTATGAATCAAATGGTGGTACAAGTTGCCAAGTGTTTCTTTGAACTAGTGCTTGGTACTCATCATCCATAGCGGCTCTCCATTGAGGTGTACTAAGTGCTTCTTTGACTCTCGTCGGTTCTGTAATGGTCCAATCAGTTTTGGTTGCAAGTAGTAGTTTAGGCTTAAAGATTCCAGCCTTTGCTCTAGTGACCATTGGATGTGTTGGTTGAATTGGATCTAAGGGCTGTAGACGCTCAGTCGTGGTAGTGGTTTGTTGAGGAGGTGGGATTGGGGTGGAGTGATCTGTCTGGGAAGGAGCAGGGCTTGTATGGGATGGTGAACTGGTTGTGTGAGGTGGATCACTATTGGAATATGGAGTAATGGGACTGTCAGGTTGTGGGATATAAGATATAGAAGGTATGTCTTGGCTTGAGTGATTAGTCGATGGTTCTGATAGGATAGGCTGACTGGTAGAGTTGAGAGACAAATTTGAGGTAGAGTGATGTTGGATGTGGTTTGCAACAGATCGGGTAAGGCTTGGACAAGACGAGAGGGAATTTGGATAGGCAGTGATGGAGAGCTGACTTTTGAAGGATCATTGATCATCTGAAAACCAGTAGAGAAGGGAAATTCAGTCTCATTAAACATAAAATTTCGAGAGATATACACCTTACCTGACTTAGCTAGGCACCGATGACCTTTATGAAGTATGCTTGGGCCTAGATATACACACTTTTCAGAATGATACTGAAATTTATGCTGCTGATATGGTCGGATGCAGGGAAAACATGCACAACCGACGTTCTTAACTTGGTGATGTCTAACACTCGGTTAAAATAGCAGTTGTGTTGGAGACTGTCCTTGCAACACAGAGGTGGGTAAGCCATTGATTAGAATGTTGGCATTGGCAAACGCATCCCATCAATACTGATACAGCATGGAAGCTTGAGCGAGGAGAGTGAGCCCCATTTCAACTAAGTGTCTGTGTTTTCGCTCCACTCTTCCATTTTATGCTGAGATGTAGGGACAGAAGTATCTGTTTACAATGCTAAGAGAAGAGCGTAGCTGATGTATTTTTGTAAACTCAGTGGCATTATCTGATTGAAAGACCTTTATTGTAGTATCAAATTGATTTCTTACTACTTGAATGATATGGTTAAAGGCTGCCAGTGCATCCGATTTTTGTTTAAGTGGATATGTCCACAGAAATCGACTATAATCCTCTAAAAATGGAACATAATATCGAAACCTGCTGTTTGGAGCTGGTCCTCATACATCAGAGTAGATTAGTTCAAAACTGTTTTTAGTTCTAGAATCAAATAGAGGAAATGGAAGAGAGTGTGACTTGCCCAGCTGATATGAATCACAAAACAACTATTTTTCACTAACTTTGATCGACTGTTTACACTGATTTAGTATGATTTTCAAAATATTGGGGGAGGGATGACCTAATCTCTTGTGCCACAGATCAGTTGACTCAACAACATTAACACTGATATTTGACAAGTAGAGAACTTTGGAGCTATTATTTTTGTCCAATGATTTGGGATTGTCTGATCTTCTAAGCTTCAAAATGTCATGTGGTTGAACTGTCGTCTCCCCAAGCTGATAGAGGCCATCCTTAAGTGTGCCTTTCACCAGAGTATTGCCCGTACGTTGTCCTTTATCAAGCAACAAGTTCCATGAAATTCCACAAAAATGTCATTGTCTTGAGTTAGTTTAGAGATGCTTACTAAGTTCTTTGCAATTGATGGTACATAAAAGACATCTTCTAAACTAAGTACACACTGTCCTGATTTTAAGTTTGAATTACCTACAGTAGATATGCATAACTATTCACCATTGCCAACTGTCACTAGATTAATACCTGAGTATTCAGATGGATTGGCAATGTGTGTTGGATCAGCTATGACATGGTTAGTAGCACCACTATCTGCATACCAATTGACATCATTGGGATTCTCAGGTGTAACAAGGAATGGATTGGTGGGGTATGAAGTCATGAAGGCTGAAGGAGTGTTGTTGGACGGTTGTTAATGTCCAGGTCCTTTGCTTTGATTAGCATTAAGAACATTTCCCGATTGAACCATTGGTAACAGACATCAGCTGAGTGACCATACTTGGAGCACACTTGACATGTTGGGCGATTGCCCTTACCATGGCCTCTGCCTCGATTGCCTCCTCCATTGTTGGGGTAGTTGGGTTTAGAGTTGTTCTGTTGATATTTCCCATTGCCTTGATTAACATTGTGACTATTGGATTTGGTATTACCATTGCCCCTGCCAAACATGACATTCACAGATGGATTTCCTAAGAACTAACTAACATTTTGGCATAATTTTGATGCTCCAACCTTTTCTCAAAGGAAAGGAGCTCTGATTGCATATCCAACCAGGATATGTCAGGCTTACTTTGAATTACAACAACAATAGGGTTATACTCTTCATCTAAACCAAGTAAGACTTGTGAAATTAGGTTTCGAGAGGATATCGAGCTGCCTGCTTGAGCTAAGTTGTCTGAGTGTAGCTTCATTAGTTTGAGATATTCAGACATAGATGAGTTGTCCTTGTGCGTTTGCTAGAATACTTGTCGAAGATAGTCCTCCTTAGCTCGTGACTGGACACCAAACAGAGCGTGAATGGCATCCACAACACCTTAGCATTCTCAAATCTCATTAGTTGAACGGCAACTTCTAGTGCCATTGAATTGTAGAGCCACCCTAATAATAATTGATCTGCTGTAATCCATGCCTCATAAAGGGGATTCAGCATTTGCTCACCTGTGGAGCTGGACGAGCTTCCCGATGGGTCAGGGACAGTGGCCGTTACCTCATGAACTAATATGCCTTCTATTGGGAGGGAACAAACATGGGAGGGCAGATTTTTATACCTAATAGGTGGCCTTCTAGTCGGTACCCTCGGAGAATCGGCAATGCCAATGTCTTCCAAAGCATAAAGTTCCCCCGTTCGAGTTTGGTGCTAGCGATTTGGTTGAGAAGTTGATTCAGGGGCGGTGTGCTAAACTTTGTAGTCTCAGTCCCGGTGGTGTTCATGCCTGAGCGAGCGGTGTTAGCCATTAAAGAAGGCTCTGATACCAAGTTTGATTATAGAAAGGAAGAAGATAGAGATGGCAGCCCAAGAGGCTTTTTGTATTTTCCTATATTTTGCACTGATATAGAGGAGGACATTTATATCCGTTTGTACAAAGAACCCTTAGGGTTTAATTTACACAAATAATAAAGAATAAAAGATTGAATATGCTCACAACAAATTTTCAAGTGTCAGCCTTTCATAGGATGTTGAATAACCGAAAATGGATTGGCTAAATAGCCTTTTCTTCCTATTTTAATATTCTCCAAATCCTTGTTGATGATTTAGTGGAGCCTTGCTTAGGTGTTTGGATGATATTACTTGATTGGTCTTTGCATTCTTCTATTCTAACAATATTCCAATTCCAATTTCAATTTAAAAGCAAAATTAATTTTGAAGAAAATAAATAGTTGGGGACCATTTATTTATTTATTTATTTATTTTGTAAGGTAGATAGCCGAAATCTTAGATACTCAGAATCATAGATATACAGAATTATAGATGTCTGTCATCTTTAGATTATCTTGTATGTTTTGTAGGAATATTTTTGTAGATATCTAAGAATATTTTGATATCCATGTTAATTTCATAAGATTTCTACTCATAAATGTATTAAATTTATATAATTTTTCAAGAATGCCTTTACAACTATTTATTAATTTATAATTAATTTAAACTTATATAACATATTTGTTTTGATCAATTTGAATTTCTTTACATTAATACAATTTATATTATTTTATTTTTCTCAACAAGGTAATAATCATAATTTACAATTTTTTACAAAAGAAATGTGTGATATCAGGACATCTTACATTATCGCAAAATAAACACAGTAATCTATATGTCCACTCCATAAAGATATAGGATGTTTGCGAAACATTGTCATTTGATTTGAAGAGATGCATGAGAGAAGTGGGGGACACGTGGAGGGATTACGACAAATGCCACGTCAAACAATCACTCATTTCGAATTTTGTTATGTTTGTTATGGAGTTTTATCTAAATGATCATAAAGAAAGAGATCTATTTGGCGGTTTATGCCTTTCCTTCTTTAAAATCTTCACCGTCTCATTCTTCCTTTCCTTATTCCTTACCTTTGAGTTGGCTACCAATGCAAGGCATTTGAAGTACTTGCAATAATAGCAAAGGACTATAAATAAATTATATATTTACCATGTTGGAAAAAGTACTTACTTCTATAATGGAAAAAAAATAATAATAGAAAAGTTAAAAGAAAATAATAAGACTAGAAAGACACCAAAATTTACGTGGATAATTCCAAATTAAAAAAAATGTCTAAAAGAGACAAAATTAACAACTAATAAAATCTAAAGCGACAAAGTCAGAACAGGAGACAATATTTAGGCCAAAAGTAATGCCTTACGACCAAAAATGCCCAAAACCTAGAGGCTCGATCTTGGCCAAAGTCGAGGTCAACCCCAATGAATAGCCCCATGGAAATTGCTACTCACAAGCTCGACCCAATACGATTAAGGAGACATTCTTACACAGTTTCGAAACCCTATCTATGAGGATCTAGGATCAACACACCTATAAATATACTATTATAGCTTTAGAGAAGATAAGTTCATTCTTCATACTCAAATTCTTAGCTTTCAACCTTTTTTTATTCTCTAACTTAAACATCAAAACGCGTTTGGTAAATATCACATCGGTATGTAGGTCTACATTTGCTTTGCAGGTCACATTTTTCTCTTTTTCAAATAAATTTACTGTTGTTGTCTAGATCCCATTTTTTTATCCACTTTTGACATCAATATTTAGTACATCAACACTCATTTAAAATAATTTATAATATAATATGGTTGTTCCATTACATATTTAGTCTTGTAATAACAAACCTAATTTAACCTATTTTATACTGCCACATATTCAAATGACCATCTAAAGATTTTTTTTTTTTTTTTAGGGGAGGAAGAAAATGTTATCTTATTATTGTCCGATTGTTATCTGATCACTATCTTATACTGATTGTTAATGATATTGATTTACTAGCTAATTATTGTGTAATCATTATTTGATATTGATTGTTATCTTATTGCCAATTGTACCGATGGTTATCTGATTGTTGTCTGATACTTTCTGATATTGCTTGTCAATGGTATTGATTTCTCCTTTATTGTTGTCCAATGACTATCTGATACTAACCGCCAATGATATCGATTACTATTTCATGAAGATTACTATTTATTTTCCTTCCATTTGGCTTGAGATGTAATTAAAGAGCAATAATTGTTGGTAGCTTATGATGTTGCCTTCTGATTAACTTTTTTTTCACATAGTTGGTACTAATATTACTTTCTGATTGCTTATTGATTACCATCTATCACCTTCTATTTTTTGTATTAGTTAGTAGTTTTTTGTAGCTATTTGATTTTATTTCTAATTGACATTTGATTACATTCTATTTTTGTCACATAGTTAGTAGTTCCTAATATGGTCATCTAATTACCTCTTATTGCTATCTTATATTAATATCTGATTCATTCTCTATTTCTTTTTACATTGTTGAGAATAGAGTGCAAATAGAGAGATCTTCACAAGATAAGCCTAAAGTGGAGAATGAAAACCAAAAGAAATTTGAAATGTTTTTCTTTGGAAGATTTTTTGACTTTGATGTTAGACTTCATGCTTTTTATTGATAACATACTGAACAATGTTATATATTATTGTTATTTATACTTTAGGTTAAACTTTCATAGTAGCACATAGTTTTTTTTTTTTTTTTTTTTAATGCACTAAACTGGAAAGCCACCATGGATGAAAAGTTATTATCAAAATTTTGTGTATTGCATATCTATCACCGTTATATCACATTTCTATTTAGGACGTTGATATATCTTCACTTAGTAATCTATTACATTGATATACTATGTTTTAATAGGGTACAACTCATTGGGTATCACTTAGTAATCTATCAAAATTGTGTATAACTTCTTGGGTATATTATTAGTAATCACTTATCGGATATTATTTAACAATCTATCACATTGATAGTAAGTACTTTATGAGGGGAGATCATAATACCAACTATGAAATTAAAAGATACAAATCTACACATTTTATCAGCCATGACAATCAGATATCAATCACAAGACAATTAAATAAAAATCACAAAGTACTTAATATCTAATGAATATCACATGGCAACCAAATATCAATCAGATAGCAATCACATAGAAATTCGAAAAAAAATTAGATATCAATCCGATAAATGTCATATTTGCATACTCTTTGCCTTTAAATAGTGGTTAATTTAGGTGAAATTTTGGCATAAGGCATGTCATTAAAACCCTAAAATTTCCTAATTTAGTAAAAATAAGTTACTACATGTTTAAAAATTATTGTATTTGATTGCTATTTCATTTATGTGTGATAGATATTGGATAATGAATGTTATTTGATACTGATTGTTATCTGATTACTACCTTATTGTTATCTTATATTAATTATTAATGATATTGATTTGCATCTGATAAAAAACTAATGTTGATTCCTGCATCATTTGACAATCAATTTAGACAAAAAAAAAAAAAGGGGGGGGGGGGGGGGGGGGGGGGGGGGGCATGAAGTTGATGCTTAAACCAACAAAAACGAGTCAAAGATCAAATCTTAATTTTCTCAAATCATGAAGATGTTGGAGTTTATTTTCTAAATCTCATATTTCTTGTAGTTTGTAAATACAAATCACATATATAATAAAATAAGAGGTACTTTATTGATGTTTAGACTGCATTAATTCAATCCAATAAACTAAGATCCAAGGTTATTTTATGAAATTTAAACATGTATGTGGAGACATACAGGTGGATCATGTTTAAGTGATAACCTAAATGGCCCGTAGTAGATCGATAAGGCTGAATACCTTATCTTAGGTGACACTATGAATATGGCCTATTTTGTAGATGTTACAATTGTTGTAAAGTGCTACAAATGATCAGATCCTGATCATGCACATGAAGACATGCAAGCGAGAGTATTCTATACAAAGAGTTTATATAAGACTTGACCACGAAATGAATAGTCTCTCTATATAACACCATTACTGAATAGACTTACATTTCACTAAGATGACCATAGGTGACTTGACCTTAATCTTGAGTGAGTTTTGAACTCCTGTTTATGAGGGCAATCCTTTACTTTGTATGGGTAAAAGTGGCATTGTTAGTCAACTCAACAAGTTTACTATTTTGGGGATCTGTCCGAGTAGGGAGCTGGGAATACAACTACACAAAATGAAATTCAATCATTCTCGTCCTTAGGTAAAGTAGATAAATTGCTCCCTTAATAGCTGATTCCGAGCCTTGAACATTGAGGCCTTGACCTCTCACTAGCCTAAGAGGTGTTAGTTTATAGTTGGACTATAAACTATTTGTTCATTATAAGAATCAATGGTACTTAAGATGTAACATCCCACACCTTTTTATTTATTTATTAATAATGTAAAACTTTTCCTTTTTCAGTAATTGCCCTTAGTTGAATGACATGTTTGGAATTTTGAATTTAAAGTATAAGTGCGAGGATTTAAGTGTTGTCGTGGAAATTATTCAAGAATTATTCAATTTGAAAAGTTATGGCAGGAATTAATTATTTTTGGAAAAAAAAAGGAATTAAATAGTATAAAGTGGGTTAAGGAAAGGATTTAATTAGAGTTATACTATTTTCCATTTATTATTATTATTATTATTATTTATTATTAGTATTAGTATTAGTATTAGTATTTTTTTTTAAATAAAAAGGACCCCCCTCACGCCTTCTCCCTCACGCGAGCCCCCTCCCCCCTCCCCCGTTTTTTGCTTCATTGCCGTCTTCACGCCGACCGCCGTGCCAGTCGTCCAATCGCAGTCGTTCATGGGTTCTTGCTGGTTAGACACGTTACCAGTCGCCCAGCTCTCCAGCCGCGCCTTCCTTGTCGTCTTCACACCGACCGCTACGCCTCTCGCCATCAGTCGCACTACTGTCCAGTCCCAGGGTGCCGTTTTCGCCCAGGTCCAAGCCTAGCCACCGGATCTGTGTGTCCACCACCCTACTGCCGCCCCCTGTTCGCCGTCCGCTACCACCGTCATCTTTGGGTTTCGCAAGATCTGGCAGTTTTAGGTAGGTCCTTTTGTGAAGTTTTGGGTAGAAGTTTAGGCCCATTATGTTTGGAATGAAGGTTGACTTATTCGAATTATTTTTGGCTTTAGATTTGTCTAGGAAACTGTTGGAGTGGCTGTCCAATGGGTTCAAGATCGTTCGACAAGAGTTTTGGTAAGAATTATGATCCTTATTGTTGGTTTGTGGGCACACTTTCATTACTGAATTAAGTTGACTTGTATCTCTAAGTTTCCAAGTTGTCCTCCATTGGGAGTTAAAATTTGTTGGAAGGATTTTTTGGAGTGGTTGTTAATCAAGTTCCTTGGGGTCGTTTCTTCAAATCGAGGTCATCGTTTGGTTGTCGGAGTTTATCTGTGGAATTTCGATTAAGGTAAGTAATCTTACCATTGAAACTGCCAACGGGCCAGGGTTTTTTTTTTTTATTATTTGTATGCTCACGTGATAAGTGTAAGTTATAGTAAATATTGGCATGTTGACTGATAGTATGACCTGAATCAAGTATGTTTGGCACGGGTTCTGTTTTGTTTAAAGATACGCCTAGGTACTCGATCGTTAGTATGTGATGGTATGTGGTTTCATATGTTGATATCTGATCTGTTGGTATTGGGGCATACTTGCATGCTGTGGAATTATGATGTAAGGTATACATGAATGTAGTATGATATGTTGTTAATAATCATGTGTATGTGATGGAGCCATAGTATCAAGGATTCTTATGTATGTTATAGAATTATACAATGTTGATTCTTAGAACGTTGAGACTATGTGAATATCCTCATTGATTAGTTAGATGCTCACCAGTTTGTGTTTCCTTCGGGATTCATCAATTTTGTGTTTCCTTCGGGATTCACCAGTTTGTGTTTCCTTCGGGATTCATCAATTTTTTGTTTCCTTCGGGATTCACCAGTTTGTGTTTCCTTCGGAATTCACTAGTTTTGTGTTTCCTTCGGGATTCACCAGTTTTGTGTTTCCTTTGGGATTCACTAGTTTGTGATTCCTTCGGGATTCACCAGTTTTGTGTTTCCTTTAGGATTCACCAGTTTGTGTTTCCTTCGGGATTCACTAGTTTGTGTTCCCTTCGGAGTTCACCAGTTTTGTGGGCATACTTAACTATAATAGGATAGGACTCAGTCTCTCGTTTTTTCCATTTATTTATGTGTCATAGGTGGGTATCTAGAGAACATAGATGCCTAGCTTGACCCTAGTGGTGGGGTTACTTAATGAGTATTTCATGCTCATTCTTTCCTATGTTGATGTTTCAGGTAAGGGTAGAGATGCACCAGCGATGGCTCAGCGAAATTCGTGATCGTGCCACTAGGACTAGTTTTTACGCTTCCGCATCATGACATTTAGAGCCCTTATTTTTCCCTTAATGTTTAGTTTTATTGTTTTAAACTTATTATTAAGGATTACTTCTTTTATATACTTTTAATAGTCTTTACGAATTATGGATATCCTATTATTGTATTAACAATTGCATTTAATAAATTTCTTTTGAACTTCTCTTATTAATTAACATTTATTTCGACATAATTGAGCGTCGTTTTAAATTCTATGCATGCATTTATTTTAGTAACGACCTAACCTAAGTCCTAGGGGGTCGGGTCGTTACAGTTGGTATCAGAGCCCATGTTTTAGGTTTTGTAGACTGACTTACTATGTAAGTCTAGATAGTCCCTGTGGCCAGTAACGGATTCCTCGTCATCGCCAGGTATGTTCTACTAACGAAAGTTTCCATGTGGATATGAGGACAGTGATGTAGTGTTTTAAATGCATGATGTCTGAGAAAGGCCCAGAAATAGTTAGCTAACGTACGAATTTATGACAGGACATGGCACCTAAACGTTGAACAAGGAAAACAGTTAAGGAAGAAATACAAGTAGAGAGAGAGGGGAGTAATCAAACTGCTCCAGCGGCGCCAATTCTGCCTATGACCCAAGTGGATGAAAAGGCAATGGAAGCCCAAATTAGTGAAGCTATTGCAACCGCTCTGATGAGGAAGCTGCAGGAACTGATCCGTAGCATGATGGCAGGACAGCTTACCCAGACTCAGGCTCAGGAGGAACCAGTGCCACCCGAGCCGATACGACAAACCCGTTCGCAGGACAAGGACACGCAGAGCCTGTCTCTTAAGGCCAAACATTTAAGGGATTTCCGGAAGTATAACCCTCACCCCTTTAATGGATCGTTAGGAGACCCCACCAAGGCAGAACTGTGGTTGTCATCCATTGAGATAATTTTCTGTTTTATGAGGTGCCCGGAAGAGCACAAACTACAATGCGCCGTCTTCATGCTGACTGGTAATGCGGCAATCTGGTGGCATTCGGCAGAAAAGATAATCGATATTGGAGGTGACCTCGCAACTTGGGAACAGTTCAAGGAACGTTTTTATGAGAAGTACTTTTCGGCCAACACCCGATACAATAAGTAGGCAGAATTCTTGAACCTGAAACAAGAATTTGATAAGCTGTCTTAGTTTGTTCCTGAGCTAGTGGCCACTGAGGCAGCGAGGACCGAGAGATTTATCCAGGGCCTGAGGAGTGGGTTGTAAGGGATGATGCATGCCTTGGATCTCAAGACATATGCCACGGCACTACGAGCCGCTATGAGGATTGATGCCGACTCCTAGGGGGGAGAAGAATATAGGAGGTCACTCGAGATTGGGACCTCCACATGGCAGAAAAGAAAGGCTGAGCATAGGACTCTTGAACATCAGCAGAGGGGTTAGAACACAGTGCATGCTCCACATCAGTGAGGACAATAGAGTACCCAGGCTAGGAATGGCAGGAGGATAGACCGATATGCACCACTTGCAGTAAGCAACACTGGGGACATTGTTTAGGCGGCTCTAGGAATTGTTTCCGATGTGGCCAAAAGGGACATATGGCAGATAGATGCCCAAGGAAGAATGCGCCTGAGCACAGGTTCCAGCCTGTAGGATCGTTCCAGGGAGGCCCAAACTACCAGCAACAGCAGGGAAAGGTATTTTCTACCATTCGGCATGAGGCCGAGAAGTCAGGCACCGTGGTGATAGGTACACTTCCCATTTTGGGACACTATGCTCTTGTTTTATTTGACTCTGGTTCTTCGCACTCGTTTATATCTGCTGTATTTGTGAGACACACCATGTTAGACTCAGAACTGTTTCCATTTTCATTGTCTATTTCCACTCCATCGAGAGAGATCATGTTAGCTACAGAAAAGATAAAAGCATATCAGGTAGAGGTAGCCAACCGCGCATTAGATATAACCCTGATAATTTTAGATATGCGCGATTTTGATGTTATATTAAACATGGATTGGTTAGCTGCTAACCATGCCAGCATAGATTGCTCTCGTAAGGAGGTTATCTTTAACCTTCCTACAGGAGCCAGTTTAAAGTTTAAAGGGGTTGGGACCGTAGTCCTACCCAAGGTGATATCCACATTGAAGGCCAATAGGGTATTCGACCAAGGAGCCTAGGGCTTTATGGCCAGTGTGGTAGACACCAAGGAGAATGAAGTTACCTTGACTTCAGAGCCAACAGTGAGGAATTTTCCAGATGTGTTTCCAGAAGACCTTCCCGGATTCCCCCCACAACGGGAGATAGATTTTTCCATTGAATTGAAGCCAAGCACAACCCTTATTTCGAGGGCTCTGTATAGGATGGCCCCGACAGAGTTGAAGGAACTGAAAGTCCAATTGTAGGAGTTGTTGGACAAGGGTTTCATTCGCCCTAGTGTGTCACCATGGGGTACACCCGTTTTGTTTGTGAAAAAGAAGGATGGATCGTTACGTCTATGCATTGACTACAGAGAGTTGAACAAGGTGACCGTCAAGAACAAATATCCCCTTCCCAGGATCGATGATTTGTTTGACCAGTTACAGGGAGCTACGGTATTCTCTAAGATTGACCTCCGGTTAGGGTACCACCAGCTGAGGATAAAGGACAGTGACATACCCAAGACAGCCTTCCGTTCAAGGTATGGACATTATGAGTTCATAGTGATGTCATTCGGCCTAACGAATACACCAATAGTGTTCATAGATATGATGAATAGGGTGTTCAAGGAATTCCTTGACACCTTCATGATTGTTTTTATTGATGATAGTTTGATTTATTCCAAGATAGAGGCCGAGCATGGGGAGTATTTGCAGAAAGTTTTGGAGACATTGAAAGCCAATAAGCTATATGCTAAGTTTTCAAAATGTGAATTTTGGTTGAAGCAGATGTCCTTTCTGAGGCATGTGGTATCCAAGGAAGGTGTCTTAGTGGATCCTGCAAAGGTAGAGATAGTTACGAGATGGGCTCGTCCAACCACGGTCAGTGAGGTGCGCAGCTTTCTGAGGTTAGCAGGCTATTACAGATGGTTCGTGAAGGATTTCTCTCGCATAGCCGCCCCATTAACTCAATTGACCCGGAAGGGGGAAACATTTATTTGGAATGAGGCTTGTGAAAGCAGTTTCCAGGACCCCAAGCAAAGGGTGGTTTCAGCACCAGTTTTCATAGTACTGGACGGATCAGGTTGTTTCGTCATTTTTCAGTGATGCATCTAAGAAAGGGTTGGGATGCGTATTGATGCAGCAGGGTAGAATAGTTGCTTACGCTTCACGTCAGCTGAAGAAGCACGAACAGAATTATCCCACGCATGACTTGGAGTTAGCAACGGTGGTTTTTGCTCTTAAGATCTGGAGACATTACTTGTATGGAGAAAAGATACAAATCTTCACCGACCACAAGAGTTTGAAGTACTTTTTCACTTAGAAAGAGCTAAACATGAGGCAAAGAAGGTGGTTGGAACTAGTAAAGGATTATGACTGTGAAATTTTGTACCACCTGAGGAAAGCAAACGTAGTGGCAGATGCTTTAAGCAGAAAGGTGGCCCATTCCGCAGCTCTCATTACCGGACAGACTCACCTATGCAGGGAACTGGAGAGGGCAGAGATTGCAGTAGTTGTGGGGAAGGTCGCGGCACAGTTAGCACAATTGTCGGTGCAACCAAGCCTAAGGCAAAAGATTATTGATGTGCAGCGAGACAACCCTTATTTGGAGGAGAGAGTTTGTAGAGTGGAGTCAGGCCAGGATAGCGAATTCTCTGTGTCAACAGAAGGTGGCCTCCTTTATTAGGGGCGTCTGTGCGTGCCGGTGATTAGTGACATTAAGGATGAGCTGTTGTCAGAGGCTCATAGTTCCCTATTCTCGGTCCACCCCAGCAGCACCAAGATATACTAGGATCTGAAACGTTACTATTGGTGGAATGATATGAAAAGAGAGGTTGTGGAGTTCGCCAGTAAGTGTTTGGTGTGCCAGCAGGTGAAAGCCCCGAGGCAGAGGCCAGCAGGCTTGTTACAACCATTAAATGTACCAGAATGGAAGTGGGAGCATGTGTCTATGGACTTCATCGTGGGGTTGCCTTGGATAGTTAAAGGTTTCACTGTGATATGGGTCATTGTAGACAGACTTATGAAGCTAGCAAATTTCATACCTGGAAAGTCCACATTTTCAGTGAATAAGTGGGCACAAATATACATGAAGGAAGTGGTAAGATTGCATGGAGTACCCGTGTCCATTGTGTTGGACAGAGACCCTCGTTTCATGTCTAACTTCTGGAAGAGTCTCTAGGCGGCATTGGGGACCCGGTTAAACTTTAGTACAGTGTTCCACCCTTAGACTGATGGGCAGACAGAGAGATTGAATCAGATATTGGAAGACATGTTGCGTGCCTGTGCCATAGAGTTTTCCGGAAGCTGGGATTCTCACTTGCACTTAATGGAGTTTGCGTACAATAACAGCTACCAATCCACTATTGGGATGTCACTCTTTCAGGCCCTATATGGGAAGAGTTGCAGGTCCCCTATGTGATGGGATGAGATAGAAGAGAGGAGATTGTTAGGACCTGAATTGATGCAGACCACAAATGAGGCCATACAGAAGATCAGGGCTCGTATGCAGAAAGCCCAGAGTAGACAGAAGAGCTATGTCGATGTAAGATGTAAGGACCTGGAATTTGAGACTAGGGTGAAAGTATTCTTAAAGGTGGCACCCATGAAAGGTATTCTGAGGTTTGGCAGGAAAGGAAAGTTGAGTCCGAGATTCATTGGACCTTTCGAGGTCCTGGAACGAGTTGGCCCTGTAGCTTACTGTTTGGCCTTGCCCCTAGCATTATCTTCAGTTCATAATGTCTTCCATGTTTCGATGCTAAGGAAGTATGTGGCAGACCCATCCCATGTAGTTGACTACGAGCCCTTACAGTTGAATGATAACTTGAGCTACGAGGAGAAGCTCGTAGAGATTCTTGCCAGAGAAGTAAAGACATTGCGCCATTGCGAAATTGCTTTTGTGAAAGTTCTATGGTAGAACCACCAGTTCAGGTAAGCCATCTGGTAGCGAGAGGATGAGATGAAGGCCCAGTACTCGGAGCTTTTTCAAGGATGAACTTTCGAGGACGAAAGTTCTTTGAGGGGGGGAGAATGTAACATCCCACAACTTTTTATTTATTTATTAATAATGTAAAACTATTCCTTTTTCAGTAATTGTCCTTAGTTGAAGGGCATGTTTGAAATTTTGAATTTAAAGTATAAGTGCGAGGATTTAAGTGTTGTCGTGGAAATTATTCAAGAATTATTCAATTTAAAAAGTTATGGCAGGAATTAATTATTTTTGGAAAAAGGAAAGGAATTAAATAGTATAAAGTGGGTTAAGGAAAGGATTTAATTAGAGTTATACTATTTTCCTTTTATTATTATTATTTTTTATTATTAGTAGTAGTAGTAGTAGTATTTTTTTTAAATAAAAAGAACCCCCCCTCCGTTTTCTACTTCCTTGTCGTCTTCACGACAACCATCGTGCCTCTCAGTCATCCAATCGCCGTCGTTCGTGGGTTCTGGCTGGCCAGATCCCACGGTTAGACACACTGCCAGTCGTCCAGCTCTCTAGTCGCACCTTCCTTGTCGTCTTTACGCCGACCGCCACTCCTCTCGCCATCGATCGCACCACTGTCCAGCCCCAGCGTGCCATTTTCGCCCAGGTTCGAGCCTTGCCACCAGATCTGTGTGTCCGCCGCCCTGCTGTCGCCCCCTGTTCATCGTCTGCCACTGTCGTCATCTTTGGTTTTCGCCGGATCTGGCAGTTTTAGGTAGGTCCTTTTGTGAAGTTTTGGGTAGAAGTTTGGGCCCATTAAGTTTGGAATGAAGGTTGACTTATTCGAATTATTTTTGGCTTTAGATTTGAATCTAGGAAACTGTTGGAGTGGCTGTCCAGCGGGTTCGAGTTTGTTCGACAAGAGTTTTGGTAAGAATTATGGTCCTTATTGTTGGTTTATGGGCACGCTTTGATTACTGAATTAAGTTGACTTGTATCTTTAAGGTTCCAAGTTGTTCTCCATTGGGAGATAAAATCTGTTGGAAGAAGTTTTTAGAGTGGTTGTTAATCAAGTTCCTTGGGGTCGTTTCTTCAAATCGAGGTCATCGTTTGGTTGTCGGAGTTTATCTGTGGAATTTCGATTAAGGTAAGTAATCTTACCATTGGAACTACCCACGAGCCAGGTTTTTTTTTTATTTGTATGCTCACGTGATAAGTGTAAGTTATAGTAAATATTAGCATGTTGACTGATAGTATGACCTGAATCAAGTATGTTTGGCACGGGTTCTGTTTTGTTTAAAGATACACCTAGGTACTCGATCGTTAGTATGTGATGGTATGTGGTTTCATATGTTGATATCTGATCTACTGGTATTGGGGCATACTTGCATGCTGTTGAATTATGATGTAAGGTATACATGAATGTAGTATGATATGTTGTTAATAATCATGTGTATGTGATGGAGCCATAGTATCAAGGATTCTTATGTATGTTATAGAATTATACAATGTTGATTCTTAGAACGTTGAGACTGTGTGAATATCCTCATTGATTAGTTAGATGCTCACCAGTTTGTGTTTCCTTCGGGATTCACCAGTTTGTGTTTCCTTCGGGATTCATCAATTTTTTGTTTCCTTCGGGATTCACCAGTTTGTGTTTCCTTCGGGATTCACTAGTTTTGTGTTTCCTTCGGGACTCACCAGTTTTGTGTTTCCTTTGGGATTCACCAGTTTTGTGATTCCTTCGGGATTCACCAGTTTTGTGTTTCCTTCGGGATTCACCAGTTTTGTGTTTCCTTCGGGATTCACCAGTTTTGTGTTTCCTTTGGGACTCACCAGTTTTGTGTTTCCTTCGGGATTCACCAGTTTGTGATTTCTTCGGGATTCACCAGTTTGTGATTTCTTCGGGATTCACCAGTTTTGTGTTTCCTTCGGGATTTACCAGTTTGTGTTTCCTTCGGGATTCACCAGTTTGTGTTTCCTTTGGGATTCACCAGCTTTGTGTTTCCTTCGGGATTCACCAGCTTGTGTTTTTTTCGGGATTCACTAGTTTTTTGTTTCCTTCGGGACTCACTAGTTTTGTATTTCCTTCGGGACTCACCAGTTTGTGATTCCTTCGGGATTCACCAGTTTTGTGTTTCCTTTTGGATTCACCAGTTTGTGTTTCCTTCGGGATTCACCAATTTGTGTTCCCTTCGGGGTTCACCAGTTTTGTAGTCAAACTTAACTACAATAGAATAGGACTTAGTCTCTCGTTTGTTCCATTTGTTTATGTGCCATAGGTGGGTATCTAGAGGACATAGATGCCTAGTCTGACCCCAGTGATGGGGTTACTTACTGGGTATTTCGTGCTCATTCTTTCCTATGTTGATGTTTCAGGTAAGGGTAGAGATGTACCGGCGATGGCTCTGTGGAATTCGTGACCGTGCCACTGGGACTAGTTTTTACGCTTCCGCATCATGACATCTAGAGTCCTTATTTTTTCCTTAACGTTTAGTTTTATTGTTTTAAACTTATTATTAAGGATTACTTCTTTTATATACTTTTAATAGTCTTTACGAATTATGGGTACCCTATTATTGTTTTAACAATTGCATTTAATAAATGTCTTTTGAACTTCTCTTGTTTAATTAACATTTATTTCGACATAACTGAGCGTCATTTTAAATTCTATACATGTATTTATTTTAGTAACGACCTAACCTAAGTCCTAGGGGGTCGGGTCGTTACATAAGAAGTCAAAGGTAACTACAGGGGTAAAACGATAGCTTGACCCAGCTGTAGTTATGAGCAATTTTTGAAAGGTCAACTCACTATTGATTGGTTACATCCATGGATACAAAAATATATCTACAATTCGAATTGTGCAACTATTGGTCTTTAGTGGAGTGAACGATTGTTAATGAAGATTGATTAATTTAATTAAAGAGTTTAATTAATTAATCTCATATCATTGGAACTTCAAATCTGTAGGTTCAAAAGATCCCATTGTTAGCTAACTAAAGGATAGATAAGAGGAATTATGTGAACTGTTCATATCAATTGATGGAATAACATATTAATGAGATAAATATGATTGATTAATTATAGAAGTGATCTATAATTAAGAGAGAAATATTTCAATAAGATTCAAATATTAAATTCTTATGAATTAGATTCATGAAAAACTAATTAATTAATTTTGAGAAGTGAAGGCAAATAAACATGTGAGGTTTATTTATTAATTAATTAACTGTATATATTAAATTGGATTTAATATAAATGGTTATTTCATTGGTATGTCAATCAATTGAATAAATGTTGTTTAATTAATTGAGCTTAAAGGTATATTAGAAAAGACTTGGAGAAAGAGTAAACCCTTTTCCATATAAATATCCCTTTATGTCCAATTTAGGGGATGAAATTTCATTGTGAAAAATCCTGGCCTTCGATCTAGATTTTCTCTCAACCATTCTCTATTATTCTTCCTCTTCCAAGGTGATAAAGACCATTTTTCTATCTTGGATTCCTAGAGAATAACAAGGTTGCACTTGCGGTGGTGCCCCTTGTTCGTTGAAGAAATGTTCATGAGAAGACGGAGAGGAAAACGTGAAGCATTCGAGATTCAACAAAGGCTTGTTGTTTTATCATTTTGTTTCTTAAGCATGCTTCCTATAAGGTTTATCCATTATTATTTCTATTTTCTTTGCTATTTTTTTTTTCTTAAAAACTAAAAAACAAAATATAAGGCGATCTCACGCTTCCATGGGAATTCGATTCCCTTCAATTGGTATCAGAGCTAATTCTTGCAATTTTGATTTTTAATTTTTAGAAACAAAAAATAGAAAACATGATGGGTGCTTTTGAACTATTTTCATGAGATGAATACATTAAATTTCATTTGAATATTTTTTAGCTCAAAGATGTTTTCGATATTTAGCACATAGACTCCTCTTCCTTGATTTGATCATGTAAGGGCCTTTTTTATATATATATTTTTACTATAAATCAAGTCTGTAAGTCCGTGCTGTTTGTGAAAGAAATTTTCTATGAAAAGAACCCGGAAAAATAAAGACAAAACAAGAAGAAACAGAGAGAAACTATGCAGTAAAGTTCAATTTTTCAGAGACAACTTTTACAAGTTTGTCGATAGCCAGAGTTCTAACCGTTGGATCGTGTTGAAATTTGGTTGGTATGTTCAAGACACCTAGGGTCTCATTTGAACGGTTGGATCTCCGTTTTGAGCTCTGGTTTATCTGTTGTTGCCACCAAACAAAAGAAGCTTTTTTTAAAAAAAAAATATTTATATATATATGTTCTCTTTTAGAATTTTCTAAATTCTAGGGTGCCAAATTGGTCTATTAATGCCTTTTATATAATTAAATGTGTATGAGATGTATGTTTAAATTATATGTTTTAGTTATATGCATAATGTATGTCATATAGTTTAAAATTCCACCTTAGGATAAATATGTCTCATGCATCCTTTTAATGTAAGTGTTATATTATAGTTGCATGATTAATTAAGCATGTTCATACATCATACTACAATATAATTGCTATATAATATGATAGCATGTGAATTGATTTTATTAGTGACACTATAATTGTTATAATGTTTAATAAAAATGAAAATGAAATTTGCATTGAGCATGACATTACTTAGATTAATATAAATGTTATATTTAATCAATGTCACAAAATGAAAATTTATTGATTTTATTTTTCATTATTTTATAATGGTTATAAGTATAATGAAATTAAAATTAAAATCTATAATCAAGAGTTGTATGCAAACATAGGCCCGAATTAATTTTAAATAGTTTAAAATTAATTCATCTAGACTGATGTTAAACGTATTTCTAATGAGATTAGAAATAAGTCAATCTTTTAATTCGCTTTAATAAGATTAAGATGAACTCATTAAAAGATTAAATTTATAAAATACTTGCTCATGAGAGACCTTTTTCTTAGGAATATTCTGTCTAGGAGGGGATATTTAAGCTGACGAAAACGGAACACCTCCACCTGGAAACTGACCTAAAAGGTGAATTGGGCAAATATTTTATAGGCATGCAATAAGTGATTGGTTTTGTTAAGGAGTTTAATAAATGAAATCACATATTATCAAAATAATCAGTATAAGTGTTGTATTTAGCAAATTAACAAGGACTTAGTTAAAATAAATTAGTCGAATTTTACTAAGATAATAAACCTATCTTTTGTAAAATACTTAGTGGAAGGAAAAAAAAATATATGATATGTCATTTTTCCACTCACATTCTCCCTAAAAGTTCACAGAGATTCATGCTCGGCCTCATGGTGTCCTGAACGCACTGTAAACCCCTAAACCTACTTTACTAGCTATCTATGTATAAGTCCTCCTAATTATGTGTTTAATTATCCTAATTATGTGTTTTAATTCTTGTAAACATGTAGTTATAATAGTTGTAGTAGTTAAATGATATGGAAGGTATAAGGAGTATGCAAGTGAAGGTAGAGATGAGGAAAAAATTCTAAGTCTTGAAGAGAGTGCTCTCAGGTAATAAAGGCAACCAACATTTAGAGAAATTTGGGAATGTTAAGGCAAATGAAGTAGGTGTGATGCCAGGTTGAAAGGGAAGTAGGAATTTTCTTAAGTGTTAGGAATTGTGCTTTTGGGTGAGATGAGAAAACTAACACTTGGATGTGTGGGACGCATGACTTCCTATAGGCTCAAGGGTCCAAGCTAAGAAATTGTCTAACAGATTGCATGCATCAACGACCTTTTGGAGGTTAGTAAAGGCTTTAAATGGTTAGTGTGCGGGCAGTTGAATCTTCCTAGGTGAAAGTATGGTAAGCGTGGAGTGGTGGCTGAGGATTATTAGAGGTTAAGAGGGCATTGGTGAGAGGCATGCCTAAGCACGAGCGTCTAAGACAAGCTAATGTATAATGGTGTTGACATTCAACATGCAGAAACAATTAGGATCTTAAGCACTCTAACTACATTAATTTTAGATTCAAAGCATGCTTGTTCATTTTTCCATAAAATAAGGTTTCAGAAACAATATGAAGAATCCTAAAATCTAGCAACTCTTTGGCTCGAAATTGATCACGAACTTGTTGTAGACTATCACAAGATCTTCCTACTATTCTCTTGGCCCTTAGACTGGATGGTGGAATCTAAAATGAAGTTGAATTAAGGAAATTTTTAGGTGAAAAACAATTTTGGTCAAGCAAGAATGACAACCCTTTTCTCATTTCAGAACTCAGCTTGCATGAACGAATTCCAGCTGGAAAATCTTCTTTATTTAAAGAATTTTATCATGTAATCAAATTGCATTTAAGCTTGACAACAAAACACAACAAAATTGAGGGGATTTTGTGGTGTCTCAAATGGGAGAAACTGTAACATCCGGATCCTTATACATTATGATCCGATCGCTACGACATGCATACTTAGACTTTTCTATCATGAGATGAGTTCTGGTGAAAATTTCAAAGAACATATCTAAATTTTATTAATTAGATAGAAAAACTATATAAAAAGTTTATTTATCAAAATACCAGGATCCATAAAACATTAACGTGGTGGTACAAAATGCATATGCCTATAATAGTGAGTTTGATGGTTAGCCATTTGAGCGACGTCCAATTCTGCCATCTACGCTATGTTCTTACCTACAAAGTTTGTAAAAATATAGGATGAGTATATAATATACCCAGTAAGTAGTTCTCACGTAGGGTAGTGATCAAATGCACAATCACAAGCAACATGTCATGAAAACATATGGTTGGGACTGAAAACATATAATAACATGTGGTGGTCGGTTATGCTTCCAACATAAATCTCTCCGCCCTGATAGGAAGATGAGGACCCAAGCGGAAACTAACCCATCTGATGATTAGCGGGTCATGCAGTCAGTACGGCCAAAGTCACATCCAACATCAACCATTAGCATAAATGTAATATTGGACTAGAGGGGTGCAACCATACATACCCTGCTAGTCGCTAGCATAAACATAACGTAAGATTAGGCCTGGAGGGGTGCAACCATACATGCCCTGCCAACCCTGGAAGCATAAATTTCTCTGCCCTGATAGGAAGATGAGGACTTAAGTGGAAACTAACCCATCTGATGATTAGCGGGTCATGCAGTCAGTAGAGCCAGAGTCGCATCCAACATCAACCATTAACATAAACGTAAGATTAGACTGGAAGTATAACTTACACCTAATTAAAACTTGATTTTAACGTAATCGTGAACAAACATAATGCATGGGGTCCCTTGTAGAGAAACGTGTTCTAAACATGTAATGCAATATAACAATTAACATAACCATGCAACATAATAAAGGTACACTACCATAGAACACTTAAAGAGAGGGTGAGATAAACTACTTACTGTGATCTAGTTATTCCTTATTATTCTTTATGATTTGATCAGTAGAGCTTTCTCTTTTTAAACTAGAAGGAAATTTGGGCAGCACCTTACCCGAGCTTTTCTCTTTTAGCCTCACAGAACTTCCTCACTCACACTTACTTTTTCACACGATTCTTTGTTACTGAGATTTGTTTTGAGAATGAGTTAAATCTTCGGTAAAGGGTCCTATTTATAGTAGTTTTCAGCTCTTCTCAGTCTGACAAATCATCCTACAGGTGGCTTCTTTAAAATTACTTAGGGTTTAAGGATTCCTCTCAATAAGACATCTAATCTTGGCTAACGTTTGCCCTTACGTCATCATTCTTTGTTTGTATTCAATTTTTGGTTTTTCTATGTATAATCTATAAGATTGTGGCCAAATTCAACGCATAATCCATGCTTCTGTCCAAATCTCGCCCTCTTTGTTCTCAGAATCTCGCTTTCTTCTGCTTTCTCGCCGGTTTGGCTCTCGTGACTCTCGCTCTCGCTCTCACTCTCGCTCCCGCTCTCGCTCTCTCTAATTTTCTCTCCAATCTCGTTAGTTTCACGCGTGGTTGCCTTCACTGTTTGTTGATTCCACTTCCTCTTTTTAACTCTTTCAAATTTTAAGAGTATATGGGCAATTAATTCACCTCCAATTCTTCCAATGAGTAGTATCCAAACAAAAGTTATCTACTGCCCATTGTCTCCTGAATTAGCTAGCGTCCAACTTCCAATTAATCCTCCCTGATTCTGCTCCCTTATTCATTATTTTTGGATAATGAATAAATTTCCAATTAATCCAATAAATTTCCAATTTCCAATTATTCATTAATTTTTTTTCCTTCTAAATTTCCACCCCTTTAAATAAAATTTCGTCCTGCTTAATATTTGACATTTAATTTCCTTCATGCGTACAAATCTGGGTTGTTACAGAAACCCACTAAATACATATTTCATCTGTAGTTGAATTTTAATCAAAATTCAATTTTTCAATTTTGAAATCTAATTTCAAATTTTAAAATGAAAAAATATTTTATAAAATATTAATTCAATAGTTAACATTTAAATAATTAATCAATTTTAAATCAAATTGATTCTTATATTTATTTTTAAATAAATTTAATTCTAAAATTAAACAATTTTAATTAAATTAATTAACTTAATATAAAATATTAAATTAATAAAACACCAATTCTTAACATGAATCCCTATTCATATTTTTAATATTTAAATAATATTTAAATATTTTCATTTCTCAAATTCATTTAATTCGACAATTAAACGTTTAACTATATCATATATAATTGATAATATAATATGAATTTGAACATGTCAAATTCTCTCAACACATTATTCTAAGGTTTAATTCATTTACAAGCTAGTAAAGAGACCTTATGGACCTACAAATCATGAGCTCCAACGATCTGAGATTAATTGGTTAAAGTCTCTTAATCGAATCAACCAACATTTATTAATTATTAGGTCACTCCACTAAAGCCTGGTAGATGCACTCTCCTTACTGTATATATATTTTTGTCCATTTGATTTAACCATGATCAATAAGTCGATCTTCCACAGGTTGTTCGTATTTATAGTCGGGTCAAAATTAAAATCTTACACATGTAATATATCTTGCTTCTTAAGTCTCCACTGATCCACTAATGACCAATTAGTTTATAGTCCTACCAATAAACTAAGTCTCTCTTAGTCATAGAGAGGGTGAGGCCCCTTGTTCAAGACTAGAAGTTAGTACTTAAGGGAATAACTTTATCTGCTAACCCTAAAATGGGTAGGAGTGAATTTCGTCTTGTACGACTATGCCCAACTATCTACCTAGTCTTACCATTAAAATAGAAGGCTTATTGAGCGGCGATGTTGAACCGCTCTCACCCATTCAAATTAAAGGATAAATCCTGAATAAACAGGAATTTATAGTTAGCACAAGATTGAGATCGAGTTACCTTATGTCATCGAGTTGAAATAGTCAGTTTTAACAATAAACAACGTTATAAAGAAAAGTGACTATTTTGTGGTCCGGTCTTATGAAAACATCTTTTACGTAGGATGTCCCCACTCACATGTCTCCACATGAATGATTTCGGGATCATATCGTTTGCATCAATACAAAGCGGACCGCGTCCATACCGTCCCTAGGATAAGGTACCCATATCCTTATACTTATAGACTATCTTGGTTGTATACTCAAACCTGATCCTCTTTTATGTCTCCACATAAAGTTTAAGTATTCATGTTATAGGCAGGGGTTCGTTAGTTTATTAGACTTAGGCTTTACAAGTGCAATTTACATGTTCAATAACAACTTTATTGAATAAACCTTAATAACTACTTTATTGCAAAAGAATATATTTAAAGATTACAAATTGCAAATTTTAGGGCATATAACCTAACAATGTATGCGTTGGCTAGCAATGTAATGAGCAAGGGTGTGCGATGTTAGCTGAGGAATGCATCAGCCAAGAAGGAAGGCTAGCTTGGACGTAGCTTGGGCGTTGGTGAAAAACTTAAGCACCTAGCTTAATTACACAATTAGTGGACTAAGTGGCGTGCTTAAAGACCATAAGTAGGGTTAGTGCGCCAGTTTTCATCCTGAGAAAGTTATTTTTTAAGGAACTCGTATTGAAAAGATCCTTGAGTGGAAGCGGATCGTCCAAATTCCATTAATTATCGAATATGTAATTTACAGTAAACATACAAGATATGCATTTCAAATAAATTATAGCATGCTTTTACAAGAAATAAAGGGTTCAAGATATATTACCCTTCAAGAACCTTTCTTCATGTAAAACTCCCTCGAACATTCACGAGCCTTGAATAGACACAGCAACTCTTGATGACCTTCTTCAAGATATCTTGAACAGTAACAGGCACACTACCACAATAAACCTTTGGTATTCTCAGGGTGAGAATCCAGGAGTAGTGGGCTCTGACTATTTTGGTTTGGAGGGATGGTTGAGTGTGGAGGAAGAAGATTGAGGAACACACAGAATTTTTCTGCAACTCTCTACCATTTTGCAATCTAAAAAATGTTAGTTGTCGAGAAAGAAGAGAAAATCAATTTTCTTTTATTCCTCTTGCCACAAAAACAATAACCACCCACTAAGGTGGTTGGAGAGAAAAGAGGGAAGTCATTATTCAAATAATAATATAATGATATAAATAAATATGAGAGGGAAGTCATTATTCAAATAATAATAAAATGATATAAATAAATATGATAACTAACTTATCATATTATATTTATATTAAATTATATATTATATCAAATATAACCTGTAGTTTTAATATTGTATTACATACAATATAAACTATAGTTTCTTTTCTCTATTTTATGAAATTTAATATAAATCATATTTATATTAAATTTAACAACTATGAATCACATTTACAGAAAATATATTAATTTATTTACTCTCATTAAACTATAATGTATCAAATACATTATGACAATTATGTCATATATAATTGAAATAATTTAATTATATCATATATAATTAAATCCCTCTTATTATTTGAACAATTCAAATTAACCCAAAAACTATTTCTCAACTAAATCCTTTTGAGTTACCAAAGGGACCTTATGGACTTGTAACTTGAAACTCCAACGGTACATGAATAATTAATTAAACTCTTTAATTACATTAATCATCATCTGTTAACTGTCGGGCACTCTACTAAAGACCGACAACTGCACTCTTCGCACTATAGATATATTTCTGTTTCCGTTAGATATAACCAATCAATAATACGATGACCCTTCACAAATTGCTCGTAAGTACAGCTAGGCCAAATTACCGTTTTGTCTCTGTAGTTACATCTAACTCCTTAATTACCACTAATTCCTCTAATGAACAATAGATCATAGTCCTACTATGTCTAAACCCCTCTCGAGCCAGGAGAGGGTGTAGCACCAGATTGTTCAAGACCCGGAATCAGCCCTTATGGGAGCAATTTATCTACTTACTCTTGCTTCAAGGAATGAGTGAATTCCATCTTGTGTAGTTGTGTTCCTAGCTCCCCAAATAGACGAATCCCCAAAATGGTAAACTTGTTGAGTTGGCGACTGGCCACTTTCACTCATACAAATTAAAGGACCGCCCTATAGACAGAAGTTTGCAACTCACTCAGGATTCAGGTCATATTACCTATGGTCATCCTGGTGAAATGTAAGTCTCTATTTGAACGACGTTATATAATGAGACTAAACATTTCGTGGTCCGGTCTTATATAAACTTCTTTTTATAGAATATCCCCGCTCGCATGTCTAATGCATGAATGATCAGGATCATATCATTTATAGTACTTTACAACAATTCTAACACCTACAAAGCAGGTCATACTTGTAGTGTCACCGGGATAAGGTACCAAGCTTTATCCATCTACTACAGACCATTTAGGTTATCACTTAAAGATGATCCACCTGTATATCTCCACATACATGTTTAAGTTACAACGATAACCTTGGATGTTAGTTTATTAGTTTGTGGTTAATACAACTAAAATATCACATATTTTATAGACAAAGTGAATAAAATATCGTATATTATTAATCAAATAAAACTTTGTTTACTCAATGTTTACAAATTATAGGACCCTACAAGATTTAGGGCATCAACCCCAACAATCTTCCACTTATCCTAAAGCTAGTGGGGTGTACAATATAATGAAATACAAGTACAAAAAACAATAAATTAGGGCATAACACGCCCAGTACAATATCTCCCACTTGCCCTAGTCCAGCCGTGGTCAATTCCATAGACCCATACTCTGCAGGTGACCCTCAAACACTATAGCCGTGAGGGCCTTCGTAAATGAATCAGCAATATTGTGCTCTGAAGTTATCTTTGTGACAATCAAATTCCCTCGATGCACAATCTCTCAGATGAGATGATACTTCCGCTCTATGTGCTTGTCGCGCTTATGACTCCTAGGCTCTTGGGAATAGCCACAAAACCACTATTATCACAATAAAGTGTGATGGACTTTGATATGTCTGGAACAACTTCCAGATTAATCAAGAATTTCCTAAGCCAAACGGCTTCCTGAGCAACTTCATAAGCCGCTACATACTCAGCTTCCATGGTGGAGTCCATGATGCACCCCTGCTTGGTGCTTCGCCATATTACTGCCCACCCCTCCCCCGGTTAAGAGTGAATATTGATCCTGATGTGGATTTTCTAGAATCCCTATCGGTCTAAAAATCAGAGTTCGTGTATCCCATAAGGATCAAATCCTTAGAGCCATACACAATCATGTAGTCCCTAGTTCTCTATAGATACTTGAGGATATTCTTAACGGCTGTCTAGTGATCTAATCCTAGATTAGATTGATATCTACTGACTATCCTCACTACGTAGTAGATGTCAGGTTTAGTACATAACATCACATACATCAAACTGTCGATGGAAGATGCATAAGGGATTCGTCTCATATCCTCAACCTCTTAGGGTGTCTTAGGACATTATTCCTTAGACAAAGTAACTCCATGCCTAAAAGGAAATAGGCCTCTCTTGAAGTCTACATCGAATACTTAACAAGTATCTTGTCAATATATGACGCCCGAGACAGTGCTAACATTTTGTTCTTTTGATCTTAAAAGATCTAAATACCCAAAACAAACTGAGCCCCTCCCCAATCTTTAATTTGAATTCGGTCGCTAGCCAGTCCTTAACCATAGTCAGTAAACCTACATCATTCCCAATGAGAAGGATATCATCTACATACGGAAGGAACTCTTATTCAAGAGTATCTATGAGTGGAAGCAGATCTTTCCAATTCATTGTGACAGATTTTCCACATATATATTCAAACATATAGATATGTATTCACAACACTAAATTACTGGCATGCTTAAAGGATCAATAAATAAGAGACCGAGAGATCATACCAGTTGAAGACTTTTCTACACAGAAAATCTCGCTTTCGTTGAAATGGCAAGCTATTGTTCTGCAACTCTCAATCGTCTACCTCGAATAGTCTCCACACGAACAGAAGGAAATAGGGACGATACCACCACTCGAATCCCTCAGTATTCTCGGAGTGAGAATCCAAAGGGTGGGCTTTGTTCAGATTTGGTAGAGGGGAGGAGGAAGGGAGATCGTATATAACGATCAAGCAAGTGGGAGAAAGACAAGTCTATCGTATAAATAAAATGCTTGATGGTTTAGGTGAAGTATACGATGGTGTAGGAAAAGGTAAGCGATCGTCTATACGATCGTTTAGAAAAACTCGGGCGCTAAATGATCGTTTAGTAAAAGATAAGCGATCGTTTAGTAAATAGCGCGCACGGGTGTAAGCGTTAAGCGATCATTCAGCACTATCGTATAGGTAAGCGATCGTTCAACACTATCGTATAGGCTCTTATTTTACTAAGCGATGACACACTTTAAAACTATGTCCTCTCCAATTCTTAACACACCGTGAGCTATTTAAGCGTCTCAAAGTGATTCTTCATCTTACTCATCTGTTATGAATACAGAAGAGATGCCAGCCAATTATCCCATAACTGTCCAATTAATAGATAATAAATATAATCACATTATATTCATAACCTATGGTTTAATATCATATATTAACCATAGTATTTTTCTTCCACTAGATATAAATCATATTTATATCCAATTTCCACTAAATTAATGTATCTCATACATAAAATTAATTATATCATAAATAATTAACTAGTTCAATTATATCATATATAATCGAACACCCTCTTGTCAATTGAACATTTCAAACTGACCCAAAAACTGATTCTCAACTTGTATCCAAGCTACCAAGGGGACCTTATGGACCTATAACTCAAAGCTCGAACAGTACATGAATAACTGACTAAACTCTTTAACCACGATGTCCACCATCTGTTAACTGTCAGACATTCCACTAAAGAGTGACAGTTGAACTCTTCTTACCATAGATATTTCTATGTCCATTGGATATAACCAATCATCAGTACGTGACCCTTCACAGATGCTCATAAGTACAGCTGGGCCAATTAATCGTTTTGTCTCTGTAGTTACATCTTACTCCTTAAGTACCATTGATCCCTCTAATGAACAATATAACATAGTCCTAATATGTGTGAATACCTCTCGAGCCATAAGAAGGTGTGTGGCACCACATTGTTCAAGCCCCGAGATCAGCCTTAAGGGAGCAATCTATCTACTTACCCCTGCTTCGGGGAAGGAGTAAAGTCCATCTTGTGAAGCTGAGTTCCCAGCTCCCAACTCAGATGAATCCCCAAAGTGGTAGGTTTGAGATGGCGCTCTGGCAACTCGCACTAGTGCAAATCAAAGAACCGCCCTCAATGGTAGGAATTCTTAACTCACTCAGAATTGAGATCATGTTACCTATGGTCATCCTAGTGAAGTGAAATCTCTATCATGAACGGAATTATATGATGAGACGTTAACACTTTGTGGTCGGTCTTATACAAACTCTTTGTATAGGACGTCCCCGCTCGCATGTCCCCTATACGAATGATCTTGATCAAACCATCTGTGGCAAGTCACAAAATTTGTAACTATTCCACAAAGTGGGTCGCGTCCGTAGCGTTACCAAGATAAGGTTTCCCTTCTATATCCATATACTACAGACCATTTTGGTTACACTTAAGACAGGATCCACTTGTATGTCACTACATATATGCTTAAGTAACATAAAGACAACCAGGGATATTAAGTTTATTGGTTTGTGGTAAAGAAAATAAAACATCTAAATGTGCAAAGTCAAGAAGTGAAGTAAATATCATATATTATACTTCACAAGTGTTCATACAAAATGTATTTACAAACTATAGGACACGAGACTTTAAGGCATCAACCCCAACAATCTCTCACTTGTCCTAAAGTGAAGTTAGGTTTACAAAGACAAGTACAAAACAATAAACTAGGTTTAAAAACCCAGTACAATAAAATTTCCCACTTGCCCTAGTTCAACTGCGGATGGCCCCATAGACCCATGCTCTGTAGGTGACCCTCAAACATTGTAGTCGTAAGAGCCTTCGTAAACATATCAGCAACATTTTGCTCCGAGGCGATCTTCGTGATGATCATGTCTCCTCGATGCACTATCTCGCGGATCAAATGATATTTCCGCTCTATGTTTTTGCCGCGCCTGTGACTCCTAGGCTCCTTAGAGTTTGCCACAGCATCACTATTGTCACAATAGAAAGTAATGGGCTAAGACATATCTAGAACAACTTCTAGCTCTGTCAAGAACTTCCTGAGCCAGACGGCCTTCTTAGCAGCTTCACAAGTCGTCGTTACATACTTGGCCTTCATCATGGAGTCAACGATGCACCTCTGCTTAGTGCTCCGCCACACTACAGCTCCTGCATTAAGAGTAAAAACTAACCCTGAAGTGGACTTCCGAGAGTCCGTATCAATCTGAAAGTCAGAATCCATGTATTCAATAAGAAACAAATCCCTAGACCCATACACGAGCATGTATTCCCTCGTTCTTCGAAGATATTTGAGGATGTTCTTACCTACGCTCCAATGACCCTGGCCTAGGTTAAACTCATACCTACTGACTATTCTCATAGCATAACAGATGTCTGGCCTAGTGCAGAGCATCGCATACATCAAACGCCAACGACAAATGCATATGGGACCCATCTCATCTTCTCAACCTCTTGAGGCGTCTTAGAACAAATGTCCTTAGACAAAGTGGCTCCATGTCTAAATGGCAGTAAGCCTCTTTTAGAGTCCTGCATCGAGTACTTGAGCAAGATCTTGTCAATATACGATGCCTGAGACAGTGCTAGCACTTTTTTATTTCGATCCCAAAAGATCTGTATACCCAGAACAAACTGAGTCTCTCCCAAATCTTTAATTTGGAATTCGGTCGCTAGCCAGCTTTTAACTGCAGTCAGTAGACCTAATCATTCCCAATGAGTGGTATATCGTCTACATACAACACTAAGAAAACTACTAAACTGTTGACGATCTTCTTATAAACACAAGATTCATCAACATTTTGATCAAAGCCATACGATTTTATCGCAGTATCAAACTGAATCCATGATCGAGACACATGTTTCAACCCATAAATGGACTGATTCAGTTTGCAAACTTTTTGCTCTTGACCTTGGGAATTGAATCCTTCGGGTTGCACCATGTAAATGGTTTCCTTAAGATTGCCATTCAGAAAAGCCGTCTTGACGTCCATTTGCCAAATCTCATAATTCTAATAAGTGGTAATGGACAGGATGCAGATCGACTTTAACATGGCAAGAGGTCAGAAAGTCTCTTCATAGTCGACTCCCTCCACCTGGGTATAACCCTTTGCCACAAGTTGAGCCTTGAAGGTTTGCACCTTCCCATCAACACCTCATTTACGCTTGTAGATCCATTTACAACCTATAGGTCTTACCCCATAAAGCTAATCTACAAGATCCCATACTGAGTTGAAGTACATAGACTCCATCTCGAGATTCATGGATTTGACCCATTCATCCCAGTCAACATCCTCCATTGCCTTTTGATAAGGAATTAGATCCTTATCGTTGCTATCTGCCACCATATCTAGGATTTTCGTGAAACCCAGATAGCGATCAGGAGGGTTTGTAACCCTCCCACTGCGTCGAGGTTCCCTCAACTCTTGAGGTGTAACTGACCTACCAAATGAACTATTCATCAACAACTCTAGCTGACGAAGCAGGTTCTTCAAATACTCTTGTTGAAGTTTTAGTAGTTTCATTGGAAAGCTCAACTTTAATACGTGGACTGTGCTTCCTGATATGATCCTCCTTCAGGAAAGTAGGTTCGTGGAAACAAACACCCTGCTTTTGGACAGTTAATAAAAGTAATCCCCCCGTGTACCTACAAAGAGGCACAACCTCGACCATGATTCCAACTTCTTGGGATTTACCTCAAGCACATATGCTGGCCAACCTCATATGTGGAAGTGAAATAAGCTTTACGCCCATTCCACAACTCCAGAATTGTTCTTGCAACACTCTTAGAAGGAACACAATTGAGTATGTATACCACAGTCTCCACTGCGAAACCCCAAAACGAGTCTGGTAAGGAAGCGTAACTCATCATAGAACGAACCATGTCCAATAAGGTTCTATTTCTCCTCTCCGCTACACCATTCTGCGGAGGTGTATCCGATGCTGAGAGTTGGGAAACGATTCCATGTCCTATCAAATAGTCCTAGAACTCAAAATCCAAAAACTATCCACCTCGATCTGATCGAAGTGTTTTAATCCATCTATCCAAAGCATTCTCAACTTCATCTTTGAATACTTTAAACTTTTCAAAAGATTTAGACTTTCGTCACATCAGATAAACATACCCATATCTAGAATAATCATTAGTAAAATGGATAAAGTACTCATAGTCTCCTTGAGCTTGCACATTCATAGGACAACAAAGGTCAGAATGTACTAATTTTAGAGGCTCTTTGGCTCGATAAACTTTTCCAATAAAAAGATCTTTTAGTCATCTTACCCTCAAGGCAAGATTCACACACTGGTAAAGAATTTTCTTCTAACTCACTTAGAAGACCATTCTTCACCAATCTCTTAATCCTATTGAGATTGATGTGCCCTAATCGAAGGGGCCAAATTTGGGCATTTTCTTTTGGAGAAACTCGTTGACGTTTAGATTGAGTTACAACAGATTTAAACATCTCTATGTTATGAAGGGAACTTAAGGTTAACGGTTTTAGCACATACAAGTTATTTTCTAGTTTAGCTGTACAAATTTCAACACCATCCTTATGAATAAACACTTTATTCAATTTAAAAGAAAGAGTGTAATTGCATTGTAACAGACATTTTACAGAAATAAAGTTCCTTCTTAGTTCAGAAATTACAAAGACATCTTTTTATATAAGAGACTTATTCTGTAAAGTTAACTGGATGCCTCCCACTACCACAACTAAAACGATGTGCTCGGTGCCTACTCGCAATGTCATCTCACCAGCCTCCAGCTATCGCCAGGATCTAATCCCCTGAAAAGAAGAACAAACATGATTAGTAGCACCCGAATCAATTATCCAGATAGACTCATCATTCTCCACTAAACAGTTTCTAATACAAATAAATCACCTTTACCTTTGTCTGCTTTGACCTTAGCCTTGGTTGCCTTCCTTTCCTTCAGATAGCAAGGACAATTCCTCTTCCAGTGTCCGTCCTGGTTGTAGTGGAAACATTTTTCTTTTCCAACCAGCTGTGGACGCTTCTTCTGGGCGACAAATGGTAGTTTAGCAGATGTTTTCCCTTTCTTTTACCACCCTTCTTCTTCTTCCCCTTTTCAGAGTTAGAAGTTGAAGGTGCAAACTTCGTTCCTAAAGTCGAACCTTGATGGAACCTTTTAGAAGACGAGACAACATTTGCCTTACCTCTCTTTTTCTCCTTACTTTTCAACAAAGATTGGTAAGTCTGCAACTCATTGAGGAGAGTAGTAAGGGTATAGTCAACTTTATTAAGAATCGTATTGCTAACAAAGTGGAGGAAGTTCTCTGGCAATGAATGTAGGATAATGCTAACATGACTGCCCTCATCCATTCATCTCTGCCACGTTAAAGTGGACCATCATATTTAGCACGTGTTCGCAAAAAGAGATGCCTTCCTCCATTTTGGAGCTGAAGATGTGTTTCAAAGCCTTGTGTTTGAGCTGTCCAGACGGTTGTCCGAACATTCCCCACAGGGACTCCATGATCTCACGTGCTGAGACATGGGATCATGGTTCTTGGCCAACACGTCACTAAGACTAGCCAAGATATAGGTTGGGGCCTTCTCGTTTGCCCATGTCCAACGCCCGTATGCCGCCTGAACATTTCGAGTAGCATTCTTAGGTGGAATAGGAGGACTGTCCTCCGTAAAGATAAACTTCAGATCCTCGATGATGAGTATCGTCGTGAGCATATGTTTCCAACTCGAATAGTTTTGGCCATCCAGTTTGTCGGTGCTAATTAAACTGATAGTGGTTGTAGCCATTTCAAATTGTTGCTGAAAAATGAATAAACTTTTATAAGACTTTGCAAAACCATGTTTTTAATCAATTAGTTTTAGCAAAATAGTTTCCAAGTACCCTAAGTGATAAGACTTCTATTTTGCAATGAGCCCCAGCGAGGCAGGACAAATGTCACTAGTGGGGTGATCAGATGTCCCTTCACTGGGATGAGACATTCTCAACCATTAGGTAGAACCAACTCTTGGAACTGAACCTAACAGCCAACATTTGTTTGATTCAGAACTGTTAACCCTTAACAATTCCACGAAAGTGTAACCCCTCGTTTTCGGCCTCAGAGTCCGCCCTAATGTGCCCACCGTAGGGAAAAAGTATATTAGGACAAGAGACTAAGTAACCTTATCCTCTTACAGGAGATAAAAGAAAGAAACGTGCAAAACAACCATCCTATAGGGGGACACTCCCAAGGTGGCTCGAGGCTATGCATAGGAACATTTTCAAACTAACGAGAGAGGTCGTGGGATATGTTGTCGCACTTCCCACTCCCACTTACTATGAACATCCTCTCCATCCACCTTGATATTGACCTACCCAAACACCATCCTTTATAGGGACACTCCCAGGGTGTCACGAGGCTAAGGATAGATCTCACGGTATGGACAATAAGAGAGAAATGAAAGAGGTTTAAATGAAGCATCAAATACCCTAAGAACCTCTTACTAAATTTTCTACCTAGAGGTTTATAAACCTGGACAATCCGGCTACTGATTATAATCTAAGTCATTTATTAAGTTTGCTCAAAAACAAATTTTGTCTTTGAAATAAAACAAGTTCAAGTAGTCACATTAAACTCTTTAGTGGATTGTCCTTAATGTGCATGCATGCATCAAATCTATCTAATTCACCTTTCCAGGTAGGTTCCTAGGTAGGAGTGTTCCATTGTCGTCACCTTAAATACCCCAGCCTAGACAGAACCCGCCTTAAAAAAATTATCTCTTATAGATAGATTTGCTATACTTTAACCTTTTATTATTTATTTTAGTTCTAATTTCATTTTAAAACCTTTATAAAACAAACACTAAAACATACATTGCCACATGATGAGGTATTTATAACGCTTAATAAATAATGCATACATAAATATAACTCTTATATTATATGATGCATAAGCATGTACTTACGTAATTTAAATCATGCTTCTCTAAATCATAACATTTATAATAAAGAGAAGATGCATGATCAATGCTTGACCTAAGTGGGATTTTCTATATGTTCATACCATATGACATAAAAGAAATATACATTGCATGTATAAAACCATGGATCAATCGACCGAGATGAACCAACACAAAATCTGAAAATTCTAACTATTACATTATTCCACCGAGCAAACTGGTTCATAAGCAAATCGGATCTTGAACCGCTAGGCAAAGCTCCATCGTTTAGTAAACGCCTCTAGGTAAACGATCGTGTAGCGCACACTAGACGATAGTACGAAAGCGAAATGATCGCATAGACGACAACGAGGCCACGAAGCCTGATCGTCTAGGCGATCGCTTAACACGATAAAGGTAAACTATTTACCACGTATCTACTCTGCGATCATATAGTGAGTAACTAAGAAATGAGGCTTGTTAAGCTATACGATCATCTAGTGCATGCGTGTGTTAAATGATGGTTGAGCATCTGATACTTAGCGATCGTTTACCTCATCGTCTACACAACTTGACCAATGTTTGATCGTCTTCTTCCTCGAAGAACAGAAATCCTTGCTCTGAACTTCTTCACAAATGACTAAAGACTCAAACTAACTTTGAAGTTACAGACTCGATAGCAATTAATTGAGCGAAAAAACGCAGGAGCCTTTACAATCAACTGGAGAATTTAACAAACCGAGGTTACATCCCAGAAAACTCCATTAATCCACACATCCACAAATGATTTAACAATTAAAATAGAGAGTAGACATGTTGCACCCACCGAGAACGTAAATGCAATTCTTTTGTAGCAATGAATTGGAATATCAGAAACATGGCTCTGATACCAATTGAAGGAACTCTTATTCAAGAGTACCTATGAGCGGAAGCAGATCTTTCCAATTCATTGTGATAGATTTTCCACATATACATTCAAACATACAAATATGCATTCACAATGAAAAATTACTAGCATGCTTAAAGGATCAATAAATAAGAGACCGAGAGATCATACCAGTTAAAGAATTTTCTACACAGGAAATCTCGCTTTCGCTGGAACGACAAGCTATCGTTTAACAACTCCCAATCTTCTACCTCGAACAGTCTCCACACTGTTGGTATTGGTGTCCTAATTCTCCCGAAGTCTCGTTGTTTGTAATGATACATATTGTTTTATGAATAAAATAACTGTTATTTCATTCTGATATTTACTCATATTCAATAAACAAAGCTCCATGGTTATCTTATGTAAACTTAAGCATGTATATATGATATATAAGTAGATCATGCCTTAAGTGATAACCTAAATAGGTCTATAGTATAAGGATTAAGGTGGGATACTTGATCTTGGTGACAATATGGATACGACCCACTTCGTAGAGGTTTGCAAGTGTTGTAAACAACTACAGATGGTAGATCCTGACCATTCATATGGAGACATGCGAGCTGGGGTGTCCTATACAAAGAGTTTGTATAAGACTGAACCACGAGATGACTAGACTCTATATATAACGTCGTTGATACTAGAGACTTACATCTCACCTAAACAACCATAGGTGACATGACCTCAATCTTGAGTGTTTTGGGAACTCCTGCCTTTGAGGGCGGTCCTTAGATTAGAATGGGTGAGAGTGGCCAGATTGCCAACTCAACATGCCTACCTTTTTAGGGACTTTTCTGATTTGGGAGCTGGGAACTCAATTACGCAAGATGGAATTCACTTCTTCCCCGAAGTAGGGGCAAGTAGATATATTGCTCCCATAAGAGCTGATTTTGGGGCTTGAACATAGCGGCCATAGCTTCTCTTTGGAAGAGAGGACTCAGTCATAGTAGAACTATGACTTTTATTCATTAGAGGGATCATTGGTACTTAAAGAGTTAGATGTAACTACTGGGGCATAACGGTTATTGGACGAGTTGTACTTACGAGCGATATATGAAGGGTTATCACACTGCTAATTGGTTAAGATGGACACATAATATATCTATGGTAAGGAAAGTTCAGCTGTCGATCTTCAATAGAGTGCCTGGTAGTTAATGGATGGTGGATCCTGTGCCTAAAGTGTTTAGTCAGTTATTCACGTACCGTTGGAGCTTCGAGCTACAGGTCCATAAAGTCCCCTTGGTAGCTCAATGAATTCAAGTTGCGGATCAGTTCTTGGTGTTGATTTGAAATGTTCAACTTGACAAGAGGTAATTTGATTATATATGATATAATCGGTATGGTGTATGAGATACATCAAGTGGAGGATTAATATAAATGAGATTTACATTAAGTGCCATGAAATAGAAAAAAAGCTATGGTTTGTATATTTCATGAGATAAAATATTAAAACTATAGGTTATAAATATAGTATGATAAGTTGATTGTCATTTATATTTATAATAATATTAATTATTGGATAATTATCTCTTTTTCTCTAATAACCAATTGAGTGGGAGGTTATTGGATGTTTCATGGTAACTATGAGTTAAAAGAAAAAATGTTTTCCTAATTTTAGTAAGAGTAAGAAAAAGAAAAAAAAAGTAAGAAAAAAATTGCTCACGGAGAAGTTGTCAAGTAAATAAGATTTACTAAGGGACAGCTTGGAGTTAGCTAAACAATCGTGGAGCGTTCTCAGGCGATAGACACTCAGCTAAGCGATGAGCTAAACGATTGCATAGCTTTTGCTAGACAATCGCATAGCTTTTCCTAAACAATTGGGCATCGACCTATGCGATAGGTTCTTCCATCTCCCACTTGCTCAATCGTTTGAACGATTGTGGTTCCTTCGTTTTTCTACCTCAAACCAAGTCCACACAGAGCCCACCCTCTGGATTTTCACACCGAGAATACCAAGGTAACCTTCTTGGTGGTGTCTTAGTCAACTCGGCACTGTCGAGGTTCTAGGGAGGCCGTTCATGGTGTTTGGGGTGTTCGTGACCTTGGTGATCGCTTAGTTCGAGTGCACGGTGTTTATATAGTGTAGCAGTGGTGTTGGACGAGCGTTTGTGTGTTGTTGTGTTCCTGTGATCGAGCGTTCATGATAAAGGAACTCGAAGATGAATCTACAAAAGTGTGTTGATTCTTGTCCTTGATCTTTTCTATAACATGTTGTAATTTCTGTATTTCGCATAACCGTATGTTTCTATTTGTGATTGTAATTGTAATATTCATATACAATTGAAATTTGGAATGATCCTTCCACTGCTCATGGAAATCCTCGTGTTTGATTTCCTTCACACAAGAACAGAACGAAACGGGGATGACACCACCACTCGAAGCCCTCAGTATTCTCAGAGTGAGAATCCAAAGGGTGGGCTTTATTTGGATTTAGCAGAGGGGTGCAGGAAGGGAGATCGTATACAATGATTAACCAGGTGGAAGAAAGACTTGTGTATCATATAGACAAAATGCTTGATCGTTTAGGTGAAGTATACAATCATGTAGGAAAAGGTAAGCGATCATCTATACAATCGTGTAGGAAAAGTTAAGCAATCGTTTATACGACCATTTAGAAAAACTCGGGCACTAAACGATCGTTTAGTAAAAGATAAGCGATAGTTTAGTAAATAGCGTGCACGGGTGTAATCGTTAAGCGATCGTTTAGCACTATCGTATAGGCTCTGATTTTACTAAGCGATGACACACTTCAACACTATATCCTCTTCAATGCTTAACACACCGTGAGCTATTTAAGCGTCTCAAAGTGATTCTTTCATCTTACTCATCCATTATGAAAACATAAGAGATGTCGGCCAATTATCCCATAACTGTCCAATTAATAGATAATAAATATAACCACAATATATTCATAACCTATGGTTTAATATCATATATTAACCATAGTATTTTTCCTCCACTAGATATAAATCATATTTATATCCAATTTCCTCCAAATTAATGTATCTCATACATAAAGTTAATTATATCATATATAATTAACTAGTTCAATTATATCATATATAATCGAACTCCCTTTTGTCAATTTGAACATTTCAAACTCACCCAAAAACTGATTCTCAACTTGTATCCAAGCTACCAAGGGGACCTTATGGACCTATAACTCGAAGCTCCAATGGTACGTGAATAACTGACTAAACTCTTTAGCTACGATATCCACCATTCGTTAACTGTCAGGCATTCCACTAAAGACTGACAACTGAACTCTTCTGACCATAGATATATTTCTATGTCCATTGGATATAACCAATCATCAGTATGATGACCCTTCACAGATGCTCGTAAGTACAACTGGGCCAATTAACCATTTTCCCCCTGTAGTTACATCTTACTCCTTAAGTACCACTGATCCCTCTAATGAATAACACAACATAGTCCTGCTATGTGTGAGCACCTCTCGGGCTATGAGAAGGTGTGTGGTGTCATATCGTTCAAGCCCCGAGATTAGTCCTTAAGGGAGCAATTTTACTTACCCCTACTTCAGGGAAGAAGTGAACTCCATCTTGTGAAGTTGAGTCCCCAGCTCCTAAATTAGACGAATCTTCAAAGTGGTAGGTTTGAATCGATGCTCTAGCTACTCGCACCCACGCAAATCAAAGGACCGCCCTCAATAGCAAGAGTTCTCAACTCACCCAAGATTGAGGTCATGTTACCTATGGTCATCGTAGTGAAATGAAGTCTCTATCATGAACGGAGTTATATGACGAGACGTTATCACTTCGTGGTCAGGTCTTATACAAACTCTTTGTATAGGACGCCCCCGCTTGCATGTTCCCTGCACAAATGATCAAGATCAGACCGTCTGTGACAAATCACAATACTTGTAACTATTCCACAAAGTGAGTCGTGTCTGTAACGTTACCAGGATAAGGTTTCCCTTATATATCCATATACTACAAACAAATTTTATTATTACATAAGACAGAATCCACTTGTATGTAACTACATACATGCTTAAGTTGCATAAAGACAACCAGGGATTTTCAGTTTATTGGTTTGTGGTAAAGCAAATAAACATCTAAATGTGCAAAGTCAAGAAGTGAAGTAAATATCATAAATTATACATCACAAGCGTTCGTACAAAATGTGTTTACAAACTACAAGAAATGAGACTTTAGGGCATCAACCCCAACACATACAACACTAGAAAAACTACTGAACTATTGATGTTCTTCTTGTGGACACAAGACTCATCAATGTTTTGATCGAAGCCATAATATTAGATCGCAGTATCAAACCTTATATTCCAAGATTAAGATGCATGTTTTAGTTTCTAAATGGACTGATTAAGCTTGCATACCATTTGCTTTTAACCTTGGATTCTGAATCCCTCGGGTTGCACCATATAAATGGTCTCCTCAAGATTGACATTCAGAAAAGCAGTCTTGGCATCCATTTTCCATATCTCATAATCATAAGGTGAGGCAATGGATAGGAGGATCCGATAGACTTTAGCATGGCAACAGGCGAGAAAGTCTCCTTATAGTTAACTTCTTCTATTTGGGTATAACCATTTGCCACCAGTCTAGCTTTGAAGGTTTGCACCTTCCCATCAGCATCTCATTTTCTCTTGTAGATCCATTTACAACCTATAGGTTTAACCCCATCAAGTTGATCTACAAGATTCCATACTAAATTGAAGTACATAAACTCCATTTCGAGATCCATGGCTTTGATTCATTCATCTCTGTCAACATCCTCTATTGTCATCTTCAACCTCGCCATCAACTACCATAGCTAGGATTTTAGTTAAACCCATATAGCGAATAGGGGGTTGCATATAGCGAATAGGTGGGTTCGCAACTCTTCTACTATATCGAGATTCCCTTAACACTTGAGGTGGATTTGACCTACTAGATGAACCTACTTCAACAACTCTTATTGAGGTACTAGGCTCTTCAACAACTCTTGTTGAAGATTCAATAGTTTCTTTAGAAATCTCATTCAACACAATTTTACTTCTAGGTTTGTGCTCTCTTATGTGGTCTTCCTCAAGAAAAGTAGCATTTATCGATACAAATACTTTGTTTTCTTTAAGATCAAAGAAATGGCCACCTCTCTTTCCCTTGGGGTAGCCTACAAATAGGCATAACCTTGAACATGGTTCCAATTTCTTAGGATTAGCCTCAAGCACATATGCTGAATAACCCCAGATTCTGAAATGATGTAAACTAGCTTTATGGCCATTCCATAACTCAAAACGTGTTTAGGATATACGATGAAGTCTCCACTACATAACCCCAAAACGAGTCAAGTAAGGAAGCGTAACTCATCATAGACCAAACCATGTCCAACAGGGTTCGATTTCTCCTCTTTGATACACCATTTTGCTGAGGTGTACCAGGTGCTGAGAGTTGGGATACTATTCCATGTTCTATCAAATAGTTCTGGAAAGTTAAATCCATAATCTCTCCACCTCGATCAAATCAAAATGTTTTAATCATTCTATTTAATGCATTTTCAACTTCAGCCTTGAATTCTTTGAACTTTTCAAAAGACTTAGACTTATGTTGCATTAAATAAATGTACCCATAAGTAAAAGTGATGAAATATCCATAACCTCCCCTAGCTCTTACATTCATCGAACCACAAAGGTCTGAATGCACTAGCTCTAGAGGTTCTTTGGCCCTATGACCTTTTCCGAAAAAAGGCCTTTTAGTCATCTTGCCTTCAAAGCATGACTCACACACAGGTAAAGAATTTTCTTCTAACTCACTTAGAAGTCCATTCTTCACCAATCTCTCAATCCTATTGAGATTAATGTATCCTAGTCTTAGGTGCCAAAGTTGGGCATTTCATTAGGAGAAATTCTAAGTCAATAATTTTGAGTTACAACAGTTTTAAACATCTCTATATTATGGAGGGTATTTGTTGCTAACAGCCTTAACACATACAAATTGTTTTCCAGTTTAGCAGAATATATATCAACACCATTATTAGTAATAAACACTTTATTATAAGAAAAGTTAACTGATAATTATGTTCCAAAAGACACTCTATAGAAACTACGTTCCTTTTTAAATTAGGAACTACAAATACATCATTCAGAATGAGAAATTTGTTCTGTAAAGATAACCGGAAATCTCCCACTGCCACAGCTGAGATGACGTGGCTGCTTCCAACTCGCATTGTCATCTCTCCTACATCAAGTTTCCACCAGGAACTAATTCCTTGAAATGAAGAACAAACATGGTTAGTAGCCCCAGAGTAAATAATCTAGGCAGAATCATCATTCTCAACTAAACAAGTTTCCAAGACGAGCAAATCACATTTACCTTGCCTTCTTCTTTTCTACCAAATATCTTGGGCAGTTCATCTTCCAGTGTCTATCCTGGTTGTAATGGAAACACTTTCCCTTGTCGACCCTCACTGGTTGTCTACCCCTTGGAGCAGCAACTCTTGGGTTGGCAGCAGCCTTCCCCTTTCCACCCTTCTTCTTCCACTTTTTGGTGCCGGAGGAAGAAGGTACAAACTTAGTTCTTGAAGTCGAACCTTTATAGAACTTTTTGGAAGATGAAGCAATATTTGCTTCACCCTTTTTCTCCTTGCTTTTCAACAAGGATAAAAGTCTACAGCTCATTGAGTAGAGTAGTCAGGTTGTAGTCAATCTTGTTCAGAAAAACATTACTACGGAAGTGTAGGAAGCTTCTTATAAAGATTCCAGAATGATGCTAACCTGGCTAGCCTCATCGATGCTTGATCTGTTCATCTCCGCCATATTGAAATGGATCATCATGTTGAGAACATATTCCAGAACAAATGTCTCCTCTTGCATACGAGCATTGAAGATGTATTTGAGAGCGTCGTGCCTGAGCTGTGTGGAGGTTGTTCGAATTCCCTTCAAGGACTCCATGGTCTCACGGGCGGTGAGCATGGTCTCATGCTTCTTGGCTAAGATTTCGTTAAGACTTGCCAAGCTATACGCTCGGGCCTTTTCGTTTGCCCTTGTCCAATGCTCATATGCTTCTCGAACATTTTGAGGAGCATTAGGAGGCGGAATGGGAGGACACTTCTCCATTAGGACAAAATGTAAGTCATCAATGATTAAAATCGTGTTGATCATATTTTTCCAACTAGCGTAATTTTTACTAGTTAATTTGTCGATGGCAAGAAAACTAAGTGTAGCAATAGCCATTTAAATTGCTGAAAAAGAACAAACTTAATTTAGTCTACTTACATTAAACCACTTTTAGAAAATCAATCAAGTTTTAGCAAATATTCTAGGGTACCCTAAGTGACATCTATTTTGCAATAATGCTTCAGTGAGGCAGGAAAAAAGTCACCGTAGGGTGATCAAGTGCCCCTTCACTAAAATGAGACATTCTCAACCATTAGATAGAAACAACTCCTTGTAACTGTAACTAATAGTCACCATTATTCGGTCCAGAATTTGTTAACATCCTTAACAATTTTGTGTAAGTGTAACCCCTCAATTTAGGTTCTAGAGTCCCGCCCCAATGAGCCAACCTTAGGGAAAAGTCGATTGGAACAAGAGACTAAAGCAACCCTACCCATTTCTGGAGATCAAATAAAGCGTTATGCAAAATTGCCTTCTTTTAGGGGGACACCCACGATGCCACGAGGTGGTGAATGAAACTTTATCCAACCTGATGAGAGAGACCAAGGGATATATTGTCACATGTCCCGCTCCCACTTACTAGAAACACTCTCTCCATTCACCTTGGTATTGACCTACCCAAACGTCACCCAGAGTGGGATACCCATGGTGCCTCGAGGCCAAGAGTAGATCTCAAGGTGTGAACTTTTAGGGAGAAACATGTAAAGGTAAAACAAAGTATCATATACCCGGTTTTCCTCCCACTGAGTGTTCTACCAAAGGTACATTAACTTAGAAAATCCAGCTACCAATTTTATCTAAGTGTTTGTTTAATTTGCTAAAAAAATAACTCTTGTCTTTAATGATTAAACAGTTTTGATACAAGTCTTATTAAACTCTTTAATAGACTTTCATCAAATTTGCATGCATGTAACAAATCTATCTAATTCACCTTTCCAGGTAGGTCCGGGGTGCGACGTTTCCATCGACTTAAGTACCCCAACCTAGCCAGAACCAGCTTAGACAAAAGGTCCCTTATAGATACATTTGTTACATATTTAATCTTTTGTTAGGAATCAATTTAATCCTATTAAACTAATTTAAAAGATTAAACTTAGATTTCTGATCTCATTAGAAATGTGATCTTAGGTCTATCTCAATCAAATTTTAAAACAGTTTTAAAAAAAGATTATAGCCTAAGGTTTGCATGTAACTCTTTATTATTGATTTTAATTCTAGTTTCATTTATTATAACAATATAAGTAAATGAAACAATTAAAACCAATCATTACATGAAAGACATACAAAAGTTAATTATAACATTTATAATTTAACCTAAGGTAGTGTCATGCTTCATGCAATGTTCATTCATTACTAATATATAATTTTTATATAAATACATAATGAACTATGCTATAGCATACACTCCATACAATCATTTAATCTTATATTATAAAATTTATAATATAAATGATGCATGGATATGCTATAATGTATGCATACATATACTATAACTCTTATATTATATGATGCATGAGCATGTTTTATGTAATTTAAATCATGCATACTAATATATTGTAACACTTATATATAAAATGATGCATGAAAATAAATGCATAACCTATGGTGGGTTTTAAAACTATATGACATATATTATGGCATACAAAATAAACATACATCAAGTGTATATTTAAAATAAAGCTAATGGACTGGGATAGAACATCTCTAAAACCGAAAATTAAAGGCTAATCTATTATAAAAATTAGTCCACCGGTTCAGAATAAGAGAATCGGGTCTTGAACTGCTCGCCTCGAACCGCTCCACGAAGAACCTTGGCAGCTGATCGTGTAGCAAACTCCTATGTTGAGCAGCAAGATGTCGAGTATATACGATCGTTTATATGTGATCGCATAGCTTATGGCTATGTGATGAGCATGAAAGTATAGGCGATCATGTAGTAAACATCCAAGTGTCGAATATCATATACTAGGCGATTATGTAACTAATGACTATGCGATGAGTATGATAGTCTACACGATTGTTTAGAACACAAGGATACTTCGAATATCATATACCCCATGATCGTTCACCAAGCGAGCACCTACGCGATCATGCAGCAAATGCAACACAACCGTGTAGCAAACTCTACACGATCACATAGCATTAGCTATGTGATCGTTTAGCAAATGCTACACGATCGTGTAGCAAACTCTACACGATCGCATAACAAAACCTAAACGATCGTTTAGCTCTAGCTACACAATGTGGCATCCTCTATTTCATCTTCTCCATCAAAACACACTGCAACCCTTCTTCTGAACCTCACGAGCGACTCAAAAACTTAAACTAATACAGACTTGATTGTAATTTATTGTCCAAAAACGTAGGGGCCCTTACAATACAACTTTGTAGATTAAACAGTAAGTCATAAAAATAGAGATTTCTATCCCAAAACATCCATTAACAAACCATCCACAAACATTTATCATATAAACGCAATGCGAATAATAAAATCCACCAGTACTGTAAACGAATTCAATACAAGAATGAAATTTGGAATAAGAAACCAATAACTTGGCTCTGATACCAGTTGAAGGAACTCGTATTGAAGAGATCCTTGAGCGGAAGCGGATTGTCCAAATTTCATTAATTATCGAATACATAATTTACAATAAACATACAAGATATGCATTTAAAATAAATTATAGCATGCTTTTACAATAAATAAAAGCTTCAAGATACATTACTCTTGAAGAACCTTTCTTCACATAAAACTCCCTCGAACAGTCACAAGCCTCAAACAGACACAGCAACTCTTGAAGATCTTCTTCAAGATATCTCGAACAATAACAGGGACACTACCATAATAAGCCTTTGGTATTCTCGGGGAGGGAACCCAGGAGTGTTGGGCTCTGACTATTTTGGTTTGAAGGGATAGTTTGAGTGTGGAGAAAGAAGATTGAGGAATACACAGAACTTTTGTGCAACTCTCTATCGTTTTGCAATCTAAAAAACGTTAGCCGTCGAGGAAGAAGAGAAAGCCAATTTTCTTTTATTCCTCTTACCACAAAAATAATAACCACCCACTAAGGTAGCTGGAGAGAAAATAGTGAAGTTATTATTCAAATAATAATAAAATAATATAAATAAATATGATAACTAAATTATCATATTATATTTATATTAAATTATATGTTATATCAAATATAACATATAACTTATAGTTTTAATATTGTATCACATACAATATAAACTATAGTTTCTTTTCTCTATTTTATGGCATTTAATATAAATCATATTTATATTAAATTGAACAACTATGAATCAATTTCATAGAAAATATATGTATCATTCAAATATTTATTTCCTCCCATTAAACTATAATATAACAAATACATTATGACAATTATATATATATATATATATATATATAATTGAAACAATTTAATTACATCATATATAATTAAATCCCTCTTATTAATTTGAGCAATTCAAATTAACCCAAAAAACTTATTCTCAACTAAATCCTTTTGAGTTACCAAGGGGACCTTATGGACTTGTAGCTTGAAGCTCCAACGATACATGAATAATTAATTAAATTCTTTAATTACATTATTCACCATTCGTTAACTGTCGGACACTTCACTAAAGACCGACAGCTATACTCTTCGCACTACAGATATATTTTTGTGTCCATTGGATATAACCAATCAACAGTACGATGACCCTTCACAAATTGCTCGTAAGTACAACTAGGCCAAATTACAGTTTTTCCCCTATAGTTACATCTAACTCTTTAAGTACCACTGATTTCTCTAATGAACAATAGATCATAGTCCTACTATGACTAAACCCCTCTCGGGCCAAGAGAGGGTGTAGCACTACATTGTTCAAGACCCGGAATCAGCCCTTAACGGAGCAATTTATCTACTTACCCCTGCTTCGGGGAAGGAGTGTATTTCATCTTGTATAGTTGTTTTCCCAACTCCCGAATCAGAAGAATCCCAAAATGGTAGGCTTGTTGAATTGATAATCTAACCACTCTCACCCATACAAATCAAAGAACCGCCCTCATAGGCAAGAGTTCACAACTCACTCAGGATTCAGATCATGTTACCTATGGTCATCTTGGTGAAATGTAAGTCTCTATTATGAACGGCGTTATATAATGAGACTAAACATTTCGTGTTCTAGTCTTATATAAACTCTTTTATATAGAATATCCCCACTCGCATGTCTAATACATGAATGATCAGGATCAGATCATTTATAGCACTTTTCAACAATTGCAACACCTACAAAACGGGCCATACTCGTAGTGTCACTAGGATAAGGTACCTAGCCTTATCCATCTACTACAGACCATTTAGGTTATCACTTAAACATGATCCACCTGTATGTCTCCACATACATGTTTAAGTTACAACGATAACCTTGGATGTTAGTTTATTGGTTTGTGGTTAATGCAACTAAAATATCACATATTTTATAGATAAAGTGAATAAAATATCATATATTATTAATCACATAAGAGTTTGTTCATATAATGTTTATAAACTATAGGACCCTACGAGATTTAGGACATCAACCCCAACAATTTGGTCATGCAGCCTTAGTATAAAAAAAGGTTTGAGTTGAAAAGCTCGGTTTGAGCATTTCATATATGTTAAAGAATGAAAGTTGCCACCAATTTGAAGTTTGAGAAGTAAAGGAGTAAACGCAAGACTGCCAAAAGGAAATTCTCATGGAATTAAGCTAAAGGTTGAAGAATTTCTTCCAAATGTTCGAGAATCTTAGGCTACTCAGACGAGTTGTAAAGATTGGTAAATTTCAAGCTCATGGAGAGGAATTAGAGGCTGGGATTTTAAGGCAGTTGTAACCCATGTATAAGTAAGCAGCTGACTGGCTGAGGCTAAGTGTGGGAAAAAGTGCGAATAGGCGAGGGTGTGCATTGGATTGAGCAGGCATTGGCCGAAGTGCACACGAAAGTACGTGTTGAAGGTTGTGACCACAAGTGTTCATCGCATAGGCGAGGCAGGTGCATCTAATGCCAAGGGGGTACTGTGTGTGTGCTGCCACCCACCTAGCTGATTACAAGGTAAAATTGGGTTATGTGTGGTAACGCATTAAGTACCTATGTGCTAATGGATGCAATGAACTAGATATAGGCTTAGTGTATGTTAAACTTGGATAGGTTATGTGTGGTAACGCATTATGTACCTATGTGTTAATGGATGCATTGAACTAGATATGGGCTTAGTGTATGTTAAACTTGGATAGTGAAGTTAAGCTCAAGAGGGAGCTAAAGGCATTAACCAAAGGCTCTTATTATTTTTTTTAGAATAAACGCATATAGGGGAGGCCTACAATCCTTTGAGGAAGTAACTCAAAGACAGTGAGTGACTAATTTCCAAATATTCTAAGTGTTTCACTAATGAACCTCTAATGCATAGTTAGTTTAAATTGGTTTTTCTAACGCATGTTTTAAGTATTGGAAATTTGTGTTGAATGTGTGTTTGATAGTTTTAAGACATATTTTATGTGTAACTTCCATGCATTTCATTGAAGTTCTATGCCATGTTTTAGCATTAGAATGAGCTATTTATGGATTCTCTATAGCATGATAAGTATCTTTTTTATGATAAAGAATTATGTGAAGTTAGTATGTTTTATGCTTGACATGTAAAACCTAGTATGTTTTATGCTTGACATGTAAAACCTACTCTTGAGCATGGGTACCGAAGGTATGGTAAGGTACCTAGCTATATGGAGATCCATGCTACCGAAGGTATGGTAAGGTAGGCAGGATCTTATTCAGTTCTACATACACGTTAGATTTATGTTAACGACGTTGATGAGATCGAGCAAAAGGGCTCTCTTTCAACTAAGGTTATTAGGAATTGGGCAAAAGGGCTCTCCCTCACGTTCAGGCAGGGGAGTAAATGTGTTTTACAGGAAATGATGATGAGCTTAAATTCAGGTTTTTATATGTTATGATTTTATGTTTCTGAGTTTTTAATTCCAAATCCTAAGAATGAGTATGTAAATGTTTTATAATAAATATGTTTTAATATGAGATTATAAAAATGTGTTTCTTTAAAAGAAGTCACTCACTAGGCCTTTTTTAGCTCACTCTTTAAAATGTTTTCCTTCCTAGGTAACGGTCGACATCCCAAGGTCTAGCAGTTCTGTCAGTCAGTCACTTCTCAAGAACCTCAGGGATAGAGACCATTCTTCTACTCTTGGATTCCTAGAGAATAACAAGGTTGTACTTGCAGTGATGTCCCTTGTTTGTTGAATAAAGGTTCGTGAGAAGACAGAAAGGAAAACATGAAGAGTTCAAGATTTGACAAAGGTTTGTTACTTTATGCCTTTGTTTCTTCTTTTAAAGCATGCGTCCTATAATGTCTATCCATTATTATTTCTATTCTCTTTGTTGTTTTTTTGTAACACCCCACACATTTTTATTAGTAATAATGTAATTTTAGTAACTTTATTATTTGAAATTTCAGTAATTGTTATTAGTTGGAGGGCATTTTTGGAATTCAAGTGTAAGTGCGGGAATTTAATTATTGGCGTGAAATTATTCAAATTGGAAATTAATGGCAGGAATTAATTTTCTTTTGAAACGGAAAGAAATTTTATAGTATAAAATGGAAAGGAATTAAATGTAATTATATTTATTTCCTTTTTTGTTTTATTATTATTATTATTTTTTTATAAAAAATCAAACCCCACCCCCTTTTCTTCCTCACGTTCGTGAGCCCGTCCAACGCGGCCCAAAGTCACCGCGTCAATTTCTTCTTCATGACCTCCATCTACCACTGCTCAAGTGCCGTTCGCTTTTGCCGTCACTAGATCTATCGATTTGGGTAAGATTTATGCCGTTTGGGTTTGTTTTCGGTTGATTCTTGAATACTCATTTACTTTTGGCATCACTTGGTTGATACCCATTGTGTTTCAACTTTGGATTCAAGTTTATGAAGGTATTGAGGTGTTGTTCAGTGAAGTTGGAGTTTGTTTTAGCGAGTTTTGGTAAGTTTTATGCTTTGATTTCCCTCTTGTGGATTAATTTTGGTTGTTGAGAAATTTTGGTAAAGTCATTTGGAAGTGATTTTTTTGACAAAGCTACATATGGAGGATGTGTTATTTGTAAGATATGATTGGAGAATGCTAGTATTATTTGATTACAGATTAATTAATGTAATCCTGAGTTCTATTATGTATTGGGGGGTGATTCAAGGTATGGCATTCATGTGTGAAGAAGAGTTTGGTTGGTGTATTAATTTGGGGGGACTGTATTGGTGGTGGTTTGAAGTGAATTAGAATTGGACCACACCTTAGTAGGTATGGTGTATATAAATATTATATTTGGGTTAAATTTGGTGGTTGGTTTTGTGGGAAGGTTAGGGTTTTTTATAGATGGTGTGGTTGGGTTAGTGGATTTAGGATTATTTTGCTTTATTTTGTGTTTGTAGGTGGTGGATAATTTGTGATTGTGTGGTATATTAATTATTTGTTAGAAATAGTATGGGATTTTGTTGTTGGATTGATTGTTTTGGATTGTTTTGGATGATTGATGTTTGTTTGTTGGTTTTATTTTATGGTGTTTTGTTGGTATCCGAATTATTGTGTAAGTTGTGGTGGGTGATATTGTTATAGTGTTTAATGTTTTGTTGTTTTTGATGAATTGGTTGTTGATGATAGGTTGTGTATACATGTTGTATTGGTTTGGTTTTAATTGTGGTTTTGGTGTTTTGTTTGTTGTTGTGAATTGTTTGTGGGTGTTGGTTGATGTGATTCGTACAGTGATGATTATGAGACTGTGCAAATGTTCTTACTGATTAGTTAAATGCCCATTAGATTTTTTGTTTCCTTCGGGATTCACCAGTTTGTGTTTCCTTCGGGATTCACCAGTTTGTGTTTCCTTCGGGATTCACTAGTTTGTGTCTCCTTCAGGATTCACCAGTTTGTGTCTCCTTCGGGATTCACCAATTTGTGACTCATTCAGGATTCACCAGAGGTAGTGGGCATACTTAACTACAGTAGGATAGGACTCAGTCTCCTTCTTGTTTCATGTGTATATGTGTCCCATGAGGACTAGAGCAGTTTATATGTTTCACCAGAAGTGGGTATCTAGAAGACATAGATGCCCAACTTGACCCCAGTAGTGGGGTTACTTACTAAGTATTTTATACTCATTCTTTCTCATGTTGTTGTTCAGGTAAGGGTAGAGATGCACCGGTGATGGACAAGCAGAATTCGTGATCGAGCCACTGGGACTAGTTTTTACGCTTCCGCATCATGAAATTTAGAGTTTTTTTCATGTTTCTCCTAATGTTTAGTTTTTATGTTTGAAACTTATTATTATTAAGAATTGTTTTTCATATGTATTTATTAACCTTTATGATTTATGGGTACTCTATTATTGTTTTTAACATTTTCATTTAATAAAGGACTTTTGAACTCCCCTTATCTATTTAGCATTTATTTCATCATAAAAGAGTGTCGTTTTAAGTTCCTTGCATGCATGTATTTTAGTAACGGCTTAACTTAAGTCCTAGGGGGTCGGGTCGTTACAGTTGGTATCAAAGCCCATGTTTTGGGTTATGTAGACTGACTTACTATGTAAGTCTAGATTGTTCTTGTGGCCCATGAACGGATTCCTCATCATCGCCAGGTACGTCTTATTAATTACAAGTTTTATGATAGTTGTGCATTAAAATATTTGTTTAGCTTAAATGCACCAGTTATGTTCTAATGCTAGGTCAGTGACTCGTTAGAAGTTATTATAAGAGGATTATGCGGTACGACACTACAAAAGAAGAAAAATAAAATAGAGTAAATTATGAGGTCATTTGGCACTAGTTAATCTCATGGAAATTATGTTAGAACTGAACAAATATATACCTCAGTTTAGCAATGTTAAAGGTTAATGAAACTATGTAGAGTTATGACAATTTGGGAATAAAGGTATTTAAATGTTTAAGCCAAAGAATAAAATTGTCGAGACAAGAATTGATCAAGGGCTAGTGTTATGTTTTTTTGTTGGATAGTGCAATCGGTGGTAGTATAAATACACAGGCCAGTACTCAAGTATAAGGTTAAAAGTTGTTTATGAACAAGGAGGAAAAGAAAAAAGAGTCTATAAATTTATTGAAAGTTTTGAGGTATTAAGGACCCAACATTTCAAGAAGAATTTTAGAAATGATTCATAAGTCATTATCATTTGGGTAATACTGCGATTTGCTGGACTAGGTAAAGTATGTGTAATGATATGAAGGATTATTTTGGAATATCTGGTGAAGTAGATGTCATTAAAGGAAGCTAAAATAGTTAGACATGACCTTGGACTTAAAGGGGTTAAAGCAAGGTGTTATTTGTTTAGGTTGAAGGATTATTTTAGTATACCTAGACTAAACCCAGAGTCTTATTGTGTTAAGGAGATCCAAGTTAGACAGATTTGAAGAAACAAAAGTCTTTTGGAGTTTAAACGTATGCAAATTGGCAAAAAGGAATTCTACAAGATGGAAATTCTTAGTGAGAGAGATAAGATTTATGGAGGAGTTAAGTAAAATATAATTTAGTAAAGAGATTATGTTCCATATGAAAAGTGGAGAAAAAGGGAGGTGTCTTGAATTTAGTGGTTTTATCAAAGATAAGTGTGAATGAGAGAAAAGTATCCAAGAAAGTTTACTCTTTTGGAAAGAGAAAGAAATTTAATGTGTTCGAAACTCCTAGTTAAGTATGATTTGAAGGCTTGATAAGAGGGGTTACGAGGTATTTGTTCTAATGTAAAAGAAGAATACCTCATTATCATGTGGAACTTTAAGACAATATGTGTTAGATGGAAAGATAGCTTATGTAGGTGATTGGTATGGAACTTTGTTTTAACGCAAGAATCTGTTGCCGAAATAGAAGGTCGAGAAGGGATAAGCTAAAATGGAGTTACTAGTAGCAGTAGATGATCGAGAACTATAGACATGATATGTTAAGGCTTCATTAGTTAAGAGGTAAATCATTGAGGGCATTAGTAAGATTTAAGGGATTTTGAGTTTGTGTGCTAATTGGAAACATGAACTAGAAAGACTATCAAGTTGATTGAAAAAGGAAAATAATCTAGCTCGAGGTAGACAAAAGTGGTATATACACAAAAGTACGTAAGTTGGATCTTCCAATATAACCATTGGCATAAGGGCTAGACTTGGTAATAAAGTTGAGTTGATAACAAGAAGTTGCTAAAGGTGGGTTTAGAGCATTACAGGATAGTATATTTTCTCTTGCATGGGCAATGAGTTAACTAGCTCTAGGGAGCACGAGCAATTCAAGCTAGGACTTATGAATCAAAGAGGTTTCATCGTAAAAGCTAACTCTAAGGATCAATTACGGTTATTACGAGGTTATGAAAATGTGTTATCAACCGACTTATGCTTTAGCATCCAGGGATTTCAAAACCTCATTTTCGGGAGGGAATTCTGGACTCGTTCACAGCAGGGTCTAAGTAATGATATGTGATTATTTCAAGCCTAAAGAATAATATGAGGATGGCTGAAGCAAGTTTTATAACTCATGACAGCGTAGAGCCTCATGATGAGTTTCTCATGAATGTGAGACTTAATTAAACAGAGTTATTCTCAGACATCTAGACTCTAGGAAAGACATCACAGTTGGCGCTTATAGGGTAAAAGCAGTTTTCAGTTAACTAGATTTGTTCTGGTACGTATCTTCAGATGACGCATTATATAGTGTGACCAGTTCTTCACTACTCGTATGAAGTTTTCCGTGTGGTAGAATGGTAGGCTCAGATATATGTTTTTAGTATATAAGACTTTCTCATGACCGTTTTCACAGTTCTCAACTCGGACGTATAGAAGTGTTGTTGATTTTCAATATCTTAAGCTTCATAGTTATTTATGGAATGGGTTGTTACTGTAGGATCTAAAGGTAACACTAGAGGAGGGGGGGGTGAATAGGGTTGACTACCAATTTTTAAAAAAATAATTTTATCTTCAAATAATGCTCAATAAAGTTAACCCATTAATTTGATTAAAGAAAATTTATGCAAGCTATGATAACTTCAAATTTAAAGACAATTTAATCAAGGATAAATTTAAATAATACACTAAAAATTAAATCATACAATTGGGAAAGATTAAAAAATAACTAAGACAAAAAGCAAAAAATTTGAAAACAAGAAATAAAAGAGAGAGAGGAAGAGAACACATCGGGAATTATAGTGGTTTGGCAAATTACCTACTCCATTCTCCAAGACTCCTTCTTGGGTATTTCACTAAGTGATCCTCTTGCAGGTGAGGACCAAACCGACACACGACCCTCTTTTTCCTAAGCTAAAGAGAAACCCAAGATCCTTTTTATTGGTTCAGGATCAAACCAATTTCTTTTTCTCACAACCCAAGGTATACCCACACCTTAATATAATTCCCAAAAAAATAAAAGAAAACCTCACAATATTACTTCTTAAAGGCTAAATACACAAGTTGAGCACTAAAAAAAATCACAAAATAACTTTAGGCCAATTTAGGAGCAAGGATGACAAGAATTTGAGAGTAGAGAGAATTGAGAGCTTAAGACTTGATAGTTTTTGGTGTGTGGATGAAGAGTAAAATCAAGTCGAATTTATAGGCGAGTGGGATAAATTTTGGCCATTGGATATCATTGCAAATGAAGGGTGGAGATTGAATAAAAATAGAAAAGGAAAGGATTTGAAAAGAAATTTTGAAAGATTGGAATTATTGAGATTTGGAGAATAAAAAGGATTTGAATGATGAAAATTTAGGAAGAAAATCAAATTTGAAAAGGCTGAAATTTGGTGAGAATTTGGAGAAAATTGGATCAGAAATTAAAGGAAAATAAGAGAATAAAAATAAAAATAAAAAAATAGTCGGATGATATGAGCACCACGCGCACAAGGGAGGAGATTGAGCGTCACGCGCTGCATTCTGTGAAGAAACCGCAAGCACGTGCGGTGCACGCGTGCGTCCGCGCGTGAAGCTAGGTGACTGCCACTTGTCATTATCTCATTCGTCCACGACCACCACGTCATTGCCACATCATGTGCCACGTCAGCAAAAAGTGATCGGTTGGACCGTCACGTCATATGCCACGTCATCAATATTGACCGTTTGTGTGCCATATCAGCCACCACGTCGGATGCCACATCAGCAAGGTGCCACATGTCACTGCCACGTTGGATTTCCTCTCCAATCTTCTTTTGCTTATAACTTTCTCGTTTGAACTCCGATTTGAGCGATTCAAATTGCGTTGGAATCGTCTTTCCGAGCTCTACAAGATAGTGACTCTAAAACACTGAAAATATTAGTACAAAAAATCAAATTTTTTTATCATTAAAATACTTGGTTTGATTGAAGCCCTAAAGCTAACAATCTCCTCTTTTTGATGATGACAAACCACCATAATACCAAAAATACTTCTCCCCTTTTGTTATCAACAAAAAGTTATACAAGTGATTTTTCTCCCCCTTAATCATATAAATAATGCTCCCCCTCAATAAATTATAACACATAAATTCATAGAAATATGAATAATGCTCCCCCTATCAAACATAATTAGGCAATTCTAATAATACCAAGTGCAAGTCTAATTTTACAAAAGGCTTCTTCATTTAATGCCTTTGTAAGAATATCTGCTACCTGGTTCTCAGTATTAACATAATTAATGACAATATTATTATTTTGCACATGCTCTCGAAGAAAATGATGTCTAATATCTATATGCTTTGTTCTAGAATGTTGAATGGGATTTTTAGTTAAATTAATTGAACTAGTATTATCACAAAAGATTGGTACTTGTTCAAAATTTAAACCAAAATCACACAACGTTTGTTTCATCTATAAAACTTGAGAACAACAACTAGCAACAACAATATATTCAACCTCAGTGATAGATAATGCAACAGAATTTTGCTTTTTACTATACCAAGATACTAAAGAACTACCTAGAAAATGACATGTTCTACAGGTACTTTTTCTATCAGTTAGACTACCAGCAAAATCAGCATCAGAATATGCAATCAAATCTAAAGATGCATTTTTAGGATACCATAAGCCTAAATCAACGGTACCAAGCAAATATTTAAAAATTCTTTTTACAGCATGCAAGTGCGATTCTTTAGGACATGATTGAAATCTAGCACACATGCATACACTAAACATAATATCAGGCCTACTCACAGTTAAGTAAAGCAAGGATCCGATCATACCTCTATAAGCTTTAATATCTATGTTTTTACCTTTTTCATCCTTATCAAACTTTGTAATGGTACTCATCGGGGTCTTTGCTACTTTTGCATTATCGAACTTAAACCTTTTGAGTAGATCCCTTGTGTACTTTTCTTGATTTATGAAGATTCTATCTTCAAGTTGTTTAATTTGAAGCCCAAGGAAGAATTTAAGTTCTCCCATCATGCTCATTTCAAACTCACTATGCATACACTTAGAAAATTCTTCACAATGAGAATAGTTAGTAGCACCAAATATAATATCATCAACATAGATTTGCACTAATAAAATATCATTATCTTTAATTTCGATAAAAAGAGTAGTATCAATAAGTCCCATTTTAAAACCATTTTCTAGCAAAAATTTACTCAAACAGTCATACCAAGTACTAGGAGCTTGTTTAAGACCATAAAGTGCTTTATTTAATTTAAAAACATGATTTGGATTATCAAAGCTTTCAAAACCAGGAGGTTGTTCAGCATACACTTCCTCCATTATGAAACCATTTAAGAAAGCACTTTTTACATCCATTTGAAATAAAGTAAAATTCTTATGAGATGCAAATGCAAGCAGCATGCGAATAGATTCTAATCTAGCAACAGGAGCAAATGTTTCCTCATAATCTATTTCTTCTTCTTGACTATAGCCTTAAGCAACTAGTCTAGCTTTATTTCTAACAATATTACCATATTCATCCATTTTATTTCTAAATATCCATTTAGTACCTATAACAGGATGATCACTAGGATGTAGGACTAGTTCCCACACATTATTTCTTTCAAATTGATTTTAATTCTTCTTGCATAGCACTTAACCAGAACTCATCAGATTCAGCATCTTTAAAAGACTTTGGTTCAATTTGAGACACGAAAGCAACATTATTGAAAGCATTTAAAGAAGGGCGAGTTCTTACCCCTTGAGACACATCACCTATTATTAACTCTTGAGGATGGTGAGGGGAGAATCTCCAATCCTGAGGGAGGGATTTTTCTGGCTCTTTCTGAGATTAATTTGATACTGCTTCCCTATCTTTAATACTAAGATCTTCAACAGGTATTTCTAATTCATCACTAGTAGAAACTTTATTAGTGGCAATATGTGTTTCATCAAAAACAACATTCATTGACTCTTCAAGTACATGAGTTCTTTTATTAAAAACTCTATATGCTTTACTACATGTAGAATATCCTAAGAATATGTCAATGTCCGTTTTTGACTCAAACTTTCCAAGTTTCCCTTTGTCTTTCAAAATAAAACATTTGCAACCAAAGACTTTGAAATAGCTAATATTTGGAGTTTTATTATTAAAAAGCTCATAAGGAGTTTTATCTAAAACGGGTCTTATTAAAACACGATTCATTACATAAGATGCAGTATTAACAGCTTCAGCCCAAAAAGATTTTGGTAAATCATATTCATTAAGCATGGAGGTAGCTAATTCTTGTAAAGATTAATTTTTCCTTTCTACAACACCATTTTGTTGAGGTGTTTTTGGAGAGGAAAAATCATGAGAATTCCATTTTCTTCACAAAAATTTTCAAAAGAAGCATTTTCAAATTCTCCTCCATGATCACTTTTAATTTTCGAAATCATAAAACCTTTTTCATTTTGAATTCTTTTTGAAAAGCTAATAAAAGATTTTAAAGCTTCATCCTTATGAGATAAAAATAAAATCCAAGTAAATCTCGAAAAATCATCAACTATAACAAACGCATAATGTTTTCCACTTATACTTGCAACTCTAGTAGGTCCAAAAAGGTCCATATGTAACAGTTGCAAAGGTCTAGAAGTAGAAACCATTTTCTTTGTTTTGAAAGAAGACTTAGTTTGTTTACCCATTTGACAAACATCACAAACTTTATCTTTTTCAAAGTTTAATTTTGGAAGATCTCTAACAAGGGATTTCTTAGAAATATTTGAAATTAAATGCATGCTAGTATGACCTAACCTTCTATACCATAACCACGAATCTTCATGCAATGCAGATAAACATTTATTTTCTACTATAGGATAATCTAATAGATCAATAGTATAAACATTTTTATCTTTATTTCCTACAAACAGAACTTTTCCATCACATGCATTTTCTATTGTACAATTTTTATCACTAAAAATTACTCTATATCCTTTATCACATAATTGACTAATACTTAATAAATCATGCTTTAAACCATCAACCAACAAAACATTTTCAATAAGAAAATTTGAACCGTTACTAATATTACCTTTGCCAACAATCTTACCCTTTTTATTGTCACCGAAGGTAACATATCCTCCATCTTTCTTTTCTAGGTATGTGAATTTTGTGTGGTCCCCTGTCATATGTTTTGAATATCCACTGTCCAAGTACCACTCATTCTTTACAGATCTCAAACATACCTGAGAGAATTAATTCTCAAGATGTAACTTTAGGTACCCAATTTTGTTTGGGTTCTTGGGGGTTAGCTAACAAAAATTTAGGAATCCATCACTTTTCATTCATAATATTGATTTTTCTTAAATTGCATGCATAAGCTTTATGACTATGTTTTCCACATGCATGACAAATAATAGAACCTTCTTTGACAAAGTAATTTGTAAATTTCTTTTGTTTTGGTGAGGTTTATAACCTAAGTCACTTTTATCAAATATGCATTGTTGCTTGGATATCTAAATTCTTTTTCCCATTTGTAAACTTTAAAAGAGTAGCTGAAATATCTTCATTTTTATTTTATAATAATTTATACTCTTCTTTTAAAGCATGCAAATTTGATTTAGATAAATCTAGATCTTTTCCTAATGTCTCATTTTTCTCTTTTAGATTATCTAGCTCAATTAATAAATTATTATTTTCAAGAGCTAATTTAGTATTTTTCTTCCTAAGAGACATATATTTGCAACCTAGTTTTTCAAATTCAATTTTAACTTCATTATATGCTTCAATGAGCTCATCAAAAGTAAGGTTTTCAGTACTTACCTCATCATCGTCGTCGTCGTCGTCTCCAAAAGCCATAATGCACAGATTTTCTACTTCTTCCTCGCTTTCATATTCCCTTTCATCGCTTTCGTCCCAAGTAGCTTTCATGGCTTTCTTGTTCTTCTTTGAAATGGCTTTTCTTTGAGGACAGTCCCACTTCACGTGTCTGGGATTTTTACATTCATAACAGATGATTGTATCTCTGTTGCTCTTTTCTCCTTTGCCTTCTTGATTGTTGACTTTCTTTGAGAAGTTCCTTTTCCTAAAATGCTTTTTGAATTTCTTGGTTAAGTAAGCGAACTCCTTATCATTTAGTTCAGCTTCAGTTTCAGAGTCCTCTTGAACTTGAGTCGACTTTAATGCTAGACTCTTCTTCTTTTTGACATCTTTTTGACAACTCTTAGGGTCGTGTGTTGGTTTAGTCCTAATCCTTTCAAAGCATTAACAATGTTAGTGAATCTAGTAAACATTTCAGATATAGTTTCATTTGCATCCATTTTAAACAATTCATAAGTTACTTCAAGCGTATCCCAAATTTCTTTAGCAGAATTACATGCATAGACTCGATTAAACTCATCAAGACATAAAGCACAAACAAACAGTTCGTGGCTTTAGCATTAATAGAAAACTTCTTTTTATCTTCATCATTAAACTCTTTTTCTTCCTTAGGAATATTTTTATTATCAACTATCTTGAATTAAAGGACCATTAGAAACAATTTCCCATAGATTATAGTCAATAGAAATCAAATAAATTCTCATCCTAGTTTTTCACCATGCATAATTATTTCCATCAAACAAAGGTGGTCTAGTGGTAGATTGACTTCACCATACCCATTTATTTGGGTAGTTGTCATAAGCTCGAACAATTAAGTTTTTCGAAAAAGGAAGAGAATATAATAATTTTTGTAAAAGATTTTTATAAAGAGAAATACTTTTCCAAAATTTAGATTTTAATCAAAAAGATTTCAAAGATTAAGAAGTAGAGAAAAAAAATAAGGTTTTAATAATCAATTTTCAAGAAAATAATTTCTAATGAAAACAGCTTTTAATACTCAAATTTTCAAACTTTTTGCAAAAATTAGAAAAATTCCATATTTAATAAGATTAAAAAAACACAATGTAAAATCAATAAAAAAAAATTACAAAACCTTTTTGAAATAAGAGAACCGAGCTACCCGCTCTGATACCAATTGTAGGATCTAAAGGCAACACTAGAGGGGTGAATAGGGTTGACAACCAATTTTTTAAAAAAATGATTTTATCTTCAAACAATGCTCAATAAAGTTAACCCACTAATTTGATTAAAGAAAATTTATGCAAGACAAAACTTAAATCATGCAAGCTATGATAACTTCAAATTTAAAGACAATTTAATCAAGGATAAATTTAAATAACACACTAAAAATTAAATCATGCAATTAGGAAAGATTAAAAAATAACTAAGACAAGAAGCAAAAAATTTGAAAACAAGAAATAAAAGAGAGGGGAAGAGAAAACACCGGGAATTGGGAATTATAGTGGTTCGGCAAATTGCCTACTCCACTCTCCAAGACTCCTTCTTGGGTATTTCACTAAGTGATCCTTCTACAAGTGAGGACTAAACCAACACACGACCCTCTTTTTCCTAGGCTAAAGAGAAATCCAAAATCCTTTTTACTGGTTCAGGATCAAACCAATTTCTTTTTCTCACAACCCAAGGTGTACCCACACCTTAATACAATTCCCCAAAAAATAAAAGAAAACGTCACAATATTACCTCTTAAAGGCTAAATACACAAGTTGAGCACTAAAAAAAAAACTCACAAAAATAACTCTAGGCCAATTTAGGAGCAAGGATGACAAGAATTTGAGAGTAGAGAGAATTGAGAGCTTAAGACTTGATAGCTTTTGGTGTGTGGATGAAGAGTAAAATCAAGTCGAATTTATAGGCGAGGGGGATAAATTTTGGCTATTGGATATGATTGCAAATGAAGGGTGGAGATTGAATAAAAATAGAAAAGGAAAGGATTTGAAAAGAAATTTTGAAAGATTGGAATTATTGAGATTTGGAGAATAAAAAGGATTTGAAGGATGAAAATTTAGGAAGGAAATCAAATTTGAAAAGGCTGAAATTTGATGAGAATTTGGAGAAAATTGGATCGGAAAATTAAAGAAAAATAAGAGAATAAAAATGAAAATAAAAAATAGCCGGATGATATGAGCACCACGTGCACAGGGGAGGAGATTGAGCAACACATGCCGCATTCTGTGAAGAAACCGCAGGCACGTGCGGCAAACGTGCATATGAAGCTGGGTGACCGTCACTTGTCATTATCTCATTCGTCCACGGCCGCCACGTCATTGCCACATCATGTGCCACGTCATCACCACGTCAGCAAAAAGTGACCAGTTGGATCGTTACGTCATCTGCCACGTCAGCTGCCATGTCATCAATATTGATCATTTGTATGCCACGTCAGCAAGGTGCCACGTGTCACTGCCACATTGGATTTCCTCTCCAATCTTCTTTTGCTTATAACTTTCTCATTTGATCTCTGATTTGAGCGATTCAAATTGCATTGGAATCATCTTTCCGAGCTCTACAAGATAGTGACTCTGAAACACTTAAAATGTTAGTACAAAAAATCTGAGTTTGTTATCATCAAAATACTTGGTTTGATTGAAGCCCTAAAGCTAACAGTTACACCTCTTTTGGTACTAGTTTTAGCTATGTCAAACGATGACCCTCGTTTTGCATCTAGTTTTTTGAAGAGTCTCCAGTTAGCATTGGGTACTCGATTAGATTTTGGTACAATTTTTCACCCATAGACTGATGGTCAAATAGAACATCTGAACCAGATATTGGAAGATATGTTGTGCGCTTGTGCACTAGAGTTTTCAGGGATTTGGGACTCTCACCTGCATTTAATTGAATTCACATATAATAATAGCTATTAGACTGCCACTGGCACATTGCCATTTGATGTCCTATATGGAAAGAGTTTCAAGTCTCCTATATGTCGGGGTGAGGTTGGTGAGAGGAAGTTGCTAGGTCCTGAGCTAGGCAGGCTACGAATGAGGCAATACAGAAGATCAGAGCTCGTATGCAACCAGCTTAGAGCAGACAGAAGAACTACGCCGATGTAAGATGTAAGGAGCTGGAATTTGAGACTAGTGTGAAAGTATTCTTAAAAGTGGCACCCATGAAAGGTATTCTGAGGTTTGGCAGGAAGGGAAAGTTGAGTCCGAGATTCATTGGACTTTTCGAGGTTTTGGAATGAGTTGGCCCCGTAGCTTACCATTTGGCATTGTCCCCATCACTGTCTTCAGTTCATAATGTCTTCCATGTTTTGATGCTAAGGAAGTATGTAACAGATCCATTCCATGTAGTTGACTTTGAGCCATTGCAATTGAATGACAACTTGAGCTATGAGGAGAAGCTTGTAGAATTTCTCGCCAGAGATCTAAAGACATTACGCCTTAGGAAATTTTCTTTTGTGAAAGTCCTGTGGCAGAATCACCAGTTCAAGAAGGCTACTTGGGAGCGAGAGGATGAGATGAAGACCTAGTACCCGGAGCTTTCTCAAGAATGAACTTTCGAGGACGAAAGTTCTTTGAGGAGGGAAGAATGTAACAACCCCGGAGTTTTTTTTTTCAAGAATGAACTTTCAAGGACGAAAGTCCTTTGAGGAGGGAAGAATGTAACACCCCGCACATTTTTTTTTAGTAATAATGTAATTTCAGTAACTTTATTATTTGGAATTTCAATCATTGTTATTAGTTGGAGGACATTTTTGGAATTCAAGTGTAAGTGCAGGAATTTAATTGTTGGTGTGAAATTATTTAAATTGGAAATTAATGACAGGAATTAATTTTCTTTTGAAACGGAAAGGAATTTAATTGTATAAAACGGAAAGAAATTAAATGTAATTATATTTATTTCCTTTTTTGTTTTATTATTATTATTGTTTTTTTTATAAAAAGTCAAACCCCACCCCTCTTTTCTTCCTCACATTCGTGAGCCCGTCCGACGCCGCTCAAAGTCACCACGTCAGTTTCTTCTTCATGACCTTCGTCCACCACTACTCAAGCGTCATTCGCTTTTGCCGTCACTGGATCTATCGATTTGGGTAAGATTTATGCCGTTTGGGTTTGTTTTCGGTTGATTCTTGAATTACTTTTGGCATCAATTGGTTGATATCCATTGTGTTTCAACTTTGGATTCAAGTTTGTGAAGGTATTATGGTGTTGTTCAGTGAAGTTGAAGTTTGTTTTAGTGAGTTTTGGTAAGTTTATGCTTTGATTACCCTCTTGTGGATTAATTTTGGTTGTTGAGAAATTTTGGTAAAGTCATTTGGAAGTGATTTTTTTTATGAAGCTACATATGGATAATTTATTTGAGACATTGGTAGTGAAGTATGTATTTGATTCAAGCTTTAATCATGTAAGCCTGATTTCAAATTATGATTAGGGGATTGATTCAAGAATTTCATTCAAGATGAAGAAGAGTTTGGTTTGCTAATTATTGGGCTTAAAATTGGTGGTTTGGAAGGTGAATTCGAATTGAACCACACCTTAGGTAAGGTTATCTGGAAATATTTTGTAATATTTGAGTGTTTGGAATTTGGCCTTAACTTTTAATTTTAAAGCTTGGTTTATGTTTAGGCTTAATTAAGGATTCAAGAATTTCACAAAGATTCAATTGCTTTTTGATTCGATTTAATATCAAGGTAAGTAATCTTACTACTAGAACTGCCCACGGGCCAGGCATTAGATGTATGCTAGCATGTTAAGCCCACGGGCCAAGCATTAGATGTATGCTAGCATGTTAAATGAAGGTTATGGCAGAATGATAGCATGAAAGATTGATAGTGTAACATGATTAAAGTATGTTCTGTTACGAGATCCGAATTATTTATTTATGGACATAGATGTATACATGTATGTTGTAGAACCATGATGTTGAGGTATACATGTATGTTGTAGAGCCATGATGTTGAGGTTTATATGTATGTCATAGATTCGTACAATGATGATTATGATGTTGAGATTGTGCAAATATCCTGATTAGTTAGATGCCCATTAGATTTTGTGTTGGGCATATAGTTTATATGTTTCACCAGAAATGGGTATCTAGAGGACATAGATGCCCAGTTGACCCCAATAGTGAGGTTACTTACTAGTATTTTATACTCATTCTTTCTATTCTTTCTCATGTTTCTATTCTTTCTCATGTTGTTGTTCAGGTAAAGGTAGAGATGCATCGGGGACAAGCAGAATTTGTGATCGAGCCACTGGGACTAGTTTTTACGCTTCAGATAAAGAACTTTTGAACTCTCCTTATCTATTTATTTAGCATTTATTTCATCCTAAAGGGGTGTAGTGCTATGTATTTTAGTAACGGCCTAACTTAAGTCCTAGAGGTCTTCCGCGAGAATTCAATTCTCTTTCTAAGGATACAACTAATAAAACATATGACTACCAACAACTTAATGAGGTCTTCAAATTGATCCTAGTAATCTCCATTAAACTCCAAAAGTATTCAAAGAAAATAAAACAAGGAGCTTTAGTCAGACTAATTTCAAAAGTATAAAATTGTATAACCGGCACACAAATAACTCACAAGACTATTTGAAAAAAACCCTCTGAAGCTTAACCAACTGCGACTTGTTAAGAATTGTACCCACATATTTCACCTGGAACCACTTCATGGCATCCTCCTTTGTGACTCAAATTTTCCTCTGTTTCGCCTTAAATTTCAACACTCCTTTTCAACATTCACCATTCAAAATTACCATTACTATCACTTTAGCCTTCAAAAGCATTTGTTTGCTACAGAGATTCATTCCCCCTTTTCCCTTCTTTTTCTTCTTCTTCCTTCGATAACTTGCCATAATTTTTACCTCTAATTTCCTCAATTTGACTTACTGGGTTGATTAAGAACAAGGGAAACCCTAGAACTTCAGCATGGCTTCCTCCAATGTGGAGATGGCGTCCACGTCTAAGACCAATCCTGATCTCCCGCGTGAGTCCTCTGTCGCAGCAGATTCAAATTCCGTCGCAGCAGGTGGAAGGTCCCACGGTGGGAGGATATGCAAGTAAAGTCGATATGGGAGAATCGTTGGGGTTGGAAGAGGGAAAAGAAGGGCTGTTGAGGAACCAATCGACAAAGCCACTTAGCAAAAACAGAGACAGATGATCAAGAACAGGGAATTCGTTGCTCGTTCTCGGGAATTTTGCACGGCGATAAAGAAAGCGAAGCAAAATGGAAACCTATCAATGAGGGAGAAAAAAGAATAACCCTAATTTTAGTTTAGGGTAATTTTGGAATAAAAAAAATTAAAATCAGATTCCCTTCCTAAAGAAAGTAGTGTGATTTTAGTTCCCAATATATTGCCATATTTCTAAAATTTTGAAACATTATAACATGGTTGCTAAATCATATATTTAATTTGATATCCAATACAATTTTTCTATTAACTATGTTACAGTTCTATACGATAAAAGAAATTGAAAGTTTAGAAAATTATTAGACATAAAACTTTGTGTCCTATTAGACATTTTTTTTTATGGTTTAATGAAATATTAGATACGAACATGAAATTTGAGTAAAAAATCAATCTATAACCTCATAGTTGTGATAGTTGTATAAATTTCTTTAAACTAATAATGTACCAATTTAAAATCTAATAAATAATAATGAGTCTATTTAGATCTACCACATCTGACTTATAATTATTTTCACATTATTTCATTTAAAATTAACTCAAACTCATATATTATCCTACCAAAATCCTACACGAATAACATTATCATAAAATTATGAGTTAACAATTTAAAATAAAATTATGAATTTATAATTTTAATCAATGCCCTTATTAGTTTGAGATAAAAGTTTAGGAATATAAAATGCTTCTTTTGGTAGGTTATGGTTAATTTTAAATCAAAGAGTATAATAAATATGAAACAAAAATAGAGGCAAAAAAGTAAAAAGGATAGCAAGATTGGACACGAAAGTGTCAACTTAGGAGCAAAATAAATCTAGAAAAAGGAGGTTGGCTTATGTAAAATACCAAATGGGTACACTACCTTAAGGGAGCCAAAAGATAATCCCAATGCAACTTTGAAATATTATGGCTAAGGCTAAGTCAACTAAACCTATAAATACATCATGAATAGGTCAAGAAAAAAGTAAATCCTTTATAATACTCAAACTTTTGATTTGCTACACAAACATAACTTAAAGTATCGGAGTCTATGTTGCACGCATAGATCTGCATTTTTTTTTCCATTTGGTTGGTCACATTCTTTCTCAAATTACAAATTTGTCATTATTATCACATGAAGATCAGGTTCATTTTCCACTATCCCAATTTTTCATAACACCACAAAATTTCAAAGAAAAGAAGTTAAGAAATAAAAAAATTGAAAAATAAATAAAAAATTGAAAATTTGGTAAACTTGCAATTAAAACTTATTAAATGTAGTATGCCATATTTAATATTGAATTAGAAGTTTGAACTAAAGTATTTAATTTTCATTGATATTTATATATATATATATATATATTTGTAAAATATCTATAAAATTTTAAAAGAAGAAATGACAAAATGTTACGACATTAAAAATATTTTAACTCGTTTAAAAAGCGTAGAATATTTATTTATTAATTTTTTCATAAATGTCCATCCACATCCATCCCTTCATATGGACATTTAAAAAAAAAAAAAAGAATTCATAGGTGTTATGAAATTGAGGAGCACAATAAGAATACAAATATGGAGAATATAATATAATAATATTTTTATACAATAATAATAAATAAAACTAAAATTATAAAATAAAATAACTAAAAACATAATAACCAAAATCATGAAATTGGATATTATGAAAATTAGTGGAAGTGGAAGTGGAATTCTCATCAATATATGTGTGATTTTAAGATCTACCAAATGCCACTATTTATAGGCAAAGTGGCAAGTAGGATGTGGACTTACATGAACACCAAGCATGAATAACTACAAGGCACATGGACAACATGAATGGTGACACATGGTCTTTGGGACACTAAGCAATGAGTATCTATTTTCTATTATAATATTCATAATACCCCCTTAGATGCCCATATATATATATATATATGAAATATGCTCGTTAAAACCTTACTAAGAAAAACCCTAGTGAAGGAAAAAGAGTACATATCTTATATAATACATACTCCTAAAAAAATACAATATATTTGCTCCCCTCATGAAAACATCACTGAACTCTGAGTCGCCGTATTCCAATGTTGTGCACCAATTTTTCAAAGTTGCAATTGGTAATGCCTTTGTAAATAAGTTTGTCAGGTTATCATTTGAACAAATTTATTGTACAGTGATGTCGCCATTTTCTTCAAGATCATGAGTGTAGAAAAGTTTTGGTAAAATATGTTTTGTTCTATCTCCTTTAATATATCCTTCTTTGATTTGGGCTATGCAAGCTGTGTTGTCTTCGTATAATATTGTTGGAAGGTTTTTATTAGAAGACAAGCCACATGTTTCACGAATGTGTTGAATCATTGACCTTAACCATATACATTCTCGATTAGTCTCGTGAATTGCAGAGGAAGTGGCCGTTATAGTCTGTTTCACCAATCGTCATGATATAACAGTTCCTCCACATGTGAACAGATAACCTGGTTGAGATTTAGCTTTGTGTGGATCAGATAAATATCTAGAATCTACATAACCAACTAGATCAAAATTTGATTTATTTGAATAAAACAAACCCATATCGATTGTTCCTTGGAGATAACGGAGTATATGCTTAATTTTGTTCTAATGTCTTTTTGTAGGAGAAGAACTATATTAAGCTAATAAATTTACTGAAAATACAATATTTGGTCTTGTATTATTAGCAAGATACATAAGTGCACCAATTGCACTAAGATATGGTACTTCAAGACCAAGAAGCTTTTCATTATCTTCTCGAGGTCGAAATATATCTTTCTTTATATCCAATGAACAAACTTCCATTGGAATATTTAATGGATGTGTTTTGTCCATATAAAATCTTTTCAAAATTTTTCTGTATAAGTTGACTAATGAATAAATATTCCATCTGCTAAATGTTCAATTTGCAAACCAAGGCAAAATTTTGTTTCCCGAGATCTTTCATCTCAAATTCTTTCCTAAGATATTCTATAGTCTTTGAAAACTCTTCAGGAGTTCCAATTATATTCAAGTCATCAACGTATAAAGTTATAATAACAAATCATGATTGTGTTTTCTTTATAAAAATACACTGGCATATTGGATTATTTTAATATCCTTCTTTCAATAAATATCCACTCGGGTGATTGTACCACATCCGTCCTGATTGTTTCAATCTATATAGTGATCTCTGTAACTTTATTGAATACCATTCCTGAGAATTTGATGTATATGTTTCAGGTACCTTAAATCCTTTTGGGATTCTCATATAAATTTCATTATTAAGAGATCTATATAAATGTGTTGTGACTACATCCATAAGATGCATATTCAGACTTTATATACAGTCAAGCCAATTAAATATCTTAATGTAATTGCATCCATCACCGGAGAATACGTCTCCTCAAAATCAATACCAAGTCTTTGTGAAAAACCTTATACAACTAGTCTTGCTTTATATCTTATGACCTCATTATTTTCATTTCTTTTCCTCAGAAATACCCACTTATATCCCACAGGTTTAACACCTTTTGGTGTTTCAGACTACAGGTCCAAAAACCTGTCGTTTTGAAAGTGAGTTTAATTCTGCCTCGATTGCTTTTTTCCACTAAAGCCAATCTTTTCTATATCGATATTCTTCATCAGATTTTGGTCCAGGGTCCTCATTTTCAGATATAATATCAAGAGCAACATTATACGTAGAAATGTTGTCAATAATTACATTAGTTCGATTCCATCTTTTTCCTATTATGGCATAATTTATTGAAATCACATTATTATTTTTAGGTATTTCACCTTCCTCACTAGTCATGTCAAGGATTTCATTATGGATATTTACATCCTCAACCAAGTTTTTTTCACTATTAATTGTTTTTTGTTTTCAAGGATTTTTATCTTTGGAACCTACTGGTCTACCACGCTTCTGGCGTGTTCCAGACTCATTAGTGACAATTTGTTATGTTGGAATATCAATTTTTGATGGAACATTTGCAATGAGTATATGTGAGTTAGTTACTTTCTTTGCATCTGTAAATGCATCTGGTAATCGATTTGTTATATTTTGCAAATGAATTATTTTCTAAACTTCAAATGAGACAATAACGATGCATTTCATGTAATTTCTTTTTCCAACTTCTTAATTCCTTCCCCTAATGTTGGAAAATTTGTCTTATTAAAATGACAATCAACAAATCGTGCAATAAACACATCATCCGTCAGGGGCTCAAGATATTTAATAATTGATGGGGAGTTATATATATATATATTCCTAACCTCCTATGAGCCCCCATCTTAGTGCGTTATGGTGGAGCAATTGGAACATATACTACACATCCAAAAATTCTCAGATGGAAAATAGTTTGCTCATGACCATAAGTTAATTGTAATGTCGAGTACTTATGATATGCTGCTAGCCTAATGCGTGTAAGTGACGCTGCATGCAAAATAACATGTTTCCATACTGATGAAGGAAACTTAGCTCTCATAAGTTTTTTCGGATCATCGAGTTTTTTTATTTTTTTAATACTTCTGCACCAAATGATGGCATATGATCTTTAGTACACTAAGTAATGAACATATATTTTTTATTATAATATTCATAATAATATGGGCATTTTAAACATTTGATTAAGATGATTTTTCTAAGATTTTCTTAAAAAAATGAATTTTCTAAGAATGGAGACGGCCATAAAAATTAGTTGAGTCGCCAAATGGCAAAGAGAAACGATTTGAATTTTGAGCACGACAGTACTGCAATGCACGTCTTGCGGCATTGCACGCAAAGAGAAGAAACAAGAGGGAAAGAATTCGTCTGTTCTTGTTCTTCACTGTCAATGGAAGGGTTGAACAATCTTTTTCTATTGTATTATTTGCAAATTCTACGCCTCTTCAACTGTTCAGATCCAATTTCTGTTTTCATATTTCACAAGAGAAGAAGAGAGAAGCTCTGGCAACCTAGCCACTCTGTCAATCCCCAAACATGGTTGGTCCTTCGCATTTCTAGGACCTCATCACTACCCACTTCAACTCTCTCTCCCCCTTTGCCAAATCACATTCAGTTTCAATATTCCCCATTCCCCTTTCCATTTTTCTCTTTTTGTTTCTCTTTCTATTTTTCCTCCTGCATTTTCCTTCTCTCTCTTATTTCCTCAACGATTGGGATATTAATTCTTGTCTTGTTATCTTATTATTTCTTTTTTCCGAGGGGAAACATGAAAAGTTCTTGACCCAGAAACTTTTTCTGGGTTTTTCTGATCCGAGAAGAGGATTTCTGATCTGGGTTTTTGTTTACTTCTGCTATCTCTACAATCGGTGGGTTCGGTTCATTGTTGTTTCTGCATTCAGGGTGTGATTTTCTCTTCCCATATGCTTGGCATTTAAATTTCTAGAAATATTTGTAAGGAATTCTTGTATTTATGTTTGGTTTAATCTGGAATTTGTTAGAATTGATGCCAAGGTATTGAGTATATTTGAGTGTTGAAGAAACAGGAAATTGATGAAACGGGTATAAATGTTTTGACAGAGAGGGGAAACTTTGGGGTTTCCCACGAGAATGCAGGTTTAGCAATGGTAGAAAACGTTGCTGAATAAACGTGAGGAAATAGAGAGGAAAATTTGAGGGAGTATGGGCTGCATTTGCTCAAGAGATTCCTCAGAACCAGAGGATAGCAACCACAAAGAGTCTGAAAAAGATTTGAACAAATCTTCAGTCCAGTTGGTTGCCCCTTCTCCCTCAAAAAGAGAGGATATGATGTTAGAGATTCAGTTGTCAAGGCAGGCATCTAAAGCAAATGGGGGTTCTGTTCATAAAGCAAAGGCCAATGGAGGTTCTGTCCATCGAGCAAAGGAAGATGATGAATCTGAGAATAAATCCATAAAGGCTGCAAAAGCAAATAATGATAATGCTTCAGCAGGTGGAAAACAGCCTGACATTTTTAGGTTAGCTAGCTTGTCTAAAGGGGCCGAAGCCGAACTTGTCATGGCTGGATGGCCTTCATGGTTAGCTTCCGTTGCTGGAGAAGCCATCAAAGGGTGGGTACCTCGGCGGGCTGACTCCTTTGAAAAGTTAGACAAAGTTAGTTCCATTCGTTATGTTCTCTTTTACTTCATGTCTTTAGAATCATTTGACTCTAGTGCTTCTTATCTGTATTTACTGAACAACAACGAATTGCAATCTAGATAATGCTCTGAACAGCATGCATTTTTCCTTCAAATGAATTTTTCACCAGTAGGTTTCTTTTAAATTTCCTCTCCCCATTGGTCGAATGCTCTATTCGTTTATTTTCATTTATAACAGAATGCTTTTTCTTTCTTCGGGTATTTTCGTTTTTTTTGTTTTTTTGGCGTGTGTGTTATATAGACAGAGATATTTTTTAAGATGAATAACACGTGTGGTGGGAATTTGAGCCTATGACCTTTTGATCAAGGATATTAATTTTACTAGTTGAGCTATGTTTAGAATAACATGCTGTGTAGATATTATTGGCCCTGTGAAAAGAAGCGAGGAACGAGCTATAGACAGCTTATATCATACTAAACAGTAAACCCCATGACGGCCCTGGGACGGGTATACAGATAGGAACTCCAAGTTAAAAGATAGATTCCTGAGGGATATAGGATAGATTCTTTGAGACTTTTGGTGTTCCGATGGCTTTCAACAGATTGGTCTATAATGGAGGAGGTCTTATACTACCCTCCCTTTTGAAATCGAGGGAGGATTTTTTGAGATGCTGTTTTCTTTCCAATCATATGCATATTTGACTTAAGAAAAATAGGATGTTTTTCAGAAGTTTGAAGAGCTCTTGAGACTTGGGAGGAGACTTTGGCCTTGGTTAGGTTCAGTGTCTCCATTTGGATCTCGATTACCAACAAATTTTGCGATTTCTCTTTAATTTCATTATTCTGTAAAGGAGCTCTTTTCTGAAATTTTCTAGGCTGTTAGGTTGTTCTATGTTGTTGGCTTCTTTTGTCTTTGAGTTTCCCTTGTTTGTAGTTTATATTGTCCTAGTCATAAAAGTTGGTTTTCTTCATCAAAATATTCCAAGTATCTTATAACATCTGCTGTGAATGTCTCTCTATCTCATCTTGCATCAATATCTGCTAATTATCCCATTGTGTCCTTCCTATATGCAGATTGGACAGGGAACTTATAGCAGTGTATATAAAGCCCGGGACCTTGAAACTGGTAAAATCGTGGCATTGAAAAAAGTGAGATTTGTAAATATGGATCCGGAAAGTGTCCGTTTTATGGCTAGGGAAATCTATATTTTGCGCAAACTTGATCATCCAAATGTTATGAAGCTTGAGAGTTTAGTCACTTCCAGAATGTCGGGCAGCTTATACCTTGTTTTTGAGTACATGGAGCATGACCTTGCTGGCCTTGCAGCAGCTCCTGGACATAAGTTTACGGAGGCTCAGGTATCTTCTTGGCTTCCCTTGACCATATCAATTATTGAACTAGAACCATTTTGAAAATGAATCCTTGTTCAAACTGAGCCATCTAAAGTAATGAAAACAAGGAACTAATAGAGAGATTTTATATTTGAAGGAACTGAAACCATTGTAATTAAGGTGTCATTTTGTGCTTGTAGATTAAATGTTATGTGCAACAATTGCTGCACGGACTCGAACACTGTCATAGTCGGGGAATTCTGCACCGGGATATCAAAGGTTCAAATCTTCTTGTTGACAATAATGGCGTGCTCAAGATTGGAGACTTTGGTCTTGCTACCTTTTTTCAGCCTGATAAAAAGCAGCCATTGACAAGTCGGGTTGTGACATTGTGGTACAGGGCACCCGAGCTTTTACTTGGTGCTACCCAATATGGACCTGCCATAGATCTCTGGAGCTGTGGTTGTATTGTTGCTGAATTATTTGCTGGAAAACCTATTATGCCAGGAAGAACAGAGGTTGTTCTATCATCCACTCGTTGCCTGTTCTGTTTCTTGTAATCTTTAAGAAAATGCGAGAAAACAATAGGTTGTTAGTTTTCAGGAATTGTCTATGTAGTTGTTAATTTTTTGTTCATGGCATTTCATATACGCTCTAGAAATAACCATAAAATTCATTTGGGTGTTGTTTGAATTGATCATTTTATCAGGTGGAACAAATGCACAAGATTTTTAAGCTCTGTGGTTCACCATCTGAGGAGTTCTGGCAGAGAACAAAGTTGCCACATGCAACCAGCTTCAAACCTCAACACCGTTATAAAAGCTGCCTTTCTGAGACATTTAAAAGTTTCCCTCCTTCAGCTCTGGCTCTTGTTAATAAACTACTTGCTATTGAACCAGAGCACAGAGGATCAGCTACTTTAGCCCTCAGAAGTGAGGTATTTCATGTTTCCTTTCGTATGTCTACAATCATGTGCATTAACCTCAATGAGCTATTCTTTTTTTTCCTAGCTACTAGAGTTGAAATAAAAGTGCTTCTTGTTGATATGTTGTTTCATATGATGTTGATTGGCATATTATAGTAATTTAATTGTATCCGGTTCTGCAGTTTTTCAGAACAGAACCTCTCCCTTGTGACCCATCAAGCTTACCAAAATATCCTCCGAGCAAAGAATTCGATGCCAAGCTGCGGAATGAAGAAGAGAGAAAGTATAATTCCAAACTTGTTTCTCTAGTGGTCGTTGTTTAGGTTTTTGATTAGTTTTTTTGTTATACATAATCCGTATTATATGAAAATAGTATTTTCTAGCCAAATATCTATGAAGATTGAAGAAAAAATGAAATCAAGGTTACTAAACTACCTTTTTGGGGATGTCATTATACATACGAATCTCTTAATTTCAGGAAAAAAGCAGAAGCTGTGAAGGGACGTCATCCTGAATCAGTAAGAAGGGGCTCAAGAGACACCAAGGCAGTTCCTACGCCCGAATTCAATACTCAAGGAGATATTACTATAAAGGTATATGTCAGGAATAGGAAACTTTTTGTTTATGAGTTTGATGACTTTTGAGAGCATGGCTTTTTTTTTTTTTTTTTTTTTTTTTAAGTGCATTAATTTGTCGACAAGTACTGAAAAAAATTGTGAAAAGTGCTTTTAGTTGCGCAGACTCATGGAACCAAACATGTCATGTGAAAACAATGCTTTTTTAAAACAGCGTTATTTGCCTGATAAGATACCTTTCTCATGGACTAAAACTGCAGGCACACCCGATCTCGAAAAAAACGAGTGCGAAATATAACCCTCACGAGGACAATGAGCCTCCGAGAGTTGCACAGAATCGATACAACCACTCAACATCTATGGTGCACCCGAGCATTGCAGATTTATGGGGTAAGCCTACCGGAGCCTCGAGAAATTGTGCAGAGTCAAAGACACAGAAATCTCAGATGCGTCAGTCAGTGGGAGATTTATCAACCTCTTCTCTCAAGAAGGAAGACTTGGTGTCTACTAAAGATTCTGGAATGGTATGAGGAAAACTGTCATAAATTTGTTTATTCATTTACATGATGAGTATAAAGGGACTTGTATATGAAGTCATATGTATGTTACTGGTAGAATTTCAAATTTTGAAAAGAGTTCAAGATTCTTGGTACACATGATTAACAGAAAATCAATGACGAGATAGAACAAGTTCAGAGAAGTAAATAGTTTTTGTCTATTTTTATTTTTCAAAATCATTTAGTACAATTGAAGTGCAATCCTCTTTATTTCTTCATTCAGTTTTTGTTAATACTGGATCTGACTTTGAACATTTGCGTTGTAGGGTTATGTTCAAAAGAAGAACAGAATACACTACTCAGGACCGTTGGTGCCTACAGGGGGAACCATTGAGGACATGCTGAAGGAGCACGAGAGACAAATTCAGCAGGCTTTTCGAAAGGCACGACTCGACAAAGCGAAAACGAACAAGAGCTATAGTGATCAGCTTTGAAATGAATCCGATAATTCTCAGGATCAAAGACTAACTTTGGTAACATCAAAGGTAGAAGATGGTTCTGCTCTCAAACTGAATGCTGCAACTGTCTGCAAAGAACCACAAAAACCTTGACCGATATGATATTGATATTAGTGTTGTATATAAACAACAATAAGGATTGATAATTAAATCTACCCCAGGGAGTTTACAGTCTTTTTTTAAAACTTTTTTCCCCAAGAGTAGAACAGAACAGCTTCTAATTGTTGATAAGGCCACAGGGATAGAGAAATTGTTGTGTAGTTGCCAAAATACTTAGGGTGAGGATTTGGTTTGTTGTATAGAGAGAGGGAAGGGCTTCATGCTTCATAAGATAACATCATTTAAATAATACCTAAGTTTACATATCTCTTCTTTCTTTCGATGGCTACACTATGCGATCTATAAAACATTAGGCATTAGTATCTGTGCATGTTCAAATCTGATTCATTTATTATCTGGAAAGCGTTTATGTCAAGTACTGCCAAGCTAGGTTCACTTGAACTATTTGTCATCTAAATACTTCATTGTTCAATTTCTTTCTTATATTTAATCCGACATTTAATTCATATTCTAATAAATGTCAAAATTTGGACATTGTATTTTCAATAAATCTTAAAATTAGTAATGATTGTATATTTGAAGTTCATTTTATCGGACACAATAAACTCATAGCAATAATTTCTAGGAAAATTGCATTGTATGGAAAATACATTTTAAGAAACCAAAGTCATGACTTTAATTTTTTTTGTAATTATAGGTGTGACAATCATATAACAATCACTTAGAAATCAAATAGCAATCACATAAAAATCAGATAACAATCAAATTTTCATACGAAAGCTTTTTGACATGTGTCCAATTTTCAATTTTTTTTAATTAAAGTTGCAATTGCCCCTAATTTCTATTAAAAATGAAATCTCGCCAAATTTTATAGATTTGGAAGACTAATTGAGATTTTTTTCCGAAAAGTTGACTAAAAACTATCATGACAAACTAAACAATTTGTAAAGTATATGAACTAAAATAAATGCAAAGAAAAAATAAACACTAAAACTCTAAAAGAAGAAATGGAGAGGAAATGTGTTCTTTATTGTGGTGTGTTGCAATGGTTTTATATAACCATTATTTATGGGGCTTACAATAGACGACCATTAATCCATCTCCTCCTTAACCTCAGATCCCCCCTCTCATTCGCTAAGGAACAAATGAAATTCTTGCTTCTTTCATAATTTGCATAATTGCAATCCCTGTGCTTAGCCTATTTTACATTAGTTTTTTTTGTCTCTAGCTGATATTCTCTTTAGCCAACTCGACAAAAAAGAGTATTATTTAAAGATGAAATACGATGAAATCAAGTTGGTTGTTCAGGTAACCAATTTTCCAAATTGGAACGTCCTTTTAGGAATACAAATTATTTAGGAAAGAAGACCGGAAATGTAAGTATAGTTTTCAGTAGTTAAAACGACTGATTCCTCCGAACTTGGAGGTTCAAATCTCAAGCTCCCACTTTGTTGTACCAAAAAAGGGAGACTAAACATGAGAGAAAATAAAGAGAAACATCAATTGACATTTCCAAATTGTTTTTGGATGTCGTTGAAGGATATGGTTGCGGATCCTCTTCTTTTGGCCTTCTGTTGGGAAGGATGTTCCTTCCATCCTGTCATGTAAATCACCTGTAATTGAAATCAAAACAATGTCATCTCTAAAATTCAGTTACTTTCTTCAGAATAACTCCTGCCATCATCATTTATCCAATCAATCCTACATTTGAGGCAGTGTAGGAGGCAGAGGTAGGGTGCAAGTCAAAATTCGAAAAATCAACAGAACTAGTTGGGCCACTTTGATCTGTTTGAGTAACAAGTTCCAGTTATTTCTGGTCAGTTCGGTTTAATAAATACAAAAACAGAGAAAAAGTCGGTTCACTTTTGATAAATTTTATCAATTTCAGTTGGTTTGATCTGATCTTGATCAGTTTCAATTAGTTTTGGACAAGCTGTTGGTTGTTTAGTAGTAGGTCCAGTTGGGCATCGGTTTAGGCTTAACATTGAACAGAACAACTAACCTGCTCACACCCTAGGAAAAGCACATAGTCAATGACCAAGAGAAAACAAACCCATATTATTTAACTAGGTGCATTCTAGTAAGCTGACCTGGAAGGTTGCAGGAATGGTCCCATCTTCTGCAGCAAACATGGAATCATAAATAGCTGCTGTTGCAAGGGCTGTCTCTCTCTTCAGGATCTGAGTAGCATTATTTAAACATCAATGATATATAGATCAACAACATAAACTTGTCAATTCTTAGTTTTTTTTCCCATTATGTCTAAGCTACGCTCATGTTAGCTTGTCAACTCATTGTTGATGAACACAAGATAATATCGTAACTGGAAACACATAGTCAATGATACTCATCTTCAAGACAAGAAAGGATGAAATCTTACAGGGTTCCTTTGTAAAAGTGCATTTGTTTCACCCATTGCACGCAAGTGTTCCACCAGCTCCAGTGCTTAATAATAGGTAAACAGAACCCAAAAAAAAAAAAAAAATAAATAAATAAAAATCATGAGACACAGAGATACAAGACTTTGTCGAGTACACTGTTCCAAGTTGGAGCATCTTCAAAATTTTCTTTTTTAAGTGTAAATGTGTACTATTTCAATTGTAAGTTTTGGCTGCGACTGATTTTTATTAAGTCACTTTCTACAGACAAGGCCACAAGTCAAAACGGGACAACTGTAGGCTTAACAAACTACTTTTTATTATCTACACTAGACTGACATTCTAATTGGCAGAATTTACTGAAATAAACAATAAATAGTGAGATAAGCATGCTCACCACTTGGATAGCGAACTACATACTCATCAACATCAACACCAGGCAAGGTAAAACCAGCTCTTGTCAAAAGATTGCCTGCATCTCTCACCTAAATAAGTGTGTGCTTCCTTCAGTTAAATACAAGATACATGTCTGAATATGCTGTCTCTCTTTCAGAATCTAACCACCATAATTTAGATCCAGAAATATAAATTTCTGGATTCGATTTAGAGCCACAAAAGTATCTTGCATATTTCTCTTATTTCATATTTTGAATTACCACTCAAAACATTGGCCAAGATATATAATTAAATCTGAGTGCAAATGATACTAAGAATACTAAGAAGAAATGTTAAACAGTAGTAAAAAATTATAGGCAAAAAACACTCCTGATAGGATTCTTTGAGAAAAGAAAGCTGCTTAGAGTCTTTTACAATATTTAAAAGCACGAAAGTAGTTTGCAATAACATACTTGTGCCAATGGTGATACTCGAGGACTGATGCCTCCTTCACGCTCCATGTGTGCAAGAGTACATGCTATTCTCAGTTCCCTGATTGCAAGTATATGTACAAGAAATCATGCAGGGAACTTAAGCAATGAACTAAAAATTCAAACCAGAAGAAACGTGACAAACCTTAAGGTTTCCCCTCCAAAGATCGCTGCTAAAAATAGCCCATCTGGCTTCAGTGCCAATCTACTCTGTCAAGAAAAAAGATGTAGAAAAGGCCACTAAACATACTAGCTCCCAGACATGAAATGATACATAAAACGAACAAGCAAAAATTTAAGCATTAAAGAAACACACAGAAAAGAATAACAGAACAAGATACCATCCAATACCAAGTTTGCAATACAATTTGCATTGTTATCCAACAGTCATGCTTCATACTAACAACGCCTGTAAAAACTCTCTCTAGTACAAAGGTTAAAATTGAGATTTCACTTCTCCTTCTTAACAGTTAACACTGACCACATGTTTCAATTATTACACAAGACACTTAAAAAACCTAAAGACTAACTTTCTAAGAAACTGCAAAAGTAAAATTAACAAGGTTTTCCATTGGCAGACTCTGCTGTCTAAGGTATATTAGGTTTAGAAGTGAAGATGAGAATCAATGCAATACTTTTTTTTTTTTTTTTTTTTTTTTTCTTTCTTTAATTTTTTTTCCCGCAGGGGGTGCTGGGACAAACCTGAATCATGGCTCCAGGAAGATCATTTGTCCAGTGAAGACCCAAGCAACTTATAATTAGATCTACTGAACTTCACACCAGAAGCAAATAGAAGAAATGATAAAGCATTAGTTTCATTCAACCAATGAGTGCACATTATTGAAAAAGAAACAAGCTGTAACAACACCTTTCTTTTATAGGTAGAAACTCTTCATCACCAACAATAAAAGACGTTTCAACGTCCTGATCATGTGCACCTGTATCATCTTTGCATAACTTTATCATGTCATGTGATGCATCCATCATGATCAGCTTTTCAACCGAACCTGGAAAATAGATAAAAATTTTATTGAACAATTTAATACAATACAAAAAGCAGGATAGCCTATCTAGATTATATTAATACTGGTGTTTACAAATTCCCGTATTCACTTAAACTAAAACCAGTAGCAACCTCGCAATATATAATATAACAACAATGAAAAAGCACAAAGGCCAAGCATGTCAGTGTGGGAACTACAACCCAGCTGTCTAAACTTCCAACAGATCAATGTCACAGTTCATAGCTATACATGTATCATTAGTTCATTACAGCATCCAACTATCTTAACAATTAACAATTGTGCTACAGTAGTTACACATTTCGATTTCATTTTTCTATTTTTTTGGAAAAAGGAAGATTATAATTAAAAGAAACTTCAAACTAGAAAAGATATGGTAAGAAGTCAAGACTATGCTAGAGCAGAGAAATTGAAGTTCATTGAGACATCATTTATCTAATGTAAAAAAAGAATGAGGTCAACCTTCAAACTCAAAAGTTCGAAATATGAATTCCCTAAATATTTTCAGTAGAGGTTTATTTATTTATTTAGTTTATTATTATTATTATTATATAAATATGATACGAAACCAAAGTTTTCATCAGTAGAAGGTCACAAGCTAAAAATAGGAATCATTCACATCCAAAATGAAGAAGGATGTATCCATTAAAAAAGAAAAGTGACAAGAACTTGAACCTGAAACCCAAGGACTTAAGAGGACATAAAAATAACAAGCAAAAGAATTTGAGTTTTAAAAGTTGAAAGTAAGAAAAAGTATTAACAATAGAAAATTATTTTTCAAGGCAAACTCTAAAACGGCATCTTGACGGTCTGAATCTACATTTGACTACATACAAAAATGAAAAATCTATTCACACCATGGCAAAAAAAGTCAAATAAAACATTCACCATAATTCAAGGCAAGCCAGTATAATTTTGAGAAACTTAAGTGACACATTTAATATATGAACAACTGTCGTGCCCCTTAACCTTTTGTTCTCTCAAAGTCAGATCTTCTTTTCCTAATAATTCAAGAAAGTGGAAACAAGTTTATTACCACGGCCATGCAATAATCTCCTGATAGCCTCCAATGAACCCCCCAAACATAATGCTGTTGGGAATGTCTTCTTGCAATCCTTCAAAAGTCACAATGTGAGACATGTAAAATCAAGTAAATAATGCCTTCGTCAAATTAATTGAGAGTTTAAGGATGATGAAGTCAACTGGATCCAAATTTGTGTGTTAAAAAGTTGAAACCCATGATAAGATTAAATCCAATTAAAATATTTCATTTTCAATCTTAAGTTTTGGGAAAAGGAATAGATAGGTAAGTTACATTCACAACTAACAATTACTGAAACAGCAATTGATTTAATCCATGTTAACCAGGATAAATTGATAATAGTTATAAGATATTAGTACGCTTTGGAATAGAATTTAGTTCCTGTTTCATTTAATGTCCAAAAGATGTTACATTTACAACTATGAGCATTCATCTTATTGTCATTATCACCAAGAAAAACTAAAAAGTAATGGCTTTCTCATCTCTGTAAAGGATCCAATTGAGATATGATTTCATAACCAATGCTTTCACAAAAATTTCATCAAAAGGTGCAACACTTCATTAAGAAAACGATAACTAAGAGAACAATGACTGGAATTCACAAGTTAAAATGAACACAATTTCACAACATTGCTATCTAATACCTCCAAACGATCCAACAAGTTTTCGGCAACTGTATCAACAAGAGAATCCTTTGGGCGCATCAACCATGCCGCTCGGTCCCGCTGTCACCAAGAAACAACAATTTCAGCAAGAACAAAGTATAGAAATACTCCAAAAAAAAAAAAAAAAAAAAAAAAAAAAAAATCGAAGGCACCACATATCAGAAAGCTTATGGAGGAGTAGCTAAAAAGTTTCATGTAGTACAAGAGCGCTTGCCATTTAATTTTACTTGTTAAAAGTTATTTGCACAGAAAAAACAAAACCAAACCAGAACACGAACATATGAACCAATCAATTAACAAACCCCATCACAGAAAGACAAGTAAAACTCCCAGAATTCCCCTCTATATAGACGACCATTACAAATTAGCTTCACAATATCACCATATTTACTCCAAATATCTGAACAAAAACTCCTCTAGAAACCTGTTCTGGTTAACACACATAGATCAAAGAAGAAAAATAAAGCTCAAAAAAGAAAATGACGACAAATTTGGCTTACGTGTTTACGCTTAAGATCACGATCAAAAACCTTAACCTTCGAGCTCTGCATTCCATCACCGATCCTACCGTCATAATTATCATCGCCAGTACAGAAAGAACAACATAGAATTGAATTTGGAAAATCTTGCCGTCTCGTACTCCTCAACACTGAGAGCGATCTTACGATTCTAGACGGCGACAGTCCTCTCATTTCTCAGTCACCGAATGAACCTCGCCGGAGAGACAGGAAGGAAATTTCGGAAATTTTAAATGGGCCTGGGCCGAACACGACTATAACCTCAGAGTACCAAAAACCGGGGTAGGAATGAAACTATCCCGATAAGGGGCGTGTTATCCATGTTTCCAAACGAGGTCCCTATCGTATCTGTTACAAAGTTCATTGCTTTTTACGGCTGTCTTGAGAATTTTGGGTTGGGCGAAAATGGCGAAGAAGAAGCAGTTGGCATCTTCAGCTCCATGGCGGGGGGAGGAGGAAGCGGATGAGTTCGCCGGAGCAAAGCTGAAAGTGACTAAGAATCCTGGCGAGACTCCGGTAATGCACGTTCCTCGGAAGAAGAGCGTCAAGTCCAAGAGCTCGAAAGAAGTGGATGATTCCCTCGAGATTGACCCTGAGCTCCGCTACAGTTTCCAACGCAATTACCAGGTATAATTGTCTTAACGTCGACTGCGTTCTGTTGTTGAGACTGTTGTAAGTGTTTCATTAGAGTTTTAACGTGAATAATGTTTTTAGTCACCTAATTCATCGTTTCTTGTCTGTTCGTTGCTGTTGTTTTGTGTGGTATTCTTGTTTCCTATTCATCTGCAATTGTGTTTTAATTTTGCGTAGATAACCATCCTTCTGTCATAGATTCACTAATTAGATTGTAGGATTGTCTTGAAGTAATCTGTTCTTTGATTACTGACTTCCAAATTCATACTGACAAGTACACTGAGCCTCTTAGTCATCATAATTGGAGTGCACATGGAAAGTTTTCACAAGAAACAGCTAGAAAGTTCAAAGAAAAACCTCAACGTATGGATTCTTTACTAAGTCTTGGAGGACGGTTGGTTGATAAGTCAAAAGATGATACTAAATGGAAATAGAGATGTGTTGAAGAGAAGTTGGCTCAAAGAAAATAGAGATGTAGGTGGCTTGGTCCAATCAAATGATAGTCCATTAATATCTGGCGGGGTTGGCAGCTTGATAATATAATATAAGGGCTTGGAGTAATTGGCGGAGAGAAGGAAAATAGATGAAATGATGATAATTCCAAGGAAGGAAATTGAAGAGGTTGGAGCCAAAGTGAGCTTAGTTAATTGACATTTACTACATCATCTCTGATACCCTCGTTGTTGTACTAAGAAAAAAGAAAATTGAAGTGGTTAGAGGCAAGATAATATGGTTAATCGTACCTTTAATGATCAAGGAAGTGGACATAATGGTAATTGGCATTGTTAGGGAAGGAAGGGGTCGTGCAGATGCCTCTGATGTTGTCAAAGAAGTTTGATTGAGAGGGATGCTGATTAGTCTAAAGTAATCGATGTTGGGTTTGCTTTGAATAAATCAAAGGTTACTCACCATTAATGAAGCAGCTATTTACGATGAGGATGACATTTATGTGGTAGGCTTTAGTTGTGCTGATGATAGTTTGAATGTAGAATTTATTTTGCTCAAAATTGATTTTGGTGAATGTATTAATGGGGTCAACAAAAAAGAGAAGGAATTTATAGTTGGACAACGGAAAAGCAGAGAAAAAGATAAAGCATCAAGTGAAAATAAAAAGAAGTGAAAAGGGCAGGCTGGAAATCCAGGAAACGAGATGGTTGGCAATCCAACAAGGGGGCTCTATGGGTTATAAAAATGAAAGTATGAATGAAGTAGAGCCAACTGCGAATTCTGTTTAATGACTTGCTCGGTTTTCTTTAAATTTGAGCTTTGAGAAATCGAAAATTTTCTCGCTTCCTCTTATCTTATTCCATTGTAAATTATGAAGGGAAAATCTCTCTTGTCATGCAAGACAGAAGTTCTTAGCGAATGTGAGGTTGTAGAACCAGCATTTACAGAGTCACCTACTGACGAATTACCTGAAGGGAATCATGCCTACACACTTGAGCTTAGGAAGCAAGGGTTCCTAGGAAACTTCTTTCCTAGACCTTCTACTTCGCTTTACATTGAGCTTCACCCCCAGCGGTTAATGACCGGTATACAGGCTTCTCTGAGTGGTGCATTACAATGCTACCATAAACTCAAAGGTAATCTGAACCATGAGGAGTCGATGACTGAGTTTGAACAAATGGCTACCGTTCTCGCCACTGGTTGTATGGTAATGGTATATCTGAAATGCCGTGCAGTTATTCTCACCAATGGGTTTCATTTATGTGATTCTAATAGGTTGAAAATGCGAAGGATAATCTCAGATCTCATGATCCCAACCCCCTTTGCCTTTTCTATTCAACAATTGGGATTTGTGGACGTTGATGACTTTTCTATTAGGTTAAAGGTTGTCCCATACCTCCCAAGTGACGGGCACACATTTCGAGTCCCCAATGGGTTTACATAGAACAACGTTGAGTACTTACATGCAGTTGAATATGCAAGAAGGTTAGGCATGCAATTTAGCATTGTGAACCTAAAGGTGAAGTGTGGGTCTGTCTGGTGGCTATTTAAGCAAGTGTTCTCTGAAGGTGTTTTTAAACTGCAATGTCCTCTACCAGAAATCAACTTTACCGAGATAATGGCATTGACTCACACACTATTTTTGTCTGGAACCCAACCCGACATGACCAATGTTATTGCTGACCTGACTCCACTTGGGACCGCCAATTATGGTTATATGCTATTTAACCCACACTTTGGCATCAACATCAATTCTTATGGAGCCATGTCAAATGTAGATTGGAGTAGTGTTTAACTTTACCGGAATTTTAGTTATGAATTGATAATATGGATGAATCTTTGTACTCAATCTATGGAAATATTTGTTTTTATTTTGTTATTTTGTTTATTTATTTATATTATGATTAACATTGGGATATATGTCCAACTGAGAAAAATTGAAAGAATATAAGGACATACGAAAAAACAAAGCACACCGAAGGGAACACCTTAAGGAAAGGGGTTCCAGTCAAGCAAAATAAGACCTAGAGATAATTACAAAAAGAACTCATAACTGACGCCTAGAGACTACCGAGAGACATTAAATATCTCAAGGGACCAAACATCAACATCCGCTGTTATGGTCCATGATTTTTTATTTTCGTTTAATTTTGTTTACTGTTCTTTAGGTTTTGTTTGAATATTTTCTTTGTTTTTGTAATTCAATTACTTGGTTATTGGATCCCTATTTTCATTGAGAAAATTTGAAAGAATATAAGGACATGCCAAAAAACAAAGTCCACCAAAGTGAACACCTTAAGGAAAGGGGTTCCAGTCAAGCAAAATAAGACCTAGTGATTACAAAAAGAACTCATATCTGACGCCTAATGACTACTGAGAGACATTAAATATCTCAAGGGACCACAAGATAATCTGTTGTTATGGTCCATGATTTTTTATTTTTGTTTAACTTTGTTTACTGTTATTTAGATTTTATTTGAATATTTTCTTTGTTTTTGTAATTCAATTACTTGGTTAGTGGATTCCTATAGTAATGGAATTCAAATAATGGCTTATTATTTTTAGAGAAATTTACGGAAGTGGGTAGTTTTAGTTTTTCAGTTATATAGGAAAAAAGTGGGGAGAAGGGAGGGGAGAATTCTGACGTTAACTGATCTTTTAGTCAATCGGGAGGTTGACATTCCTCAAAAATCCTGAGGAGGTTTAGACTCCCACAAATGAGTCTACTATCTCTTTTATTTTCAATTTCTTTCCTTCTATTTTCTCTTCTCTATTTCAAAATGGGGTCCATAACAACCTCCCTCTAAAAATTCTGTTATTTCTCTTCCCCAAATATCCACAACAATGCACCCTCCGACTTTCCATAAAAAAAATTGCATTCTCCCGGAACCGCAAATGGAGGAACATCTGTTCTCATTTTGTTGTTTAAATGTTGAAACATGAAATGTTCTAAAAAAATGTCTACTTTTAGTTTGCTGTACTTTCATTATCTTTAATTTAAAAGAAGTATAATGGCATGGTGTACTCTAGTTTAGACAATCATGAACACACCAAATTATAGAATTTGACTGTACTTAGAGTGCTTTCCTTATTCATTGTTAAGTAAATAACCTTGGAAATATTTTTGTATTAAGTTATGAAATTGTTTCTAACAAATTGCAAGTTCTTAAAATTTTGTGGTGCAGTTTCTTCAACGAGTATTTAGCATTGACACGATTGTCAAACCTCTTCCACCAGCCATGGCTTACAATGTCTCCCGGAATTTGAATTTCTTCACTCGAATTTTTACACAGTTTTTCGGTATGTTTTTTTTTTTTTTTCTCCCCGCAGGTCTGGATTTGCACTCCACACGGGCACAGTTATTTGCTAATAATATTTTAATGCATTTACACTCAATGACATCCCAAAAGTTTATTATATCACTGTTTTTCCATTGACTGAAAACCTGTATAAATGAGCTGGAAGAACAAATTGTTATCAAAGGATATATTGATTGTTTGGTTAGGTGTACAGTGATTCTGGCGTTGGTTAAAAATGACAAAAATAATGATTACGCGTTCGTAGTTTGTCTTGTGGAGATTGCTTCTTCAATGTGAATCATTATAAGCATACTCTTTATGAGGCTTTTAACGAACCATTTGATATTTATAGATTCTGAGGCTCAACTCCCCATAAGCACATTTGTTTACCTGTATGAACACTCGATTTTTTATGTGCGTCTGATTCTTCATTATCATCTCACTTGTTAGTAAAATAAATACATTAATTTCAAGTTTGAGAGACGTCCAAGTGTATAGTATTTTGCTCGTGTAAAAGCAACTTTTTGATACTCCTGTTTATCATGCCATACATACTATATTACCATTGCCATTGTAATGGAATCATCTGTTGCCATTATTCAATGTTTTGTTCACTGACACATCTGATCCCATACCAGACCCTGAAGGTATTGCAAATGCTCAGAAATCACTTGGACTGGGGCAGGAAGAGAAAGCTCGCCGTGTTCGTTAAGTGGAGAAGGGAAATGGCTGGAAATTTTATGCATTTATGTGTAATCAAGTGTATTTGGATTCAAACACTGTGAAGAGTTGTTGTAAATGGAATGCATTATGCATAAATTTTGGGGTTAATTGACATTTTAGCCCTTTTGACATTTGACTTTGTAAAATTAGACCATTTTAAAAAACATTGTTTTTTTGACCCCTTCAACTTTTCAAAAAATGGAAAGTGCAATTATACTCTTCAGATTTCAAAAATCATAAAAAAAAAATAAAAATAATCCATCTTTCTTCACTCCCGCTTCGTTTCCCTCCTCTCCCACTTTGTTTCTTGCGTTTTAATCCTTGCCATTTACGATTTCGACTCGATTTTAGGGGTTAATTGATATTTTTTTTGTCCATTTTCTTCATCCATATTTTGATTGGATTTCTTGTTGGTTTGACTGAGCTCTCATCTTCTTCACTCAAGTTCGGTTGAAACCATTTTCTCGCATTTTTTGTTTGTTTTTGAGATGTTTCGAGACATTCTGAGATGTTGGATGTTTTTTCTGAGATAAAAATTGCATGATTAGATTTTGTAAGAGTATTGTTAGGGATTCAAATATGAGATGCTGAATCAATATATTTTTAGGGTTTCGAGTGAAATTTCTTCGATTTTAGAACCTTTTTGCATTTAAATATCATTTTCGACGTTCTTTGGAACGATTTCAATCCAAAATTTTGATTTTTCCCCATAAAAATCCAATCTTTACTTCATGTGAGCCTAACTGGGTCTTGACCGGGGTGGGCAAACGAAGAGACGATGACGCTCACCGGTCTATACTTGGTCGGGTATGGATCGGGAACATGCGCACTCCATGCAAGCCCTGATCGGGTCTGGATCGGGCATTAGTGTTAGGTTGGGGTCTAGCGACGGGGGAGGTAAGGGTTACCCGGTCTTCCCTCGCCCGAGAGTATTAAAGCTCAAAAGTGGGTGGCCTATAATCGGGCAAGGTAGGGGTGGCTCAGTCGCTCTTTGGTCGGGTAGGGATCGGATACAACACTAGGATTTTGACTTGGTCTAGCCCTGGGCGGGTGGGGACTGGGTGTCAAGGATTGTGGCCTGGAGCCAGATGAGGTAGGGGTGACCTGGTTGTTCCTGACCGGATAAAGACTAGGTCAGATAGGGACCGAGCTTTAGGGATTGCGGCCTAAATTGGGCAAGGTAGGGGTGACCAAGTTGCTTCTTGGTCAGGTAGGGGATCGAGTACAATACTAGTGATGTTGCTGGATTTTGGCTCAATCTCGCTTTGGCTAGGTGGGGTCCAGGCTTCAAGGATTGCAACCTAGAGTCGGGCGAGGTAGAGGTGACCTGGTCGTGCCCTGGCTAGGTAGCGACCGGTTACAACATTAGTGATGCTGCTGGATTGTGCCCTGGTCTCGCCCTGGCTGAGTGAGGATCGGGCTTCAAGGGTTGTGGCCTAGAGCTAGGCGACATATGGGTGGCCTGGTTGTTTCTGGCCAGGTAGGGACTAGGTACAACACTAGTGTTGGCCGAGTAGGGACCAGGCTTCAAGGAATATGGTTGGGTGTTGGACGAGGTAGGGGTGATGCGGTCGCTCCCTAACCGGACCGATGCTACTGGATTTTGGCCCGGTCTCACCCTGGCTGGGTGCGGACTAGGCTGCATGTGACCTGGGGCTAAGAAGCTCTGAGTTTTCCATTGTTGTTGCTTCTGGGTTTTGGCGCAGTCCCGTTTTTTACCGGGTATGGACCAAGAATTTTTTTTTTCTTGTGTTGTTTTTTCATTTTTTCTTTTAAATTTGTGTTGCTTAATAATTATTCATCTTTCTTTAATTAATATATACCATTTGCATAAAATAATGTAGGTATAATGGATTTGGTTACAAAAATCCACCTTGATGATCATTTCCCTGTTTCTCTTATGACAGGATTGAAACACCAGACCAAGCGGGTAGAAAGGTGTTGGGGGTTGATGATCATTTCCCTGTTTCATTTTTTCTTTTAAATTTGTGTTGCTTAATAATTATTCATCTTTCTTTAATTAATATATACCATTTGCATAAAATAATGTAGGTATAATGGATTTGGTTACAAAAATCCACCTTGATGATCATTTCCCTGTTTCTCTTATGACAGGATTGAAACACCAGACCAAGCGGGTAGAAAGGTGTTGGGGGTTGATGATCATTTCCCTGTTTCATTTTTTCTTTTAAATTTGTGTTGCTTAATAATTATTCATCTTTCTTTAATTAATATATACCATTTGCATAAAATAATGTAGGTATAATGGATTTGGTTACAAAAATCCACCTAGATGATCATTTCCCTGTTTCTCTTATGACAGGATTGAAACACCTGACCAGGCGGGTAGAAAGGTGTTGGGGGTTGATGCCCTAAAGTCTCGTGTCCTGTAGTTTGTAAACAGTTTGTACGAACACTTGTGATGTATAATATATGATATTTTACTTTACTTCTTGATTTTTCTCAGTTGTTTGTTTCATTTGCTTTACCACAAACCAATAAACCTAAAATCCCTGGTTATCTGCATGTAACTTAAACATATATATAGTGACATACAAGTGGATCATGTCTAAAGTGATAATTAAAATGGTCTCAGTATATGGATAGAGGAGGGAAACCTTATCCTGGTAACGCTACGGATACGGCCCGCTTTGTGGAATGGTCACAAGTGTTATGACTTGTCACAGATGGTCTGATACTGATCATTCGTGTAGGGGACATGCGAGCGGGGGCGTCCTATACAAAGAGTTTGTATAAGACCTGACCATGAAGTGTTAACGCCTCGTTATATAACACCGTTCATGACAGAGACTTCACTTCACTAGGATGACTATAGGTAACATGACCTCAATCCTGAGTGAGTTGGGAACTCCTGCCATTGAGGGCGGTCTTTTGATTTGTATGGATGCGAGTGGCCAGGTCGCCGACTCATACCTACCATTTTGGGGATTCGTCTGATTTGGGAGCTGGGAACTTAGCTACACAAGATAGAATTCACTCATTCCCTAAATCAGGGGTAAGTAGACTAAGAGCTGATTCCAGGGCTTAAACGATGTGGTGCCATACACCTTCTCACGGTCCAAAAGGTGTTCACACATAATTGAACTATGTTGTATTGTTCATTAGAGGAATCAGTGATACTTAAGAAGTGAGATGTAGCTACAGGGGTAAAATGGTAAATTGGCCCAGTTGTACTTACGAGCATCTGTGAAGGGTCATCGTACTCATGATTGGTTACATTCAATGGACACAAAAATATATCTGTGGTAAGAAGAGTTCAGCTGTTGGTCTTTAATGGAATGCCTGACAGTTAAAGGATGGTGGATCTCGTGGCTAAAGAGTTTAGTCAATTATTCACGTACTGTTGAAGCTTCGAGCCACAAGTCCATAAGGGTCCTCTAGGTAGCTTGGATAAAGTTGAGTAGTTTTTGGGTCAGTTTGAAATGTTCAAATTGACAAGAGGGGGTTCGATTATATATGATATAATTAAACTGGTTAATTATATATGATATAATTGACTAAATGTATGAGATACATTATTTTGGAGAAAATGAGATATAAATATGATCTATATCAAGTAGAGGAGAAATTACTATAGTAGATATACTCAAACTATAGGTTAACGATATAATATGATTATATTCATTTATTAATTAATTGGTTGGTTATGTGATAATTGACCGGATTTTTCTCCTAGATCGTGCATTAGTGGGAAAAATCAATTTTGGTTATTGTAACTGAAGAATAAAATGAAAATTGGTTTCATTTTGCAAAGAGTTCGAAGAAATCGCTCAAGGTGTGAAAACGTAACGATCGCTTAGCTGAGAGCCTATACGATAGTGCCTTATCACCTAAACGATCGCACACCTTGCGTACTAAACGATCACACACGTTCTCTAAACGATCGCTTAGCGTGCCGTGTTTTCTAAACGATCACTTAGTAAAACCTACACGATCGTGTACCTTTCTCTAAGCGACAAGCACCTGCTATATGATAGCTCTCTCCCACTTGCTTGTCGTTCTTCACAATCGTCCCTTTCCTCCTTCCTCTATCAATTCCATCAAAGACCACTCTTTGGATTCTCACTCCGAGAATACCAAGGGCTCTAAGTGGTGGTGTCCTCCCTGGTTGCTGCTTGTTCGTGTGCTACCATTCGTGTAGACGATTGTGCTGCTTGACGACTGTTTGCTGGGCGATAAAGACCGTAGAGGGTTTGCTTCAGCTTGATTGAGTTCGTGTGAAGAAAGTCTTCAATTGGTACGTTTACTCAATCTTTTGTATTTTAATTGTTAAAGCATGCCTATAATTAGTGTTAAATTGCATACCTGTTTGTTAGAATGTGTGTGTGGTAATTCAGTCACAATGAAATAGGAAAGATCCAAACACGCTCATGGATGCTCTTTTTCAAGAGTTCATTCAATTGGTATCAGAGCCAGGTTCTAATGTTTCAATTTCATTGATGCAACAAATTGCATATACATTAATGGTGGATGCATATTTGCTCTGTCTAATTGTTAAATTGTTGTGGATGTGTAAACTAATGGAGTTTTTTGGGATGTTATCTCGGTTTGATTTAATTCTTTTGCATTTTCGGTTAATTGCAAAGGCCCCTGCATTTTTGGGCACAATTAATTGTAATCGGGTCTGCAATTCCAAGTCAGTTTGAGTCTTGAGTCGTTCGTGAAGAAGTTTGGAGCAAGGGTTATTGTTCTTCGAGGAAGAAGACGATCAAGGGTTGATCGGGTCATGTAGATGATGGGGTAAGTGACCGCTGAGTATTGGATGCTCGAGTATCGTTTAACGTGCGCGTGCACTAGGCGATCGTTTAGCTCAACAAGCTTCATCGCTTAACTGACTAAACGATCGCAGAGTATGGTAAATCGTTTACCTTTCGCCATGTTAAGCGATTGCCTAGACGATCAGGCTTCACAGCCTCCTTGTCGTCTAATCGATCGTTTAGCTTTTGTGCTATCGTCTAGTGTGTGCTAAGCGATCGTTTACCTGCAGCGTTTACTAAACGATAGAGGTTCTCCTGGCGGTTCAAGACCCGGTTCGCCTGTGAACTGGTTTGCTCGATGGAAAATGTAATAGATACAGTTATTTCATTCCAGTTTTTGTAAAGGTTCATCCTGGTCCATTAATCCTTGGTTTATTACATGAGATGTATGGTTATTTATATCTCATATGGTATACACATACAGTAAATCCCACCTTAGATTATGCATTGGTCATGCATCACCTCTTTATTGTAATTTTTATAATTTAGAGAAGCATGATTTAATTATGTAAGAGCATGCTCATGCATCATATAATATAAAAGTTATATTTATGCATGCATAAAAAGTATTGACATACATCATCTTTATATTATAATTGTTATAGTATAAGGGTGTATGGAAAGCATGTATGCTTGGTTATTACCCGTATATAAAAGTTATGTATAGTAATGACTGGACATTGCATGAAGCATGACACATAGGTTTCTTTATGAGCGTTATAAATACCTAGTTGTGCGTGATGTATTTTAGTTTTTTTTTAATGGTTAAAGAGAAATTAGAACTAAAAGCAATAAGACAGACATGCATACTCACTTAGGTTTAATTCATTGTTTTAAGATAGTTAAAACTTGGATAACAATAGACCTAAGATCACGGTTCTAATATGATTAGCAACCCTTAGGCTTTAATCTTTTAATCAGTTTAATAGGATTAAATTGACTAATAAAAGATTAAAGTATAGCAAATCTATCTACAAGGGACCTTTTGTCTAAGGCGGGTTCTGTCTATGCTGGGGCATTTAAGTTGACGAAAATGTAACACCCCTACCTGGGAACTTACCTGGAAAGGTGATTTAGATAGATTTGATGCATGCATGCAAGTTAAGGACAGTCCATTAAACTGTTTAAATGTGACTATTTGAACTTGTTCATAATTCATAAACAAAAGTTGTTTATGAGCGGACTTTAAAAAGATGACTTAGACTAAAATTAGTAGTCAGATTGTCTAGGTTAATGAACTCCTAAGTAGAACAATCAGTGGTAGGTACTTGGGGCATATGATGCTTCACTTAAACCTTTCACTTTTCTCCTATATAGTCCACATCATGAGATCTACCCTCGGCCTCGTGGCACCTTTGGCATGTCCCCCTAACAGATGATGTTTGGGTAGGTCAATATCAAGGTGGATGGAGAGAGTGTTCATAGTAAGTGAGAGCGGGAAGTGCGACAGCATATCCCTCGGTCTTCCTCATTAGATTGAATAAAGTTACTGTGCATCGCCTCGAGGCACCCTGGGAGTGTCCCCCCTATAGGATGGTAGTTTTGTGCGTTTCTTTATTTGATCTCCTGTAAGAGGATAAGGTTACTTAGTCTCTTGTCCTAATCTGCTTCTTCCCTAGGTGGGCTCATTAGGGCGGGACTTCGGCACCAAAAGCGAGGGGTCACACTTACGCGGAATTGTTAAAAGTTAACAGTTATGGACCAAATAAATGATGGTTGTTAGGTTCAGTTCCAAGAGTTGGTTCTGCCTAACGGTTGAGAAGGTCTCATCCCAGTGAAGGGGCATCCGATCACCCCACCGATGACGTTTGTCCTGCCTCGTTGGGGCATCATTGTAAAATAGAAGTCATTCACTTAGGGTACTTGAAACTGTTTTGCAAAATTAATTGGTTAAAATGTGGTTTAGCAAAATCTAATTAAAGTTTTGTTCGTATTTTCAGTAACAAGTTTTGAAAAATTGCCACAGGCACTTTAGCTTTGCTAAGCGTCGAAAAATTTACTGGCGATAACTTTTGAATATGGAAACACATAATCACGACGATACTGATCATCGAGGATCTCATGTTTGCCCTTACGGAGGTCTGTCCTTCTATTCCAGCTCCCAATGCTGCTCGGAATGTTCGGGAGGCATACGAGCGATGGACACGGGCGAATGAGAAGGCCTGAGCCTATATTTTGACAAGTCTTTCTGAAGTCTTGGCCAAGAAATATGAGCCCATGGTCTCAGTGCGTGAGATCATGAAGTCCCTGCGGGGAATGTTTGGACAATCATTTGAACAACTCATGCATAAGGCTCTTAAGTTTATATTCAACTCCAAAATGGAAGAAGACACCTCTGTTCGTGAACATGTGCTTAACATGATGGTCCACTTCAATGTGGCGGAGTTGAATGGGTCTACCATTGATAAAGGCAGCCAAGTTAGCATAATCCTGCATTCTTTGTCGGAGAGCTTCTTGCACTTTGTTAGTAATGTGATTCTTAACAAAGTGAAATATAACTTACAACTCTTGCAGACCTACCAATCTTTACTGAAAAGTAAGGAGAGGAAGAAGGGTGAGGTAAATGTTGTTTCATCTTCTAGGACGTTCCATAGAGGTTCGACCTCAGGAACGAAGTCTGCACCTTCTACTTCTAACTATACAATGGGGAAGAAGAAAAAGGGTGGTAAAGGAAAAAGGAAGGCGCCTGCTAACTCTCCGCCTGTCGCCCCAAGAAGGCGTCCACCGCCTGTTGAAAAGGGAAAATGTTTTCACTGCAACCAGGATGGACACTGGAAGAGGAACTGTCCTCGCTGGCTGAAGGAAAGGAAGGCCACCAAGGCTAAGGCCAAGGCAGATAAAGGTAAATATGATTTACTTGTACTTGAAACTTGTTTAGTGGAGAATGATGATTCTGCCTGGATAATTGATTTGGGCACCACCAATAACGTTTGTTCTTCTTTTCAGGAGATTAGATCCTGGCGACAACTAGAGGTTGATTAGATGACAATGCGAGTAGGCACCGGATACGTCGTCTCAGCTGTGGTAGTGGGAGGGATCCAATTAGCTTTATAGAATAGGTTTCTAATTTTGAATGATGTATATATTATTCCTGAATTTAAGAGGAATCTAATTTTTGTAAAGTGCTTGCTACAATGTAAATAAACTATTTATTTTAATGTGGATAAAACGTTTATTCATAAAGATGGTGTTAATATTTGTACAACGTATTGATAACGGGCAGAAATGCACGTTATCATAGTGCTAAGTTCTTAAACAATATTGGATTGCATTGATGAAATATGTTAAATTGCGTCTATTAAGCATAAATTCTATAATATTGTGGTCGCATGCATCCAACGCATTAGAACAGCTGATCTTTATATTTTTGTGCAGAATATGCGTTAACGCAATGTAAAGATGGCGATCGTAGGAATTCATTGGTCGAGTGCAACTTCACCGCAAAGCTTTGCGTTGATCTTGCCCAAAAAGAATCGTCGCAACTTGGTCAGCGCAACATGGTGGGAGCATCCGGGTGAAAGGATAATTAAGAATGATGGGACAGAAAGCTGATGACAGTTGGATCCAAATTAAGTTGACAGCTGATAACGGTCGTAAAGTACATTCAGCTTTATCGGTGACAATTATTCGGCGCATCAGTAAGGAATTAAAGTTGTCCCATTTGTACAACCAGGAGAGAGAAGCCGCCTTTCACCATGGGTGCTCTATAAATACCAAGTGCATTCTTTAGAGAAGGGGTTGATCGGTTGACGAGTTAACCAGTTGCTTCTGTTCATAGTTTTCTTTTTTACTTTAAGGCGGAGCAAGAGAAGAGTGGTGGTGCCGGAGATTGCCCAGGGAAACTTGAGAGAGAACCTTGGGGCGTAATAGCAGAGAGCGGGCAAACTCTCGCGAGAGCGAGATTATCTTTAGAGCACGAGTAGAAACAGTGTAAACGCCTGGCAGTAAGAAATTGCTACCAGGCTCTTTATTAAACTTACATTGTTATTTCGTACTTCATCTTCATATCTATTCAATGGAAGTTCTATTTCTACATCTGCTCACTCTTTTAATATGCATGAGTAGCTAAGCTAGTCGAATAGGTTGAGAAGAACTAAGCTAACATGACCTAGGGAGTTTATTGCTTACGATTGTCTTGTTTTATGTTGTGCAAAATAGCCTTTAGAGTTACTCGAAAGAGAGGCTAAAGAAAGAACCTAATGTCTCGAGAGAGCTAGGTTAGAATCTGAACTCTAAAGAGCAAGATTAGACTTGCATAAACAAGAGATAGGGACTTAGAGATAAGTTCTGTTTGTCAACTTGCATTGCATTCATTCTAGGAATAGGTATGATGATATGTGGTCGCCTTGTTTGTGTATCGTCACATAGACAAGAATTAGAGGTTTATATGGCCCTATAGACACCTTTGCACATACATTGCATGCGTTCTAGTATTAGAGCCTGCTATATCAACAAGAGTTGTTGATGGGAGCTCATCTAGTAGGTCGGTTCCACCTCAAGAGTTGAGGGAATCTCGACGTAGTGGGAGGGCTGCGAACCCGACCATTCGCTATTTGAGTTTCACGAAAATTCTTACTATGGTAGCAGATGGCGACGTTGAGGATTCGTTGTCTTATCAGAAGGAAATGAAGGATGTTGACTGGGATGAATGGGTCAAGGCCATGAATTTCGAGATGGAGTCGATGTACTTCAACTCAATATGGGATCTTATAGATCAGCCTGATGGGGTAAGACCTCTAGGTTATAAATGGATCTACAAGTGCGAACGGGGTGCTGATGGGAAGATACAGACCTTCAAGGCTCGACTTGTGGCAAAGGGTTATACCCAGGTAGCGGGAGACAATTATGAGGAGACTTTCTCGCCTGTTGCTATGTTAAAGTCGTTCCACATCCTCTTGTCCATTGCAGCTTATTATAATTATGAGATCTGGCAAATGGACGTCAAGATGGCCTTTCTATATGACAATCTTGAGGAGACCATTTAGATGGTGCAACCCGAGGGATTCATAGCCCAAGGTCAAGAGAAAAAGGTTTACAAGCTGAATCGGTCCATTTATGGGCTGAAACAGACGTCTAGATCTTGGAACATACAGTTTGATACTACGATCAAGTCGTATGGCTTTAACCAGAACGTCGATGAACCTTGTGTCTAAAGAAGATCATTAACGCTTCAGTAGTCTTCTTAGTGTTGTATGTAGACGATATACTACTTATTGGGAATGATGTAGGTTTACTGACTACAGTTAAGAACTGGCTAGCGACCCAATTCCAAATGAAATATTTAGGAGAGGCTCAGTTTGTTCTGGGTATACAGATTTTTCGGGATTGTAAGAACAAAGTGCTAGCATTGTTTTAGACATCGTACATTGACAAGATGTTGCTCAAGTACTCGATGCAGGACTCCAAGAGGGGCCTACTATCGTTCAGACATGGAGTCACTTTATCTAAAGACATGTGTCCTAAGACGCCTCAAGAGGTTGAGAAGATGAGACAGGTCCCATATGCGTCTGCGGTTGGCAATTTGATGCACGCGATGCTCTGTACTCATCCAGACATCTGCTACGCTGTAGGCATAGTCATAGGTATCAGTCTAACCCAGGCCAGAGTCACTGGACCGTAGTGAAAAACATCCTCAAGTATCTTCGGAGAACGAGGGACTACATGCTAGGGATTTGATCATTACTGGATATACGGATTCTGACTTTTAGACTGATAGGGACTCTCGCAAGTCCACTTCAGGGTCAGTCTTTACTCTTAACGAAGGAGCTGTAGTGTGGCGAAGAACTAAGTAGGGGTGCATCGCCGACTCCACTATGGAGGCGGAGTACGTAGCGGCTTGCGAAGCTGTTAAGGAAGCCGTCTGGCTCAGAAAGTTCTTGACAGAACTGGAAATTGTTCTAGATATGTCTAGGCCTATTACCCTCTATTGTGATAATAGTGGGGCAATGGCGAACTCCTAGGAGCCTAGGAGTCACAGGCGCGAAAAACACATAGAGCAGAATTATCATCTGATCTGTGAAATAGTGCATCGAGGGGACGTGATCGTCACGAAGATCACTTTGGAGCACAATATTGCTGACCCGTTTATGAAGGCTCTCACGGGTATAGTGTTTGAGGGTCACCTTCAGAGCATTGGTCTACAGGATCATCCGCGGCTGGACTAGGGCAAGTGGCATACTACCCATGTTATATTTAGGGGAAAATACCTCAACGATGTTGAAGGTTTGAAAGAGTATGAATTGGACGCCAAGATCCATCACTTGAGTTTAAGAACAATGAGAATGCTGTAAAAATGTCCATTTTCTATTTTCATTGAGTATGGACAGATAGGAAGGAGAGAAAGTCAAGTATGAACTATAACTTCCTAGGTTACCTTGATGATATGGAGAAGTTTTGTAACGTAGATTGGGGAAAATATGTATTTTATATGACAATTAAACGGATGAAAAAAGGGTTGCAAGACAAAGTAGACAAATGAAATGAGCGTACGGATGGGAAATAACAGACGTATAGTCTGTATGGCCTCCCTCACGCTTTCTAGGTTAGTTGTTATAACTAGTTACAGTTATTGTTACCCATCGTTGCTTTATTTGTTGTATAACATAATATATTTTATTAAATTCTACGTAGGTATGGGCGTATGAGACTGTGTCATCCTTATTCTACAAAATAAGTACAATAATCCCAAAACAATGAAAAATCATGTAAAATCAATAATTTAAACAAAAAAGAAAAACAAATTAAGTTTTAATCTTATAAAATTAATTACCAAACACTTGAGATTGAACTAGTGAAAATGGAAATCAAATCATACAAAATCATACAAATAAGGAAAACCTTGCAACATCATGCAAAACCAATCTAAACCATGCAAAACAATGCAAAACAAGTACAATAATTCAAAATCATCTACAAAATAAGTACAATAATCCCAAAACAATGAAAAATCATGGAAAATCAATAATTTAAACAAAAAAGAAAAAAAAAATTAAGTTTTAGTCTTATAAAATTAATTACCAACATTTGAGATTTAATTAGTGAAAACAAAAGAAAAAGATGCAAAATCATGCAAATAAGGAAAACCTTGCAAAATCACTCTAAATCATGCAAAACAAATATAAATCATGCAAACAAGTACAATAATTCAAAATCATCTACAAAATAAGTACAATAATCCCAATGGAATGAAAAATAATGGAAAATCAATAATTTAAACAAAAAAGAAAAGTTAATTAAGTTTTGATCTTATAAATTAATTACCAAATACTTGATATTGAATTAATGAAAAAAAATCATGCAAAATCATGCAAATAAGGAAAACCTTGCAAAATCACCCTAAATCATGTAGAAACAATCTAAACCATGTGAAACCATGCAAAACCATGCAAAAAAAATATAATAATTCCAAATCATCTACCAAATAAATACAATAATCCCAAAACAATGGAAAATCAATAATTTAAACAAAAAAGAAAAATAATAATGTAAAGAAAAATTGAACAAGGGGCTAAGGGAAAAACAGGGCGTTAAGCGTTTGGGGATCTCAGGTCTAACATGAAAGTAATTATATGGAATGTACGTGGGTTAGGTTCTCTCGTCGAAAGAGCCCTAATAAAAAAACACTGTTTCTAGTTAAGATTCCGACTTTGTTTTACTGTCTGAAACAGAGCTCAAATCTGTTTCAAAGAACTTGATCAAATCCAATTGGAGTTCTATTAGTATTAAATGGATTTTTGTTAATGCAGTGGATAAATCAAGAAGGATATTACTTATGTGAGATGATCATAAATACTCTATCACAAACTACATTGAAAGAAATTTTACCTTATCTGTTAATGTGGTTATGGCTGATGGATTTAGTTGGTGGATCATGACTGTCTATGGCCCTGAAAAATGGAAGCACAAAAAAACCTTTTGGGACGAGCTGATTGATTTTCAGAATATATGCTCACAAAATTAGCTTATTGTGGGGACTTTAATATGGTTAGATGGGAAGATGAGACCTCAGCTACAAACCAAGCTAAATACAGTATGAAACAATTTTAATGATTTTATCAGCAACAATTCTCTCATTGATCCTCCTCTGTCTAATGGAAAGTACTCCTGGTCAAATCTTTGCACTCAAGCTGTGCTTTCCAGACTTGATTGCTACCTATACACACCGCATTGGGAAGATCGTTTCTCAACACATTCCACTAGAAAGCTTACTAGAACCACATTTGATCATTTTCCCTTTGTTCTAGAATCAATGCATCACAAATGAGGACCTTGCGCTTTCCGGTTTAATAATATAAATATGGAAAATGCTAATTGCAACAAATTTGTTAGGGATTAGTGGAATAACACAAGTCGGAGCGGCTATCCTAGTTTTTCTTTCATCAGAAGGCTCAAACAACTATCATATACCATAGCTACTTGGCAAAGTAGACAGAATATAGTTTTGAAAGAAGATAAACAGGCTCGGCTAAAGGAGATTGAAAGAATTGATAAATTAGAAGCAATAACCAAATCAATGAAACCAATAGCATCCATCGTACTGCCCTCAAAGCTAGCCTCAATGAAGTTGTTGTCAAAGAGGCTTGTTATTGGGCACAAAGATATAAAAAGAAGTGGCTTTTTGAAGGAGATGAAAACGTAGCTTCCATAAAGCATGTACTGCTAGGAAAAGAAGAAGTCGTATAACAGAAATAAATGATAAAAATAGATCTATATGCACTACAAGTAGTCAGATCGAAAATGTGCTCACCCAACACTTCAAAGACATTTATATGAAAGAGTACAAGGAAAATTGATTAATTGAAAATCTTGATTGGCAGCCTATAAGTTAATTTCAACAAGAGCAGCTCTGTGTCCTTTTCAATGAAGTTGAAATTCGTGATGTCCACAATTCTATTGGTAAAAAAAAAAAGCGGCTAGCCTAGATGGATTCACTGTTGAATTTTTTAAAAAATCATGGAACATCTTCAAAGACCATATTATGGAGGTGTTCCAAGATTTTTTTCAAAACAGCGTAGTGAATAACAATGTAAACAATAATTATATTGTTTTTATTACCAAAAAAGAAAAGTGTTGTAGGGCTACGGATTACAGACCTATAAGCCTTACCACCTCCCTTTACAAAATACTTGCAAAAACCCTTGCTAAGAGGCTAAAGCAGACTCTCCCCAACACAATTGCTGAAAATTAGCTGGCTTTTGTCAAAGAAAGACAAATAATTAATGCTATCCTAATGGCAAATGAAGCCATTGATTATTGGAGGAAAAAGAAGGAAAGAGGATTTATGTTAAAGCTTGATATGGAAAAGGCTTTTGACAAAATAAGTTGGAGATTTATTGACTACATGCTCTTCAAAAAGAATTACCCACAAAAATGGAGGAAGTAGATCAATGCTTGCATATCAAGTGTCCAATTCTCCATCGTTATCAATGGAAAACCATGTGGTCGTATCAAATCAAACGAGGGCATTAGACAAGGTGATCCTCTGTCTCCTTTCATTTTTATTATTGCTATGGATTACATGAGTAGGCTTTTACAAAAAATTGAACTACAGGGCAAAATTAAAGGAGTATATCTCTCCGAGACTTGCTATATTACTCATTTACTATTTGTAGATGACATTCTGATTTTTGTGGAGAACAATGATGATTATTTGGAAAACATCAAGTTTGTTATAAAAACTTTTGAGCTTGCTATAGGCCTTAATTGTAAATCTCAACAAATCATCCATTTCAACCATCAATATAAAAGGGAAAAAGTTGAAAATATAGAAAGCAAATGGGGTATCCAAAACCATTTCCTCCCAATTGATTACTTGAGAGCGCCTTTGGGAGGTAAGCCTTAAAATTGTTTGTTTTGGGATCGAGTTATTGAGAACATTAAAAAAAAAAAAAAAAACTTAGTAGCTGGAAATACTCATACATTTCAATAGGGGGCAAATTAACTTGTATTCAGTCCTCCCTCATAAGTCTCCCTACATATATGCTTTTATTGTTTAAAGCTCTTAAAGATGTTTACAAAGATATCGAAAAATAGTGGAGAAATTTCCTTTGGAAAGATAATAGTGAAGAAAACAATAGTAGAGGTTCCAACACACATTTAATCAACTGAAATACAGTCACTTTCCAAAGGAAAAGAGAGCCCGGGCATGAACAGTATGGAAAACACAAATTCTACTTTACTTTATAAATGGTTGTGGTGTTTTTACAATGAGGATGACCTTCTTTGGAAAAGAGTGATTAAAGGCAAATACAACCAATCCTATCAGAGAGATTTGCTTTCATATAGCAGATACAACGCAACTTAAAGTCTCCGTGGACTTCCATCATGAAAGGAATAGATTGGTTCAATACTAATATTTCTTGGAAAGTTAACAATGGTGAAAGAATCTCTTTTTGGAAAGGTTATTGGAATGAAAGAAGCCACCTTGCAAATACATATCCCAGTTTTTGGGGTTTGTGCCCTAAAGTCTCGTATCCTTCAGTTTGTAAACAATTTTGTACGAACACTTGTGATATATAATATATATGATATTTACTTCACTTCTTGACTTTGTACATTTAGATGTTTTTATTTTACCACAAACCAATAAACTTAATATCCCTGATTGTCTTTATGTAACTTAAGCATGTATGTAGTGACATATAAGTAGATCATGTCTTAAATGACAATAAAATGGTGTTTAGTATATGGATATAGGAGGGAAACCTTATCCTGATAACACTACGGACGCGGGCTACTTTGTGGAATAGTTACAAGTGTTGTGACTTGTCATAGATAGTCTGATCCTGATCATTCGTGTAAGGGATGTGCGAGCGGAGGCGTCCTCTAAAAAGAGTTTGTATAAGACCTGACCTCGAAGTGTTAACGTCTCGTCATATAACTCCGTTCATGACAGAGACTTTACTTCACTAGGATGAACATAGGTAACATGACCTCAATCCTAAGTGAGTTGGGAACTTCTGCCATTGAGGGCGGCCCTTTGATTTGCATGGGTGCGAGTGGCCAGAGCGCTAACTTAAACCTACTACTTTGGGGATTCGTTTGATTTGGGAGCTGGAAACTCAGCTTCACAAGATGGAGTTCACTCCTTCCCCGAAGTAAGGGTAAGTAGATAGATATTGCTCTCTTAAGGGCTAATCCCGGGGCTTGAACGATGTGGCACCACACACCTTCTCATGGCCAGAGAGGTGTTCACACATAGTAGGACTATATTGTATTATTCATTAAAGGGATCAGTGGTACTTAAGGAGTAAGATGTAACTACAGGGGTAAGACGATAAATTGGCCAGTTGTACTTACGAGCATCTGTGAAGGGTCATCGTACTGATGATTGGTTATATCCAATGGACGTAGAAATATATCTATGGTAAGAAGAGTTCAACTGTCGGTCTTTAGTGGAATGCCTGGCAGTTAACGGATGGTGGATATCGTGGCTAAAGAGTTTAGTTAGTTATTCATGTACTATTGGAGCTTCGAGCCATAGGTCCATTAGGTCCCCTTGATAGCTTGGATACAAGTTGAGAATTAGTTTTTGGGTCAATTTGAAATGTTCAAATTGACAAGAGGGAGTTCGATTATATATGATATAATTGAACTAGTTAATTATATATGATACAATTAACTTTATGTATGAGATATATTAATTTGGAGAAAATTAGATATAAATATGATTTATATCTAGTAGAAGAAAAATACTATGATTAATATATGATATTAATTTGTAGGTTATGAATATGATGTGATTATATTCATTGTCTATTGATGACATGTAGAAATGCATGCCATCTTAGTCCTTTTACTTAGAATTATGAAGGTTGTTAGGCAGAAATTGCATCGATCGTGCTAGGAATTCATAAGAAAAAGAGTTTGCATCGATCAACATGTCGAATCTTAGCTAACCCATTACTTTGCGTTAATTATGCGTTCAATGTTCTATTTTTGTAGCTAATGTAGGAAATGAATGGAAACGCGAAAATTGGACCATCGCATAGACGACCGTATGCGGAGAAATACTCCATCGCAAAGGCAAACGCATCGATCAACGCATGGATGTTGTGGTAATCAGCCGTATACGTCCATTGCATAGGAGTTGTGCTTGTCAAGCGATTGCAGTCATCATATAGAATTGCGGTGTTAAGAGAATGCGACCATTGAATGATTGTGGCTACACGACAACACATTCTAATGGGATCAATGCAAGGTAGGTGGAATGAACGCATCAATTCATCTACCTCGAGAAAATCCAAAGCTGATGCTGACATTTCACCTACCATGCCGTTGGTGGTAGAGGTTCAGAAAGGACTGATGTGCCGAACGTCAGACTCAGAGCAGTCCAATTAATGCTGTCGGTAGTTCAAACTCTATAAATAGAAGTCGATGAGCAAAATTCCAAATCATCCGGAGATTATCCCTCAATCGGGGATTTTCCCCCCGATCCAGACAAACTGCGTGAGAAGATGGCTAAGAGTTCTTCACCTCCTTCATCCATTCCAAGTGACGACTGGAACCTTCGATCGGAGCTAGATCTCGAGATAGTCAGCTCGTCCACCCATCCATTGTTTCACCGGCAGCCTTGACGCACATCTACTGAAAGCAAAGTTTTGCTTCCAGTCGATCATTTTTTTTCCTTTCTTTCCTATATTGTATTGTATGACATTTTTAATTAAGAAATTAATACAATGTGTTTTCAATGCATTTCTCTATTCCTTCGACTTCATCTCCATCTTCTTGCTTAGCATCTTTACTTTCATTGCAACACTTAGTGAGAGTGCTTGGGTATTCCATACTTAGTCATGTGGATTAGGAATATGAAGCATGTAGCAACCCACCAAGAGGTGTGCGTTGTGCGAGTATGTGAGTAATCTTATTTGCTTAGTGTGAAGCTGCTGCAACGCTTGTCTATGGGCTAACACATTGTTTGTCTATGAATGAAGTCAGCAACAATCAACTGCCCGAGAGGGTAAGTGGTTGGACGCATTAAGCAAGGTATGCATTGTTCACTAGGGATAGTAACAATCTTAGGTCAGCGAAGTTTATGCGATTGTCTTGTATTATGTATGCTTCATTTGTCCATTAGGGATACTTGTGAGAGTAGTCTAAGAACATGATCTAGGCTTGGGAAGGTCAGGTCAGAATCTAGGCTTGGGAGAGCCAGATTATAACTCATAATACAAAAGATAGGTGCTTAGGAATGAGACTATTTATTATTAACGCATCGCATGCATCCTAGAGATAGGATATGATTGAATGCGGTCACTGCAGCTTTGTGTGTATTCAGCATCATCGCATAGGACAAGAGTAGAGACTTAGGAATAAACTCTATGGATACTTTACATTCAACACATGCATCCTAGAATTAGGAGCATCGCATTTCCATTGGAAAATGACTTGCCGTGTATGGTTGTAACATGATCGCATAGTCTGACGCATCCTAGAATTAGGAGCATCGTATTTCCATTGGAAAATGACTTGCCGTGTATGGTTGTAACATGATCGCATAGTCTGACATATCCTAGAATTAGGAGCATCGTATTTCCATTGGAAAATGACTTGCCGTGTATGGTTGTAACATGATCGCATAGTCTGACGCTGACTAAGGTTGCCCTTGCGGTCACTCTTAAAGGTTGCAATGAAATCATCTCTGCATTTTATCTATTTCCCCACACATTTATTTCATGTTAATGTTTGTCGCATCTCTACCTTTCATGCATATTCTCATTGCGTTGTATGTTAGATAGGAGTAGGAGTAAGATTAACGTAGCAACATCCCCTCCATTCTTTTATTCAACCGCCGCATGCACATCAATGCAAACATATAGTTACAAGTCCCTATGTTCGACCTCGGATTACCCAAGAAACTTGTGTTCATGTTGTACTTGTTATGAACGCAAGAAAACTTGTGGCAGGACGCATGGTCATCGCATACATTCGTTAACGCATTTTTCATTCCAACGCATGACCATCGACGCATGACTATTAACGCATATCTTAGGAACATGAATCGCATACCGCGTCCATGGGATTTGGTTGTCGAATAAAATTGACTTCCAAACTACCGCGCACCATCTATTAATTACATGGTTAAAGGGATAATAGGTCGGCATCTCTTTTGTTTTCATAACGGATGAGTAAGTTGAAGAATCTCTTTGAGACGCTTAAATAGCTCATGGTGTGTTAAGCATTGTATGCATGGATATTGTGTTGAAGAGTGTCATCGCTTAACAAAACCTGTGCCTATACGATAGTGCTTGAACGATTGCTTACCTATACGATAGTGCTGAGCGATCGCTTAACGCTAAGACTTGTGCGCGCTATTTACTAAACGATCGTTTATCTTTTCCTAAGCGATCGTTTAGTGCCCGATATTTACTAAACAATCGTATAGACGATCACATTGCTTTTCTTACACAATCGTTTAGACGATCGCTTACTTTTCCCTACATGATCGTATACTTCACCTAAACGACAAGCATTTTATCTATACGATAGATGAGCCTATCTCCCACTTTTTTTATCGTTGTATATGATCTCTCTTCCTCCTTCCTTCTACAAAATCCGAACAAAGTCTACCCTTTGGATTCTCACTCCGAGGATACAGAGGGCTCTAAGTGGTGGTGTCGTCCTCGTTTCCTTCTATTCGTGTAGATGATTGGGATTTGCTGAACGTTAGCTTACCATTTCAGCGAAAGTGAGATTTGCTGTGAAGAATAAATCTTCAACTGGTATGATCTCTCGATCTCTTATTTATTGTTTCTTTGAGCATGCCAATAATTTAACATTATCAATGCATATTAATATGTTCGAATGTGGAAATTCTGTCACAATGAATTTGAAAGATCTGCTTCCGCTCGTAGGTACTCTTGAATAAGAGTTCCTTTAATTGGTATCAGAGCCAGGTTTCTGATATTCCAATTCATTACTGCAAAAGAATTGAATTTACATTCTCGATGGGTGCAACATGTCTACTCTCTATTTTAATTGTTAATTCGTTTGTGAATGTGTGGATTAATGGAATTTTCTGGGATGTAACCTCGGTTTATTGAATTCTCTAGTTAATTGTAAAGGCCCCTGCGTTTTTTGGCACAATTAATTGCTATCGAGTCTGTAATTTCAAAGTTAGTTTGAGTCTTGAGTCGTTCGTGATGAAGTTTGAAGCGTTCTTTGAGGAAGAAGACGATCAAGCGTTGGTCATGTCGTGCAGAGGATGAGGTAGACGATTGCTGAGTATCGGATGCTTGGCTATCGTTTAACGCATGCGCGCACTAGACGATCGTATAGCTCAACAAGCCTCATCGCTTAGTTACTGATTATACAATCTTGGAGTAAATGCGTGGTAAATCGTTTACTTTTTACGTGCTAAGCGATTGTCTAGACGATCAGGCTTCGCGACCTCATTGTTGTCTATGCGATCATTTAGCTTTTGTGCTATCATTTAGTGTGTGTTACATGATCGTTTACCTGGAGGTGTTTACTAAACAATGGGAGCTTCGTCCGACGATTCAAGACCCGATTCGCTTGTGAACCGATTTTCTCGGTGGGATAATGTAATAGATAGTTTTTTCATTCCAATTTTGTGTTGGTTCATCCCGGTTCATTAATCCATGGTTTTATACATGCGATGTATGTTATTTTTATGTCATATGGTATTCACATATAGATAAATCCCACCTTAGATTATGGATTGATCATGTATATTCTCTTTATTATAAGTATTATGATTTATTTCAAAGACAAAAGTTGTTTTTGTGCAAATTTAATAAATGACTTAGATTATAATCAGTAGCCAGATTGTCTAGGTTAATAAATCCCTAGGTAGAACATTTAGTGGGAGGTACTTGGGGCATTTGATGCTTCATTTAAACCTCTCGTGTTTCTCCCTCATAGTCCGCACTGTGAGATCTATCCTCAGCCTCATGACACCCTGGGAGTGTCCCCCTAAAGGATGGTGTTTGGGTAGGTCAATATCAAGGTGGATGGAGAGAATGTTCATAGTAAGTGGGAGCGGGAAGTGCGACAACATATCCCATAGTCTCTCTCGTTGGATTAAGTAAAGTTTATGCGCATCGCCTCGAGGCACCCTGGGTGTGTCCCCCTATAGGATGGCTGTTTTTCCCGTTTCTTTATTTGATCTTCTATAAGAGGATAAGGTTACTTAGTCTCTTGTTCTAATCTACTTTTTTCCTATGGTGGGCGCATTAGGGTGGGACTCTGGGGCCGAAAACGAGGGGTTACACTGACACAAAATTGTTAAGGGTTAACAGTTCTATACCGAACAAATGGTGGCTGTTAGATTCAGTTCCAAGAGTTGGTTCTACCTAATAGTTGAGAATGTCTCATCCTAGTGAAAGGACATCTGATCACCCCACTGGTGACGTTTGTCCTGCCTCGCTGGGACATCATTGCAAAATAGAAGTCTTATCACTTAAAGTACTTGGAATCTGTTTTGCTAAAACTAATTGGTTAAAAACGTGGTTTTTGCAAAGTCTTATAAAAGTTTATTCATTTTTTCAACAATGGTTTTAAATGGCTATATCCATTATCAGTTTACTTAGTGCCAAAAAATTGAATGGACAAAACTATTCGAGTTGGAAACATATGCTCACGATGATACTCATCATCGAGGATATGAAGTTTGTCCCTATGGAGGACTATCTTCCTATTCTATCTCAGGACACTACTCGAAATGTTCGGGCAGCATACGAGCGTTGGACACGGGAAAACGAGAAGGCCCGAGCCTATATCTTGGTCAGTCCTAGTGACGTGTTGGCCAAGAACCATGAGCTCATGGTCTCAGAACGTGAGATCATAGAGTCCCTGCGAGGAATGTTCAGACAACCGTCTGGACAGCTCAAGCATGAGGCTCTGAAACACATCTTCAGCTCCAAAATGGAGGAAGGCACCTCTGTTCGTGAACACTGCTGAATATGATGGTCCACTTTAACGTGGCGGAGATGAATGGATCTAAAATCGATGAGGCCAATCAGGTTAGCATTATCCTGCATTCATTGCCGGAGAGCTTTATCCACTTTGTTAGTAATACGATTCTTAACAAAGTGGACTATATCTTTACTACTCTCCTCAATGAGATGCAGACTTACCAATCCTTGCTGAAAAGTAAGGAGAAAAAGGAAGGCGAGGTAAATGTTTTCTCGTTTTCTAAAAGGTTCCATCAAGGTTTGACCTTAGGAACAAAGTTTGCACCTTCAACTTCTAACTCTGGAAAGGGGAAGAAGGAAAAGGGTGGTAAAGGGAAAGGGAATGCGTCTGCTAACCCGCCACCTGTTGCCCAGAAGAAGCGTCCACCGTTAGTTGAAAAAGGAAAATGATTCCACTGTAACCAGGACGGACACTGGAAGAGGAATTGTCCTCGTTATCTAAAGGAAAAGAAGGCAGCAAAGGCAAACAAAGGTAAATGTGATTTACTTGTGTTAGAAACTTGTTTAGTGGAGAATGATAATTCTGCTTGGATAATTGATTCAAACGCCACTAATCATGTTTGTTCTTCTTTTTAGGGGATTAGATCCTAGTGACAGCTAGAGGCTGGTGAGATGACGTTGCGAGTAGGCACCGGACACGTCGTCTCAGATATGGCAGTGGGAGACATCTAATTAACTTTACAGAATAGGTTTTTTATATTAAAAGATGTCTTTGTAGTTTCTGAACTAAAAAGAAACCTTATTTCTGTAAGGGTTTATTACAATACAATTATACTCTTTTCTTTTAAATTGAATAAAAAGTTTATTCATAAGGATGGTGTTGAAATTTGTACAGCTAAATTGGAAAATAACTTGTATGTGCTAAGACCGTTAGCCTTAAATTCCCTCCATAACATAGAGATGTTTAAATCTTCCATAACTCAATCTAAACGGCAACCAGTTTGTCCAAAAGAAAATGCCCAACTTTTGCACCTTCAATTAGGGCACATCAATCTCAATAGGATTGAGAGATTAGTGAAGAATGGCCTTCTAAGCGAGTTAGAAGAAAATTCTTTACCAGTTTGTGAATCTGGCCTTGAATGTAAGATGACTAAAAGACCTTTTACTGGAAAAGGTTATCAAGCCAAAGAGCCTCTAGAATTAGTACATTCTGACCTTTGTAGTCCTATAAATGTGCGAGCTCGAGGAGGCTATGAGTACTTTATTAGTATTACTGATGATTACACGAGATATAGGTATGTTTATCTAATGCAACGAAAGTCTGAATGTTTTGAAAAATTCAAATTATTTAAAGCTGAAGTTGAGAATGTTTTGGATAGACGAATTAAAACACTTCGATCAGATCGAGGTGGAGAGCTTTTAGATTCTGAGTTCCAGGACTATTTATTAGAACATGGAATCGTTTCTCAACTGTCAGTATTAGGTACACCTCAACAGAATGGTGTAGTGGAGAGGAGAAAGAGAACCTTGTTGGATGGTTCGTTCGATGATGAGTTATGCTTCCTTACCAGACTCGTTTTGGGGTTTCGCAGTAGAGACTACGGTATACATTCTCAACTTTGTTCCTTCTAAGAGTGTTGCGAGAACACCTCTGAAGTTGTGGAACAGGCATAAAGCTAGTTTACATCACTTCCGCATATGGGGTTACCCAACACATGTGCTTGAGGCAAATCCCAAGAAGTTGGAATCACGGTCGAGGTTGTGCTTCTTTGTAGGCTACCCCAAAGGTACACGAGAGGGTTAATTTTATGATCCATCCGAAAACAATGTGTTTGTTTTCACGAAGGATACTTTCCTGGATGAGGAGGATCATATTAGGGAACACAGTCCACGTAGTAAAGTCGTCTTAAGTGAGCTTTCCAAAGAAACTATTGAAACTTCAACAAGAGTTGTTGAAGAACCTACTTCATTAACCAGAGTTGTTGATGATAGTTCATCTGATAAGTCGGTTCCACCTCAAAAGTTAAGGGAACCTCGACACAGTGGGAGGATTACAAACCTGCCTAACCACTTTTTGGGTTTCACGGAAATCCTAAATATGGGGCAGATGGGGATGTTGAGGTTCTGTTGTCCTATCAAAAGGCAATGGAGGATGTTGACCGGGATGAATGGGTCAAAGCCATGAATTTCGAGATGGAGTCGATGTACTTCAAATCGGTATGGGATATTGTAGATCAGCCTGATGGGGTAAGACCTATAGATTGTAAATGGATCTACAAGCACAAACAGGGTGCTGATGGGAAAGTGCAAACCTTCAAGGCTCAACTTGTGGCAAAGGGTTATACCCAGGTGGAGGGAGTCAACTGTGAGAATACTTTCTCACCTGTTGACATGTTAAAATCGATCTGCATCCTTCTGTCCACTGTCACTTATTATAATTTATGAGATATGAAAAATGGACGTCAAGACGGATTTTCTGAATGGCAATCTTGAAGAGACCATTTACATGGTGCAACCCGAAGGATTCATTGCCCAAGGTTAAGAGTAAAAAGTTTGCAAACTGAATCGGTTCATTGATGGGCTGAAGCAGGCGTCTCGATCTTGGTATATTCGGTTTGATGCTGCGATCAAATCGTATAGCTTTGACCAAAACGTTGATGAACATTGTGTTTACAAGAAGATAGTCAACAGTTCAGTAGCTTTCTTAGTGTTGTATGTAGACGATATACTACTCCTTGGGAATGATGTAGGTCTACTGAATACAGTTAAGAACTAGCTAGCAACCCAATTCCAAATGAAAGATTTGGGAGAGGCTCAGTTTATTCTAGGTATACAAATCTTTCGGGATAATAAGAACAAAGTTCTATATCTGTCTCAGGCATCGTATATTGATGATATCTTGCTCAAGTACTCGATGCAGGACTCCAAAAGGGGCCTACTACCATTCAGACATGGAGTCACTTTGTCTAACGACATGTGTCCTAAGACACCTCAAGAGGTTGAGGAAATGAGACGGGTCCCATATGCATCTACCGTTGGCAGTTTAATGTATGCGATGCTCTACACTAGGCCAGACATCTAATATGCTGTGGGAATAGTCAGTAGGTATCAGTCTAACCCAGGCCAGGGTCACTGTACCACAGTTAAGAACATTCTGAAGTATCTTCAGAGAACGAGGGACTACATGCTCGTGTATGGGTCTAGGGGATTTGATCCTTACTGAATACATGGATTCTGATTTTCAGACTGATGAGGACTCTTAGAAGTCCACTTCAGGGTCAGTGTTTACTCTTAACAGAGGAGCCGTAATGTGGCGGAGCAATAAACAGGGGTGCATCGCTGACTCCATGATGGAGGCTGTGTACGTAGCAGCTTGTGAAGCTGCTAAAGAGGCCGTCTGGCTCAGGAAGTTCTTGACAGAGTTGGAAGTTGTTCCAGATATGTCTAGGCCTATCACCTTCTATTGTGATAATAGTGGTGTTGTAGTGAACTCCAAGGTGCCCAATAATCACAGGCACGACAAACACATAGAGCGCAAGTATCATTTGATTCGCGAGATAGTGCATCAAGGAGACGTGATCGTCACCAAGATTGCCTCGGAGCAAAACGTTGTTAGTCTATTTACCAAGGCTCTCACGGCTACAGTGTTTGAGAATCACCTTCAGTGCATGGGTCTACGGGACTGCCTGTGGCTGGACTAGGGCAAGTGGGAGATTTTATTGCACTGGGTTTTTATGCCATAGTTTATTGTTTTGTACTTGGATTTTATTCCCCACTTCGCTTTTGAACAAGTGGGAGATTGTTGAGGTTTGTGCCCTAAAGTCTCGTGTTCTACAGTTTGTAAACAATTTTATACGGATGCTTGTAATGTATAATATATATGATATTTACTTCGCTTCTTGACTTTGCACATTTAGATGTTTTTATTTTACCACAAACCATAAACTTAATATCCCTGATTGTCTTTATGTAACTTAAGTATGTACGTAGTAACATACAAGTGGATCATGTCTTAAGTGACAATCAAAATGATTTGTAGTATATGGATATAGAAGGGAAACCTTATCCTGGTAACACTACGGACGCGGCCCGCTTTGTGGAATAGTTACAAGTGTTGTGAATTTTCATAGATGGTCTGATCCTCATCATTCGTGTATGGGACATGCGAGCGGGGGCGTCATATAAAAAGAGTTTGTATAAGACCTGACCTCGAAGTGTTATCTCGTCATATAATTCTGTTCATGACAGAGACTTCACTTCACTAAGATGACCATAGGTAACATGACCTCAATCCTGAGTGAGTTAGGAACTTTTGTCATTGAGGGCAGTCCTTTGATTTGCATGAGTGCGAGTGGCCAGAGCGTCAACTCAAACCTACCACTTTGGGGATTCGTTTGATTGGGCACTGGGAACTCAACTTCACAAGATGGAGTTCACTCCTTCCCCGAAACAGGGTAAGTAGATAGATTGCTCTCTTAAGGGCTGATCCTGAGGCTTGAACGATGTGGTGCCACACACCTTCTCATGGCCCGAGAGGTGTTCACACATAGTAGGACTATGTTGTATTGTTCATTAGAGGGATCGGTGGTACTTAAGGAGTAAGATGTAACTACAGGGGCAAGACGATAAACTGGCCAGCTGTACTTACGAACATTTGTGAAGGGTCATCGTACTGATGATTGGTTATATCCAATGGACATAGAAATATATCTATGGTAAGAAGAGTTCAACTGTCGGTCTTTAGTGAAATCTCTGGCAGTTAATAGATGGTAGATATCGTGGCTAAAGAGTTTAGTCAGTTATTCACGTCCCGTTGGAGCTTCGAGCCATAGGTCCATTAGGTCCCCTTGGTAGCTTGGATACAAGTTGAGAATCAGTTTTTTGGGTCAGTTTGAAATGTTCAAATTGACAAGAGGGAGTTTGATTATATATGATATAATTAACTTTATGTATGAGATACATTAATTTGGAGAAAATTGGATATAAATATGATTTATATCTAGTGGAAGAAAAATACTATGATTAATATATGATATTAATCCGTAGGTTATGAATATGATGTGATTATATTCATTGTCTATTAATTGGACGGTTAAAGGGACAATAGGTCGGTGTCTCTTCTGTTTTCATAACGGATGAGTAAGTTGAAGAATCTCTTTGAGATGCTTAAATAGCTCACGGTGTGTTAAGCAAATTATGCGCAAACATTGTGTTGAAGAGTGTCATCGCTTAGCAAAACCTGTACCTATACGATAGTGGTTGAATGATCACTTACCTATACGATAGTGCTGAGCGATTGCTTAACGCTTACACCCATGCACGTTATTTACTAAACGATTGTTTACCTTTTCCAAAGCGATCGTTTAGTGCTTGATATTTACTAAACGATTATATAGACAATTGCTTAGCTTTTCCTACATGATCGTTTGGACGATCGCTTAGCTTTTCCTATACGATCGTTTAGACGATCATTTACTTTTTGCTACACGGTCGTATATTTCACCTAAACGATCAAGTATTTTGTCTTTAAATACTGAGGGCTCTGAGTGGTGATGTCATTCTTGTTTCTCTCTGTTCGTGTGGAGACTGTTCGAGGTAGACGATTGGGATTTGTTGAACGTTAGCTTACCATTTTAGCGAAAGCGAGATTTACTGTGAAGAATAAGTCTTCAACTGGTATGATCTCTCGATCTCTTATTTATTGTTTCTTTGAGCATGCCAATAATTTAACATTATGAATTCATATTAGTATGTTCGAATGTATATGTAGAAATTCTGTCACAATGAATTGCAAAGATCCGCTTTCGCTCGTAGGTACTCTTGAATAATGTTTCTTCAATTGTTTGTTTTGGGATCGAGTTACTGAGAACATAGAAACAAGCTCTTCAAGGATTACACTCGGTTCAAATTTCTATAAATTTACATGCTTTATGTCAAGTGTAATTTTTCTTTCTTTGCCCATTGGGCAATCCTTTAGCCACATGAGCTCTTTGTTGAACTTTGTAATCTCTCTTGAACTTAATGATATATCTTATGGGAGATGATGAGGGTGCTAAGAAGGTATCCACCTAGTGGAGATGTTCAGGTGCATCCCTTGACCCTTTGTTTCATTCTCTAAAGAAAATTATCAAACACTTGAGATTGAATTAGTGGGAAAAAAAATACAAAATTATGCAAATAAGGAAAACCTTGCAAAATCACTCTAAATCATGCAAACCCAATCTAAATCATGCAAAACAAGTACAATAATTCAAAATCATCTACAAAATAAGTACAACAATCCCAAGACAATGGAAAATCATGGAAAATTAATAATTTAAACAAAAAAAGGAAAACAAATTAAGTTTTAATCTTATAAAATTAATTGTCAAACACTTGAAATTGAATTAGTGAAAATAAAAAAAAAATCATGCAAAATCTACAAATAAGAAAACCTTGCAAAATTACTTTAAATCATTCAAAACCAATCCAAATCATGCAAAAAAAAAGTATTATAATTTAAAATTATCTACAAAATAAGTACAGTAATCCCAAAATAATGGAAAATTATGGAAAATCAATAATTTAAACAAAAAAGAATAACAAATTAAGTTTTAATCCTATAAAATTAATTATCAAACACTTGAGATTGAATTAGTGAAAATAAAAAAAAATCATGCAAATAAGGAAAACCTTACAAAATCACTAAATCATGCAAAACCAATGTAAACCATACAAAACCATGCAAAACAAGTACAATAATTCAAAATCATCTACAAAATAAGTACAATAATCTCAAAACAATGGAAAATCAATAATTTAAACAAAAAAAAGTTTTAATCTCATAAAATTAATTACAACTTGTGATTGAATTAGTGAAAATAAAAAAAAATCATGCCGATAATGAAAACCTTGCAAAACCAATCTAAACCATGCAAAATAAGTAGAATAATAAAAAAATTTCTAAAATAAGTACAATAATCTCAAAACAATGAAAATCATGGAAAATCAAGTACAATAGAAACAATCCCAAATGCGAGAAATTTTCCTACAATTAAAAAAATGGCATTAATAGTAGGTAAGATATTTAAAAAAAAAAAAAAAAAAAGAGAAAAGAGAGAGAAACCCGACGGGTACCTAGTCTAAGTCTGAACCTGGTCATTTCTACCAGACCCGGTGCTTGACCCCCAAAAAAAAGAAAAAAGGGAGGAAAAAAACCCGACGGATACCCAATCCTCAGGTCAACACCGCCTCATCAACCCGGTAACGCCATTGTATGCATTATGAAGCCCAACCGGGTTTCTTCACTTCAGTTTCTTTTTTTTATAATCCGACGGGATATCCGGTCCCTAGGTCAACACCACCTCATCGACCTGGTAAAGCCCCAGTGTATGCATTATGAAGCCCGACCGGGTTTCTTCACTTTATTTTTTTTAATTATCTTTTTTATTTCTTTCTTTTACTAATTTCTTTATTTCACTAATCTCCATTTTTTTTCCTTTTTTGTCTTATTGTTGTGGATAATGGAATGAGATTGTAATTAATTGGTGATTGAGGTAGGTAATCTATTAGGGCGATTAGTTGCATGAAGTAAGTTTGGAAGGTTAAAAAAGTAATTAACCATACCAAGTTTTTTTTTTTTTTTTGCTTACATCACTTCCATCATCATGGGTCTAAAAATACAAGTTTTTTAAAAAGTGTCATTTTTTCGAAAAATGAAGTGGGAGGGGGTCCTTGTCAATTTTCTCTAAATTTTGTTCAACTTCAAGTTTAATTACATCAGTTGGGTTGTTGAAAATTTTACCTACACAAGAAAAAGTGTTGCTACGCTTCTTTCTCCTTGAGAATTCACAACTCCATAGCCTAGCCTCTTTTGGCTGGCAAGGAACCCAGAAAAGTTCTACAAATATTGCCTATTCCTGTTCAGGTCTCTGGGTACCCCCACGCCAGTAGCCCCATTTACTCAGTCCACATTCTGATAGAAATTTTTCGTAATCCTGGTCCAGTTTCTTATAATCATGTGATAAATCTTCATCTGAGATCTGCTCATCTTCTGAAGGACTCTGCAAAACAGAAACCATAAACTATTACCAAATTGTGAACTTTTGGTTGGAATGGAGACTAGAAGACAAATGATGATTCTCAAAACTAGAATCAAGCTAATATGTGCATCTCTCTCTTTCCCTCTCTAATCTGGAACGACAGAGCAAGATTATAGCCAAGTTAACGATTTTCTACAGCCGCACGACCATGGTCGATTCAACCGTCAATCATGCTCTAGCCACAAGGCAGTGGTTCATCCACAATGGTTTGGTTCTTGTCTATTTTGTTCAAGTAAGGTAGTGATAAGTTTTTTTGTGAGCATTTTTATAGTACTTTTAGCCATTTTAAACCCAGTCTCAGTAACATATCTCTGCCTTGTTCCCATCTTAGTCTAGTGGTCCGTGGTCACCCCACCCATGTGGAAATCCAATGTTGTTATCTGAAGATAGTTTACCATTTTGGCAGTATTATCATCTGGTTGAAACAAAAAGATGAGGCCACCCAGAAGAAAGGGAAGTGGGTGGCCAGAGAACTCCATTAGGAACAGACAAAAATGAATGATAAGTTGGAAAATGCTTGGTGAGTTGGGTGCTCAAAGAAATGAAAGCAACAATTCAACAACTTTAGTAGTAGTCAATTTTGCTCATATTACATATTCCAAGTATTACCTCTGCTCCAAGTATTACCTCTGCCCCAGTTAAAGAAATCTAATTACACCATGCTCAATAAAACACCCTAAAGAAAAATAAAATCATATAAGGGTGAATTGGGGTCAAAGTAGGAGCATAAAGTTATATTAATTACCATAGAATCTATGGGGGACTCACAGTCCAAACCATCCAATTCCCTTATATCACGAAGAGCAGATCTCCAGTGCCCACTTCTGAACTTGTGATGTTTTCCCTCTCGTTTATCAACAGTTTCAAGCCTCGATGTTCCAAAAACTCTAGCATAAGAGGCACCAATTATGCATCTGGCACAAAATACTATAAGAGGAACCAAAACTATAAAACTAGTGGTTCTAGCCTGACAGAGGGAAAAACAGGTGAAAAAAGAGAACAATAAGTTTATTGAATTATCACTTCTCTATATAAACGACAAAGAAATATCCAAATAAGTACGTAGATATGATATGTTTAGTTTAGACATCGCTCTGTATGAAAGAATATAATTACTTCTTGTGAGAAAAAGAAACTTACAGGAGGTAGATGAGAGGAGGCTAGTGCGAAAAGCTTCTTATAGTTTCGAAGTTCATTCAAAGCACTTTGAAGCTTCTCTTCTAATTGATATACATCTCTAATCTGCAGTGATTATGTAGAATACAAGAAAGAAGCCACGAACAAAAATATATTATAGAGTAATTCAATCTTGAAATGACAACAATGTTCTTAAATACTCTGGATACAATTCTTGTCAGGTACCTAACGAATCATATGGAAAACAAAAATATCAATAAATTTTGATTAATTACTCAATACTTGTGACCATATTTGGATATACAAAAAATCCTCCAATGTGTAGCTCAGGTACGTAACAAATCATATGGATACTGAGCTGAAATTCAACGAGTTTTCTGTTCAACAATTCACTCTGAATCACTAAAAATGTGCAAAATAGAACCTGGCCGGTCCCTCTAGAATAAGGCTTTAACCAAGTTGAAGATGGTGCTCGAAGTATTTTAGGAGGGTATTTAAGCACAAATTATGCCAAAACTTAGTATAACAAAATTAATATCTATTAGGCGTTTTTTTCATATGCCTGCAGGCATTACCTCTCCTCTCCCAGCTTGGCATGGATATATGGTAAAGTGATTAGCCAAAGCCAGTAATATTTCAAAGGCTAACTAGTCTCACAACCTAGTGCAGTATCACAATCAAACATGATTACATTTCAACTCCCATGATTGTGATTTCTTTCTTCACATCCAATTCTGATGGGCCACAAATTGCAGTTCATTATGGTTCAAGTGGTTTGTCAATTCTTCAAGTATCACAAAGTTGAACCCAACTCATGGGATTTTTAAATTCACATGGGATTTGTTTCTTTACATAAATTTTGTTGAGAAGATATAAACATTCAGTAATTAGTTTGCAGCTATCTTACAGTTTTTTTCATATAGCAGCCATTATAAGTAAATAGATTGCAAAGAAAAATTATATTCCAAAAGTAATCATCATTTATAATACATATCCAACCATGCCATCAAAGTTTAGAATCAAAACACAATCAATAGCTTGGGAAAATGATTGCTATAAGAAGTTTTGAGCTATCAATTTCTTTCTGAAGTAATTCAACAAGAAGCTAGAAGTAGAAACCATAAAAAAGGAAAGTTACAAAATTATCCTGCAGAGGAGTTTAGAACATGGTTTAAAAGTGGGAAAGAAGTACAAGCTTGCTTACCGCTCGAGGATTTTGAATCTTGATATTCTGCCCCTTTTGTTCTAGATCCGTGTCCTTTATCCTCTTATTAGCTACAGAAATGGAATGTGTAGGATCTCCATTCTGGTTTGGATTTAAAGTCAAGCTCTCGCTCCTACCAATTGACATCTTAACACTTAGATGAAACTGTAATAATTCAGAAATTCAACTGAATATCCTGAAGTACCAACTCTTTTTAACTGTGTGATTGTCCATATGATTGTTTTGAAACTATGAATAAGGTAAAGTTCTCAAAATAATTTTATATATTGAACAATGAACAACATATCATTACATTGATAACTAAGGAACTTGACTTGAGTTTAGTTGGTTAAAATAACCAACTCAGAGTTTGATCCACCAACTTTACAAGTCGGTGTTAAATAACTCTACCAACTTCAGCAGTGTTCACTATTAAAATTTGTACATTTATAGAAGAACTCTATCTTTATAACTTCAGTACAATTCCATAAGAAGTGTAGAGTCCAAGTACTAGCAACAACTTCAGTTGGTAACTCACTGTGGAACTAGAAACATATAAATTGATAACAATTTTGATGGTATGAAAATTGCATATAAAAGTGTAAAATCAAATGGTAGATTGATTTTGAGTTGTTAAAGCGTGTTCTGGAATAACTTTAATAATTTCAAAATCTCTCACAAACATAGGCCGATGTTCTTGACTAAAGAGAGGTACTTTTAAAGCAAGTAAGCCCGAAAAACCCCTCTTTCACCTAAAGAGCAAAGTTATTGAGGCTGGAAAATACACATTCAAGATACCATAAAATTCTCCTAAGCAGAGCAATATTAGTTTTTCCATTTACCCTTCTACAATATGAACAAGGTGGTGCTTGGTGGAGAGTTGATTTTTGGATATATCCTGAAGTTGAAACCTCCATCTCTGCCAAAATCAACACAGAACTTATAAGAAAAATACTTAGCAATTAATCACTAACCCATTCTTTATAATCCCAAAACATCCTCGAAAAAAAAGGTTTCAAAAGAAATTCAAACCATAAATCACCAATCCATATCTGGGTATGTGATAACACAAATGAATACAGAGGCGAAATTTAGCAAACTATTCAAACAAAGGGATGAACGAATTAAATCCAAAAGCACGATAGAGTTGAGATTTCCATTGAAAATCTTTTGCAAAGTTCTTTCTGAAACCAAAAAGAGCAGAAAACGTACAGAAGAAATGAACCCAGGTTTCAATCAAGAGCAAACATACCAGAGTAATGGCTCTGAATTGATTCTTCAATGATTTTCTGGTGTTGGCCCAATTTCTGGGGTAGAAATTGGAGGGAAAAAAAGGCAGAAAAGCAAAGCAAGTTGTGTAAGTTTCTTGAAACAAAAGAAAGGGTATGCTATAAGAATAATGAGTTTAAAGAATTTTGAAGGGAATGGGGAAATACCTGTGGTGAGTTAGAGAAGGGAGAGTTGGTTGTGGGAGCAACTTGGGGAGGAGAAAAAAACGGTCTGCTCTATTTCTCTGGCTCAGCTTCACTTCCATCACACAAACCGTTGAAATTGGCCATTCCCATTTTCTGTCTCGTTAAATTCAATATTAATCGATTTTCATTAAAATATCATGTCCTTTTCAAATATAAATTTTTATGATTATTTTTAACTTTTTTCTGAGTTCAAAGCAAATAAGGATTCACACTTTTAGCTTTAGGGCGGTTTGGCCTACTGAGTGGAGTTAATTAGAGAATTATGTAAAAAATAGAAAAAGATGGGAAGATATAAAAAAGGATGAAAAGATATAATTGGTCGATAAATGTGAAAAGTAGAGATAGAGGAGAGAAAAAGTGAAAGATGAAATCATTAGATAAATGTGCAACATTTAATAGTGTTTACTATTGATGTTAAGTTGTTCACACCAACTTAAGAAGTTTTGCAAGCCTCTTAGGTTAGTTTTGCAATCGATCTATTGATTTACCTCATATTTTGTATATTAGTTTGATGGGGAACAGGGACGAGGAGGGACAAACTCTTGGTTAGAGATGGATCCTCGAAGGAAAAATGTATATCTCTACTCTAAAATATGCTTTTGATCATTAAAAACCAATTATAATGATATTAAAATTGTATTTAAAAGAGTAAAATTAAATTCTATTAAATTAATTTTTAGTGATTAATGACCATTTCAAAACATTTCTATATATGATAAAAGTAATTTTAACAATTTTAGAATCACTCTCAAATATTCACTAGTTCCTTATAATCTCCTAATTTTGTAGGATAATTACTTCATCATAATCAACTATAATAGAAATGTTGTCAAAATAAGCATAACGAAAAAAATGTCCAAACTAACCCAAAACCAAAAATTTCTATGTAATTGACCTCTTTTTTTAAAACATGTTTTATTTTTACCTTTTAAAGATATGAAATATCATTTTGCCCTCAGTTTTAAATGAATCACTTCTCACTTCTCCCTGGGTTTCTCGTTTCTTCTTATGTTACTAAAATATCACTACAAAAAATGATCTAAGTTTAAACTTTATAAAGTCATTTGAAAGTAAAGATGCTTTAACATTTTTCTCAATTTATAAGCATATTGGGGTTGATGCCCTAAATCTCATAAGGTTCTATAATTTGTAATTGTATTATACAAACATCTTATTTATTTAATAAAATGTGTGATGTTTTATTTGACATTTAGTTGCATTAATCCACAAACCAATAAACTAACATCGAATGTTATCTTGTAGCTTAATCATGTATGTAGAGACATACAGGTGGATAATGTTTAAGTGATAACCTAAATGGTCTGTAGTAGATGGATAAGGTTGGATATCTTATCCTTGTGACACTACGAGTATGATTCGCTTTGTAGATGTTACAATTGTTGTGAAATGCTACAAATGATCTGATCCTGATCATTCATATGGAGACATGTGCATGGAGATATTTTATAAAAAAGAGTTTGTATAAGATTGGACCACGAAATGACTAATCTTATTATATAACGCCGTTCATAATAGAGACTTACATTTCACCAGGATGACTGTAGGTGATATGACCTAAATTCTGAGTGAGTTCTGAACTTCTGCGACGGTCCTTTGATTTGTATGGGTAAGAGTGACCAGATCGCCAACTCAACAAGCCTACCATTTTAAGGATTTGTCTTATTAGGGAGCTAGGAACACAGCTACACAAGAAGGAATTCACTCATTCCCCAATGTCGGGGTAAGTAGATAAATTGCTCCCTTAAAGGCTGATTCCGAAGTTTGAACAAGGTGATGTCACATCCTCTCCTGGCCTGAGAGGAGTTTGGTCATACTTAGACTATGATTTATCGTTCATTAGAGGAATTAGTGGTATCTAAAGAGTTAGATGTAACTACAGGGGCAAAATGATAACTTTGGCCCAGCTGTACTTACGATCAATTTGTGAAGGGTTATCGTACTGTTGATTGGTTATCCAATAGACACAAATATATCTGTAGTGCGAAGAGTGCAACTGTCGATTTTTAATGGAGTACCCGATAGTCAACGGATGGTGAATATCTTAATTAAAGGCTTTAATTAATTATTCATGTATTGTTGAAGCTTCAAGCTACAGGTCCATGAGGTCCCCTTTGTAGCTCAACAGAAATTAATGAGAATCAATTTTTGGATTAATTTGAATTGTTCAAATTAATTGAGAGAATTATTTATATGTGATATCATTATTTTAATCTAATTATATATGATATAATTACTATTATATATTTGGTACATTATTATATAAAGTTTATTAGAGAGGAAATAAATATTTGAATATGATTCAAATATTAATTATGTGAATTGGATTCATATAATTAAATTTAATATAAAGGGGATTTATATTAAATATTATTGTTGAGAGACTTAAACTATAGATTATCTTGTATTGGAAACAATATTGAACTATAGGTTATATGTAATATTTGATATAACATATAGTCTAATATATATATATATATGATAGTCTAATATATATTATATGATAAAGTAGTTATCATATATATATATATATTAAAGTTTTTATTAAAATTAATTTTAAAAACAGTTTTAGCAACTTTCTCCCCTTTTTTCTCTCCACATCGTGAGAATGGGAGGGAAATCGTTTATTCTTCGTTCCAAAATTTTCCTTCCAAATTTCCTCCTCTCTACTATCTCAATCTCCCTCTTCCAAAATAGCCAGAACATGCATAAACTCCTAGATTCTCACCTAGAGAATAAGAGTTTTCATTATGGTGGTGTCCTTTTGGTTCGAGGGTTTCTTTCTTAAAGAACCGGTCATCAAAGGTAAGGGTTTTTGAAACCCAGTTTACTTTTCTATAAAATTATTCCAAGCATGCTGTATTTTAATCAAATGCATAATCTTTTCTATATGTTTGCTGTAAAATCATTGTTCTGTAAATTTGGGTTTTTGGGTCCGATCCCCTTTTTCGCTCAAGGATCTTCAATGGTTCCTTCAAAGCATGGTTGAAAAGAACACGAAAAATGCCTAAAAACGAGTGATCATTTACCTAAAACGGAGTTGTATTGATAAATATATGACAAAAACAAAATTATCATTCTCGTAGAAAAGGTGCGGAACACTAACATCATCTACGCAAATCGCTGACATCATGTGTGCGATCGCTGACTTCAGGTGTGCGATTGCTTTGCAGTTTTGTTTTGGTCATATCTCTATCGATACAATTTCGTTTGAGCTAAATGACTACTTGTTTTCATATGGTTTTTCATGTTATCACCAACAATACTTGTAATTTGAACAAAGCATTGACTTTAATACTCAAAAAGTAAAATTTATCTAAGTTTAAACCTTGTAAGGTCATTTATGTTCAATATGCTTTTACATTTTGCTCTTCTTAATTTTAAGCATTGTTGGAAAGAACACGAACAAACTTACGGAAATAAGTGGTTATTTAGCTAAAACGAAGTTGTATCAATAAAAATATTATCAAAACAAAATTGTACTGAGTGATTGTGCACCCAAGGTTAGCGATTACATAGATGATGTCAGCAATCGCACACTTTTTTTTGCACGATTTATAAACATGATTAGAAAGAATATGATAAAACATATAAAAATAAGTGGTTAGCTACTTAAACTTAGATCATCTTTGTTATGTGATCTTTTGGTAACATAACAAAAAGCATAGGTAGGAGAAACCCAGAAACTATGGAGAAGTGAGATTCATTTAAAACTGAGGGCAATTCTTGAAAAGGTAAAAAAAAAACATTTTTTCTTTAAAAAAAAAATCTCAATTACATAGAAGATCTTGGGTTTTGGGTTAGTTTGGGCAATTTTCCAAACATACTCAAGTTGGTATAAGGCTTTTCCTATTGACTTCTGGGGTTAATTAAAAGTTTGATTTCTCAAGCAAACATATCGTCGAAAAAAAATTCATAAAATTCCAAATTTCTCTCATTTACTTTCAATGATTTGATTATGTTCATATAGAATTTATCCACATTGCCAACCAAGAATCAACCCATCTCTCTCATTCCATGGGTTCTTTACTTCCTATTAGATAATATATAATTAAATTTACTTTCGTACATCAACTTAAACTTTTAGGTCAATCTTTGATTTAAGATGTATTAAAGCAGGTGATCTAGAGAAGTTGTGCGTTCAAGCTCTGCAATGTTACTTCCTTCTCAATTAAGATTGATTTCCATTTGTTAGGTCTTTTTCATATATCAAGCTGAAACTCACAAGTTTCATTCATAATCATTCCTAGTTCCCTTATCGGGATTGTTGTACTATCGTTTTTTCATTCTTCGAGACTAGTTTATTCATAGATTTAAATTAAAGGATTTCCATTATATATAAACTTGTGTTAAATTTTTGCAAACAAAAATAAAGATGGTCACTTTTTTAAAAAATATATGTTAAGACATTTAACAAAAGCAATAAGAAGAAAAAAAAAAAAAAAAAAAAACAGAGAGAGAAGATGAACAACGTGAAAGATATAATTCGAACATCATTTATTTGATTGGCCTGGTATTACAAGCACTCATTTATTTGATTAATGTATCACACTGTTAACAAAAACAGTTTATAATTAACAAATAATATTACAAAGGCAAAAGCGAGAGTCAACACCATTAGGAATGCATTCACAACCCTTTGGTGGGATATTTCCATATTTTGCCATTGCTTCATGGTAGCATTCTGATATTCCAAATGGCCCTGAACATGTCCCTGTTGAAGCAAATTTCACTGGGCATGTTTTTGATTGATCCTCAAAATCTGCCAATTAAATCAAACTTACATGTTATTAATGAGAGAGATTGTTCTGATAGAAACGTAGAGTATCGAACAATGAATTAATGATGTATTTCACTAACGATGTGTTAGCTACATCTACGAACACGAAGAAAGAAACACATAACATAGAGATGCGTATAGGTAATAGGGTTGAAGCATTTATATATAGCACTTTGTGCTTAGTCATTTGCAGTGTCATAGGACAGATTCAAAGCATTTCATAGAGATTGTGTTATTTAAAAGCTTACCTTGAGAATGAGAATTGGAAACAAGGCAAAGGAGAAGTAAGAGAGGAAGGGAAATGAGCCTGGTGATCTTCTCCATAATAACACACCTTTTTCTGTGCTTTGATGATATTTACTTTTGCTATGATCTTTTCTTTGTGGTTGTGATTATCCAAGCTGTTGATGTTAAATTCGTATATATATTAGTTTCATGAGTTGTTTAAATGGAAACAAATATATGAAAACTTTGAATGACAATATATCGTAATTTTCATATGGGAGATACAGCAAATATGTTTATATTTTTTCATACTGGATCCATATATTTGGGATTTGTTTCCTTTTCTTTCCTTTCTTGTTTAATTTGTCACAATTTGGATAAGATTTATGATTTCTTTTACAACTCTCTGGATAAAATGCGGTTTTAGTTCTTGAGGTTTAAAGTTGATGTTTATTTTAGTCTCTAAAATTTTAAAATAGATATTTTACTCTCCTTAATTTGAAAAAATAGTTCTAAACGGTCCCAACATAATTTTAACCTAACGTTATAATTAATTAATTAAATTAAAATTTTCATATTCAATATCTAAATGGTTCTAAATGGCCATTTTTTGGGTTGAACGCTTGGTGTGCTTGTCTGACTCGCTGAGGCATTTGTGCATATTTTGGAATAAGCTTCAGCATTGATTTCCAAACTGGAACAATATAATATAATCTCGATTTTCGTCTAACTTTTTTTGAAATCTTGCATTCCAGAGATTACAATGTCTTTTATTTAACACCACCGTGATTATGGTTTTCCTTAAAACTTGCCTTTCCGTTTACAACCCCAAAGTAGTGAGTTCGATTTAAGTTTCAAGATTTATGACCGGAGCTTGATTTTAAAGGTTGAAGAAGTTTCTGTTTGGTTTAAATTTGAAACCTTGCACAAGATTAAAGCGGTTTTATTAGGCTTATTAGGCTTTCTCGTGTCCAGGCTAGAGAAGACTGCACATTTGTTGGTTCAAGTCCCAAAATTCTTACTCGTGTAAAAAAGGTAACAAATTGTTGTTGTTTTCATTTACTAAGCTGTTAGTATGAAAAATTATAACACTTTCTTTTTCCATCGTTTTGTAAGCTGCCCACCACCTACATGAAGGAAACCGTGAGGTCCGTAGTGGAAGCGGAATCTGTCCCGATTTTTAGTTTTGCACAAAATTAAATTACAGAACAAAAAAATTATGCATTATCAAAATGTTTTACAGAATGCTTATCACAGAAGAAATTAGGGAAGAATTAAAACTTACCCTTGAATCCAAAAGGTCTTCACGAAATCCTAACTTAGAGAATTGCATCAATCCAAGATTGGCCACTATCACAAGTTAATCTACTGTATTCTCTTAAGGGTGAGAATTATAAGGAAAGTTGTGGGCTTCTCTCACTTTTTAGGAGAGGGAGAGATTTTGAGAGAGAAGAAAAACCTTTTTTCTTCTATATGTTTTCTTAAGAGAAAAAACCACAGAGAACACTTCATTGTCCTCTATCTTGTGAACAAGATGAAGGCCATCGTGAAACTATCTACTTCCTCTCTTAGCCACATGACTGGATCAGAGAAAAATGGTAACTCCCTCCTTAATTGAATTATTTATTAAACTCAAATAATTTAATAAATAAATAAAATAAATATGTATATATATATCGATATATATTTAGATATATGATAACCAACTTATCATATATTATATATAGTTATATGTCATATCGAATATAATACAACCTATACTTTTTATATTGTCTCAAATACAACATATAATTTATAGTTTGAATTTCTCTCAATCAATCATGATATTTAATATAAATCCAATTCATATTAAATTCAATTATATGAATCTCATCCATACAATTAGTATTTGAATCAAATTCAAATATTGAATTCCTCTCAAAATAAATTTTATATTATAATATATCAAATACATTTTATTAATTATATCACATACAATTAATTCCCTCAATTAATTTCAACTATTCAAACTAATCCAAAATTAATTCTCAATAATCTCTATTTAGCTAAAGATGGGACCTTATAGATAGGTGGATTGAAGCTCCAATGGTACTTGAATAATTAATGAAACTCCTTTAATTAAATTATTTGACATCTATTAACTGTCGGTCACTCTACTAAAGACCTAAGCTGCACTCTTTGCACTAGATATATTTTTGTATCCATTGGATATAACCAGTCAACAGTTCGATAACCTTTAATAAATTACTCGTAAGTACAGCCAGACAAAAAATATCTTTTTGCCCCTGTAGTTACATCTAACTCCTTCACATTGTTTAAGCTCCGGAATCACCCTTAAAGGGAGCAATTTATCTACTTACCCCAACATTAGGGAATGTGCGAATTTCATCTCGTGTAACTGTGTTCCCAACTCTTCAATCAGATGAATCCCCAAAATAGTAGGCATATTGAGTCGGCGATCTGACCACTCTCACCCATGCAAATTAAAATATTGTCTTCATAGATAGGAGTTCACAACTCACTCTGGATTCAGGTCATGTCACCTATGGTCATTCTGGTGAATGTAAGTCTCTACAATTAACGGCGTTATATAATGAGGCTAATCATTTCGTGGTCCGATCTTATACAAATTCTTTGTATTGAATACCTCCAATCACATGTCTCTGCATGAATGATCAGGATCAGATCATTTGTAGCACTTTACAACACTTGTAACATCTATAAAGCGGGTCGTATCCGTAGTGTCGCAAGGATAAAATACCCAACCTTATCCATCTACTACATACCATTTAGGTTATCATTTAAACATTATCCACTTGTATATCTCTATATACATGTTTAAATTACATAAAATATCCTAGGATCTTAGTTTATTAGATTAAGTGTATACTCATAAAATAACAATTGTTGTATTAATAACAATTTGTTTATATAAAACAAACTACGAGAATACAAGATAGATTTAGGACACCAATCCCAACAATCTCCCACTTGTCCTACAGCTTAAGAAGCCAAATGTACAATACAAATAAAATACAAAATACAATAAACTAGGTCTACAGGATACCCCAATAACATCTACCCAATACAATAAACTAGGGTACACACTATACCCCAATAACATCTACCAATTGCCTTAGATAATATGTCGCATATCCTATAGACCTAGACTTTCTAAATGACCTTCGAACACTTTAGCGCTAAGAACCTTTGTAAATGGATCAACAACGTTGTGCTCCAAAGAAATCTTCATTAGAATCACGTCACCTCAATGCACAATCCCTCGAATCAAGTGATATTTCTACTCAATGTGTTTGCCTCTTCAATAACTCCTAGGTTTCTTAGAATTTGCCACAACACCACTGCTATCACAATAAAGTGTGATGGGCAAAGACATATTTGGAACAACTTCAAAATGAGTAAGAAACTTCTTAAGCCAAACAACCTCTTTAGCATCATTTCAAGTAATTACATATTCGGCTTCCATTGTGGAGTCTGCGAGATGCATCATTACTTGATGCTTCCCCAAACTATAGCTCCTACATTTAGAGTAAACACTAATCCTGATGTGGATTTCTGAGAATCCCGATCAGTCTGAATGTCAGAGTCTGTGTATCCTGTAAGGATTAAATCCTTATTTCCATACACAAACATATAGTCTCTCGTTCTCCGAAGGTACTTGAGGATTATTTTGACTGCTACCTAGTGATCTAATCTTAGATTGGATTGATATCAAATGAAATCTCTACTGCATAGCAAATGTCAAGTCTCGTACATAACATTGCATACATGAGACTACCAATAGTCGATGCATAGGGAAATCATCTCATTGCCTCAACCTCTTGAGGAGTCTTAAGACATTGTTCCTCTCAAAATAAACTTTATATTATAATTCTTCTCAAAATAAACTTTATATTATAATGTACCAAACACATTATATTAATTATATCACATATAATTAATTTAATTAATTATATAACATATAAATAATTTTCTCAATTTATTTGAACAATCCAAATTAATCCAAAATTAATTCTTAATAATTTCTGTTGAGCTATAGAGAGGACCTTATGGACCTATAGATTGAAGCTTCAATGGTACTTGAATAATTAATTAAACTCCTTTAATTAAATTATTCAACATCCATTAACTGCCGATCACTCTACTAAAGATCGATAGTTGAACTCTTTGCATTACAGATATATTTCTATGTTCGTTGGATATAACAAGTCAATAGTGCGATGACCCTTCAAAAATTGCTTGTAAGTACAACTTGGTCAACATTATCGTTTTGCTCCTGTAGTTACATTTAACTTCTTAAGTACTACTGATCCCTCTAATGAACAATAAGTCATAGTCCAAATATGACCAAATCCCTCTCATGCCAAGAGAAGGTGTAGCCACATTTTTCAAGCTCCGGAATTAGCCCTTAAGGGAGCAAGTAATCTACATACCCCGACATTAGGAAAATGGTGAATTTCGTCTTGTGTAGCTGTGTTTCCAGCTCCCTAACCAGACGAATCCTCAAAATAGTAGAAATGTTGAGTCGGCGATCTGACCATTTTCACCCATGCAAATAAAAGGACAGTCTTCATAGGCAGGAGTTCACAACTCACTCAGGATTTAGGTCATGTCACCTATGGTCATCCTGGTGAAATGTAAGTCTCTTCTATTAACAACATTATATAATTAGACTATTCATTTCGTGGTCTGACCTTATACAAACTCTTTGTATAAGATACCCCTGCTTACATGTCTCTACATGAATGATCAAGATTAGATCATTTGTAGCACTTTACAACACTTGTAACATCTATAAAGTGGACCGTATCCATAGTATCACCACGATAAGGTACCCATCCTTATCGATCTACTACAGACCGTTTAGGTTATCATTTAAACATTTTCCTCTCGTATGTTTCCACATAAATGTTAAAATTACATAAAATGACCTAGGATCTTAGTTTATTGGATTGAATGTATGTTCATAAAATAAAAATTATTTTATTAATAACAATTTGTTTATACAAAATTTATAAACTACAATAATACAAGAGATATTTAGGACACCAATCCCAACAGTCTCCCATTTGTCCTAAAGCTTAGGGAGCCAAAATCTCTTTTGTATTCTCGTAGTGCATAGAGACATTCAAGGTTATCTTGTAGCTTAAACATGTATGTAGAGACATATGGGTGGATCATGTTTAAGTGATAACCTAAATGGTCTATAGTAGATGGATAAGGTTGAATACCTTATCCTTGTGAAACTACGAGTACGTCCCGCTTTATAAATGTTACAATTGTTGTAAAGTGCTACAAATGATCATCTGACCCTGATCATTCGTGTGGAGACATGTGAGCGATGGTATTCTATACAAAGGAGTTAGTAGAAGACCAGACCACGAAATGTTTAATCTCATTATATAATGTCATTCATAAGAAAGACTTACATTTCACTAAGTTGACCATAAGTAACATGACCTGAATCCTGGGTCAGTTGTGAACTCCTACATATGAAGGTGGTCTTTTGATTTGTATGGGTGAGAGTGGCCAGATCGCAGACTTAATACGCCTATTATTTTGAGGATTCGTTTGATTGAGAAGATGGGAACACAGGTACACAAGATAGAATTCACTTATTCCCTAAGATAGGAGAAAGTAGATAAATTTCTCCATTAAGGGCTGATTCTGGGGCTTTAACAATGTAGTGTCACACCCTCTCCTGACCCGAGAGGGGTTTGGTCATAGTTGGACTATGATTTATTGTTCATTAGAGGGATTAGTAGTACTTAAGGAGTTAGATGTAACTATAGAGGAAAAACGGTAATTTTGGCCCAACTGTACTTACGAGTAATTTGTGAAGGGTCATCGTACTATTGATTGGTTATATCCAGTGGACACAGAAATATATCTATAGTGCAGAGAGTGCAATTGTCGTTCTTTAGTGGAATGCTCGACAATTAATGGATGGTGAATACTTTAATTAAAGGAATTTAATTAATTATTCACGTACCGTTGGAGCTAAAAACTACAGGTCCATATGGTTCTCTTTGTTGCTTAACAAGAATTAATGAGAATCAATTTTTAGATTAATTTGGATTGTTCAAATTAATTGAGGGAATTAATTATATATGATATAATTACTACAATATATTTGATACATTATAATATAAAATTTATTTGAGAAAAATTAAATATTTGAATATGACTCAAATATTAATTATGTAAATTGGATTCATATATTTAAATCTAATATAAATGAGATTTATATTAAATATCGTTGTTGAGAGAATTAAACTATAGGTTATATTGTATTAGATACAATATTAAATTATAGGTTATTTGTTATATTTAATATAACATACAGTTTAATATATAATATATGATAAAGTAGTTATCATATAAATATATATTAAAGTTTGTTATTAAAATTAATTTTAATTTTAATTTTAGTATTTTGAAAATAATTTTAGGGAGGGAGTTTTTCCTCTCTACTACGTTAGTGAAAGCAAGTGGATGGTTCAGTTCTTTATCTTCTTCATCCTAAGGCTGGGTTATAGAATAGTTCAGTAATTTTTCAAAGCTCTCCCTATCACTCATCTTTTTCCTCTCTCAATTAATTATTTCCCTCACCAAATAGCTAGAGCCCACAAAACTTCTGGATTTTCACCCAGAGAATAGCTTTCCATCGTGGTGGTATTCCTATCGGTTCAAGGGTTTTCTTTTGAAGTTCGATCTTCAAAAGTAAGGGGTTTTTAAACCCATTTTCATTCTTCTGTAATTTTCTCCAAGCATGTTGTATTTTAGTGAAATGCATATTTTTCTATTTGTTTTTGTAAAACTAAATGTCCTGTAAATTTGGGTTTTTGGGTCTGATCCCGTTTACACTCAAGGACCTTTAATGGTTCTTTCAAGGACAATCCTCAATCAAGACGATGTTGAGGTCATTAACCACGAAAAAAATTTTAATTGAATCTTTCTAAGTTGTATAATTAAAATCGGACAAACAAATAGAGGCAAATGACGGAAAATACAATTTGACATTTTTGCTGAAAAGAAACAAATTGATCTACATTAGATTTTAGCATAACTCTAAAACATCTAATCAATTTCAGCAAAAACTAAATGAACCCTATTTAACATCTAATTTTATCAATGATAATTCAATGATTTAGGACAAAAGCCACCAAAGGGTAGTCACTTGTCCCTTCACATAATTGAGACACTCCCAACCAATTATTACACCACAATAACTCTTACCATTTCTGAAGTTCATCTTGATATCACTACAAGAATTTTAGGCTTTAATGCAGTTGAAAAAAGTGAAATCGGATGTATAATGTCGGTTTAAAACTCCATATTCATTCACAACATCTCCTTCTCCTTATGCGTTTGAACAACAATCCATCTCCAGCTTCTTCTCCATCATTACTCACTTGGTAAATTTCTTACTCTTTCATAAATCTCCCATATTTTCTTTGATTTTCGTTAGTCTACATTTAAACCCTCCTCTATTTTTTTTTTTTTTTCCTTTTAGCTAGGGCTTTATTTTTTTCTCCAAAATTACCTTATAGGATTTTTTGTCTCTTCTTTTCTCCTTGTTCCATTTGAAAGTAAACTTGATTTAAATTCCATAAACCAATATTCAGTGAACTCATCTGAAGAAAGGTCAGAAAATTACATCAGAGAAATCAAGAGAGGAAGAGAGGTAATTCAATTGGTTGGAATTGATTTGCAGAAAAACAATTCTCAATATATCTTTTTTCTTTGTTTCTGACATATGATTTTTGGTTTTCCACACACACATCCCTCAATTTACAGATGGTTGAAACGAAGAAAGAAAAAAACAACATCGAAGTTTATCACAATCCAATTTTGACCTTCCTTCTTTGTTTTCCAATTGATTCTTGGTAAATTGATTCCCTTTTTTTCTGTTCTTCAGATTTCCTTTTTTTTTTTTTTTTTTTTTTTTTGAATGAGATGATATCTAAGAATTTAGGGTTTCCTCGTAATTTATGGGATTTTGCTCAATTTTTAGGATTTGGGTCTTTTTATTAGATTCCTTTTATTATTTTTGGCATTCAATTTCATAACTGATAGCAAAATTGAGTTAATGCCATTTTAGGTTAGGTAAAAAATTCTATTTTCTTGCTTTCCTCTGTGTTTTTGCTTTTGCTCTATTGTAACATTTTCAATTACATTTTTCATTTTTGTTTTTATTTTTATTTTTACTTTTGCAATGTCATTTTATTCTCTATAAGAATGAAGAAAAATTGTATCATAATTGTATCAAGCTGTAGGTTATGCTATATTCAATTCATGATGCAAGGATTTTCTTGATATCCCAAATTTAGTTATATAAACAAAATAATTTCAACTCTCACACATACGTAATAGGAATATTTATTATCTTTTTGTTTGTTGCATTCAATGATCTGTGTTCAAGATGATTATATGGGTACTGTCTTCGTTTTTTGTTGAATAGGGTTGCGAGGTTTAAAAATTGTATATTGTTTGTTGATCCAAGTTGCTTTTAAGAGTAAAGTATTTCACCCAAATATCACTAGTGACGGAAGCCTTTGTCTTGTCATCCTTAAAAAATAGTGGAGCCCCACATTTATGCTTTTTGAAAGTTAAATTTTTGGCCTATCTGTGATTAAAGTTCAATTTCGAGCCTATTGTGTTTGACTAAAGTTTGATTTATATCTCTTTGTATGATTAAATTGTTGTTTTGAGTCTATTGTGTGTTCAAGTTTCATTTAGGTCTATTTTCAAAAGTTAAATAAGTCGGTTAAGTTTAATAATCTTTATTATTTCGAGTGTAAAGTAAGATTACTTTAAGTGTAAGGTAAGATTACTTTGAGTATATGGGAGAATAGGGGAGTGCTCAAATTAGTTTTGCTTGATTTTCTAACTTTTGAATTCAAATATCTAATAATGGGGTAGCAAGATTGGAAAGCCCCATACTCTTCCTTGCAAGGACACTTGAAAGTGGCGCTTTGTCAACATCCATATGGTTCCTACTCCTTATGGTGCTAGTAGTGTCCCTTTAGTTCTTGGTTCAATATTTACACTACCATTAAAAAAAATGTCTAATGTATCTCATTTTTTTTTTCATTATTATTGAACTTGGTTGTTAGTTGTTATCTTTGGGCCTGTTTATAACTTTAAGGCTCAAGCCTTTTTTATTTTGGCTATTGTGCAGTAACTTTTAGTTTCTCTATTCTTTCAAATTATCGTTATTGTGCTTTCATCATCGAACATAAGCTGGCTATTGGCACTCTTAGATAAAACTAAAGAAGTTTTCAGAAACATTATTTTCTTAACTTATCTACATTGATGCCTTTACTTTTATTTTCTTCCTTAGTCTCTAAAAATCACAAAAATTAATGTATATGGACGTCCAAAGTTATCGAATTATGAAGAATGAACATTATTAATTGTGTTACAACATGATTGTTCCAATTTTCTTATTATTGTTCACAAATTTTCCTATCTTCATTGTTGGTTTTGAAACATTAAGAGCTAATTCTTTTTAAATAAGTCTACATGGAGGAGGCTATCGGTTATTGTCGTTGAAATTCAGTTGTTTTGTCCATGAATATTATAGAGTTGGAAAGTTGTTTTGTCCATGAATGATTGTGTTTTTTGGTTGTATTTTTGTTTTGCTTATAGATTATTTGGGTACAAGGATGTGAGTCTATTATTTTTGTTGGAAGGTTTTAAGTGTTGTAGTTTTCTATCGGCGAAGTACTAGAAGCTTGAAAATAGAGCACCTCGTAATCATTAAATGTAGTTTTCTCTATTAATGTACTGGCTCCGGTTCTTCTAGCTCTATTGACCTTTATTGTTTATTGGGGTATTGGAGAGTCTTCTACTGTAAACTCCATCATGACGTCATTGAAGGTATTCTTCTACTCAACCTATTAATTTATTGGAAGATGATAATACGAATTCTCTTTGTTTCTCAATGTATACAATACTTGTTGTAGGAGAAAAGAAAAGGAAAATTTTAAGGAACAGAGAAATTAACTTAATTACAACTTGGTAATATTTTGGTCTTTGCGGATCTTGTTGGTACTTAACAAGGGACTCTAGTGTGGTTACTTTTTATAGTTTTATGTTCTGTCATCGTCTCAACATTTTAGATCTCACTCTAGACAAGGGTAGATTTACTTGGTCGAATATGTGGATTTGTGTTGCTTCTTGTAGGTTAGACAATTTTTTCCAATCCCACAAAAAGTCCCTCATAATTTTTACAGTCTTTTACAAACCGAACACGGAGATCTAAAATATTGAAGTCGACAACAGGATTGGATATACTTGTTCGATGAAGATTGTAGAAGTACAAGGCTGGAAGAAACTTATGGTTCATTCTTTCAAAATTTATATTCAATACTTCTTATAAGAGAAAATACAAGAAAACATTTCGGAAGAAAAGAAAGAAAATTAATTATATTTGGATAGCTCCCCCTTTTCATATTGTTGGCATTGCAGATTTTTCGATTTATGATTTGATTTGATTTGATTGATGGGTTCTATAGACGAAATCACGCATCTTGAGGATTAGAAGGTGGAAAGGTTCAAGAAGAACATTTTGAAGAGGGGTTGTGCCCGAGGCTACTACAAAGAAGGGAAAGGACTACCATGTTGGCCCTATTCTTCTTGGATTCTTCATTTTTGTTGCCATTGTATCATGTGAGTTTTAGATTTTGAATGCTAATTTCCTCATTTCTTCTTTCATATGCTTATGCTTATGTTTTGGCATGCACAACAGAGAACATGTTGAGGTCTGATAATTTATGGATACTATTTATTTGTAGTTTAGATTTGATTCAAGGTGTTTGAGTTAAGGTTTAAGGTTGCTTTGGGTAAGATTACTCATTTTGGATACTTTTTGGGAATTCTGATAGTTCTGTTGAGAACAAGTGGTTGTGCAATATTTTTGGGACTGTGTTTCTTTGAATAGGTTCAAGGTAAATTTTTGGTTTTGTTGTGGTGCCAAAAATTTTCCATTGTCTTCGTATCTCATATCTAGGTAACCAAGCTTCTCTTCTTCAAGATCTTGAAAAAGAAGATTCTCCCATTTATTCAACTATTGAGTTTTCTTGTTTTGCAGGTGCAACAAAGGAGTAAAGATTTGGTACCGCAACCTCTTTATGCTTTTTTTGGGGAACTCTAGATCCAACACATTCACTACAAGAATTTTGCCTTAAATGTACCATTTATGCACATTCCCTATAAACACGGTTAGTTGAATATGAATTATGATCACATTTTCACTTTCAATCCTTTGTCTTAAACCTTTTTTGTTTGTGATCCTTTGAACAACAGTGGTCAAACAAATATGCCTATAACTAGACACTACTGAAGCTGGGAGAGGGTCTGTTCAAGAAGAATTATGAAGGGATCCATACTTACCAAGTGGAGAGGGACAGTAAACTCATAGTGTTTGTATTACTTGTAATGTGTTTTCAAGGCCTGAATTATTGTACGGCCTTTTAAATTATAATTTTATAGCAGAATTTGTGAATTAAATGTAATAGATTTACAATCCATACCTGAATAGTATGTCGTAGCCACAGTGTTCGATGATGATGTGTCATGTTATATTTTTTTACCAAAAAAAATGGATTCAGTAACAGAACTTAAAAAGGGACAATAATTGATAAAACAGACAGACTATGGGCTTCAATGTCAGTTTAAAAGGTTTCATTTGATTCTTGGGCTTCAGTTGCAACCGACATTAAAGGGTTTTAATTTCAGTTGCAAATTTCATTAAAGGGCTTTAATGTCGGTTGCAACCGACATTAAAGCCCTTTAATGTTGGTTGCAAATTTCATTAAAGAGCTTTAATGTCGGTTGCAACCGACATTAAAGGCTGTGTTATTAAAGCCCTTTAATGTCAATTTAAAATCGACATTAAAGACAACTGACATTAAAGGGCTTTAATAACACTGAATATTTGAATAAACTTAGGGCTTCTTTCACTTAGGAAAAATGCGACTAATTATTTTTACTAAGTGATTGTTTAAGTTTGCCCAACAGTAACACTTACATTGGATAGTTAAAAAATTTGGATTAATGTTCATTAAACATTTTAACAAACTTTAGTCAACAGTTGTATACTTGTAGCAAATCTATCTAATTCATCTTCCAAGTCAATTCCTAGGTAGGAGTGTTTCGTTTCTGTCAACTTAAATACCCAACCTAGACAGAACTAGCCTTAGACAAAGGTCTCCTATAGATACGTTAGCTACAATTTTAATCTTTTATAAAAATCAATTTAATCTTATTAAACTGATTAAAAAGATTAAAATAATATCTATTCTTATTAGAATAATTTTGTGATCTTAGGTCTGTGTGAATCATATTTTAAAACTATTTTGAAAAATGATTTGAACCTATGTTTGCATGCAATTCTGAATTACTGATTTTAATATCTAATTTCATTTAATTATAATGATTATAAAATAAATCAAACAAATTAAAACCATTCATTGCATTTGATATCATACTTTGTAAAATTATAACATTTATAAAATTACCTAAAGTAATGACATGTTTCATATAATCTCCATTTCATTACTTAACATACATAACATTTATATATACTAACATAATGAAATAAAATAGCATTCATACATACATCCAACTATATATTATAAATCTTATAATATAAATGATGCATGACAATGTTATTATGCATGTAAGCATATAGTATAACACTTATATTATATGATGCATGAGCATGCTATAAAGTAAATCATGCAACTATATATTATAATATTTATAATATAGATGATGGATGAATAATGCATAACCTATGGTGATATTTTACTATAAGGAATACATTATGACATATATAATTAAAAATATATACATCAAATGCATAATTTAAACAACAATTTATTGACCGGGATTGGACTCCTAAACTATTAATTAAATTAATATAACATTTATATTAATTTAATTAATTAAAAAACTAACTATTACATCAAATAATAGCTTAACCGGTTCAAAATAGGTGAACCATACCTTGAATCGCACAAATTGGACTGCCCAAAACCTGAACCACCTGCGAACCACTCGAACTAAGCGAAGCGGACACAAACCAGCTGAACCACGAATAACTAAACCCCATGCAAATCGAAAATTTTTTTGTCCTAGAGCATTGCAACGCTACAAAAAAATTTATGTCCGCCTTTCACAACGTTACAACGCTACTGTACAGACAGAAAACCTTTGATTCTTCTCTAATTTGGACCTCATTTTCACCAGAAAACATCAAAAACCGCACGTACGATTCAAGGCTATGAATTCACAGTCTTTATAACAAGAAGTATTCCTAAAACAATGGGCCCTTACAAATCAAATTTGTAAAGAAAGCTATAAATCTAAAGCCTAATCCTGAAAACATCCATAAATCGCAAACCACATTCATCCATTCATCATTAACATGAAGAAAAAATAGAATGCAACACCTACCATGAAACTAAAATTCTATTTTGGAAAAAAAAAAAGGAAAAATTGGATACCAAGAACGCTGCTCTGATACCAATTGAAAGAGATCGTGAGATCCGTAGGGAAGCGGGATCGGTCCCAAGTTTCAGTTTTTCACATAACTAAATTACAAAACAGAAAAGTTATGCATTATCAGAATTTTTTACAGCATGCTTATCACAGAAGGAATTAGAGAAGAATTAAAACTTACCATTGAAGACAGAAGGTCTTCACGAAATCCTCCTCGATCTAGTCATTATCATTTGATCTCCAAAAAATTGCAGCAATCAAAGATTGGTCACTACCACAAGTGAACCTCATGTATTCTTCTTAGGGGTGAGAATTACAAAGAGAGTTGTGAGCTTCTCTGACTTTTTGGGAGAGGTAAAGATTTTAAGAGTTTTTTCTTCTGTGTTTTCTTGAGAGAAAAAACCACAAAGAATACTCCGTTGTCATTTATCTCGAAGATGAAGATCATCAAGAAAATTACCTATAGTTTGAATTTTTCTAACCTGTAATTCTATAGTTTGAATTTTTCTCAATCAATCATGATATTTAATATAAAGTCAATCCACATTAAATTCAATTATATGAATGTCATCCATACAATTGGTATCTGAGTCATATTCATATATTTAATTCCTCTCAAAATAAACTTTATATTATAATATATCGAATACATTATATTAATTATATCACATATAATTAATTTAATTAATTATATTATATATAGTTAATTCCTCAATTAATTTGAATAATTCAAATTAATCCATAATTAATTCTCAATAATCTCTGTTGAGCTACAGAGGGGATCTTATGGACCTGTAGATTGAAGCTCCAATGGTACTTGAATAATTAATTAAACTCATCTAATTAAATTATTCAACATCCATTAACGTCACTCTACTAAAGACCAACGATTGCACTCTTTGTACTACAGATATATTTCTTTGTCAATTGGATATAACCAGTAAACAATGCGATGACCCTTTCACAAATTGCTCATGAGTACAACTGGGCCAAAATTATTGTTTTACTCCTGTAGTTATATCTAATTCCTTGAGTACTACTAATTCATCTAATGAATAATAAGTCATAGTTCAACTGTGACCAAATCCCTCTCGGGTCAAGAGAGGGTGTGGCCACATTGTTCAACCTTCAAAATCAACTCTTAAGAGAGCAATTTATCTACTTACCCTAACATCAAGAAATGAGTGAATTACGTCATGTGTTGTTGTGTTTCAAGTTCCCCAATCAGACGAATGATAATTTTAGAAGGTTAATAGACCTTTTAAAAAATGATAATTTTCAAAGATTAGTAAACCTTCGAAAAAGCTTTTTTCGACGGGATCTATTTTGACAATTTTCAAAAGTTGAGTTAACCTTTGAAAAAAGATGTATCGAAAGTCTATTAAATATTTTTTCGAAAGTTGTGCCCTTCAAAAATGGTCAACTTTCTTGTAATGACCCCTAGATAGAAAATTTTTATAATTTTAACAAAAATGAGATATAGTCTGACATTGATATAAAACGAAAATTTAGATCAGCATGTTATTTTAGGTTATAGGCATACAATTCTATGTTTCAATTTTTATTTGAAATTCTCAAGAATTTGTATAATTCCTATGATAGTTTTAAAACATTTATGAAAGTTCAATGGTAATATTGGAACTTTTGAAAGTATAAGGGTATTTCATAAACAGAGAGTAAAATTTAAGGGTATTTATTATAATTTAGCTATTTATTAACTTGTAAGGCCTATTTGCTCAGTAATCAAATAAAATCAATATGTTACCTCACCCTTGTTAGCAAATAATAGTTCACTCGTCATTCTGTTATGTTAAAGTTTAATTGAAGATCATTTAGAATCATTTTGTAAACTTTGGAGAATTAAGGTGTCTATTCTGAAATTTTAGATACCAAATATACATCTATTCAAATCTTAAAGGCTACTAAAAGTGCATGTATTTTGTCAACCAAAAAAAAAAAAAAGAAAAGAAAGAAAAAAAAAAGAAAAAGAAAAAGAGAGAGAGAATGAGGGAGGACGAAGAAAGAAAGAAGATAGATGAGAGAAGATTTAAAAATAGTATTTTTTTTTTCTTCTAATTCATCTTTGTCACTTAAGCATATAGTCAATTTTTTTTTGTTTAAATTTAATTATTTTTTATTTGGGACCTTTTAAACATATTCTTGAAACTTATGAAATAAATTGACCATTTAAAAATATGGGGAACTAAACAAATCTATTTTTCAAAACTTAAGGACCAAAAAACTATTTTTCCCATAATTTTAATTTGATCATTCATTATAAACATATAATCGTTATTGCTTATTAATAATTAGTTAACTATTTGTTGTGATTAATTTCTTTTACTTCATACATTATTAGCACATCATATTTATAAAACTTTTTTTAATATTCTTTATGAATATTATTTATTAACATATCATATTTTTATCTCATTTTTTCATTTTTTCCATAAAAAAATAATTTTTAAAAACTTTTTATGGTTTTTAGAATTTGGCTAAGAATTCAACTCTTGTACTTAAGAAAGATGCAAACATGGTAAGAAAATGAGAGAAAATAGACTTAATTCTCAAAGATAAAAAACAAAATATAGTTATCAAATAGCGCCTTAATGTTGTCATGTTGATGGTGTGATTGAAATAAAAATAAAATTAAATAATACAAAATTAACATTTTGAGAGTTGAAAAGTATAGGAATCAAAATAATCATTTCGTTTTTTGAATAATATACTAGAGATACGAGGGATCAATAGACGCTCTAAGATATGATTTCAACTAGATTGGCACATCCTTAACATTATCATCACAAAGTAGATCAGAAGTATGTATTAATTTAAAAACTAATAAAACCATTTCATTTGAAAGATAGTTAAAATTGAAATTACAAGGACCAAATTGACTTTTTAAAAGGTGTATAGATACCAAAATAGTACATAAAACGTGAAACATTATATATAGCAATATCTATTTGCCCAAGAAGAGCGTGAAAGAAAAGAGAAAAAATTCAGCAAATTAAAGAACAAAAACACAAGTGATCATGAAGAAGTTTAGTTTGCTTCGTCTTGTATCTGTGCTTCTCTTCTTCATCCTTGTTCCCATTCTTCACTTTAAAGGTAAAACTTCACCGAATTAATTCCTTTCTCTACTCTTACTACTACAACATTTAACAAACAGATTTAAGTTTATTTTCCATCTCTTATTATTCCATTTTAAATAAATAAAATAAACATGTAAGATATGTTATTAGTATCCAAATTTATGACAGTCATTATGAATGAATATTACTTTAAATTCTTGGCATGAATCTCCCAGTATGATCTTTTACTGAAAACAAACTAAAGTTTGTGCTTGTAGTCGAATATAATACTGCTGCAACTTTTCCCCCTATATTTATTATGAATTCTTGGATCATCTACATCTTTATTAAATTAGCTTCTAATTACTATTTTTTCCTCTCTTTTACCGTCTAGAATTAACATTTATTTGATAATAAATTGCTTCTTTAACACCATAAGTTATAAATTTTCTCCAACATCAAATGGTGTAAACCTACTTTTAGTCACATTATAGAAGTCCCTTCGAATAACATCTTATTGCACATTGAAAGATATATGAGTGATGGTAGCTTAGAGAGATTTGACGGTTTAAATTGGACAATATAGTTACAAGAAAATTTTTAGTACTATAAAAAAATTTCAAAGTAATATTTAATAATAATGTAGCATCCAAAAAATAAATTAATAAATCATTCAACCACAATAGTTAAATTATCAGAACTAGAAGCACTAAAATATTTTTCTTTTTCATTTTTTCTTAATTTGTTTTAGTACATATTTGCTTTGAATTTGACAAGTGAAAAGTGGAGATTAAGAATGGTGTTGCATGTAAGGGAGAGAAGTTTTCCATGTTAGAGAGAGAAGAGAGACCATTGAAGGAGTTAAGTCATCTTGCATGTAAGACAGAGAGGAAGATCGGTAACGCTGGCCTAGGCATGTTAGACAGAGAGTAAGAATTTTGTGCTTCATGATTACCTAGAAAAGTGATTTTTAGCTATATCTCCTAGTTTTTTAATCTAGTTTCTGATTCATATTATACATATATATATTGTTCCGTTTGATAATTATATTATTATTTTTTAAAAAAATTAAGTCTATTTTATCCAAATTTTTATAATGATGTATATTTTTTTAAATATAATGGTTAAATTCTTAACTAAATTCTAAAAACAAATACAACTTTTTGAAAGCTACATTTTTTTTAATTCTCAACTTTTTACTTGATTTTTTAAATTATTGGTGAAAAGTATATAACAAATTAAGAAATTTGGGGATAGAAGTAGTGTCTATAGACTTAATTTTTTTTTTTTTTTTTTTTAAAAAAGTTACCAAATAGAGAATATATCACAATTTATCCGTAAAAGATTTGCGTTTTGTTTCAATTTTATACATTAGTTTCAAGAATTACATTTTTAAACCTCAATTTTTCATTAAGTACTCGTTTCCTACCTTAGGTGTGTAATTGTTTATTCATTAATATAATTGATTAAGTTTTACTATTTTTCATTATTATTAAAATCAAAGAAAATTTCTTATAAATATAAAAAAATCTCAAAAATATTTATACTTTATAGCAAAAAGTTCCAAAAGTGTTTTGTACTTTTGAAACTTTTTGCTATAAAGTGTAAATATTTTTAAATAATTTTTTATATTAAAAAATGTCCAAAATTAAATTTAAAATTTCTTTTTATAATTATTTTAAATTAATTGATACATTAACATCAATGATTAAAAATGAATATTTAGTAAAGAATCGAGATTAAAAACGTAAATATTGTAATCTAGAAACAAAATTGAACAAAACTCAAGTCTAGCATAGGGTAAAATAAAATTTATGGACTAAATTGAAACGAAATCGAAATTTAAGGGCCAAAATGGTATTCTTTTTCTGTTTTTCTTTTTCTCATAAATTATCCCAAAGCCAAAAACTCTATAAATTTCATCCGTGATGTTAATAACCATACTCAAATTCTTTTATAATAATAATGTTGCACATATATATCCCTGTGTTCTGCAGTCTTACATGGTATTGCTCCATATGTGATCATTGGAAAAGCAGCAGTTCCTCATGTCAAATCTCCCATTGCTGCAATTCTTCATGATCTTATGCCCAAATTTATAAGCCCCTTTGCTGTTGCAGCTATGTCCAGCCGTTATTTCTAGTTCTACTTTAAACAAATAAAGTTGTAAGAAAGAAGATACATCATATTGTTTCTTCTTTGAACAAGGATGAGACTACTACTTGTAATGGCCAAGAAGAAAAATAACCATATGGGTGATGATAATGATAATAATTTATAGTTTACTAGTTTAAATACTTTTTTTTACCTTCTCAGCCTATGAAATTGCAATTACTTTTTCATAGCATGAATTCTATTTAAAAGCTTTAATCTCCAATATTTGTTATCCACTCGGAGTTAAAATAAATCAACTTTAAAGTTTAATTATCTATATAAAATAAGGTAGAAATAGTTGTGGTACTTAGCTAAATTAATGGCTCAATCTTATTGGACAGTATTTGAACTCGATCACCATATTAGAACTTGGTAAAATTGGAAAAATGGAAGGGACCTCACACCCTTATAAAATAGATATGGGTTCCATGGAATCTCATATTATCAATATAGTATTAGAGCCCATAAAGTCCGAACCAATACTCGATCTAATAAAAAGAAATTACTCGATCGAATAAAAAGAAATTGTGCTCCGATTAAGAATAGTCAACCCAAAAGAGGCACCATCTTGAGGAGGCGTGATCAAGAGACCTCACACCCCTTATAAGATAAATGGGTGTTAATTCTGTTTTCGATTGGTTTTGAGATGGAACGATGATCTGGATAAGGTAGGATTAAAGTAGAACGGCGCAGTCGGAACATCAATAGTGGATATAGACGTCACTTAGTAGGGCGATGCGGATATTAGGATACGTATACACAAAGAATGGAACATGTATGAACCCCTTAATTAACCTAAAAAGAAGATCTAAAATGCTAATTTACACAGCTTGGTGACATCTCGGGAATGTATATATGATTAGATGCATATGTAATTTATAGGATTAATTAACAAACTCGTATATTATCTCAGGGAAAGCAAACTTAATCGAGTTATTCAAATTTAACCCATGGGCCAAATCATAATGTTTTTCCTCTCCCACCTTTTTCTTTCACATATATAAAAAAGACAATGGTGTTAAACACAAAAGTTCCAATCTTTTTATTACACTTGAAATCAGTCATGGCTTACACAAAGAAAACAAGGCTTGAAAGAAGAAACTGGAGATGGATGACATACAAATAGAAAGCAACAAGAAGTAATGAAAGAGAATACAATTAAATCCCACACATCTGACATAGGTCGTTTGTAATTAAGGTAACTTTACAACATTGCTAATTGTTGTATGTTAATGGGATATGCATAGGCTCTTGAAGGGGAAGTGAATGCCATCTTGGCCAACACTACATTTGCATCCTCTGTGGGATGAAATGCATCCCAAAACAAGTAGCCTCTTCGATCTTCGCATGGTTGCTGAAGAGGTAAACATGTTATTTGCCCATTGTTTTTCCCCACTCCACAACATCCCTTGTCTACAACTGTGAACCCTGTTCATTCATACACACACTTCATCTTCCATTCATGTTTAAATTAGCTTAAATATACAATATACATATATAACAAGTCCCTAATACTTTATATAATTTTCACTTTTGTTCTTCATCTTTCCAAATTTTCAAGGTTAAATTATCAAAAGTACCGTACCCTTAAACTATAGGGTTGGCTTCAATTACATCCTGAAATTTTAAAAGCTTTATTTAACCTTGGAGTTTTGAAGTTTGTTTCAAAAATAATTTTGGTAGGGTTTTTCTAACAAATTCATAGATAGAAAAGTTTGTAAATGGCAGATCTTTGAATTGTATACTTATTATCATCTTCCTCTTTTGTTCTTTCATTTATAATTTTTTTCTCTTGCCCTAACCCCCAATTTTAATTTATGCATGTGTTTATAGATTTGTTTACTTAAACAATACATAAGCATATATATATTTTTTTTTTAAAAAAAAAAAATACTTCTTTCTATCACAAATTTAATAGCAGAAGTCCTCGAGGGTTGTTTTGAAAAAACTTCGAACATATAAAAGGGTTAAAATAAAATATTACAAAGTTTGGAGGTATAATTATTGAAATTAATTCTAAAAGAAAAATTATTTCAAATGGTAAAACTGTTGAAAATATTTAGAAGATATAGCAAAATTTTAGAAACATGGATGATAGACGTTGATAGACTTCTATCATTGTCTATCATTTTGCTATATTTTGTAAATATTTTAATTTGTTTTTCTATATTTAAAAGCAACCGATTCTAAAATGGGTTTTTAAAATTTCGTGCAAGGGATTTTTTACATTCATTTTACTATACCATAAGTGGAGGCATTTTCAATCAAGTCGATGTTGCTTCGGTAGGTATCAAGGTACACAAACTTAGCTCCGGGAAGAACACGACCACTATTGAAATGGTCGACAAGCTTGCGGAGGCCGGAGTTGAAAAGGGTGATCGCACCATTGATCTCTTCGTTGCAACGACTACTATTGCCTTGATATCTAGCCAGCTCGTAAGGAATGCAACCGATCTGACCAACCCCGGTCACAACTATTTTCCGTGCTCCAAGTTGGTACAATTGCTACAACAAAAATGCAAGTCTTTTTTAAAATCAAACTAAATCCATCGAAATGAAATGAGATGAAATTAAAGGTTTTGGAATATAATTAAGATAGAAAGCAGGGAAGTTGAGTTAATGGAAACAAATAGTTACTCTAAGTTGGCGAGTGTAATCTTGAAGAAGGGCAGAGGCATAAGCTTGAGGTGTGTATTGAGATTTGGTGTTGTAAAAATCAGTCATGAAGTAATTATTGAGATAGTCATTGCTTCCCATTCCTGAATAGAAAATGCATCTGCTTAAATAGCAACTAAGAGCTTCAGTGTCTCCTCTGAAAAACCTACTCATTTCTTCCACTGTTCTCCCAAAATTCTCTACTTGGTTGTTCATAGATAAATGAGCACCCTTCAAATTCAAAACAACCATACCCAAAATGTCAATTTCAAAATAATAATAATGTTTATGTTTAATTTTTGGTAAAATTTTATGATAAATTAAAATTATACCAAATTGTTTCCAGTCTCATCTCTAATTCCTGCTGCACCAGATGCATAGTTGACTCCTCTAAGAAGGGCTCTTCCTCGAGTTCTACTGTATGGAGGAATGAATGTCCGAAACCCCAGTAGCTGAGCTGCAATTATTATATACAATTCAATACTCACTCACTATATTTCATTTTATATCTTCTCAATTATCTTGTATTAAAATCTTTTTATTTCATCTTTAATCTTGAATATAAATGATACAACAAATTCAGACTTCTTCAAAAATTGAGATGTTTAAAATAATTTCAAAGTTAATTCAATATACCCAACATCTAGCCACAAATTTATATTTAATTTAATTTCAATTTTTTATTTAAGCTCAATATTCAAAGGCCCAAATCCAACTCACTAAAAAAATGCAAAAATACTACTGGGTGCATCCTACCCTATAATCTCACACAAGAAGGAAAAGGTGAAAAATATTTTTATTTGTGAGAATAAGTAAGAAAAATTTGTCACATTTGATGAAATTACAAAATAAAATAGCCAAGTTAATTAAGTATAAAATAAGACCGAAACGTTCTCTTTCTTAAGGTATTTGTGGGTTGTTTTCTATCCACAACTTCCCCATTTTATTATCTCAAAATTCAAAACATTTACTTTCTTAGTTTGTGAACTTTCGAAAACATTCGTCAAAATGAGCCTAATTCAATTAGTATGAAATTTTTACTGACTTCGAGATTAGAGGCTCCATTTTCCCATCCCACATTTTGTTGGGAAAAAAATTCAAAAACATTCTTTTCCGTGTGGCCATCAATTCTTATCATAATGAAAGAGTTTTTGACCTATTTCCAAGTCCAAAACCAAACTCACTACTTGTGGTTTAGAATAGAACTCACACGTCCACATCAATAAATCACATAAATCCACAATTAATAAATTATAAAAAAAAAAACATAAAATATGAACTATTGACCAAAAAGTCGAAGTTGAATTCTTCCCTTTATAGGTTATATGATAAAAAAAAAATGACCTCAAATCCAATGTTGTTTCAAAAGACATAGAATATTAAAAAAGAAGAGCTAAGAAACACATTTACCTAAGACATCAACAAAGGTTCGACCATTAGTGAAGCGGCCAGTGGTGCCCTGAGGAAAATCAACTCCATAAGGCCTATAATTGGCTCTCGCAAGCGTAAGCAATCCATTGTTATTGCCATTATCCACTAAAGAATCTCCAAAAATGAAGAAACCAGGAACTCCACTCCCTTGATCCTGTGAAGAACAAGCCTTTGGAGTACTCAAACACAAACAAACCGTCAAAATCACTGAAGCCAAAATCAACGGCTCAGATCTTTTGACCATCCCCATGTTTATTCAAATTTTCAACCTCCCCCACAAAATTTCTCTTCTCAAAATGCTGCATTTATAGGCTTTTATATGACGATTCAGTTCGCCTTGAGCTGGATGCCTAGTGGCATATACTGCATTAATGGAGGTCTCATGGAAGTGGAGAATACTTTATGTGATGGTTGTCGTGTTTCACTCACAAAAAAGTGTTTAGCAGCGGTGGTGGGTTGGAGATCTTGCAGTGTTTCTCGTGATGACTAGCTACTAGCTACTTGGAGGGAAGAGTTTTTCATTCTTCTCATGAACAAATTTTATGGAGAGCAAAAGAGCAAACTGTAGTTTGAAATTATTTGGATTTAAGACTTTATTTCTTGATAAATATTATCGATAAACTATTAATATGTGCATTACTGGTAACTCTTTGTTATTGATGGGCTATTTTTGTCTACTAACAACGATTTATACATGTTTATAATTGATAGAACACATTTTTATGTTTATTATTGAATTGCTATTAGTAATTCATGGTTATTTTCTATCAATTGACTTGTCATTAATAGAAGTTAAAATTGATTTTTTTGGTAGTGACAGGTATTGATAGAAGTTAAAATCGTGCCATATTTGCATTTGTTTTTAGATCGTGCTAGATTTGCTATTATTTTGTATTAGTTCAGATTCCACAATTTGTTTCTTCTTGTTGTATTACGATCTTCAATTCTTGTTGTTCATATCTCATTCTATTAATTAGGAATATTTATATAGCGAGTCTTTTCTTCTCCATATTCATCTAACTATGATGAACTAATTGTGTTTTGTTTTTATATAAAACTTTTTCATTGAAGATCACTCTTAACTTCTTGCTTTGATCATTTTAAAAGTCTTATAACTCATTCTCAGCTCTGTTGTATCCAAGAGAATAATACTTCTTGGATTTGAAATCTAATTTTGTAAACTCCGAACCCTATTTTTCCTATTTAAATATGTTTATTGATGTGATTGTATGATAAATAGGTTAATTTATGAGTTAGTATCAAATTGTAGGAAAATGGGTGAAGAATAAGAAAGTAAAGAAGGAAAAATTAAGTATTGAAGCATGGCTCTCGGGTGAGGTTGAGTTAACCTAGCAAGAGGAAAATTTTGGCTAAGTGTTGCCATAGGAGTTGCCATATGCGTTGGCCTTGGAGGTGAGATCAATATGCGTTGGTCTTGCTCTTTGAGGTTTGGCGAGCTCTTGTGGGGGCCAAGTGTGACCGAGTGTTGTGCGCTAGTCGTTGGAATAGTGAACACCATGGTGGTTGAGATGGACGCATGTGATCCCATGCGTTGACAAGGGTATGCGACAACCAAGAACTTGTTTAGGTTAGTAAAGCATGCGTCAAGAGTGTGATAAGCGTTGGCATGGTGAGGATGTAAGGCAAGGCAACTATCCAAGTGTTACCACAAGGCTAGGCGATGATTCTAGCGCATGCGTTCAAGTGTGAGCGGTGGCCGAGAGCTTGTGTGTTGAGGGTAGTGCGTGATGACAAGGAGCTTTAGAGGTTAGCATGCGTTGTGGGCATGCGATAAGACAAGCTGTGGGTAAATATTTTTCTTTTATGTAAATATTACCTTCTCTATATAAATGTATATATGAAATATTACCTTGATAACTTTTCTTCTATGTGCAAGTTGGTTTGGGTAAATATTATGTTAGTCAAATTCAATGGAAAATATACCTTTCTTTTTATTAAATTGATTTTGGCATGAGATATTATACGATTTTTTATTGACTAATATTATAATTATATACGAAATATTATCTTAATGACTTTTTGTCAATTTGATTGCATGAGATCTTATATGATTTTCTTTGAACAAAATATATATTACTATATATGAAATATTATTATCCTCTAAATGTGTGTGTATATATGTAATAGAAACAGCATTGATACAGTAAAGTGATTAAAAATTACGAAGGGAAGAAAGAGTAAAAGATGAGGCAGCCATGGACAACTGGTTATACAATAAGTTGTTTCAAGCTTTCTAATGACACGTGTCATGAGCTCGATATGATGTGCGAGTGCTTCTGGTGAGGAACAATGCAAGGAAACAAGAAAATTAAATGGAAAAATTAGCAAAAGCTTTGTAAGCGGAAGCAGAAAGGTGGCATGGGTTTCAGGGATTTTAAACTTTAATGGAGTTGGCCAAAGTCTTTAAAGGGAGATGTTATCACAATGAAACCTTTCTCAAGGCAGATCATGGTTATTTGGGGAAGGGAGTTTGTTTTAGACAGGCTTCGGATGGGTTATGGCAAGCAAATTTACATGGCTGAGGGACCCTTGGATACCCACTTCAGGGAACTTTAAACCCTGTTGGGTTCATTACTCATTCAACCTCAAGAGAACCTCAAATTCTATTTCTTCAAAGGGCAACACTGGAACAGGGAGTTGGTTATTGAAGCTTTCGCTCCCCATGATGTTGGTGACATTCTCAAAATCCTTCTAAATGGTTGGCGTTTGGAGGATGAGATAATCTGGGGAGTTGATAGTAAAGGAACATTTTTCTGTTAGGAGTACCCATCTCCTCGGAATGAATTTGCTCAACTTTCAAAGTGTCTCTCATTCTCATTCCAAGGAGAGAGTCGAAGGATTTGTAGAATTCTTTCTGGGGAACAAATGTGCTTACCAAAACTAAAATTGATGGTTGTGTTAGGAAATTTGGATACAAAACTCCAATAAACCCATAAGCTTTCTTCTTTTTTTATTGGCTAAATTGGTGGTGGATTTACAAAGAATCAACAATTCATTTGCATAACTCACGAGAGAATATTATCAATTAGCCTATTGATTAATTTGGATTATAACCCGCTTGAAGTTAACACACTCCTAAATTAATTCGAGTCTAATTTTTCTAGGATTAATTCTCTTATGATCGGAGTTTCTCTTCTCAATTAATTTTGTCATTGTTAGATGATATAATTAAATTTGTTTTCACCCACTAACTTAAACTTTTAAGTTAATCGATGATTTGAGATGGTATCAAAGCAATGGACTAGGGAGGTCCTATGTTCAAGCTCCTATAATTTTGTCCCTTATTCTCTAGAGAGATTGTTGTTTGATCGTTGATGGTTTCTATTTATCTCTGCTTCAAAAAGAAAAAAAAAATTTATATAACTACCCCAAATCAAACACAGAAAGTTTCATAACACATTATATATACATGAACATATTTCTACAAAAAGAAAGAAAATTACAAAACAAAACGAGTGTTCAAAGAACACATGTTTAGATATACACATTTAACACTAAAAAATTAAGAAAAATAAGGGGAAAAAGAAACAGCCAGAAACAAAGCCAGATATATTGCAACCAAACCAACACACAGAAGAGCTAATTAAAATTTAAGCCTCTAATCTCTGTTTCCTCTCCATCTTCCACACACAGACACACATATTTATATATTTATGAAACAGAAGTTAACTAGAGATCAAGAGTGGCAAGTTGTTGTATGTTGAAAGGGTAAGCAACGGATAAGTCACCATTGAAAGCCCTTGTTGCCATGATGATATTCACTCTTTGAGTTGGATGGAATGCATCCCAAAACACATACTGGTCTCGATTTAGACATGGCATTTGGAATGGAAGACATGTTATCTGTCCTCTGTTCCTCCCAATCCCACAGCACCCACGATCCACCACTCTGAATCCTACCAATTAAAAGACACAACTTTTAACATCTCTATAACAATAGTTTTAGTTTAATTTCTATGTCTACGCCCTAAACTTTTAGGTTTTTACCCCTAAAACTTTAAGAAGTGTCAACTGTACGCAATCTATTAGATAAGATTTCAAATTTATCTACCTTCAAACTTTCAATTTTGTATCTAGTAAGTTTGTGAACTTTAAAAAATGTCAAACTACGTAAAAATTTAGGACTCGTTTGATAACTATTTTGAAAATTAAGCCTATAATTCGACACACCTTTCACCTCTAAAATTATTGTTGTGTTATTTAGTTTTTTAATCAATATTTTCAAAAACAAAGTCAAAATTTGAAAATTAAATAAAGTAGCTTTTAGAACTTATTTTCTTTTTTGAAATTTGGAAGTCCCTCGTACTTAAGAAAAGATGCAAAACTATTGTAAAAAAATGAGAAGAAATAAGTTTAATTTTCAAATATTAATTAAAAATCTAAAACGGAATGGCTATCAAAATGAGGTTTTAATAGTAGAAATTAAAAACATCTACATGTACCTATTGTAGTTTTAAAAACTTAATTATTACATTTTAAAGACTTATTGGATACAAACTTTAAAGTTTAGAGATCTATTTGATATTTTTTTTACGTTCAAGAACTAATTTGGAAACATACCTACAAATTTCAACTAAACTTGTAATTTAGCCTTGAAAACTTTTAAAAATCACAAGATCAAGTTTCTAATTAATTAAATCAAGTTTAAAACAAATAAAAAATTCGGGAAAAAAAGAGATCAAATTTAAAGTTAGCAACAATATGTATAGCCACGCAAAAATCAAGTCTTTATTAGGTAACTATTTCGTTTTTTTTTTTTTTCAATTTTTTGAAAGTTAATCCTATTTTCTCTCAATTTTTAGAATGATTTTCTTCTTTCATCATACAAGAGTTGAATTCTCTTAGCAAAATTCCAGAAACAAAAACAAGTTGTAAAAACTTACTTTTTTCAGATTTCAAAATTTGGGCTTTCTGGTTTTTGAAAACATTGGTAAAATGTAGATGAAAAAGCCAAATATATAGAGATAAAATGAATTTATAAGCTTAATTTTCAAAAGGGAAATTATTTCAAAGGGTAAAATGGTTGAAATATTTACAAGATATAGAAAATTTTAGAGATAGACCTTGATAGACCTTGATAAACTTCTATTAGAGTCTATCAATGTCACTTATAGATACGGATAGAAGTCTATCAGTGTCTATCAGCGTTTAAAATTTTGATATATTTTGTAAATATTTTGGTACATTTTTCTATATTTGATAACAACCCTTTTAAAAAACCAAATAGTTATAAAATGCAGCCTTAACCAACAAAATCCAAACAAAAGTGACAAATTGAACAAAGAAAATTAATAAGGGATGGGCAGAAATAAATTAAAGTTATGTGAAAGGCAGTACCATAAGCTGTAGGGTTTGCAAGGATATCTTGGTTCATGCGATCAATATCGAGATAAGTAAATCTTGAACCTGGAAGATTGGCATTAAGGTTTGCAATCATGGATCTAACGTTTACATTGAAATCTCGGGCCAATTGGTTTACTTCTTCTGAGCATCTTCCATCGGAGCTACGAGCTAATACGTTGGGAATGCACCCCATTGTTCCAATCCCCGGGATTATGAACTTCCGACCTCCAAGATTGTAAAGCCTCTACAAGTACCAAAATATTATTTTGACCTAATTTTATGTATGGGGGAGATATATAGTTAAAATAATAATTCAGGTAAGAAAAATACTTTGGTTCTGTTTGGGCTGCAGTTAATCATTGCCCTTTATTAAAATTATAGTGGCTAAAATTTGACATGTAAAAAAGTATAGGTTAGGCTTACGGTGAGTTGTTGTGTGTACTGTTGAGTCAAAAGATCGGCAAATTGGCGGCTATTGTATTGGCTCCTAGTGGGATAATTAGGCATTAAATAGTTGTTAAGGTAGTCGTTACTGCCCATTCCAACGAAGAATATGCAGCGAGCCACCACCGGAGCTACCGTCGCGGCCCCAAGGTTGCCAGTTATTTGATCCAGCGTGTTCTCAAAGTTCCTTATCTGTTGGTTGAAGGGGATACGACCTATCTGCACGTGTGCCATTAATAATATCATCATTGACTGTTTTCAAATATAGAAAAATGCCTCAAAATATTTACAAGTAATAGCAAAATATCACAGTGTATCTGTGATAGATCGCGATAGACTGTGTAGTCTATCGCGATCTATCATGATCTATCGCAGATATACTTTGATATTTTACTATCATTTGTAAATATTTTCAATAGTGTTATCATTTAAAACAATTTTTCATAAAATAATCACTATAAATTCATTTATCACTACTTGCCTTTTCTCAAAAGAAAAATTTTAAAACAAAACAAAACTTGCTTAGATGACAGCAAACTCAACCATAACAGAGCTTATATTATTGGACTTAGAAATCAAAGGTTTGACTTTTCCACGAAATATCATTTTTGCTTTTTTTACCAAATCATTGAAATAACCTTTAAACTTGTCACATTGAATATTAATTTTCATCAAATGAAACTATTGAATTGATTAAATGTTACAATTTCTACTGTCGGTTCAATTTTCAATATTCATCGATGATTAATTTATATTATATTAAAATAGACAATGAGGGAGAATCTTTTCTCTCTATTTTACCCCTCATTTTACCCTCAACCCTGTTTAGGGGCAATGCTTATGTCTTTCTCTCTAACAAACACATCTTTTAAGTATCTCTTCTACAAACTGAACATAATCGTCATGTGCATTTGAAATACATATCTTCCTCTTCTACAAAGGAAATATGCAACGAAACTATCCTATATATTTGAATATAAATAATTCTTCCAATTGAAAATCTACTCAATACTATAGTACACGTTGAGAAAATGTATCATCAACGAAGGTGTGTCATCAATATTTTTTCCTATTTTTTATATTGTTTCTTGGCACATTTCTTGGGACACATCGTCATCTATGTTTTTTCTTCTCTATTTTGCGTATCTCTCTTTAATCATTAATATTTTTTTAAAGAAATTTGACAGTGACATACCCATCATCAAATAAGGCATTTCATCTGTTTTTTATTTATTCGGTAAAAATTGTTTGTCATCTCTTTAAATATTATGATGTGTCTAAGTTTTTTTTTTCACAAGTCATTTCAAAATACAATCAACAATCTTATAATTTTATTTTATTTCATATATACATTTTAGAATGTCTAATAAGTTTGTATTTTGTGTATTATTGTATGTGTCTCACTCTAATTACTAAAGGGTTTTTTTTTTTCTAAAGATTTGACAATGACAAATGTATCATCAAATTAAGGTATTGCATCTATTTTTTTCTCTTTTTTTTAAGTATTGTATGTCATCTCTTTAAATATTATGATATGTCGATTTGTTTCTTGTGACATTTTAAAATATATAATAAACAATTTTAAAAATTTATTTTATTCTCATATACATTTTGAAACGCCCAATAAGTTTTGTTTTTTTTTTTTTTTATATATTTTTATATGTGTCTCTCTTTGTCACAAGGTGTCTTTTTTTCAAGATTTGACGGTGACAAATATATCATTATATAAGATATTTCATTTATTTGTTCTCTATCTTTTTAGTACAATTTTATTATCAAATACAAATTCGTTTTATTTTGATATACGCTTGTTTGTGTTAGAAGTTGGAACACCTAATCTTTCTTTAATAACTATATATATATATATATATATATATATATCTTAAGATTTGATTGAACAACTTATATGATGAAAGGGTTTTATTTTTAGTACTGTATTCATGTTCGAAGAAATTTAGTTGAATATGTTTATTATTTTTACATTTTGACCGTCCACATTAATTCAAAATAAGATGCTATCTATAAAGAAATTTATTTATTTTTAATGTTAATGAAGAAGATTTAAATAAGTTCAGTTGAATATGTTTATCATTTTTACATTTTTAACGTTCAAATCTTGAAGACAAGATTCTATATCTAACCAGCCTTTTCTCTTTAAGAAATTCATTATATTTTTGTATACATCTTTTAATCAGTATGCTTTTTTTTTTTCCAAGATTTGATAGTGAAAAAAATAATCAAATTAAGGTTTATCATTTTTTTCCCTTTTTTCTCCTTTTTATAAAAATCTATTTTATTCCCATAAAAAATGATTATATATTTTTTAGTTTAAGCATTAAGTTTAATTGATTTGTTTATTGTTTTTAATTACTTTTTGGGAATGTTTTCCCTAGAAAAATATTCTAAAACCAAACCGGTTCTAATATATATATACATATTTTTTTTTTCTTAAGCCACTTAATTTATTTTTGTATTGAAATTTCATATGGATATGTTTATTATTTTTACATTTTATGAACGTTTAATCTTCAAAAACAAGTTTATGTATCTAATCAATTCTATTAAGAAGATATTATTATCTATAACCCATTTGAAAATATATGTAAATATAACTCAAAATCTATTTGGGTTCTTCCTCTTGATTTTATGAATATTCAATTTTTTCTTCAAACAAAATAAGATTTTGTATCTAAGCCATTCACTTTTGTTTCATTCTTTAATTTTAAAAATATGTAATATAATTTCTTTAATTTTAAAAATATGTAATATAATTTCTTTAATTTTCAAAATATATAATATTATTTCTTTAATATTTTATTATGTTGCCCCTTTATAAATTTTAATTAATATATAATTTTTATTTCAATTACATCATATGTATTTTATTCTATTTTCAATCCCTTCCATTATTTTAAAATTTTCACTTAAAGAAAGTATATTCATTTACCATAAAAATTTATATTCCAAAGATTTTTAACTATGTCCAATTTATTTTATTTTCATATTAAATTAACCTAAAACAAAATACATATAGTTTTAAGACTATTTATATCAAATGCTTATTACTTAAGCTAAATGAAATATATATTCCCTATTCAAATTCTACCATAAAAATTTAAATTCTAGCAAAATCAAAACACATCAACAAGAAAGATTTTATTTTCCGTCAAAGAATAATGAGTGATAGGCTTACAAAATTTCTTCCAGTGATATCAAGTATTCCAGAGGCTGCAGAGGCATAATTTAATCCACGCATGGCTCCGCTTGCTGGAGCTGTGCTTGGAGGAATTAAAGGAAGTCCTAGCAACTCCGCTGCACAAAAATTATTCTAATATGATCAAAATCTTCAATCAATTATCTAAATTCTTTATATAAACTTTACAACTTAATCAGTGGATCATTTTCTAATTTGTTAATCCCAAACCAATGGATCATTTTCTAATTGGTTAATCCCAAACATCCTTAGTAGAATTCATTGTGTTATTTATGTGCATTTTCATTTTTCAATCATTGAAATTGTTGTTAAATAGTACCTCCAAAAGATTTTGTTGTTAAATATTGTGATACAATAAAGTTAACTTTTACTATTATACTGGGTGGCTATTATTCTTTTATGTTTCAAAAGAAATTAAAATTAATTTTAGGGCCCAACCGGGTTCGAACCGGTGACCTCTTGATCTGCAGTCAAATGCTCTACCACTGAGCTATGGACCCTTTGTTGTTTGGTATTCTACTTAGTAATTTTATCTTATTGTTTCTATGAGAAATAATCTTGATCATTTTATGGACGGTGATTAAGAACACTTAATCTATTTATAGATTACTCATCTCGTTATCTATTGATTTTAAAATTAACCTTAATATTTATCTAATCTAGTGTGCGAGTTCATGAAATTCAAACAGATATTCAATTTTATAAAAAAAATTGGATTCCAATCTAAGAATCTAAAGATACCCGAAGGACGATATTATTCATGTAATACAAGACAATCCGTTAGAGTTAAAATTTTTGTGTAAATATTTTAGTTGGAGAGAAAAAAGACATACCAATTTCATCAACAATAGTGTATCCATTGGAGAAACGCCCAGTTGGGCCATAAGGAAAATCAATACCATAAGGGAAATAGTTAGCTCTTGCAAAGGTAGGAAGATTGTTATTATTCCCATTATCAATAAGAGAGTCTCCAAATATGAACATAGCAGGCACCATCGCCGCCCTCCTTCCACTGTATGTACTATCATTTTGGCCGGAAACTGCCGCCGCCACCGTAATCACCACTACCAAAACACGCAACAACATTGATGATACCCTCAACCTCAACTCAGCCATGGAAAATATTATTATTATTATGATATTTGTTTTTGTTTTATCACTTAACTGAGAAAGACAAAGGAATTGATACTTGTAGGATCAACAAGGCGGTGGCTTTCAGAAGTAATAAATGTCTTCATCTGTCCCTTGCCTATGCATGAAAGTAATTAATTGTTAGTTATCATTTGCGCTTTTTGTTGATCGTCTCCACATCCCAAATCAATTAAATAAAAATAAATAAATAAATAATCGAGGGACTTTATTGCATCATTAGAAATACATAGATTTACTTGTCACTTGATTTTAAAATGAAACTTCATATCATCTAATCGACAATCATTGTTCAAAAACAAAAAGAGCTAGACATGTATGATTGTTGCTCTATTTTTTTTTTACAAGAAACAAATACAAGGATCATGAGGTGCATTTGAATATCCATCGTATTAAATTTTTAGTGATATTTCTACATTTAGATAGATTTTAAGTAAATTGACATTTTCATTATTTTTTGAACATAAGAAAATAAACAACAAATGTGAATTTCATAGAAATATAATAGACATTTTAACTTTTTTGAAAACAACAAAATTTATATTTAACTTTTGTTTTTTTTAAAAAAAAAATTATTTCAAATGGTAAAACGATTTAAAATATTTACAAGATATAATAAAATTTTAAAACTATCAATGATAGACGTTGATAGATATTGATACACTTCTATCAATGTCTATCAATGTCATTAATAGAAGTCTATCAACATCTATCATTGATAGTTCTAAAATTTTACTATATTTTGTAAATATTTTGATTATTTTTTTATATTTAAAAATAACGTTTTTTTTCATAATTTTTTCAAAGTAACCATTAACATCGATATTTTATCGTTTGTATAAAATTCGCATCAATAATATTTTAAACATGCTCATATAACAAAGCAAGATGGTAGACAAATATTATTTGATACAGTAAAATTATTATTTGGTAATTCCTGAGAGATATATATAGAGAGCAATTTCAATTTCATCAGCAATGCATTACGAGTTTCAATTTTTTGCATCAAGTTTTATAACAATATCCATAGAATGAGGTTCAATAATCACCTGATAATACATAAAAATAGGTAGAGAATAATATCTTTTTGGTCTCTATGTTTTGACTCTAGTTCTATTTAATTTTTAGATGTTTTAAAATGCTACATATTTAGTCCTTAAGTTTTGAGTTTTGTCTCAATTTAGTTCCTAAGTTTTAAAATGTTACAATTTTACCATTGAAATTTAAGTTTTGTTTCAATTTGGTCCATAAGTTTCAAAATTTAACATTTTTTTAGCAATTCTCATTAAATACTCGGTTTCAACCATTGACGTTAATTTCTATTAATTAAAAATAGTTATGAAATAAAATTTTAATTTAATTTTAAAAAGTGATAAAATAGTAAAACTTCATTAATTGTAATTCTTTTAAAGATATTTAATTTATTAACATAAATTAACTCTAAAAATAGAAAGTAAGTATTAAGTGAAAAATCAAGGTTAAAAGGTGTAAATCTTAAAACATAAGAATCAAATTGAAGTAAAACTCAAATGTCAAAGGAGTAATATTTTGAAAATTATGGACTAAATTGAAACCGAATTCAATGTTTAAAGACTAAATGGGTAAGATTTTGAAATGTATAGACTAAATAGAAACTAATCCAAAATCTAGGAAAAATATTTTTTTTCCTATATAGATAATTTTTATTTTTTTTAACGTCAAATGTCCACGACCTGCATAATTTAAAAAGCTAAATTCGCATTGTTTTAATTAAAAAAAAAAAAGAAAAAAAAGTTAGAATAATATCATGGTAAAGCAAAAGATGGGAAAATTCATGGCTTCACCTTTTTTAACACATTAAATTTATATTTTACTGATGCAGAATATATATAATTAATAATAAAAAGATGTTCGATTTTTTAAATCTCTGGCTCTTATACATTGGGTTACATCATGATAAATATAATTTTATCCACTGCAGTAAAAATGATACAACAGCATAAAAATTCATATTGTGATATACATTGGGAAACGTGAAGATAGAGTTAAAATTTGGATGAAATGGAAATTTGTGATGCCAAATTGAATAAGTTTGAGGATGTGGCAAATGTTGGTGAAGTTGACAATTGAAATAAGACTTAACATTATTTAGCAGATGCCTTTTCAAGTTCCCAATCCACAAGAAATCAACTGATCGTGTATTAACTGCATTCTTCTTCTACAAGAAAACCTTCGTCTTTGACTCCATCCCTTTGAATAAGAGTAATACTATCTCGTACATTCATTTCTTTACATTTTTTCAATAATAAAAGAAAAAAATATAAAAAAGTTCACTATGAAGTAGTGACTTCTAGTTAGACATGTAGACTAGAGATGTACATGGATTGGATTAAGTTAGATTAAGGATATTTTTTGGATCAACTCAAAAATTCGAGTTGGTTTGATTGGCAACCCAAATGACCAAAATAAAGTTTTCTAACACAACCCAACCCAAGGGTTATAACTTATCTTTTTTATTTTTAATGAAAAATATGTAAATTTATATACAACATATGACTAATAACTAAAATCACATAAAATTAAAATGCTAAATACCAAATATCTATCATATTTATTGTAAACTTTAAACAAAGACAAATATTATAACAATTTTAAAAGAAAAATATTAAAAATTCAAAAATTAATCAATACAAAGAAATCAAACTTTAAACAATATATATATATATATACAAAATTCGGGTTGAATTGGGTCAACCTGATTTTTTTTAGCCAACCCACAACCCAACCTAATCCAATAAAAATAGAAAAATTCAACCCAACCCAACCCTTACATTTTGGGTTGGGTAGTCCGAGTTGTTCGGGTTGTTGGGTTATTTGAACACCCTAATGTAGATAGACTATATGATGATAGATATACTTAGTTATTTTTCTTGGAATAATATTTGTATTGACTAACGTCATTACACAATGTCCTCAGAAGAGAAAAATATCTTTTTGATCATTAGATTTTAGATCTAATTTCTATTTGGTTCTCAGGGTTCAAAATTTATACATTTGGTAATTAAATTTTGAGTTTTGTTTCAATTTAGTCCCTAAGTTTCAAAATGTTATAATTTTAATCTTGACATTGGCCTCTAGATTTTAAGATTTTCCATCTTTAACCTCAAATTTTCATTAAATACCCACTTTCAATCATTGAGGTCAACTTCTATTAATTAATTAAAAATAATCTATGGAGAAAAATTTTTAATTTATTTTTAAAAGTAATAAAAAAATGCAGAAACTTAATTAATTATAATTCTTTTGATGATTTTTAATCTATTAACATAAATTAACATTAAAGATGGAAAATGAGTATTTAGAGAATAATCGAAATTAAAAATATAAATCTTTAAATGTAAGAATTAGATTGAAACAAAACTCAAATGTAAACCAATCTCAAAACTTAAAGAAATAAATATGTAACATTTTAAAATATAGAAACTAAATGGAAATTAAACCGAAAATTAAAGAATCAAAATGGTAATTTTACCAATAATTTAGTTGCAGTCAACTACTTCAATAAAAAGCAATCCGGTTTTGAGCCACCACGTTATACAACTCTCGACCTTGATTAATGAGAGGCTTTAATGGACACCATTGTGCTATGTTTTAAAGGTGAAGAATCTTTCTTCTTCAAGGTGGAAACCACTGAGGTCTGGTTTACTTGTAGCTAGTCGTTTAAAAGTTGAAATGGACTGAAATTGTTAGGATATTTTAATTCATGTTATTTACATAACTGAAACGAGAATGAGTTGAAATCGCGTAATTTAAAGATAAAATTTTCACATATAGAAAAAAGAAAATTTATAATCGATAACAAATCTAAAAAGTAATATTTGAGATATGTCTTCACTATAGAAAAATTGTAGATATGATAAAAATTTTAAATTTTTTTTTTTTATTTATTCCATATTCCAATTTTACTTTTTTAATAAAACCACGTTTTTTTTATATCAATCAACTATTATACTACATATAAAGTATATTAATTTTGTATTTTCTTCATTTGATTTGTATACTTTTTGTATTTTTTTTGTTTGCAGCAATATGAGTTATTATACACTTTAATTTTTATATTTGCTACATTTTTTTTTATCCCTTTTTAGTTTTTTTTTCTTTTTAAATTATATTGTTTTTTCATTTTTTTAGTACAAAGGTACAATAGGTCCGGGAGATTCAACCTAAAACTCATTAACACCTAGTTTATTATACTCATTGTGACAATTTGGCCGTGATTTGAATAACTTGAGAAAAAATGTTTTTCATAAAAATCATTTTTATTATTTTTTTAAAACACTTAAATAACTAGTCATTTTCAATTGTATGTCAATAGTTTATCAAGTGTATTAAATGTTTATCAGTAGTGTAACAGGTGTATCAGTCGTATATTAGTAGTATATCAAGTGTATATCGATATAGTGTATTCACTACTACAAAAACAGTGTTTCTTAACCTTTTTTAAATGTCAAGAATGACTAAGAATTTCGATTTTCTTGACGTTTTAAAGACATCAAGAAAAGTGACACTTGACATTTGAAAAATATCAAGAAACACAGACACTTGACATATTTGAAATGTCAAGAATATGGGCATTCTTGACAAGGAAAAAACAACAAGAAATTTTGTTAACTTGACATTGTATTCCACAAACTTCTTTTCTCCCACACTCCTAATACATATTACATCAAACATAATAGTAGCTCCCCATTCTCTCTTCTTTTGATTGGTGGTTTCATTTGACCTAACAACTACTATTTCTTTGTCACCAAGTTCTAAATCTTCGTCACCCATTGTACTATGTTCCATGTGGTGTATAAATAAAAAACTGACAATCAAATTTAAGCAAACAAAAAATCAAATGTGATTGATAAAAATTATAAATTAAAAGAATAATTATCATGTCACACAATATAGAACCTACCCATAAAATATTATGTAGGTATCCATGTGACTTTACAATTCGATTGTATATATGTTGGCATGTTCTCATCCAAGTCATTATGTACATCAACATTAGACATATCATTGGGTAGTCCTTAATAGTGTAATATCGTATCTCCAAGTTCGTCGTCATTATATCTATCTTCAAAGTCCCTTTATGGTGGGGTAAGCACAATTGACCATCTAACATCACTTGGATCCTCAACATAAAATACTTGTCTCACTTGGGTTGCTAGTATAAAAGAATCAGACTTATGACCTATTCTATTTAAATCAATTAAGACAAAACTGAGCTCATCGATTTTGATACCACTATTGTTCTCAACCCAATCACATCTAAACACAACAACATTAAATGTATGATAATTTAGTTCCCATATCCCTTGTACCACTCTACAAAAAGACATATCTCCAATGATGGGATTTTTATCTTTTGAACTAGAGACTTGCATCGGTTTTGCAACTAACTAACTCTACTCTTTTGTACACTTCGATCTTTATCACAAGATTTTGTGTGATAACGACATCCATTAATTATGTAACTTCTATAGGTAATAATAAAAGGATGAGGACCATGAGAAATCCACCTCAAGTTATCTGAAACTTAAGTATTTCCCATTTCAAGCTTAGTTACAACCTATCATGAGAATTTCCATTCTAACTCAGGAAGGATGAGGACCATACATAATCATATATCTTTGATTTTTAAATATATAGCCTTCCCAAACAGTGGTTTTGGAATTGTACCAAGTTCCTTTTGACCGTGAAACGACTTTTTTTTGTGCCGGTACAGATGATTTTGTGCTAGGAATCTTCGATGTTCAACGTATGCCCTTTTTTTTCCCTCACATTTCAATCTTATAGAAGACATATTGTCTCCACAAATTGGACACACCTTATAACTTTTCGCACAACATTCACTTAGGTTACAATATGCAGTAAAATCGTTGATTTTCCATAACAAAACTGATCGTAAGTTGAATAGTTCTTTTCGATAAGCATCATAACATTCAACACCACTTTCCCATAAAAATTCTAAATCTTCAATTAGTGGTGCTAAGTATGTGCCAATGTTGTCCCCTGGTTGTTTTGGACTCAAAATCAATATTGATAGTAACATGTACTTTATTTTCATACACAACCATGGTGGAAGATTATAAATAACCATCATTACAGGCCAGTAACTATATTTAAAACTCATTTCACCATGTGGATTAACTCCATCGGTTAACAATGCTAAACAAAGTTTCCTAGGTTCAGAACTAAAGTCTAGCCATTTAGAGTCTACTAGCTTCCAAGCCGGAGAGTCTGCTGAATGTCGTAACTTACTATCTACAATTCTTTCATCAACGTGCCAAGTCAAGTTGTTAGCGCAATCAATACTTCTAAAAATCTTTTTGAAACGTGAAATTGATGGAAAGTACCATATCACTTTTGAAGGTATTTGTTTTTTCCCTTAATTTGTATCCTTCCCGTTTTTCCACCTTGATTCACTACATTTAGGACATTCAATTGCATCTGCATATTCTTTTCTATACAACCAACATGAAGGAAATCATATATGAGGATTTTCATGAGCAGCAGAAGGATCGTTCCAAATTCCATTTGAAATTAAGCATAAACAATTACAGTACAAGAAACAAAAACTAATTGGTCATGCACAACTAGAAATTACAGCATGCTTTAAGAGAGTGATAAGGGATAGAATATGCATACCTTTGAAGAAACATTCTTCACAACTCCCTTGATCAATCTCCAAGTGTCCAAGACAGAAATACACAACACTCGAACAACATGACCGGTGCACAGCACGCACACAACGAACGCAACAATCACGAACCCAACGAACGACCTCTAGAACCTCGAAATCAATCGAGTTAAGTGAGGACACCACCATGAAGGTTACCTTGGTATTCTTGGTGTGAGAATCCAGAAGTTGTGGGCTCTATATGGACTTGGTTAAAGGAAGAGATTGGAGGAACAACAATTGTGTAGACGATCAAGCAAGTGGAAGATGGTATGTTGTATATCGTATAGACGATATGCTTGATCGTGTAGAACATGGTAGCCTATCTTATAGACAATGCCATGCGATCGTTTAGCTATGACCAGTTGAGTGAACTATCGTATAGTTAATGTCCACGATCGTTTGGTCTCTCTACTAACTATCGCTTAGTGAAACACTTTCACTTGATAGTTTTTTCGTGAGTGCTTTCCGGATTGAGTAACTCTATAATTTTAGGAAAACCTTTTTTCTTTTATCTCACGATTACAATAAAACCACCAATAACCTCCCACTCAATTGGTTATTAGAGAAAAAGAGATAATTATCAAATAATTAATATTATTATAAATATATATGATAACCAACTTACCATATTATATTTATAATCTATAGTTTTAATATTTCATCTGATGAACATATAAACCATAGTTCTTTTTCTATTTTATGGTACTTAATGTAAATCATATTCACATTAATCCTCCATTTGATGTATCTCATACATCACACCAATTATATCATATATAATTGAATTTTCTCTTATCAATTTGAACATTTCAAATAAACCCCAAAAATTGATTCTCAACTTGAATCCATTGAGCTACTAAGGGGATCGGACCTGTAGCTTGAAGCTCCAACGGTACATGAATAATTGACTAAACTTTTTTGTCACGGGATCCACTATCCGTTAACTATTGGGCACTTAACTACAGACCGACAACTGCACTCTCCTCACTACAGATATATTTTGTGTTTATATCAACCAATCAACAGTGGGATAACCCTTGACAGATCGCTCTTTAGTACAGTTGGGCCAATTTACCGTTTTGCCTCTGTAGTTAAATCTAACTCTTTAAGTATCACTGATCCCTCTAATAAACATAAGTCATAGACCTACTATGACTGAGTCCTTTCTTTCAAAGAGAGGTTGTGGCCACTATGTTTAAGACCTGGAATTCCATCTATCTACTTACCCCTGCTTTGGAAAAGGAGTGAATTTCATCTTGTGTAATTGAGTTCCCAGCTCCCCAATCAAACAAATCCCTAAAAAGGTAGATATGTTGAGTTGACAATCTGGCCACTCTCACCCATACTAATCAAAGGACCACCCTCAAAGGAAAAAGTTTCCAAAACACCCAGGATTAAGGTCATGTCACCTATGGTCGTTTAGGTGAGATGTAAGTCTCAAGTATCAATGGCATTATATAAAGAGACTAATCATCTCGTGGTCCGGTCTTATACAAACTCTTTGTATAGAACACCCCCGCTCGTATGTCTCCACATGAATGGTTAGGATCAGACCATCTGTAATAGTTCACAACACTTGCAAACCTCTACAAAGCAGGTCGTATCCGTAGTGTCACTGGGTAAGGTATCCCTCTTTATCCTTAAACTATAGACCTTTTTAGGTTAACACTTAAGGTATGATCCACTTGTATATCTCATATGCATGCTTAAGTTTACATACAATAACCATGGAATTTTGTTTATTGGATTTGAGTAAATGCAAATAAAATAACTCTTATTTTATTCATAACAATGTGTACAATGTTTATAAATTACAAGACTTCGGGAGAATTAGGAAACCAATCCCAACAATCTCCCACTTTCCTTCCTCAGGAGACTAACGTACAATACATGAAAAATACAAGTACAATATACAATAAACTAGGCCATACTTTATACCCCAGTATTATCTCCTACTTGCCCTAGACAAGATGTCGGATGTTTCGTAGACCCAGACTTTCCAGATGATTCTTGAACACTTTAGCCGTGAGAGCCTTTGTAAACGGATTAACAACATTGTGCTCTGACGCGATCTTCGTGACTATCACATCACCGCAATGCACAATCTCCCTGATCAAATGATATTTCCGTTCTATATGCTTGCCTCTACGATGACTCCAAGGTTCCTTTGAATTTACCACAGCCCCGCTGGTATCACAATAGAGTGTGATCGGTAAAGACATATTTGGAACAACTTCCAAATTTGTAAGGAATTTTCTCAGCCAAATAACCTTCTTAACTGCTTCACAAGTAGCTACGTATTTGGCTTCCATAGTGGAGTCCGCGATGCATCCTTGCTTGGAGCTTCACCATTTTACAGCCCCTTCATTCAAAGTGAACACTAACCCTGATGTCGATTTCCGAGAATCTTTATCAGTCTAAAAGTCAGAGTCTGTGTATCCTGTAAGGATCAAATTCTTATCTCCATACACGAGCATGTAGTCCCTCGTTCTCTGAAGATACTTGAGGATTATTTTGATCGTCGTCCAGTGATCTAATCCTAGATTGGACTGATAACAACTGATAATCCCTGCTGCATAGAAAATATCAGGTCTGGTATATAACATTGCATACATTAAGCTTCCAACAGCTGAAGCATAGGGAATCCGTCTCATCTCCTCAACCTCTTGAGGTGTCTTAGGACATTGATCCTTAGACAAAACGATTCCATGCCTGAAGGGTAATAAACCCCTCTTGGAATCCTTCATCTCGTACCTGATTAACATTTGATCAATGTATGATGCCTGAGACAAGGCTAATCTCTTGTTCTTATGATCCTGAATGATCTAGATCCCTAGAACATACTGTGCCTCTCCAAAATCTTTCATTTGGAATTGGGCAGCTAGCCACTTTTTAATGTCAATCAGAAACCCTACATCATTCCCAATGAGTAGGATATCATCCACATACAGTACCAAGAAAGTTACTGAGCTGTTGATGATTTTCTTGTAAACACAAGGCACATCAACGTTCTGATCAAAGCCAAATAATTTGACCGCAGTTTCAAATCTAATGTTCCACAATCTAGACACTTGTTTCAGCCTATAAATGGACCTATTAAGCTTGCAAACTCTTTGCTCTTAATCTGGAACTATGAACCCTTCTGGTTGAGCCATGTAGATGGTCTCCTCAAGATTACCATTAAAAAAGGCAGTCATGACGTCCATTTGCCATATCTCATAATCATAAAATGTGGCTCAGGAGTATCCTGATAGACTTCAACATGACAGCAAGTGAGAAAGTTTCCTCACAGTCCACTCCCTCAATCTGGGTATAACCCTTTGCCAAGAGTCTAGCCTTAAAGGTTTGCACATTTCCATCTACACCTCGTTTTCGCTTGTAGATCCACTTACATCCTATAGGTTTTACCCCATCAAGCTGATCCACAAGTTCCTAGACTTTATTGAAGTACATAGACTCTATTTCATGGTTTATGGCTTTAATCCATTCATCTTTGTCAACATCCTCCATTGCTTGCTTAAAAGAAAATGGATCCTCAACCCCATCATCAGAACTGATGTTCTGGACTTCAGTCAAATCCATGTATCGATCCGGTAGGTTCATAACCCTGTCACTACGTTGAGGCAGTCTCAACTTGAATCCATTGAGCTACCAAGGGACCTTATAAACCTGTGGCTTGAAGCTCCAATGGTATGCGAATAGCTGATTAAACTCTTTAACCATGAGATCCACCATCCGTTAACTATCAGACACTCCACTAAAGACCGACAACTACACTCTTCTCACCACAGATATATTTCTGTGTCCAAAGGATATAACCAGTCAATAGTACGATAACCCTTCACATATGCTCGTAGTACAACTGGGCCAATTTACTATTTTAATACTGTAGTTAAATCTAACTTCTTAAAGACCACTAATCCCTCTAATAAACAATACAACATAGTCCTACTATGTGTGGACACCACTTGGGCCATGAGAAGGTGTGTGGTGCCACATCGTTCAAGCCTTGAAATCAGTGCTTAAGGGAGCAATCTATCTACTTACCCCTGCTTTAGGGAATGAGTGAATTTCATCTTGTGTAACTGAGTTTCTAGCTCTCAAATCAGAAGAATCCCTAAAATGGTAAGTTTGAGTCGGCACTCTGACCACTCGCACCAATGCAAATCATAGGATCACCCTCAAAGGCAGAAGTTCTCAATTTATTCAGGATTAAGGTCATGTTACCTATGGTCATCCTAGTAAAGTGAAGTTTCTGTCATGAACGACGTTATATAACAAGACTATAACACTTTGGTCCGATCTTATACAAACTCCTTTGTATAGGACACCTCCGCTCGCATGTCTCCACATGAATGATCAGGATCGGACCATCTGTAGCAAGTCACAACACTTGTAACTATTCTACAAAGCGGGCCGGATTTGTAGTGTCATCAAGATAAGGTTTCCCTCCTATATTTATATACTACAGACCATTTTGGTTATCACTATAAGCATTATCCACCTATATGTCTCTACATACATGCTTAAGTTACAACGAAGACTAGGAATCTTAGTTTATTAGTTTGTGGTAAAGCAAATAAAACATCCAATGTTTCATAGACAATAGTGAAGAAAATATCATATATTATTCCATCACAAGTGTTTGTTCAATACAATGTTTACAAACTATAGGACCCAACGAGAGTTTAGGGCATACAAGTTATTTTCCAGTTTTGCTAAATAGATATTAACTCCATCTTTATGAATAAACACTTTATTTAATTCAAAATTAAGAGTATAATTACACTGAACCAAACACTTTACAGAAATTGAGTTCCTCTATAGCTCGGGAACTACATAAAGATCATTCAAAATAATAAACTTCTTCTGTAAAGTCAACTGGATCCTTCCCACTGCCATAGCTGAGACGACATGCCCGGTAACTACTCGTATCATCATCTCTCCAAGTAGAATCATAAATATCATCTAGGTAGAATCATCATTCTCCACTAAATAGGTTTCCAAAACTAGTAAATCATATTTACCTTGTTTTGTCTTGTCCTTAGCCTTCTTCTTCTTCTTGATCCAGTGAAGACAATTCCTCTTCCAGTTTCCATTCTAGTTTCAATGGAAACACTTTCCTTTGTCAACAGGTGCTGGTCGCTTTCCCCGCTGGGCGACAGGCTGTAGGCTAGTATGTGCCTTCCCCTTCCTCTTACCACCCTTCTTCTTTTTCCACTTGGAAGTGTTAGAAGTAGAAGGTGCAGACTTCGTTCCTGAGGTCAAACCTTTATGGAACTTCTTTGATGACAAGATAACATTTTCCTCAACAACCTTCTTCTCCTTATGTTTCAGAAAGGATTGGAATGTCTGCAACTCGTTGAAGAGAGTTGTAAGGGTATAGTCCACTTTGTTCAATATAGCGTTACTAACAAAGTGCAAGAAGCTATCCGACAATGAGTGCATGATGATGCTAACCTAGCTGCCTCCGTCGATGCGTGACCCATTCATCTCTGCCATGTTGAAGTGGACCATCATGTTAAGCACATGTTCACGAACTGAGGTGTCTTCCTCCATTTTAGAGTTGAAAACGCATTTAAGAGCTTCATGCTTGAGCTGTCCAGATGGCTGTCCGAACATTCCCCACAGGGACTCCATGATCTCACACGCTGAGACCATAGGCTCATATTTCTTGGCCAAAACATCGTTAAGACTGACCAAGATATAAGCTCGGGCCTTCTCGTTTGCCCGTGTCCAACGCTCATAAGCCTCTCGAACATTTTGAGTGGCGTTTTGAGGTGGAAAGGAGGACACTCCTCTATAAGGACGAATCGTAAATCATCGATGATTAAAATTGTTGTGATCATGTGTTTCCAATTAGCATAGTTTTCGCTAGTCAGTTTGTCGACGCTTAATAGAGCTAATGTGGCTGTAGCCATAATTACGTTGCTGAATAAACGAATAAACTTAATAAGTCTATGTAATATCACATTTTAACACCAATTTTAGTTTTAGAAAAATAGTTTCTATGTACCCTAAGTGAAAAGACATCTATTTTATAATGATGCCCTAGCGAGGCAGGATAAACGTCACCGATGGGATGATCAGATGCCTCTTCACTGGAATGAGACACTCTCAACCATTAGGCAGAAACAACTCTTGTAATTGACCCTAACAGTCACTATTTTTCGGTTCAGAACTGTTAACCTTTAATAATTCCACTGAAGTGTAACCCCTCATTTTCGGCCCTAAAGTCCCGCCTTAATGTGCCAACCGTAGGGAAAAAGCATATCAGGACAAGAGAATAAAGTGACCTTATCCTATACAAGAGATCAGATAAAGAGTCGTGCAAAACTACCATCCTATAGGGGGACACTCTTAAGGTGCCTCGAGGCGATGCATAGAAACGTTATCCAACCTAATGAGAGAGACCATGGGATATGTTATCACACGTCTCGCTCCTATTTACTTTAAACATTCTTTCCATTCACCTTGATATTGACCTATCCAAACACTATCCTTCAGAAGGACACTCCCAAGGTGCCTCGAGGTCGAGGATAGATCTCACAGTGTGAACATAAAGGGAGAAACTCGAAGAGGTATAAATGAAGTATCATATACCCTAAGTACCTTGACTATTCGATAAAGCATGAGGCACGTGATCGTGCAGCATGCAACGCATAATGCAAGCCTTAAACGATCATCTAACGACAACGATGCAATGAAGCACAATCATTTAAACGATCACTGAGCAAGCACCAAGGTATTGTATACTGGGGCTTGAACATAGTGGCTACAACTTCTCTTTAGAAGAGAGAACTCAGTCATAATAGGACTATGATTTATGTTCATTAGAGTGATCAATGGTATCTAAGAAGTTAGATGTAACTATAGGTGCATAACAGTTATTGGCCCAGCTGTACGTATGAGCGATCTTTAAAGGGTTATCACACTGTTAATTGGTTGATATGGACACATAATATATTTGTAGTAAGGAGAGTTCAACTATCAGCCTTTAGAGTGCTTGACAGTTAATGGATGTGGATCCTGTGACTAAAGAGTTTAGTTAGTTATTCACGTATCGTTGGAGCTTCGAGTTACAAGTCCATAAGGTCCCCTTGGTAGCTCAATGGATTCAAGTTGAGGATTAATTCTTGGTGTTGATTTGAAATGTTCAAATTGACAAGAGGTAATTCGATTATATATGATATGATCATTGTAATGTATGAGATACATCAAGTGGAGGATTAATGAAAATAAGATTTACATTAAGTGCCATGGAATAGAAAAAGAGTTATGGTTTATAGGTTTCATGAGATGAAATATTAAAACTATAGGTTATAAATATAGTATGGTAAGTTGGTTATCATATACATTTATAATAATATTAATTATTGTATAATTATCTATTTTTCTCTAATAATCAATTGAGTGGGAGGTTATTGGTGGTTTCATGGTAACCGTGAGATAAAAGAAAAAATGATTTCCTAAATTTAGTAGTTGTTGTATTGAGATTACTATTCTAAAAAATTACTCACTGTGGTTGTCAAGTAAATTAGATTTGCTAAACGATAGCTGAAGAGATACTAGACGATCGTGGAGTGTTTCTATACGATAGATCACTCAGTTGGCCGATTAGCTAAAAGATTGTGCAGTTTCTGCTAAACGATCGCATATCATTTGTTAAACGATTGGGCATCGTCTATACGATAGACTTTGACATCTCCCACTTGCTTAATCGTTTACATGATTGTTCTTCCTCCGGTCTCTTCCTCTAACTAAGTCTACACAGAGCCCACACTTCTGAATTCTCACACCAAGAATACCAAGGTAGCCATTGTGGTGGTGTCGTATTCAACTCAACATTGTCGAGGTTTTTGGAGGCCATTCGTGGTGTTCGTCGTTTTGGAGATTGTTGTGTTCAAGTTCGCTGTGATCGTGCAGTGTAGTTGTCGTGGTGTACGAACGTTCGAGTGTTGCAGTCATGCGGGTTGTTCGAGCGTTCGTGATCAAGGGTGTTGAAGATGAATCTTCAAAGGTATGTTTGTTCTATCCCTTGATCTTTAGAAAAGCATGCTGTAATTTCGTTTTGTGCATGACCGTATGTTTCATTCTTGATTGTAATTGTTAATGTTCATATATGATTGAAATTTAGAACAATCCTTCCACTACTCATGAAAATCCTCATCTCCGATTTCCTTCAAATATAACATATAATTTAATATATATATATATATAATATGATGAGTTAGTTATTATATTTATATTTATATATATTAAATATCTTTTTTTAATTTTATTTTAAATAAAAATTAACTCCCTCCCTCTCTTTTCTTTGTGAGTGGTTGATATATTTGACTTTTGAAAGATAAGAGATTTGATCCTTCTTCTTTCTTCTTCGATTTTGACAATATGAGAAAGACAGAATTGTTCTAAAAAATTTGAGTTGTTGGTGAACGATTTCAAATTTTTCCCCCTCTCTACCAAAAATTCCCTCATTTCAAAATAGCCAGAGCCCACCACTCCTGGGTTTTTTACCTGAGAATACCGAGGAATCCATTGTGATAGTGTTCGTGTACTTGATCGAGGTTTTCTTGAAAGAAGTCTTCAAGGTGTTTGTGTAGTGTTCAAGGGATTCTTAAAGAATAGTCTTCAAAGGTAAGGGTTTTTGAAACCTTAAGTTTCCTTTCATTAAAGCATGTCGTAATTTATAGAAATGCATATTGTGTTCTTAATTTACGGTAAAACTTACATTCAATGAAAAATAGATTTAGGACGATCTTTCTTCTGCTCAAGGTTCTCTTCTCAAAGAGTTCCTTCAAGTACATCGTCGTGAGTTCCAATTTTAGATACTGAAATTGAACTTCCGACGACTTACCAGTCATCAAGAGCTTGCAGAACTCCCCACGATAAGCCATTGGGAGTTTACAAAACTCCCCACGATGATTATATATGCATCGAGAATGAACAAACTCCTGACGTCGTATATTATACATCGGGTGTTCTTTCAAATTCCTGACGGTTGGTTTTGCGCGTCTGAAGTTTTATTCCCAACGGACTTTTCTCGACCCAACTTTCGACAACCGATACGTCGTAAGGAGTGGATCTCTCGACGCATTTTCTACTATTTTCTAGCGATTTTAGGCATCGAAAAAGGGGTGATTTCTTGTAGTGCATGTATAGACACCGTCGAGAGTTCAAAACTCCCGATGTCGTAGAACAAGCGTCGAGAGTTTATATAAACTCCGACGGTATATGTTGCCACGTCGGAAGATGTTCTCTCAACAGATATATCCCGATGAAACTCCCGACAATTGGTTTGTCATTAGGAGTGGGTCTCCCAATGCATTTTTTACCATTTTTCGATGATTTTGAACGTCGTAAAAAGGGTATTTTCTTGTAGTGACCTTGTACTAACAAGTTACGATATTCTAAGAATAACTTGAATATTATCTAAAATAAAATTGCCACACAAATACGTTGTACTAACAAAGTTAAGATGTTATAGGAACAATTAACTTGGACAAAAAACGACTCTCGAATAATAATTATAATAAATTTGTGTGCAAATATCTTGTATTTTCACTATGTTTAATAGTGTTCCTACTTTTGGCTTTAGTAGTTTTCTTCTTTATGTTCTTAAAAGTTTAGAATCACAGACAAACATAAAGAAGAAAATCAAGATCAAAATGACATTACCCTAACACTATACCATACCTTTTCAGCTTATAGCTAAAATTTTCATCATAAATTGAGACATTGTGAAGAGAAAGGAAGAGGATGAAGCAAAAACAAGAAGCTTAAGGCAGGAAAAAGAAATAGTAGCATAAATTATAGTGATGGTCCCCAAAAGAATCTAATGGCCATATGTCAGTATTTTCAAATAATGGCCAAAGTTCAAAACTAGGGCACTATTTTGGTCATCCACTGCAATTTCTCCTTTATTGTTCAGTTGAACTTGGACTCCAAACACTCCGGTGACTCTAATTATTTAGTCCACCCAACTCATTTTTTAGAACCAAACATCCCATTAAGAGAAAAATATCTTTTTGGTTCTTAGGTTTTGAGTTTAATTTCTATTTAATCGGTATGTTTCAAAATATTATACATTTAGTTTTGAAGTTTTTATTTTGGTTTCAATTTTTAACTAGTAAAATTTTAAAATACCATAATTTTACACTTAAGATCTGAATTTTGTTTAAGTTGGAGGCCCGTATGCCCCCTTAGTAAATAAAAGGGGAAGATATATTTTTGGTCCCTAGCTCTTGAATTTAATTTCTATTTAGTCCTTAGGTCTCAAAATATTACACATTTAGGTCTATTTGGTAATTATTTTATTTTTTTATTTTTATTTTTGAAAAGTAAGCTTATGACCACTACTTTCACCTCCAAATTTCTTTCCTTTGTTATTGATAACTTGTAAAAATACAAGTTATCTTTACTCTTAAGTTAGAACAATTAGGGTTTTTAATGATAAACTCTCCTCATTTTTAATAGAAACGCATGGATTTACTTAAACAATAGCAATTTCATGTAAAAGAAGTTTATCACTAAAAATCGCGGCACTAACGCACTACTTTGCAAGATTTCAACGCAAGAACTGACAATAACGCATTAGACAAGTGCCGCAGGAAACACGCTAACACATGAGCCATGCATCAGAGGGAATTCAATGCATAGAAGATTCATTGCTCCGGGCTGATTGTGTCACATCACCACGGCAAGCATGGGTACCTGCAATAGGCGGCATCTGAAAAGTTTCCAGAGGTCAGGCAGCCGACCAGAACATGGAGTTTAATGCTAACCAGGGCATGGATTTAAATGCAACCCATCCTCCAAGTGGCGAGACCAACGCCTATAAATACTTAAAGACCCTTCAAAATTAAGGGTTCAGAAAATTAGAAGCTCCATACTCTCTGTAAATTTGTACACTTAGTTTTAGTTTGTACAAGTTGTGCCAAGGTGTAAGACGATTGAAGGAGCTGAGAACCACCACCACCGCTAGCCACGAAGTGGAGAAAGTTATTCTTAAGAAAGATACTCTGTCCTTGGCTCTTTAAAGTGATTGTACACAACAAGATTGAGCCAAAGAACTACAAGAGATTGTATTCTTTAGCTTGACTCAGTTTCTCTCTTAATATCATTTTCATTTCATTTTGATTGAATATAGTTCTTTGTAAAGACTCATTGATCCTTTATAAAATTCATATATTTGATCATCACTTTTACTATTGTTTATCTTCTGTTTATGTTGAAAGCATTAGTACTTCATGCATAATTCTGTTCCAACGCCTAAACCAACTTGGTGAAAGTTTCTTTACTTAGTTGTTCGAAAGAATAGCTAAGCCGCATTAAGTAGAATGCCTAATATAGCTAGAGATAGATTTACTGGTGTTTCTTACATTCTAAGTTAGATGCATGCACCGTAGAGATAGGCGTGTATGTTATTCGCATTGAGAAGTGTTGAATGATGTCTAACGCATGAACAGAAAGATAAGCAACCCATCCCATTTCATCCACATTACATCAGTTGTGTGTAATTATCTTTAACCGATGCATCCACCTACTTAAATTCCATTTTCACACGATCCTTCATTTTTCACTCAACTCTTTTGTATTGTCTTGTACAGGCATGGCATGTTAGTATAAATAATACATATTTCACATTTATTTAGGAAAAACCTCCTACTGCAAGTACAACGCATAATCTGTATTAGTGAAACTGAATCCCTGTGATCGACCCTAGACTTGCCAGGAACCAATATTAGATTTATACTTGGGTTTAATCTAGGAAAACTTGAACGTTATTATAAGGAGTTGTGTGCCTTCTATGCATAATACTAACGCCTCAACGTGTTGCATTCATTTAAACGCATCAAGCAGAACGCAACACTTAGACTTCGAACAGTTATCCACTTTCCACCAATGGTTTAAAAAACTAAACTAAATTTTGAGAATAAAAAAAATGTAGCTTCCAAAAAGTTGTATTTGAAATTTGGCTAAGAATTCAACCATTGTTTTTTAAAAAAGATACAAATCATGGTAAGAAATGTAGATGATATAGGCTTAATTTCCAAAAACAAAAAACAAAAAACAAAATTGTTACCAAACGGAGTCTTAGTTTTTATGTTTTGATTTTTGTTTCAATTTAGTCCCTAAGTTTCAAAACGATACAATTTTAACCTTGAGATTTGAATTTTGATTCAATTTGATCCATAAATTGCAAGATATTACATTTTTTATCTTTTTTTTTGTAATTAAATACCCACTTTCAATTCAATGTTTATTATTAATTTAAAATAATTATGCAGTAAAATTTTAAATTTAATATTAGACGTGAGTAAAATTTTAAATTTAATATTAGACGTGATGAAAAGTAGTCAAATGCAATTAATTATAATTCTTAAATTCTTTAAAATTTATTAATGTAGATTAACACTAAATATGAAAATTTGAGATTAACAGGATAATGCCGTAAATCTAAGGACGATGAACTGAGATTACTAAATTTGTAACATTTTAAAACTTAGACATAAAATTTAAAAATGAAAAATATATTTTTCTTACTTAAAAAAAATATTTTTCTCGTAAAAAACAAACACTAAAAAAGCACGTGACAAAATGTTCTGAAAAGAAAAATCTTATCCACTTTATTCATGAATCAAATCAGATATTTGGCGCTGCTTTAGATTCCCCAACACAGCCATACCCCGACCTTCACTCTCTCGGAAATGGCTTCGGTCGACAAATCTCAGTGGGTGCTTCAAATCAACGACCTTATTGACCAAAATGCCCTCCTCCCCGCCTCTCAGACCCCCATTTCCGTCGTCCGGCTGCCAGAATCCGTCCACGACGGCAACCCGGCGGCGTTTCTTCCCCGCCATGTCGCGTTCGTACCGTACCACCATTTCCGTCCAGAGCTTTACAATATGGAGTTGTTCAAACTTGGGAAAGCCAAGAATCTGAATTGGAGTCCCCAACTCCATAAGCTGGCAGATCAGCTTATGCCATTGGAGCTCAAAATCCGAGCCTGTTTCGATCAAACCCTTGAAATTAATGGCGAAACCTTATCATGGGTACTCCTCATTGATGGTTTGTTTCTAATTCATCTACTTCAAAATAAGTATAACAATCATCCCCTTGAGTTTCCTTTAGGGATATATTATGGGAAGTTGTGGTCTGAGTTTGAGATTGTTAGTGATATGGTGAAGCTTGAGAATCAGATTCCATTGTTTGTTCTCAATGAAATTTGCCCCAAAGAGCCCATCAACTTCTTGGCTCCTTTTATGTACCAATTTTCTGCGTCTGTTTCCCCATTTCAATTGCCCATTTTTAACCCTGAATTGGAATGTTTTGGATTCTCCTCTAATTTGCCTGAAATCTTCAATTTGTCTCACCATTTGCTACATTTCCTCTATTCTCTGATTTTACTTATTCCCGATGAGGTAGTTGTGGCTTATTGTCTGCGATTGGATACTTCTTCTGGTGCTGCTGCCGAACTTCTAAGTGAGAGCTTGAACATTTTGGGCTCTGTTATTAACATAGCCTTCATTCAACAAGTCAAAGAGACCTTTGGTTTAATTCAACGCTTGTTTAGGCTTTTGAGTTCTATAACTAAACCAAATTTGGCAGAGAAACACCACCCCCCGCTCCTAATTATCCCTTCTGCATCAGACTTGAAATCTGCTGGAGTCACTTTCAAATCCACCAAAAATGGGATTCTGAAGTGTTTTTTTAATGAGTCAACGCTCACTCTAACATTGCCTTGTATTCATCTTGATGGGTTCTCTCAAGTTTTGCTCAAGAATCTAGTGGCATTTGAAGCAATGACAGAGCTGAATCCGCCTTGTTTGGTCAATTACGTTTCGCTGATGAATGGGTTGTTGAGAAATTCCAAAGACTTGAAGGTTTTGGAGAAAGCAGGGATCGTTCATAACCATTTGAACAGTGAAGAAGAGGCTGTGGAGCTGTTTAATGGGGTTGAGAACTCAACCAGAAGCTTGAAGAAAGAAAGCGTTTTGAAAATCCATCTCAAGAGTGGTCTTAATTTTGAGACTGGAAGTAAGTTCATTCAAGATGTCAAGATGAGCTATGAAATGGGATTGGGCGCCTTGGCTGAGGAGATCAACAAATTCTATGGTAATTGCTGGAGAATGAAGATGAAGAAATTTATGTCTATTGTATTCAAGTGTTTTGCCATTCTTCTTGTTGTCTTCCTCATTGTTCTTGTGATTGCTCGATTTGTTTGCAATTTCCTTAGCTGCCCTTTGGGAATATTTAAAACTAGCATTGCTCTTCATAAGATGTTCTGAGGTTAATTAAGTATCGGTATAATATTAAAATTAACTTCACCTATAAATTGATCTAAGATAGTATTAGGATAGCAAGTTCAAGAAATTTTATGTTCAAATCCAAGTTCAAAAAATTTTATGTTCAAATCCCTGTAATGTTATATCTATAGAATGTTAAAGTATTGTAATATTAAATTTAACTTCACCTATTAGTATGACTACTTGCACTAAGAATATTATTTGGAAATCACGAAGTAGTTGACGAACCTTGTTAGTATAGTTATATTGGCTATTGTTTTTCTCTAGAAAAACCGTTGTACATCATTTTGTTACTCTTGTTAAGGGTGTTACGGTCGTCTCCATTATTTCTATCTGGAGAATATATTTTTCCTTATTTGTTGCAGATTTTCAACAAGGGTCTGTTTTGGTAACCATGAAGATTCTCTGCCTTATGGACTTATTTCCTTTTATCCCTCTTATATATTTGTAATATTCTTGTCTTGTTTAATATTTTTTAGAGAAAAAAACGTGGTCCGTGAGAAGATAAAGAGTCGTGTGTATCCCTCTACGTAAGGGATGTTTCGTATTCACTTGGTGTACGGCTGAAAAGTCATATTCTTTCGATGGTGTGATTTTGCAGAAAAGTTATTGTATTGATTCTTACTTAGAAGAGTCTATTTAGGGGGAGCCTAAAAAGTTATTGTATTGATTCTTACTTAGAAGAGTCTATTTAGGGGAGCCTAAACAAACTTGGTTGAAGGATGTTTCAATTAATAGGTGAAAAGAGTGATGTGACATCAAGATAATGAGCCCCAAGTTTAGAGGGACCTAAACGTTTTGTGCATCGAGAGAGAAAGCTTCAAGTTTAAGAGGAGTCTAAACTCTTCATTAGGAGTAACCTCTTTGGAAATCATATGGTAGTGGAGTTCCATTAGATAAGTACTACTTTGTAATCGTTAAACTCTTATTAGTGAAGTTCTTTTCATCGAGTACTCTACCCCCTGATGTAGGTGTGATTACACCAAGCTAGGTTATCAATTTCCTTGTGTTTGTTCTTTATGTTCTTTTATGTTTGATTTAATATCCGAAAGCCAAAATGATCTTAGTCTAAATTTTGTAAGATCATTTAAACATCAAGATGCTTAACATTTTACTCAGTTTGTAAGCATGATCGCAAAGAACAAGTAAAATATATAAAAACAATGTTGCAAAAGGATTGTGATCGAATATGGTAAGATCGCAGCTAAAATAAATTGAGAATAATAATGAAGTAGAAGAAGGGCGAAAGAAAATACACAGTGATTTTATGTGGAAAACTCCTAGACAAATTATGGAAAAAACTAGAGGCAAAAATAGAAAAATCCCACTATATAAAATATGAGTTATAAACGTTCTATCTTATGAAGAAATAACAAGCTCTCCTGTAAGAATAAACTCTCTCTATTTAGTTCTCTCACACTTTGTTCATGTATTGAAGGATTTGGGATGATCTGGCAGTAGCCCAAATAAACCCAATAACTCAAAATTCACCTTACACAATATGAAGAATCTAAAGTCACAAATTAGCCTTAGACAATATGGACGATTTAATGGGTCACAAATTGATATTGAACTAAATATAAGATTTAATGACCCAAATTGTCTTTCAGATTCCTCTTGAATGATAGAGAAACATTTTGAGGAATAAAGAAGATTATTTAATAAACAAGTAGTCATTTAACAAAAACGGAGTTATCTAAAAAGAAACGATCAAAACGATGTCACACTCCAAAACCTATACAAGTCTTTAACAAGCTATGTCCATTAGGTTCCCATGGGAATTTTTCTCCGTTACTTTTTTTTTTTTTTTTAAAAAAAAATCAATTAATTTAAATCACTAATGTGAACAAATTTTAATTAAATAATTAACTTTATCACTAAATTTTTTACTATTAAATTGTTTATTATGGTTAGTTTTATATGACAATTTGAATTTAAAGATAAATTATTCAAAATTTAGCCTAAAAAAACTAATTAATTTTTAGTAGAAAGAAATAAATGTAAATCAAATTATTCACATATATAACTAAATTTAAATATTAATTTTAAACATATTCATTACCTTTCCCTATAAATAATCAAATTTGAAATTTAAAAGTAATATTTATATAATAACCTGACATTGTTCTACTATGCTCCTTCTTTTCCCCCTCCACAGTCTTTCCACTGCGCAATGTCACAACCTGACATTGCTCCTTACCTGATCCCCCTGAGTTGAGTGGAAGTTTGGTAGAACTTGGTAACGCCCCTTGCGGTCTACTTTTCAGCTCACTCACAATCTGGCCCATTTGCAATTCGAGGTTGCAGATGGACGTAGCCTGACTTTGAAGCACTGTCTCGTTTTTCTCTATATATTGCTTCAATAGGCTCTCTAGAGAAATAGACTGCGATGGTTGTTGTGAGCTACTTGCTTGATTGCTCTATTGACTGTTGTTGCGTTGGAAGAATCCTGGTGGCCCTTCTTTTTGCGCCACAGATTGAAAATTTTATTGTTGATTCTTCCAGGCAAAATTGGGGTGGTTTCTCCACCTGGGGTCGTAAGTGTTTGAAAAGGGATTATTCTTTACAAAATATACATACTGTGGATTTTGCGAGCAATCTTCCATCGTATGTCCATCACTGCAAGTTGCACACCTTGTGGTGTTTTGACTTATTGCGTTGATTTGCCACCTTGCGGTGTTGGGCTGCTAATCGCCATTCCTTGAATCAAATTTATCATTGCGGCCATTTGGTTTTGTAATGAAATAATTGCACCGTTGTTTGCATCAGAATCTTTAAGTCTCAATCTCTGGTCACTCTCCCTCCAGTCTTCATGGTTCTTGGAGATGCGGTCCAGGATATTCTTCACCTCATCGTAAGTTTTGTCAAGCAGACCACCAACAGCTGCCACATTAGCAGCGGTCTGTGAAGCGGGATTCAAACCGTGATAGAAAATTTCCATTTGAAGGCAGTTTGATAACCCATTATGCGGACAATTCTGAACCAGCCTTTTAAACCTCACCCAAGCATCACTGAGCTATTCATCCATATCTTATTCAAAATTTGTAATAAGCTTCCTTCGTCTTGCGTTCTCGGTAGGTGGAAAATACTTTTTCATGAATTTCTCCACTACCTGCTCCCAAGAAGTAATCTCTCCTGGTTCGAGCGAATAAGCCCATTTCCTAGCCTGATCACAGAGAGAAAATGGGAACAACGTTAGTCGAACTTCCTCAGCAGAGATGTTCGGGAACATAAAAGTATTGCAGATTTCAATAAAACTTCGGAGGTGGGCGTGCGGATCCTCGCCACGCCTTCCTCCGAATTGACCTGCAGTCAGGATCATCTGCAGCATCACTAGTTTCATCTCAAATCTACTTTCATCGAGGGCAGGCCTCATGATTCCTGGAGAGAAATCGTAGAGGTTTGGCGATGTATAGTCCCTAATGGGCCTATTACGATCATTTGCCAACAGAATCGGATTCGCCATGACATTATTATCATTTGGTGCTCTACCTCCAGGCTGCTTCGCCATCTCTTCTTTGTCTGATTGTGGTTGCTATTGGCGGTCTCTTAATCTCCTTCGAAATGTTCTCTCAATCTCCGGGTCGTAGTTAGCTAGAGATTGAGAGTTCTGAAAAGAAATCACAAAAATTACCGTTAACAAACTATTTTGTCGAAGTCCCCGGCAACGGTGCCAAAAACTTGATGCTCGTTATTTATGAAGTGGAAATATGGATAATATATGTTGATGGATTGCGTTGTTCATTCAAGTTTCCCAGCGGAATTCAAGTGTAAATTCCTCTGAGTTTCCTGGTAAGTCCAGGGTCGAACACAGGAACTTGTGAAAATAGTTGCGTTGGTGATTTTTATGAAGACTTGCGATAACCAGTTAAATAAATAAATCGTTGGGTTTGTTGTTTGCGTTGATGAAAATAAATAACAAATGCGGTGGAGTTTGAAAAGATTTGGTAAACGGGAAATGCGATGAATATGCGGTGAATGGATTGAGAAAAGTTTCGGCTAACACTCCCTAGAATGCATTCATGCTTTGTGATCATGCAACATGTATACAATAGTAAACCACCTCTCGGCATGAATGCTACGTCTTCTAATACTAGAACGCATGCAATATATATGCAATAAGTCTATAGGGTTTACACATAAACCTCTGTTCCTATTTATGCGATGACGAAATGACATCCACATAAATATGCGACCATATAATATCATACCTATTCCTAGGGTGCATGCGATGCAATGTTGACAAACAGAGCTTATCTCTAAGTCCCTATCTCTTGTTTATGCAAGCCTAATCTTGCTCTTTCGAGTCCAGATTCTAACTTAGCTCTCTCGAGACATTAGATTCTTTCTTTAGACTCTCTCTCGAGTAACTTTAAAGGGTATTTTGCACAGCATAGAACAAGACAATCGCAAGCAATGAACTTTCTAGGTCATGTTAGCTTAGTTCTTCTCAACCCATTCAACTAGTTTACTACTCATGCGTATTAAGAGAGTGAGCAGATGTAAAAATAGAACTTCCATTGAATAGATATGAAGATGAAGTACAAATAACAATGCAAGTATAATAAGAAGCCTGGTAGCAATTTCTTGCTGCCAGGCGTTTACACTGTTTCTTCTTGTACTCTAAAGATAATCTCGCTCTCGCAAGAGTCGGTTCGCTTCCTACTCTTACGCCCCAAGGTTCTCTCTCAAGTTTCCCTGGGCGATCTTTGGTGCCACCACTCTTCTTTTGATCTGCCGTAAGATGGAAAAGAAAACTATGAACAGAAGCAACTAGTTAACTCGTCAACCGATCAACTCCTTTTCTGAAGAATGCACTTGGTATTTATAGGGCATCCATGGTGAAAGGCGGCTTCTCTTTCCTAGTTGTACAGATGGGACAACTTTAATTCCTGATTGACGCGCCGAATAATTATCACCGATAAGGCTGAATGTACTTTGTGATCGTTATCGGCTGTCATCTTAATTTGGATTCGACTATCATCAGCTTTCTGTCCCATCGTTCTTAATTGGCCTTTCGCCCGGATGCGCCCACCATGTTGCGCTGACTAAGTTGCGGTGATCCTTCTCTGGCGAATGTTTGCGAGCAAGATCAACGCAAAGCTTTGCGGTGAAGTTGCGCTCGACCAGTGAATTCCTACGATCACCATCTTTGCATTGCGTTAACGCATATTCTAAACAAAAATATAAAGATCAACTATTCTAATGCGTTGGACGCATGCGACTGCAATATTATAGAATTTATGCTTAATGGACGCAATTTATCATATTTCATCAACGCAATCTAACATTGTTTATAAACTTAGCACTATGATAACGTGCATTTCTGCCCGTTATCACTCATGTCATAATATGTACGAATTAGGATCACATCGTATGTAGCACTTTACAACTCTTTGTAATAACTACAGAGTAGGCCGCATCCAATGATGTTACCAGAATAAGGTACCCAACCTCATTTATGTACCATAGATCATTTTGACTATTTGCTCGAACCCGATCCACTCTTATGTCTCCACATAAAGTTCAAGTACTCATACAATAGTCATGGGTCTTAGTTTATTGGATTTAGACTTTCATACAATTTATGAGATCAATAACAAGTATATTGATAATAGAAAATGTTTATCATTTTACAAACTGCGAGTTTTTAGGACATAAAACCCAACAAGAAGAATTATTAAGAATTCAAATGGACATCCATTGAAGAGTCAGAAGATTCTTCAATCTAATGAATTATCATGTGATGCTTGCTCTCAAGGTAAATTAATAATTAGACCATTGCCAGCTAAAGTGGGAACTGATCACCTGCATTTTTAGAACAAATTTAACCCATTAAGTAGACCATTTAGATATTTTATGGTATTAGTAGATGCATCCAGTAGATGGTCACATGTGTTATTGTTATCAAGTCGAAATCTTGTATTTACAAGATTACTTGCTCAAATAATTATGCTAAGAGCATAATGTCCTGATTATACAATTAAGATCATTTGTCTTGATACTGTTGGTGAATTTACATCCCAAACATTTGATAATTATTGTATGTTAATTGGGATAAGTGTTGAACATCTTGTAGCTCATTTTCATACACAAAATGGTTTAGCAGAATCATTTATGAATCGTCCACAATTATTTGTAAAACCATTACTAATGAGAGCTAAGCTTCCTCATCTGTATAGGGATATGTTATTTTGCATGCATCGTCACTTGTACGTATTAGGCCAGTAGCTTATCATAAATACTCATCATTATAATTAGCTTATGGCCAATGGCTAAATATTTTTCATCTGAGAATTTTTTGATGTGTAGTATATGTTCTAATAGCTCCACCACAACGCACTAAGATGGGTCCTCAAAGGAGGTTAGGAATATATGTTAGATATGATTTTTCATCAATTATTAAATATCTTGAACATCTGACAGGTGATACATTTGATTTGCTGACTGCCATTTTAATGAGACAAAATTTTCAACATTGGGGGGAGAAATTAAATTGAAAAAAGAAATTACATGGAATGCATCGTTATTGTCTCATTTAGATCCCCATACAAATCAATGTAAACTTGAAGTTCAGAAAATAATTCATTTGCAAAATATAGCAAATCAGTTACCAGATGCATTTATAGATGCTAAGAAAGTAACTAAATCACATATACCAGCTGCACATGTTCAATTGAAAATTGATATCCCAACACAGCAAGTTGTCACTAATGAGTTTGAAAAGTGTGGTAGACCAATGGATTCTAAAGATAAAAATCCTCGAAAACAAAAAATAATTAATAATAAAAAAGACTTGGTTGGGGTTGTAAATACCCACAAAGAAATCCTTGACATGACTAGTGAGGAAGGTCAGATGCCTAAAATAATAATGAAATTTCAATAAACTATGTCATGATAGGAAAAAGATGAAACCGGACTCATGTAGTTATTGAAAATATTTTTATGTATAATGTTGCTCTTGATATTATATCTTAAAATGAGGATTCTGAACCAAAATCCGTTGAAGAATGTCAACATAGAAAAGAATGACATCAATGGAAAGAAGCAATCAAGGCAGAATTAACCTCACTTTCAAACGTCAGGTTTATGAACCAGTAGTTCAAACACCAGAAGGTGTCAAATCTGTAGAATACAAATGGGTATTTGTGGTGAAAAGAAATGAAAATAATGAGGCCACAACATATAAAGTAAGACTAGTTGCACAAGATTTTTCACAAGACCTGATATTGATTATGAAGAGACATATTCTCCAATGGTGGATACAATTACACCAAGATATTTAATTGACCTAACTGTGTATGAAAATCTGGGTATGTATTTTATGGATGTAGTCACACCATATTTGTATGGATCTCTTGATAATAATATTTATATAAGAATCCCAAAAGGATTTAAGGTACCTGACACATATAGATCAAATTCCTGGGAATTGTATTCAATAAAGTTACAAAAATCACGATATGGATTGAAAGAATCAGAACAGATGTGGTACAATCGTCTGAGTGGATATTTATTGAAAGAAGAATATCAAAATAATCCAATATACCATTGTATTTTTATAAAGAAATCACGATCAAAATTTTCTATTATAACTATATATGTTGATGACTTAAATATAATTGGAACTCCTGAAGAGCTTTCAAAGGAAATAGAATATCTTAATAAAGAACTTGAGATGAAAAATCTCGGAAAAACAAAATTTTGCCTTGGTTTTCAAATTGAGCGTTTAGCAGATGAGATATTTATTCATCAGTCAACTTATATAGGAAAAATTTTGAAAAGATTTTATATGGACAAAGCACGTCCATTGAACATTCCAATTGAAGTTCGTTCACTAGATGTAAAGAAAGATATATTTTGACCTCAAGATAATAACGAAAAACTTCTTGGTCCTGAAGTACCATATCTTAGTGCAATTGGTGCACTTATGTATCTTGTTAATAATACAAGACTAGATATTGCATTTGCAGTAAACTTATTAGCTAGATATAGTTATTTTCCAACAAAAAGACATTGGAATGAAATTAAGAATATACTTTGTTATCTCCAATGAACGAATGATATGAGTTTGTTTTATTCAAATAAATCAAATTTTGATCAAGTTTTTATGCATATTTTGTATATTTATCTAATCTACATAAAATTAGATCTCAAATCTATTCACATGTGGAGGAACTGCTATATCATGGCGATCAATGAAACATACCATAACGGTCACTTCCTCAAATCATGCTGAAATTCTTGCAGTTCACGAAGCTAGTCGAGAATGTATATGGTTAAGATCATTGACTCAACACATTCGTGAAACATGTAGCTTGTCTTCTAGTAAAAACCTTTCAATGTTATTATACGAAGACAACACAACATTGTATAACCCAAATCAAAAGAAAGGAGATAGAACAAAGTATATTTCACCAAAACTTTTTTACACTTATGATCTCGAAGAAAATGGTGACAACACAGTACAATAAATTTTTTCAAATGATAACCTGGCCGACTTATTTACAAAAGCATTACCTACCGCAACCTTTGAAAAAATGGTATACAAAATTGGAATGCGGCGATTCAGAATCTCAATTAATGTTTCCATGAGGGGGAGAAAATATATTATATTATTTTAGGATTGTTAAATTATATGAATTATTTACTATTTTTCCTTTACTAGGATTTTTTTTCCATTGAGTTTTTCCTATAAAATTTTAACGAGGTATATTATATATATATATATAGACATCTAAGGGGGAATATCATAAATATTATAAAAATAGATGTCCAATGCTTAGTGTCCTAAAAGGCATGTGTCAATATTAATGTTGTCTATGTGCCTTGTAGTTATTCATGTTTGGTGTCCATGTAAGACCACATTCTACTTGTCACTTCGCCTATAAATAATATCATTTGATAAATCATGAAAAACACACATATTGGTGAGAAAATCCACTTCAAAATTTCACTCAAATTTTCATATTATCCAATTTTCATAATTTTAGTTATTTTATTATATTATTAGATTATATTAGATTTATTTATTTATTATTATCTTTACATATTCTTATGTTATATTTTCTCCATATCCGCGTTCCTCTTAGCTTCGTTGTACTCCTCAATTTCACAACAGTAACGACTGTTTTTTTAATAATTTTTAACAATTGTAGTGGTTAGCATATTTATATATAAGTAATATAATTTTTTAAAATTCATTTTCTTTTAAAACAACCATATTAGATAATGAAAGAAGCAAGAGACTGAAGGGAGGGTGACATATTAAAAAAATGGTAAATGAACCTTCCATAGTAAATAAAAAACTAAAAAAAGCACACGACAAAAGAAAAAGGACCTTTAATATTAATATTGTTGTTTTCAAAACTTATTAGAGAAATATTGTTGTTTTGAAACTTATTAGAGAAATATTGTTGTTTTGGGAGTTCGAGGCTAGAGGTCGAACATTGAGAACTCGACGAACAAAGAAAAGCTTGGAAACAATATGTAAGCCGAAACTTCAACCCTCAACAAGGGAAATCTCGCGAATCTCGCTTAGGTTGTCGAAGGTTGAAGTTTCGACACACATCCACCTTCGAGATCGTAGGTTTATTAGTTTTCTTTTTCCCTCATAGAGAAAATAAAGTAATGAGATGGTATACTATATGTATCTGTGTACTCGAGCTACTTCTAACAACCTATGCATTTTGTTATCATTTCGAATTAGATGGAGGCTTGTGGGATTGACGTGAGGGGGTGGTGATGGCTATATTTCTGGGAGCGAACTCCAGGCGAATATGAAGCGCATGGATACAAGTTATGTCTTGGAATGAAAGACAATTCTGAATTAGCTTTGTCTACGAACAAAATTTTGTATATTAGGTTGTCGAAGGTTACACACATGTCGAAACTTCAAAGCGATTAAGGAGATAAGTGGGCTGAAATAGATTAAAGAGAGAGCAAGATTCAGAGCGAGATAGTAGGAGAGAGCGAGATGTTGAACGAGATTTTAAGAGAGAGCGATATTTAAAACGAGAATGTTGGAGAGAGCGAGATTTAGTTTATATTGACTAATCTGACTAACATTGAACTTGGTAAAATGAAATGGTTGAATAATTGAAAAATGAGATTATTCAAGAATACACATTGAATGCTAAGATTACGCATTGAGTTTCTGGTAGTAGATCCATAATAAAAAAAGTGTTTGTGATTGTTCCAGAAGAAATGAAAGCTAGTAATCATTAATGGAAAAATAACAACAATAACAGAGAGAGCGAGATCTTAGGAGAGAGTGAGAGTGAGAGAGCGAGATCTTAGGAGAGAGTGAGAGTGAGAAAGCGAGATCTTAGGAGAGAGCGAGAGTCTTCACTTTATTTGAACTTTTCATATAAATATATATATAAAAAAAAGAGAAAAAAATAGCTAATAATCATATTATAATTGAATAATCATTAGACTATAATTGAATATATTAGATTATTATACTATAATTGAATAATCATTAGACAATAAATTGAATAAATTGAATATATTAGATTATTATACTATAAATTGAATATATTAGATTATTATAATGTAAAACTTTATTGATTACAAAAAAAAAAAAAATTGAATATATAGTAGATTATTATAAAAAAAATTGAATATACAATAAATTATAATAAAAAAATTGAATATACAATAAAATGAATATATAATAAAAAAAAAATTATTTATTATTCAATCCCTAACTATCTGGAACCCGTCTTAGTAACGAAGGACACTTCCTTCGATTATGTCCTAACTGGTTACAAAATCAACATCGTTGTTGAGTGGCTGGTTCTGTCCAATCCATCTCGTTGTGATAACGTGAACTTTTCGGTCTACCAGGTCTTCTCAACAACGATGATCGGGATGTAAGACAGACATATGAGGGTGCATGATCCAGTAATCTTCATGCGGTACAGGTTGAAATTGAGGAGAGTAACATTCAGCATACGTTGATAATTTGTAGTAGTCCTCAATAAAATCTTCGTAGTTCATGTTAAAATGTGAGCAAACGGCCATAAAATGCGAGCATGGAATGTCGAATGCTTGCCACTTCTTATATGAACAATACTGCTCGGTATGATGGCTTGTTCGAGATCACTAAGTGATTTTATTCACTTGATGTTCCTGCCACTGTTAGCTAACCTCTATGATGCGAGGCGGTATTCGTGGGGTGGAGCATGCTTGGCATGATTGTATAGACAACTATGCAAAGCAACAAGACCTGAGGTTCGAGAGATAGCTAGGCCTCTCATACTTTTGCAACTATGGGCTTGGGAGCGATTTCCAACAATGGCTCCACAGCTACATCATGTTAATGACGGTCAGTTAATTGGATGAGCCTACGGTTCTTGGTATGTTGTTTTAATTCAATTTAATTTTTATATCACTAATCTAGTTAATTTATATTCTAAATTGTTAATTTAAAAATTTAGGTGGAGAGACAAATTTTGTGTGACTAGGACAACCACACATATAGTCAACCAGTATAGATACATGTTTGATCTGCTTCAACCTGAACAGGTACATTACACTAAACCTAATTGATTATTTTATTCACATTTTTATTGTATTTGTCTTTAATATTCTCTAATATAATATTTTGTGTTTCAGGTTATTTGGGAGTTGTACAAAATTATTATACATACTTTGCCTAATTTTTGTACGAATGGTCAAAACATATGGCGGATGATGAGTCCTCTCATATGTTTTCACATTGGTGAGTGGTATCTTCCTGACTGGGTGATGAGACAATTCGGTTTTCAGCTGGATGTCCCATCGCCTTGTAATACTTAACCCATACTGCATGATATTGACCTAAGGCTGGAGATTGGTCCAAAAAATTGTACATTTGGTAGTTCGATGGCACTATCGTGCAAGGTTTATTGCAGTGGGAATTTCTCTTGAACAATTTGACACAGATGTCACTCCAAAATATATTCATTGGTATAATAATATCACAATACGTCACTCGTCCGGGAGCAGTTGTGTGTCATCTGGTAAATGAATGAATACTATCTAATTTTTTTTTAATTTAAATTTATTTTAAATGTTGTCTAATTGTTTTATAATTCATAGAGATCGAACAACAGTAGACTCCGTGAGGTTGCAAATGATCCGAACCAAGTTCTTGCTATATGTAGTGACAACTAAAGCTATATGGAGAAAATTCATTATATGTACGATATACCTATTGTTCCTCAACCAGCTCTTAGACGTAGAGGACCTGTTCGGGAAGAGGATGAGTTTGATGAGATTGCACATAATGTTGAAGAGTTTCCCCCTATGACGTAGACGTAGAGTCAAACTGATTATGTTAGTTCGATGATGATGATGCTAATATTTGGTTCAGGACATTATGACTCAGAGGCTGGTCCTTCGTCTTCATACATGCATGAACATGGTTGGGGTCGTGGAGAGAATAATGAATATTTATATTATGAAGCGCCTACAGAGGTACCAGAGCAATATCAAGAAGAACCCGAGCAACCTCAAGTTCGAAGTCAACGACGACAACGACAACCAGCTCGAAATCGACGACGTCCGCCTTGTGGGACACATTTATTTTTGTAATTATTTTTATATAAATGAGATATTTAATTTATATTTTTTTATTTTTATGAGTTATTATTATTTTTTAATTTATTCTTTTTAGAGTTTAAATAAAATAATAAAATATTTTTAGAAATTATTTTTATAAAATGGAAAATTAAAAAAAAGGATTAGAAAGAAAAAGGTGGAATGTGTAAGAATTAAAAAGGAAAAAAAAGGAGAAATTTGTATGGTATTCTCACTCTCTATCAAAATCTCGCTATCTCGCTCTCGCTCAAAATCTCGCTCTTCCTCTCTCTCATAATCTCGCTCGTGAATTTGATTGGGAAGTTCAGTGGCAAAAAGGAGATTCATTAGCTCGTTATTTAGTCAGACTTGCTGAGATGACAGAATCCGTAAAAATTATTCAACAAGCTTTGGAAGGAATTCCAGGGGGACTTTATGAAAATTTAGAAATACGTATCTTTTGATAGAGGAAGGCCTTCGGAATGATAATTAAACAGACTTAATAATAATGTTAGGAAGGGTAAAGTCGAGGGTTCAAAGTTCGACATACAAATGAAAGGAAAGTCGAGGGTTAAAAATTCGACCTTCGACTTATTTTTTTTTTTTTAAAAAAAAATAATATTTTTACAAATAGTTTGAAAACAACAATATTTTTCTAAATAGCTTCAACCTTCGACTTATTTTTTTTAAAAAAAAACAACAATATTTTTACAAATAGTTTGAAAACAACAATATTTTTCTAAATAGTTTCTAAAAGGATAATATTTTTTTAATTTTTCCAAAGAAAAAACACCCAGATGGATTTTGGGTTGTACCCATTTTTTACCGTCTAGACAACGGTAAAAATCTGTCAAGCGCCAGATTTTTTTCACAGTGTAAATAAAATATGACGGACATGAGATTATCTGCCGTCTAAGCTCACCTACCGTGATAATGGTGAAGATTTAATAATAATAATAAAAAATAATAATAAATGGTAACTTGCATGCAGCAGCAACTTTTTTAAAAAATAATTTCAATGGTCGTTGTCATTACTCATTAGCATATTTATTTATAAATAAATATTTTTAAAAAAAATCGTTTTCTTAAAATAAAATAAAATCAAATAAAAACTCATTGAATGATGAAAGAAACAAGAAACCGGAGAGAGAAAGTAAATAAAAAACAAAAAAGAACACGTGACAAAATCCTTTAAAATGGCATAAATCTTCCTTACTCTGTTCGTGAATCATTAATCCAATCTAAAAAAAAACTACCGCTGTTTCAGACTCCCCCACTTCAACCACCCACTCCAGAATGGATTCCTCTGGATTCTCCATTCTCAACGGGACCCTCGACAAATCTCACTGGGTTCTTCAAATCAACGACCTTATTCACCAAAATGCCCTCCCTGCCGCCTCTCATACCCCCATTTCCATCTTCCGGCTACCGGAATCCGTCCACGACGGCGACCAGGCGTCATACCTCCCCTGCCATGTCGCGCTGGGGCCGTACCACCATTTCCGGCCAGAGCTTTCCAAGATGGAGCTGTTCAAACTTGGGAAAGCCAAGAATCTGAATTGGGATCCCCAACTCCATGAGCTCGCAGATCAGCTTAAGCCATTGGAGCTCAAAATCCGAGCTTGTTTTGATCAAGCCCTTGAAATTAGTGGCGAAACCTTATTATGGGTACTCCTCATTGATGGTTTGTTTCTAATTCATCTACTACTTCAAAATAAGTATAGGTGTCGTCCCTTTCAATTCCCTCTACAGATATTTTATGGGAAGTTATCGTCTGAGTTTGAGATTGTTAGTGATATGGTGAAGCTTGAGAATCAGATTCCATTGTTTGTTCTCAATGAAATTTGCCCCAAAGAATCCAACAACTTCTTGGCTCCTCTTTTATACCAATTCTCTGCCTCTGTTTCCCCAATACAATTGCCCTATTTCAACCCTCGATTGGAATGCTTTGGATTCTCCTCTTATTTGCCTGAAATCTTCGATTTGTCTCACCATTTGCTACATTTTCTCTATTATCTGATTTTGCTTATTCCCGAAGAGATAGACGTGTCTAATCATAGGCGAAGAGATAGGGAGAATTCTTCTCCTTCTTCTTCCTCTGTTGAATTTGTGAGTCAGTGCTTCGAAATTTTGGGCTCTGTTATTAACTTAGCCTTCATTCAACAAGTCAAAGAGACCTTTGGTTTAATTCAACGCGTGTATAAACTTCTGGGTTTTATAACTAAATCAAATTTGGTTGAGAAAAAACCTCTTTTGATTATTCCTTCTGCATCAGATTTGAAAACTGCTGGATTCACTTTCAAATCCACCGGAGCTGGTATTCTCAAGTCTCGTTTTGATAAGGAAACCCGCACTTTAACATTGCCTTGTATTCATCTTGATGGATTCTCTCAAGTTTTTCTCAAGAATCTAGTGGCGTTTGAAGCAATGGCAGAGCTGAATCCGCCTTGTTTGACCAAATACACTGCGGTAATGAATGGGCTATTGAGAAATTCCAAAGACTTGAAGATTTTAGAGAAAGCAAAGATTGTTCGTAACCATTTGAACAGTGAAGAAGAGGCTGTGGAGCTGTTTAATGGGGTTGAGAACTCAACTAGCAGCTTGAAGAAAGACAGACTTTTGAAAATCCATCTGAAGGGTGGTTTCGTTTCTGAGTATGGGGGTAAGTTCATTCAAGATGTCAAGAGGAACTATGAACTGGGATTGGGGGCTATGGCTGAGGGGATCAACAAAATCTATGATAATTGCTGGAGAATGAAGATGAAGAAATTTATGTCTCTTGTATTCAAGTGTTTTGCCATTCTTGTCCTTGTTTTCCTCATTGTTCTTGTGATTGCTAGATTTCTTTGCAAGTTTCTCACCTGTCCTGTGGGAATCTTTCAAACTGTCATTGCTCTTCATCAGATGTATTGAGAATAATCATGTTGATCATCTAAGAACATGATGAGAAATTAGTGGAGAATTATGAAAGGCAAGTACCCATAAAACTTCCTAGTTTCTATCTATTTGGTACCAAACTTTAAATGAATTTAAAGAAGTCTAATCAAATCTTCAATATATCTTAGAATTTTTAATTTTGAATCTTATAAGTCCTTCATCATTCACCAATTTATAAGACACAAAATTTATAGTTTAGAGTTTTATTGAACATAAAATTGAATTTTACATTTTATTGATATTTTTTCCAAAAAAAAAAAATATATAACTTATGAACTTAATAGATACTTTTAAAATTCAAGACACAAATTGAAAATTAAGAAACCAATTAAAAGCTTTTTTAATGTTTAATGACTAATTAGACACAAACCCTACCCGATTTTTAATTTAATCTTTGATTACTACTCTATAATAAACTGTTATATATAATACCAATTTGTTTGCTACAAAGACCAAAAAAATTATGACCCCATCTACACAATTTTATATTAGTACTAGTTTTAATCACACGCAGGCTATATTTTATTTTTATTAATGAAATATTTAAATTGTATTAAAAAAATGAGTGAGGATTAAATAATATATATTTTATTTTATTTTTTAAAATAATAAAATATTTATGAAGTCATAATGAGTGATTTTTCAAAATCTTTCGTACCTAATTTTTTTAGACTTATTTTAATATATCTTTTATTTATCCTATTTAGTAGAATATATTTTTTAGGTAAGTTTATTTAAATTAGGATAATTATTTTAAATGATAAAATTGCTGAAAATATTTTTAAATATGGTAAAATGTCACTATCTATCCGTGTCTATCAACGATAGATGGTAGTAATCTATCATTTTCTATCTTGTCTATCATTGATAGACAATGACATTTTGTTATATTTGTAAATATTTTGGTCTATTTTGTTATATTTGAAAACAACTCTGTAAATCATGTTTCTTGAATTTTTTTTTTATTTCTATTTAAGAAAATGAATTAAAAATGGAGCATGTATCAAATTTATACATAATTTTGGAGGTTGTATTAATTAAAAGCTTTGACTAATAATTGTATCAATTTAAAACCTTATCTGATAATTGTGTAATTTAAACATTGAACTTTCATAAGTCTCAATTTACATACTCTTCCAAATTTCATCAATTTACTCACTCTTCCAGATTTCATTCAACCAATATCGTGTTAAATTGATGACTTGATTCAATTAAACTCCTAAAACTTCATAAATCAATAAATTTTATTTCGATTACCTTTGAAAATCATCTAGTGTATCAATTCTTAAATGTGTCTAGACTTCTTCAACTGTCGGTTTTACAAAATGGATCATTAGAATAAATGCATGGACAATCCTTAAAGAAAATTTTGATTAAGAGTATAAATTGATCCATTTTTAAAAGTTTAGAGGGTTAATTAATACTTATAAGAAAAGTTTAGGGGATTAATTAATACTTATAAGTTTAAACGATGTTTTCCCAAATAAAATGTAATGAGATGTGTGAAATGAAAAGTTTAGGATCAATAAATTGATATAATTATTAGTTCAAGATTTAAATTAATATACAAAGTCCCTAAAATTTAAGGGGATAAATTGATATTTTTCCTAAAAGTTATTATAAATAACACCTCTAGATCTTAAATATTGTTTACCTTAGCATCTATTTAATTTAATTAAGTTTTCAAAACTTAGTTTAATGCATAAATTTTTAAAAAATAGTATATTTTTTTGAAAATATAAAATATTTATACTTAGTCCTATCCTTTGTATCTTTTTCATGATTGAATATATATTTGCATTATTAATTTTATAACAGTGGTGATGTTTTTTTTCCCCTTTTAATCTCTTCTATACACTCATTAATTATCAACCATTTATATAATAATAAACATCACATCAGAAAAAAGTATTGTTGTGCGAATATCGTCATTAACGTTAATAAATAAACATTCATCTTCTTGAGTTGAAATTGTTTTATTTATAATTATATGTTATAATTTAATTACTTTCTTATGCATAACTCACATTATTGTGGAAGATTTTTTATCTTAAAAAAAAAAAAACAATAACAACACAATTTAAAGAGACGTGGAAGGTTGGTTCAATTATTTATGAGAGTAATTGCAATTGGTAGCATTCTTAAGAATAATAATATAACATCATTTAAAAAAATTACAAATATGGACAAGTCTATCATCGATAAATTCCTATCGTTATAGACTCTTACCAGTGATATAGACTCCTACCAATAATATGGTCTGATAGATTATTTAAATTTGTCCATATTTGTAATTTTTTTTACATTATGTTATATCTGCTAATACTTTGGGTTTAATGTCTATATTTGCAACAGTTTTTTTTTTTTTTTTAATATAGAGATGCAACTTCTTATTTAATTAAAATTTAAGTCAATTTTTTAAAATATAAAATTAAGCCAATTTAAGTTAATAAAAATTCAGTCAATTTCATCTTTAAACAAAATCAGTATTTAATGAAGACAATTATTATTTAATGTATTATCATATAAATATGATGTAAGGTTTTCAATTACATTAAAATTAGTATTTTGTCCACGCCAATTACAATAATTACAATTAAACAATCGTTAAATATATTTAAAGTTATTGAGTTCACCCCTCAAATCAATATTAAAAATTTGAGAAAATATTTATGGTAGTTGGAAGGGTAGAACAAACAGTTAAAGATCCGTTTGTTAATCATTTGATTTTTGGTTTTTTGTTTTTATTTTTGAAAATTAAGCTTATTTCATCCACGTTTCTTACCATGATTTATATTTTAATTCTCAACCAAATTCCAAATTTTTAAAAATAATTTTTTGAAAGCTATTTTTTTTTTAATTCTCAAATTTTGGCTTAGTTTTTAAACCATTGGTGAAAAATAGATAATAAAGAAAGAATTTTAGAGGTGAAAGTAGTGTCCATAAACTTAATTTTTAAAAACAAAATGACTATCCAATGGGCGTAAAGAAAAAAAGCCATACAAAATTCATACTTTATGCTACAAAAAGTATAAAAAAGAAGCAACAAACGAGCACAGTCCTTCATTAATCATTAATAAGACGATCAAAACAAGAAAATATAAAAAATAAGCTGTTAATAGCCGAATAAAAAAAACTTAAATGTGAATAGATTTCTATCACTTTCTGTTAATTTTATATGCTTTGTCGTACAGATGCTTTCTAGAAGAAAGCCTAAGAGGTCGCCTCTCACTCACATATTTTCTAGGAAAAATCTATAATTGAATCATTGGAAAGGAAGATGCACCTTATTGATATAGGTAGTAATTATCAATTCTTTTAAGCCTTTTTTAAACATAATTTCATATCTTCAAGATCTCATTTATTTGGACATGACATTAGTTCAGTCATGTACCTCTCCTAAACTCAGGCATTACATAGAATATATCTAGAATATATCTGTATTGTTTGTCAATTTCTGAAATTAGTAGAAAGTGATATACATCTATCATTGATAGCCAGTGACACTCTTCCGTCAATAATATCAAATTCTATCAATAATATAAAAAACACAACTATCAAACTATTCAGCTAAAGTTAATTTCTTATCACTTGCATGTTTTGTTTTAATTTCTCTTCTTTGATTCTCTTTATCATCATTAGTTTCCCGAAAGAAAATAAAAGTTAGAAGATACATTGTTACTAAGATAGTGATTGAAATCTAGCACGATAGACAGTGATATAGGTTTACCATTAATAGACAACAATAGTAGGCTATCATTGTTATCATGGATTTGAGAAAAAGGCGTTGATTTCACATGTGTTTTCTTGCAATGTGGACTTTTTAGACTTTTTACATGGACTGGAGCAAAGTTTTGCTATGTTTTTAAATTGTTTTGGGTTTTGCTATATTTGCAATTATTTTGAAAAAAATTGTAGGAAATGACCACAAATAACTAGGGGTATTCATGGGTTAGGTTAAAAGACTTTTTAGACTCGACCCAATTGTTCGGGTTGTAAATTTTTTCAACCCAAATAACTCTATAAAAAATTAACCCAACCCAACCCAACCCAACCATGAAATATTTGGATTGGGTTAGTTCGTGTTAATCGAGTCATTTATTTAAATTTTTGTTCTAAAAAGAATCAAATGTAAATATGTAAAAATTTAATTTAATTATTTTCATATATTGAATTAAGATTAACGACTCAATTTCAATTTATATAGTGAAAAATCTTGTTTCTAAAATGTAAAGTTGTTGAAGAATAAATTAGTCAAAAAATATTGAAATTAAATAAAATTAAAATCAATATACGTATAAATAATTGTGTTATAAGTAATAAAAAAATATATTTTTAAGTTAATAATAAATTCGAGTTGATTCAGGTTAGTTTGAGTTATATTAGGTGAACCCGTGAACTAACCCAACCTATAAAATTTTCATTTATTTGAATCAAACCCAACCCAAACCACACAGATTAGGTTGGGTTGATCAACTTTTTCGGATCATCGGATTTTTTTGAAAACCCCTACAAATAACAATCTCATTTTCAAAAATTCAGGCCCTTCCTTCTATGTTTTTTTCCCTTCCTTCTATGTTTTTTTTCTTCCACTTTTATCTTTATATTAATGCTCTCATAGAGAATCCACCATTTATGAGAAATCTCATCCCCTAAAATGTTGGCTTTCAAATTTATATCTCACCTTTCTACATCTTACTTTCATTAAAAAAAAATTCAAAATTTTCAAAATTGTTATCTTATTTTTCCATTCTATAAATTCAATTATATTTTCTTTTTCAATCCAAAAATTGCAATCTTAGCAACCTCTAGTTATATTTAATCGTTTATCTACAACTTTCACATCAACAATTTCTGCATTCAAGTTGCACAGATCTATTGAAAATAATTATTACAAGTGATAATGTAAGTTGTGCACAGACGAAAGTTTGTGAAAATCTCTACACATCTATCTTGAAGCAAGTAGGGACCAAAGAATGTGGAAGACAACTTTGAAACTAAAGAAACCCCCAATATGGAAGATTGGAAGGGAATGCAATTATCAATTGCAAGAATATGAAAATATGAAACGTTTTTATGAGCCAGTATATAGTTATCAACATTCATTAGGAGCCATATTCATTGATTTCTTCTACGGATTTATCAAGTTCATGGAATTTACCGTCATTGTCCAGTCCTGTGTCAAATAAGATGGATGTCCCTTCAAGATAGGTGAATACGAATGGCCAATTCATCAAATCTGGATCCATCCATGCCCACCAATTCACAAAGGTTTCTTTTCTTTTCGAACTAGCTTCTTTTGCCAACTAAAGTTGATGAGTTTGTTAAAATTGTCAGTGCAAATTGAAAAGACCAAAGAGATAATTGAAGGAAGATTCATGACATTTGCAGGTAATCACATCTCACACCCACTTTTCTTCTATTCAATGTGTTCTATATGAATAACTTGCAATTTTTAGGCATTGTAATATATATTGCATTTTCGAATATATAGGAAGTTACTTTTCAATATTATGTATTTTTTTTGTTTTTATCATCTGCCTATCATTTTCAAGATGTCTCATATGGAGGAAATTATTTTTCGGTATATATAATGGATCTGCGAATAAATATCATGTATTTTCTTTTAATTCTACTACTCTTCTACCATATTTAAGAAATGTTATTCATGGTGTGTTTTTATATACACACTTTATTTACATAGAAATATTATTTCTTATTTATGATGTTTATAATTGTAAGGAAAAAAAAATGAAACGTGTTTGTAATTTTTTGAATTTGATCAAAGATAAACTTGTTTTTTAAATATATATATATATATATATATATATATATATATATATTGTAATAATGAAAATATTGTATTCTATTATTTATCATTAAAAATTTAGAAAATTTTGTGTTTTTATTTGGATAATTGGTAAAAATTATTAGGTTTTGTTTTAAACTATTAGATTTATTTTAAATGATTAGATTTGTTTTTTAAATACACCATATTCTTAGGGATTTGTTAGGAAATATTTTTGTCAATTATTAAATTTGAAGTAGTAAGAGAATTAGTCATACGGCTATTTTCACAAAGAAAAATGGTTTGGACATTTTTCAAAAAGACCATTTTGTTTTGGCCATGTTTTCCAACAATCAAACCTTTAATTTATTTTTTCTAGATTAATTCTAACCTCAGTTTATTAAAAAAAATTAATTTTTATTTCTCTTTGATCCTTAGGTTTATAGTGTCTGTATAAATTCATTTTTTTTTTTTTTTACAAAATTTAGAATTTAACAATTCTATAATATTAGAGTCTTTAGTTGAAAGTTAACCATAAAAAACAAATTTAAACTAAAATACTTCTTCAAACAAACTTAATTTACAAATAATATATCATGGTTGATACGATCTATTGGTAACATTCCATTTAATGACATGGAAATAAATATTAATAATCATATAAACATTAACAACAAAACTAAAACACATGTTTTAGACTTGTGGTGAACATGTGTTTTTTAGGAAGTAATTTAGTTTAAATTTATATTTTATAACTAAGTTTTGAAGATTATATTTGGGACTGTTTGGATTGAGGTTTTCTCAATGCCCAAAAATTAAGAATGTTTGAGAATTATATGTCTGGAATAAAGTTACTGGGAATCAAGGATGACTATGTTTAGTTGTACATGAGAAAACAATGCTTGGAAATAGTATGTGTGGAAATTAAAGATAATAGGAAATGTTATCAACTTTTCCTGGGAATAAATAATATATGTGTTTTGTGTTGTATGGGAATATTATTAGATCACCCAAGTAAATGTTATTTTTGTTTAAATTGTGTGATCACTTTCAAAATTTTGTGCAATTATAAAGCATATAACTAATAAAAAAAAACTTGTCTTAATTGATTTTAAATAATTAATTTGTGCAATTTTATTTTTATTATGAAATTATTAAAAACAACCTTAAGCAGCTGCACTATATTTTATGTCAAAAATCAAATATAACCAATATCAAAGTATAAATACTAAACGTAGACAAAATAAACATTTATATTATGTCAATATTCATAGTTACAAACAAGAATACAGTGCGACATTCATTCAAAATGAAGATACTTAGCAAGCACTAACATGATAGCTAAAAATAAGGAGTACAAGCCATTTGATAAGGATAACAAAAGATATATATATATCCATAATTGTCCATGTATAACAGAGCCATTCTAAAAATTCAGTTGGACCAAGGAGATATATGGATGATAAAATCCTCAGTTGAAAAACATGTGCAATTAATCAAAGGGCATAGGGTAGAAAGGGGAAGAAGAAGTGAAAACCCACACTTTTCAACGGATATGTAATTCCTTCACTTGTGTGGCTAAAAAAAGCCTAAGAAATGTATTTTTCAAGATAAATAAACAAAGTCTACCAACCAAACATGGAATTTGCAAGCCCATTCCCATTCCCGCCCTATTTTTCCTCCAACCAAACAGCCCAATGATCAAAAGACATTAATATTATACTAATTTATACCCTAAGGAACTGTTTTTGGGCATTATCAAAATTTTAAAAATAAAACAAGACTAAAATAACAAGAAAAAAAGGAAAAAGGTGAAACCTAATAAAAATTTTAAAAAGAAACCAGAACAAAAAAAAGTAAAACACAGAAAAAAAAATATTGCAGGTAAATAAGTTCAAATTGATGCCAGGAAAAATGTCACACTTTTGTATAAAAAGTAGTGACATATATGAATTGAATATATATTAATTTGTTATTTTCGTATCTCATCTATAGGTTCTATGGTGTAGTGGTTAGCACTCTGGACTTTGAATCCAGCGACCTGGGTTCGACTCCCGGTAGGACCTTATTATTTTATTTTATTTATAAACAAGATTTACTCATTTGCTTGTTTTTTTTTCTCAAAAAGTTTATTTGATGGGCCAATGGAGTTGCCCATGCCACACCACCTCATTTAGTTATCTTGTAGTGATTGAGAAATTGAAATTCCACATGAAATGTTATGCACAACACCTCATTTAGTTATTGTGTGGTGATTAAGAAATTAAAATTCCACAAGAAATGTTGACAATAATTATTATTACAACACCACACCAATTATATAAGCCGTGTACTATTCAAACGTTCAATTCTTCCACATCCAAGATATATCATGCTAAACTCTTGTGTCATATGTGTTTCTTCCTTAAATAAATGGACACCACCGTCACTATAAATACTTTCGATATAGAGTTGATCATCAAAGTTAGTCATCATCATAGTTGGTTGTTGAAGCTCATCGTTGCCAAAAGTTGGTCATGGGGTGTTGATCGTTATTGGAGCTGGTCACCAGAAGTGGGCATCGATAGAGTTGGTTGTTGGTGCTAGCTAGCCATCAGACTTGATCATGGGAGCTAGTTGCTTGAGCCAATCATTGGGGATCGTCATGAATGGTGATTGTTGCCGAAGTTTGGTCGTATGATAATTATCTTCCGAGCAAGTTGTTGGAGGCAATTGTCATCAAAGGTGACTTGTGGTGGACGATGGTAGCCGATGGCAACTATGGTAAAAATGAAGAAGATGAATAGTAGGAGAGTAAATTAGTAATTTTATATATTATAAAAATTAGAGAGAGATGAACTATAAATTCAAGAAGATGACACTTTATTTAAATTCTACACTTTCTTTGTACATGCTAGTTTACATATATGATATAGATTAATATGTTAGGTTAATGATCATTGCTACTATTGAGTTTTTGTTATCAGTATTGAGCATGCTTTCAAGGCATATGGAGTTAGTGAGCATATACACCAACTTGTTAAATATGACATCAATATGATTTGAGAGACCAAAATCAACATCTTAGAAAGTCGGCCTCGTTTTATAATTTCTCCAAGGATTGTTTAAATCTTTTCATCCTTAGCTTTGATAATCATTTCTCATTCGATTAAAATTAAGGTCATCGACGCTCTGTTTCTCCTTGGATTGTATCTCAACATCTCGACTCAAATAGAAAATTGTAAAATTAGTACTCCTACTCTTCCTTTACTAAACTTTGATGACCAAAACTTGTTGCTGAATGATGTAGTGAAGCTGGGAATCGAATTCCACTTGTCGTCTTCAAATCCATTTTGCAACCCAACTCTCCTAATATAAGCTGCTTGTCTGTCTTGCTATACCATTTCGGTAACTCTATTTCCCCTGTTTCTTTCGTTTTCTTTAGTCCTCGTGAAATATTTGGCGAAGTAATTGATCCAGATATGCCTGATCTTTCTGATGGGTACAAATCTTTGTATTCCGCGTTATTTATAATTATTATCTTAGGATTTAGAGATGTGCATTATATAAACTCTTTAACCCTAGATGCATCAATTTTTTCTTCTGTATTCGTAACATTCACTCTAATAAAATTATCCTCCCTTTGCCCCTTGACGTAGCTAACACACTGTTAGTGAACCATATAAATCTGTGTGTCGATTCTTTATTCTTTTTACGTTTTTTGTATTCCTTAATTATTGATTTAGTAACATCCTAAAATTTTAAAAAAATTATGTTTTTCTTAATAAGTGTTATTGATATTTTATTTAATTTTGTCTTATTGACTTTAAAATCCAATAAACTAACATCTTAGGTTATCTTATGAGTCTTGAACTGTATGTAGATACATATAGGGATCAATGTTCAAGATATAGCCTAAAGGGTCTATAGTATAGGGGTAAGGTTGAGTACCTTATCTTGATAGCACTATAGAGATGGCCCACTTTGTATTTGATACAAACACATTGATCCAATGCATTCGTGTAGGAGACACGCGAGTGGAAGTATCCTGGACAATGAGTTTGCACAAGTTTGGACTGTGGAATAGTAACCACTAGATGTAACTCCATTGACTAGTTAGGTTTCTATTTCAATAGAATGACCTAAGCAACTTAGTCTTACTCCTAAGTATATTATGAACTCCTATTCATGAGAGATTGTCCTTTGATTTGTATGGGCAAGAGTGGTCAGTTTGCTGACTCAATATGCCTACCATTTTGGGGATAAGACTGAGTGGGTAGCTGGGAGCATAATCATACAAGATGGATTTCACTCCTTCCCGACTTTAGGGTAAGTAGATGAGTGTTCCATTAAGTGGTATCTCCGAGACTTGAATAAAGGGCCCTACCCTCTCACTGGTCCGAGAGTGATTTCTGTTTAATGTTTGGACCATAAATAGGTTGTTCATTAGAAGAACACTAGTACTTAAGGATGTAAAGGTAACCCATGGGTAAAATGGTAATTTGACCAAGCTGGTATTACAAACACTTGCGAAGGACTAACTTACTGTTATTGGTCTATATCCATGGATACAAAAACATATCTTTAGTGAGAAGAGTGCAGTTCTGGGTCTTTAGTAGAGTGTATCCACAGTTAATGAATATTGATTAATTTGGTTAATGAGTTTAGCCGATTAATCTCACATCGTTGGAGTTTCTGATTTGTAGATCCATTAGGTCCCATTCCTAGCTTGTAAAGGGTATTGAGGTAATTTATCATTAGATTGAATTTGAGATGTTCAAATTCAGAATTGAGATTTCTTTAATGTATGTTGATACATTTTAATATAAATTTTAATTTTAGACTTTATTATTAATTTTGGATATGATTCAAAATTAATAAATGAAAGAACGAAATATTTGAAAGGAGTTCAAATATTAATTTAATATGAATAAGATTCATATTGAAAACTATAGATTAAAAATAATGCGCATTAGATGCACAATAAAACTATAGGTTAAATGAAAGAAATATATTTGAATATGATTCAAATGAGAAATTTAAATTAAATATGTGATATCTAATTAGATGATTAATTAATTGGAGAATTAATTAATTATTTAATTTAATTGAGTTTTGAGTTTAATTAAATTGATTAAATCAAAACTATAAGTTAAAATTAATGCACATTAGATGCGCATTAAAATTATAGGTAATGTGAGTGGGAACCATTTAAATATGATTTAAATGGTTAATATTTTTATTTAATTAATTAAATTAAATTAACAGTTTTATTTAATTTAATTAAATAAATAGTTTTATTTAATTAAATTAAATTAATAATTTTATTTAATCTTAATTAAATAAAATGTAACTCCTCACGTAGAGGAGTTACTAGAGATGGATCTCACGTCTCTTCACTTTACTCCACCTCTCATTCTCTCTGTATCAAAACAAAAGAAGAAAAGAAAGCATAGAAGATCAATTGATCGATATTCAAAAACTCTGTGCTTTTTTTTGTCTTCCCTCTTCCACCCTCTTCCTCCTAATTCCAAAAGAAAAAAAAAAAAGAATCCCATAATTTTCATCTCCTCAATTTTTCTGCAAGAATAGGGAGGATTTCAAGTGGTGGTGCCCCACCAATCCCAATTTTCAATAGAGAAATTCTACTGTCAAAAGGTTTGCAAGGTAAGATTTCTTCCCTGTATAATTATGTTTTTGAATTGCATGCTTAACTGCCGGGCGCTCCACTAAGACCGACAGTTGCACTCTTCGCACTACAAATATATTTCTGTATCCATTGGATATAACTAATCAACAATACGATGACCCTTCACAAATCGCTCGTAAGTACAATTGGGCCAAATTACTATTTTGCTCCTGTATTTACATCTAACTCTTTAAGTACCACTGATCCCTCTAATGAACAATAGATCATGGTCCCACTATGACTAAACCCCTTTTGGGCCAAGAGAGGGTATGGTGCCATATTGTTCAAGACTCAGATTCAGTTCTTAAGGGAGCAATTTATCTACTTACCCCTGCTTGGGGGAAGGAGTGAATTCCATCTTGTGTAGCTGAGTTCCCAGCTCCCCAATCAGATGAATCCCCAAGATGATAGGCTTGTTGAGTCGACGATCTGGCCACTCTCACCCATGCAAATCAAAGGACCACCCTCATAGGCAGGAGTTCACAACTCACTTAGGATTAAGGTCGTGTTACTATGGTCATCCTAGTGAAATGAAAGTTTCTATTATGAACGATGTTATATAACGAGACTAAACATTTTGTGGTTCGGTCTTATACAAACTCCTTTGTATAGAATATCCCCGCTCGCATGTTTAATACATGAATGATCAAGATCAGATCATTTGTAGCACTTTACAACATTTGTAATACCTATAAAGCGAGCGATACTCATAGTGTCACCAGGATAAGGTATCCAGCTTTAACCATATGCTACAGACCATTTAGGTTATCACTTAAACATGATCCATTTGTATATCTCCACATACATGTTTAAGTTACAACGATAACCATGGATCTTAGTTTATTCGTTTGTGGTTAATGCAACTAAAATATTATATATTTCATAGACAAAAGTGAATGAAATATTAAATATTATTAATCACTGAAATGTTTGTTCATACAAGTATTTATAAACTATAGAACCCTACGAGATTTAGGGCATCAACCCCAACAATCTCCCACTTGTCCTAAACTTAGTGGGGTGTATAAGATAATCAAATTACAAGTACAAAAAACAATAAACTAGGGCACAAACAAACCCAGTACAAGATCTCCCACTTGTCCTAGTCCAACCGTGGTCTGTCCCACAGATCCATACTCTGCAGGTGACCCTCACACATTGTAGTCGTGAGGGCCTTCGTAAACAAATCAGCAATGTTATGCTCTGAAGCTATCTTTGTGATAATCACGTCCCCTCGATGCACAATCTCTCAGATGAGATGGTATTTTCGCCCAATGTGCTTGCTGCGCTTATGACTCCGAGGCTCACGAGAATTTGCCACAACACCACTATTATCACAATAAAAGATGTGGGCTTAGATATGTTTGGAAATGACGTAAACTAGCTTTACGACCATTCCACAACTCCAAAGGTGTTATGGCAACACTCTTAGAGGGAACATAGTTCAGGATATAAGTTGCAATCTCTACTGCAAAATCCCAAAATGAGTCAAGTAAGGAAGTGTAACTCATAATCGACCGAACCATGTCCAACAAGGTCCGATTTCTCCTCTTTGATACACCATTCTACTGAGGTATACCAGGTGTTGAGAGTTGAAAAACTATTCCATGTTTTATCATATAGTTTTGGAAATTAGAATCCAAAAACTCTCCACCTCGATCAAATCAAAGCATTTTAATCATTTTACTTAATGTATTTTCAACTTCAGCCTTGAACTCTTTGAACTTTTCAAAGAACTCAGACTTATGTTGCATCAAATAAACATACTCATACCTCGAATAATCATCAGTAAAAGTGATGAAATATTCATAGCCTCTCCTGGCATGCACATTCATCGGAGCATAAAGGTCTGAATGTACTAGCTATAGAGACTCTTTGGCCCGATAATCTTTTCTAGTAAAAGGTCTTCTAGTTATTTTTCCTTCAAGGCATGACTCGCACACAAATAAAGAATTTTCTTTTAACTCGCTTAGAAGTCCATTCTATTGGGGTTGATGCCCTAAAGTCTCGTGTCCTGTAGTTTGTAAACAGTTTGTATGAACCCTAGTGTTCTATAATCTATGATATTTACTTCACATCTTATTTTTTGCTCAGTTGTATGTTTTATTTGCTTTACCACAAACCAATAAACATAAAATCCCTGGTTATCTGTATGTAACTTAAGCATGTATGTGGTGACATACAAGTGGATTATGTCTTGAGTGATAACCAAAATGGTCTGTAGTATATGGATATAGGAGGGAAACCTTATTTTGGTAACGCTACGGATGTGGCCTGTTTTGTGGAATGGTCACAAGTGTTGTGACTTGTCACAGATGGTCTGATCTTGATCATTCGTGTAGGGGACATGCGAGCGGGGGCGTCCTATACAAAGAGTTTGTATAAGACTTGACCACGAAGTGTTAACCTCTCGTTATATAACACAGTTCATGGTAGAGACTTCACTTCACTAGGATGACCATAGGTAACATGACCTCAATCTTGAGTGAGTTGGAAGCTTCTGCCATTGAGGGCATTCTTTTGATTTGTATGGGTGCGAGTGGCCAGGTCGCTGATGACATGCAGAAATGCATGTCATCTTAGGCCTTTTATTTAGAATTATGAGGGCTGTTAAGCATAATATGCGACAATTATGTTGGGAATTCATGAGAAAATGAGCTTGCGGCGTTCATCATTGAGAATCTCAGCTAACCCATTATTATGCGTTATTATGCGTTCAATTATCTATTTTTATAGCTAACGCAGAAAGTGGACGCAAAACGGAAGCCGGACTACCGCATGTAGAGAAACTTTCCATCGCAAAGGCGAATGCATTCGATCAACGCATGGGTGTTGCGGTAATCAGCCACTTGCGTTCATCGCATAAGAGCCTTTGACCAGCCACTTGCACCCATGAAAATCAAAGGGCCGTCCTTAATGGCAGGAGTTCCCAACTCACTCAGGATTGAGGTCATGTTACCTATGGTCATCCTAGTGAAGTGAAATCTCAATTATGAATGGTTTTATATAACGACACGTTAACACTTTGTGGTCAGGTCTTATACAAACTCTTTGCATAGGATACCCCACTCACATGTCCCTTATGAATGATTAGGATTAGACCATATGTGACAAGTCATAACACTTGTGACCATTCCATAAAGGGGCCGCATCTACACGTTACTAGGATAAGGTTTCCCTTCTATATCCATATACTACAGACCATTTTGGTTATCACTCAAGACATGATCCACTTGTATGTCACCACATACATGCTTAAGTTACATACAGATAAATAAGGATATTAAGTTTATAGGTTTTTGGTAAAATCTAAATGTGCAAAGTCAAGTAATGAAGTAAATATCATTTATATTATACATCACGAGTGTTCGTACAAATTTGTTTACAAACTACTGGACACGAGACTTTAGGGCACAAACCCCAACAGTTCGTGTAGAAGATAGTTCGTTTAGCTTGAAGATTTGGGTAGACATTTGGCTTGGAGTTGGAGCGATGGTGAGAGGTGCTGCTCCAAGTGAGAGCGAGAGATAAAGAGAAAAAACATTCTTCAAAGGTCAGTCTCTTGTTCCTTTGTATTAATTCGTTGAAAGCATGCCATAATTTGTTCTAAAATGCATAACTTGTTTGTTTATTTGTGAATGCTTGTTTTTCTGTCACAATGAATTTGGAACGATCTTGCTTCCGCTCATAGGTACTCTTTGATAAAAGTTCCTTCATTTGCCTCAGGGTCAATTCCTTCGGAGTCATTTGTTTGCTCTTATTGCGCTTCTTCAGGTTAGCGCTCACTTTCCTCGCCAATGCCAGATCCAACGCTTGTTTTAATCCTAGGCACTGGAAGGTTTGGGTCATCAGCAGTGAAACGTGGAGGGCTTTGCGGTCTGGATGCAAGAGGAAGGATTAAAAGTGGTTCATCTTCTGGGGCTAGTGGTGCTTGCTTTTCAAGCGTTGGTGGGCAAAGTTTGAAGTCAACGCCAACCTCGACAACTTCAAGGTTTTGATGTAGTAGGGAGTTTCTTAATTAAGGCGACGGGATTATTTGCTCTTCAATTTTCGAGGCGATAGACACTTTCCTCTTCTTGCACTGGGATGCCTTTAGGGTAGACTGAGTTTGAGGTTTTCGCTTTACCTGCTACTTAGGTTGAATTTCTTGTGCAGATAACCTCATCAGGCGGTGAAGAGATTTTTTTGTCAATGTTCTTTTCACCGCCAAATCTTCTTCTTCTTCAAATCACCCCTGAGCCACGCATAGCTCCGTAATGGGTGAAGGAAAGAAGAGCTGCCCCCTTGGTCTAGAGAACAAGGCCCAAATCTAATCTGCAATCAGGAGACCAACGTTGATCGGGATTAGCCATATGATGCAGAAGATTGCCATGACCCTTTCTCTGTAGACCGAGTGATCATGCATTGTGAGGAGTAACTTTCTCTTAATGAAGTAAAACCACACGTAAGCATCCGACGTTAGGGTGTGTGGCGACAATGTATTTACCCCTTTTGATGAGACCGTCCACTTTATCCCAGGTAGTGCTATTACCTTCAATACTTCTTTTTGCTCTTTGGGCGTTGGGTTGTCAATAATTCTATTTCCTTCGGCGTCAACAGTAATATAGCAGATGTCTGGTCTAATGTAGAGCATCGCATACATTAAACTGCCAACGAAAGATGCATATGGGACCCGTCTCAGGTCCTCAACCTCTTGAGACGTCTTAGGACACATGTCCTTAGACAAAGTGACTCCATGCTTGAATGGTAGTGGTCCTTTTTGGAGTTATGCATCGAGTACTTGAGCAAGATTTTGTCAATATATGATGCCTGAGACAGCGCTAGCACTTTGTTCTTACGATCCCGAAAGATCTGTATACCCAGAACAAATTGAGCCTCTCCCAAATCTTTCGTGTGGAATTTGGTCGCTAGCCAATTCTTAACTGCAGTCAGTAGACCTACATCATTCCCAATGAGTAGTATATCATCTACATACAATAGTAAGAAAGCTACTGAATTGTTGACTATTTTTTTTTGTAAACACAAGATTCATCAACGTTTTGGTCAAAGCCATACGATTTGATCGCAACATCAAATCGAATATTCCAAGATCGAGATGCTTGCTTTAGCCCGTAAATGGACCAATTCAGTTTGCAAACTTTTTGCTCTTGACCTTGGGCAATGAATCCTTCGGGTTTCACTATGTAAATGGTCTCCTCAAGATTGCCATTCAGAAAAGCTATCTTGACATCCAATTGCCAAATCTCTAATTATAATAAGCTGCAATGGTCAGGAGGAAGCGGATCGACTTTAACATGGCAACAAATGAGAAAGTCTCCTCATAGTCGACTCCCTCTTTTTAGGTATAAACCTTTGCTACAAGTCGAGCCTTAAAGGTTTGCACCTTCCCAACAGTACCCCGTTTGCGCTTGTAGATCTATTTACAACCTATAGGTCTTACCCCATCAGGCTGATCTAAAAGATCCTATACCGAGTTGAAGTACATCGACTCCATCTCGATATTCATGGCTTTGACCCATTCATCCTGGTCAATATCCTCCATTGCCTTTATAGGACAATGGATCCTCAACGTCGCCATCTGTCACCATAGTGATAGCTGGTAGAAATACAAGTTATTACAGCTCAAATTAGTAAAACAATGGGAGAAAGCGATGGTAAAATAGGCGATATTATGTTTGAAAGCGCCAAACTAAAAAGAATTGCGATTGCTAATGCTCATCGCATAAAAGAAGTTAATTTACCTATTCTGTGTAGGTACAATGCGATGGCGCATATGAAATTGTGATCCAAGGGCATAATAGAGACGTCGCATCAAGGTGACAACATAATAAATCATGATGGGACGTAAAGCTGATAATGGTCAATCTCGAAATTCAGTTGATAGCCATTAAAACCATCATTTGGAAGTACATTGAACTTTCAGTGACTTTCAGACGGCACAACAAAATAGGGAAATTAATGCTGCTCATCTTTGCAATCATTAGTAAGAAGAGTTGCTTCACCTTGAAATCTATAAATACCCAATGCTACCAGAGAGAGAAGAGGGAGACGAATGAAAAGAGAAAGGACACGAGGCGAAGAGGAGGGAAATCGCTTTCTGGATAGATCGAGAGACTGCCAGAAACCAATACAAAGGAGAGAAGTCCAATCCTTGCGAGAGCAAGAGTCCACAAACTGGAATAGAGTTGAAGTGATAAAGAGTAGTGTAAAAGGCCACGGAAAGCAACACATTGCTTACCTGGCTTGTTATTTATCAATCCATTTGTTGTTTTGTACTCAACACTCTATTTGCAAAAATGGAAACTTCATTTCAATTTTTTTTCAGTCTTTCCACACCATGCATGAGTAACTAAATTTGTGAATGAGTTGAGAAGTACTTAGCAAGCATGACTTAAGCTATGCATTTTATGTGATCATCTTGTCTTATGTATGCATCATTCATCATTTGAAAGTACTTGAAAGAGTAGTCTAAAGATAAAATCTAGGCTCGAGAGAGTCGGATTAGATCACATAAGCAAGAGTAGAGACTTAGAAATAAGTTCTATCTGCTGCTTTCCATACACATCGCATGCGTCCTAAAAATAGGAAATGTGGCATTATGCTTTGAGAAATGTAGTACTAATATTTGTGTATAGCATGATCACATGACTTGTAGACAATCTTGAGGGATTTTAGCTAAATCTCTTCTCAACCCCTTCATCGCATACTTGTTATAACACTACGCTTTCATCACTCCATGTTCAACTCCATCGCATAGGAAAGTCTAAATCAAAACACCATCTACTTCTTTATCACCATCGCAATAGAATCAGAGAGTCCGTCGCATATCTATTTAGTAGTCCCTATGTTCGACCCTGGACTTACCAGGAACCTAAGAAGGCTTATACTTGGGCTTTGTTAGGAAAACTTGTCTGATATCACATCCATACACCATGCATGATAAATCAACGCATCAAATTTTTGGCGTTGTTGTCGGGGACTACAGTATAGATTTCACTAACATCAAACCTCTTTGATCTTTGTAGCTTTCGACCTTTGTTGCATAGCCATTCCATCTGTAGAGGAAGGAGCAAGTGTCGCATGAGCGAAGGACATATTCCTGAGCTCAACTACAACTCAGAGATCAAAAGAACCTTTCGCAAAAGACAGAAAAATAGACGTAAACAATAAGGAAAAGTTCACAAAATGGCTGAAAAACCTGAAGAATGAGTAGCAAATGAAAACAACATAATGGAAAATCCTATCCTACTGGCAAATGATCGCAATAGACCCATCCGACACTATGCATCACCAAACTTCTATGATTTCTTCCTAGGAATCATGAGATTAGTATTGGATGGATCAAGGTTCAAGATGAAGCCAGTCATGTTAAAAATGATACAAAAAGAAAAACAGTTCAGAGGACGGCGTGGTGAAGATCTGCATGCCCATCTACGAAGCTTCATTGAAATTTGTAACACTTTTGTGTTCCCTAATATTTCCCCAGAAGAGGTTCGACTCACATTATTTCCATTTTCACTATGCGACAAAGCATGAAAATGGGCTTACTCTCTTGAACCAAGAGAGATAACTCCATGGGAGCAAGTTGTGGAGAATTTTATGAAGTATTTTCGTCCCACAGAGAATGCCAGAAGAAGGAAATTGATCACCAATTTTGAATAAGAAGAATATGAATTGCTCAGTGACGTGATACGTTATTTTATTGTGATGAAATAATGGTAAGGATTGTGTTGGTGGAAAATGCATTGAGCATGCAAGTTTTCTCAGTAAGATCCAAGTATAAATACTACTGAGTTTCCTGGTAAGCCCTGGGTCAAACTCAGGAACTAAGGAAAACAATATGCGGTGGTAAGTTTTAGATCACTTTGCGGTAACAAATAAATCAATGGTTTTGTTGGTTTGTTGTTTAAGGTATAAAAATTAGGCAGCGGATTTGAGATATAAGTAATTACACGACAGATACACTGAGTATGCGGCAGAACAGGTTGAGAAGGTCTTTAGCTAGCATTTCCCGAGAATGCATTCAAGCTATGTGATCATGCTACACTCATGTTACCGTAACTCATTTTCCAATGCAAATGCGATGACTCCAAATTTTAGGACGCATGCAATGAATGCGATAAAGTCTATAGAGCTTATTCCTAAGTCTCCACTTCTTGCCTATGCGATGATGCAAGATGCACACAAGGATGAGGTGACCGCGTACAATCATAACCTATCTCTAGGATGCATGCTGTAACGCCTGGGTCCTTAAACCTTATGATCCGACCGCTACGACATGCATACTTAGACTTTTCTAACATGAGATGAGTTTTGGTTGAAATTTCAAAGAACATATCTAAATTTTATTAATTAGATAGAAAAACTATATAGAAATTTATTTATCAAAACACAAGGATCCATAAAACATTAGCGTGGTGGTACAAAATGCATGTGCCTATAATAGTGAGTTTGATGGTTGGCCATTTGAGCGACGTCCAACTCTGCCCTCTACGCTATGTTCTTACCTACAAAGTCTGTAAAAATATAGGATGAGTACATAATATACCCAGTAAGTAGTTCTCACGAGGGTAGTGACCAAATGCACAATCACAAGCAACATGTCATGAAAACATATGATTGGGACCGAAAACGTATAATAACATGTGGTGGTCGGTTATGCTTCCAACATAAATCTCTCCGCCCTGATAGGAAGATGAGGACCTAAGTGAAACTAACCCATCTGATGATTAGCGGGTCATGCAGTCAGTAGGGCCAGAGTCGCATCCAACATCAACCATTAGCATAAACGTTATGCTTCCAACATAAATCTTTCCGCCCTGATAGGAAGATGAGAACTTAAGCGGAAACTAACCCATCTGATGATTAGCGGGTCATGCAGTCAGTAGGGCCAGAGTCGCATCCAACATCAACCATTAGCATAAACGTGATCCTTCCAACATAAATCTTTCCGCCCTGATAGAAAGATGAGGACTTAAGCGAAAACTAACCCATCTGATGATGAACAGGTCATGCAGTCAGTAGGGCCAGAGTCGCATCCAACATCAACCATTAGCATAACCATAAGATTAAACTGGAAGCATAACTTACACCTAATTAAAACTTGGTTTTAACGTAATCGTGAACAAACATAATGCATGGGGTCCCTTGTAGAGAAACGTGTTCTAAACATGTAATGCAATATAACAATTAACATAACCATGCAATATAATAAAGGTACACTACCATAGAACATTTAAAGAGAGGGTGAGATAAACTACTTACCTTGGCGGTGATATAATTATTCCTTATTATTCTTTATGATTTGATCGGTAGAGCTTTCCCTTTTTAAACTAGAAAGAAATTTGGGCAGCACCTTACCCGAGCTTTTCTCTTTTAATCTTCACAGAACTTCCTCACTCACACTTACTTTTTCACACGATACTATGTTACTGAGATTTGTTTGAGAATGGGTTAAATCTTCGGCAAAGGGTCCTATTTATAGTAGTTTTCAGCTCTTCTCAGTGTGACAAATCATCGTACAGGTGGCTTCTTTAAAATTACTTATGGTTTATGGATTTCTCTCAATAAGACACCTAATTTTGGCTGACGTTTGCCCTTACATCATCATTCTTTGTTTGTATTCAATTTTAGGGTTTTTCCATGTATAATCTATAAGATCGTAGCCAAATTCAACGCATAATTCGCGCTTCTGTCCAAATCTCGCTCACTCTGCTCTTAAAATCTCGCTCTCTCCCATTTTCTCGCTAGGAATTTACTCTGGAGCTTTCTTGCTGGAAATCCCGCTCTCTCCACTCTCGCTCTCAAATTTTCTCTTCCGTCTCGCTCTCTCCAGCTTTCTCGCTCTCGCTCCCGCTCCCGCTCTTGCTTTCGCTCCTGCTCTTGCTCTCGCTCTTGCTCTCTCGCTCCCGCTCTTTCCTACTGTCTCACTAAGAATAACTCTCTTTACTCTCGCTCTCTCCAACTTCCTTGCTACAATTCTCGCTCTCTCCAATTTTCCTTCAATCTCGCACTCTCTAGGGTTCTCGCTCTTTCTACTCTCGCCAGTCTCAATCTCGCTAGCATCGCTTGCTGGGTTTCTCGCTCTCCAATTCTTCCTTCGATCGCGCAGCTCTCTTCTCAGAATCTCGTTTTCTCCAGTTTTCTCGCTGGTGTGGCTCTCGCTCTCTCCCACTTTCTCGCTCCCGCTCGCTCTCTTATTCATTATCTTTTGGATAATGAATAAATTTCTAATTTTCAATTTATTTATTTATTTATTATTATTATTATTTTTTTCTAAATTTCCACCCCTTTAAATAAAATTTCGTCCTGCTTATTATTTGATATTTAATTTCCTGTATGCGTACAAATCTGGGTCGTTACACATGCGATGCGTTAATAGCAAACAGAGCTTATTCTTAAGCTTCTATCTCTTGATTATGCGTTTCTAATCTGACTTTTCCAAGCCTAGATTTTATCCTTAGACTACCCTCTCGAGTATCTCTAATGGATGAATGATGCATACATAATACAAGATAATCGCATAGAATGAAGATCCCTGGTTATGCTAGCTAAGTGCTTCTCAACCCATTCGACAGATTTAGCTACTCATGCATAATGTACAGAGAGTGAACAGATATAAAGATGTAGTTTCCATTTCCATAAATAAGTTCATAGTACAAAATGACAATGGAAATAAGGGTAGAGAGCCTGTTAACAATTTCTTGCTTCCTAAGGCTTTTACACTGTTATCTCTATTCTGCTCAAAAGATGTTCTTGCTTCTGTAAGAGTTGGCCCTCTCTTTGATCTCGACGCTCTCAGCACTCTTTCGAGTTCACCGGGATGATCTCTCAGAGTAATCTCCCTTCACTCGCTTTCACTTTCTAAATAAAAAGAAAAACTATGAACAAGGCTACTTCTATCTATAAGGAAAATTCTGTAACTTCGCGAACTTCTTCACTGAAGGTGGCCTTCGGTATTTATAGAGTTTCGAGGTGAAAGGCTTCTTCTCTCTTATGATTGCACTGATGGGATAACATTAATTCTCTATCTGATGCGTCGAATATTTGTCACCGAAAAGTTGAGTGTACTTGCTATAGTAGGTCGTTAACGACTTGTCAACTTAATTCAGAATCGACCGGCATCAGCTTTCTGTCCCATCGCGATTTATTACGCTGTTCACCCAGATGTGCTCACCATGATGCGGCGGCTCTATGCGGCCACCTTATTGAGCAGATATTTGTGAGCATAAATTGTCTTGTAGCCTTGCATCAACGCAATCTCTTAATGCGCTCGGACGTAAATTTCTTTGGATCGCATTTCCGCCTTGCGTTAATGCATTTTCTGTACAAAAATACATAAGTTAGCTTTTTTAATGTGATGGACGCATGCGATCGCAATGTTGTGAACTTAATGCTTTTGGACGCAATATTGTATATTTTTATCATTGCAATCCTGCATTGTTTTATAACTTTGCACTGTAATAATGTGCATTTCTGCCTGTTATCACATCCCCAAATTTAAACAATGTTTGTCTTCAAGCATAAGCTAAAGATTTTCTTTTGAAAGTCGACCACCTTCTCTTTCCTAGATTTCTCAAGGATGTCTTATTCAAATCCTATGCACCAAAATTTCCTTAATTTTTATCCAGGTCTCTTCTTAAAATATTTCTAAAATTTAGGGACCGTAAGTTTAACCTTCAAAAAGACTTTACCAAATTACAGGGCATCGCATGATTTATTCCATAAAAAACTTTTCACTAGGGTGTTTTCAAATGATTTTTATCCTTGCATATTTTAAATATTTTTTTATGACCTTGCGCGGATCCAAGTGCCTAGCCTTCGTTTTGGTTTGCCCCCACGTGTGTGATGCAGATATCTAACTACGAGCAAGACGCTCTTTCTCAGTCTATACTCATGCCTATTTGGCAGCGGAGTTGCGATCATTTATTTATGCGTTGATCACAATTCCTACCTTCATTTTGGCTTGCCCTCACGGGTATCATGCAGACATCCAACTATGAGTAGGATCCGATCGCAGCGTTATGGTTTTTTTTTGTAAGGCTAAAAAAATAGCAAGGTCGAAAAATAAATACCGCACTCCCAAATTTAAAATGCGGCAATGTTCTCATTGCTAAAAGGTTGAAAGAAGTCATGCGATGCTCTTAAGAAGTTTCGTAAAAAGTCAATTTGAAAGAAAGCTAGCAGACCACTAACTTCTAGAACTATTTCATGAGGTGACTGTCCAAAAATTAAGTTAAATCTATTATAAAGGAAAAAGATAGAGGCATGTGTTTCATCATTGAAATCATAATTGAAAAGAAGATATAATGCGGTGACTTACTACATTAATCAATGTTAAATGATTGCGCCGACAAAAGAGGATACGATGCTAAAATGATCAAAGTTAAAATGCGATGCGATAGTGCAAAATTTTGGAATAAATATAGGCAAGGAAAGATACAACCCCCAAATTGGCACTGTCGCCCGCATTATTTGTGAACGCATCCTGCTTTGCGGTGAACTGCTTTCTTCGATTGCGGTGACTGAATAAAGTAGCTGCGTCTTTTGTGTAGCGCCTACGCAATCGTTCACCTCGATCGTTTGCGAAGAAAACATTGAGAGGGTCAAATAATAAAAAACAAAGTTAAAAAAAATTTTCTCTCTATATTTTCTATTTTATTTTATTAATATTTTTTTAATATAAATAAATGATAATCAAAATAACATAAGAGTAGTGAGAGTTCATGAATCATAGGTAAGAAAAGGATATTCCAAAAGACTTGTGCCCTTGATGAATTTCTGTCGCGTGCCATCATAGAGGCCACTCGATTTTCCTTCATTCCAAATTTCTCAAGTCTATAGAAGTCTTTTCCCAATGAAATCACCCCTGCAATATGTCTTGACTCTTTGCCCATTAACCTGGAATGTACGGGTCCCTTCTTTATTAATTAGTTCAACCGCATCATATGGGAATATTTCTTTGATTATAAAGGGTCCGGACCAACGTGACTTTAATTTTTCGGGAAAGAGCTATAGCCGCGAATTGAAGAGTAAGACCTTTTGTTCGACGTGGAGATTATTCCCGCATAGCTATTTGTCATGCCAACGTCTTGCTCGTTCTTTGTAAATATTGGCATTCTCATAAGCTTGCGTTTTCCATTCATCCAGCTTGACCAATTGGAGTTTTCTCGCTTCCCCTGCTGCATTTAAGTTGATGTTAAGCTTTTTCACCGCCCATAGCGCTTTATGCTCCAGCTTAAGTGGTAAATGACATGTTTTACCAAACACCAACGCATACGGAGACATGCCTATAGGTGTCTTATAGACGGTCTTGTATGCCTACAGCGCATTGTCCAGCTTTGTTGCCCAATCTTTTCACGAAGGCTTTACCACCTTCTCCAATATCAGCTTGATTTCCCGGTATGACATTTCAGCCTGACCATTCGTCTGTGGATGGTATGCGATGGCCACTTTATGGAGGATATTATATTTGCACAACAATTCTTTGACAGTGTGATTGACAAAGTGGGAGCCTTCATTACTTATTATGGCACGTGGAGTGCCAAAACGAGTGAAAATATTTTTCTTCAGGAATTTTGAGACTACCGCCGCATTGCTTGTGGTGCATACTACTGCTTCTACCCACTTGGACACGTAGTCGACGGCTAACAAAATATATGTGTGACCATTCGATGGTGGGAATGGTCCCATGAAATCAATGCCTTAGACGTCAAATAATTCCAGTTCTAGAATGATGTTCATAGACATCGTATGTTTCCATGAAATGTTACCCGTGCGTTGGCATTGGTCACATTTCATCACGTAGTCTCTTGCATCCTTGAATAGTGTTGGCCAATAATACCCAATTGTAATACTTTCGTTGTTGTGCACTAGCCTCCAAAGTGCCCTCCATATGGTGAGTCATGACATTGTGATAATATGCGTTAGTAAGCAGCATCCAGTACACATAGGCACAGAATCTGGTCTGACCCCTTTTCATAAAGATTTGGCTTATCCCAATAATATGATCTGCATTCATGTTTGAGCCGCCTCTTTTGGTGGTTGGTATAATCTTCGGAAAATTGCCCACGTCTGCGTACCATGGTAATTCTTAAATCTTAAATAGTTGCTTGTCTAGAAACGTTGCGCTCACCTCTGACTAATTGCAGTCAACTTCTGGATTTTCTAATATGGATAAATGATCCGTAACTTGGTTCTCCGTCCCCTTGCGATCAATGATTTCCATATCGAATTCCTGGAGGAGAAGAACCCATCTTATCAACCTCGACTTCTCATCTTTTTTTATCATCAAATATTTTATCGTCGAGTGGTCAGTGTGGATGAGTAATTTCGTTCCTAGCAAATATGCACTGAATTTCTCCAACGCAAATATCACCATAAGCAATTCTTTTTCTATGGTGGTGTAGTTTGTTTGAGCAGGATTCAGGGTTTTACTCACATATGCGATCGGATATAGCATTGTTTTTCTCTTCTGTGCCAGCACTGCTTCTATCGCATAACCGCTTGCGTCGCACATTAATTAAAAGGGTAGTTTCCAGTTTGGTGCGAACAACACAGGTGCGGTCGTTAATGCATTCTTCAAAATCATGAATGCGTTGAGGCATTAGTGATCGAAGTCAAACTTTCTACCTGCCTCCATCAACGCACTAAGTGGTCGTGCAATCTTTGAAAATTTGACAAAACGCCTATAAAATCCAGCATGTCCAAAGAAGCTCCTGATAGCCTTTACACTCGTTGGAGGTGGGAGCTTTTCAATCGCTTCAATTTTTGCATTGTCCACCTCAAACCCGTTGATGACATGCAGAAATGCATGTCATCTTAGGCCTTTTACTTAGAATTATGAAGGTTGTTAGGCAGAATATGCGTCGATCATGATAGAAATTCATGAGAATATGAGTTTGCGTCGATTAGAATGTTGAAACTCAGCTAACCCGTTATTTTGCATTAATTATGCGTTCAATGTTCTATCTTTGTAGCTAATGCAGGAAATGAACGTAAACGCGGAAACCGGACCACCGCATAGATGACCGCATGTGGAGAAGTTCTACATCACAAGGCAAACGCATCGATCAATGCATGGGTGTTGCGGTGATCAGCCACATGCATCCACCGCATGAGGATTGCGCTCGCCAAGCGAATGCGGTCATCGTGTAGAGTTACAGTATTAAGCAAATGAGACCATTGAATGATTGCGGCTACGCGACAACGCAAACTAATGGATCAACGCAAGGTAGGTGAAATGAACGCATCAACGCATCTACCTTGAGAAAAGCTAAAGCTGATCTTGATATTTCACCTTCCACGTCATTAGTGGCAGAGGTTCAGAAAGGATGAACGGGTCGAACTCAGACTCAGAGCAGTCCAATTAATGCTGTGGGTGACCCAAGCTCTATAAATAGAAGCCGATGAGCTGAAATTCATTTTATCCAAGGTTTTTGCTTGAGGTTTGCCTATGGCGGATCCTTGCGATCCAGACAAACACGTGAGAAGATGGCTGGGAGTCCTTCACTTCCTTCATACATTCTGAGTGACGATCGGAGCCTTTGACCGGAGTTAGATCTCGAGAGAGTCAGCTCCTCCGCCCATCCATGGCACCACCAGCAGCCTTGACATACATCTGCTAGGAGCAAAACTTTTGCTTCTAGCCAGTCATTTCTTTTTTCCTTTCTTTTCCTATATTGTATTGTATGACATTTTGAATTGAGGAATTAATACAATCTGTTTTGATTGCATTTCTCTGTTTTCTTCAACTCTATCTCCATCTTCTTTGCTTAACATCTTTACTTTCATTGCAACACTTAGTGGGATTGCTTGGGTATTGCATACTTAGTCATGTGGATTAGGGATATGAAGCATATAGCAAACCATCGAGAGGTGTGCGTTATGTGAGTGTGTGAGAAAACCTTATTTGCTTAGTGTGAAGCTGCTACAATGCCTGTCTATAGGCTAACGCATTGCTTGTCTATGAGTGAAGTCAGCAACAACCAACTGCCCGGGAGGGTAAGTGGTTGGATGCATTAAGCAATGAATACGTTGTTTACTAGGGATAGTAACAACCTTGCGTCAACCAAGTCCATGCGATTGTCTTGTAGTATGTATGCTTCATTCGTCCATTAGGGATACTCGAGAGGGTAGTCTAAGGACAGGATCTAGGCTTGGAAAGGTCAGGTTAGAATCTAGGCTTGGGAGAGTCAGATTAGAACACATAATACAAGAGATAAGAGCTTAGGAATAAACACTGTTTGTTATTAACCCATCACATGCATCCTAGAGATAGGATACGATTGAGTGCGGTCATCGCAGTGTTGTGTGCATTTTGCATCATCGCATAGGAAAAGAGTAGAGACTTAGGAATAAGCTCTATGGACACTTTGCATTCAACATATGCGTCCTAGACTTAGGAGCACCACATTTCCATTGGAAAACGACTTGCCGTGCATAAGTGTAGGATGAGCGCATTGGCTTGCATTGACTAGGGTTGCCCTCGCAGTCACTCTTAAGGGTTGCAATGAAAACATCTCCGCATTTTATCTATTTCTCATACATTTATTTCATGTCAAGGTTTGTCGCATCTCTACCTTTCATGCATAACCTTATTGTGTTTTCTGTTAGGTAGGAGTAGGAGTAGGATTAACGTAGCAATATCCCCTCCATTCTTTTATTCAAACGCCGCATGCACAATCATCGCAAACATATAGTTATAAGTCCCTGTGTTTGACCTCCGATTACTTAAGGAACTTGTGTTCATGTTATACTTGGCATTAACGTAAGAAAACTTGTGGCAGGATGCATGGTCATCGCATACCGTGTCCAAGGAAAGTTGGTTGTCGAGTAAAATTGACTTACAATTTCCCTTCATCAAGTTTTTGGCGTCGTTGCCGGGGACTTGGCAGCTAAATGTTTGTTAAGTTTTGTGTCTCTGCGAGCAAACTTTTTATCTTGGGAGTATTGTAGCTTTTGTGACCAGGTTGCAAACAATATTAAAGTGTAGGCGATGCGCTGAAAGCCAATGTTGACCCAAGGTAGAAGGGCAATCAGTCGCAAAAGAGCTGAAGGTAATTCTAAGCACATGGCAGCCACATGCCCCCAACAATTGTCGGAAGTTCCAATGGTCAGGGAAACTTGACCCAAGCAGTTGAGAACCATCTCCTGCATGGAAGACTCCTTGCAGTGACAACACTCCTACTTTTTCAGGGACGTCTTCTACTCTATCTTTAAATTTCTTTCTTAGTATAGGTTATTCTTATTTTCATTGTTATTTTAGATATATGGCTACTTCCTTGGTTGTGGTACGTTTGCTCTTGTAGGTGCAACAATAAATCTCCTCGGTTCGTAGTTCAATGGAAGAATTCCTTTCACCCTTTAACGCATGGCTTCAATCACGTGGATTCCAATGCATGAGCGCATGCGTTGTTCCGCCTAAGGTCTTTTCTTGTTAACATGTATGCCTTATCCTTTTGAAATTTTCTTTTTCCCGATTGTGTTGTTTTGCGATGTTTCTATGATTGTAAGTATAGTTCACCTCATTTTCTAACTAATCAACACAAGGCATTCTTCACTTTTATTAGCTTTTTCAAATTTTGGAAGTCTTGAGTTTTATCTTATGCAAACCTTTCTTCAAACATTTATTAATGCATTTTTGTAATTTTGTCTTTAGCTTTGTGGTGAGCACGCTGCTAACCTCTAAGTCATTTCCAGCTAGACGATCAAACATTTGGTCAATAAAAGGTAAAGGGAAATGATCTTTCTTTGTTGTCGCATTTTGTTTGCGATAGTCCATGCAAATCCGCCATCCGGTGACGGTTCTTTGCGGTATTAGCTGGTTATTTGCGTTAGGGACTACCATCATCCCTTCTATCTTCGACACGCATTGCACGGGGCTAACCCACGTGTTGTCTGCTATTGGATAGATGATGCCTGCATCTAGCCACTTGATTATCTCTTTCTTTACGACCTCCTTCATCGTAGGGTTGAGTCTGCGCTAATGTTCGATCGATCCTTTATGATTCTCTTCGAGACGAATCTTATGCATACAGTATGCGGGGCTGATTCCTCTAATGTCTACGAGCGTCTAGCCAATAGGTTTTACATACCTTCTTAGAATGCTAAGCAGCGCATTTTCTTGGTCTTTATTAAGTGCAGGGGAAATAATTACCATAACTTTTCTTTCTACCCCAGAAACGCATAATTCAGGTGGTTAGCAAGGGTCTTTAGCTCTAGTGTTGGTGGTTGCTCTAAGGACGATTTTGTTGTTTTTCTTTCTTCATTCACTGTTAGATTGTCTTCTTTGGATGTGATCATCTCATCTTCCTTTTTTGTTTTTTCTGTGATTGCATTGCATGCTACAATGGATGCGATCGCATCCTCATCTTCGTTTTCATTTTCAGGCTTCTCTTTGTCATTCAAACTTTGTTCATCGTCAGGTTCATTAAGGTCTACTTCATTAGGATATTTCATGGCTCGGATAATGTCAAATCTGAGCTTCTGTCCATTCACGCTCAAGGTGATCTTTCCCTTGTGCACATCAATCTGGGCATGACCGGTAGATAAAAATGGTCGCCCCAGAATGATGGGCACATCTTTGTCTGCTTCTTAGTCCAGGATGATGAAGTCTGCTGGTAATATAAATTTATCGATTATAACCAGAACATCCTTCACTTTCCCTTTTGGATGCACAAGAGATCTATCCACTAATTGGAGAGTCACCGTCATGGGCACAAATTGCCCCACATTTAGCTGCTTGAAAATTGACAGGGGCATCAAGTTAATGCTGGCCCAGAGATTGCATAACACTTGCCCGATGTATAATCCTCTAATGGAGCAAGGTATAGTGAAACTCCCATGGTCGCGCATTTTTGGTGGGATTATAGATTTTGAACTCTGCATCAAAGCCATCGTGGCAAACTTACCAGTGCCTCTCTTCTTTGTCACCATATCCTTTAGAAACTTCGCATATGCAGGCATCTCCTCAATTGCTTCAGTGAACGAAATATTAATATGCAATTGTTTTAACATATTCATGAAGCGTTGATACTGTACCTCATCATTTTTCTTCGTTCTAAGTCTCTGTGGGAATGGTGGCAGCTGTAGTCTTACGGTCCCCTATTCTTTTGGCTTTGAGGTGGATGCAATCTCTTGTTCCATCGCTTCTTTTTCTTCTGTTTCTTCTCGAGTCAACAGAATCTTTGGTTCCAGTGCAATTGGAGCAGTTCGACTTGGCTCTTTCTTCTCCATTACCACAGTCTTTCCACTTCGCAACGTCACCACATAACATTGCTCTTTACCCGTACCTCCTGGGTTGCGTGGGAGTTTCGTTGTACTTGGCAGGGCCTTTTGCAGTTTGTTCTTGAGTTCGCCTGCAATCTGGCCTACCTGAATTTTTAGGTTGCGGATAGACATCGCTTGGTTTTGAAGCACAGTTTCATTCTTTTCAATGTATTGCTTTAAAAAACTCTCCAAAGTGGAAGATTATGGTGCCTGCGAACTGCTGGCTTGATTACTCGTTTGATCGTTGGTTCGCAGGAAAAATCCGGGTGGCCCTTCTTTTTGCGCCACTGATTGAAAATTTTGCTATTGATTTTTCCACGTGAAGTTGAGGTGGTTTCTCCACCCGGAATGGACGTGTTAGAAAACGGATTATTCTTCACAAAATAGATTGACTGTGGGTTTCACAGGCATTCCTCCATTGCGTTTCCTTCACCGCAAGTAGCACAACTTGCGGTCGTCTGGTTGATTGTGTTCACTTACCCACTATGCGTTGTTGGGCTGTTGATTGCGATTCCCTGTATCAAGTTCATCATCGCAGTCATTTGACTCTGAAGGGATGCGATGGAACCATTGTTCGCATCCCTATCCTTGATTCTCAATCTTTGATCGCTTTCTCTCCAGTCTTCATGATTTTTAGAAATATGATCAAGGATATTCTTAGCCTTATCATAAGTTTTATCTAGCAGACCTCCAACTGCTGTCGCATTGGCAGCGGTCTGCGATGCAGGGTTTAATCCGTGATAAAAAAATCTCCATCTGTAAGCAGTCTGGTAAGCCATTATGCGGGCAATCTCTTACCAGCCTCTTAAACCTCGCCCACGCATGAGCGATTCGTCAATATCCTATTCAAAATTTGTTATCAACTTTTTTCTTCTGGCATTCTCCGTTGGAGGGAAGTATTTTTTCATAAACTTCTCTACTACTTGCTTCCATGAGGTAATCTCCCTCGGTTTGAGAGAATAAACCCATTTTCGTGCCTGGTCACACAACGAAAATGGAAACAAAGTTAGTCAAACTTTTCGGTGGAGATATTAGGAACACAAAAGTGTTGCAGATCTCTATGAAACTCCGGAGGTGGGCGTGCGGGTCCTCGCCATGCCTTCCACCAAACTGTCAGACAGTTTTGATCATTTGTAGCATCACTGGCTTCATTTCGAATCTCGATTCTTCTAAAGCGAGCCTCATGATTCCTGAGGAGAAATCGTAGAGGTTGGGTGATGCATAGTCTCGAATAGCCTATTGCGGTCGTTTGCCAATAGGATGGGATTTGCTATGACATTATTTTCATTTGGTGATCCATTTCCCTGTTGCTCTGCCATATTATCTTTCTCTTGTTGTTGTTGGCGGCTATCTCTCAATCTTCATTAGAAAGTTCTTTCAATCTCTAGGTCATAATGTGCCAGAGATTGAAAGCTGTAAAGAAAATCAGAAAATTATCGTTAACACAATGTATTGCCGAAGTCCTCAGCAACGAAGTCAAATACTTGATGCATTATTTTATTGTGATGAAATAATAGTAAGGATTGCGTTGGTGGAAAATGCGTTGAGCATGCAAGTTTTCTCAGTAAGATCCAAGTATAAATCCTATTGAGTTGCCTGGTAAGCCCAGGGTCGAACTCAGGGACTAAGGAAAACAATATATGGTGGTAATTTTTAGATCACTTTGCGGTAACAAATAAATCAATGGTTTGGTTGGTTTGTTGTTTAAGGTATAGAAAGTATGCGGCGGATTTGAGATAAGAGTAATTGTATGATAGATATACTGAGTATGCGGCAGAACGGGTTAAGAAGGTCTTTAGCTAGCGTTTCCTAAGAATGTGTTCAAGCTATGCGGTCATGCTACACTCTTGCGACCGCAACTCATTTTCCAATGCAAATGCGATGACTCCTAATTTTAGGACGCATGCGATGAATGCGATAATGTCTATAGAGCTTATTCCTAAGTCTCTACTTCTTGCCTATGCGATGATGAAAGATGCACACAAGGACAAGGTGACTGCATACAATTATAACCTATCTCTAGAGTGCATGCAATGCGTTAATAGCAAACAGAGCTTATTCCTAAGCTTCTATCTCTTGATTATGCGTTTCTAATCTGACTTTTCTAAGCCTAGATTCTATCCTTAGACTACCCTACCAAGTATCTCTAATGGATGAATGACACATACATAATACAAGATAATCACATAGAATGAAGATCCCTGGTTATGCTAGCTAAGTGCTTCTCAACCCATTCGATAGATTTAGCTACTCATGCGTAATGTACAGAGAGTGAGCAAATATAAAGATGCAGTTTCCATTTCTATAAATAAGTTTAGAGTACAAAATGACAATGGAAATAAGGGTAGAGAGCCTGGTAACAATTCCTTGCTTCCCAAGGCTTTTACACTGTTATCTCTATTCTGCTCAAAAGATGTTCTTGCTTCCACAAGAGTTGGCCCTCTCTCTGATCTCGACACTCCCAGCACTCTTCCGAGTTCACCGGGACGATCTCTCGGAGTAATCTCCCTTCACTTGCTTTCGCCTTCTAAGTAAAAAGAAAAACTATGAACAAGGCTACTTCTATCTATAAGGAAAATTCTGTAACTTCGCGAACTCCTTCACTGAAGGTGGCCTTCGGTATTTATAGAGTTTCGCGGTGAAAGGCTTCTTCTCTCTTATGATTGCACTGATGGGATGACATTAATTCTCTATCTGATGCGCCAAATATTCGTCATCGAAAAGTTAAGTGTACTTGCTATAGTAGATCGTTAACGGCTTGTCAACTTAATTTGGAATCGACCGTCATCAACTTTTTGTCCCATCGTGATTTATTTCGCTTTTCACCCAAATGCGCCCACCATGATGTGCTGGCTCTATGCGGCCACCTTCTTGAGCTGATATTTGCGAGTGCAAATGATCACATATTTGTGGCCGCCTTGCGTCAATGCATTTTCTGCACAAAAATACATAAGTTAGCTGTTTTAATGCGATGGACGCATGCGATCGCAATGTTGTGAACTTAATGCTTTTGGACGCAATATTGTATATTTTTATCATCGCAATCCTGCATTGTTTTATAAATTTGTTCTGTGATAACGTGTATTTTGCTCGTTATCATGACGCATGGGCGAGATTCAAGATACTAGTATGCGACTGCCCACACAATGGATTACCGAATTGTCTCCAAATAGAGATTTTCTATCATGGACTCAATTCTGCTGGACAAAACATATGATGAAGCAAAGAACATTTTTGATCGCATCTCGAAAAACCACGAAGATTGGCAAGAAAGTGATCAAAGAGCAAAACCCAAGAAAGTAATGCAAGTAATGGTGCCATCTCATCATTGCAAAATCAGATGAATGCGATGATAAATTTGTTGCAAGGCATCACAATAAACAATTCCGGATCGAAGTGGGCAAGTCAATGCGATAGAACAAACAAACACCAGTTGTGTTACATGTGAACAATCGCATTCAGAAGAGTGCCCACGATATCCTCAATCAATCTACTTTGTCAAAAACAATCCTTTTTCAAACACTTACAACGAGGGTTGGCGAAATCACCCTAATTTTTCTAAGAAAAACAACCAACAACAAGGCAGTCAGCCTATGGCTTAGAGAGAGGGACCACCAGGATTTTTTCAAAGAACTAACGAACAATAGCAACAACAAGCTAGGCTCTCAAAAACTAGCATCATCATCCCTGGAAAACTTGTTAAATCGATACATCGAAAAGAATGAAACAATCCTTCAAAACCAAGCTACATCCGTCTGCAATTTGGAAATTCAAATAGGACAAATTGCGGGAGAGCTAAAGAACAAACCTCAAGGGACATTTCCTAGCTCAACTGAGCTTCCACAGAATTTAGGGAATACAGGGAAAGAACACTGCCAAGTAGTCACCCTAAGAAGTGGAAAGGCAGCGGTAGATGTCAGGAAGGAGCTTAGCAAGACCGATTCAAATGAGCAACCTGCAATTGAATCAAAGAAACCATTGTCGCAAACTGAGTCAAAGGAGTCCGAGACTATGGAACTTGAAGATACGATCACCTCTAAGCCTCCAGACCATGGATCAGTGAAAGTATAACTACCTCCATTTCCTCAAAGACTGAAAAAGAAACAAAATGATGAAGATCAGTATCATCGCTTCCTGGAAATATTGAAACAACTACACATTAATATTCCATTTATAGAAGCGATAGAGCAGATGTCGGTGTATGCCAAGTTTTTTAAGGACATTGTTTCGAAGAAGAGAAGCACAGGAAAATTTGCCACGGTGGCATTAACACAAGAATCAAATACTATAATCCCACCAAAGATGCACGACCCAGGCAGTTTCACAATACCCTGCTCAATAGGAGGGATCTACATTGGCCAAGCATTATGCGATCTTGGGGCAAGCATAAACTTAATGCCCCTTCAATCTTTAAACAATTGAATGTAGGACAGCTAACACCCACAACGGTGACTATCCAACTTGCAGATAGGTCCTTGGTACACCCTGAAGGAAAATTAAAGGATGTTTTGGTCACAATAGACATTCATTCTACTTGTAGACTTCAGTATCCTAGATTATGAGGTAGATAAAAATGTGCCAATCATATTGGGACTACCATTCTTGTCTACTGGTTGTGCTCAAAGAGATGTGCACAAGGGAGAAATCACAATGAGCATCAATGTAAATAAGTTTAGGTTTAATATTATCAAGGCAATGAAGTTCTTTGAAGAATAAGGCTTATCAGATTCCGACAATGAACACACTTGCATTGAAGATTGGGAGTCCGAGGAAGAAAATGAAGAAAGAGAGGATGTGACAGCATCCTTAGAAACCTGCCATGCAATAACAGAAACATTGAACAGTGAAGAAATGTTGAATTTGGATAAAGAAAGAAAAGCACAAAAGCCCTCCTTAGAGCAACCACCTACATTGGAGCTAAAACCTCTACCAACCCACTTGAAGTACGTTTTCCTTGGCCAAAATGAAACCTTACCAGTGATCATATATTAGAGCAATTGGATGGACACTCGCATACATTAGAGGTATTAACTCGACGTATTGAATGCATCGAATTCAGCTTGAAGAAAACCAGAAAGACTCGATAGAACCTCAATGCAGACTCAACCTTATGATGAAAGAGGTTGTTAAAAAAGAAATCATCAAATTGTTAGACGCCGAATTATATACCTTATCGCTGATAGCACGTGGGTTAGCCCCGTGTAATGTGTTCCCAAGAATGGTGGGATGACAGTAGTCCCTAATGCAAACAATGAGTTGATCCCCATGAGGACTGTCACAGATTTGCGGATTTGTATGGACTACAGAAAACTCAACGCGACGACAAAGAAAGATCATTTCCCTTTACCTTTCATTGATCATATGCTCGATCGATGGTGACATAAAATTAATTCCTTGTTATGCATGCACTGTGATGATAGATAATGTGCTACAAGCTCATGTTCCTGGCAGTGTGCCATAAACTTGTAACGATAGAAATGGAATGTTATGCTGTGTTATCGCTTATGCAGACTACTGATGTTAAACTTGATGACATAAAATTTAATCCCTTTATCTACTCTAACACATGGCTGATTAATGAAACGAATGATGTGCTAAATATGCACTAAAGTTCTTTTGCGATAAAGAGAATTTCTATGCGATACTACGTCTAAGTATATGCATTGTTAATGATATGTTCATAGTATGCGATGCAGTAGTGCTTGTCACAAGTTTCCTTGTGCTGAATCCAAGTATAATTCCAATGCAAGTTTCTCAGAATAATCCGAGGTCAAACACAAGGATTGTTTTCGTTAATGCATTACTTATATCATGCAACCAGTTTTTACAATGAATAAAGAATGTGGGTTTATATAGAAATGTAAATTGCGGTGAAAGTAAAATTGCGTTAATAAAATAAATCCTAAACTAATATGATACACGATACAAGATACTGAGGTCGAGAGCTGACTGTGAATTTGTACAAAGATTCGATGTATGCGATGGCAAGTCTTTATGAATGAATCAGAAAGAGAAAGAGCAAATAGTAAAAACATCGCAAGTTTGTCAATTGCATTAAAGATGCAACTAAGGTTCCGCTTTCCCTTGGCGTACACCTCTCGGTGATCGGCCGCATTCCCATATCTCTATGGTGAAACAGGGATGAATGTGATGAACGCAAGGTTATTTCCATCTCTGGAAATACTTCTTGCTTTAGTTAACACATTCTTCCAACTTTCTCTCGATAGGCGGAATAACATCTTCACTTCTACTCTTATAGGTGAAGATGCCGTCGAGCATAAGATGCCGTCGAGCTAAACTTAATTATTTCCTTAACACAAATTAACTTATTCGCTTAATTCTTGCTATTTACCCATGGGATTAAGAATACATCATGGAGAAAATGGATTATGGATGTACGAAAAGAGACAGATAGATGACAATGGAAATTATCATAACATTTAATACTAAAATTAAGTGTTTGATACATGATGTGAATGAAAGAGTAGAGAAGATGAATACAGATGATGAAATAGAGATTAGAAACAAATACAGAAGGAGTGTCAACATCTTGATACTGATTCCGAACGGAGATTGTGCTTACCAGCATGTGGAAGTAATGGAGAGGAAAGCTTCTCTCTCAGGCTTACTTTCTTGGTAGAATTGACCTTCGCATAGAGCTTCAGCTACAGGGATTGGAAGGATTCTCTGCTCGGAGACTTACCTTTCAGCCTTGTCTCATGGTTCGCTCGGATGTACTCTGGACAGTCGCTTCAAACCAGCCTCTCTCTTAGAATCAGTATATACACGTCTCTATGTATTCATGTATATCTTTCATTGAATTTGCAGAAGCTATTTATAGGCAAAGCTTGGCTCTTTGACTTTGTGGTCCCCACTGTATGGTTATGGTAGTTCCTGAAATGGCAGAGTGAATATTTCTTCTGTTACGCAATCAATTTATCAGAAATGCACAACTGAAAGCTGTACATTTGTCAGAATTTTTCGCAAATGCGTTGCTTGTTACATCTTCGATTGATCACCGCATGCGGTGTTATTTTTTATTACCGCGTGCGGTTGAAATTGCGTTGATAGCTAGAGCTCTTGATCGATTGTTGCATACGCCGTCATTGTGTTGGTCATTTCTTTGTTCTTGATTGATGGGTGCAATGCGACGTAGATGCGTTGTTCACTTTGCTTTTGAGCCATGAACACATGCGGTGACTAATTTCCTGCAAACAGAAACTGAAAAATTCTATTCTACCATCGCAATGGTGTTAGTGGGTGTATTAACGATATTTTATAATTTTTGCATTTCTTAGCCAATTTCTATACTATCGATGCAACTTTTCTTTCTTTTTGCCGCAATATCTAACAGTATAAATAACTTGTATTTCTACTAGTTATCAATCGACTAGCAGGGAATGACTATTTCTATTTCCTTAATGGGTACGTAGGCTATAACCAAATTATGATTGCACCAGAGGATCAAGAAAAGACCACGTTCACATGTCCATATGGAATGTTCACCTTTCGTCGCATGCCTTTTGGACTATGTAATGCGCCCAGTACGTTTCAAAGGTGTATGATGGCAATCTTCTCCGAGTACCTTGAAGACTCAGTTGAAATCTTTATGGACAATTTCTTAGTCTATGGGAAAACATATGAAATCCGTTTGAAAAACTTGGAGAGAATATTGAAAAGAGTGAAGAAACTAATCTGGTGTTGAACTGGAAAAAATGCCATTTCATGGTTAAAGAAAGAATTGTGCTTGGGCACAAGGTTTCAAAGAATGAGCTAGAGGTGGATAAAGCAAAAATTGAAGCCATAGAAAAACTTCCACCTCTAGCAAATGTGAAACCTTTAAGAAGTTTCTTAGGACATGCGGGGTTTTACAAAAGATTTGTGAAGGACTTCTCCAAAATAGCTCGACCGTTGAATGTGTTGTTGGAAGCTGATAGACCTTTTAACTTTGATCCACATTGTCTCACCGCATTCAAAACACTAAAGGACGCCTTGACTACAACGCCAATTCTTATCGCACCCGATTGGGCAAAGCCATTTGAGCTGATATGCGAGGCCAGCGGAGATGCGATGGGGGTAGTCTTCACATAAAAAGTAAAGACAATGTTACACCCCATCGGATATGCTATCAGAACATTGAACTCCATGCAGGCGAATTACACCACCACCGAGAAAGAACTTTTAGCGGTAATCTTTGCAATTGAAAAATTCAGACCTTACTTGTTGGGATCAAAAGTTATAGTACACACAGACCACTCGGCGATAAGATATTTAATGACAAAAAAGATGTGACGCCTAGACTAATCCGATGGGTTCTCTTACTCCAAGAATTTAACATGGAAATAATCGACCGAAAGGGAATGGAGAACCAGGTCACTGACCAGTTATCGAGGTTAGAGAATCCCGAAGTGGATTGCATCCAGGGAGGTGAACGCATCATTTCCTGATGAGTAGTTGCTTAAGATTGAAGAACTACCCTGGTATGTAGATATTGTCAACTTCTTGGTCTGCAAACAATTTCCTGAAAACTACACATCCCATCAAAAGATGTGGCTCATTGATGAATGTAAATTTTACTACTTGAACGAGCCAAATCTCTACAAAAGGGAACCAGACCAGATATTAAGACTCTGTGTTCCAGAGACTGCTTTCCAGCGCATATTTTTTCAATGTCATGAATCACCCTATGGAGGGCATTTTGGTGGACAGTGCACATTGACAAAAGTTTTGCAATGTGGGTATTATTGGCTCACTTTGTTTTAGGACGCACGAGAATATTCCATGAAATGCGATAAGTGCCAACGCACTGGCAACATTTCAAAAAAAAAAAAAAATGCGATGCCAACGAACATCATATTGGAAGTGAACTATTCGATGTCTGGGGTATAGATTTAATGGGACCATTTCCATCGTCAAATGGTCTTAAATACATTCTATTGGCCGTCGACTATGTTTCCAAATGGATTGAAGCTGTTTCATGGATCGCAAACGATGCGACAATAGTCTTTAAGTTATTACAGAGAAACATCTTCACTCGTTTTGGCACTCCATGTGCCATAATAAGTGACGAGGGGACCCACTTTATGAATCTTTTTGTTAACAAACTTTTAATCAAATACAATGTCCACCATAACATCGCCACCGCATATCGCCCCTAAACAAACGAACCAGCAGAGGTTTCTAATAGAGAAATCAAGTCGATTTTAGAGAAGGTGGCGAATCCATCGCTTAAGGGTTGGGCCATGAAGCTTGACGATTCCTTGTGGGCATATAGGACTACTTATAAGACACCCATAGGCATGTCACTGTATGCGTTAGTGTTTGGAAAGGCTTGTCATCTGCGTTGGAATTAGAGTATAAGGCGATGTGGGCAGTTAAGAAGCTTAACTTTGATCTTAAGGCTGCAGGGGAAGAGAGAAAACTTCAGCTACTAGAGCTGAACGAATGAAGATTACAGGCATATGAGAATTCCAAAATTTACAAAGAATGCACGAAGCGATGGCATGATAAACGTCTTTGTGAAAAAAATTTCCAAGCAGGTCAGAAGGTATTACTGTTCAATTCTAGGATGCGTTTCATTCTAGGAAAATTGAAATCGCATTGGTCCGGGCCATTCATAATTAAGGAAGTATTCCTACATGGAGCGGTAGAATTGACAAACGAAGATAGGACCAACACATTGAAGGTAAATGGACAAAGAGTAAAGATGTATCATGGAGGAGATTTCCAATGCGAGAAAACGTCCGTTGACTTGGGGAAGCTAGAATAAAGAAGAAAAACTTAGTCCCTGAGATGGTAAGCGACACAAATTCATCAAGGACGAAGTATATCCTTTTTTAGTATCTTTTTTTTTTTTGTTTTTCTTTCAAGAATCTATCTTAATTTTTGCATGGTTACTACTCTTTATAATTGCCAACACTTTACTACTCTTTATAATTGCCAACACTTTCTTTCTTACTTTTTATCTTCTTGATATTCATCACACTGATCGTAGTAAACGATTGCGATGGAGCAATGCGATAACCTCAAAACACGCGACCGGTTCAATCAGCCCATCGCAATCAAAGAAATAGCCCACCATAGGAAAATATGCGATCGAAATGATGTGGGCGAAAAATTAAATTTGGGCGTTGTGTCCTTCCTTGCCTCATCATATTTCAATTTTTGCACTTCTCAAATTTCAATTTAATATTGTTGAATTCTACTTTCGCATCCTTTTTTGTTTGACTCAATCCTGAATTTTTGATTGCTTTATTTGGTTGCCACATTCACCCCTTGTCCATTATGACTTCAATGATGACATTTATGTTTCTTTTCTTACTGCATGTACTAGAGTCAGATTAATTTCAGGACAATTAATTCATGAAACATTTCTAAAATTTAGTGGTTTACCAAATTTCCTTCAAAACTATTTTTACAAAATTTCCTGAGTCTATCGCATGAATTATTTCGTCTTTCAACAATAAGGACATTGTAGCGTGTTAAATTTGGGGGTAGTAGTGTAATTTTCAACCTTGTTGTTTCTAGAAACTTGATTTAATATAAATATAAATATATATATATATATATATATATAACATTGAAATCGAACTTGCTCGTAGTTGGATGTATGCATGACACCCATGGGGGTAAGCCAAAACAAAGGTGGGAATCGTGATCAATGCAGAAACCAAGTGATCGCAACTCCGCTGCCAAATAAAGAGATGGGCAAGAGTTTTGACTGAAAAAGAGCACCTTGCTCGTAGTTGGATGTCCGCATGACACCTGTGGGGGCAAGCCAAAATGAAGGCTGGGCACTCGGATCAGTGCAAGATCACAAAACGAATATTTGAATCGTGCGAGGTCAAAATCACTTGAACACCCTGGTTTGATAAAGTTTGAAATAAATCATGCGATGTCCTAAAAACGAGTAAAGATTTTTTTTTTTTAAAATTAAGTTCACGGTCCCTAAAGATTAGAAATATTTTAGGAAGAGATTAGGATAGAAATTAAGAAGGCATTGGTTCAGCAATTTGAATAAGGCACCTTGAGAAGCCTAGGTAGGGTGAAGGTGATTGAAATTTTAAAGAAAATCTTTAGTTTATGCTTGAGGACAAGCATTGTTTTAAATTTTGGAGTGTGATAACTGGTAGAAATACAAGTTATTACAGCTCAAATTAGTAAAACAATGGGATGAAAAGAATGCAGATAGAATTTATTTCTAAGTCTCTACTCTTGCTTATGCGATCTAAACCAACTCTCTCAAGCCTAGATTCTATCTTTAGACTACTCTCTCAAGAACTTCCAAATGATGAATGATGCATACATAAGACAAGATAATCACATAAAATGCATAGCTTAAGTTATGCTTGCTAAGTACTTCTCAACCCATTCACAAATTTAGTTACTCATGCATGGTGTGGAGAGACTGAACATAAATCGAAATGAAGTTTCCAACTTTGCAAATAAAGTGTTGAGTACAAAACAACAAATGGATTGATAAATAACAAGCCAGGTAAGCAATGTCTTGCTTTCCCTGGTCTTTTACACTACTCTTTATCACTTCAACTCTGTTCCAATTTGCGGACTCTTGCTCTCGCAGTGGAAACATTTTCCTTTTTCAACTGGCGGTGGACGCTTCTTCTGGGCGATAGGTGGTGGGTTAGCAGGGGTCTTCCCTTTCTCTTTACCAACCTTCTTCTTCTTCCCCTTTCCAGAGTTAAAAGTTGAAGGTGCATACTTTGTTCCTGAGGTCGAACCTCGATAGAACTTTTTAGAGGACGAGACAACATTTGCCTCACCTCTCTTTTTCTCCTTACTTTTCAGCAAGGATTGGTAAGTCTGCAACTCATTGAGGAGAGTGGTAAGGGAATAATCCATTTTGTTAAGAATCGTATTGCTAATAAAGTGGAGGAAGCTCTCTGGCAATGAATGCAAGATAATGCTAACTTGACTACCCTCATCGATTTTAGACCTATTCATCTCTGCCACGTTAAAGTGGACCATCATATTCAGCACGTGTTCGCGAACAGAGGTGCCTTCCTCTATTTTGGTGCTGAAGATGTGTTTCAGAGCCTCATGCTTAAGCTGTCCAGATGGGTGTCCGAACATTCCCCATAGGGACTCCATGATCTAATGAGCTGAGACCATGGACTAGTGTTTCTTGGCCAACACGTCAGTAAAACTGGCCAGAATATAGGTTCGGACCTTCTCATTTATCCGTCTGCAACGCTCGTACGCCGCCTGAACATTTTGAGTAGTGTCCTGAGGTGGAATAGGAAGACATTCCTCCGTAAGGACAAACTTCAGATCCTCGATGACGAGTATCGTCGTGAGCATATATTTTCAACTTGAATAGTTTTGGCCATTCAGTTTTTCGGTGCTAAGTAAATTGATAGTGGCTGATGCCATTAAAAACTGTTGCTGAAAAAAAAAACGAATAACCTTTTATAAGACTTTTCAAAAATCACATTTTTTAATTAACCAATTAATTTTAGCAAAACAGATTACAAGTACCCTAAGTGTAAAGACTTCTATTTTGTAATGATGTCCTAGTAAGGCAGGACAAACGTCACTGATGGGGTGATCAGATGTCCAAACATCACCGGTGGGGTGATTAGATGTCCCTTCATTACGATGAAACATTCTCAACCATTAGGCAAAACCAACTCTTGGAACTAAACCTAATAGTCACCATTTGTTTGGTCCAAAATAGTTAACCCTTAACAATCCTACATAAGTGTAACCCCTCGTTTGCTATGCGCTCACCGTAGGGGAAAAAAGCAGATTAGGACAAGAGACTAATTAACCTTATCCTCTTATAGGAGATGAAATAAAGAAACGTGCAAAACAACCATCCTATAGAGGGACACACCCAGGGTGCCACGAGGTGATGTGCAGAAACTTTATTCAATCCAACGAGGGAGACCGAGGGATATGCTGTTGCAATTTCTGCTCCTACTTACTATGAACACTCTCTCCATCCATCTTGATATTGACCTACCCAAACACCATCCATTACGGGGACATGCCAAAGGTGCCTCGAGCCCGAGGGTAGATCTCACGGTTTGAACTATGAGGGAGAAACATGAGAGGTGAAAATGAAGCATCAAATGCCCTAAGAACCTCTCACTGAATGTTCTACCTAGGGGTTTATTAACCTAGACTATCCAGCTACTGATGATGATCTAAATCATTTATTAAGTTTGCTCAAAAACAACTTTTGTCTTTGAAATTAAAAAAAAAAAAAATCCAAGTAGTCACATTAACTCTTTAATGGACTGGCCTTAATTTGCATGCATCCATTAAATCGATCTAAATTACCTTTCCAGCTAGGTTCCCAGGTGCCATCATCTTAAATACCTCAGTCAAGACAGAACTCGCCTTTGACAAAAGGTCTATTATAGATAGACTTGCTACGTATTAATCTTTTACTAATTATTTTAGTTCTAATTTCATTTTAAAACCATTTATAAATAAACAACTAACGCACTATCCCACATAATGAAGTATTTATAACTTATATATATAACGTTAAATAAATAAAGCATACATAAATATAACCCTTATATTATATGATGCATGAGCATGCACTTATGTAAATTAAAACATGCTTCTCTAAATTATAACAATTACAATAAAGAGATGATGCATGACCAATGCATAACCTAAATCTTTGAAAGCTAGCTAGTAATAATGAGTGACAAAGTTTTATGAATGTTTCCCTTAAAATGCTTTCCATGCCTACGTTTTATGAATGCTTACTTAAACTACTTTCAAAGCCTATTATAGCCAAGTATGATTTATGTTAAATGAATGATTTACCGAGCATGAGTTTCCTCTTGAAAAGCTAAAAGCTTCAATGTTTTTAGAGCATGAATTTCTTATAAAGGAAAGTTATATGTTATGTTTCCATATAATGTTCCAAGCATAACTTCGATAATGTAATGCATTCCTCATGTATTCATGAAGTTTATAACATGTTGTCCATCTTTAATGTCATGTTTTTTTAGGAATGTTGAATGAGTTCAAATGCAAGGCATGTTTTATTTAAAGCATGATTTAAGTACCCTAGTTTTGAATTCTCAATACTGAAGGAGATGAAGATATCCAGGACCCTGATACTGAAGGTAATGAAAGTATCTAGCGCTTATATTATACCCTGATACTGAAGATGATGAAGGTATCCTGGATCTACATTATACCCTGATACTGAAGGAGATGAAGGTATCCAGTTAGGTCTTTGGGACCCACTTTTGCGCACATGAAGGCTAGGTTATGTGTTAGGGTATTATTAGCCTTTGGGGGCATCTCTACGTGCATGTATGACTATGATGCTGACGGTGATGTAGTAATTCCACTTTAGCTCAGGCTATCAACGTTGGGTGTATGAGCAAAAGGGGCTCCACCCAACTAAGGAATAAGGGGTAAGAAGTCAAGCATGAATGTTTTATGTGATTTACAAAAAATATGTTATGTTTTCAGGGTTTTCCTAATGCATTTATGAAATGTTCCGATGCTTCAAAATGTATGAGTTTAAGTTAAGAAAGTCAAAACCCTGAAACTATAATAGCATTTTTAGGTATTAGTTATTTTATGCATTGTACAATATGTTCATGTTTGTGAATGTTTGTTTTAAAATAGTCACTCATTGGACATCCCAACTCACTTTTTCAACTGTTTTTCCTCCCCAGTTAGCGATCAAAATCTCGGAGCATAGTTTATAGCTGCTAATCTGCCACAGGATAGCAGACCCCTGATAGACTCTGAAGATTTCGTAGGTCTTGAGTGATAGTTTTGAAACACATGTACATATTAATTGGGAAAGGGTAGAATCCCAAACTTGTAATTATATTTTGGGATTCTATGTTGTGCACTCTAGTTGTAATTTTGTACATAAGTTGGTGATGTGTTAGCTCACCTCGATATGGAAGAGTTCTGTGGTTATTCTAGAAGTTTGAGTTGGAATGCATAAACTATACAAATATATTTACTTGTCTATCATGTGATCCAAAAGCTAAGGAAATAAGTTACAAATCTCAGTTGAGCAGTAGATGCCATAAGAAGGTTGAAATCTGCTGTCTTCACATCTCCTTCCAAGTTAAAAAGGTAGCTTGAGAAGGAGTGTGACAGTATCTATCTTTGTTCAGTCCAGAAGTTGTCCAAACAAAAAATGTCATGTGACAATTTTTTAAAAATATATATATAGATTTTTTTTTTTCGCGTAATGAAGAGGAGAGCATGGAGCTATGCTTCACCTCATCATTGTTCTTAATTTAACAAAATAGGTGTTTTCAGTTTGTTTGAGATATACGCATCCCTTAAAAGAAAAATAATAAGTAGTGGATGAGTCTCTTGACCTAGTCTAATTAAAAAATAATAAAAGAAGAGGAATATGTCGCATTAAATGTTGAGTTAAATTTGATAATTTTTGAAAACGGAATTGTTGTAATTTACCCGTATTTAAATGTTGAGTTATAACTTGGGGAGAATTGCTGATTTTTAATTTATAATAATGGCGAATGATTCAATTGAGTTTGGTGAAGGGTATATGGAAGAGCTAGAAGCAGCCATAAGGTCATCGCCTTTCATCTTTCAACTGCCTGAATCTGTTCGTAGCGCCAACCCAGATGCCTTCCTCCCTCGCCTCATCGCTTTGGGGCCTCACAATGCGAAGAACAAGATGGAGTATTACAAACTTTATATTGCAAACAAGTCTCATACGGAGCTTCATCTTCCTGAATTCGACCAACTCCAGACCCAACTTAGGCCATTACAAACCAAAATCCTAGTTTGCTATGACACTTACATGGAAATCGACACCGACCGATTGGCTCGGATTATGCTCGTCGACGCCTTGTTTCTCCTTCGACTGTTTCGGAACATCTCAGATCAGATGCAAACTTCTCAGAGTCTTACTCTTCCTTTACCAAACTTCGACGACAAAAACTTGGTCAAGAACATGTTGCTGCGCGATGTGCTGAAGCTGGAGAATCAAATTCCACTTGTGGTCTTGAAAACCATTTTATCCATGTCTCCCAATCTCAACTCTTTGCTTGTCTTTCTATACCATTTCTCTGAATCAGTTTCTCCTTTTGCTTTCGATACCGTCAACACGGCTGCTATTGTTAGCATAATTCATCCAAGTTTACCTAATTTTTACAGTTGGGAGATTTCCATTTTTTCCGAAATTCTGAATCAATCTCATCATCTGTTGCATTTTACTTAGCCATTTTAATCGCTCCCAGGCATTTTGATGTGTTTGTCCTTACCAGTGGAAAGTCTTCTTCCATTGCCCCGACCTTCCAGAAGTGGCCTAGTATATTGGGACTTTTTCTGGACATTGACTTCATCGAACAACTCAACCAAGCCTTAGGCCTCATCCGGGAGCTATTTGAGCTACTCCGGCCGATCCTTCGAAAACAAACATATGCTCCCAAAACCACATCCTCCCCTGTCATACCCTCTGCTTCCCAACTTCATAAACTTCTCTTCAACTTCCAACCTATTGAAGATGGAGGAATTCTGTCCACTAAATTCATCAAGCATCCAGGCACTGCAACTCAACTTGTTCCTACGTCCACATATAATGTATTCAGAAGGGTTCAAAAATTCCCCAGGAGGGTCCAAGTCCGACTACCACCCACTCTCTATCTACCTGTAATTACAATCAATGCTTTTACTGAAACTCTGTTCGAGAATCTGTTAGCCTTTGAGACAATGGCTAACATAAACCCACCTGCGTTTGCCCGATATCTTCAATTGATGAAGGCGTTGATACACACTCCCAAAGACTTGAACATTCTCAAGAACGCAAAAATCATCAAAACAACCCATGATCTTGAAAATGATGAACAAGTGGTGAAACTCTTCAACACAGTTGGGAATTCCATCTTTAATTTGAACAAGCCAACAAATGACAATCTCAATCATCTGGATCACCCATACGAAGTGTCGACATCGGAGTCGGAATCAGAAGCAAAGAAGGCAATTTTTGAACAGATCAACAGGAATTATGAGAGGGGGTTGAAGGGAATGTTTGAAGAGATCAACCAATACTATGACAGCTTCTGGATTGTTAAGGCAAAAAAATATGTGACAAAGTCTTTGAGATTTATGGTGAAAATGGTGGCCATTCTCGGGATCGTTTTCAAAATATTATTTTTGGCCCAGAAGTTGGTTGGCATTATTATTGGAAGTGATAATGAACCCAGATATCAAATAGCACCAACCTAGCTCTAACTTCTGTCCCATATCCCGTATTTTCTTCTTTAATTACCTCACGTACCTCCCTCTCTACTTGTATGTTTAAAAAATAAGAAGAAAAGGAAAGCTTTGGTTATTATTCAATATTTTGGGATGGGAAAGAAGTAATTTAAAAAATAAATATAGAAAGCCAAAAGCAAAAGATGGAAAAAGAAACAAGGAAAGCTTTAATTAACTTCGATGATTTAGTTAAATTAGAAAGAAAAAGAATTAAGAGAAACAATATTGTCAGTGTTGCTGCTCAGAATTAGTGGAAATGCTGCTTATATTTGAGTTCAAACCAAAGTTTAAATGGTCGATTTCGATTGAAATATTCAACGATATTTCTGACAAAAATATAAGAACAAAAAATTCAAAAAAATTAAATTAAATTAGTATAGATATTTTATGATTTTTAAACAAGTTAATAGGTCTATTTATTTATATTACATTTACATTAACTATATTTCGTTGCTTATTTTTTAATACTTTATAGATTTTTCTTATAGTTGGTCAAATTTCTTATAGTTGCATTTGGAGTGTCCAGTTTGATTGCGGAGTTGTGTTAGATTTGATTTATTTATTTGTTTGTTTTACTATTTTAGACCATTTTTTATCATCCTTTTTTTTTTTTTACTTGATAATTTGACTATGATTGATTTTCTTCCTAATTTTAATTATATTAATATTTATACGATAAAAATATTTAAAAATATTTACATTTTATAGTAAAAAATTCCAAAAGAAGCATTTTTGAAACTTTTTACTATAAAAGTGTAAATATTTTTAAAATTTTTCTATTTATAAGAATTTTTCTAATTATAAAATATATTTTTTTTAGTACAATAGAAATGGGTGACTCAAACAAAAAACATCTAAATCATAGACATACATGTATGTCATTTGAGTTATGCCTACCTCAACTGTTGTCCCAGATGACTATGATCAATTTGTTTATAATCGTAAACTACTTAGAATTAACGATCAAGACTCAGGGAGGCTGTATGGTTGAGACTTCAAAACTCTTCCATCGTTTACTTGATGGCAGCTCAATCGTGTAGACGAAACTCCAAGAACTAGACGATAGTTCAATTATGTAAACGATAGAATAAAGCACTAGATGATCGTGTAGACAACAGTTGATTAGAGCTAAACGATCGTATAGACGACAGCTGAAGAGCTAGACAATTGTATAGACGATAAGATGCGGAGATAAACGATTGTGTATACGATGCGATAGGAACTGAGCGATCGTGTAAACGATACTTAAGTAAATGCTAAACGATAGTAGAGTAAGAAAGAAAGAACATAAGAGTTTAAGTGGTTCGGTCAAAGGTCTACGTCCATTGTGCAAATCGGGAGAGTCTCTTTTATTACTTCTTCTTCAAAGTTATTATAGAATGAATGTCTTACTCTTTCTCTTACATTATTCTCACATTCGTTTTCCTTTTATATACAGGCGCTCAAGGTCAACGATGAAGCTCTGGTGGTTACAACAACATAACAGAAAGAAGACGACAACATTTCAACTGCTTTGCAATCTTTATTTCTTATCTTCGGTTCTTTCTGTAACATCAATTTGAATGAATTTAAAATAATTTCTTAAGTGAACTTAATAAGTCATTGAATTTTCATACCTAAAAGGTTCAACAAATTTTAATTAATGTTAAATTCTTTATCTTGGAACTATAGCAAGGGCATTTGGTAAAGTGCTTTTATATACACACAAGAAAGAAGATGGCCTTTTTGAAGTTTATCTAGTAAAACTCATTGATTGCTAATTGTTTTGTTTGTTTGTTTCGAATTCATAATCACTTGAAAGTTGGGTTAGAAAATATTTTGTTGTTTCTAATTAATTTTAATTCTAATTTTAACATCCAAAAATCATGTTATCCTCGATCGAAACTTTTATTTTGAATTCTAACTTCACAAAATCTTTATCTTCATTTTTTTTTTGTTTCCTTCACAATTATCAAATTAACTACATTTCCTTTTTAAAAAATAACAAGTACCTTTGTAAAATTTTAATATTACTTTCATTGACTTTAAAAACCATGACCTGAATTTGAAACGCAAATGTCAACTTCAACATGTCATACTTTTGAACTTGTCATACTTTTGGTATTTAAAATATAATTGTGAAAAATGAAAATGTTATATTTTGGTATCTAAAATAAGAGTTATTTATTTATTTTATTTTTATGGATGACTCATTATTCACAAACGTATTTATGATTGATGATCTGCCCGTCACAAATATATGAATTCTAACATTTTGCTTACGTGATAGTGCACTACCGCATTTTATAATTTATCGCGTTAGGAATGATCAAGTTTATTGCAAGCCCAACGCGATGTCATCTCTATTACAATAAAATCTTTATGTTGTGTTTTCCTCATTTTTCTCACAGTTTGTTGCATTTTTTTTATGAGAAAAAAGGGATCACAATAGAGACGATCATCGCGTTGGGGCTACTGGTTGGTAGAATTTTTCGCCTTATTTCGGACAAAAGAAAATAATTGTTCCTACTAAATATGTAGTTGTGACAGCATGAGTCGAACATAGAAATCGAAGATCAATTTCCCGATTGTATGATTCATAATCCAAAGTAACCGAAGTGGGGGCTTGAAATTAATTTGTTTCGTTGCGCAAGAAAATAAATTGCAGAAAATTTAAAGAGAAATTGATTCGAAGGATCAAGCTATCGAGTTTAGGCTTTTGAGTTAATGCTCCAATTTTGCAACTTGATCATAGGTCCAATGGGTACATCCTATATCATCTAACCTTAGCCAACTCACCCAATAAAGCTAGATGAGAGCCCTAAATATCTAATTAACCAATTCATTTGATGAAAAGTAGCCTAATTAATTTGGGTTAACTTCATTAAGATGAAAGCATTTGCAAAAATGGATTATTAATAGGAAAAGCCTAATTAGTTGTTCAATATACTATTTGCCTAGATTAATTAATCAATGTTTGTCGATATTAACAACTTACAAATTAATTTAACTTATTACTACTTCGGATCAACATGCAATTTTATGTCATATATTGCAAAATAAATCATAGTGATTTGATTATACGTCCTCAAGCAAAAATACATCAAATATTATTTGTAATATGAGAAGGAATTGAAAGACAATACAAAAATTTAACATAAAAACGATCTAAACCTCGCAAGTGTGCAAAATGAGAAAAACTACTCTATGCCTAAATTAGAAAACGTTACCTTACTTCATAATATTCATGATGGAGATCAAAGATTTGTTTGAGCACATTTAGGAATCAAGAAATCATAGAAAAAGTAGAGAGAAATTGCTCTGCAATAGGCTGAGATCGTAGACTCCAAACCCTATTGACAACCTCTTATGATTGTTTCTAGGAATGTCCTATGTCTCCACTCGAAGTGGAAACTGTAACTATTATGGAAAGCCGAAAAATGGCTTTGTCGTTGGAGCTTTCTAAGATTATGATTTTGTTTGATTCTTCTTCGTTAGTGGCTATGCTTAATCAAAGGAAGCCTGAGACTGAAATTGCTCATTTCTTACTGGATGTTGTGCATTTAAACATCCCTATGAACTGTATTAATTTCTGCTGCATTATGCAGCTTTCGATCAAGACGCAAGATCTGTGGGCGCATTACTAAATTGCCTTTTTCATGGACTTGTAATTTTCCTTCTTGGTTGGTGTCCATCTGTCTGTCAAGACACGAGCAAATTTGTAGCCAGTATGGCTTTGTCTGTTAATGAAGTTCTGGTTTTGTGTAAAAAAACACAATTGATTGAAGGTGAAGTGAATCAATATATATCATTGTTGCTGCAGGTTTGCAATACGAAGCGACCGTCGTTGTCCCCGAAAGGAGAAAAATGGAGTCGTCACTAACCTTGATTTAGAGGGTGTGATTGGGTACTCAAAATATGCTAGATTGATCTACAAAGAAAAGATAAAGAATGCGAAGGTCATTTGTGTATAAAAAAGGTATTAACACCCCACAACAATCATTCCAAGAATGAGATTTTATTTTTTTCTCCTGTAATTATAGAAATGCTTTTTTTTTTTGTAAGAAAAAGTTTTTTTTTTTGTTTTAATTTTTAAATGTCTCATATTTTACCAATGGTTATTATTTTATTGAACAATAATTATGAGTGGCATTAAAAAATTGTATTTTGAATTTAATTTGGCATTCCAAAATAAATTAATCACCTAAAAAATACTAGGAAAGTCAACACCTTGACTTCCTAATCTCCATCATATAAAAGATTTTTTTTAAAAAAAAATATATTATCTCCATAAGATTGTTAGGAAAGTCAATATCTTAACCTCCCAATCTCGATCATAGAAGAGTTTTATTTTTGTTGGAAAATATATTTATAAGATGATTATAGTTTTATTTATTTAAAAAGTATGAAAATAAATCTTTTGCAAAATTTTTTTAGGAAATGATTATGTATGAAATCCATCTTAATTTGGTTTATTTATTTTCAATTAATTGGGGAAAGAAATCCTGTTTAAGAAACCTAATCTTTTTTAAGGAAAAGGAAGAATTCATTTTTCTTTTATGTTTGTTATTATTCAAGAAAATATTTATGGATGACTTTGAAAATATTTAAAATTTATTATTTAAAAACATAAATGCCTTTTTAATAATGCATATTTTCAACAAATATATTTTTCATTATACAAGAATAATGAATAAAATACAAATGAAAAAAATGATTTTTTAATTACATTAAGTTTTGGCATCCCAAAACATTGATTATTTTTTGCATTAGCATCCCAAGTATTCTAGATTTCGTCATTGAAAAAGTTTACTTTTGGTAATATAGAATTGATTCGAAAAATAAATTTAACTACATATCATAGATTGAATATCACTAATATAAGAAGTTTTTTAGATAATCAATCTTAAATATTTCTAAAAATCAAACAATAATAATATGAAAATAACAATAACTAAAACAAAAACAAGAAAACAAAATATTCTAAAGATTTAATACACACAATAAATATATCAAATATGTGCAAGACTTCATAAAACTTAATATGTCCATACGACTCAAATGGATAAAAAAGTGTTAATTAGATCAATATTTAAACAAGTATCACAAAACCTAAACAAACAAGCATATAAATAAAGAGAACATAAAAAAAAAAAAAAAGAAATAAAACCACTTACTTGAAAAAATAGAGAAAAAGTGAAGATGAGAAATAGAGAACCGTGGAGATTGTTGGAGAAAAGTGGAGGATAATGAGGAAGGAAAAAATGTGTGTGATGTGTTTTTAGGGAGAAAAATACACGTGTTTAGGGAGAAAAATTATTAGAAAAAAATGGAGAATGAGAGAAAAAGTAATTGTGATTAGGAAAACAATTTAGAGAAATATAGTGGTTCTGAAACTATTTAGAAATCTATGTTTGTTTTGGAGTTTTCGAGGTGGGGGTATATTTTGTCGAGGGTTCAATCCTCGACCTGTCGAAAATTAAAGAAGACGTCGAGGGATTGACCCTCGACCTAAAGGAAATTAAAGGAATAGGTAAAAATTTGAAGAAGAGGTCGATGGCTCTCGAAAATTAAAGAAGAAACACTCGACCTAAAGGAAATTAAAGAATCGTTCAGTAATTATACACGATCGCACACAATTGTTTAGTAAATTACAATGCGATCGTTTAGTAATTATACACGATCGCACACAATCGTTTAGTAAAATTACTATGTGATCATTTAGTAATTCTTTATTAACGTAACAATAGGTGCAAACTTCCAGAAAGAACAAGTGAACGATGAACAACTTCTTTATTAGACGATAGGAATCAAACAAGATTGATCGGTCGCTTACGAGACGCTAAATTATTGTTTACAATCTCTCCACGATCCCTCAATATGACTAAATGATCGCTTACTAAATTCTCTGCGATCGGCCACAAACTCCTACATGATCGCTTAACTATTACTATTACATGATCACCTTCTCAGAACCTATACGATCGCATACCGTTTACTATACGATCGTCTGCCAAGTGCTACACGATCGCTGAGCTTTACTACAGGATCACCTAGTGGAAGTAGACGATGAGCGGCACGCTGCAATGGCCTCTCCACGACAACGTCTTCTAAACTCTCACTCTCGAGAGCTCTCTTTCCTCACTACACAATTGCCAAAAAACTTGTATACAATCACTTAGCTATTACAATTAGACGATCATCTTCTCAAAACCTATATGATCACCTACCTTTTACTATACGATCGTATACCAAGTGCTACACAATCGCTGAGCTTTACTATACGATCGCCTAGTGGAAGTACACGATGAGCGACACGCTACGATGTCCTCTCCACGACAGCGTCTTTCGAAATCCCACTCTCGAGAGCTCTCTTTCCTTACTACACGATCGTTCACAAATCCTACATGATCGCTTAGCTATTACAATTAGACGATCGCCTTCTCAAAACCTATACGATCGCCTACCTTTTACTATACGATCGTCTACCAAGTGCTACACGATCGCTCAGCTTTACTACACAATCGCCTAGTGGAAGTACACGATGAGTGGCACGTTGCGATTGCCTCTCCATGACAACATCTTTCGAACTCCCACTCTCGAGAGCTCTCTTTCCTCACTACACGATCACCCATAAACTCCTACATGATCACTTAGCTATTACTATTAGACGATTGCCTTCTCAAAACCTATACGATCGCCTACCTTTTACTATACGATCGTCTACTAAGTGTTACACGATCGCCTAGTGGAAGTTCACGATGAGCGACACGTTGCGATGACCTCTCCATGACAATGTCTTCCAAAATCCCACTTTCGAGAGCTCTCTTTCCTCACTACACGATCGCCCACAAACTCCTACATGATCGCTGAGCTATTACAATTAGACAATCGCCTTCTCAAAACCTATACAATCGCCTACCTTTTACTATATGATCGTCTACCAAGTGCTACACGCTCGCTGAGCTTTACTACATGATCGCCTAGTGGAAGTACACGATGAGCGGCACGCTGTGATGGCCTCTCCACGATAGCGTCTTTCGAAATCCCACTCTCTAGAGCTCTCTTTCCTCACTATACGATCGCCCACAAACTTCTACACAATTACTTAGCTATTACAATTAGACATTGCGATGGCCTTAAAACGAATCCGAATCTCTGCAGCGCGCGTCAGTGATTTGAACCATCGACCTCCTTTAAAATGAATCCGAATCTCTGCAGCGTGTCAGCATCTCATCCTGTCCCATCCATATTATTTTCCCAATGCCAAACCCGTGGGTCAAGTTTTGAAAACTCGACCTTTAAGCTTATAACCCCCCCTCCCCCCCACTCCTCTGATTTTTTCATATTTCAATGCCTTCAACCTCTCATTTTCTCACATTTTCTCACTGCCTTCGTTCTTTCATTCTCACTGCCTTAGCCTCTCATTTTCTAACATTTTCTCACTGCCTTTATTCTCTCATTCTCACTGCCTTCAAAAAATCTTCTTCTTCTCCCACATTCGTCCATTAAATTGTGAGGTTTGTACCTTTACTATACAAAATTTCATTTTTTTTTAAAGAACTATACATTTTGTTCCTATTCTCATACTATTATATTTTTTTTATAGTTTTTGTTGCTGTTTGGGAAACAAAGAACAAAAAAGGTAATGTTAAATTTGTGAGTTTACTATTTATTTATTACTAGTTTTATTATATTTAGTAGATTTATCATGTTGAATTCAATAATATTTACATATTGATGTTAGTAGTTCTTTCTCTATTAGTGTTAATCTTAGTAGTTGTTATTGTTGGGATTGGTGTCCTAATTCTCCCGGAGTCTCGTTGTTTTGTAAAGATGCCCATTGTTAAATGAATAAAATAAGTGTTATTTAATTCTGGTATTTACTCATATTCAATAAATAAAGCTCCTTGGTTATCTTATGTGAACTAAAGCATGTATATGTGATATACAAGTGGATCATGCCTTAAGTGATAACCTAAATCGGTTTGTAGTATAAGGATTAAGGTGGAATACTTGATCCTAGTGACACTACGGATACGACCCGCTTTGTAGAGGTTTACAAGTGTTGTAAACTACTACAGATGGTAGGTCTTGACCATTCGTGTGGAGACGTAGAGCGGGGGTATCCTATATAAAGAGTTTGTATAAGACCTAAACCACGAGATGACTAGACTTTGTATATAACGCCGTTGATACTAGAGACTTGCATCTCACCTAAAAGACCATAGGTGACACGACCTCAATCCTGAGTGTTTTGTGAACTCTTGCCTTTGAGGGCGGTCCTTTGATTAGTTTGGGTGAGAGTGGCCAGATTCCTAACTCAACATGCCTACCTTTTTGGGGACTTGTCTGGTCTGGGAGCTGGGAACTCAATCCACAAGATGGAATTCACTTCTTTCCCGAAGTAGGGATAAGTAGAGAGATTGCTCCCTTAAGGGCTGATTCCGGGGCTTGAAGATAGTGGCCACAACTTCTCTTTGGAAGAGAAGACTCAGTCATAGTAAGACTATGACTTATGTTCATTAGAGGGATCAGTGGCACTTAAGGAGACAAATGTAACTATAGGGGCAGGAGACAGATGTAACTATAGGGGCATAATGGTTATTGGCCCAGCTATACTTATGAGCGATCTGTGGAGGGTTGTCGCACTGCTCATTAGATAAGATGGACACATAATATATCTGTAGTGAGAAGAGTTCAGCTGTCGATCTTTAGTGGAGTGTCTGGCAGCAACGGATGGTGGATCCCGTGACTAAAGAGTTTAGTAAGTTATTCACGTACCGTTGGAGCTTCGGATCTACAGGTCCATGAGGTCCCCTTGGTAGCTTGGATTCATGTTGAGGATCAGTTCTTGGTGTTGATTTGAAATGTTCAAATTGACAAGAGGTATTTTGATTATATATGATAATCGGTATGATGTATGAGATATATCTAGTGGATGAATGATGTAAATGAGATTTATATTAAGTACCATGGAATAGAAAAAAACCTATAATTTATATGTTCATGAGATGGAATATTAAACTATAGGTTATAAATATAGTATGATAAGCTGGTTATCATTTATATTTATAATAATATTAATTATTAGATAATTAATACTTTTTCTTTTAAATAACCAAATGTAGTGGGTGGTTATGGATCATGGTAATCGTGAGTTTAAAAGGAAAGTGGTTTCCTATTTTTTTTTTTTTTTTTTTTTAAAAAAAGAAGAAGTTTTTCACAAAAGTTTGAAAATATTTTGAGTTTTCTCTCCACGAAAAGAAACTCATAGTAGTCATCAAGTAAATAAAGATTTATTAAACGACGGCTGGGCGAGTTAAACGATCGTACAAGTGCAAGCTAAACGATCGTGCAGTGTTTACTAAACGATCGCATAACTTTGCTAGATGATCGCTGGCCTAAGGTAAACAATTGTGTAGAGTCTGTACGAGACAGACTGAGCTAGACGATAGAACTAAACGATCGCATAGTTTTTGCTAGAAGATCGCATTGTTTTATCTAAACAATTGGTCATTGACCTATACGATAGGTCTCCGACTTCTCCCACTTGCCCAGTCGTGTACGCGATCATTGTTTCTTCCGTTCGTCTGCCTCACACCAAGTCTAAATAGAACCCACCCTGGATTCTCACACCAAGAATACCAAGGTCGCCTTGTTGGTGGTGCCAGACTCAACTCGACACCGTCGAGGTTTTCTAGAGGTTGTTCGTGGTTTGGCGGAGGAGTCCGTTCGCTGTTGTAGATGAGTTCGTGATTGAGGACGAGCACGAAGTGTTCGTGCTGTGTTCATGCGGTGTTGCAGTCGTGTAGATCGAGTGCTCGTGGTTACTGTTGTTCGATCAGACTGCGCATCGGAGCATGGAGACGCTTCTACATTGTTAGTACAGTTTTTCTCTCTATACATGTAAACCTCAAACTCTAAGTTTCTTATATAAGCATGTTTAGCCAAAGGAATGTTATATTAGTTATTTGATAAGTGGAGATTCATGGTTACTTACAGGGGTTATGAAAGAAGAGAAAGAAAAAAAAAACTAATTGAAGGAGCTCACTAATTGGAATTGGCCGGAAACACTAAGTGTGGGATGAGGTGGCGGCTTGACCATAGAGCACAGAAGGCAGCAGGAAGAATAAATGGAAGCAAAATTTTAGAAGCTCGGTTTTGGCAAATGACATGAGCAAATTAAGTGAGATTGATGCCATTTGAAAGCTGAGAGAATCTAGTTTTCGGGGTTATTTTTCCGGAGAAAGATCTCAGAAGGAGAAGAACAAAAAGTAAAGAATTTGCAGAAGGGGTAGATTCTCGGATTAATTAGAGCTCGAGGTGAAATTTGGAAGCTCTAGGCCAAATTACGAAGAATTTTCAGCTTATATTTTAAGATAAGATAGTTAACTCAATTCTAAATAGGGTTGTAGAAGGAAGTTTCTTAAAACGAGTCATGGATTTTGAATTATAAATTTTTTAATTTAAAACAGGAAATTTGTGCGTAAACAAGTAGCTGCTTATGAAGATTAAGCAGGCAGCTCACGAGAGAGAGCGAGAGTGAGAGAGAGCAAGAGGAAGTGAAAGCGAGAGAGAGTGAGAGATGGATCTCACTAAGGACGAAAATCTCGTTGGTTTTGTATTGAATCTCGCTGGAAAGTGCCAAATCTCGCTCATAAGGATGATCTCGCTCATGTGGGTGATCTCGCTCATGATGATTATCTCGCTAGTAATGTTGATTTTGTTGATAAAAGTTTCATTAGTAAACGAACTATCTAAGGTATTTTGCTGAGAATTCTAAGGTATGTTGCATGATCTCGCTCTTGATTTTGTTGATAAATGTTTAATGAATAGCATAGCGTATCTTCTCCAGCTTGTATTTGTTTTAACGCATGCCAAGGTATGTTGTGAATTCATTAAAAAAGTTAGGTTCCTATGTTGAAGCATGCATTCTGGAGGAAGGCTATGATGGAATGAGTCTTTGTGTAAAAAGCATGATATGTTTTTAAGTAAACCGGATACTGAAGGTATGGAAAGTATCCAGGAAGTACCTAAAGTGGTGACAGTACTTAGCAAACTCCACGTGCACGTAGGTAGTTCTGAATGAGAGGCCGAAGTATGGGTTTCCTAGGCCATATACCAGCAAAAGAGAGGCCGAAGTATGGGTCTCTTGGCCAGTAACAGACGTTGGGAGCTAGAGCGATGTATGCTCGTTCTCATTTGGGGAATAATGATGTTTAAGAGTAGTTATCAATGTTTATGTTTAGAGGAAGTTGCTTGAGATGCCCATCGGTATATTTACATGTTTATAGTGATGTAATGCATGGTGTAATATGATTCTATAGTCACTCACTAGGCTACTAGCTCACAAATTTTCTATGTTTTCCTTTTCCAGGTAGCGATCAGAATTCTCAAGGTTGATCTTGCTATTGCTTGCCACTGAAAGACCCGGCTTGGCAAGAAGAACTTAGGTTGATGGTTTGCCTATGTACACATGTTTTAAAAGGGACTAGGACTTTGTTAGTGATGTTTGGGTGCAATTGTAAATATTTTACCTGTAGATGTTGTGTCATGACTGTTTGCATGTGATTATATAAACTTATGTAGAACCTTATGGAGGCATGCTGTATGTGTAGATTAATAATATTTAAACAGGTTGGTATTTAGGTTAGAAGGCTTAGGTGGTAAGTGCTGGCAGTAGGGCTAGTAACTGCTACCATCACATCTCTTTCCAAATTAAGAGGGTAATGCAAGAAGAGGTGTGACAAGTTGGTATCAGAGCATAAGCTTTTGGGAATAAGAGGGAAAGTTCATGCATAAGTCTAAGTCCCTAAAGTGTGAGTCCCTAACATGTGTACATTGTAATAGGTGGAATGTCGAGGCAAAGTGGCAGACAGAGTAGGTAGATAGGAGGCAGGAATACTGACTCTACCAATAGAGGCTCGGAGGTTAGAAAGAACCCACCGGGTGAAAAGAGGAAGGTGAACGATCCAGTAGGCCAGGAAGTGCTGTATGAGGGAGAGTCTAGTACTCCCCAGGCAAGGGCAGATTCCCAGCTAGATGATATAGTTTTTTTACAGGATAGCACAGAGGTTAGCAGCCAGTATGGGCTCAGTACGAGCCGACCCAAAGAAGAAATATGGCATTGAGAGGTTTAAAGCCCTAGGGGTTGTGACATTTGAAGGTACAGTGGACCCAGCTGAAGCCGAGTTATGGCTGGATGTAGTTGAAAAATGTTTCAATGTTATGAGTTGTCCAGAGGACAGGAAAGTAGGATTAACCACCTTTCTACTGTAGAAAGGAGTGGAGAAATGGTGGAAGGTGATATCCACCAGACAAGCTAGTATAGATGGGATGTTATGGCCTGAGTTCAAGAAGGCCTTTGAAGATAAGTATTACCCCAGCTCGTTCTAAGATACGAAAAGGGATGAGTTCCTCAAACTGACGCAGGGAACGATGTTAGTGACAGAATATGAGCAGAAATTTACAGAATTATCATAGTATGATCTACCGATTATTGCTGAGGAAAGAGATAGATGTAGGAAGTTTGAATAAGGCTTGAGGTAAGAGATTAGAACTTCGATGACATCTACGGCTAACTGGCTAGACTTTAACCAGTTAGTAGAAATGGCGACACGAGTCGAGCAAAGTTTGGCAGATGATGAACAGTTGCAAAGGGGAAGCGAGGCTGTAGTAGGGCCCAGAGACAGGGGATCCCAACCTCTAGTTGCAATTCAGACTAGTGGAAGCCAATTCAGGGGTACGAGTTGGCAGGGTTCCAAGAAAAGGAAATTGAGACCCTTGGTCAGTGCAGTTAGCCGACCAACGATGCCATGAGCTGGTGAGTCGATAGCCAGCACAGACAGGAAACTGATGTGCCCTAGTTGTGGCAAGAGACATTTTGGAGTATGCTATGATGATAGATGGGTATGTTTCCAATGCGGACAAGTAGGGCATTTCAAGAGAGACTGTCCCCGGGTGAACAGGGAAGCCCAACAGCACAACAGAAACCTCCTAGACAGTTAACCAACCAAAGAGGGTTGAAGATCAAGGTGAAAGGTCAAGTGGTGCCAAGCAGAACGGTGTCGTAGGTTAACCCCAGCAACAGGGTCGAGTGTATGCTGTGACACAACAGGAGGCAGTAGAGTCTCCAGATGTTGTGATGGTAATGTCATATTATGTGGACAGTCTGCTCATGTTTTATTTGACCATGGTGCCACACATTCATTTATATCTAGCATGTTTGCATCTAGTATAGATAGGTTGTTTGAGCCTATGCCTGAAGAGTTATATATCTCTACGCCTATGGGAGATGTGATAACAGTAGAGGAATGTTATAAACATTGTGAAATGCTGATCAATGGTCAAGACTTTTATGTTGATTTACTCCCCTTGGAGAGTTTAATGCTATCCTAGGGATGGATTTCCTAAGTAAATACCGTGCTTCAGTGGACTGCTACAAGAAAGAAGTAATGCTTAGAAAATCAAATGACCAGGACGCAGTTCTGGTAGGGAGCAAAAGATTAACTACGGGAAGTCTTATATCAGCAGTGAAAGTTAGAAAGCTACTGAGTAAGGGATGTAAGGCCTATCTGGCTCACATAGTGATTGCTCAAAGGAAAGAGCTAAACCCAGAAGACGTCCCCATAGTAAATGAGTTTCGGGATGTATTTCCTGAGGAATTATCGAGATTGCCACCCGATAGAGAAGTGGAGTTCACTATTGACTTATTTCCAAGAACAACTCTCACATCGCAGGCACCGTACAGAATGGCGCCAACTGAGTTAAAAGAATTAAAGGTTCAGCTGCAAGAGTTAATTGACAAGGGATACATTTGACCTAGTGTATCGCCTTGGGGAGCTTCAGTGTTATTCATAAGGAAGAAAGATGGTACAATTAGATTGTGTATCGACTATAGGCAGTTGAATAAGGTAACGATTAAGAATAAATATCCGTTACCATGCATTGATGATTTGTTTGATCAGCTAAGAGGAGCCACAGTGTTTTCAAAGATAGACCTGAGATCGGGTTATCATCAATTAAAGGTGAGGGAAGCTGACATTCCTAAAACCGCATTTAGAACAAGATATGAACATTATGAATTTCTAGTAATGCCATTTGGACTGACAAATGCCCCTGTGGTATTCATGGACCTTATGAACAGGGTATTTCATCCCTACTTGGACCAGTTCGTGATAGTATTCATTGATGATATATTGGTATATTCTGGCAATAGAAAGGATCATATGACCCACATGAGGATAGTATTGCAGATGTTACAAGATAGGCAGTTGTATGCTAAGTTCAGCAAGTGTGATTTTTGGTTAGATCGGGTTGTATTTCTTGGGCATGTTGTTTTAGCAGATGGTTTTAGTGTAGATTCCCAGGAGACGGAAGCAATAGTTAATTGGGAATGACCCACGACTGTTTCAGAGATACGTAGTTTCCTAGGTTTGGCAAGTTATTATGGGAGGTTTGTGGAGGGTTTCTCTAAGATAACCCTTCCATTGACGAACCTGACCAGGAAAGGCGTGAGGTTTGAGTGGTTGTCGGACTATGAGCATAGTTTTCAAGAGCTGAAACAGAGGCTAGTATCAGCGCTAGTGCTTAAGATTTATTGTGACGCGTCCCGACAAGGTTGGGATGTGTGCTGATGCAGGATGGGAAAGTGATTGCATATGCATCTCGTCAAATTAAGAAGCATGAGAGCATTTATCCTACGCATGATCCATAGCTGACAGTAGCTGTTTTGGCTCTGAAGTTATGGAGACATTATTTATTTGGAGAGCGTTGTAGAATATATACTCACAGATCACAAGAGCTTAAAATATATTTTCGATCAAAAGGAGTTGAATTTGAGACAGAGAAGATGGATTGAGCTAATCAAAGATTATGACTGTTCCATCGAGTACCACAGTGGTAAAGCTAATGTTGTAGCGGATGCGCTAAGTAGGAAATCCTCGGGATCTAGGGCCATTATTGGCTCAATGAGAGGAATGTTATTGCAGGAATTCAGGAATTCTAGAACCGCCTTATCAGTGGGATAATCAGGAGGATTGATAGCTACATTCTAGGTAAGGCCTACCTTAGTAGAAGACCTTAAGCAAGATTAGTTGAAAGACCCTGATCTTCAGAAGATTGCTAATGACGTAAGTAAGGGAATCAGAGTTGACTTTCAAGTGAGAGCGAATTATGTACTAAAAAAGGAGGGAATAATGTGTGTGCCTAATAAGCTACGGCTTAAGCAAGCCATTCTGGAAGAAGCACATAGTTTCGCTTATGCTATGCATCCAAGGAGCACCAAGATGTATAGAACTTTGAAGAGATCTTACTAGTGGCCTGGGATGAAGAGAGACATAGCAGAATATGTTGATCGATGTTTAGTCTGTCAACAGGTGAAACCTGAAAGACAAAGACCAGCAGGATTACTGAACCCACTCATCGTGCCTGGGTGGAAGTGGGAGCATGTGACAGTGGACTTTCTGTTTGGATTGCCTAGGACGCCCTCAAGATACGATGGCATTTGGCTAATAGTCGATAGACTAACCAAGACGGCTAAGTTTATACAAGTAAAAGTTACTTTTACACTAGATCGTCTAGCTAAGATTTATGTGGATAGTATAATCAGTCAATATGGAGCCCTAGTGTTGATAGTGTCAGACTGAGACTCGAGGTTTACTTCAAAATTATGGCCTAGTCTATAGAAGGCTATGGGACACTAAACTGCATTTCAGTACGGCTTTTCATCCACAAACTGATGGACAGCCAGAAAGAACTATACAGACACTGGAAGATACGTTAAGAGCTTGCGTGTTACAATTCAAAGGAGGTTGGGATACACAATTTTTGTTGATTGAATTTGCATATAACAATAGCTACCATTATAGTATCGAAATGGCTCCCTATAAAGCTTTATACGGCCAACCTTGTAGGACCCCAGTATGCTGGAACGAAGTTGGAGAACGACAGTTATTGGGTCCAGAATTGGTTTAACAAACAATGGAGAATGTGAAGCTTATCAGAGATAATCTTATGGCGACTCGTGATAGACAGAAGAACTATGCTGATAAGCAAAGAAGAGAACTGGAATTTGAAGGCAGAGATCAGGTATTTCTTCGATTATCCCCGTGGAAAGGAATTCTTCGATTTGGGAGGAAAGGGAAGTTAAGTCCGTGATACATTGGACCATATGAAGTTGTGTAGCGTGTTGGTCCAGTAGCATATAGATTGTGGTTACCTATGAAGCTAACTCGTATTCACGACGTATTTCATGTGTTAATGTTAAGGCAGTATGTGTCTGATCCTATGCACATACTGACAGCACAACCAATACAGCTCTAAGGAGATTTATCTTACGAGGAAAAGGCCATCGAGATTTTAGACAGGAAAGACCAAGTACTCATAAATAAGACGATAACCTTGGTGAAGGTGCTATGGTGTAATCATAGAATCGAAGAGGCAACCTGGGAACCTAAAGAGCTAATGAGAAAGAGATATCCTCAACTTTTCGAATGATATATTAGGTAAATTTCGAGGACGAAATTTCTTTTAAGGGGGAGGTGATTGTAAACCCCGAATTCTAAGTTTCCTATATAAGCATGTTTAGCCAAAGGAATGTTATATTAATTATTTGATAAGTGGAGATTCATGGTTACTTACAGGGGTTATGAAGGAAGGGAAGGAAAAAAAATTAATTGAAGGAGCTCACTAATTGGAATTGGCCAGAAACACTAAGTGCGGGGGATGAGGTGGCAGCTTGACCATAGAGCACGGGAGGCAGCAGGAAAAATAAATGGAAGCGAAACTTTAGAAGCTCGGTTTTGGAAAATGACATGAGAAAATTAAGTGAGATCGATGCCATTTGAAAGTTGAGAGAATCTAGTTTTCGACGTTGTTTTGCCGAAGAAAGATCTCAGAAGGAAGAGAACAAAAAGTAAAGAATTTGCAGAAGGGGCAGATTCTCAGATTAATCAAGGCCTGGGGTGAAGTTTGGAAGCTCCAGGCCAAACTACGAGTAATTTTCGGCTGATAATTTAAGGTAAAAAAGTTAACGCAATTCTAAACAAGTTTAGGAAGTTTCTTAAAAAGTGTCCTGGATTTTGTGTTATGAACTTTTGAAGTTAAGACAAGAAATTTGTGCATAAACAAGTAGCTGCTTAGGAAGATTAAGTAGGTAGCTCACGAGAGAGAGCGAGAGCGAGAGAGAGTGAGAGGAAGCGAAAGTGAGAGGTGGATCTCGCTAAGGACGAAAATCTCGCTGGTTTTGCACTGAATCTCGCTGGAAAGTGCCAAATCTCGCTCATAAGGATGATCTCGCTCATGTGGGTGATCTCGCTCATGATGATTATCTCACTAGTAATGTTGGTTTTGTTGATAAAAGTTTCATTAGTAAACGAACTATCTGAGGCATTTTGTTGAGAATTCTAAGGAATCTAACTCGGAATTATGTTCTTTCAGGCCAAGAAGAGCTAGGGGAGGCATATAAACCATTAAGAGCCCCAACAAGCTGTAAGTAACTAAAATGAACTTAATGCCTTCAATACTTATGCATAAAAGAACATGTAGTTGCAGTGATGTTGATGATGAATATATACTTCCTCAAGCAACAAATGTTTAATGAATAACATAGCGTATCTTTTCCAGCTTGTATTTGTTTTAACGCATGCTAAGGTATGTTGTGAATTCATTACAATAGTTAAGTTCCTATGTTGAAGGATGCATTCTGGAGGAAGGCTATGATGAAATGAGTCTTTGTGTAAAAAGCATGATATGTTTTTAAGTAAACTGGATACTGAAGGTATGGAAAGTATCCAGGAAGTACCTAAGGTGTTGACGATACTTAGTAAACTCCACATAACCGAGGGCACTCTTCTTAGGATGTTCTATCTATCCATAGTTGGGAGAAGACATTCTTTCTACTATAACATTTCCCAACTATGGCTTACCATACTGTATACATAAGATTTTCTTAACTATACTAGTTTCTAACTCAGTCACAATTTAAACTTCGAGCTATTACCTGGAACATCAGTAGATTTGGACCTTTTCCTTTTTGTCTTCTGCTGACCATTTTGTCCTTTATTTTATACTAAACGTACCCCTGGTACATTTCGAGCTCACTGTTGCTCATCTTTTCCCTCCTCTTAGGATTAATCTGACTAGGACTTCCTCTAGATTACACCCTTTCCTCTGAGTTCACTAGAATAGACTTCATGTTTGCCACCAACCTCTGAGCTACACATTCTATTCCTAGAGAAAAGTCTATGCTTACCTACGTGACTCTCGACTTCCACTCAGGTACTGGTAGTGGATTGAGTAATCCTGCCGGCCTCTACCCTTCAGGTTTCACTTGTTGACAAATCAAACATCGATCTACCTACTCAGCTATGCCTTTCTTCATTGTAGGCTACCACTACGATTTCTTCAAGGTTCTATACATCTTGGTGTTTCTTGGATGCATGGAGTAAGCAGAACTGTGTGTCTATTCTAGAATAGCTTGCTTAAGCTGCAACACATTAGGCACACACATTCCTCCTTCCTTTACTAACATTTCATCTACTCCTAACTAAAAATCAGTTATTACTCCCTTGCTCACTTCTTCTGCAAGCTTCTGGAGATTAGGATCCTTCAACTATTCATGTTTAAGATCTTTTATCAAAGTAGGTCTTACCTGAAATCTAGTAATCAATCCTCTTGACTGACCTACTGATAGAGTGGCCCTAGAACTCCTAAACTCCTGGAGTACCATTCCTTATACCGATCCAAGGACTACTTTGGATCCCAAAGATTTCTTGCTCAATGCATCAACTACAACATTTGCCTTACCAAGATGGTACTCAATTGAGCAGTTATGGTCTTTGATCAGTTCAATCCATCTTTTTTGCTGCAATTAAGTTCCTTCCGATCAAAGATGTACTTTAGATACATTAGTGGGTCTTTCCAAATTCACTATAGCTTCAGTCTTCTGTGGATTCATACTCACTCCTTCTACTAGGACCATATGACCAAGAAATACAACCTGGTCTCAAATCTATCTTAGATAAAATCGTGGCTCCCTCTAACTGATCAAAGAGATCATCTATACGAGGTGATGGGTACTTGTTCCTGATCATCAACTTATTCATCTGCTTATAATCTATACATAACTGAGAGTACTTTCTTTCTTCTTGACAAAAGACCGGCACTTCCCAAGGTGACACATTAGATCTGATGTAACCCTTATCTACTAATTCCTGCAACTGAACTTCTAACTCCTTAGGTTTTTTAGGTAACACAACTTGTCACATGGGCTAAATAGGCTTCACATCTTTTAGTTAGTAGCTTCCTAGCCTCCACAGCTGATATTAATCTTCCTGAAAGTATTCTTTTGCTTCCTACAAATACTATCTCTTGCCTACCAAATCTCTTGAACATTATCTATTCTTAGAAAAATCCATACGGTCGTAATATTTATTCAGGAAATCTATGCTCTAGAATGACATCGATTCTAGGAAATCTAATGGAATTACTTCATAAACTATAATTATCAATAACTACCCCAGAGCCTGTAAAACTGTTATACTATTACAACCTCTCCACAACATAATAATAACTACTTAGGGACATGCTCTCTACGATCTTTCTTATAAGCAATGCAACATGCGAGATAAAAAAATAAAGGTATAACACCATAAGCAACTATTTCATAAATATACTGGTACATAAAGTTACTTTACCATTCACAACATCAAGAGACTCTTCTGCCTCCTGATGGGTCACTTCGTAAAACCTGCTCTGCTGCTGAGGTCGTCCTACTCCCTTTCTCGTTTTTCTTCTCTTGAATCCCTTCCTTCGGCTCTTAAGCCACTAGGCTAATCTATCATCTATAAAGTCATTCTGTGTTATGTCTGAACTCTTCGACTTAGCTGGGGGCATTCCTTCTTGAAATTTCCTGCCTATCCACACTGGAAACATATGTTTTTCCCGTTGTAACATGCCCCTCGATGATGCTTACAACAATTTGTACATAAGGGTTTCTTACCCGTACTAGCTACTAGCTCGGTAGGATGCCAAAACCCTAATCTATCACCCTTACTAACCATAGGTCTTGGCTTCTTTCTTCTTACACCATGCTGACTTGTAGCTCTCTGTCTCTTCCTAACTGCCTGACCAGAAAATGGAGGTCTAAAACTCTCACCTCTCGACTTTTCTGAAGCTTGCTGTCGTTCTTCCTTTGCTTCCCGTCCTTTATCAGTACCTATTAGGTCTTTCTCAATACCGTATTTCCTTTTCGAATTCGCCAGAATGGACTCGATACTTTCCGCCAACCTCTTGACAATCCTATTAAATATTCTGTCCTCTAACTGAGGATCTGTTCCTGTCTGCAGAATCCTTGACTCCCCATCTAAAGTCGTTTCCTGATTCACCAGGTCTTTACCTTTCCGTTCACTAGAATCTGGATTCCCTCGAATATCAGAACTTCTAAATGTAGGGTCAGGGTCCCCATCTGCTGTCTGACTGCTCTGCATGCCACTTCATCTCAGCATCCTTTCCTAATTATGTAGTACACATGTTAGGAACTTACGTTAAGGGACCTAGACTCATGCATGAACTCTCTCTCTTTTCCCAAAATCTTATGCTATGATACCAATTTTTCACATCCCCTCCCAGATTACCCTTCTTAATCTAGAACTGAATGTGACGACAGTAGTTACCAACCCTTTTGTGGTACTTACTGCCTAACTAACACCCTTAATCTGCTTAGATCCCTAGAATACATATATAACATTCACCAAACTAATGAAACTTTAAAAATAACCTTAGAAAACCTGGGATCAACCACAACATAATTACATCATATTAACACATACAGAGTTCAGCGGTCCCAATATACTTTACTAGTCCCTAATATGAGCAACACATATGTACAGACATTTGCAGAGTAAACACCTAAAACTTATCTCTGGACTTTGGACTTTTAACTGGAGTCCTTGAGTGGCAGAGCAGGATAACAGCTAACCTCTGGGGAGATGACCATTACCCAGGAAATGAAAAACATTTGAAAGAATGAGCTACTCGCCCAATGAGTGACTTAATAAAGACATAAATCTCATGCTTAAACTGAAAGCTAGAAAACATAATACTGTAACTAAAACATGCCAAGCAAACGTGTACATAAAACTTTTAAAACCATTGTATCTGAAAACATAGCTAAACTGATTCTCGGTTGAGAGAGAACCCTCATGGTTCAATCTCAACGTCGGATATCATGTTCAAGAGAGAACCCTTTTGTTCAATCTCTCAAACATTAGCCTGGCCTAGGGTGAGGACCCTTTTGTTTAACACCTTCAAGCCAATGCTAAGAAAGAACCCTCGTGGTTCAATTTTATCGTCGGGTATCATGTTTAAGAGAGAACCCTTTTGTTCGATCTCTCAAACATAAGTCTAGGCCGGATTGAGAACCCTTTTGTTCAGCACCTTACAACAATGCTAGGAAAAAACCCTTTTGTTCAATCCTACTAAACTGATTAACTGTCATACGTACACGTAGAGCAAACTGGATCCTGATGTCAAGGATCATAACTGAGGCAGGGTACCACTGCTTATCACTAAACAGAGTGAATTATTCTGATACCTTCTCTAAGTACTTTAGTACCATAATCATAACATAATTAAAACTAGGTAGTACAGCTCGGATACCTTCTCCTTGTACTTCATATTAAGCTAAAAATACCTAAAAGGAAAACATTTTCATAAAACATGCTTACTGAAAGCTTGATCTCATAAATCATAGTTTTCACAAGAACATCATTTTCTAACGTATGCTCAACAACATTCAAAAGAGCACATATGCTTTAAAACATAATACAAATACTTATAACATAAACATGTCATAGAATCTCCTTTTGAAAACTACCATGGTTCAACCATTGTACCAAAGCATATTTCATAAATTTTGTAACTAGCATGCGTTTATAAACTTTAGAGAAATGCGTTGCTTGGAACTTCTTGTAAAATAACCAACATAAAAGTAACTGTCAATAAAGCATGGATTATTAAAATATTTATAAATCATTTATAGTCACTCACAGGTCCTTCAAGTTTGCTTCCTTAAGGCTTGGTAGGCTTTTCCAAAGGGAGTTGAACCTACACATATAAGCATACTACTTAGTGTTTACATTAGCCTTCCTTTTAGGCATACTCAATAAATCAAGCTCACATGCCAAACCATCATATTGTGCCTCCTACCATTCACTTTGAGGGTCGGACACTTAGCCAATTTGAAGGAATTGGGTGTCAAAAGAATACACCATTTGATCGCCCACACTCCCCTCAGAAAAATTTGGAGCATCAAACTGTATATTCAATTCCAACAATTTATAACTAAATTTTCAGAACTAATATCAAGAAAATTCCTTCTACAAACTTTCTTAGAATCAAGTTATAAGTATTACCTTAAAATTTCAGCTCAAAATTCCCCATCGTTTGTCTAGAGATTCAAACCTTCATCATTGGCCCCAATTCAAGCAGCTGCCTGCTTGTTCAACAACTTCCAGTTCAAATTTCAAAAATATATAACTCGATTTCCAAACCTCATCCTAAAGGGTATCATTCTACAAAATTTTTTATAACTGAGTATTTACCTCAAATTTTTAGCTTAAAAATCTTCATGATTCGTCCTGGAGCTTTAATTCTTCACTGATGGCCTAGTTCACTCGAAAAACGAACCCTTCATCTTTATTTTTCTCCTCCGGCCATAATCTGGCGAGTTTTCCCTCCAGCAGTACAATCACAGAAAATAGACACACAAAGCTTTCGAATGCTACTGGAATTACACGAATAGCCTAAGTAATTTGTTCAAACCAATTGAATGAATTTGGCTTTCCTTCTAATACGATCGCCAAACTACTTGCATGAAATCTCCTTGGGCCACTTAGCCCACTAATGAAGATTAATGGCTGAAATTCAACAAATATTTCCTTTAAATTTTATACCCTAATGTAGTATTTAATAATTTACTTGATGGTTATAACATTTTTATTTTGAAAGAAAATTTCTTAATTTCTCACTTTCTCTATTTTGGGGATTCCAACAAATTTAGTTTTGCATTTTAATTAACCTCTCTCCTTAGTATAGTTAACACACATTCAAAATTCTTCACCAACTCGTGTTTGATTCCTCATCTCCAAGCCCATTACGTGAGCTGTATCCTTAGCCAATATTTAGTGAAATTCAGCCGATCAATTAACCCTTCATTCACTTTGCCACCTAGGTCATCTACTACATCATGGCTTCCTTCTTTCTTCTATAATTCCTAAGATATGATTTCATAATAGCTCATTAGAAGACATCACATTACCTACTCTTACTAAAGTAATTAGGGTTCGAGTTTTACAGTCAAACTCAACTCGACACCGTCGAGGTTTTCTAGAGGTTGTTCGTGGTGTTGCGGAGGAGTTCATGACTGAGGACGAGTGCGAAGTGTTCGTGCTGTGTTTGTGCGGTGTTGCGGTCGTGTAGATCGAGCGCTCGTGGTTGCTGTTGTTCGATTAAACTGTGCATCAGAGCGTGGAGACGCTTCTGCCGTTGTTAGTACAGTTTTTCCCTCTATACATTTATTGTTTCATGCTGTAATTTCTCTGTAAATTGTATAACCGCTTATATTGAAATCGACTGTAAATGATTTGTTGATTCATGATTGTAATTTGGAATAGTCTTGTTCCTCTGCTCACAGAAATCTCGATTCTGATTTTCTTTAGTTATTAGTGTTTATGGTTGGCATGTTATACCAACATGTTAATCTTATTTATATTTTGTTTGTTTTTGTTTATATTTAAGTATAGTTTATTGTTATGTTTAAAAAGTTGATGTTCATGCTTTAATATTTTTAGTTTAATACACAATTATTATGATTTTTTGAAATATATTTCTTATGATATTTTATTTTTTTAGTATTAACTTTGAAAATATGGTTTAAAATAGTTTGAAAAAGTTTAATTTGTTGTTATGTTTAAAAATGGTTATAAAAAGTTTAATTTATTGTTATGTTTAAAAAGTTGATGTTCATAAACCTTAAAAAGTTGATATTTATAAATTAAAAAGTTTAATATTTTTAGTTTAATACAAAATTATTGTGATTCTTTTAATATACTTCTTATAATATTTTATTTTATCTTTTTTTTATTAAATTTAAAAAAATAGTTTTAAAAAGTTTACCTCATTGTAATGTTTAAAAAGTTGATGTTTATAGTTTAAAAACTTTAATATTTTTAGTTTAATACAAAATTATTGTGATTTTTTTGGTATAAATTTCTTATGATATTTGAAAAGTTTAATTTGTTGTTATGTTTAAAAATAGCTATAAAAAGTTTAATTTATTGTTATGTTTAAAAAGTTGATGTTCATAAACCTTAAAAGGTTGATGTTTATAAATTAAAAAGTTTAATATTTTTTGTTTAATACAAAATTATTGTGATTCTTTTAATATACTTCTTATAATATTTTATTATTATTATTTTTTTGTATTAAATTTCTTATGATATTTGAAAAGTTTAATTTGTTGTTATGTTTAGAAATAGTTATAAAAAGTTTAATTTATTGTTATGTTTAAAAATAGTTTAAAAAATTTACCTTATTGTAATTTTTTAAATATATTTCTTATATTTCTTATTGTGATTTTTATTGTGGTTTGTTTTTGTTAAGTTTGATAATCAGTAGAACAATTAGTAATGTATTGTTTGCCTTTTATATATATATATATATATATATAGAAAATGGCGGACAAATGCTTGGGATTTTTGTTGTTTATAAATTGTAATATAATTGATAATATTGATGAAGTTGACTATGACTGACCACCAAGTGGGAGTTTTAGCATAAATGTGAAACAGTGGAATTGTATTAGAACAATTCATTAAAATGGTTGGGATGTCACTTAGTGTAGATATGGGAACAAATAAGTTAGAAATAATATATAGACATCCTAACCTAGAACCATCAAGATCAATAATGTTATGTCATTCCCTATTCCGAATGCACAAGCTATGAACTTGATGTCCTTAATCGCGATGCCACTGCCGAATTTAGTCTATTTGTATGTAAATGTAAATAGGATAGGGGTGGATATAAACTTGAATACACCATTTAGTCAGTTTGAAGATCCAAATGAATGTATTGATCTTGATCTGGAGTCAGTTTCATCACCATGTGATAATGAAAATATGGCGGCTAACAACCAATATAACATAGAAGGTAAGGCCGGCTTTTGAGATTTCAGAACTGAAACGGACGATGAATTTGAAGAGTTGGATTTCGATGGTCGTGAACATGAGTTACTTTCAGATACATTCAATGATTTGGATATGAATGTATTGGATAGCATTCGAGAACACGACCCAATTGTAGCCCCTGTGGACGTTGACAATACTCAGTTGTATAAAGGGATGATTTGTCAAGACAAAGAAATGCTATAACACACGATCAAATGTTTTGCTATTAAATGTCACGCACCATATGAGGTTGTGGAATCGACACCGACGATTTGGACAATCCAGCAAATGGTTGGACGGGACCAAAATGTCACTATCGTTTCTGCTTACGACATATCGTCAGCAACTTTAATAAAAAGTAAAAATTTAATACATTGAAAAATTATGTTTATCGTGCTGGGTATCAGTTTCAAATTTGGAAGTTCAATAAAGGAATTGAAGATATCAAAGGAATAAATCAGAGTTGTCTGAGTTTTTTTGACAACATTGGTTCATTGGTTTAGAACAATGGACTTAAGCACATGATGGAGGGTTCAGATATGGGTGGATGACGAAAAATCTATCAGAGTGCATAAATGGCATCCTCAAAGGAGCTCGAATGTTGCCTATAAATGCTCTTGCTCAAATAACATTCTTCAAGTGCGTGAATTATTTCGAGAAAAGAAGAGAATAAATAAGGGATGCATTGAAGCGTCAAGATAAATACACCCGGTAATATTATTTTATATATATATATATATATATATATATATATGTTATTAATAATTTATTTCAAGCCTATTTTATAATACTAAGTGGAGTAAAAATTCAGGTACACACGAGAAAATAAATAAATGGACTGCAAGATCTAGTAAACATGAAGTACAATCATACGATCGGTATGAATGTGTGTTTCATGTGAAGTCCAGACGTCATAGTCTCAATGCCAAAGGAGAAAATGTTCAAATATTGAGGCTAAAAAGGTCCGAGCGGTACTGTTCATGTAACAAGTGGCAAGCGTTCGGCATTTCATGCTCGCATTTTATGGCCGTTTGCTCACATTTTAACATGAACTACGAAGATTTTATTGAGGACTACTATAAATTGTCAACGTATGCTGAATGTTACGCTCTTCAATTTCAATCTGTACTGCATGAAGATTACTGGATCACGCACCCTAATATGCCCGTCTTACATCCTGATCCATTGTTGTTGAGAAAACCTGGTAGACCAAAAAGTTCACGTTATCACAACGAGATGGATTGGACAGAACCAGTTACTCGACAATGATGTGAATTTTGTAATCAATTAGGCCATAATCGAAGGAAGTGTCCTTCGTTACTAAGACGGGCTCCAGATAGTTGGGGATTGAGAAATAATTTTATTTTTATTATATATTCATTTTATTGTATATTTAATTTTTTTATTATAATTTATTGTAATCTATAAAGTTGTACTTATTCTTTTAATTGAGAAATAAATATTTCCTTTATCATGTATAATTAATTAAGTGTAAATACTTTTATTGTATATTCAATTTTTTTTATTATTATTTATAAAGTTGTACATTATTCTTTAAATTAAGTTGTACATTATTCTTCTAATTGAAAAATAAATATTTTTTTAATTGAGAAATAAATATTTTTTTTTCTTTTAGATCATGGTTTTAAACCTAGGACCTGTTGATCCCGATGTTTTGTACGACCAGTCCATTCATCGATCATCTATTATATGGAGAAATCGTATGACTGGAGAAATATCTTGCAAGCATTGAGAGGCATTTCTCCAGCGCACTATCCCACTCTACCCTCGAATACTACCGCTACTCCGCACATCTGGATTCTATGGGGTTTCCAGATTCGGATTTATTCAGACTGGCATCTGATCATAGCCTTGGTCGAGAGATGAAGGCCTGAGACGCATACATTTCATATATCTGTTGGAGAGTACACTATCACTCTACAAGACATAGAAGTGTTGTTGAGGTTACCTGTTGACGGTGAATCGGTCATCGGAGTGATGTACGATGACTAGTTACAAGTTTGTCAACTGCACCTCGGTGTGACGCCACCTGCTGACAAAATTAAAGGATCGATGTTAAGTTTGATATGGTTAGAAATACAATTCCGTGAGTTCAAAGATGATGTAGACGAGGAAATCGTCATAAGATATGTGCGAGCATATATACTATAAATGATGGGTGGAAGTCTATTTTCTGACAAATCAAGTCATTTTGTTTACTTGATGTTCCTATCACTATTAGCTAACCTCTATGATGCGGAGCGGTATTCCTGGGGTGGAGCATGTTTGGCATGGTTGTATAGACAACTATGCAAAGCAACAAGACATGAGATTTGTGAGATAGTTGGGCCTCTCATACTTTTGCATCTATGGGCTTGGGAGAAATTTCCAACAATGGCTCCACAGCTACAACATGTCAATGACTCTCAGTTAGTTGGACGAGCCTATCGGTATGTTATTTTAATTCAATTTAATTTTTATATCACTAATCTAGTTAATTTAGAATCTAAATTTTCAATTTAAAAATTTAGGTGGAGTGACAAATTTTGTGTGATTAGGACAGCCACACATGTATTCAGCCAGTACAGATACATGTTTGATCTGCTTCAACCTGATTAGGTACATTACACTGAATCAAATTGATTATTTTATACAAATTTTTATTGTATTTGTCTTTAATATTCCTCAATATAATATTTTGTGTTTCAGGTTATTTTGGAGCCGTACAAAATCATTATGCATACTTTGTCCAATTTATGTACGAATGGTCAAAACATATGGCGGACGATGAGTCCTCTCATATGTTTTCACATTGGTGAGTGGCATCTTCTTGACAGGGTGATGAGACAGTTCGATTTTCAGCAGGATGTCCCATCTCTTGTAATACTGAACCCCTACTGCATGATATCGTCTTAAGAATTATAAATTGGTCCGAAAAAGTTGCACATTTGGTAGTGCGATGACACTATCGTGCAAGGTTTATTGCAGTGGGGGTTTCTATTGAACAATTTGACAGGGATGTCACTCAAGACTACATTCACTGGAATAAAAATATCACAAGGTGCTACGTCACTCGTCCGGGAGCAGCTGTAGGTCATCTGGTAAATGAATAAATATTATCTAATTATTTTTTATTTAAATTTATTTTAAATATTATCTAATTATTTTATAATTCACAGAGATCGAACAACAGTAGACTCCGTGATGTTGCGAATGATCTGAATCAGGTTCTTGCTATATGCAGTGACAACCAAAGCTATATGAAGGAGATACATTATATGTACGATATACCTATTGTTCCTCCACCAGCTGCTAGACGTAGAGGACCTGTTGGGGAAGAGGATGAGTTTGATGAGGTTGCCCATAATGGGGAAGAGTTGCCCCCTGTGATGCTGATGCAGAGTCAAACTGATTATGTTAGTCCGATGATGACGATGCCAGCATTTGGTTCAGGACATTATGACTTAGAGGTTGATCCTTCATCTTCATACGTGCATGGAGATGGTCGGGGTCGTGGAGAGCATAATGAATATTTATATTATGAAGTGCCTGCAGAGGTACTAGAGCAACATCAAGAAGAACTAGAGCAACCTCAAGTTCGAAGTCGACGGCGATAACCAGCTCGAAATTGACGACGTCCGCCTTGTGGGACACATTGATTTTTGTAATTATATTTATATAAATGAGATATTTTATTTTTATGAGATATTATTTTTTTAATTTTTTCTTTTTAGAGTTAAGTTAAATAAAATAATAAAATAATAAAATAATAAAATATTTTTAGAAATTAATTTTATAAAATGGAAAATTAAAAAAAAAGGTAAAGGTCGAATGTTGAAAATTGACCTAGGTAGGTCGAATTTTCAACATTTGACATATTAAAAAAAAACAACCATATATAAATATGGAAAATTAAAAATAAATAAATATAGGTTGAATGTTGAAAATTCGACCTATGTTGGTCGAATTTTCAACACTCGGCATATTAAAAAAAAACCATATTTTTGTAAATAGTTTCAAAACTATAATATTTTTATAAATTGTTTTTAAAACTACAATATTATTTTAATTTTCCCCTTTTTATGTTCGTATTGTCTCTATCAAATGTGTCCATCAACTTTCAATTTCTAGAATATTGAAACCCTTCTTTGATTAGGAAAAGATCAATTAAATCAAATTTAGAAGGAAGAAATAAAAGAAAATAATTGAAAATCACTTGATTGATTTGAAAAATATTTATCATAATTAGATCCTTTCAAATTTGATTAAATATAATTTTTCTACACAAAAAATATTTGAACATTAAAACATGTATTCTTCCTACACAAAAACAAAAAACTCTTATTTTATCCTATCAAATATCACTACATCAAATATCACATATAATAACTTTGAAAAAAAAACACTGTCGTAGACTTTTTATAGCGTTTTTTGAAATGTTGTCGTAGGCTATAAAATGTTATTGAAAGTTAAAAGCTTTTCATAGTGTTTTCCCAACGCTAAAAAAAGTGCTGTCAAAAATTCATTTTCGATAGCATGATTTCAATGCTATGGAACTTTTCATAAAGTTAGTGAAATTGCTATGATTACTTTTTAATAACGTTTTGTATAGCAATGAAAAAATGCTACAAAAAACATATCAAAGGATTTTTTTGTATGCTATTATAGTCGATGTTATTGAAAGTTTTCAATTTTTCATAGCGTTTTTTCAATGCTATAAAATACGCTATAAAAATTTCATTTTTATTGCATAAATTAATGTTATGAAAACTTTTCATAGCATTACACAAATGCTATGAATGACATTTACTAACAGTTTTTATAGCAAGAAAAAAATGCTATAAAACATAAAACAAATTTAATATTCTCATTGTATTATCTACTATTATACATAGTAAGAAACTTTTAATAACAATTTTTTTTTGTTTGCATTTATACTACTATGAAAGCCAAATATATTTTGTATAGCATTTTAAAAGACAAATTGTCTCAAATATTTGTAAAATCAACATAATTTTGAATGCAACTACATTTACATTAAAATAAGAGTATAAACATATATATATATACACATCACTCATAGATATATATATACACATCACTCATAGTATAACTCTTTAACTCTTACAACACTTCTCTTAATTACATTACATTAAATAAAAAAAAAAAACAAAGTAACCTCTTTACTTTCTTTGAGTTACACACCATATAGTATTCACATCATGTAATCTGACTAGTCGTCTTTTAATCAATTTCAACAAAAAGAATGTATATTTTCCATCAAATACCTCAAACTCATTAATCAAATGCGTTTGCACAAAAATAAATAGATAAGCAATCATTGCTTTAATAGACTTATGACAAAATTTTCCCCATAGCTCATAACACATAATAAAATGAACAATGCTCACCTATCCAAATTATTTGACATAATCCGAGTATTCAACTATACTAATGATACCTAAGTGCCCTTCAAGAATAAAGCATATATACTACAACAAAGAGCATAACACTAGTTTTAAATTTTGTATTCAAACAAATTCATGGTTGCTTCCTAATGCTCTGCCAAATTGGTTAATACCACCAAAAATCACCCACATCATGCAAGTCAACTTGATTTATGCACTAAAAGCCTCAAGAAAATAACCACAATTTTAATGAAGTCCCACAAAGAATCAGAGGCATTACAAAGCACAAAAACATAGCATACCAATCAATGTTCTGAATAGAAAATTCCATTAACATGCATAGAAGGAAAAAGAGAACAAATTCGCCTCTTGTTCTTATTTCTTTTTCGAAATCCCTCAGCAAAAAGTATTTCTCTGGTTTCATCTTTTGATTCTAGTGTTGCATGTGAAAATTGAGGAAAAAAATTAATGGGTAATTACTTTGAAATTACATAACCTACATGTGTGGTACATCTTTAGCTAGAGAGAGTTTTCTTTCACTTGGGAGCTTCGTTCATTTTTCATTCAAAATCCCATCACTTTGTTTATTTCTTCTTCTTTATCGAGCCTCACTGCGAGAGAGACGAAAAAGAATCATAATTATTTTCTTTTAGAATCCATTATCTTTACTACAAAATTTACTGAACGCTAAGACAAAAGCCAAAAATAATTAACACAAAAGAAATTTAATTCCAAGCTTCTCACCACCTAGCAGAACCAAGCAAGAGCATACTTTGTTTTTCCAACAAATTTCATACCGACAAATTCAATCAGCAGTTAGATGCACCTATCTTTCAACATTGATTAAAAGAGTGCTAAATAAAAAAAAATGTAAGGATTTATAAGAATATATTACATGGGTAACAAATTCCAATACTGAAGGGAATCTCACATGAGGAGATCTTTAAGAAGAAGTGAATCGTCCAAATTCTATTTCAATTAAAAAATAAATTTACAGTAAATGCAGATAGATTATGCAAACTAAGTAAATTACAACATGCTTTCCAAATAAGATACATAGTTCAAGAGAATCACCTTTGAAGAACACTTCTTGTATCCCTCAAATGGTCACGAACTCCTCGAACAAACAGCAACAAGATCTTGAAGACTTTCTTCAAGTAAATCACGAACCAAATGGGAAGAGAACACTACCACTCGGATTCCTTGGTATGCTTGGGGTGTAGGAGGGGCAAGCTCTGACTATTTTAGTTAAAAGGAGTTTGGAGGAGGAAAACGATTGAAGAAGAAGCACTATCGCATAGGAACTACTTCAACCGTTTAGGCTATCACATAGACAAGTCTTCCTATCTCATAGACAAGGAGCTTATCGTGTATGCTCTGTGTTTTTGTCGTATAGACAATCACATAGTCTATTTTAGCGTTCATCTCTCTTGGAAGAAAAGGAAAACTAATTTTTCATTTTATTCCAATTGCCATGAAGTTGCATAACCACCCACTAAGGTAGTTTTTTGAAGAAAAAAAAAGATTATTATTCAAAATAATAAATAATATAAATAAATATGATAACCAACTTATCATATTATATTTATAACCTATAGTTTTAATATTGCATCACATACAATATAAACTATAGTTCTTTTTCTCTATTTTATGACATTTAAGATAAATCATATTTATATTAAATTAACAACTATTTGAATCTCATTCAAATATATATTCCTCCAATTAATGTATCAAATACATTATATCAATTATATCATATATAATTTAATTAATTTAATTATATCATATATAATTAAATTCCCTCTTATTAATTTGAACAATTCAAATTAACCGAAAAACTTATTCTCAACAAAATCCTTTTGAGCTACCAACCGGATTTTATGGACCTGTAGCTCGAAGCTCCAACGATACCTGAATAATTAATTAAATTCTTTAATTACCATTATCCACCATCTGTTAACAGTCGGGCACTCCACTAAAGACCGACAATTGCACTCTTCGCACTACATATATATTTCTGTATCCATTGGATATAACCAATCAACAGTGCGATGACCCTTCACAAATTGCTCGTAAGTACAACTAGGCCAAAATACTGTTTTTCCCTTGTAGTTACATCCAACTTGTTAAGTACCACTAATTCCTCTAATGAATAATAAGTCATAGTTGTAGTACGATCAAGTCCTCTCAGGCCAATAGAGGGTGTGGCCACTATGTTCAAGACCCGGAATCAGCCCTTAAGGGAGCAATTTATCTACTTACCCGTGCATCGGAGAAGGAGTGAATTCTGTCTTGTGTAGCTGAGTTCCTAGCTCCCTAATTAGACAAATCCCCAAAATGATAGGCTTGTTGAGTTGAGAATCTGGCCACTCTCACCATACAAATCAAAAGACCGCCTTCATGAGTAGGAGTTGACAACTCACTTAGGATTCAGGTTATGTCACCTATGGTCATCCTAGTGAAATGTAAGTCTCTATTATTAACGGTGTTATATAAAGAGACTAATCATTTTGTGGTCTGGTCTTATACAAACTCTTTGTATAGGATACCCCCGCTCACATGTCTCCATATGAATGATCAGGATCAGATCATTTGTAGCACTTTACAACATTTGTAACACCTACAAAGCGGATCGTATCCATAGTGTCACCAGGATAAGGTACCCAACCTTATCCATCTATTACAAACCACTTAGGTTATCAAACAAGATCCACCTGTATGTCTCTATATACTTGTTTAAATTTACATAAAATAACCTTAGATCATAGTTTATTGGATTGAGTATATGCTTATAAAATAACACTTATTTTATTAATAATAATATGTTTATATAGAGTTTACAAACTACGAGATTACAAGGAGATTTAGGACACCATTTCCAACAATCTCCCACTTGTTCTAAAGTGTAGGAAGACTAATGTACAATACAAATAAAGTACAAAATACAATAAACTAGGGCATACACTATACCCGAGTAACATCTTCCATTTACCCTAAACAATGTGCCGTATATCCCGTAGACCCAGACTTTCTAGATGACCCTCGAACACTTTAGCCATGAGAGCCTTTGTAAACGGATCAACAATATTGTGTTTCGATGCGATCTTCGTGACAATCACATCACCTCGATGCACAATCTTCCGGATCAAATGATATTTCCGTTCTATGTGCTTGCCTCTTAGGTGACTCCTAGGTTCCTTTGAATTTGCCACAGCATTACTATTATCACAATAAAGTGTGATGGACAAAGACATATTTGGAACAACTTCCAAATCAGTACGAAACTTCTTAAGCCAAACAACCACTTTAGCAACTTCACAAGCAGCTACGTATTCGGCTTCCATAATGGAGTCTACGATGTAGTGGAGTCTGCGATGCATCCTTGCTGATGCTTCTCCATACTATAGCTCCTCCATTCAGAGTGAACACTGACCTTGATGTGGATTTTCGAGAATCCCGACCAGTCTGAAAGTTAGAGTTTGTGTATCCTATAAGGATCAAATCCTTATCTCCATACACGAGCATATAGTCCCTTGTTCTCCAAAGATACTTGAGGATCATTTTTACCACCGTCTAGTGATCTAATCGTAGATTCGATTGATATTGACTAACAATCCCTACTGCATAGCAAATGTCAGATCTAGTACATAAAATTGCATACATAAGGCTACCAATAGTAGATGCATAGGGAATCCATCTCATTTCCTCAACCTTTTGAGGAGTCTTAGGAAGCTGTTCCTTAGACAAAACAATTCCATGCCTGAAAGGTAATAAACCCTTCTTCGAATTGTGTACCGAATATCTGACAAGCATCTTGTCAATATACAATGCCTGAGACAAGGTCAACCTTTTGTTCTTACGATCCCTTATGATTTGGATCCCTATAACAAACTGCGTCTCTCCTAAATCTTTCATTTGGAATTGGTTGGCTATCCAGTTCTTAATGTCAGTAAAAAAACCTACATCATTCCAAATAAGTAGGATATCATCCACATACAGCACGAGGAAAACTATTGAGTTGTTGATCATTTTCTTGTGAACACAAGGCTCATCAACATTCTGATCAAATCCATAAGATTTGATTGCAATATCAAATCTCATATTCCAAGATCGAGATGCTTGTTTCAATTCATAAATGGATCAATTAAGCTTACAAACCTTTTACTCTTGATCTTATTCAATGAATCCCTCTAATTGGACCATGTAGATAGTCTTGTCAAGATTACCATTCAAAAAGGTAGTCTTGACATCTATTTGCCATATCTTATAGTCATAATATGTTGCTATGGATAAGAGAATTTTTTTGACTTTAACATGACAAATGGTGAGAAAGTTTTTTCATAGTCCACTCCCTCAACCAAGGTATAACCCGTTGCCACAAGTCTAGCTTTAAAGGTCTGTACCTTTCCATCTACACCTCTTTTCTTTTTTTAGATCCATTTACAACCTATAGGTTTTACCTCATCAGGTTGATCTACAAGCTCCTAGATAGAATTGAAGTACACAGACTCCATTTCTAGATTCATGGCTTTAATCCATTCATCTTTGTCAACATCTTCCATTGCTTGTTTATAAGACAATGCATTCTCGACTCCATCATCAGATATGATGTTTTGGGCTTCTGTTAAACCCATGTAGCGTACAGATGGGTTCACAACCCTCCCACTACATCGAGGCAATCTCAAGTCTTGAGATGAATTACTAGATGAACTGACATCAACAACTCTTGTTAATCTATTAATTAGTTCAATAACTTTTGTTGAAATCTCACCAGTCTCATCATTTAAAACAATTTTACTTCATGGTATATGTTCCCTCATGTGGTCTTCTTCCAAGAAGGTAGCGTTTGTTGATACAAACACTTTATTCTCACTTGGATCATAGAAGTATCCACCTCTCGTTTATTTGGGGTAACCTACAAATACCCACACTTTTGAACGAAGTTCTAACTTTTTGGGGTTTTCCATAAGCACATGGACTGGACATTCCCAAATTTTGAAATGGCGTAAACTACCTTTACGACCTCTCCATAACTCAAAAGGTTTTTCAGAAACACTCTTTGAGGGAACATTGTTCAAAATATAAACTGTAGTCTCTACTACATATCCCCAAAATGTGTCTGGAAGATGAGCATAACTCATCATAGACCGAACCATGTCCAACAAGGTTTTATTTCTCCTTTCTGATATACCATTCTACTGAGGTGCACCTGAGGCTGAGAGTTGGGACGTGATTCCATGTTCTATCATATAGTCCTGGAATCTTAAGTCCATATACTCTCCACCACGATCAGATCGTAGTGTTTTTATCTTCTTACCTAACAAGTTTTCAACTTCATTCTTGTACTCCTTGAACATTTCAAGTGCTTTAGACTTATGTTCCATTAGGTATAGATACCCAAATCTAGAATAATCATTTATGAAAGAGATTAAATATTCATACCGACCTCGTGCTCTTATATTCATCGAACCACAGAGGTCTGAATGTATAACCTCCTAGGTTTCCTTGGCTCTATAACATTTTCCAGTAAAAGGTCGTTTGGTCATTTTGCCCTCGAGGCATGATTCACATACTTGTAAAGAGTTTTCTTCTAAACCATTTAGAAGTCCACTTTTCACCAACTTCTCAATCCTATTGAGATTGATGTGACCTAACCTTAGATGCCAAAGGTGGGCATTTTCTTTGGGAAAAATTCTTAATCTTTTTACAGTTGTTGCTATTTTGGACATTTCAATATTGAGCACAGCTTTTATGACTAACAGTCTCAGTATATACAAGTTATTTTCCATTGAACCAAAACCTATCTCCATTCCATTCTTAAAAATAAACACTTTATTCTCAGAGAAGGAAATGGAATAATTTTGTTCAATCAAACAAGAAATAGAAATTAGGTTCCTCTTGATATAAGGAACTATATATACGTTATCCAATAGCAAATATCGTTTCTTGTCCAAAAACAATTTAAGCCTACCTACAACAACAGCTGAAATGGCCTCACCAGTACCAACTATAAGAGTCATCTCTCCAGCTTCCAACTATTTCCAGGAATTAAATCCTTGATGGGAAGAACACACATGGTTAGTAGCCTCTGAATAAATTATCCAGGCAGAATCATCATTCTCTACTAAGCACGTCTCCAAGACAAATAAATCATTTTTATCGTCTTTGGAGTTCTTCCTTTTCTAGAAAGTAGTGGGATTAGTATAAGAACCCATATTATAAACTCCAAGTTTCATCTCAGAGGACGATCCTTATCGATGAAGTTCATCAGAGTTGGCAACAATTTCTTTCTCTGTTAGTCCCTTGACATTCAATATGGACTGGAGATTACCTTGGGAACTAACACTACTGGTTTCATTGACATCAATCCCATTTTTCTTGAATAATGAGAACTTTCGATCAAACAATTCCCGCATTGATTCCATGATCTCATGTGCAATGTCCATGTTCTCAAACCTTTTGGCCAATGCATCAGGTATGCTTGCCAAAATGTGAATTCGGGCCTTCGAATTAGCCTTCATTCACACCTTATATGCATTACGAATATTTCATGGTGCATCAGGAGTTGGGTCTTGAGGACAATCCTCAAACATGACAACTTCGAGGTTATTTACCGCAAAAAAAGTTTTAATGGATTCTTTCCACGTCATGTGATTAAAATCGGTCAAACCAGAAAAGGCAACTAACGGAAAATAAATATTTGACATTTTGCTGAAAAAAACAAATATATTGATTTACATTAGATTTTAGCATAACTCTTAAAAAAAATTCAATCAGTTTTAGCAAAATCTAAATGAACCCCATTTAACATCTAGTTTTGCAATGACGCTTCAGTAATTTAGGAAGAAAGCCACCGAAGGGTAGTCAAATTCTCCTTTCACTGAATTGAGACCTCTCAACTAATCATTACATTAGAATAACTCTTGTTCCTATATGATCAGTCATCATTTATTTGGTCAAGAAATCATTAACTTGCTTAATAATTTCCCGTAAGTGTGAGCCTTCATTTTAGATCCCAGAGTTCCACCCCAATGAGCCAACCGGAGGGAAAAACCGATTGGGACAAAAAATAAAGCGACCCTATCCATTTTTGGAGTTTTCCTTGATATTGGCCAACTACACATACCACCCGAAAGGGGACGCTCCCAAGCCGCCCAAGGCCGTGCAAGAAGGTCTCACGATTCAAAGTAATGAAAGAGATCGTAAGACATGTTGACACACATCCTTCTCCCACTTACTATAAATACTTTCTCCATTCAACTTGATATAGACCCATGCAAATGAAGAAAATCACAAACAGAGATTTCCATGAGCAGCGAAAGTGGATCGTTCCAAATTCCAATCAGAATGAACACAACAATTACAGTTTTACCAGAAATGTACAGATTATGCATCAATAGAAATTACATCATGCTATAAGAGATTCAAGGGATAAAGTATGCGTACCTTTGAAGAACCATTCTTCAAGTATCCCTCGATCACTGTCCAATGCATCCAATAATGCACTCGAATGCAACGATCGGAACAACCAACAACACGAACATGAACACAACCTCCATGAACGTCTGAATGCTCCTCAAACCCAATCGAGTCCAACTTGATTCACGAACAGGTGTAGAACACCACCACAAGTTTTACCTTGGTATTCTCGGTGTGATAATTCAGGAGTTGTGGACTCTGTATGATCTTGGCTTAAGGAAGATAGGAGATGTGATCGAGCAGACGATCGAGTAAATGGGATATATGAACACTATCTATCGCATAGACGATATACTCGATCGTTTAGTAAATGAAGCCTATTGCATAGACTTTGCTTCTCAATCGTGTAGCAACAATCAATGAGTAACTATAGTATAGTCAACTCTAAGCAATCGTGTATGCTCTCAACGACTATCGCTTAGTAAAAAATCTTTTTACTTGATAGCCTTTCCCATGAGAATTTTCGAATGAATTCAAACTCTAATTTGGGAAAACCATTTTCCTTTTATCTCACGGTTACGATAAAACTTCCAATAACCTCCTATTCAATTGGTTAAAAAAGAATTAATTATCATATAATTAACATATTATAAATAAATATGATAACCAACTTATTATATTATATTTATAACCTATAGTTTTAATATTTCATCATATGAAACATATAAACCATAGTTCTTTTTCTATTTTATGATACTTAATATAAATCATATTTATATTAAATCCTCCAACTAATGTATTTATTACATCATATCAATTATATCACATATAATTAAATTTTCTCTTGTTAATTTGAACACTTCAAACTAACCCAAAATCTGATTCTCAAATTGAACCTATTGAGCTACCAAGGGGACGTCATGGACCTGTAGCTTAAAGCTCCAATGGTATGTGAATAACTGACTAAACCCTATAGTCACAAGATCCACCATTCGTTAACTATCGGGCACTCCACTAAAGACCGACAGCTTCACTCTTCGAACTACAGATATATTTATGTGTTTATGTGACCAATCAACAGTGCGATAGCCCTTCATAAATCGCTCGTAAGTATAGCTGGGCCAATTTATTGTTTTTCCCTTATAGTTACATCTAACTCCTTAAGTGCCACTGATTTCTTTAATGAACAATAAGACTATGACTGAGTTCTCTCTTCCAAAGAGAAGGTGTGGCCACTATGTTCAAGATCTGGAATCAGCCCTTAAGAAAGTTTATCTACTTACCCCTACTTCGGTGAAGGAGTGAATTTTGTCTTGTGTAACTGAGTTCCCAGCTCCCCAATCAGACGAATCCCCAAAAAGGTAGGCTTGTTGAGTTGGCAATCTAGCCATGCTCACCCATACTAATCAAAGAACCGCCCTCATAGGCAGGAGTTACACTCAGAATTAAAGCCATGTCATCTATGGTCATTTTAGTGAAATGTAAGTCTCAATTATCAACGACATTATATAAAAAGACTAATCATCTTGTGATCCGGTCTTATACAAACTCTTTATATAGGACACCCCCACTTGCATGTATCCACATGAATGGTCAGGATCAGACCATTTGTAGCACTTTACAACACTTGTAAATATCTACAAAGCGGGTCGTATTCATAGTGTCACTAGGATAAGGTATCCCTCCTTTATCCTTATACTACAGACCATTTAGGTTATTACTTAAGGCATGATTCACTTGTATGTCTCACATACATGCTTAATTTTACATGAAATATCCACGGATCTTAGTTTATTGGATATGAGTAAATGTAAATAAAATAACATTTATTTTATCAATAATAATGTGTGCAAAATATTTACAAACTACGAGACCACCGAGAGAATTAGGACATTAATTCCAACAGCAAACACCATCCGAAGGAGGACGCTCTCAGAGTGCTACAAGGTCAAGCATGAATCTCACGACGTGAATTTAGGGAGAAACATGAGTGGAAAAATGACATATCATATATATCTTTTCCTCCCACTGAGTATTTTAAGAACCTAGGGTTTAATTTACTTAGGAAAAATATGGCTAATTATTTTTACTAAGTGATTGTTTATGTTTGCTCAAAAGTAACACCTACTTTGGAAAGTTAAATAATTTTGATTAACATTCAATAAACACTTTAACAAATATTAATCAACAATTGCATGTTTGTAACAAATATATCTAATTTACCTTTCCAGGTAGGTTCCTAGGTATGAGTGTTCCTTTTCTGTCAACTTAAATACCCCAGTCTAGCCAGAACCCGCCTTAGACAAAAGGTCCCTTATAGATATATTTGCTTCAAATTTAATCTTTTATTAAAATTAATTTAATCATATTAAATCGATTTAACAGATTAATCTAATTTCTAATCTTATAAGAAATTTGTGAGCTTAGGTCTATCTCAAACATATTTTAAAACTATTTTAAAAGAAGATTTTACCTAAGTTTGCATGCAATTCTTGGTTATTGATTTTAATTCTAGTTTCATTAATTATAATACGTATAAAAAATGAAACAATTAAAACCATTCGACATTGCAAGCTAGACATACATAAGTTATTTATAACATTTATTAATAAACCTAAAGTACTGTCATGCTTCATGCAATATTCATTCATTACTAATATATATCTTTTATATAACTAAGTAATGAACTATGCTATAGCATACATTCCATACAACTATTCAACTTTATATTGTAACACTTATATATAAATGATGCATGGATATGCTATAATGCATGCATACATATAGTATAACTCTAATATTATATGATGCATAAGCATGCTTTACTTAATTTAAATCATGCATACTAATATATTATAACACTTATAATATAAAATGATGCATGAAAATAAATGCATAACCTATGGTGGGTTTTAAATTATATGACATACATTATAACATATAAAATAAACATACATCACATGTATATTTAACTAAAAGTTGATGGACCGAGATAGAAAATCTAAAAAATCGGAAAAGAATAGGCTAATCTATTACAAAAGTCGGAGTCCTTCGGTTCAGAACAGGTGGACTAGGTCTTGAACTGCTCACCTTGAAGCCTTGTAGCTTGATCGTGTAGCAAAAGTCCTGATCGTTGAGCAACGAACGTCGAGTATAAACGATCGTGTAACAATGATCGCATATCTTTGGACTATGCGATGAGCATGAAAGTCCACGCGATTGTGCAACATGCTTCAAGTAGTGCATACCATGCGATCGTGTAGCTAAAGACTATGTGATGAGCATGATAATCTACACAATCGAGTAGCGTGCGCCGAGTATCATAGACTATGTGATCATGTAGCTACTGACTATGCGATGAGCATAATAGTCTACACGATCATTTAGTACGCATGCCTTGTGTCGAGTATCAAATTCCTCGCGATCGTTTACCTCTTAAGCGCCTAGGTGATCATGCAACCAACACAACACGATCGAGTAAACACTTTACACAATCGTGTAGCATTAGCTATGCGATCATTTAACAGATGCTATACGATCGTATAAATAACTTTACACGAATGCATAGCTAAATCTAAACGATATTTTAGCTCAAGCTACATGATGCGACCATCGTTTCATCTTCTCCATCAAAACGCATTGCAATCTTCACATCTGAAGCTTTACAAACGACTCAAAAACTTAACAAATACAGACTTGATGCAAGTATAATGCCCAAAAATGCAGAGGCCCTTACAAATTAACTTTTGTAATGTTAACAGAAAGCCAAAACAGAAATTACTACCTCGTAAACATCCATCAACAACCATCCACAATGATTTATCACATAAATACAAAGCAGAATTTAAAACGCACCAAAAACTGTAAATGATTTCAATACAGCAAATGGAATTTGGAAATTAGAACACAACCTGGCTCTGATACCAATTGAAGGGAATCTCAACATGAGGAGATCCTTGAGTGGAAGCGTATCATCCAAATTTCATTTCAATTGAAACATAAATTTACAGTAAATGCAGATAGATTATGCAAACTAAGTAAATTACAACATGCTTTTCAAATAAGATACATAGTTTAAGGGAAATCACCTTTGAAGAACACTTCTTCTTGTATCCCTCGAACGGTCACGAACTCCTCGAAAAAAAGAAACAAGATCTTGAAGACCTTCTTCAAGTATAGTAGAGAACATTATTTTTAAATAAGATACACTACCACTCGGAACCCAGGAGTGGTGGACTTTGACAATTTTGGTTAAGAGGAGTTTTGAGGAGGAAGACGATTGAAGAAGAAGCACTATTCCATAGGAACTACTTTACTAGTTTAGGCTATTGCATAGACAACGAGCTTATCGTGTATGCTCTGTGTTTTTGTCATATAGACTATCGCATAGTCTATTCTTGTGCTCGACTCTTTTGGAAGAAAAGAAAAACCAATTTTTCATTTTATTCCAATTACTATAAAATTGCATAACTACCCACTAAGGTAGTTTTTGAGAAAAAAAGGATTATTATTCAAAATAATAAATAATATAAATAAATATGATAACCAACTTACATATTATATTTATAACCTCTAATTTTAATATTGTATCATATACAATATAAATTGTAGTTCTTTTTCTTTATTTTATGGCATTTAATATAAATCATATTTATATTAAATTAACAACTATTTGAATCTCATTCAAATATATATTCCTCCAATTAATGTATCAAATACATTATATCAATTATATCATATAAAATGAAATTTATTTAATTATATCATATATAATTAAATTCCCTCTTATTAATTTGAAAAATTCAAATTAACTGAAAAACTTATTCTCAACAAAATCTTTTTGAGCTACCAATGAGACCTTATGGACTTATAGCTCGAAGCTCCAATGGTACGTGAATAATTAATTAAACTCTTTAATTACATTATCCATCATTCGTTAATTTTCGGGCACTCCACTAAAGACTGACAGTTGCAATCTTCACACTACAGATATATTTTGGTGTCCATTGGATATAACCAATCAACAGTTCGATGACCCTTCATAAATTGCTCGTAAGTACAGTTAGGCCAAAATACCGTTTTGCCCCTCTAATTACATCTAACTTCTTAAGTACCATTGATTCCTCTAATGAACAATAAGTCATAGTTCCACTATGATCAAGTCCTCTTGAGCCAAGAGAGGGTGTGGCCACTATGTTCAAGACCCGGAATCAGCCCTTAAGGGAGCAATTTATCTACTTACCCCTGCATCGGGGAATGAGTGAATTCTGTCTTATGTAGCTGAGTTTCAGCTCCCCAATCAGACGAATCCCTAAAATGGTAGGCTTGTTGAGTTGACAATTTGGCCACTTTCACCCATACAAATCAAAGGACCACTTTCATGAGCAGGATTTCACAACCCACTCAGGATTCAAGTCATGTCACCTATGGTTATCCTAGTGAAATATAAATCTCTATTATTAACGGTGTTATATAAAAAGACTAATCATTTCATGGTTCGGTCTTATACAAACTCTTTGTATAGGATATACCGGCTCACATGTCTCCACATGATGATCAGGATCAGATCATTTGTAGCACTTTATAACATTTGTAACACCTACAAAGTGGGTCGTATCCGTAGTATCATCAGAATAAGGTACTCAATCTTATCCATCTACTACAGACCATTTAGGTTATCATTTAAACAAGATCCACCTGTATGTCTCTACATACTTGTTTAAATTTACATAAAATAACCTCGGATCTTAGTTTATTGGATCATATGCTTATAAAATAACACTTATTTTATTAATAACAATATGTTTATATAGAATTTACAAACTAAGAGATTACAAGAAGATTTAGAACATCATTCCCAATAAATATATGATCTTTAAAGAATTATGCAGTACCTCAAACTTTGTGAATTGTTACATTAGCTTTCTTGACACAAGGATATACACATCCATATCATATTCTACTCTCAATAGCTACAAAACTTTCCAAATTTTTGTCCTTGTCAGCAATGCAAATTCATGAATGCTGCAATGCAAAACTTTCCAAATTCATCACCCTTGTAGTCAAACTTAATGAAACTGTTAGGGGTGAAAGTTATTGAAACTTCTTGAATTTTAGTAAATGTAAAACTAAAACATATTGACCATCAACTAAAAACACCAATACCGTAGTCAAGACAAAAAGATTGATTGAATATTCATTGATGCATTAGATTTTATAAGTTTATAATTCCGACATCATATAGTTTTCGACTTCTTTGTTGATTATGGAGCAACAAAATAGTCTTTGGAATGGTCTAGTACTCTAAGTAAAATTGATTCTCAAAACCACCTAAAAGAAAGTTTACAGTTACCTGAGGCACATAACCCACCCTCTGAAACTATGAGCATACCCTAGAGGTACCTAAATGTGCTTCAAGACCAAAAAGTAATTCAAAACAACCCAGAAGTAATTCAAAACATGTATACTACAAAAAAGAACATAAAACTGATAAGTAGAAAAACATGGAAAACATTCTTTCAAACTGTTAACCCACCGAAAAAACTATAATCAAACATTTCTATCCATAATCATATTTACAGAATATGAAGGAAACATAGAAGTTTATGGCATTTAGGCGCACATAATAAGTCATATGATTAAATGAAATGAAAATAATTTTTAGTTGTAAAATTAAAGGTACTCTAGTTCTTATCACTTGTATCATTTCAATCAGTAAGAAGATGATATAAAAAAAAGGAGGTTTTCAATTTTTAATACTCATTACTCGATCTTTATAAAGCATCAAACATTGTGCAATACAATGTACAAAATAGTAAACCTCTTACATAATTGAGACCATATCAAGAAACCATGCAAGCCATATATACCTAAAAACTACAATCAAAATAACACCAAATTAGTTATTTTTACCTTTATTATTTCATCCACTCTCCAAATTTTATGCCCTTGAACCACAAATGAGGATCGTTTGGATGCATGTCACTTATCCAACGATTATTTTTACCTTTATTATTTCATCCACTCTCCAAATCTTATTCTGTTTTGCCTCCTAGAAAATCAATGAGGTTGTTTATCTTCAAAGTTACAAAACTCAAAATCATATACGTCAAAAAGAGATTCAACCACAGTCAAGTGAGATCAACAATACATTACACATCAACAAGAAACTAGCCGATAATTTGGACCAACAAATTCCAATGGCTACTTGAAAAAATAATTAAGAAATACCATTTTTTTCAATGGTTACATAAAAACTAATCAGGACAAGTAAAGGAAACTACCCTCAAATCATCGATTATTTGCTGTTATTTTCAATCCTTGTGGCTTTCCATATATGAAAATTAATTGAAACTCCTCAATTGATGTCATAATCTTAGCAAGTAACATTCCGCTTTAATGATCAATTTACCATTTTTTTCATTGCAATATAGAATTGGGTAAATCTATTTTGTTTTTCCATTACCTGTAGTTTGTCTAAGTACCAGCTCCATTCCAATCTCCCTGGTATAATTGAGATAGAAAAAAAGACCAGAAAAAGCATGAAAAAATGATAAACAAGAAAAACGAGAGGTCTCATTGATTTTGATTATAAGAAAAAATACACTCTATCCAAAAGAAAAGATGAAGAACAAGAAGTTTTTAGTTTTTTATCTGGATGGTTTTGGATCAAAAGAAAGGACTACCCACCGCATAGCAAAACAATTACTATTAGTACATACTTCTTGACACATAAGTTACATTCTAGTTGCACTAGAGAAGCCATAGTAGACTTAACAAAGAGGGTAAAGAAAAGCAGTGTAATTCGTGGTTTAAAGTGCTTTTTAAATATATTGTATCTTTTTGTTTCCAACAAATTTTAAAAAAAGTTAAATATTTTCCAATCTGCTCAAAGCAAAGTGAGTGCAGAAATACCAACTTATGCACATTCAAATTGACAGTGACATTCGAGGACGAAAAAATGGAAAATTTTTCTTCTTTATTCCAGCTTTCTTTCGCCAGCGCGAGCTTATTCTTACCCTTACTTAAAACATAAATATAGAAAGGATGAGTATAAAATACTCAGTAAGTAACCCCACTATCAGGGTTAGGTTAAGTATTTATGTTCAATAAATGCTATGTGAACTGAAACTCTATTGAAGATGGGCTACAATGTCCAAAAAAAAAAAAAAGATCTTTAATGTCGGTTTTAAACCGACATTGAAGATGGGCTACAATGTCGGTGTAAAACCGACATTAAAAGCCTCTCATTTTTTAAACTTTATTAAAAAACATCTTGAAGATGGGCTATGATGTCGGATCTCTATCGTCGTGGGCGTTCTTCCAATGGTGGGTCATCGTCGTGGATGTTCTTCTGGTGGTTTTTTGTCATCATGGGCATTCTTCCGGTGGTTTTTTGTCGTCATGGCCGTTCTTCCGGTTGTGGAGGTGGTTCTTCCAGTGGTTTTCAATCTATAAATTTGGGTCATCGTCCGATCCAGCTTGTTCCGATCTTCATCACTGACATAGATCCGGTCTTTTTCTTGGATCTGTATATTCTTATGGATCAGCTCGTCATTCGTCCAACTTGTTCCAGTCGTGGAGGTGCGTCACCGGTGTGTATCTATAGATTTAGTTGTGGTTTTTTTCGATCTGGTCGTTTATTTGCCCGATCTATTTGTTGGTCTTCCGATCTGGTCGTCGACGTTGTACTTTTTTCAGATCTACCGTCTCAACTCTATTTGCAAGGTCTGGCACTCACCGACGTTCCAATCTCTCCGGTTCGGATCTGTTCAAGTTTGTGGGTTATTTAAGTTGTTTGCTCGGAAAGGTAAAATTTATTTTTATATGAATTTTCAATTTAGTAATTTAAAGTTATTTCATTCATTTTATTTTTATTTTAATGATTAGTTTTCTTGAAATTTTGAAATTTAAGTTGGCATCATCAAGAAGCACACAGAAGCATTGTTTGGTAGACCTAACATTGCTATAACACCTCAAGGAACCATCGATCCTTCCAAAGATGAACAATTGAAGATTAGCTTTGGTGGTTTGAAGGGATTGGTTTTAGAAGCTGTCACTTTTGGTTCTTTCCTCTGGGACGTCGAAAGCTATGTGGATTCAAGGTACCATTTTTTTAGAGTTGAGCTATTCCTGCCAGAAGTATGTTTGTACCTATACAACCTTAATCTGTGTGTACCATGTTGTATATTAACTACATATGTGATTTTGACTGATAAAAAACTATACAAATTTAAGGGGAAAGAGTTTCATTTTTAGACTTTATAGGAATTTTCACAACATACTGTTATAGAATTCATTTCAACTTTCTTCCCTTCTTTCTGTGCACAATACACATGGACACATTTTGTTATCTCTGAACATATTATTTAGAAATTTGTTAATGTTGGAATGAAATTAGTAAAAAAATATGTACTTGGTTGATAGTCTTTCTTGGTGTGATTCAAGTGTATATCAAAATCCTTTTCATTCAATTATATATAAACTAATTTGGTCTTACTTGGTTGTTTGATGTGGTTCAAGTGTTATTTCATTAATTTTATGTTTTGTTCCAATGAGTAAGCTTCTTAAAATTTGTTAACATTGGAATGAAATTAGTTCAAACATATGTATTCGATTGATAATCTTGCTTGGTGTGGTTCAAGTGTATATCAAAGTCCTTTTCTTTCAATCATATATAAACTAATTTGGTCTTACTTGGTTGATTAAACTTTATTGGTGTGCTTCAAGTGTTATTTCATTAATATGTTTTGTTCCAATGATTAAGCTTCTTGAAATTTGTTAATGTTGGAATTAAATTAGTTAAACAATATGTACTCGGTTGATAGTCTTGCTTGGTGTTGTTCAAGTGTATATCAAAATCCTTTTCTTTCAATTATATATTGTTACACAAAGAAAATCAAGAAATAGAACAGTGTAGCTGGCAGTTGAACCGTTGTCGACCTTTTTTTGTTAAGTGTTGCAACTTCTAGAGCTTGACTGAATCGTCTGCACATATATAAACGAAATCAAATGTGAGATTAATGTCAGAGTGAATAAGAAATCGAAAGAGCAAGGCATTCGTTTTGTAATACTTTGAAGAGTAATAAAAGAGAACCTCCCAATTTATACAGTGGACGTAAGCCTTTTGCCGAACCACTTAAACTCCTATGTCTTTTCTTCTTACCTCTACTATCGTTTAGATTTTGCTAAAGTATCGTTTACACGATCGTGTAGTTCCTATCGCATCATGTACACGATTGTTTAGCTCCACGTTCAATCGTCTATACGATCGTTTAGCTCCCCAGCTATCGTCTATACGATCGTCTAACTTCAGTCAACTATCATCTATACGATTTGTCTAACACTTCCTCCTATCATTTACTTAATTGAACTATTGTTTAGTTCTTGGTGCATCGTCTACATGATCATGCAATCTTTTGGTAAACGATAGAAGGATTTTCAAGCATTAACATTCTATCTCCCCTAACTCTCTAATTGTTATCAACAATTATATCTAAGTGTTTTGTGATTATTAACGTGAAGATCTAGTCATTTGGGATAACAATTAGTATCAGAGCTCAGTAAACAGTTCAAGACAAACTCCAAGATTTGAATTCTTGATACAAACTAGTAAATCTTGAAGACCAAGAATGGGAACTACCAGATATAAGATTGAGAAATTCGATGGCAAGACAGACTTTGAACTGTGAAAAGCAAAGATTAAAGCAGTCCTTGGGTAGCAGAAGGCTCTCTTGGCCATTACGGACCCTGCAATGTATCCTGAAACACCCTCTGAGGCAAAAAATAAAAGACTATTGAATCAAATGCATATGGAACCATTGTTCTCAATATCACATATAATGTTTGGAGGCAGATTGTCGACCAGCCTACTACCTATGCCCTGTGGAATAAGTTGAATGAGATATATCTCAACAAAGATCTTCCCAACAAAGCTTTCTTGAGGGAAAGATTCTTCACTTATAAATTGGATCCAACAAAGTCTCTCATGGATAATCTTAATGATTTCAAGAGGCTGTCTTCTGAGTTCAGATTGATTGGAGATAATATTGGAGAAGAGAATGAGGCGTTCATACTATTAAATTCTCTACCAGAATCTTTCAAAGATGTGAAGACTGTATTGAAGTACGGTAGAGAAAGAATTACCATAGATGCTATCATATCAGTTGTAAGAGTCAGAGAACTGTTGAGGTTGATGCCCTAAAGTCTCGTGTCCTGTCGTTTGTAAACAGTATATACGAACGCTCGTGTTGTTAATATATGATATTTAATTCACATCTTGTTTTTTCTGCTCAGTTACTTGTTTTATTTGTTTTACCACAAACCAATAAACATAAAATCCCTGGTTATCTGTTTGTGACTCAAGCATGTATGTGGTGACATACAAGTGGATCATGTCTTGAGTGATAACCAAAATAGTCTGTAGTATATAGATATATGAGGGAAACCTTATCCTAGTAACACTACGAATGCGGCCCGCTTTGTGGAATGGTCACAAGTGTTGTGACTTGTCACAGATGGTCTGATCTAGATCATTCATGTTGAGGACATGCGAGCGGGGGCATCTTATACAAAGAGTTTGTTTAAGACATGACCACAAAGTGTTAACGTCTCGTTATATAACACCGTTCATGACAGAGACTTCACTTCACTAGGATGACCATAAGTAACATGACCTCAATACTAAGTGAGTTGGGAACTCCTACCATTGAGTTCGGTCCTTTGATTTGTATGGGTGTGAATGGCCAGATCGTCGATTCAAACCTACCATTTTGGAGATTTTTCTAATTTGGGAGCTGGGAACTCAACTACACAAGATGGGATTCACTCCTTCCCCGAGGCAGGGGTAAGTAGATAGATAGCTCCCTTAAGGGCTGATTCCGAGGCTTGAACGATGTGGCTCCACACACCTTCTTTTGGCCTGAGAGGTGTTCACACATAGTAGGACTATGTTGTATTGTTCATTAGAGGAATCAATGGTACTTAAGAAGTGAGATGTAACTACAGGGGCAAAACGGTAATTTGGTCCAGTTGTACATACGAGCATCTGTGAAGGGTCATCGTACTCATGATTGGTTAAATCTGATGGACACAAAACTATATTTGTGGTAAGAAGAGTTCAGCTGTTGGTCTTTAGTGGAATGCCTGACAGTTAACGGATGGTGGATCTCGTGGCTAAAGAATTTAGTCAGCTATTCATGGACCGTTGGAGCTTCGAGCCACAGGTCCATTTGGTTCCCTGGGTAGCTTGGATAAAGTTGAGAACCAGTATTTGGGTTAATTTGCAAGAGAAAGTTCGATTATATATGATATAATTGGCTAAATGTATGAGATACATTATTTTGGAGGAAATTAGATATAAATATGATTTATATCCAGTAGAGGAGAAAATACTATAATAGATATGTGATATCAAACTATAGGATATAAATATAATATGATTATATTTATTAATTAATTATTTGATTAATTATATGATAATTAATCCTTTTTTCACGTTCAGACGTGGGTTAGTGGCCAGCATTGGTTATTGTAACTGATGAGTTAAAATGAAAATAGTTTTCATTTTTGCATCGCTGGTCATTCGCCCAAAAGGATTTCGTGAAGCGCGAGTTGTTGAAAGAAAATGATCGCTCGAGAGCCTATATGATAGTCGCTTCTCCACTTAAATGATCGTCTACCTCGCGCTAAACGATCGCACACTCTCGCTTACACGATCGGATAGTTTCTCTAAACGATCGTATAGTGTGCCAATTTAACTAGACTATCATACCTTTTCCTAAACGATCGTTAAGTAAATCCTACACGATCGTGTAGCTTCTCTAGACAATAAGCACTTCTGCTATATGATAGTGTTGTTTTCCCTCCCACTTGCTTATCGCCTATACGATTGGTGTTTCCTCCTTTCTCTACCAAATTCACCAAAGCCAACCCTTTGGGTTTTCACTCCGAGAATACCTGGGGCTCTTTAGTGGTGGTGTCGTCCCTGTTGTGGTCATGAGTTCGTAGTTGTTCGTGCTGCTGCAATCGATGTTTCTGTCGGGCGTTGGTAGATTACTTAGAGGGTTCCGCTGCGTTGGAGTTTCGAAGATTGACGATTGTCTTCAATTGGTATGGAACTTTATCCCTTTGTTAATTTATTGTTCGTAGCATGCCGATAATTACTTGTTGTTTGCATAACTTTATGTGTTGAATGTATAATTTTGCATTTCGGTCATGTGAGATCAGAGCGATCTGAACGCGCTGATAGAACTCTTAGATATGAGATCCTTCAACTAGTATCAGAGCCAGGTTCTAATACTCCGATTTCATCTGTTGCAACGAAATGAGATTTACATTCATGGTGGGTGCATTTCTACACTGATTTAATAGTTAAATTTTGCTGTGGATGTGCGAATTAATGGATGTTTTCAGGATGATTAGCCTCGGTTTGATTTATATCCGTTTACATTTATGATTATTTGTAAAGGGCCCTACGTTTTTGGGCAATAATAATCGTTATCGAGTCTATATTCACAGTTTGTTTGAAGTTTTGAGTCGTTCATCAAAGAAGCAGATCTGTGCAAGCATTGCATATTAGTGGTATGCGATCTGAGCAAGCGTTGTGGTTCTTTGATGAAGGAGGCGATCTAGGGTTGATCGCATTGTGTAGAAGATGTTCTACACCATCGCCATTGATCACATCGTAAAGATGAAGGTGTACGTGATCGTTGTTGAACGCATCAGTAAACGATGGGGAATGCGATCAAGAGTTGATCGCATTGGGTTTACGATCGGGTACGCGATTGCAAAGTATCGTTTAATGCGCGCGCTAGATGATCGTTTAGGTTAGCAAGCTTCATTGCTTAGTAACTAACCAAATGATCGCTTAGCATCACAAGGTAAATCATTTACCTAGTTGCGCACATCGTGTAGATGATGAGATGCTCGTGTATCGTTTAAAGCACGTGCACTAGACGATCGTTTAGGTCAGCAAGCTTCATCGCTTAGTAATTGACTCAACGACCATTTAGTAATGTGAGGTAAATCGTTTACCTGTCGTCACACTACACAATCGCATGAACGATCAGGCTTCGCAACCTCGTCGCCGTCTACGCGATCGTTTAATATTGCTCCTATCGTCTAGTGCGCACTAAACGATCGTCTACCTACTAGAGTTTGCTACACGATGAAGACCTCCTGGCGGTTTAAGACCCGGTTCGCCTGTGAACCGGTTTGCTCGATGAAAAATGTAATAGATAGGATTTTTTCATTCCGATTTTTTTTGTAAAGACTTATCCCAGTCCATTAATCCTTTGATTATTACATGTGATGTATGTTTTTTATATGTCATATCGTATGCACATATAGTAAATCCCACCTTAGTTTATGCAATGGTCATGCATCATCTCTTTATTGTAATTGTTATAATTTAGAGAAACATGATTTAATTATGTAAGAGCATGCTTATGCATCATATAATATAAGAGTTATATTTATGCATGCATAAAAAGCATTGACATGCATCATCTTTATATTATAATTGTTATAGTATAAGGGTGAATGATAGCATGTTTGCCTAGTTGTTACGCGTTATATAAAAGTTATATATAGTAATGACTGGACATTGCATGAAGCATGACACATAGGTTATTTTAGAAATGTTATAAACGCCTTATTATGCGCAATGGTTTTAGTTGTTTCTTTTTAAAAGTTAAAGAGAAATCAGAACTAAAAGAAATAAGAAAGACATGCATGCTCACTTAGGTTTAATTCATGGTTTTAAAGTGTTTAAAACTTGGATCACATAGACCTAAGATCACGGTTCTAATACGATTAGCAACCCTAAGGCTTTAATCTTTTAATCAGTTTAATAGGATTAAATTGGCTCATAAAAGGTTAAAGTGTAGCAAATCTATCTATAAGGAACCTTTTGTCTAAGGCGGGTTCTGTCTAGGCTGGGGTATTTATATTGACGGAAATGTAACACCCCTACCTGGGAACTTACCTGGAAAGGTGAATTAAATAGATTTGATGCATGCATGCAAGTTAAGAACAGTCCATTAAAGTGTTTAAATGTGACTACTTGAACTTATTCATATTTCATAGACAAACGTTGTTTATGAGCAGAGTTTAAAAAGATGACTTAGACTAAAATCAGTAGCCGGATTGTCTAGGTTAATGAATCCCTAGGTAGAAAATTCAGTGGAAGGTACTTGGGACATAAGATGATTCACTTAAACCTTTCACGTTTCTCCTAAATAGTACACAACGTGAGATCTATCCTCCGCCTCGTAGCACCTTTGGCATGTCCCACCAATAGATCGTGTTTGGATAGATCAATATCAAGGTGGATGGAGAAAGTGTTCATAGTAAGTGGGAGTGGGAAGTGCGATAACATATCCTCGGTCTCCCTCGTTAGGTTGAATAAAGTTAGTGCGCATCACCTCAAGGCACCCTGGGAGTGTCCCCCAAAAGGATGGCAGTTTTGCGCGTTTCTTTATTTGATCTCCTATAAGAGGATAAGGTAACTTAGTCTCTTTTCCTAATATACTTCTTCCCTACGATGAGCTCATTAAGGTGGGACTCTGGCACCGAAAGCGAGGGGTTACACTTAAGCGGATTAGTTAAAGGTTAACGATTCTAGAATGAAAAATGGTGGTTGTTAGGTTCAGTTCCAAGAGTTGGTTCTGCCTAATGGTTGAGAATGTCTCATCCCAGCGAAGGGGCAACTGATCACCCCACCAGTGACGTTTGTCCTGCCTCACTAGGGCATCATTGAAAAATAGAAGTCTATAACTTAGGGTACGTGAAACTATTTTGCAAAACTGATTGTTTTAAAAGTGGTTTAGCAAAATCTAATAAAGTTTTGTTCGTATTTTCAGCAACATTTTCAAATGACAACAACCACTTTAGCTTTGTTAAGCGCCGAAAAAACTTATTGGCGATAATTTTGCAACATGGAAACACATGATGACGACGATTTTAATCATCGAGGATCTCATATTCGCTCTCACGAAGGCTTGTCCTCCTATTTCAGCTCCAAATGCCGCTCGAAATGTTCGGGAGGCATACGAGCGATGGACAACGGCGAATGAGAAGGCCCGAGCCTACATCTTGGCAAGTCTTTCTGAAGTCTTGGCCAAGAAATATAAGCCTATGGTCTCAGCGCGTGAGATCATGGAGTCCTTACGGGGGATGTTTGGTCAACCGTTTGAACAGCTTATGCATGAGGCTCTTAAATACATATTCAACCCCAAAATGCAAGAAGGCACCTCTGTTCATGAACATGTACTAAACATGATGGTCCACTTTAATGTGGCAGAGTTGAATGGGTCTACCATCGATGAGGGCAACCAGATTAGCATAATCCTGCATTCTTTGCTGGAGAGCTTCCTGCACTTTGTTAGCAATGTGATTCTTAACAAATTGAAATATAACCTTACAACGCTCCTCAACGATTTGCAGACATACCGGTTTTTAAAAGTAAGAAGAGGCAGAAGGGTGAAGCAAATGTTGCTTCATCCTCCAGGATGTTCCTTAGAGGTTCGACCTCAGGAATGAAGTCTGCACCTTCTACTTCTAACTCTGAAAAGGGGAAGAAAAAGAAGAATTGTAAGGGTAAAGGGAAGGCACCTGCTAACCCACCGCCTGACGTCCCAAGGAGATATCCGCAAGTTGCTAAAGGAAAGTATTTCCACTACAACCAAGATGGACACTGGAAGAGTAACTATCCTTGGAATCTAAAAGAAAAGAGAGCAGCCAAGGCTAAGGCCAAGACAGATAATAGGTAAATGTGATTTACTTGTGCTTGAAACTTGTTTAGTGGAGAATGATGATTCTACCTGGATAATTGATTCGAGCGCCACTAATCATCTTTGTTTTTCTTTTTAGGGGATTAGATCTTGGCGACAACTGGAGGCTGGTGAGATGACGATGCAAGTAGCCACGGGGCACGTCGTCTCAACTGTGGCAGTGGGAGGACTCCAGTTAGCTTTACAGAATAGGTTTCTTATTTTAAATGATGTATATATTGTTCCTGAACTAAAAAGGAACCTTATTTCTGTAAAGTGTTTATTGCAATGTAAATATACTGTCTCTTTTGATGTGAATAAAGTGTTTATTCATAAATATGATGTTTTTATTTGCACAGCAAATCTGGAATCGAATTTATATGTGCTAAGGCTCTTAGCCATTAATTCCCTCCATAATACCGAAATGTTCAGAACTATCGTAACTCAATCAAAACGTCGACGAATTTCTCCAAAAGAAAATGCCCAACTTTGGCATCTACGTTTAGGGTACATCAATCTCAATAAGATTGAAAGATTGGTGAATAATGGACTTCTAAGTGAGTTAGAACAAAATTCTTTACCTGTGTGCGAATCTTTCCTTGAGGGTAAGATGACTAAACGACCTTTTACTGGAAAAGGTTATAGAGCCAAGAAGCCTCTTGAATTAACACATTTTAACCTTTGTGGTCGTATGAATGTGCGAGCCCGAGGTGGCTATGAGTATTTTATCAGTTTTACTGATGATTACTTTAGGTATGGGTATGTTTATCTAATGAAATGAAAGTCTGAATCCTTTGAAAAAGTTCAAAAAGTTCAAGGCTGAAGTTAAAAACGCTTTGGATAAACGGATTAAAACACTTCGATCAGATCGAGGTAGAAAGTTTTTGGACTCGACATTCCAGGCCTATTTGATAGAAAATGAAATTGTTTCCCAACTCTCAACGTCGGGTACACCTTAGCAGAATGGTGTAGCGGAGAGGAGAAATAGGACAAGTTTAGACATGGTTCACTCGATGATGAGTTACGCTTCCTTAACGGACTCGTTTTAGTGTTTCGCAGTGGAGGCTGTGATATACATACTCAACTGTGTTCCCTCCATGAGTGTTGCAATAACACCTCTGGAGTTATAGAACAGACGTAAAGCTAGTTTACGTCACTTCCGCATTTGAAGTTGCCCTGCACATGTGCTTGAGGCTAATCCCAAGAAGTTGGAACCACGGTCGAGGTTATGCCTCTTTGTAGGCTACCCCAAAGGTACACGAGGGGGTTATTTTAATGATCTGACCGAAAATAGGGTGTTTGTTTCAACAAACGCTACTTTCCTGGAGGACGATCATATAAGGGAGCACAGTCCACGAAGCAAAGTCGTATTACGTGAGCTTTCCAATGAATCTCTGAAACATCAACAAGAGTTGTTGAAGAGCCTGCTACATAAACAAGAGTTGTTAATGAGAGTTCATCCAGTAGGTCATATCTACCTCAAGAGTTGAGAGAACCTCGACGTAGTGGGAGGGTTGTGAACTGACCCATTCGCTATCTGGGTTTCACGAAAATCCTTGCTATGGTAGCAGATGGCAACGTTGAGGATCTGTTTTCTTATAAGAAGGCAATAGAAGATATTGACCGGGAAGAATGGGTCAAGGCCATGGATCTAGAGATGGAGTCGATGTACTTCAACTCAATATAGGATCTTGTAGATCAGCTGGGGTTCGCCCACAGGTTGTAAATGGATCTACAAGCGCAAATGGGGTGCTGATGGGAAGGTACAGACCTTTAAGGCTTGATTTGTGGTAAAGAATTATACCCAGGTAGAGGGAATCGACTATGAGGAGACTTTCTCACTTGTTGCCATGTTAAAGTCGATCCGTATCCTCCTGTCCATTGCATCTTATTATAATTATGAGATCTTACCATTTATATGGTGCAGCTCGAAGGATTCTTAGCCCAAGGTCAAAAGCAAAAGGTTTTCCAAACTGAATCGATCCATTTATGGACTGAAAAAGGAGTCTCGATCTTGGAATATACAGTTTGATACTGCGATCAAGTTGTATCGCTTTGACCAAAACGTTGATGAACCTTGTGTCTACAAGAAGATCATCAATGCTTCAATAGTCTTCTTAGTGTTGTATGTAGACGATATACTCCTTATTGGGAATGATGTAGGTCTACTGACTGTAGTTAAAAACTAGCTAGCGACCCCATTCCAAATGGAAGATTTAGGAGAGTCTCAGTTTGTTCTAGGTATACAGATCTTTCGGGATCGTAAGAACAAAGTGTCAGCACTGTCTCAGATATCATACATTGACAAGATGTTGCTCAAGTACTCGATGGAGGACTCTAAGAGAGGCCTACTGCCATTCAGGCATGGAGTCACTTGTCTAAAGAAATGTGTCTTAAGATACCTTAAGAGATTGAGGAGATGAGACGGGTCCCATATGCGCCTGCCATTGGCAGTTTGATGTACGCGATGCTCTGTACTCATCCAGACATATGTTACACTGTGGGAATAATCAGTAGGTATCAGTCTAACCCCGACCAGGGTCACTGGACCGCAGTGAAGAACATCCTCAAGTATCTTCGGAGAATGAGGGACTACATACTCGTGTATGGTTCGATAGATTTGATCCTTATAGGATACACAGATTCTGACTTTCAGACTGATAAAAACTCTTCAAGTCCACATCAGGGTTAGTCTTTACTCTTAACGGAGGAGTTGTAGTGTGGTGAAGCACTCAACAGGGGTGTATCGCTGACTCCACTATGGAGGGCAAAGTACGTAGCGGCTTGCGAAGCTGCTAAGGAGGCCGTCTGGCTCAGAAAGTTCTTGACAGACCTGGAAGTTGTTTCAGATATGTGTGGGCCCATTACCCTATATTGTGATAATAATGAGCCTGTGGCGAACTCAAAGAAGCCGAGGAGTCACAGGCGCGACAAACACATAGAACGGAGGTATCATCTGATCCGCGAGATAGTGCATCGAGGGCACGTGATCGTCACGCAGATCACTTCGAAGCACAATGTTGCTAACCCGTTTATGAAGGCTCTCACAACTATAGTGTCTAAAGGTCACCTACGGAGCATGGATCTACAGGATAGCTCGCGGTTGGACTAGGGCAAGTGGGAGATTTTCTAGTACTGGGCTTTTATGCCCTAGTTTATTGTTTTGTACTAAGTTTTTTGTACACTCCACTTCGCTATAAAACAAGTGGGAGATTGTTAGGGTTGATGGCTTAAAGTCTCGTGTCCTTTAGTTTGTAATCAGTATGTACGAACACTTGTGTTGTTAATATATGATATTTAATTCACATCTTGTTTATTCTGCTCAGTTACTTGTTTTATTTGCTTTACCACAAACCAATAAACATAAAATTCCTGGTTATCTATATGTGACTCAAGCATGTATGTGGTGAAAAACAAGTGGATCATGTCTTGAGTGATAACCAAAATGGTCTGAAGTATATGGATATATGAGGGAAACTTTATCCTGGTAACACTACGAATGCGGCCCGCTTTATGGAATGGTCACAAGTGTTGTGACTTGTCACAGATGGTCTAATCCAGATCATTTGTTTTAAAGACATGCGAGCGGAGGCGTCCTATACAAAGAGTTTGTATAAGACACAACCACGAAGTGTTAACGCCTCATTATATAACACTGTTCATGACAAAGACTTCACTTCACTAGGATGACTATAGGTAACATGACCTCAATATTGAGTGAGTTGGGAACTCCTGCCATTGAGGGTGGTCCTTCGATTTTTATAGGTGCGAATGGCCAGGTCGTCGATTTAAACCTACTATTTTCGGGATTCGTCTGATTTAAGAGGTAGGAAGTCAGCTACACAAGATGGAATTTACTTCTTCATCGAGGCAGGGGTAAGTAGATAGATAGCTCCCTTAAGGGTTGATTCCGAAGCTTGAACGATGTGGCTCCACACACCTTCTCTTGGTCCGAGAGGTGTTCACACATAGTAGGACTATGTTGTATTGTTCATTAGAGGAATCAATGGTACTTAAGGAGTGAGATGTAACTACAGGGGCAAAAAGGTAATTTGGCCTAGCTGTACTTACAAGCATCTGTGAAGAGTCATCGTACTCATGATTGGTTATATTCGATGGACACAGAACTATATCTGTGGTAAAAAGAGTTTAGCTGTTGGTCTTTAGTGGAATGCCTGACAGTTAACGGATGATGAATCTCGTGGCCAAAGAGTTTAGTCATCTATTCATGGACCATTGGAGCTTCGAGCCACAGGTCCATTAGGTCCCCTAGGTAGCTTGGATAAAGTCGAGAACCAGTATTTGGGTTAATTTGAAATATTCAAATTGACTAGAGAAAGTTCGATTATATATGATATAATTGGACTGATTAATTATATATGATATAATTGGCTAAATGTATGAGATACATTATTTTGGAAGAAATTCGATATAAATATGATTTATATCAAGTAAAAGAGAAAATACTATAGTAGATATGTGATATCAAACTATAGGATATAAACATAATATGATTATATTTATTCATTAATTGGTTGATTAATTATATGATAATTAATCCTTTTTTCACGTTCGGACGTGGGTTGGTGGGCAGCGTTGGTTATTATAACCGATGAGTTAAAATGAAAATAGTTTTCATTTTTGCATCGCCGATCATTTGCCCAAAACGATTTCGTGGAACCACGTTGCTGAAAGAAAATGATCGCTCGAGAGACTATACGATAATCGCTTCTCCGCCCAAACGATCGTCCACTTCGCGCTAAATGATCGCACACTCTCGTTTACACGATCGGATAGCTTCTCTAAAGGATTATATAGTGTGCCGATTTAACTAGACGATTGTGTACCTTTTCCTAAACGATCATTCAGTAAATCCTACACGATCGTGTAGCTCCTCTAGACGATAAGCACTTCTACTATGCGATAGCGTTGTTTTCCCTCCCACTTGCTTATTGCCTACACGATTCGTGTTTCCTTCTTCCTTTACCAAATTCACCAAACCCCACCCTTTAGGTTTTCACTCCGAGAGTACCCGAGGCTCTTTAGTGGTGGTGTCATCCCTGTTGTGGTCGTGAGTTCGCAGTTGTTCGTGCTGCTACAATCGACGTTTCCGCCGGGTGTTGGTAGATCACTTGGAGGGTCCGCTGCATTGGAGTTCCTAAGATTGAAGATTGTCTTCAACTGGTATGGAACTCTGTCCCTTTGATAATTTATTGTTCGTAGCATGCCGATAATTACTTGTTTGCATAACTGTATGTGTTGAATGTATAATTTTGCATTTCGGTCACTGTGAGATCAGAGCGATCCGAACGCACTCATGGAACTCTTAGATATGATACCCTCAATGAATTGCAAATGAATAAGAGGAATCAACCAGAAGGTGAAGACTTGTTCTCAAAGGGGAAGAACAAGAACAATGGGAAAAGGAAACAAAACAATGGGGACAAGTCCAAGATAAAGTGCCATTTTTGTCACAAAATGGGGCACAAGAAAAAGGATTGTTATGTCTTGAAGAGAAAATTGAACCAACAGAACAAGGGGGTAAATAGACCGAGGTTTTTGTATGAGAGAATTCCCTAGTCTATTCAGATGCTTTAGCTACTACTGAAGAAGGTGAAGACTAAAATACTATGGAGACTCAAGATTGGGTGTTAGATTTTGGTTGCTCAGTCCACATGACACCATTCAGGGGATGGTTTTGCACTTATAAGAAGTGGGATGGTGGGTTGATCTATATGGGAAACAATAATACTTGTAGAGCTATGGGAATAAGGTCTGTGTCCTTGAAGATGCAGGATGGTTCAGCTAAATTGATAAGGAACTTGAGGCATGTTCCAACTTTGAAGGGGAATCTCCTTTCTTTGGGGATGTTTGATGCCATAGGCTGTGAATATACGGTGTGGGAGGCACCTTTGAAATTATTAAGGATTCCAAAGTGGTCTTGGTGGCAACCTAGGTAAATGATTTATATATCATCAAGGATGTGTAAATGGCACACTCCACTTTGTTAGAAACTGATGAGGAACCTACTGAAGACGAGTTGTGGCACAAAAGACTCTCTCATATCAGTGTAAGGGGGCTGCAAGTGCTATCTTGTCACACCCTGTCCCAGACTACTCTCTTAACCTAGGAAAGGACATGACTGTAGCAGTTATCAACCCTTTTGTTGACACTTACTGCCTAAAAAATCTTGCAGAAATAACTCTGATATCAATGAACAAATTCAACAACCAACTAATTAAGTCAGCTATACTCAGTAAAATTTAAGTCAAGGAGATAACAGCAGCTGATTCAGTAGGCCCATTTTATTTTACAACAATGTAATGTTTATACAAATCCAAGACTTGGTTACAAAGTTTACAACAACAACTGTAAAACCCTCCAGAAGTGTAATTGTGGCAAGTGGCAGACTTTGACCTTAGCAGCACCCTAGAACTTCTCACCTTGCACTACCTAAGAAGAAAACATGAAATAACAGAATGAGCTTCACAAAGCTCAGTGAGTGGTTAGAAATTTCTAGAGTCTATTTCAACTCATAAATAACAAGCATATCATAACTACGAGATTGTATTCAAACCACAGCTTTGAACGATTCTGGTCTCAACTTCTATCTACATGCACGGTAGATAGCTAAACTGATAACTAACTATAATGAGTATGCTATCTACCTACACCCATGGTAGATAGATAACTATTACTAAATACAACAATTACTCTTTACGTTTCCTTTGTCTCCTATGTGCATATAGCTCCCTGCTCATGGGCTCAGAATCTAGGTCTATCGGTCCTCTAACCATACCATATGAGGATCCTCCCACAGGCTCAGGAACTAGGCCTCTCAGTCCCCTGACCATCCCGTGAGGTTTTGCTTATGGGCTTAGGCACTAGGTCTATTGACCCCCTGACCATCCCGATCACATAATCTCATTCTCATGCTAGACACTCATTCATAACATAAGCATATACAATTTACTCTAAAATATATGCTTTAACACTTAAAGGAAATTACCACTCACTTTGGTAAGGATAGGAATAGTTCTCTTAAAAGTTCCTTGATCTTCCCGGGCTCCTCTTTTGAACCCTAAATTTCAGATTCAATTTAAAGCTCAGATTACTCATAGTTCTAAGCTTTATCTCGGGATAATTCCTTCTACAAATATTCTCTAAAATGTATTAGGAAGCTTACCTCAAAATCTTAGCTCATAAATTCTCGTGATTTGGCCGGAAACGTCAAAACATTAAGACTAGCCTAGCTTACCCGACAGCTTGACCCCTCTGTCTTGTCCTCGTTCTCCAGCCCAATTCCTTGGAGATTCTTCTCCGGCAGCCCTACCCTGAAAACTAGACTCTCCTAGCTTTCAGATTTATTTGAAATCACTACAAACGCACGAGTATTCTGGGAGAACTCCTCGTCCCAAGTTGAGCCTACTTCCTGTCTTTTCTGTCCGACAACATCTCCACTCTTGGAACCTCTTGACCAACGCATGGTCTTGCTACCAACGTGTAGTCTCCTCCAAATATACTCTTCTTTATGTTATTTGAAGAGAATTTGAGTCCTCATCTAAAGTCCTTGGCCCTATTTATAGGCGTTCAAGATTGCTCTAAGGCCGACACCTCCTACTTGGCCGCATGTCCAAGTGTTTTCCTTAGCATCTACAAACTTCCAGCCTTCTCCACCTCCTACTTGAGCTGTCTTCACCTTATACCATTAATGCAACCCTTGCATCAATGAAATCTTAAGTGTCTTCCTCCTCTATAGCTAATGCTTGAGGCTTAACTTTGCATGTCTACTCGTACATCCACCTCATTTGCTTAAGGCATAAGGCTCCCTCCTAGCAAGCCACATGTTTGGATGACATCCTTCATATGCGTTCATCCTTCTTATGCATCCATCCAACTCAATATGCGTTCAACTAGGATGATGACCAACACCCCTTTCAATGCATACTACTAGCCTCGGATATCCAACGCATAACATATTACCAACACATAGCATATCACCAATGCATAGCATATCACTAATTCATAGCAATCACTATGCATCCACCTTAGCTCGTTCCATCGCATGGCTTATATCTTAGCAAGGCCGCCACATCCAACATATCCATCATGCATGCCATCGCATACTACCAACGCATTCCCTCGGCCGCATACGTGCACACCATCGGCCGCATACCTTCGGTCACATACCGTAGGCCGCTCCATCGCACGCCCTCGGTTGCACACTCACGTAGCAAAGCCGCCGCAGACCATCAATGCATAGTACCGTGTGCATGTCATCAACACATAGCATGGTCTCATGACATCAACTCATAGCACCACGCGTATGTCATCAATGCCTAGTTCTGTCGCATGACATCAACGCATAGCACCACGCACATGTCATCAACGCATGGCACGGTCGATGACATCAACGCATAGCAGCACGCATATGTCATCAATGCATCCCTTCGGCCGCAAACCATCGGCCATATACTCTCGCGTCTAATGCATCTATCGCATCCGCCTCCATCACCGCATGCCATCCACCGATGCATGCCTCGCATCACCGCATGCCCTTTGCACTGCATGCCCTTGCACCACTGCAACCTACCAATGCATCTCCTTCGACCGCATACCTTTGGCCGTATGGAGGCATACCATCGTGTCCAACGCATCCATCGCAGCCATCGTACCCCATGTGTTGATCTAACCTCCAGCCGCATAGACGTATACCATCGTGTCCAACTTATCCATCGCAGCCGTCGCACCCAATGCGTTGATCTAACCTCCAAAAGCAGTGGTTGCCGCATGCATTATTCTTGGCCCTAATTCAATCTCTCTCTTCATGCCCAAGTAACCTCTCAAACTTTATGGCCAACGAATGGCACTACATAAACTCATAGTCCAACACTTAGTCATTTTCTTCTTAGCTTCCACTGCATGGTTATAGCTTCCACCGCATAGTTACTCTTGGCAATGCCTCTTGCCAATACTTCGGCCAATCATACGTCCAACCTTACAAACGCATGGTTGCCTTTTCAACTTATGCGTTAATGTCTCCTAACTCTTAACGCATGGATCCTTTTGACCTTACACTTAGCCAAATTTCATCAATTAAAGCTTAACTCAAAACTACTCAAGGAAAATCTATTCAACGCTTAGAAATTTCTTTCACTTCAACATAGGATTTAACTTTCACTTAGTTAATTCCTTTCAACATTTGCTTAAGTAAGGAAAATGGAAATCCAGGTTTCACATATCTAAACAAGGAATACTACCAAGGGGTGTTGGAGATAGCCTTAAATTTTGTGAACATTGTATATGTGGCAAAGCAACAACACAGAAATTCCCCAAAGGACAACACACTTCAAAGGAAATCCTTGAATATGTGCATTCAGACTTGTAGGGGCCAGCTCACTCTCCATCTCTTAGTGGAGCAAGGTACTTTCTTTCTTTTGCAGATGACTACTTAAGGAAGAGTTGGGTTTACTTTTTAAAATCCAAAGATGAAGTATTCAGTAGATTGAAAGAATGGAAGATCTTGATTGAGAAGCATACTTCTAAGCAAATTAAACATTTGAGAACTGATAATAGTTTAGTTTTGTGGAGAGGAGTTTAATTTGATTGCAGGGAGCATCACATAGTAAGACGTAGAACTGTTAGGTACATACCTCAACAAAATGAAGTAGTTGAAAGGTTGAATGGAACAATGCTGGAAAGAGTAAGATGTCAGTTGTCCAATGCCTTGTTGCCTAAAAAATATTGGGTTGAAGCTGTCTCCTACACCATATACAATCTTAATAGATACCCTCGTCAAGGCAGCCACCTAAGCTGGAACACCTAAAAATGTTTGGTTGTGTAGGCTACGTGTACCAAAGCCAAGGGAAGTTGAAACCAAGGGCTGTAAAGTGCAAGTTCTTAGGCTTTACACCGAGAGTAAAAGGCTTTAGGCTGTGGCATCCAGTCGAAAAGAGGTTTGTGAATAGTAGATATGTGATCTTTAGAGAAAATGAGATGTTCATGATGTCAGAACAACCATTTTCTACAAGTAAAAAGACTAGTAGCACTAGATTTGAGATGGAGCCTCAGAATGATCATGAAGCTTCTAGTTCCTCTCAAAATCAAGAGTTAGAAGGTGATGAGGCTACTAAAACCAGTGAGCATGTGTCAAGTGATCAAGTTGAGACACATGGGTACTTGCACAACTACTCATTGGCTAGAAACAAACCTAAATGAACAATAGGACCACCAACAAGTTACCAAGAGTCTGATTTTGCTAGTGTAACATCCCGAGTTTTTCATAATTCAAATTCTATATTTTCGTAAAATTTGAAGACATTTTGTTAATTTTGAAAGTTGATTTTTGTTTAAAGGAAAATTTGGATTTTATGTCGCATTAATTTTATATTTAAGTTAATGTCAAAAATTTAATTTAAATCAGGGAAATTGGTTTAATTTTGAAATTGGATTTTAAGAGGAAAAAGAAAGGGTTTTAAATATATATATATATATATATATATGGAAGGAAAGAATAAAATGAGATAGAATAAAATAAAATAAAATCTTAGATTGCTCTAATAAAATAAAATAAAACTAAATAAAATATTTTTTTCTTTCTTTTTTAAAAGTTTCTCCCCTTCCACTTCTTGAAAGCCCTCACGCCCCCTCCTTTCACGATCTGCCCTAGCCGACCTCCACCGCTGACCTATCATTTGCTCCACCACCTGCTCTGAAGCCAGTCTTCGCGCGTCATTCCAATCACGAGCGTCCGCCATCCCTTGTACCCCTTCGCCTGCACGTCGCCATTCTTCATGTCAAGCACGGGTTCGAAGACCAACCGATTTTGTTCGACAAGCCACTGTCGTAGGTCCCAGGTCAACTGTAGTTAGTCTTCTCGGCTGGAGTTGCGCTGCGTCACCGGTTCTGTGCAAGCCCAGTGTGATGCCCCAAAGTTTTATCTTTTTTTTTTTAAAAAAAAAGAGAGTTGGTGGTTAATTTTAGGAAAAAAAAGAGGGGTTTAGGGTTATAAAGGGTTGGGGGGGCTTTGGGATGTGTGCAAAAAGAAAAAAAAATCTTTTTTTTTCTTCTTCTTCTTTCTCCGGTTCGCGAAACCCCCTCTTTCACTGTGCAGTCGCCCTCACTGTCAACCAAGCGTGATCGTCCTCGCTGTTCTAGTCGTGCCTCTTCACCGATCGTGTTTTCATTCGTCGACAGCGTGCCTAGCCGAAGCTGCCGTCGAGCGCACACTAGAAGACACAAACCATCGTTGACCGCACTCGCTAATTGTTTTCTTCCCCATTCGCAACTCGACCATTGGTCCTTGTTGTTAGCTTCAACCACCTCCAATCGCTCGACCGCGGGTCTCCAGCCATGCAAGCTTTCCAGCCGCGCCGTGGACTTTCAGCCACGCCGAGTTTTTCTTCTGCCTCTGCTCATCTGCTGCACGTCAGTTTTACCGTCGATAGCCGAAGCCCAGTGCGCGTTAGATCGCTCACCTTGTTCAATCGCGCACCAGAAAAGTGCTGGTTGTTGCTGATTCATGGTTGGTTCCACCTGATTCTTCTATTCGGGGTAAGTGTCAGTTCCTTTTTAGCAGCTCACTGTCTTTTGAGATTCTTGGGCCTAAGCTAACCTTCACCATGGAGTTTGTGATTGGTTTCAGGAACGTGTGGCGGTGAAGGAAGTTCTCGAGTAGAGTAAGGTCTCTTTTTGGGAAAGTTCGTTATCTTGAGGTAAGTGGTTTACCGTCGGTTGCCCTAAGATTTTGATAAGCCTGCTGAGAAATTTTTAAGTCATATGTGAAACTGTGATGAAATCTGTTATGGGTAATTGTGCTAAATTTGATGTGCTGAATTTGAAGTATTCATACTGTGATGAAGTTGGACGTAAGGGTTAAGGGGATACTGTGATAAGGTGCATCAATAGACAGGGATAGTGGGCCAATGTTCATGTATGAATAGACTGTAATAAGGCTTGATATATGAGTAGACTGTGAAACAGTTGAAGTATGGATAACGGTGTTAAAGTTTGATGTTGATTCATGGCCTTGATTTCATGCTTATGTCTGAGATTGTACTAGTTGTTTGTATGCTCATGTTCATATGAGACTTTAGTGGCTGTTAGTGTTACCATTTGACTATGCACATCGCATGTGAGAGCCTTCGGGCCCACACACTATGCTCGGTGTCCTTTTTGGGGTCACCACTTGTGTTTTATGCCCGTGACCTTTGTGTCACTACTTATGAAAGCATGCCTTCGGGTTCTAATAACTTGTAAAAATACAAGTTATTTATGCCACCTTATCTAGATATTGCGTCCAAAAGTTAGTAAATATGTGCTGAGTGTATGAAAATTAGATTCGAATTACAATAATTGTAAATGATTGCAATTACACCTACTAACACCATAAAGATGGAAGACAAGTCGAATTTTACTTTGTTTTGCAGGAAACCAAGTCACCGCTTGCGCTCAAGGCTCACGAGAAACTGATCAACGCATCTTTGTCACATTGCACCCATCAATCAATAATGAAGAAACGATTACTGCAATGACAGTGCAATGCAACAATCGATCCAAAGCTGATTTTCAACCACATGCGGTAATAAAAACAACACCGTATGCGAACTCACGTTCGAAAGATGCAGCTGAGCAACCAAAAGCGGAGGATTGAGACACGTGTACAACTAATAGTTGTGCAGAATTGACGGTTTGATTTCATAACAGAAGAAATAATATCCCTCCATCTTTGGAATTACCATAACCATCAGTGGGGACCACAAGGCCAAAGTCAAAGACCTGCACCTATAAATACCCCATAGATTTCAGAGAAAACTTATGCTACTTGATACGGGGCCAAGTGCTACTAAATTGATGAGAGAAAAGGCTGAGCTAAGTGCTTAAGTGAAGAAATCCGAGAAGAAGACAAGATAAGGCCGAGAGATGAATCTCAGATCTAATCTGCCATACACCCGATCGGAAGCTCTGTGCATAGATCTCTGCTATCGGTGGAGCAAGCTTGAGAGGGAAGCTCTTCCTACCATCAAATTCATCCTATTCAGCAAGCAGATCTCCATCGAATCTGTGCCAAGACATTGGCACTTATTTGTATCTGTTCTGTTTCTTCATCGTTGTATTTCACTGTCTCTTTATCTCTTCATTCACACACCATGTATCAAACGCTTAATCGAAATATTAAATGTTTCAATAGCTTTCATATTCCATTTTCTGTTTATTTCCGTTCACCCATTAATCACTTTCTCCATGATGTTTTCTTAATTCCTTGATAATTAATATGAATTAACCAAGGACTGAATCTGTGTTAAAGATATAAAATGCGTTTAGTTAAGGCATGCTAGACGGCATCTTCACCTGTGAGAGCAGAAGTAAAGATGTCATTTCGATCTATCGAGAGAAGGTCAGAAGAATGCGTAACTAAAGCGAGTAGTACTTCTAGACATGGAAGCAACCTTGCGTTCATTACGTTATTCTCTATTTCAACAAAGACATGTGGGAGTGTGGCCGATCACTGAAAGGTGTACGCCAAGAAAAGAACGGAACAGTATTTCTAGCTTCAACGCAATTGAGAACTTGCGCTGTTTATATTATTTACCATGGAATTTATGATTGGTTTCAGGAACGTGTGGCGGTGATCTCGAGCGGAGTAAGGTCTCGTTTTGGGAAAGTTCGTTATTCTAAGGTAAGTGGTTTACTGCTGGTTGCCCTAAGATTTTGATAAGCCTACTGAGAAATTTTTATGTCATATATGAAACTGTGATGAAATCTGTTATGGGTAATTATGCTGAATTTGATGTATTCATACTATGATGAAGTTGGACGTAAAGGTTAAGGGGATACTGTGATAAGGTGCATAAGTAGACTGGGGATAGTAGGCCAATGTTGATGTATGAATATACTGTAATAAGGCTTGATGTATGAGTAGACTGTAAAACAGTTGAAATATGGGTAACGATGTTAAAGTTTGATGCTGATTCATGGCCTTGATTGCATGCTTATGTTTGAGATTGTACTGACTATTTGTATGTTTATGTTCATATGAGACTTTAGTGGCTGTTAGTGTTACCATTGAGCTATGCACATCGCATGTGTGATCCTTCGGGCCCACACCCTATGCTCAATGTCCTTTTTGGGATCACCACTTGTGTTTTATGCCCGTGACCTTTATGTCACTACTTATGAAAGCGTGCCTTCGGGTTCGCCCCTTATGCCTATGTCTATGATGCCCTTGTGCATTTTGGTTCAATGGATAGACTAACAGATCACTGAGTGGGCCTAGTAGTGGGCTGCTTACTAAATATATTTTTATACTCACCCTTTTCTTTCCCTATTTTTCAGGTAAGGGTAATGACAGACTGGCACATGACAAGAGAGATCCATGACCTGGCCATTAGGACGATTTACTGCTTCCACATCTAGTATCATGTTTTGAAATCTGGTTTAGAAGTTAGGAATCTTACACTTTCATGCAAAATACATCAATTTTTTTATTTGACTATTTAATTTCCTTCATTTTTTGTAGTAGGGTTTAGGGGTACCCCGAATGGTAAATTATTTTATTTTATTTTGCTTTAGTTTATTTACTATTATTTAATTATGTTTTCATATCTTTGCTCATTTGAGCATTATTAAATAAAATTTGGCTCTTTTATTTGATGGTTTAAAAGAAATTGTACGGTTAAGCCTATGCACGCATGAAGTAGTGTCCTAGAATTAGTAGGAAACTAGGGTCGTTACACCCAATTCGTTTTCACAGTCGTTGTTGTCTTGGTCGTCGGATTTGGACAGATTGATTGGTTGAGGGGAATTGCTTCAAGTTGCTATTGGTGTTTGGTTTCTTGATTTAATTGTGGGATTTTGACTCGAGGTAAATAATCTTACTACTGGAATCGCCTTTGTGCCGGACGATAAATTTATGATTTATTTTGAGGATTTTAAGACTAGTTACAAGAATAATTTTCACTATTCTGAGATTAATGAACTGTTTAGAAAAGATATATGAGCATGTGATAATATGTCTGAACCATTTTAATGCATGAGCATGATTTAGAATTTTATGAGTTATATTAAAAGGATGATTGAGCATGACCCTTAAATATAAGTTAAGTGGCACTCCTACTGGAATGTCTTAAAGTTAAATGAGGATTCGACATTTGCTGATTCATATAGTTATGTGATTTATTATGAGAATGTGTAAATCGTGCTATATATTATGAAATCTCGAATATTTGATTGTTTGCATAGTTTAGTGCATGAAAGTGATGTACTAGAGTAGATCTATTAACACTAGACTAATTACGTATGTTGAGGTTAATTAACATGACCTTAATGAGGAGATTTTAGAAGACTAATGATTATGTGAATGTTATATGTAATATGAAGTTAGATGCAATCTCTTTTCCTTTCTAGACTATGTGACTGTATGAAAGTGATGCATGTCCAAGGGCGCTAGTACATGAAAGAGATGTACTAGGGCTGGTGTGTATGAAAGTGATACATACCTAGAGGGTACTGGGGTGTACGTAAGAGGTGCACGCTCAGTAAGTTATGTGTATACGAAAGAGGTGTATACATAACCATGTGTACGAAAGAGATATGCATCCTTACATTCATAGAGAGGATCTAGGATGTACGAAAGAGGTACACACTCAATAGGTTATGTGTATACGAAAGAGGTGTATACAAAACCAGGTGTATGAAAGAGGTACACACTCAGTGGGTTATGTGTATACAGAAGAGGTGTATACATAACCAGGTGTACGAAAGAGGTATACACTTAGTGGGTTATATGTATACAAAAGAGGTGTATACTTAACCAGGTGTACGAAAGAGGTACACATTCAGTGGGTTATGTGTATACAAAAAAGGTGTATACATAACCATGTGTACGAAAAAGGTACAAATTAAGTGGGTTATGTGTATACGAAAGAGGTGTATGTATAACCACGCGTACGTAAGAGATTGTGTTTCCTTCGACATTTACAGGAGATTGTGTTTCCTTCGGGATTCACCAACGGTTGTGGGTCCTACGGGACTTACTAGATGTAATGGGCATACTTAACTATAGTAGGATAGAAATAAGCTTTTCATGTATGTATGTGTCCCAAGAGGACTAGAGTAGTTTATATATTCCATCAGAGGTAGGCATCTAGAGGACATAGATGTCTAGCCTGACCCCAGTAGTGGGGTTACTTACTGAGTATTTTATACTCATCCTTTCTCATGTTTATGTTTCATGTAAGAGTAGGGACGCACCGACGAATGATAAGAGGAATCTGTGATCAAGCCACTGGGACCAGTTTTATGCTTCTGCTCATGATGTTTAGATTTCTTTCATGTTTTTTCACTTTCAGTCTTCATGTTTGAAACTTATTGATTAGTATTCGTTTCCAAACTCTTACAATTTTCTAGACTCATTAAATTTCTAATTATGATTTATGGGTACCTTGTTATTTGACCTTTTTTTAGTTTTAATGAAAATATTTTATTTGACTTTATTTATTTACCATTTATTTCTCTATGAAAATGTATCATTTTAGATTCTATCCATGCATGCATATAGTAACGGCCTAGCTCGAGTCCTAAGGAGTCGGGTCGTTATAGCTAGTGTAGCATTGAGTGCTGCCATTTCTTTGAGTAATAATGAAACTTCTAGCTCTGAAGAATCAACAAATAGCCCGGATGCTAGGCAATAGATTGAGGCTATGAATGATGAAATGAAGTTCCTCAATCAAAATGACACTTGAAGATTAGTACCTTTTCCTAAAAGGTACAAACCTATCTCATGCAAATGGATTTACAAATTTAAAAAAGAGATTCCAGGTGTGCAAAATTCTAGTTCAAGGCTAGGCTTGTTGCTAAGAGGTTCACTCAAAAGGAAGGCATTGACTACAATGAGGTATTTTCTCTAGTTGTAAAGCATACTTCCATCCGGCTGCTCCTTTCTCTAGTTGTGCAAAAAGATTTGGACTAGACAAGTTGGATATAAAGATAACCTTCCTACATGGGTTGTTGAATAAGACAATTTACATGAGACAACCTCAAGGTTATGTTAAAAGTGGAGAAGAAGACCTTGTGTGTTTGTTGAACAAATCCATATATGGCCTAAAAGAGTCACTGACATGCTGGTATGAGAGGTTTGATGAGGTGATCTCCAAGATGGGGTTCAAAAGGAGCTCATTTGATTGGTGTGTCTACACAAATACTATTAGTTTCAAAGAACCGGTCTATCAACTCCTCTATGTAGATGACATGTTGCTGGTCGGGAAATCCCAAGAAGAATTGAAGCAAGTGAAAATGCTTCTTAAGAGAGAATTTGATATGAAAGGCCTAGAGGAGTCAAGGAAAATCCTAGGCATTGAGATAAAAAGAGACAGAAAATAGGGTAGATTGCTTGTTAGCCAATCTGAATATTGTTCAAAGATATTACAAAGGTTCAAGATGGAAAATGCTAAGTTAGTAGGTACTCCTCTTGCTCCTCACTTCAAGCTTTCAGCTGCCAATAGTCCAAAGAGCACAGATGAAGAGCATTTGAACCATATGAAGGTTGTCCCTTATTCCTAAGCATTAGGATCTCTTATGTATCTTATGATTTCTATAAGACCAGACCTGTCCTATGCAAAAAGTATGGCCAGTAGGTATATGGCAAACCCTGGTAGAAGACATTGGGAGGTAGTCAAGTGGATACTAAAGTATCTATGTTCATCTAAGGAGACAAAAGTCTTATATAGACAAAATGAGCCATCCAATGATGAAGTTTATGGTTATGTAGATGCAGACTATGCAAGGGATTTAGATAGAAGACGTTCTCTATCAGGCTATGGTTTCCTATAGAGGAACAATTTGATCAGTTGGAAAGCTACTTTGCAACCTGTTGTGGCCCTTTCCACAACAGAGGCTAAGTTCATTGCATTGTTCGAGGCTGTGAAGGAAGGTTTGTGGCTGAAAGGTTTACTAAACGATTTCAGCATAACACAAAAAAAAAAAAAAAAAAAAAAAGTCAGAATCTATTTTGATAACCAGAGCACAACCTATCTAAGAATCAACAGTTTCACAGCAGAATCGAGTATGTCAATATCAAATATCATTTTATCAGACAAGAGATTGAGAAAGGGAAAGTCGAGGTAGTGAAGATTCATACCTCTGATAATACAACTGATATGCTAAGCAAAACTATTCCATTAAACAAACTTGGCAAATGTTTGGACCTTCTTGGGTTTGAGTTACCTAAAAAAGGTTAGCTCTAGTCAGCTGAGTAAAGCAAAGAAGGAAGGAACTCTAGAGGCTTACAAAGGTGGAGATTGTTACAGAAATACTCGAAATCAAGAAATAGAATAGTGCAGCTGGCAGTTGAACCGTTGTCGACCTTTTTCTGTTAAGTGTTGCAACCTCCAGAGCTTGACCAAATCGCCTGCACATATATAAACGAAATCAAATGTGAGATTAATGTAAGAGTGAATAAGAAATCGAGAGAGCAAGGCATTCGTTCTATAATACTCTGAAGAGTAATAAAAGAGAACCTCCCAATTTTCACAATGAACGTAGGTCTTTTGCCGAACCACTTAAACTTCTGTGTCTTTTCTTTTTACCTCTACGATTGTTTAGATTTTTCAAAAGTATCGTTTACACGATTGTATAGTTCCTATCACATCGTGTACACGATCGTTTAGCTCCATGTTCAATCATCTATACGATCATTTAGTTCCTCAGTTGTCATCTATACAATCATATAGCTTCAGTCAACTGTCGTTTATACGATCATCTAACGCTTCCTGCTATTGTTTACTTAATTGAACTATCGTTTAGTTCTTGGTGCATCGTCTACACGATCGTGCAGTCTTTTGATAAACGACAGAAGGATTTTCAAGCATTAACATTCTATCTCCCCTGACTGTTGAATTGTTATAAACAGTTATATCTGAGCATTTTGTGATTATTAACGGGAAGACCTAGTCATCTGGGATAATATATATAAACGAATTTGGTCTTACTTGGTTGATTAAGTTTGATTGTTGTGGTTCAAGTGTTATTTCATTAATTTATATTTTTTCACTTTAATAATCACAAACTTATGTTTTGTTCCAATGATGAAGCTTCTTGAAATTTGTTATTGTTGTAATGAAAATAGTTAAAAAAACATGTACTTGGTTGATAGTCTTGCTTGGTGTTATTTAAATGTATATCAAAATCTTTTTCTTTCAAATATATATAAACTAATTTGGTCTTACTTGGTTGATTAAGCTTCATTGGTGTGCTTCAAGTGTTATTTCATTAATTTTATGTTTTTTTTCCAATGATTAAGCTTCTTGAAATTTGTTAATGTTGGAATGAAATTAGTTCAAAAATACGTACTTGGTTGATAGTCTTGCTTGGTGTGGTTCAAGTGTATATCAAAATCCTTTTCTTTCAATTATATATAAACTAATTTCGTTGGTTTGTGGATAGACGAATTGTTATCTAACCATGATCTGTTTATTGGAAGATTTATGTATGTGTATATATATATATATATATATATATTTGTTTATGGAGTATTTGGTATAGGTATTCATGGAAGTACTTATTGATATTTGTGAATGGGAGAAATGATTATTAATATTATAGAGGTTGTTGATAATTTTAATTACTATTTTATGAAAGTGTGTTATCGATATACAAATGTTAGTTAGTGTGTTTATTTGATATTTGATGAGTACTTATAAAATGGATTGGAAATATTAATTCTTGTTTGTGGATAAATTATTATAGAAGTATGTTTCATTGCCGATAACTTTGTATTTAGTTTTGTGGTAGAGTGTATTGTTCTGTCTATTGTTATATTTCAGGTTTGAGTTTAGTGAATTCATAGGTGGAAGACAAATATTGTTGGTTTGCCATGCAGAATATAACAAGCACGCATTACAATGAACAATTGTTTATATTTTTTAATAAAAAACAATGACTGACATTTTTTGACCCAACACGAGACATATAATGTCATTTTTAACTTTTTTACTGACATTAAAAATGGATTCGACAATGAAATTTAAAAAAACGAGCAATAATTTAAAAAACAGACATGGATTCTGGGCTTCAATGTCGATTTAAAACCGACATTGAAGGGCTTTAATGTCGATTGAAAATCGACTTTAAAGATAGTGTTATAAAATGCCTTTAATGTCGGTTCTAAATCGACATTGAAGAGGGTGTACAATGTCGGTTTTACAACTGACATTAAAATTCTTTTATAAAACTAACTTTAATGTCAGTTTTAAACTGACATTAAAGCCCAGAATTCTTGTAGTGAATCACTCATTGATATATATTTTATATATTCATGTAGGTGGATGAAATGATACCTTATCAAAGAAAATGAGAACTACCGATGACAACTCAACTACATCGATAATATGATCTTGTACACTTGATCAATTGTGCATTTTTGGTGCTACTGTACTTTATTTTAGCTTGTATAGTTTGGATAATAAGTTTATTCTAGAAAATTATTAAATACTTTATTTTGTATCATTAATTGATTATGAACGGAAGTTATGGTATTTAGTTTGTTATGAAGTTTTTCATGTGTTTGGATTTCAATAAAAATGAGTACTTGAAGTAATATTTATCAAAATCTAATTAATTTAAAAATTATTTTTGAGAGAAAAGTTATATATTTTATAGCCATGAGTAAAAGCTATAGAAATTTTAATATAACAAAAAAGAAATGCTATTAAAAAGTTACTACAATAATAATAGTGATTATAAAATATTAAATAGCATTGTAATTGTCATAACATATAATTATAACTATAAATAATATATTATAGCCTTGAAAAAAAGTTATCATATGTTAAAGATAACATACTATTCTAGCTACTAAAAAAATGCTATCAAATACTTTTATAGCAACATATATAAACTATATCTTTATATTTGATCATAGCATTCATTATAGCTCTACATAAATGCTATAAAAAGTTTCAAACTTTTAATAACATAGGTTAAAAGGACTTTCAAAAATGGCTACAAAATGTCTATTTATAGCTTTTTTCGTTAGCTATTGTATCTATTATTTTTTGTAACAAATGAGAGAAAATCGAGAGAGGAAAAGGTGGGAGGCGCAGTCCCTAGGAGAGTGGTATCTGATTGTAGTGTCACCTCTTCAGAGTCACCTGAGCTTGATGCCATGGTTGAAAAAAAAAATAACCTAATTCTCCGATACCATGTCAGAATAAAAAGAATAAAGGATTGGACTGAATTGGGAAAAGTTCTGAGACCACACATTGATATTTAATGAATAATGAAAGGCCACATGGCAAGCAGATATTGGTTACATCATAACAAATGAGAAAGATAAAAGCAACAAACAATAACAAACATTAACAATAAACCGAACAATTAAGTAAAAATTAATTAGAACATATAATCTAGCTTACCATATACCATTTCATAAACTTCAATCATTAATAGAAGTTTATAATAATAAAGAGTGATCCACTCACAATGACAGTCTTCTTATACGAGTCTAAAGAACATGTGAGTATTTGCAATTGAAGTCTATTTAGTGATAAAGATTTAAAATCACAACAATGATATGAAAAATCATATTGATATCTATCTCTAATTCACAAAAATGTATAACCATCATATTTAGCTACTTATAATAATAATAAAAAAAAAAAGTCAATTATCACCGATATAATATTCTAGTAAAGTAAGTTTGGAAATGTAAGGTCTCATTTAGTAACCATTTGTTTTTTAAAATTAATCCTATTTCATCCAATTTTTTACAATGATTTACATCTTTCTTAAGTACAATGGTTGAATTCTTAGCCAAATTCCAAAAACAAAAATAACTTTTTGAAAACTACTTTTCTAATTCTCAAAATTTGGCTTGGTTTTTTAAATCATTAGTGAAAAGTAAATAACAAAAGAATAAATTTGGTGGTGAAAGTAGTATCTATAGACTTAATTTTCAAAATAAAAAACAATAAACAAAATTGTTATACCTAAATGTTCTATGATTGTGGCCGACACATAAACCACTCCAAATTGCTTCGTCCAATGTAAGACATGACATACCAACAAGAGATTCCAACTAAACTATGCAATCTATCGTCAAATTTGAAAAAACTAACAAACAAATATCTCTCCATTAAGGTTGCTAGCGAATGAAGGGAATAATTGAATTGAACTTACAAGGAAGCATTGGAATTGAGTTGAGTTTACATGAAATTAAAAAAAAAAAAAAAAACAAACAAAGGTTAGCTCCCCTTTTTTATTGGGCACCTTCAATTTCAATTCGAAACTTTTTCTTCTAAATTTGAATGTTGTAATGGTCTCATGAAAAGAACGATAATAATAGTTCAGTGACTACGTAATTTGAGACCAAATACAACCATGCATATGGTCAAACAAAAACAACGACAATAATAATAATAGTAAACGGGTGTCTAAATAGTTTCCTATGCAGTTGAATATTCTTATTTTGTTTATCCTTGTGTTGAATAGGCTTCTTCTTCGGTTGAATCTTCTTCAGTTGAATGATCTTCATCTTCATCATCATCATGTTCTGTTGAATCTTCTTTGTTCTCTATCATCTTCTTCTTTAATAAAATACAACTCAATTTAGAGTAAGTTTCATCTAAATTATTTTACCGGCCTTAAACTAACATTAAAATAATTTATTTCAATCTAAACCTCATGGCACCTTGTGACTTTATATAACAGGCTCAATTATGCCCTTATAATCTTGTTTCAGACCATGGTCATAATCTAGATTGAAGGTTGTTTAATCAAATTTTTGATAGGGTCTTCCGGTTAGAGGGAAAATAACTCTTTATAGAGAGATTAGATTGAAATGGTAGAGAAGCTATACATATTTATGAAAAAAGTCGTGAATTAGTAAAAAGTTTTTAATTTTTGTCTCGATTTCTTAGTTTGTCTCTTACACTTGTCAGTTCACACCCTAATAACATTAATATTCTGTTAATGGGTCATTTATATAGAAATCCCAATTTATAAAAAACTATTAGTGATATAGCAAAATCTATAAGTGTAGATACTCATATTCATGGTATAATCTATCACTGATAGACATGAGAAATAGATCTAAATTTTGCTATACTTACACATTCTTTTACACTGTGCTATATTTCATAATACTTTGTGTCTTATGGTTTATATTTACAACTCTCCCTTTATAAATAAAATAGTTAACTAGCCTAAACTACAAAGGATAGGAGAGAATTGTAAATGGTAAACTTAAAGCATATCTTTTCAATTATTAATAACTATGATATACCTACCTTTTCGTAATACTTTGGATTTTTTTTTGTAGGGTTATAAGATTTAAACCTCAAAGTAAGTGTTCCAAAAGAGAGAAAAAAAAACCCTCTAAAAATACGAAAGAAGATGTGTTACAAACAAACAACACTAACTATATTAACTATATGTAGCAGTATTAAGAAAAAATGTGGGATACAAAGTTCCTTTTTGTCACACTAGTTTCATAGCACATGCCTTGCACGTGTTTGTAATGTTTAAAATAGTCGCATTTGAACTTATGAACAAACTTGCAAAGTTGATTTATAGTCAGACTTACTATTTAATTTTTATCACTTGAAATTATGTACAATTAATTGATTGTTATCTATATAATATGAAAGAGAGACGGAGGGAGAAGAGAGGATGGACATAGATAAGTGATAGAAAACCTCCCTTTATTTTTATTTTTATTTTTTGAAATTTTAAAAAGGAAAATTGTATTGGGCAACAAAAATAACTAATATATTTGCAATTTTGTTCAGTTTTTCGTCTTTGTAAATATCGCAAAACTATTAAATTCTATTTATCCTTGCTTCAATTCATGTTTTTTGTTTTTTGTTTTTTTCTTTCCACCTAATCTCCCACTCGGTCTAAAAAGAGAATAAAATAAAATAAATCTTTCACTCCCAATTTCTTTCCTAGTTTTTCTCTTCATATATTTCATCTCACTTGCAATTGTTTATAGTTTTTTTTTATCTTCTTTCTTATTTAATTTTCTTCTCTCTATATCTAATTTTGAGTCTACTTATTTATTTATATTTTATGTTTCTTAATTAAATTTTGTTGTATTCTCAATATTTTTATTTTGATTAATCTTTTCAATTGGGATAGATTTTTGTGTTTAATTTTAATTTGATTCTATTTTTTGTTTGATTTGTGGGCTTTTTTTATATTTAATTTATATTATAAATTGTTATACCAAATTCAAAATAAATAAGTTGTAATGCATACATTATGACAAATATTCACATTGATTTACTAAAAAGAAAAAAACTCAAATAACCATGTTGATATACTAAATATATACACTAATATATTAGTGAAATTTGTCAATAAGAGATTACAAGTGTATAAAAAAAAGTGTACATTTTGATTAATTTATCAACAATTTATTAGTCAAGTACATCATTATCAAATATATAAAATATATAGCCAAGAGTATCGAGTTTAACCGTAGTATAAACGAGTATGTGAAAACGAGTATGTGATTAACAAGTATATCAAGTATATTAATCAAGCACATCATTATTAAGTATATCAGTCAAGTGTAATTAGTAGTGTATCAAGTGATAGAGAGAAAGAAAGAGATATAGAGAGAATCAAATAGAGATGGCATTTGTGAGTATCAAGTGCATCAAGTGTATAGAATAGTGTATCAAGTGTATAAGTATATATCAATAGTGTATCAAGTGTATATCAATAGTACATTAGGAGTGTATCAAGTGTATCAGGTGTATATCAGGAGTTATCAAGGGTATCAAGTGTATCAAGTGTAGATCAGTAGTGTATCAAGTGCATATAAACAATAAGACATGGGTGTATCAGACACCAATCCGTAAATGCTTGATTAACTAATTTAATTAAAATGAAGTATATCAATAGTATATTATTTATATATATTCAACATAAGGTATATCACTTAACAAATGTACTTGAGACTGAGTATATCAACGATAGAGGGTATTTTAGACTTTTTTTTTTTTTTTAATGTTTGGGTTGGGCCGATTTGCTAGATCTGCAAAAGAAGAAAAAGTGAAGGCACACTTGCAAATATCAAATCATATTTTGATTTGCATGCAATTGGGAAATTTTCACAAAATGACTTAAATCTCAAAAAACTTTTCTATGAATGATCTCTTCCTAAAAACTTATCTATGATTGATATTTTACCCATGTGAAATACCAATTTTATCCCCAATTTAAAAAACTCTTCGAATTGTGCCACATTTCTTCTTCCTTCAACGATTTCTTTAGCTTTTCATTCAATATGTATTCAATGCAACACTAATATTCCACCAAAGCATTTATTCCCAACTAATACTCAACCATTATCATTGAATAACATTGATATCAAGAATGGAAGGCCACTCTCAGTTATTTATTTTCCATTGAACTCACCGCAAAGTTCTCCCATTGTTCTCTCAGAGTTTCAGTCCAACATCCTCATTGTTGATTGCTTTCATCCTTGTTCATTTCATTGTGTCTTTGGGTATAGAGCAAAATTCGTTCGTCAGATCTAGAAAAAGAGAGAATGTAAGTGATATCTATAGTATTTCTTGTCTCCCAAATCGCTTTCATAATAAGTGTTGTTTAGTATTGAATGAACGATTGTATAGTAATATATAGGCGATCATTCATTATAATATAAATGCTTGTCTAGTATTATATAAGCGAACGTTTAGTATTACATAAACGATCGTTTAGTATTAATAAATGATCTTTTTTATAGCATATAAAAAATCGTTTAGTATAATGTAAACGATCAATTATATACTACGTACTTTACGATCGTGTAGTATTATATAAGCGATCATGTATATAATACTAAACAATCGTTTAGTATTATATACGCGATCGCATATACAATTCTGAGTGAACACATACAAATAGCTAGGCAATCGCTTATCAATTATTGGGTGATTTCCTAAAATTTGATTGGATATTGCTTAAAATTTGCTAATCCAATTTCAGATCAATGACGCTACTTTGCATCTTTGTACGATTTGGTAGGGAATTGGACCAGTCTGGAAGCAATTATGTTGAAGGTCATATAAAATATTTGAAGGTTAGAAATGATATAACGGTCAACGAATTGTTGAATATTATGCATCAGCGATTGAATATCGATCCAGATATGTTGATATACACATCAAATGTTGTTACAATCTATCGGTCCTGACTCCCCCGATTAACATAGTCGACGATGAAGATCTTAGCTTCCTTTTAGAAGGCGGTGATGCATCCCATATGTCATTATTTATATCAGTTACACCTCGCGAAACTCATGGAGTACACACCGTGAATATGTACCAGCAGTGCAATCCAACGAATGAACCCATTTTAAGCAGACAAAGACCGACAATTGAACTCTTCTTACCACATATAGATTTTCATGTCCATGGATATAACCAATCATGAGTACGAAACCCTTCACAGATGCTAATACATACATCTGGGCCAATTTACCATTTTACCCCTATAGTTACATCTCACTTCTTAAGTACCATTGATCCCTTTAATAAGCAATACAACATAGTCCAACTATGTATGAACACCTCTCGGGCCATGAGAAGGTGTGTGGTGTCACATCGTTCAAGTCCTGGAATCAGCCCTTAAGGGAGCTATTTATCTACATTCCCTTGCTTTGAGGAAGGAGTGAATTCCATCTTGTGTAGCTGAGTTCCTAGCTCCTAAATCAGACAAATCCCCAAAGTGGTAGATTTGAGTCGGCGACCTGGCACTTGTACCCATGCAAATAAAAGGACCGCCTTCAATGGAAGGAGTTCCCAACTCACTCAGGATTGAGGCCATGTTACCTATGGTCATCCTAGTGAAATGAAGTCTCTATCAAGAACGGTGTTATATAACGAGACGTTAACACTTTGTGGTCAGGTTTTATACAAACTTTTTGTATAGGACGCCTCTGCTCGCATGTCCCCTACACGAATGATCAGGATCAAACCATCTATGACAAGTCACAACACTTGTAACTATTCCACAAAGCGGGTCGTATCCGTAGCGTTACCAGGATAAGGTTTCCCTCATATATCCATTTACTACAGACCATTTTGGTTACCACATACATGCTTAAGTAACATAAAGACAACAAGGGATTTTAGTTTATTGGTTTGTGGGAAAGAAAATAAAACATTCAGATGAGCAAAATCAAGAAGTAAAGTAAATATCATATATTATACATCACAAGCGTTCGTACAAACTGTTTACAAACTACAGGACACGAAACTTTAGGACATAAACCCCAATAATCTCCCAATTGTCCTAAAGCGAAGTGAGGTGTACAAAAATAAGTACAAAACAATAAACTAGGGCATAAAAGCCCAGTACAAGAAAATCTCCCACTTGCCCTAGTCCAACCGTGGGTGGTCCTATAAACCCATACTCTGAAGGTGACCCTCAAACACTGTAGCCGTGAGAGCCTTTGTAAACAGATCAGCAACATTGTGCTCTGAAGCGATCTTTGTGACGATCACGTCTCCTCGATGCACTATCTCGCAGATCAGGTGATACTTCCACTCTATGTGTTTGTCGCACCTGTGACTCCTAGGCTTCTTGGAGTTCATCACAGCACCACTATTTTCACAATAGAGGGTGATTGGCCTAGACATATCTGGAAAAACTTCCAGTTCTGTCAAGAACTTCCTAAGCCAGACGGCCTCCTTAGCAGCTTCGCAAGCTGCTACGTACTCCGCCTCCATGGTAGAGTCGGTGATGCACTCCTACTTAGTGCTTCGCCAAACTATAGCTCCTTCGTTAACAGTAAAGACTGACCCTAAAGTGGACTTGCGAGAGTTCTTATCAGTTTGAAAGTCAGAATCTGTGTATCCAGTAAGAATCCCTAGATCCATACATGAGCATGTAGTCCCTCGTTCTCCGAAGATACTTGAGGATATTCTTCACTACGGTTCAGTGACCCTGGCTTGGGTTAGACTGATACCTAATGACTATGCCCACGGTGTAGCAGATGTCTGGTCTAGTACAGAGTATCACGTACATTAAATTGCCAACGGCAGATGCATATGGGACCTGTCTTACTTCCTCAATTTCTTGAGGTGTCTTAGGACACATGTCCTTAGACAAAGTGACTCCATGCCTGAATGGCAGTAGGCCCCTCTTGGAGTCCTACATTGAGTACTTGAGCAACATCTGTCAATGTACGATGCCTGAGACAGTACTAGGACTTTGTTCTTACGATCCTGAAAGATCTATATACCCAAAAAAAACTAAGCCTCTCTTAAATCTTTCATTTGGAATTGGGTCGCTAGCCAGTTCTTAACTGCAGTCAGTAGACCTACATTATTCCCAACGAGTAGTATATCATCTACATACAACACTAAGAAAACTACTAAAGCATTGACAATCTTCTTGTAGACACAAGGTTCATCAACGTTCTGGTCAAAGCCATACGACTTGATCGTAGTATCAAACTGTATGTTCCAAGATCTAGACCCCTGTTTCAGCCCATAAATGGACCGATTCAGTTTGCAAACTTTTTGCTCTTGATCTTGGGCAATAAATCCCTCAAGTTGCACCATGTAAATGGTCTCCTCAAGATTGTCATTCAGAAAGGCCATCTTGACGTCCATTTGCCATATCTCATAATTATAATAAGCAGCAATGGATAGAAGGATGTAGATCGACTTTAACATGGCAACAAACGAGAAAGTCTCCTCATAGTCGACCCTTTCTACCTGGGTATAAACCCTTTACCCCAAGTTGAGACTTTAAGGTTTGCACTTTCCCATCAGCACCCCGTTTGCGCTTGTAGATCCGTTTACAACCTATAGGTCTTACCTCATCAGACAAGATCCCATACTGAGTTGAAGTACATCGACTCAATCTCCAGATCCATGGCTTTGACCCATTCATCCCGGTCTACATCCTCGATTGCCTTCTAATAAGACAACGGATCCTCAACGTCACCATCTGCTACCATAGCAAGGATTTTCGTGAAACCCAGATAGCGAACGAAGGGGTTCGTACCCTCCCACTACATCGAGGTTCCCTCAACTCTTGAGGTGGAACCGACCTACAACATGAACTATCATCAACAACTCTTGCTGATGAAGCAGGTCCTCCAACAACTCTTATTGAAGTTTCAGTGGTTTCATTACAAAGCTCACTCAACACGACTTTACTACGTGGACTGTGCTCCCTTATATGATTCTCCTCTGGGAAAGTAGCGTTTGTGGAAATAAACACCCTATTTTCCGACGGATCATAAAATAACCACCTCGTGTACCTTTGGGGTAGCCTACAAAGAAGCATAACCTCGACCGTGGTTCGAACTTCTTGGGATTCGCCTCAAGTACATGTGCAGGGCAACCCTAAATGCGAAAGTGACATAAACTAGCTTTACGCTCGTTCCATAACTCTAGAGGTGTTCTTGCAACATTCTTAGAAGGAACACAGTTGAGTATGTATACCGCAGTCTCCACTGCAAAACCCTAAAACGAGTCCGGTAAGGAAACATAACTCATCATCGAACGGTAAAGAATTTTCTTCTAACTCACTTAGAAGGTCATTCTTCACCAATCTCTCAATCCTATTGAGATTTATGTGCCCTAATCGAAGGTGCCAAAGTTGGGCATTTTCTTACCCTCAAGGCAAGATTCGCACATCGATAAAGAATTTTCTTCTAACTCACTTAGAAGGTCATTCTTCACCAATCTCTCAATCCTATGGAGATTGAGGTGCCCTAATCGAAGGTGCCAAAGTTGGGCATTTCTTTTTGGAGAAATTCATTGACATTTAGATTGAGTTACGGCATATTTAAACAACTCTGTGTTATGGAGGGAACTTAAGGCTAACGGTCTTAGCACATACAAGTTACATTCCAGATAAGCTGTACAAATTTCAACACCATATTTATGAATAAACATTTTGTCCACATTAAAAGAAAGCGTATATTTACATTGTAACAGGCACTTTATAGAAATAAGGTTCCTCTTAAGTTCAGGAACAACATATAGATCATTTAAAACTAGAAACCTATTCTGTAAAGATAACTAGATGCCTCCCACTGCCACAGCTGAGACGATGTGTCCAATGCCTACTCACATCGTCATCTCACCAGACTTCAACTGTCGTCAGGATTTAATCCCCTGAAAAGAAGAACAAACGTGATTAGTGGCACCCGAATCAATGATCCAAGCAAGATCATCATTCTCCACTAAACATGTTTCTAGTACAAGTAAATCATATTTACCTTTATCTGCCTTGGCCTTAGTCTTGGCGGCCTTCCTTTCCTTCAGCAAGCGAGGAAAAATCCTATTCCAGTGTCCATCTTGGTTGCAGTGGAAACATTTTCCCTTTTCAACCGACAGTGGATGCCTTCTTGGGGCGACAGGTGGTGGGTTAGCGGGCGTCTTTTTCTTCCCCTTTGAAGAGTTAGAAGTAGAAGGTGCAGATTTCATTCTTGAGGTTGAACCTCGATGGAACGTCCTAGAGGATGAAGCAACATTGCCTCAGCCTTTTTCCTTTCCTTACTTTTCAGAAAAGATTGGTATGCCTGCAACTCATTGTGGAGAGTTGTAAGGGTGTATTTCACTTTGTTAAGAATCACATTGCTAACAAAGTGTAGGAAACTCTCCGACAAAGAATGCAGGATTACGCTAACCTGACTATCCTCATCGATAGTAGACCCATTCAACTCCGCCACATTGAAGTGGACCATCATGTTAAGCACATGTTCACGAATAGGAGTGCCTTCGTCCATTTTAGAGTTGAATATGTATTTAACAGCCTCATGCTTGAGCTGTTTAGATGGTTGTCCAAACATCCCTCGCAAGGACTCCATGATCTCATGCACTAAGACCATGGGCTCATGCTTCTTGGCCAACACATCATTAAGACTTGCCAAGATATAGGCTCGAGCCTTCTCATTTTCCCGTGTCCATCACTTGTATGCCTCCCGAACATTTTGAGCGATGTTGGGAGCTAGAATAGGAAGACAAACCTTTGTAAGGGAAAACATGAGATCCTCAATGATTAGTATCGTCGTGATCATATGTTTCCATGTTGAAAAGTTGTCACCAATAAGTTTCTCGGCGCTAAACAAAGTTATTGTGGTTGTAGCCATTTTTAGAACTTATTGCTGAAAAAAGAACAAAATTTTATAAGATTTTGCTAAACCATATTTTAACCAATTAATTTTTGCAAAATAGTTTCAAGAACCCTAAGAATATAAAACTTCTATTTTGCAATGATGCCCCAGTGAGGCAGGACAAACGTCACCGGTGGGGTGATCAGATGCCTCTTCACTGGGATGAGACATTCTCAACCATCAGGCAGAACCAACTCTTGGAACTGAACCTAACAGCCACTATTTATTTGGTCAAGAACTGTTAACCCTTAACAATTTCGCATAAATGTAATCCCTCGCTTTTGGAACTAGAGTCCCACCCTAATGAGCCCACCGTAGGGAAGAAGTAGATTAGAACAAGAGACTAAGTAACCTTATCCTCTTACAGGAGATCAAATAAAGAAACGCGCAAAATTGTCATCCTATAGGGGGACATTTCCAGGGTGCCTCGAGGCGATGCACAGAAACTTTATTCAATCCAACGAGGGAGACCGTGGGATATGCTGTCACACTTTCTGCTCCCACTTACTATGAACATTCTCTCCATCCACCTTGATATTGATCTACCCAAACACCATCCTTTAGGGGGACACTCTCAGGGTGCCACGAGGCTGAGGGTAGATCTCACGGTGTGGACTATATGGGAGAAACGTGAAAGGTTTAAATGAAGCATCATATGCCCCAAGTACCTCCCATTGAATGTTCTACCTAGGGGTTTATTAACCTAGATAATTCGGCTACTGATTTTAGTCTAAGTCATCTTTTTAAGTCTGCTCATAAATAACTTTTGTCTATGAAATAAACAAGTTCACGTAGTCACATTTAAACACTTTAATGGACTATCCTTAACTTGCATGCATGCATCAAATCTATCTAATTCACCTTTCCAAGTATGTTCTCAGGTAGGAGTGTTACATTTTCGTCAACTTAAATACCCAAGCCTAGACAGAACCCGCCTTAGACAAAAGGTCCCTTATAGATAGATTTCCTACACTTTAACCTTTTATTAGTCAATTTAATCCTATTAAACTAATTAAAAGATTAAAGCCTAAGGGTTGCTAATCATATTAGAATCGTGATCTTAGGTCTATGCATCCATGTTTTAAATATTTTAAAACCATGAATTAAACTTAAGTGAGCATGCATGTCTTTCTTATTGCTTTTAGTTCTAATTTCTCTTTAACCTTTAAAAAGAAACAACTATAACACATTACCGCATAACAAGGAATTTATAACGCTTATAAAGTAACCTATGTGTCATGCTTCATGCAATGTCCGGTCATTATTATGCATAACTTTTATACTTGTAATAACCAAGCAAACATGCTTTCCATACACCCTCATACTATAACAATTATAATATAAAGATGATGCATGTCAATGCTTTTTATGCATGCATAAATATAACTTTTATATTATATGATGCATGAGCATGCTCTTACGTAATTTAAATCATGCTTCTCTAGATTATACCATTTATAATAAAGAGATGATGCATGACCAACCTGCTCCAGTTCCCTTACGATCCCAAATAAAAAGGGAATTGGTCCGTACATCTTTCTTGGTTACATGTGACCCGCTATCAGGAAAAGAATTGTAATAGCTAACAATATATTTTCTAAGAATTGATGCATAACCTAGGGTGGGATTTTCTATATGTGCATACCATATGACATATAATAAACATACATCTCATGTACAAACCAAAGATTAATGGACCAGGATGAACCTACACAAAACCATAATGAAAAATTCTATCTATTACATTTTTCCATCGAGCAAACCAGTTCACAAGCGAACCAGGTCTTGAATCACCGGACCAAGCTCCATCGTTTAGTAAATGCCTTCAGGTAAGCGATCGCTTAGCGCACACTAGATGATAACGCGAAAAGCTAAACGATTGCTTAGATGACAATGAGGCTACGAAGCCTGATCGTTTAGATGATCGCTTAACACACGAAGAGGTAAACGATTTACCGTGCGATTACTTCGTGATCGTATAGTCAGTTACTAAGCGATGAGGCTTGTTGAGATATACGATCATCTAGTGTGCACATGCGTTAAACGACACCCGAGCATATGATACTTAGCGATCGTCTACCTCGTCGTCTACAAGACCCGACCAACTCTTGATCGTCTTCTTCCTCGAATAACAGTAACTCTTGCTCCGAACTTCTTCACGAACGACTCAAAACTCTAATTAACTTTGAATACAGACTCAATAGCAAGATTATGCCCAAAAATGCAAGGGCCTTTACAATTAACTGAAAATGTAAAAGAATTTAGCAAACCAAGGTTTCATCCCCAAAAATTCCATTAATCCACACATCCATAAACGATTTAACAATTAAAACAAAGACAGACATGTTGCACCCATCGAGAATGTATATGCAATTCTTTGCATCAATGAAATTGGAATATCAAAAACCTGGCTCTGATACCAATTGAAGAAACTCTTATACAAGAGTACCTATGAGCGGAAGCAGATCTTTCGAATTTCATTTTGACAGAATTTCCACACATACATTCTAACATACAGATATGCATTGAAAACACTAATTACTGGCATGCTTTAAAAGATAAAAACAAAAGTCTGAGAGAACATACCAGTTGAAGACTTTCTTCACAAAGACTCGGTCTCACCGTGAGCAAACTCCTCACACTCTTTCTCGTCCAGCAAACAATCGCCTAGCACTACCACGGTCGTCTATACAAACAATAGTGCATGAACAATAAGTGAATGGGGACGACACCACCACTCGAAGTCCTCAGTATTCTCGGAGTGGGAATCCAAAGGGTAGACTTTGATGGAATTGGTAGAGGGGAGGAGGAAAAGCAATCGTGTACTATGAACAAGCAAGTGAGAGAAAGGGAAGACTATCATATAGTCTAGTGCTTGGTCATCTAGGTCAGGGTACACGATCGTTTAATAAAAGCTAAGTGATCGTTTATGAAAAGGTAAGCAATCGTTTAGAAATGCTTAGGCACTAAGGGATCGTCTATGAAAAGATAAACGATCGTTTAGATAATCGCGGGCGATCGTTTAGTTAGGCGGGTGCTATCATATAGGCTCTTGACATTAAGCGATGCAAGACTTTGACACCATGAGCGATTTAGCGTGTCTTTTGTGTATCCCATGCAAAATGAAAACTATTTTCATTTTATTCTTCAGTTACTAGAAATGAATTCAACTTTCCACCTTCGCATGAATTCGAAGAAAACTTTAGCCAATTATCTCATAACCGCCCAATTAATAAAATAATGAATATAATATTATATTCTAAACCTATAGTTTGATATCATATATGAACTATAGTGTTTTCTCCTCTACTTGATATAAATCATATTTATTTCAAATTTCCTCCAAAATAATGTATCTCATACATTTAGTCAATCAAATCATATATAATTAACCAGTTCAATTATATTATATATAATCGAACTCCCTCTTGTCAATTTGTACATTTCAAACTGACCCAAAAATTGATTCTCAATTTTTATCCAAGCTACCAAGGGGACCTTATGGACCTATGGCTCGAAGCTCCAACGGTACATGAATAATTGACTAAACTCTTTAGCCACGAGATCCACCATCCGTTAACTGCCAGGTATTCCTTTAAAGACCAACAATTGAACGATCGACAATTGAATTCTTCTTACCACATATATATTTATGTGTCCATCGGATATAACCAATCATGAGTACGATAACCCTTCACAGATGCTCGTAAGTACAGTTGGGCCAATTTACCGTTTTGCCCCTGTAGTTATATCTCACTTCTTAAGTACCACTGATCCCTCTAATGAATAATACAACATAGTCCAACTATGTGTAAACACCTCTCGGGCCATGAGAAGGCGTGTGACTCTACATCGTTCAAGCCCTAGAATCAGCCCTTAAGAGAGCTATCTATCTACTTGCCCTTGCTTTGGGGAAGGAGTGAATTCCATCTTGTATAGCTGAGTTCCCAGCTCCTAAATCAGACGAATTTCCAAAGTGGTAGATTTAAGTCGGCGACCTGGCCACTCGCACCATGCAAATCAAAGGACCGCCCTCAATGGCAGGAGTTCCTAACTCACTCAGGATTGAGGTCATGTTACATATGGTCATCCTAGTGAAATGAAGTCTCTGTCATGAACGGTGTTATATAACGAGACGTTAACACTTTGTGGTCAGGTCTTATACAAACACTATGTATAGGACACCCCCGCTCGCATGTTCCCAACATGAATGATCAGGATCAGACCATCTATGACAAATTACAACACTTGTGGCCATTCCACAAAGCAGGCCACGTCCGTAACGTTACCAGGATAAGGTTTCCCTCCTATATCCATATACTACAGACCATTTTGGTTATCACTCAAGACATGATCCACTTGTATGTCATCACATACATGCTTGAGTCACATATAGATAACCAGGGATTTTATATTTATTGGTTTATGGTAAAGAAAATAAAACATTCAGATGAGCAAAATTAAGAAGTGAAGTAAATATCATATATTATACATCACAAGCGTTCGTACAAACTGTTTACAAACTACAGGACATGAGACTTTAGGGCATCACCTTTCTAGGTAGGTTCCTAGGTAGAGGTGTTCCGTTTCCGTCAGCTTAAATACCCCGGCCAAGACAGAACCCACCTTAGACAAAAGTCCCTTATCTATAGATTTGCTACATTTTTAATCTTTTATTAGTCAATTTAATCCTATTAAACCGATTAAAAGATTAAACTTATGTTTCTAATCTCATTAGAACCGTGATCTTAGGTCTTTCTCAATCAAATTTTAAAAATCTTTTAAAACATGGTTAAACTTAAGTTTGCATGCATGTCTTTCTTATTGATTTTAGTTCTAACTTCTAATATAACTCTTATAAAAGAAACAACTAAAACCATCCACATTGCTAAGCTAGACTAGGTATTTATTACTTTTATAAATTAACCTATGTGTCATGCCTCATGCAATGTTCATTCATGACTATATATAACTCTTATATAAATTGTAATAAACTAAGCATACATGCTTTCATACACCTTAATACTATAACACTTATAATATAAAGATGATGCATGGATATGCTTAATGCATGCATATATTATAATTCTTATATTATATGATGCATGAGTATGCTTTAAAGTAATTTTAGTCATGCAAGATCCTACATCATAACTCTTATAATATAAAGATGATGCATGACTAATGCATAACCTATGATGGGTTTTAAAACTATATGACATACTTTATGACATATAAATATACATTACATGTACATTCATGAAAAATCAATGGCCCGAGATGATTAGCCTCAAAAAATGGGAAAAGTAAAGCTATCTATTACAAAACCAGCGAGCCAACCGGTTCAGACAAGCGAACCGGGTCTTGAACCGCCCAGATGAAGCATCGTTCTTTTGATCATATAGCAAATCCTTGTGATCGTCTAGTGACACTGAACGAGAACAAACGATCATGCAGGATGGATCGTGTGCTTATGACAATGCGATAAATCATAAAGGCCACGCAATCGTACAGCGCAAATCGTGTAACGCATGCCTGAACGATCAAGTAGACAACAACTATGCGGTGAAGCATGATCGTCTAAACGATCATTGAGCAAGTGACAAGTATCGTATACCATGTAATCGAGTAGCCAATGACTATGCGATCAAGCATGCTGGCTGACTCAATCGTTTAGTGCGCGCGTCTACCATGCGACGAGTATTATAAACTCAATGATCATTTACCTCAGTGTTTACAAGATCGAGTAGCCAACACAACACGACCAAGTAAACTTTTTACTCGATCGCTTAGCATTAGCCATATGATTTTTTAGCAAATACTACACGATCGAGTAGAACTTTTCTACACGATCAAGTGGCTAAATCTTAACGATCGTTTAGCCTGGGCTACACGACCCGACCAACCCTTGGTTTTCTTCCTTGATGAGAACGACATCTACATGTGTTGAAGCTTCTTCACTAACGGCTCTTACAGACTCAAACACTTTGAATACAGACTCGATGGCAATGTCATTATGCCCAAAAACTTAGGGGCCCGTACATATGAACTTGAAATGTAAAGAAATCTTTAACAAACAGAGGATATCATCCCGAAACATCCATCGAATCACATCCACAACTACATCTAACGTTTAAATGCATTGCAAACTACATAAAACCCAACAAGACTGTAAATGTAATTCAATGCATCAATGGAATTTGGACTATCAAAACAACTTGGCTCTGATACCAATTGAAGGAACTCTATACAAAGAGAACTAGTGAGTGGATGCAAGATCGTTCCGAACCCCATTGTGATAGAACATACACATTTACAATCAAATAGTAATATTATGCATAAACTCTAAATTACAGCATCCTTCATAAAAATAACAATAAGGATCAAGTGAACTTACCCTTGAAGAACTTTTATTCTTGCTCTCCTCGATTTAAAAACACGAACGTCACGCCCCAGCAATCTCCTCGAATAGTAACGAACAACACTCGACCCTCGAACAATAAGTAGACACCACCACGAGGCTACCTTGGTATTCTCGGTGTGAGAATCTAGGAGTTGTGGGCTCTGTATGGTTTTGGTAGAGGGAATGAGGAATTAATAGATCTTATAGACAATCGAGTAAGTGGGAGAAATCTAGAGTCTATTGTATAGACTGTGTACTTGATCGTTTAGAAAACAAGTGTCTATCATATAGCAAACTTGGTGTACGTCGTTTATGCTCTCAAGTTATCATATAGTTATATTCTTTTGTGCGAACGATTATCAATCGCATATGAATCGCATAATGAAAAAATACAAACGATTTTCATTTTATCCATTAGTTACCATAACTGATCATAACTTCCCACTAAGTTGGTTATTAAGAGAAAAAACTGAAACCAATTATCCCATAATTGATTTAATTACAAATAAATAATATATTCATAACCTATAGTTTTAATATCACATCTCATGAAATATATAAACCATAGTTCTTTTGCTCTTTTTTGGCATTTAATAATAATTCCTCCAATAAAAGTATATAATGCATCAAATCAATTATATCACATATAATTGAAGCAATTTAATTCTATCATATATAATCAAATTTCCTCTTGTTAATTTGAACACTTCAAACTAACCCAAAAACTGATTCTCAACATGAATCCATTGAGCTATCAAGGGGACCTTATAGACCTGTAGCTTGAAGCTCCAACGGTACATGAATAACTGACTAAACTCTTTAATCACGATTTCCATCATGGACATTTCAAAGACTGACAGCTACACTCTTTGCACTACAGATACATTTCTATGTCCATTGGATATAACCAATCAACAATACGATGACACTTCACAAATCGCCTGTTAGTATACTCGAGCAAATTTACCATTTTGCCCCGTAATTACATCTAACTCCTTAAGTACCATTGATTCATCTAATGAACAATACCATAGTCCTATTACGAGTAAACCCTTTTCGAGTCAAGAGAACGTGCGACACCACATTGTTCAAGCCTCGAAATTAGCCCTTAAAGGAGCAGTTTATCTACTTACCCTTGAATCGGGGAAGGAGTGAATTTCGTCTTGTGTAGCTCAGTTCCCAACTCCCCAATAAGATGAATCTCCTAAGTGGTAGGTTTGAGTCGACGATCTGGCCGTTCGCACCCATGTAAATCAAAAGACCACCCTCATAGGTAAGAGTTCACAACTCACTCAGGATTAAGGTCATGTTATCTATGGTCATCCTAGTGAAATGAAAGTCTTTGTTATGAACGATGTTATATAATGAGACTAAACATTTCGTGGTCCGATCTGATACAAACGCTTTTGTATAGAGCATCCTCGCTCGCATGTTTAATATATGAATTGTCAGGATCAGACCATTTGTAGCACTTTACAACATTTGTAACATCTACAAAGCGAGCCATACTCGTAGCGTCATTAGAATAAGGTTTCCCTTTTATATCCATATACTACAGATCATTTAGGTTATAACTTAAAGCACGATCCACTTGTATGTCATCACATACATGCTTAAGTTATAACGATAAACAGGGATCTTAGTTTATTGGTTTGTAGTTAATGCAACTAAAATATCTCATATTTCATAGACAATAGTGAATAAATTATCTCATATTATTACACCACAAAATGTTTTTTTATACAGATGTTTACAAACTACAAGATCCTATGAGATTTAGAGCATCAACCTCAATAAGCCAGTGGTACACTAAATGAAATTTTCAGATTTTGTTATCGGAGCTTTATCTAATGAAATAAAAAATTTATTTCTTTTATTTAATTTTTCTTCGAGAAATTTATTGTCAAGCCTAAGCATGCATTTAGAAGCGTCATAGAAGTATAATAGAAAGTTGGTCGTTACAATTATTATTACCATCATGATGATAGTCTCTTCATTATAATCCTGAACAAATAAAAAAAATATACAAGTAAAGAAGTGATCATACACGATTATCTAAACGATCATTTAAGATTTTCTAAACGATCATTTAGGATTATCCAAATGATTGTTTCGAATTTTCTAAACAATTGTTTATCATTATCTAAATGATCGTTGCTTTTTCAAACGATCCTTTAGGATTTTCAAATCGATCGTTTATTAGGTCTTACTCAAACTCAATTATCCAAATGATGCGTCTTACTCAAAGAGTTGAGAGTAACTCAATGTAGTGGGAGGAAAGTGTGACTTCCTGGTCATTATTGAGAATTAGATGCATTCCTCATATAGTTTAAGAAGAAGCCTATTGTACACTAACATGTTTACAATGATTCTCTCAGCTAAATTGTTTGAGAATCACCTAGTAAGACAAGGAACACCAGTAAAATAACTAGGGAAACTAGGAGAAACATCGAGTATGGGATACCAAATGGTAAACCATGGGTATGGGATGCCCTAGTTTATTGTATTTCTCTATAAAACTTAGAAACTCAGACTTATATAATGGATATATAAGTTACCACTAGAGTTTTAGTCTAAGTGGGAGTTTGTTGGGTTTTATGTCCTAAAACTCGTGGTTTGTAAACAATAGAACTTATTCTGAAAAATTTAATAAGTTGTTATTGAATATGTTGCTTATTAGAAATCCAATAAACCTAAAAGTCCCTTGACTATTACATGAGTACTTGAACTTTATATGGAGACATAAAAGTGGATCAGGTTCAAGTAAATAGTAAAAAATGATCTATAGGATATGAATAAGGTTGGGTGCCTTATTCTGGTAACACTATTGGATGTAGCCTACTCTATAGTTATTACAAAGAGTTGTAAAGTGCTACAAACGAAGTGATCCTAATTCGTACATGTTATGACATGAATAGTAGGGGCATCCTGTGCAAATAAGTTTTGTACAAGATCGGACCACGAAATCAGTCATTCTTACTTTATAACGTTGTTTACTGTTTAAGACTGACTATTTCAAAGTGATGACCTAGGTAACTTGACCTTAATCCTGAGCTAACTATGAACTCATATTTGTTTGGGATTATTCTTTGATATGCAAACGGTGAGAGTAGTCCAACAACACTATTCAATAAGCCTTCCATTTTGGGGATAAGACTGGATGAATAGTTGGGGACATAGCCCTACAAGATGGAATTTTCTCCTACCCGATTAGGGTTAGTAGAGAGGTTGTTCCCTTTAAGTGATGATTCTAGGTCTTGAACAAGAGGCCTCACCCTCTCATTGGCCCGAGAGGGACTCGATTTATTGATTGGATCATAAATCAATTGTTCATTAGAGGATCAGTGGGACTTAAAGAACAAAAGGTAATTTCAGGGGTAAAATAGAGATTTGACCCAACTGTTATTACGAACAACCTGTGAAGGGTTAACTTACTAATCATGGTTATATTGAGTGGACATAATATATCTACAGTGAGGGGAGTTCAACTATGGGCTTTAGTGGAGTGACCCATTAGTTAACGAATGGGGGTTAATTCGGTCTAATGAGTTTAGATAATTAATCTCGAATCGTTGGAGCCCATGATCTGTAGGTCCACAAGGTCCCCCTACTACCTCGTAATGGATTAGCTTTAGAGTAGTGTGATAAGTTAATTTGAAATATTCAATTTAGAATTAAACGGAATTAAAGAATTAATATGATTTAAATATATGAAGGTAGAATTGTGTAAAATTAATTTAATATTTGATATTAAATTAATTAGAATTATTTAAATTGTTTAAATAACTATTTATTAATTTTATTAGAAAATTAATTTGTAAAATTAATAAATCTTGATTTTTGAATCAAATGTGTTTTTAAAATCAAATTTGGAATTTGGAAATAGAAAAAAACACACAAAATGGAAAATTGGGATTTTCCATTGTCATCTTCAAGTAGCTCACCCATAGCCCATCTTTAGTCTTCAATTACCCCAAGCATGAGTTGCATCTCATGCATCCATTCTCATTGCATGATGGTCTACAATATATTGAAGAGATTGGAGTGAATTTGATGCAATGCAATCATAAGAATTTTGCTGAAAATTCAGGTTGAAGAAGAAGTTTTTCAAGTGGGTTGCTGCTGTGAGCACCTCTCTAAGTTCCCTTGATTCCAGCTTATTTTTTAGTCCTACAACTCAATCTAGAGCACCAAGAGAATAGCGGGGAAGATTTTAGGGTGGTCTACAATGAGATTTGGAGAGTTTTGTAGTTGGAAATTGAGATTTCAAGAGTTCTACAAAGGTATGACTTGAAACCCATTTATTTCTGCTAAAGCATACTTTCGTTTCTGCCAAAATTAATGAATTAGAGTGCTTATCGATCCTTGTCGCTTCTGCTACGTGATGATACAATCCAACAGTCTAGGATTATATAAATACATACCCCATTCAGATTTTGGACTAGCAGCTTTATTTCTTCAGCTGTTGGCCCATCATATGATGCTAGACAGTAAATGTATCACCCTTCTAACGGACCACGGTAGTTGTTTGCCAAATCTTTGCGAACTTCTTTAATTTCCTCCCTAAGAACTTTGTAGGATTTGGAATGATGATGTTTTGAGAACTTATGTTGCGTATTTGATGATGTCCCCTCTTACCCTTCTCATGGTTAATCTGAACGGACCTACGTGGTTTCAACTTTATGGCACGATGCTTACTTACAGGTTGATCTCGTTCACCAACATGGGGTTCATCATAACGAGGGTGTTCTTGCTCCCAACATGCTGGTCAAACCCATCGTGCCCCCCAAATAACTCATAGGCATCGAGAGAGTGTTCTTGCCATTCAACCTCCTCAATCCTTCTTTCTTCAACATCATGTATCACATCAAGTCCTTCCAGTCGGTCCTCCTTGTACCTTATATCCTATAGTCTATACATAAGCGAATGAGTTAGTCAAAATGCATGAAACTATGGTAGATGCCAAGAATTACTAAGCGATCATCTACTTACTTTTCTTGGCTGAGAAACATTCTTACTCAATGATTTATAAGATGAGGCACGAGAACAAGTCCATCTATGAATTCTAGGAATTGCATGTTGGATTTTATGTCCTAAAACTCTTAGTTTGTAAATTAATAAATATATTCTGTTTTGTTTTTCGATAAATTTGTTATTGAAATTGTAATCTTGAATCCAATAAACTAAGGTCCTTACGCTATTTAATGTAGTTTGAACTTTATGTAGTGACATAAAGGTGGATCAAGTTCAAATATATAGCCAAAATGGTCTATAGTATATGAATAAGGTTGGGCGCCTTATTCTGAGGACACTATGGATGCGGCCCACTTTGTAGTTAGTACAAACGATGTGATCCTGAATCGTTCATATAGAGATATGTGAGTGGGGGCATCCTATGTAAAGAGTTTACTTAAGACTGAACCATGAAATAGTCACTTTTTACATTCTAAATACCGTTTTATGTATAAAACTGACTATTTCGTTAATTGATGACCTAGGTGACTTAATCTTAATCCTGAGCTAACTATGAACTCCTTTTCACTTAGAATTATCTTTAGATCTGCATAGGTGAGGGCAGCTCAATATCGCTGGCTTAATAAGGCTCCCATTTCAGGGGTAAGATGGGGTGGATAGTTGGGAACATAGGGTGCAAGACGGAATTCACTCCTACCCGTTATAGGGATAGTAGATAGGTTGTTCCCTTTAGTACTGAATCTAGGTCTTGAACAAGGGGACCCACCCTCTCATTGGCCCGAGAGGGATTCGGTTTATAGGTTGGACCTTAAACCAATTGTTCATTAGAGGATCAGTGGAACTTAAGGAACAAGATGTAGTCTTGGGGGTAAAACAGTTTTTATGACCCAGCCGAGATTACGAATAACCTGTGAAAGATTAACTTACTAATCATGGTTATATCAAATGGACACAAATATATCTATAGTGAGGGGAGTGCAACTACGGAACTTTAGTGGAATGACACGTTAGTTAACCAATGTTGATTAGCTCTGTCTAAAGTGTTTAGCTAGCTAATCTCGGATCGCTGGAGCCCATGATCTATAGGTCCATTAGGTTCCCCTACTAGCTCATATGGAATAAACTTAGAACAGTATGATAGAATAATTCGAATTGTTCGAATTAGGTAGAGAGAGAGAAACCGACAAGTATATGTGATATAGTGGTCGGATTTTTCAGCTTAGAAATACAGCTTTAATATTTAAATGTGGTTTAAATATCAAGAATATGAATATGTTCATATTCGGAAGCTTGGAAATAATGGAAATGTTCAAAGTTGTAAAAAGTCAAAGAGTTGTTTTCTGACTTTGAAAAGTCAAACTTTGACGAACTTTATATTCAAATGTAATTTGAATTTCGAAAAAATGAATGCAGATTCATGCTCGGGAGGTCAAAATTAGTCAACACGGATAAAATCATAAAAAGTCAAAATGGATAATTCCACTAACAAAATAGTGGGCTAGGTGTTGGCTTATAGTGGAGACATTAAGCCCACTAAGTGAGTGGATTCTAGGTGTTGGGTTTTTGTCAAGTTTTTTCATGCAATTATTGCATGCCTTTTTTCTAAAAATTGGGCTTTTCAATTTAGTTAAAAGACTTTTGCCATTTTGAAAATTAGTTTTTTGATATTTGGGCTGGAAAATTACAACTTTGTGAAAAACAAAGGAAACACCCAAACCTACTCAAAATTCCATTCCTTATTTTCATCTCTTTTCTCTCTCTCGGTTCTCTTCATCCATCGGGTCCCACAACTCGATTCTGAGTCCACAGGATAGTAGGTCAACTCTAGTGGTGGTCCAAAAGAGTTCGGGTCGAGATTCAACGAGGAGAAGCGGCTTTCGGGAGCTTCAAAGGTAGCATCCCTACACTTTTAATTCACTGTTTTTCCTTCAATTGCATGCTATTTTCCTTTAATTTAGAAGTAATTAGAGTATAATTAGGTCCATATTCCGCTGCGTATGTCTCGTATTCCATCATGTGGTATCAAAGCATGATAGAATTACTCTCAATTTCTTTTGGTGGGTATTTTTTTCCTATCTATTAAAGTGTTGAATGAAATGGGGACTAAAGTGGATTTATTATGATTTTGGCATTTTTTCTCTTTAAATTTCTTATGGAAATTTTTAATTGCTCACTTGTTTATGAGAATTAATGTGTGAAAAAGGGTCTGTAAATTTGTTGGAGTCTTAGAGTTGAATTTAAGTTGTAATTGATTTATTCTGGGAGAGAGAACAGCAGCAAAAATGGAGAAAAAAAGCTTACAGACCCATTTTTGGCCACAGATCCGTGAGTTCAGCTCCCAGACCCGACCCGACCTGGTTTGCCACCCGGATTCTCTTGCACGCATGCCTGTCCGGCCAGATCCGACCCGAGCGCCTGCCTCCCTCCGATTCGCGCGACCCGGTTCAAAGCTGCACGCGCGCCTCCCGCCTGCTCGCAACCCACGTGCCCGTGCTCCCGCTCTGCCTCCATCGACCCGACCTGCACTTCCGTTGAATACCCTAGCGTGCGTTGACCAAACGGTCTAGACCGGTCCGTTTGATCTGGTTGAGCCGGTTTGACTGGTTCAGCTTGGTTTTTGGTGTTTTCAGGCTGGTTTGAGTGATCTCTGAGCAGTTCCTGATGGTTCAAACTGTTTGAAGCTGGTTCCGGGAAGCTGATTGCTGAATTTTATAATAAATTAGTTATTTGTCTGTATTTAATGCCAAAATCGGTCCATTTTAGTGTTGTTTACCTATTATGCATGTGATGTATAATGTTCTTTGATTATGTGTGCATATAGTATGCCATATAGTTTTAAAATCCCACCATAGGAAAAGTATGTGACATGCATTTGTTATATCTTATAAGTGTTATAAAATATATACTATGCATGCTTAGTTTTAATATAAATATTATATTAAAGCATGTTTGTTTGAAGGAAGCATGTTATAGATGAATGCTCTAGGGTTATAATTGTTATAATTTATTTTATAATTGTTATAAAATAACCTAGACTTCTAAAATCTATAACAAAGATAAGATGCATGCTCATTTAGGGTTAACCATCGAGCAATCCCAATTTTCATAGAAAATAGGTCGATATCTTGTAAAATCGAAGTTACAAGAAAACTCACTCGGCAAGATCTTGGCAAAAAGTCAGATAAGATGACTAAGGTTGAAGGTTTTTAAGTTGACGGTTCACGGAACACCTACTACCTGGAGATCAAGCCGGCGTCTGAGTTAGGTTAAATCGGTTTTATGAGCATGCGTGAGTGGTGTGAGGTAATAAAATTTGTTTATCACCTAGACATCGTAGGTTAAAAATCCAATATAAAAGATATACTCGGATGAATCACCTAGACTTAGGATATGTTTTAGTTAGCCAAAATGTATCGCTAAGTATTTTGTACCCTAACCGTCTAGAACACTTCAGCTAGAGAGAAGTAATGTACTTTTAGCTCTAACGTCCTTAAGAGTTCATACCGTGAGATTCATGCTTGGTTTTGGGCAGCCCTAGGAGCGGACTCCATTCGGAGAGTGTTTGCATGCGTCAATACCAAGGTGAATAGGAGAAGTTGTTTATAGTAAGTGGGAGAAGGAAGTGTGTCAACACATCCTACGGTCTCTTCCATTAGGTCGCACCATGAGATTCCTATAATGCGCCTGCATGTCTGCCCTAGAGTGATCATACCAATCGAAGGGTTGTATTATAGGATTCGGAACTTCGCAAACTCTAAAAATAGATAGGGTCTCTCAGGTCTGTTTTCATTCTTGTCTTTCCAACTTCGGGAGCATAATGATTATGATCTTTGAGGTCTGAAAATAGAGGGTCACACTTACGAGAATTACTAAGTGTTAGTAAATTCTTGACCAAAGTAGCGATAACTGAGTTACTATAGGAATAAGAGTTATTCTGGTGATAGTATCTAGTAAAGATAGTCTTGGTTCAACGGAGGAATAGTTGATCATCCCTCGGTGGAGGTTATTCTAAATCATTGAAATATCGTTGCAAAATATAATAATGTGGGGTACATTATTAGATTTTTTTGCTAAACTTGATTGGATTTAACATATTAATGTTTTTACTAAAAAGGATATGTTCTTCTTTTCAGCATGACTAGCTCTTTAGATCAACTCTTAGCTTCTGAGAAACTAAACGGCGATAATTACTCAATATGGAAAAATAATATGAATTCAACACTAGTAATAGATGACTTGAGATTTGTCTTAACTGAGGAATGTCCTCAGGCCCCTGCCTCGAAAGAAGCACAAGGTAAATATGATTTACTAGTTGCTGAGACATGTTTAGTGGAGGATGATACCTCAACCTGGATATTAGATTCAGGAGCCACTACACATATTTGCTTTTCTTTTCAGGAAACTAGTTCCTGGAAAAAGATTGAAGAAGGTGAGATCACCCTCAAGGTTGGAACAAGAGAGGTTGTCTCGACCGAAGCAGTGGGAGACTTGAAGTTGTTTTTCAACGATAGATATATCATACTTAAAGATGTTTTGTATGCACCTCTTATGAAAAGGAATTTAATATCTATCGCTTGTATTATGGAACAAATGTATAAAATATCTTTTAAAGTTAATGAAGCGTTCATTTTCAGAAAAGGTATTCAAATTTGTTCTGCTATACTTGAAAACAACTTATATAAGTTAAGACCAACTAAAGCAAAATTTGTCTTAAATACTGAGATGTTTAGAACAGTCGAAACTCAGAATAAAAGACAAAAAGTTTCTTCTAATGCCTATCTATGGCACTTAAGACTTGGTCACATAAATCTCAATAGGATTGAGAGATTGGTTAAGAATGGACTATTAAATCAGTTAGAAGACAATTCTTTACCTCCATGTTAGTCTTGTCTTGAGGGAAAATGACTAAGAGATCTTTTACTGGAAAAGGTCTCAGAGCCACAATACCCTTAGAGCTCGTACATTCGGACCTCTGTAGACCGATGAATGTCAAAGCTCGAGGTGGGTATGAATATTTCATCAGTTTTATTGATGATTATTCAAGGTATGGTCATATTTACCTAATGCATCACAAGTATGATTCTTTTGAAAAGTTCAAAGAATATAAGGCTGAGGATGAGAACCAGTTAGTTAAAATAATTAAGACATTACAATCAGATCGAGGTGGGGAGTACATGGACTTAAGATTCCAGGACTATATGATAGAACACGAAATCAAGTCACAACTCTCTGCATCTAATATGCCTCAGCAGAATGGTGTATCTGAAAGAAGAAACAGAACATTGTTGGACATGGTTCGCTCAATGATAAGCTTTGCTGAGTTACCTGATTCCTTTTGGGGACATGCATTAGAGACTGCTGTCTATATTTTGAATAACGTTCCCTCTAAAAGTGTTTCAGAAACACCTTATGAGCTATAGAAAGGGCGTAAAGGCAGTTTACGTCACTTTAGGATTGGGGGATGCCCGGCACACGTGTTGGAGCAAAATCCTAAAAAATTGGAACGTCGTTCAAAACTATGTCTATTTGTAGGTTATCCAAAAGAAACAAAAGGTGGTCTATTTTATGATCTTCAAGAGAATAAGATATTTGTATCGACAAATGCCACATTCTTAGAGGAAAACCACATAAGAAGTCATCAACCTCGCAGTAGACTAGTATTGAATGAAATTTCCAAAGACGCTACAGATAGAGCTAGTTCATCTACTAAAGTAGTAGATAAAACTAGGGCATCTGGTCAGTCACATCCTTCTCAAGAGTTGAGAATGCCTCGACGTAGTGGGAGGGTTGTTCATCAGCCTAACCGTTACTTGGGTTTTACAGAAACACAAGTCGTCATACCTGATGACGGCATAGAGGATCCATCGACCTATAAACAGGCAATAAAAGATGTGGACTGTGATCAGTGGGTCAAAGCCATGGACCTCGAAATGGAGTTTATGTACTTCAATTCTGTCTGGAAACTTGTAGATCAACCAAATGATGTAAAACCAATTGGTTGCAAGTGGATCTACAAGAGAAAATGAGACTAATTTGGTAAAGTACAGACTTTTAAGGCTCGACTTGTGGCAAAGGGTTATACCCAGAGAGAGGGAGTGGACTATGAAGAAACTTTTTCTCTCGTTGCCATGCTTAAGTCGATTAGAATACTCTTATCCATTGCCACCTTTTATGACTATGAAATTTGACAGGTGGATGTCAAGACAGCCTTTCTAAACGGCAATCTTGAGGAGAGTATCTATATGGTTCAACCAGAGGGGTTTATTGCACAAGGTCAAGAGCAAAAGGTTTGTAAGCTTCAAAAATCCATTTATGGGTTGAAACAAGCTTCTAGATGTTGGAATATAAGATTTGATACTGCGATCAAATCTTATGGCATTGAATAGAATGTTGATGAGCCTTGTGTTTACAAGAAGATCGTCAATTCTACGATAGCGTTCTTAGTTTTATATGTTGACGATATTTTACTCATTGGGAATAAAATAGGTTACCTAATTAACATCAAGAAATGGCTAGCAACGCAATTCCAAATGAAAGATTTAGGAAATGCGCAGTATGTTCTCGGGATTCAGATTATTCGAAACCGTAAGAATAGAACACTAGCCATGTCTCAAGCAACTTATATAGACAAAATGTTGTCTAGGTATAAGATGCAAAATTCCAAAAGAGGTCTGTTACCTTATAGATATGAAATTCATTTGTCAATGGATCAATGTCCTAAGACACCTCAAGATGTTGAGGATATGAGACACATTCCCTATGCTTCCACAGTAGGGAGCCTAATGTATGCAATGTTATGTACTAGACCTGACATATGCTACGTAGTAGGGATAGTCAGTAGGTATCAATCCAATCCTGGATATGATCATTGGACTGCCGTTAAAAATATCCTCAAGTATCTTAGGAGAACGAGGAACTACATGCTTGTGTATGGTACTAAGGATTTAATCCTTACTGGATACACTGACTTTGATTTTCAAACTGATAAAGATGCTAGAAAGTCTACATCTGGATCAGTGTTCACTCTTAATGGAGGAGCAGTAGTGTGGAGAAGTGTAAAGCAAAACTGTATTGCGGACTCTACAATGGAAGCTGAATACGTAGCTGCATGTGAAGCAGCAAAGAAAGCAGTATGGTTGAGGAAATTCTTAACAGATTTGGAAGTTGTTCCAAATATTCATCTGCCTATCACCCTATATTGTGATAATAGTGGTGCAGTTGCAAATTCAAGAGACTCAAGAAGTCACAAGCGCGACAAAGCATATTGAGCGCAAATACCATCTAATTCGGGAGATTGTACATCGTGAAGATATTGTAGTAACCCAGATATCTTATGAGCAAAACATTGCTGATCCTTTTACAAAGGCCCTCACAGCTAAAGTGTTTGAAGGTCACCTACAGAGTCTAGGTCTACGAAGTTTGTAAACTAAGACAAGTGGGAGAACTTTTGGGTATATGCGCTAGTTTATTGTATTTATATGTTTATTGTACTCATATGTTTCTCACTTAAATTCAACACTGTGATACTCCACTAGGAGTTTTAGTCCAAGTGGGAGTTTGTTGGATTTTATGTTCTAAAACTCGTAGTTTGTAAATTAATAAATATATTCTGTTTTATTTTTCGATAAAGTTGTTATTGAAATTGTAATTTTGAATCCAATAAACTAAGGTCCTGAGGCTATTTAATGTAGTTTGAACTTTATGTAGTTACATAAAGGTGGATCAAGTTCAAATATATAGCCAAAATGATCTATAGTATATGAATAAGGTTAGGCGTCTTGTTCTGGGGACACTATGGATGTAGTCCACTTTGTAGTTAGTACAAACGATGTGATCCTGAATCGTTCAAATATAGATATGTGAGTGGGGGGATCCTATGCAATGAGTTTGCATAAGACTGAACCATGAAATAGTCACTTTTTACATTCGAAATGACGTTTTATGTATAAAACTGACTATTTCGTTGATTGATGACCTAGGTAACATAATCTTAATCTTAAGCTAACTATGAACTCTTGTTCACTCGAAATTATCCTTAGATCTGCATAGGTGAGGGAAGCTCATCATCCCTGGCTCAATAAGCCTCCCATTTTAAGGGTAAGATTAGGTGGATAGCTGAGATCATAGGGTGCAAGACGGAATTCACTCCTAGCCATTATAGGGATAGTAGATAAGTTGTTCTCTTAGTACTGAATCCAGGTCTTGAACAAGGGGCCACACCCTCTCATTGGCTCGAGAGGGGTTCGGTTTATAGGTTGGACCTTAAACCAATTGTTCATTAGAGGATCAGTGGAACTTAAGGAACAAGATGTAGTCTTGGGGGTAAAACGGTTTTTATGACCCAGCCGAGATTACGAACAACCTGTGAAAGATTAGCTTACTGATTATGGTTATATCAGATGGACAGAAATACATCTACAGTGAGGGGACTGTAACTACGGAACTTTAGTGGAATGACCCGTTAGTTAACAAATGTTGATTAATTAGGTCAAAGAGTTTTATTGATTAATCTCGAATTGTTGGAGCCCATGATCTGTAGGTCCATTAAGTTCTCCTACTAGCTCATATGAAATAAACTTAGAACAGTATGATAGAATAATTCGAATTGCTCGAATTAGGTGAAGAGAGAAAAACCGACAAGTATATGTGATATAGTGGTCAGGATTTTCAGTTTAGAGATACAACGTTAATATTTAAATGTGATTTAAATATCAAGAATATGAATACGTTCATATTCGGAAGCTCGAAAATAATGGAAATGGTCAAAGATGTAAAAAGTCAAAGAGTTGACTTTTTTACTTTGAAAAGTCAAACTTCTACCGACCTTATATTCAAATGTGATTTGAATTTTGAGATACTGAATTCGGATTCATGCTCGGGAGGTCAAAATAAGTCAACATGGAAAAATCAGAAAAAGTCAAAATGTTGACTTTTTGGTCAAAGTTTAACTTTGAAAAAATAAATATTTTGCCCTTTGACTAAAGTTAGTGGGAAAATCCAAACTTTTATTGGATAATTTCATTAACAAAATAGTGGGCTAGGTATTGGCTTATAGTGGAGACATTACGCCCACTAAGATAGTGGATTATAGGTGTTGGGTTTTTATGGATTTGGTTCATACAATTGTTGCATGGCTTTTTTCTATAAATTGGGCTTTTTAATTTGGTTGAAAAACTTTTGCCCATTTTTTCAAAATTGTTTTTCAAATTTGGGCTAAAAAAAAAAAAACCTTTTCTTTGAGGAAAATTCATAACCCAAAACCCAACCCAAAGATCCATTTTTTTTTCCATCTCTTTCTCTCTCTTGATTTTCTTCATCCATCGGGTCCCACAACCCAGTTCTGAGTCCAGAGGATAGTAGGTCAACTCTAGTAGTGGTCCGTTTGTGTTGGGGTCGAGATTCAGTGAGGAAAAACGGTTTTCGGGAGCTTCAAAGGTACGTTAATTTACTATTTTTTCCTTCATTTTGCTTGCTAAATTTCTTTTAAATTAAAAGCAATTAGAGTGTAATTAGGTTCTAATTTTGCTGCATATGTCTCGTGTTCCATCAATAAAACATACTTATAAAAAAATACAATTATTTACTCCCCCTCACGAAAACATCAATTAAGATCTCTTTATCACCGCATTCCAATGTTGTGCACCAATTTTTCAAAAGTTGTTGTTGGTAATGCCTTTGTAAATAAGTCTGCTAGGTTATTTTTCGAAAAAATTTGGTGTACAGTGATGTCGTCATTTTCTTCAAGATCATGAGTGTAGAAAAGTTTTGATGAAATATGATTCGTTCTATCTCTTTTAATATATCCTCCTTTTATTTGGGCTATGCAAGTTGTATTGTCTTCGTATAATACTGTTGGAAGATTTTTATTAGAAGACAAACCACACGTTTCATGAATGTGTTAGGTTATTGACCTCAGTCATACACATTCTCGACTAGCCTCGTGAATTGCAAGAATTTTAGCATGATTTGAAGAAGTGGCCATTATGGTATGTTTCACTAATTGCCATGATATAGTAGTTCTTCCATATGTGAATAGATACCAGTTTGAGATAAATATCCAGAATCTGGATAACTCACTAGATCAAAATTTGATTTATTTGAATAAAATAAACCCATATCAATTGTTCCTCCGAGATAACGGAGTATATGCTTAATTCCGTTCCAATTTCATTTTGTAGGAGAAGAACTATATCTAGTAGATAAATTACTGAAAACGTAGCTGCTTGTGAAGCAACAAAGGAAGCAGTATGGTTGAGGAAATTCTTGATAGATTTGGAAGTAGTTCCAAATATGCATCTGCCTATCACCCTATATTGTGTTAATAGTGGTGCAGTTGCAAACTCAAGAGAACCAAGAAGCCACAAGCACGGCAAGCATATTGAGCGCAAATACCATCTGATCCAGGAGATTGTACATTGTGGAGACGTTGTAGTGACCCAGATATCTTCTGAGCAAAACATTGTTGATTCTTTTACAAAGGCCCTCACGACTAAAGTGTTTGAAGGTCACCTACAAAGTCTAGGTCTAAAAGTTTGTAAACTAGGACAAGTGGGAGAATTTTTGGGTATATACCCTAGTTTATTGTATTCATATGTTTATTGTACTCATATATTTCTCACTTAAATTCAACATTGTGATACTCCACTAGGAGTTTTAGTCCAAGTGGGAGTTTATTGGATTTCATGTCCTAAAACTTGTAGTTTGTAAATTAATAAATATATTCTGTTTTGTTTTTCGATAAATTTGTTATTGAAATTGTAATCTTGAATCCAATAAACTAAGGTCCTTACGCTATTTAATGTAGTTTGAACTTTATGTAGTGACATAAAGGTGGATCAAGTTCAAATATATAGCCAAAATGGTCTATAGTATATGAATAAGGTTGGGCGCCTTATTCTGAGGACACTATGGATACGGCCCACTTTGTAGTTAGTACAAACGATGTGATCCTGAATCGTTCATATAGAGATATGTGAGTGGGGGCATCCTATGTAAAGAGTTTACTTAAGACTAAACCATGAAATAGTCACTTTTACGTTCTAAATACCGTTTTATGTATAAAACTAACTATTTCGTTAATTGATGACCTAGGTGACTTAATCTTAATCCTGAGCTAACTATGAACTCCTGTTCATTTAGAATTATCCTTAGATCTGCATAGGTGAGGGCAGCTCAATATCACTAGCTCAATAAGGCTCCCATTTCAGGGGTAAGATCGGGTGGATAGCTGGGAACATAGGGTGCAAAACGGAATTTACTCCTACCCGTTATAGGGATAGTAGATAGGTTGTTCCCTTTAGTACTGAATCTAGGTCTTGAACAAGGGGCCCCACCCTCTCCTTGGCTCGAGAGGGATTCGGTTTATAGGTTGGACCTTAAATCAATTGTTCATTAGAGGATTAGTGGAACTTAAGGAACAAGATGTAGTCTTAGGGGTAAAACGGTTTTTATGACCCAGCCGAGATTACGAACAACCTGTGAAGGATTAGCTTAGTAATCATGGTTATATCAAATGGACACAAATATATCTATAGTGAGGGGAGTGCAACTACGAAACTTTAGTGGAATGACCTGTTAGTTAACGAATGTTGATTAGCTTTGTCTAAAGACTTTAGCTAGCTAATCTCGGATCGCTGGAGCCCATGATCTATAGGTCCATTAGGTTCCCCTACTAGCTCATATGGAATAAACTTAGAACAGTATGATAGAATAATTCGAATTGTTTGAATTAGGTAGAGAGAGAGAAACTGACAAGTATATGTGATATAGTGGTCGGGTTTTTCAGCTTAGAAATACATCTTTAATATTTAAATGTGATTTAAATATCAAGAATATGAATATGTTCATATTCGGAAGCTCGAAAATAATGGAAATGGACAAAGTTGTAAAAAGTCAAAGAGTTGTTTTTTGACTTTGAAAAGTCAAACTTTGACCGACCTTATATTCAAATGTGATTTGAATTTCGAAAAAATGAATGCAGATTCATGCTCGGGAGGTCAAAATTAATCAACACGGATAAAATCATAAAAAGTCAAAATATTGACTTTTTGGTCAAAGTTTGACTTGACCAAATGACTATTTTGCCCTTTGACTATAGTTAGTGGGAAAATCCAAACTTTTGTTGGATAATTTCACTAACAAAATAGTGGGCTAGGTGTTGGCTTATAGTGGAGACATTAAGCCCACTAAGTGAGTGGATTCTAGGTGTTGGGTTTTTGTGAAGTTTTTTCATGCAATTGTTGCATGCCTTTTTTCTATAAATTGGGCTTTTCAATTTAGTTAAAAGACTTTTGCCACTTTGAAAATTAGTTTTTTGATATTTGGGCTGGAAAATTACAACTTTGTGAAAAACAAAGGAAACACCCAAACCTACTCAAAATTCCATTCCTTATTTTCATCTCATTTCTCTCTCTCGGTTCTCTTCATCCACGGGGTCCCATAACTCGGTTCTGACTCCAGAGGATAGTAGGTCAACTCTAGTGGTGGTCCAAAAGAGTTCGGGTCGAGATTCAATAAGGAGAAGCGGCTTTCGGGAGCTTCAAAGGTAGCATCTCTACACTTTTAATTCACTGTTTTCCCTTCTATTGCATGCTATTTTCTTTTAATTTAGAAGCAATTAGAGTGTAATTAGGTCCTAATTCCGCTGCGTATGTCTCGTATTCCATCATTACAGCCTTGCTAACTTTGGTGGCTATGAACTTATTTTATGTTGTTAAAATTGCATAAGCTCAACCCTATAATATGGGAGCTTTGTTACACATACATAACACAGATTCAATGTAGATTAAAGTGAAGTGGAAATAAAAGTACATACCTGGAATGCAAGTGCAAATCCCTTTATACAGTAATATGAGGTATGATGAGTATTTTATGCTATCTTTGTCTCATGTGCCTCCTTCCTGCGCATGACAGTCTTCATGTTATTCATTGTACATTTAAAAAAGATGGACGACCAGTCATAATGTAGAAAGACTGTAGGGTCATCGACATGAAGGAACCAATGAAAGTCCTTGAACCAAAGCATGAGATCAGACCAAATACCCAAAATTTATAGATCATAAATTTTACAACAAGAACATACAGATTATGCATTTAAAAGAAAATTGCAACATGCTTTAAAACATAGATTACATAATAGAAAATAGGTTTAATAAATCTTACTGTTGAAGAACTCTTTTTCACGAGATTCCATCTCCAAAATTTGTCACGAACAATCTTGAACCCTGTAACCGTCTACGAGGACACCTCCACAAAAGATTCCTCTATATTCTCTGAATGAGAATCCAGGAGTTTTGTAGGTTTTGACTATTTTGGAAAAGAGGGATTTTAAGAATGTTGAGAGGAAGAGATGATACTCCAATTTTCACATAACTTTTCTGTCTCTATCTCTTGTGAAAAACACACCAGGAAGAAGAACAACAACTTCTCTCTTTTTTTTTGCACTACTAGGTTTTTAGAGAGAAAAAAGGAGGAGGGAGTTACAACTTCATCCCAAAATGATTTTTAAAATAAAATAAATTTATTTTTATATATAAATTTAATATATATTTATATGATAACTACCTTATCATATTATATATATATATATTAAACTATATGTTATATCAAATATAATACATAACCTAGATTCTATATTATATCAAATATAATATAACCTATAGTTTCTATTCTCTCACCAATGATATTGAATATAAATCTCATTTATATTAAATTCAATTATATGAATCAAATTCATATGATTAATATTTAAACTGTTGGGGTTGATACCCTAAATCTCGTAGGGTCTTATAGTTTGTAAACATTGTATGAACAAACTCTTATGTGATTAATAATATATGATATTTTATTCAATTTATCTATAAAATATGTGATATTTTAGTTATATTAACCACAAACCAATAAACTATTATCCAAGGTTATCATTGTAACTTAAACATGTATGTGGAGACATACAGGTGGATCATGTTTAAGTGATAACACAAATAATCTATAGTATATGGATAAGGTTAGGTACCTTATCCTTGTGACACTATGAGTATGGTCCGCTTTGTAAGTGTTACAATTGTTGTAAAATGGTACAAATGATCTGACCCTAATCATTCATGTATTAGACATGTGAACGGGGATATTCTATACAAAGGAGTTTGTATATGACCGGACCACAAAATGTTTAGTTTCATTATATAACACCGTTCATAATAGAGACTTTCATTTCACCAGGATGACTATAGGTAGTAAGACCTGAATCCTGAGTGAGTTACGAACTCCTGCCTATGAGGGCGGTCCTTTGATTTGTATCGTGAGAGTGGCCAGATCACCGACTCAACAAGCCTACCACTTTGGGAATTTGTCTGATTGGGGAGCTAGGAACATAGCTACACAAGATGGAATTCACTCATTCCCAAAGAAGGGGTAAGTAGATAAATTGTTCCCTTAAGGGCTGATTCCGGGTCTTGAACAATGTGGCACCATACCCTCTTCTAGTCCGAGGGGGGTTTAGTCATAGTAGAACTATGATCTATTGTTCATTAGAGAGATCAGTGGTACTTAATGAGTTAGGTGTAATTACAGGGGCCGTAATTTGACCCATCTGTACTTATGAGCAATTTGTAAAGAGTCATTGTATTGTTGATTGGTTATATCCAATGGACACAGAAATATATTTCTAGAGCGAAGAGTACAGCTGTCTGTCTTTAGTAGAATGCCCGACAGTTAACGGATGGGGGATAATGTAATTAAAGATTTAATTAATTATTCATGTACTGTTGGAGCTTCAAGCTGCAGGTTCATAAGGGCCTCTTGGTAGCTCAAAAGGATTTAGTTGAGAACCAGTTTTTGGGTTAATTTGAATTATTCAAATTAATAAAAGGGATTTAATTATATATGATATAATTAAATTGTTTCAATTATATATGATATAATTGTCATAATGTATTTGATACATCATAGTTTAATTGGAGGAAATAAACATTTGAATGGGATTCAAATATATTTTCTATGTATGTGATTCATAGTTGTTAAATTTAATATAAATATGATTTATATTAAATACCATAAAATAGAGAAAGGAAACTATAGTTTATATTGTATATGATACAATATTAAAACTATAGGTGTTATACTTGATATAATATATAGTTTAATATAAATGTAATATGATAAGTTAGTTATCATATTTATTTTTATTATTTTATTATTTTGAATAATAACTTCCCTCTTTTCTCTCCAACCATCTTAGTTGGTGGTTATTGTTTTTGTGGCAAGAGGAATAAAAGAAAATTAGTTTCTTCTCTTCCTCAACGGATAACATTGGAATTGCTGAATGATTGAGTTTGCAGAAAAATTATATGTGTTCCTCAATCTTTTTCCTCCACCCAAACTATCCCTCCTAACCAAAATAGTCAGAGTGCACCACTCATGGGTTCTAACCCCAAGAATACCAAAGGCTCATTCTGATAGTGTCCGATCTATTTGGTTCGAGAAATTTTTGAAGAAGGTCTTCAAGAGTTGCTGTTTCTGTTCGAGGCTCATGATTGTTCGAGGGATACGTGAAGAGAAAGATTCTTCAAGGGTAATGTATCTTGAACCCTTTTTCTTGTATCAAACATGCTTCAATTTATTTTGAATGCATATCTTGTATGTTTACTGCAAATTATGTTTTCAATAATTAATGGAATTTGGGCGATTCACTTCCGCTCAAGGATCTCCTTCAATACGAGCTCCTTCATGAATCATATTCAAAATTTATTTCCTTTCAAATAAACTTTCTATTACAATGTATCATATACATTATAGTAATTAATCATATATAATTATATTAAATTAATTATATCACATATAATTAATTTCCTTAATTAATTTGAATAATTCAAAATAATCCAAAAATTGATTCTCATTAATTCCCGTTGAGCTACAGAGGGGATCTAGCTTGAAACTTCAATGGTACATGAATAATTAATTAAAACTCTTTAATTAAATTAATCACTATCCGTTAACTATCGGGCACTCCACTAAAGACCGACAGCTACACTCTTTGCACTATAGATATTTTTATGTGTCCATTAGATATAACCAATCAACAATACGATGACCCTTCACAAATTGCTCGTAAGTACAACTGGGCGAAAATTAGCATTTTGCCCTTGTAGTTACATCTAACTTCTTAAGTACCACTGATCCCTCTAGTGAACAATAAATCATAGTCCAACTATGACTAAACCCCTCTCGGGCCAGGAAAGGGTATGGCACCGCATTGTTCAAGTCTCGGAATCAACACTTAAGGGAGCAATTTGTCTACTTACCCCGACATTGGGGAAGGAGTGAATTCCTTCTTGTGTAGTTGTGTTCCCAGGTTCCCAATCAGACAAATCTTCAAAATGGTAGGCTTATTGAGTCGACGATCTGGCCACTCTCACCCATATAATCAAAGAACCACTTTCATAAGAAGGAGTTTACAACTCACTTAAGATTCAGGTCATGTTACCTACGGTCATCTTGGTGAAATGAAAGTCTCTATTATGAATGACATTATATAATGAGACTGAACTTTTCATAATCCGATCTTATACAAACTCCTTTGTATAGAATATTCCCGTCCACATGTCTCCACATGAATGATCAAGATCATATCATTTATAGCACTTTACAATAATTGTAACATCTGCAAAATGGGCCATACTTGTAGTGTCACCAAGATAAGGTATCCATCCTTATCTATCTACTACAGACCAGTTAGGTTATCACTTAAACATGTCCGCCTATATGATTTTACATACATGTTTAAGCTACAAAGGTAATCTTAGATGTTAGTTTATTAGTTTGTGATTAATGCAACTAATTTTGAAATAAAGCATCACATATTTTATTACATGAATAAAATGTTTGTACATTACAATTACAAACTATGGGACTCTACGAGATTTAGGGCATCAACTCCAACACGACAATCCTAAATGTCTTCACATCAAATTGAGTTCTTGTCCTTTCCAATCATCACTGTTTTGATGAATAATATCAATGTAACCTTGATGGCATTTTCATCATTTGTAAAAGTAAACTTCTTGAATGTTGTCTCCACGTCCTTGTAAGAACTATCCTTATCGTTTGGGTCCTTCAATCAAAGAATGAGTTGTCGCAGCCTCTTACTGCTTGTTTCTTTTTTTACTAATTTCTTGGTCGGTCGCAACCCAGTTATCAAATTAAAATTGCCGTAGGAGAATGTTACCTTCTTCTCCAGTATGTTGAAAGATATAACGTCTTGGTTCGCATCTGTTACCTCTCTTAACAAAAAATGGTGAAAAAGTTGCCCATTAAATATCAAGAACTACGTCCAACAATGGACCCAAGGATGTTTTTCTATACATTCTCATCTTCTCCTCTGTCATCTTATTCTTAATCACCGATGCAATTTTGTAGACTTGGTAAGAAACTATAGCAGAAAAGTATAGAAAGGACAACCATCTTAGTAATCTATGACAAACGTATACATTACCACAATAGGTAAACGGTCACCTAAAATAAATAAACAATTGCATAACAAAAACTAAACGATCGCATAACAAATAACTAAACGGTCGTTTAACAAATAACTAAACAATCACATAATAAATAACTAAACGATGGCGTAACAAAAATAAATAGATCGCATAACAAAAAACTAAATGATCGTATAACAAAGAACTAAGTGATCGCATAACAGAAAACTAAATGATCGCATAACAAACAACTGAACGATCGTATAATAAATAACTAAACGATTGCATTACAAAGAACTAAACGATCACGTAACAAAAAACTAAATGATCATATTCCAAAGAACTAAATGATCGCATAACAAAACACTAAACGAGTGATTAACAAGGAATTAAACGATCCGCGTAAACAAAACTAAACAGTCGCACATCTTTATCTAAACGATCGTTTAATTTTCTCTAACTGATCGTTTAGAAAATATTAAATTCTCGCCTAGGATATCGATTATGAATTAATACACGATCATTTAACAAAAGTTGCGAGATCGTTTAATTAAAGGTAGGCACGAGCCCTAAACGACCAACGAGAACCCTAAACAAATATCAATATGCATTCAATAAGAAGAGTCATGTACCTTTCAGATCACGATGATGGTAGGAAATGTGTACAAATGACTGGCGAAATGGTGGCCAAATGCTCGGATGAAGATGGGAGATGACGAGAGAAAACGAGAGAAACTTGGGAGCAAAATCGTACAATGAGATAGATAAGCAAATAGTGGAGTAAACGACTTCATAAAGCATTCGTAAGCGGTCTGACGAGTTTTTTTAATTGAGGTAAAATTGGTATTTCACATGGGCAAAAGGTTAGCATAGATAAAATTTTAGGAAGAGGAAATTCATAGAAAAGTTTTTGAGATTTTGGTTATTTTGTAAAATTTTCCATGCCCTATTTTAAAAATGTAATATTAGTATTAAATATAATGGAAAAAAAACTTAATTTATGTTGTAGGGACCTTTTAAATCTATTTATTAATATTCAAGGACTAAACTGATCAATTTTAAATCTTAGAAGCCAAATGCACGTATTCATTAAAACTTAGAGACTAAAAAATGTTCTTTTTCCTTTCTTTTTTACAAACGCTTTAAATAAAAAAAATGGAAATTATGAGGTCAAGATATTGAGATTCTTAATACTCTTTATATTTTCTACTATTCATTTGGCCTAATTTGAGCTATTTTATCCTTTCAGTGAAACTGAAAGATCCTTTCCATTTCTCTGCAACCTTATTAAAAGACCCTTTGAGAGTTGTTTATAAAATGAGAAGATATAAGATATGGAAATTGAGGATGTAGAAGAAAGATAATGGCAAGATATAGTGCAAGTGAGATGCGTTCAAGGGGTTTGCGATCAGAGGAAGAAAGTGGTGAATGGTCTGTGGAAGACGTTGAGCTTGAAATAACCATAAAATCCTCTCCACCTTTCATCTTCCAATTACCTGAATCTGTCCGCAGCGCAAACCCAGATGCCTTCCTTCCTCGTCACCTCACCTTGGGACCTCATAATTGGAAGAACAAGATGGAGGATTCTTACAAACTCTACTTGGCGAAGAAGGCTCGCGAGCAGCTTCATCTTCCTCAAGTCCGCCAACTTTGTCGCCAACTTATGCCATTAGAGCTCAAAATTTGAGCTTGCTACAACACCCACTTGGAAATCAACGGCCATCACTTGGCTAGGATTATGCTCACCGACGCTCTGTTTCTCCTTGGATTGTTTCTCAACATCTCGGGTCAAATGGAAACTTGTGAAATTACTCCTACGCTTCCTTTACAAAACTACTTGTTGAACGATGTAGTGAAGATGGAGAATCAAGTTCCACTTTTCGTCTTGAAATCCATTTTACAACGACCCAATTCTCCTAATGTCAGCTTGCCTGTCTTGCTATATCGTTTTGGTAACTCTGTTTCCCCTGTTTCTTTCGGTTTGTTCAAGCCTAATCAAATAGTTGGCGAAATAATTGATCCAGATATACCTGGTGTTTCTGATTGGTACAAATCCCGCCTTCGTATTTTCCCTGAAATTATGAGTCAATCTCATCATTTTCTGCATTTTATGTACATTGCAATTTTAGTCTCTCCCCTGTATCGTTCAGGTTACGAATTGCAGGGAGCGTCATTTAGCTTTGCTCAAACCTTCTCCCAGAAGTGGTTGAGTAAATTGGTACGTGCTGTGGAAGTTATTGAATTGATCCAGGAAGCCTTTGGCTTAATCCACAAACTATTTGAGCGAAAAAAAGTGCTGCCCCCAAACCCACATCCTCTGTGATCCCCTCTGCTTCCCAATTTCATCAACTTCTCTTCAAATTCGAACCCACTGATGAAGGAATTCTACAAACTAAATTCATCAAAAACCCAGGCACTGAAACTCAAATTCTCCGTACACGTAATGTACTCGAGAACTGGGAGGTCGAAGTCCAATTACCACCCACTCTCACTCTACCTGTAATTACAGTCGATGCTTTTACAGAAATAGTGTTGGAAAATCTTTTAGCATTGGAGGCAATGGCTAACATAAACCCACCTGTGCTTGCCCGATATATTGAGTTGATGAAGGCTTTGATACTCACTCCCAAAGACTTGAAGATTTTGAAGAATGCAAAAATCATCAAAACAACCCATGATCTGGAAAATGATGAACAGGTGGTGAAACTCTTCAACAGAGTTGGGAATTCCATATTTAACCTCAAGAACAAGAATCGTTATCCCACCACAACAAATGATCTCCATCGCTCATTTCAACCAAAGAATGAAATTTTTGAAAAGATCAATGAGAATTATGAGAAGGGGTTGAAGGGAATGGTTGAGGAGATTAACCAATGCTATGAGGGGTTCTGGATTGTTAAGGCAAAACGATGTGCGAAAATGTTATGGAGTTATGTTGTGGTGAAAATGGTGAAAATGTTATGGAGTTATGTGGTGAAAATGGTGATCATTTTCCAAATATTTGAGGTGGCACGTAGGTTGGTTACTAGTATTATTGGAGATGATATTGATGAGGAACCAACTATCAAACACCACCCTCTGTTGGGTTTTATGTTCTAAAAATTTGCAGTTTGTAAAATGATAAACATTTTCTATTGTCAATATACTTGTTATTGATCTAAAAAATTGTATGAAAGTCTAAATTCAATAAACTAAGACCCATGACTATTGTATGAGTACTTGAACTTTAGTGGGGACATAAGAGTGGATCGGGTTCGAGTAAATAGTCAAAATGATCTATGGTACATGAATGAGGTTAGGTACCTTATTCTGGTAATACCATTGGATGCGGCCTACTCTATAGTTGTTACAAAGAGTTGTAAAGTGTTACATATAATGTGATCCTAATTCGTACATGTTATGACATGAAGAGTGGGAGCGTCCTATGAAATGAGTTTGAGGACCAAGAAATAAGTCACTCTTACTTTATAACGTTGTTTACTGTTTAAGACTGACTATTTCACCTAGATGACCTAGGTTAACTCGATCTTAATCTTGAGCTAGCTATGAACTCCTATTTGTTCGAGATTATCCTTTGATCTGCAAACAGTGAGAGTTGTTCTCTCAAGTACAGAATCCAAATCTTGAATAAGGGGCCCCACCCTCTCACTGGGTTGAGAGAGTTTGGTTTGGTGATTGGATCACAAACCAGTTGTTCATTAGAGGATCAGTAAGGACTTGAGAAATAAGACGTAATATCAGGGGTAAAACAGATATTTGACCCAACCGTTATTACGAATAACCTGTGAAGGGTCGACTTGTTGATTATGGTTAAATCATGTGGACATAATATATCTACAGTGAGGGAGTGCAACTATGGGTTTTAGTGAAATGACCCATTAATTAACAAATGAAGATTAATCTGGTTTAATAAGTTTAGCCAATTAATCTCGGATCGTTGGAGCCCATGATCTGTAGGTTTGTGAGGTCCCCTACTAGCGTGTAACGGACTAGCTCTAGAATAGCGTGATAAGTTAATTTGAAACGTTCAAATTATAATTAAGGGAATTAGTAATTATATGAGATATAATTATGTTTAATTTTAGAATTAAATGGTATAGGAGAATTTATATATTTAAATATGATTTAAATATATAAAGATTGATATGTGTTAAAATTAATTTAATATTTGATATTAAATTAATTAAATTTTATTTATTAATTAATTAATTTATGAAATTAATTAATTTTTTCATTTTTAAAATCAAATAGATTTATTAAATCAAATTTTGATTTTTAGATAAAATTAAAAAAGAAAAAAAACACATTTAAATGGAAAAATGGATTTTTCCATTATCCATCGCTTAACTAGCTCAATCATAAAGCAACTATTTGGCCTTGTCTTCTCCAAATATGAGCTGCAACACATGCAGCTCTTCTCTTTGCATGTTGATTTGCAATATAATGAGAAGATTGGAGTGAAAATCGGACATGCAATCTACAGAATTTTGAGAGAAAAATCGGTTTGAAGAAAGGTTCTTCAACAAAGGTTGTTGCAGTGAGCTATTCTCCTTCATCCCTTGATTCAAGTTTGTTTTGAGTCCCACAACTCATTCTAGAGCACCAAGAGAATTGAGGTGGTCTATAACAAGATATGGAGAAGATTGCAGCTGGAGATGGAGCTTTGAAGAAATTCTTCAAGAGGTATGTCTTGAAACCCATTTTTCTGTAGAAGCATATTTTATATTATGCCAAAATTAGTGAATTTGAATGTTTAGATGATCCTTGTTCTTCCACTACGATTGATATCCTACCTCCTCTATTTTACTTTGGGAACAAACCAAATTTATCATGTATTTTATTGTTGCTCACTTTCTTATTTCTGTTTGAGCAATAATATTGGGTGTATCCCCACTTTATTTTCTTTTAATTTGTTGTTAAAGTGGAAAAACAAAGACATAACCTAGCATTTGAGTATTATTCAAGTGAGTCAAAATGAGTTTAGCTTAATGATAATTGACATGTCTTTTCTCCCTAAAGTCTCCCTAAAGATTGAGGTTAGGTACCGTATCCTATTCTTTTGCAGTTGTTCTAAAAAAATGTATTGTTTGAGTGAGGACATCTCCACTACCGACACCAACACCTAGAAAGCAAAATGGAAAAAAAGAAAGAGAGAATATAGAAAAGAAGAAAGAAAGAGAAAGAAAGAAATAATAATTGAAGCAAGAAACAATTTCACTTGAGGTCATCGATAAAGTCGTGATTTTTTATTTAATACAACAAATTTGAGAATGGAAATCAAACATTCAACCTTTAAAAAAGGAAACTTTTGCCAACTACCATTTAAGCTCACTTAAGTAATTTATGATTAATTTCGTAAGTTTTTTAAATAAAATAAAATAATTCTTAAAACTTTGAAATGGGGATAAGATTTCTTTTGTAAACAATTCAGATTATGTGTCATTTTTACTTTTCAAATTCACTAAATTTAGCCAATTATTTTTGATAAAAAGTCTAAATTTGGTTGTTAGAAACACTTTCTAGATCCAAACACCGCGAATTGTGAAAAAACAACTTTTTCTCTTTTTATATTTTAATTTTGAATATATGTGAAGACTTCCGACATTTTCAAGTTGAATGTCCGAATTTTCCAAAGAAACAGAATCAAAATTATGTTCTTACCGGTCTATTAATGATTCTGATAAAAGTAGCAATTCTGAGGAAGATGTCAAGACCTTTGTTAGTAACATCTCATTTGACAACTCGTTTTATGAGAATCCTGAGTATGATATGTGTCCATCACTAATAGATTTTGATATTTTTCTATATTTATAAATATTTTCAGCAGTTTTGTCATTTAAAATAATTTTTCTATATATAAATACCTCTAACTTTTTATTTGTATTTATTCTCAAATTTAATTATTCCAATATATAATAACATTTGTTCTATTTATAGAGGAGTAAAATCCTTTTGAATCATACTAAACATGTCCTCTTTTGAATCATACTAAATATGTCCACTTTTATTCCTCCTTTTCAAAAATTAAAAAAAAAAAAAAGAAAGAAAAAAGAAAACAATAAATCAGTAAGCATCAAAGATATTTTGCATAGGTTAATTACTTGATAATTTATATTAAGTTCTTTCTTTACTTTAAATTTCATATTAATTTTATGTTGATTCATAATTTGTATGTCACCATAAAATATGTGTTCTAAAGATCTTCAACTACTTGAAGTCAATAAAATCTACATTTTTATTTATTGAAATTTTACTAAGAAAAACGATTTGTAACCATATATATAGCAAGTGTTTTGTTATTAGTATTTTTCTTGATAGAGTGAGGATTGAGGTGAAATGGAAAAAAGAAAGAGAAAACAAGAAAAATAGTATAGAAAAGAAGAAACAAAGAGAAAGGAAGAGATATAATAATTGAGGTGAAAAATAGTTTCACACGAAGTCGTCGGAAAAGTCTTGATTAATTTAATACTGAAACTAGGAGCAGTTCATGCTTTTAGATAATTAAGAATTTAATTTGGTAGGCCTTTTTTTTTAATAACCAATGAAATAAAATTAAAATATTTTTAAAACTTGAAAATATGGACAATTAAGGCTTTGATTAGTAACTATTTGGCTTTCTATTTTTTGTTTTTGAAAATTAATGCTATAAACACTATTTTTACCTCTAAATTTCTTCATTTCTTATCTTCTTTGGTTAAAAAGTCAAGCCAAAATTTGAAAACTACTAAGAAAAATATCTTTTGAAACTTGTTTTTGTTTTTTAAATTTAGTTTAGAATCCAACTGTTGTATTAAAGAAATATGGAAATAATGATGAGAAATTGGAAAGAAATTGACTTAATTTTTAAAAATAAAAAATAAAAAGTAAAATGGTTACCAAACATGGACTAAATGTTTGTTTGGTGTGTTTTCAAATTCACTTTGTTTGGGTGACAATTTTAATTTTATTTTCAATAACCTTTTAGAGATTCTATTATGCAAACAGTCAAATTCTGAATTTAAAATTTTAAAGTAAATAATTATATTAAAAAAAGATAAAAACGTTAAAATATATATATATATATATATAGTATTTTATTGTATTGTTTTCAAATATAGGAAATTGAGCCAACTTATTTACAAATATATACATTGATACATGTCTATGAGTGTCTTATCACTAATAGACAATAATATTTTGTAATGTTTAAAAATAGTTTAAGTAGTTTTGACATTTAAAACAACTACCCTTATCTTATTTTATAAATTCAACTATTTCATTAAATTAAAATGTTTATTATATAATATTAAAATAATAATTATACAAAATCTTTATTAGTGAGTAACTATAATTAGTTTTATAGTTTGTAAATAGGGGTGTTTTCAAATTTAATAAAAAGGCCCAAATTATTTATAATAAATAGAAAAATTCAAAAAAAAGCTAAAACAGATGGAAAAAAGCTCAGCCCAACATGTGAAATATCGAAAAATCCCTGCTCATACAAAAAAATCGCGACCCACCCAACGATTAATTGGATTATCTAAATCCACCCGATACCTACGTCCACCTTCATCATCTTCTTCTTGCAACGACAACTGACAGCCATTTATGTCTATCTATCACCCTCTATCTCGTCGTCTTTTCCCTTTTCGTTGCTTCATTTTTTTTTCTCCCGCCACTGCTGCTTCATTTTTGCTATCTCCTTCTTCCTCTTTCTCTTGAACCTAATTTTGCTTCATCTTCATCTTCTTCTCTCATTGCTGTTTTCAATTCTCAAGATTACAAGCTATCATCAAATCCTTCAAAGTTATAACATTCTCTTTTCTTTCATTTCATTAATTCTTCTATTTAATCATATTTATTATACATTATCGAACATAATTTTGTTTAACTAGATGGTAAGCGAAAAAAATAGACAAAGTTGATGGAAGCAAAGGAAAAGAAAAGAAAATAATGAAAGTTGAATCATCAATAACCAAAGCAAAAGCAAACAAATCTGAAAAAAAGAAGAAGATAAAGCTAAAATAGTTGATAACTTCAAATTCTCCATGTATCAATTGAACTTTAACATCAATATATATTTGTTGTGCATTATGTCAACTATCTATCTTAGAAACTTTAGCAAAAGCTTTAACATCAATCCATCTATTATTGATAATTTTGATTTAATATAGAGATAGAGTTCTCTCTCTAATTATCTTAAATAAACAGTGATAAAGTTCTAACATTGTCTATCCCAAATAGACAAAGATACACTATCTCAAGATAGATAATGATAAAGTGTTATCTCTATCTATCTGAGATAGACAGAGATAAAACTATCTCTATCATTGATAACTTTGAATTGAGATTGATAGAGATAGAGCTCTATCACTGTCTATCTCTTTATTTATCTCATATAGACAAAGATAGACTTCTCTCTATCTATATCAGACCGATAGTGATAGAGGGATATTCTGTCTATTTGAGATAGGCAGAGATAGAATACTATCCCTGTTTATCTCAGATAGATAGTGTTAGACTTCAATGGTAAACATTAATATCTGCTTTTATAGTTTCTATACGGTTTGGACTCTATATTTGTTTATTTGAGTGGATCTATTATTTATAACTTTGAATTGAGCTAGATAGAGATGTGATAGAAAGTAATAGAATGTTATCTCTATCTATCTGAGATAGACAGTGATAGAACTGTATCACTATCTATCTCAAATAGATAATGATAGACTTCAGCGGTAAACAATAATATATGTTTCTATCATTTCTATATAGTTTGCACTCTATGTTTGTTTAGTTGAGTGAATCTATTATTGCTAACTTTGAATTGAGATAGAAAGAGATAGAGCATTATCTTTGTCTATCAGATAGACGGTGATAAACTTAAATGGTAAACACCAATATCTGTTTATTGTATGGTTTGCACTATATTTTTGTTTAAAGATGAGATAGACATTGATAGAGCATTATCTTTGTCTATCTTAGATAGACAGTAAGATAGATAGTGATAGTTTTCAGTGGGAAACACTTGTTTCTATAGTTTCTATATGATTTTCACTCTATATTTGTTTAATTGAGTGTTATTATTGATAACTTTGAATTGAGATAAACAGTGATAGAATACTATCTCATTTAACTGTAATGGCCATATAGCATAATTTTGGTTGAAGGAATTTTGTTTAGTAACTGGATTGAAAGACCACAAATTTCCTCAACTAAATTTAGGACAAAGAAAAGTGTCTGAACTTATGAATATTTTTTTTCTTCATGACAATCATATAATTAGGAGAGATATAAAGAGAACTTTCAAAGCGCTAGCAATGAAGAGGAAGAGTCATTGAAAGTTAAATTAGTCAAACTCTACATTCTGGAAGCTATTTTAATCACCAAGCAACAACACAACCATGTTAATCTCAAATATCTAGACATTTTGGATGATGAACAAGTCTTCAAAGACTATCCTTGGGGAAGATTGTCTTACAATCCAACCTATCAATTCTTTAAAAGAGCATCATATACTAAGAAGGATATTGTCTATCTTTAAGGATTCCCATTAGCATTAGTTTTATTGGGCTTTTGAGACAATTCCAAAACTTTCTGATTTAGATGTTGGATTTGGAAGGAAACTTGGAATCAAAGGCCTAAGAATTATTACATGGGAATGCTTGGAGTCAGATGAGTGGATGGCTCTAAATGAGAACATTTTCGAAACCAAACATGTAAGTAAATTCTTAAATGAAAACATTTTCATTGTCTATCACTTTAAAGATAGGCAGTGATAGTGTTCTATCTCTGTCAATCACTGATAGATAATGATAGATTAATATCACTGTCTATAACTGATGGTGCTAGTTTTTTCCTCTAATAATTTAACATTTATTCACTTGTAGTTTTGCATGACACCATTGCATCCAACAGAAGAAGAAGATTGTCAATCAATTTTCAAATATTTCATAGAAATTGAGGCATGGGAGGAGAAAGAGAGGGAAAAAGAGAAGGAGCAAGAGAGGCATATGAATGAAGAAACGAATGGAAAAATTCAAGAAGGAGCAAATAGAATAATGAAAGAAATTAGTGAATTAAGAAAAGGGCAATAGAAAATAATAGAAGAACAAACTTTTGAAACAAGACCAAGAAGAAATAAAAACAATGTTGAGGTCAATTATGGAAACCCTGAATTGTAGACTTACCTTAGAAAATCTTCCACAACAACAAGAACATGAATAATGTGTGGAAAAAAATAAACCGCCTTCTCTTAGCCTTCGAATTTTGGAAGAAAGTCATGATCTTGATACAATGGTTGACTATGCAATAACATATTTATCTAGGGTAAATATTTGGTTTGTCATATATTATTATTATTATTATTATTATTATTATTATTGCATATTTATTCACTAAAATTGCTTTTTCCTTATATATCGAAGTTGAAAATGAGAGTCAAAGGGAAAGAGAGGTTTGTATGCATGATAGACAGTGATAGTCCTCTATCACTGTCTATCTTAATATTATATCTTTTAAATTTCTTACTTTCTTTGATAGAAAAAAATAGATTCTTAGATAGAAAACAATAACAAATTATTTTCTTGTAGGAAACTGAGATGCAAACACAACAACTTTGAAACAGAAGATGATTTGGATCCGATTCCAACTACAAATTGTAACCATATATATACATTTTTATTTATTGAAATTTTACTAAGAAAAACGATTTGTAACCATATATATATCACGTGTTTTTTTGTTTGGTTAACAAATGTAAAAAATTTATATGTGATATATTATGATTGAATAATTTAATATATATAAATATTGTCCGTGATAGAGAGATTGAGGACACATCTCATTCTCTACTACCAACACCAAAACCAAAAAAGTGAAAAGGAAAAAAGAAAGAGAAAACAAGAAAAATAGTATAGAAAAGAAGAAAGGAAGAGATATAATAATTGAGGTGAGAAATAGTTTCACACGAAGTCGTCGGAAAAGTCTTGATTAATTTAATTTTATCTACTTTGGTTAAAAAAGTCAAGCCAAAATTTGAAAACTACTAAAAAAATATATCTTTCAAAAACTTGTTTTTATTTTTGGAATTTAGCTTAGAATCCAACCATTATATTTAAGAAATATGCAAATAATGATAAGAAATTAGGAGGAAATAGACTTAATTTTCAAAAATCAAAAATAAAAAATAAAATGGTTACCAAACGCCGGCTAAATGTTTGTTTGGTGTGTTTTCAGATTCACTTTGTTTGGGTGACAATTTTAATTTTATTTTCAAAAACCTTTTTGAGATTCTATTATGCAAACGGTCAAATTCTAAGATACAATCTTTTGTGTTTTTAGTATATTAATAAACTCGTAGTTTGTAAATTAATAAACATATTCTATTTTGTTTTTCGATAAAGTTGTTATTGAAATTGTAATCTTGAATCCAATAAACTAAGGTCCTAGGGCTATTTAATGTAGTTTGAACTTTATGTAGTGACATAAATCTGGATCAAGTTCAAATATATAGCCAAAATGGTTTATAATATATGAATAAGGTTGGGCGCCTTATTCTGGGGACACTATTGATGCGGCCCACTTTGTAGTTAGTACAAACGATGTAATCCTGAATCGTTCATATAGAGATATGTGAGTGGGGGCATCCTATGCAATGAGTTTGCATAAGACTGAACCATGAAATAGTCACTTTTTACGTTCTAAATGCCGTTTTATGTATAAAACTGACTATTTCGTTAATTGATGACCTAGGTAACTTAATCTTAATCCTAAGCTAACTATGAACTCCTGTTCATTTAGAATTATCCTTAGATCTGCATAGGTGAGGGCAGCTCAATATCGCTGGCTTAATAAGGCTCCCATTTCAGGGGTAAGATCGGGTGGATAGCTGGGAACATAGGATGCAAGACGGAATTCACTCCTACCCTTATAGGGATAGTAGATAGGTTGTTCCCTTTAGTACTGAATCCAGGTCTTGAACAAGGGGCCCCACCATCTCCTTGGCCCGAGAGGGATTCGGTTTATAGGTTGGACCTTAAACCAATTGTTCATTAGAGGATCAGTAGAACTTAAGGAACAAGATGTAGTCTTGGGGATAAAACGATTTTTATGACCCAGCTGAGATTACGAACAACCTGTGAAGGATTAGCTTAGTAATCATGGTTATATCAAATGGACACAAATATATTTATAGTGAGGGGAGTGCAACTACGGAACTATAGTGGAATGACTCATTAGTTAACGAATGTTGATTAGCTTCGTCTAAAGAGTTTAGCTAGCTAATCTCGGATTGTTGGAGCCCATGATCTATAGGTTCATTAGGTTCTCTTACTATGGAATAAACTTAGAACAGTATGATAGAATAATTCAAATCGTTCGAATTAGGTGAAGAGAGAGAACCCGACAAGTATATGTGATATAGTGGCCGGGTTTTTCAGTTTAGAGATACAACTTTAATATTTAAATGTGATTTAAATATCAAGAATATGAATACGTTCATATTCGGAAGCTCGGAAATAATGGAAATGATCAAAGATGTAAAAAGTCAGAGTTTACTTTTGACTTTGAAAAGTCAAACTTTGACCGACCTTATATTCAAATGTGATTTGAATTTTGAGAAAATGAATGCGGATACATGCTCGGGAGGTCAAAATTAGTCAACACGAAAAAAGATCATAAAAAGTCAAAATGTTGACTTTTTGGTCAAAGTTTGATTTTGACCAAATGACTATTTGGCCCTTTGACTATAGTTAGTGAGAAAATCCAAACTTTTGTCGGATAATTTCACTAACAAAATAGTGGGCTAGGTGTTGGCTTATAGTGGAGACATTAGGCCCATTAAGATAGTGGATTATAGGTGTTAGGTTTTTATGGATTTGGTTCATGCAATTGTTGCATGGTTTTTTCTATAAAATGGGCTTTTGAATTTGGATTTAACACTCTTGCAATTTTGTCAAATTTTTATTTTTCAAAATTGGGCTAAAAAAAAACAAAGGGAAAACCAAAAACCAAAATTCCATCTTATTTTTCCATCTCTTTTTCTCTCTCGATTTTCTTCATCCAATGGGTCCCACAATTCGGTTCTGAGTCCAGAGGATAGTAGGTCAACTCTAGTGGTGGTCCGAAAGAGTTCGGGTTGAGATTCAGTAAGGAGAAGCGGTTTTCGGGAGCTTGAAAAGTAAGTTAATTACTGTTTTTTTCCTTCAAATTGCATGTTTTTCCTTTAAGTTAAAAGTAATTAGATCCTAATTTCGCTGCGTATGTCTTTTGTTCCATCAGTTGCATCTGCAAAACAAGAAAACTCAATAATTGAATAAATGAGATAATCTTCTTTTTCAAGATCTTGAAGAAGAGAAGCTTGGTTACCTAGATATGAGATACGAAGACGATGGAAAATTTTCAAGAATACATACATCAATAAGCAAATTTAGCTCATACTTCAAACCTCAAAAGTTGTCACAAAGACTACCATGGTGCATGAATAACCCACAAACTACCATAGTGCAACCTACAAACTCGAACACCTTGAATCAAATCTAAACTACAAATAAATAGTACCCATGAGTCATAAACGGGTGTTACATTCTAATCCAATATGGTCCAAAGAGAAATAAGCACACTATAACTTCTCAAACAGGAATTTTCATATCATTAGAGTCACTTGAAAACACTTAAAAACTGTGCTTAAAACTGCAAGCATTCAAAAATGTACTTACCAGGAACAATTTTCACCTAAATCCCTTGTTGTTGCAAGAAACAACAGCAACTCATAAAAATCCCAAAATAATAAGAGATTCAACTCATTTCATTGCAAGTCCTATTTTGCATCCTTTAAAAAAAAACAGTTAACCCAACTCGCAAGCTATCAACCAAGATAACCCATCACTGAAGTTAAATTCATTAAATTTCTATAAAATACAAATTCAAAGTCATATATTAGAAACTACAAAGAAAAATGTGTACAACTGGCTGTTACACTCAATTCACAAAAATCAAAACAAAATTTACTTCAAAAGTTGTATTAATGAGTAACCTGAATAAATAAAGAAAAACTAATACAAGTAAATGTCACCTCTTTGTTCTGCTTGGAAGTCCAATTAGGAATGGCATATGGTAAGGCAGCAAAATTTCACCCCCCACTCTTGAGTGATAAAACTGCTTAAAGGATTCGCAATCTTCCAACGGTTAACCTGGCTACGGTCGAGCGATTCTTATAGAGCCTAAGCGAGAGATAATATAAGCTATTCATCTTTCTACCATATTTTAATGCTTCCTGGAATGTAGTTCTCACTGGAGGAACGAACATGCTCCAATGCAAATTTGTAAGTGAAGAAACCTAAGTTATAAGCTCCTTACGCGCTGTCTTTTTGCCAAAAAATGATCGCTATCATTAATATTCTTCTCACTGTGTTCATTATCGAAACTCCAGCCAGCGAAATCAGACTCCGAGAACAAGGTGGTGGGGGTGCTTGGTAGAATGCCAGAGGGACTCGCTTCAGTTTCTTTTTCAACTGCAACTAAGAACACCATTCAGAACAAAAAGAACATTTGAATTTTATTTTATCTAATTTTTATTCTTTGTTAGGAAAGTGATGCAACAGATGGATTTCAGAGACGATATCAAAAGTTGTAAATAGCTAGGAGATTCATCCCGAACAAAGGAGAAAACATCCACTCTTTCTATGGAATAATAGTCGATAATCTTAACCATTACAGTTTCAAAAAGGACAAAATATAACCTTACAAGAATATATAAAATAGCTAACTAATTATAGCGAAATTACCGAACCAATGAAACTTACCTCCTGCCCGAGTATTGTAGAGTATGAACTGGCAACAAAATCTTTAACATCAATTTCAGTTGTTTTTTATCTCACAGTCAGATCATTCTCAAGAGACAAAACTAACCTACAAGAACATAAGGACTAGTTGTCAGTATGAAATCCAAAGCAACAAAAGTTTCTGGATCAATATTAAACTGCATACCTTGAAACAGGATGACAATAATGGTGTCGAAGACTATCAATTTCCCAAAGTGAACTTCCAAGACCAATAATTCTTGTTAACAAGGATCAATCATCAAATATTAAACCACCACACAATAAAAATAAAGCGGCCACCAGTAGGATTAACTCAAAAAGGCATGATTCAAATGGAGCACGCATGGACTATTGTGGAACAAACAACCACGACACGTAGCTAACTGTATTTTCAGCCATGAAATCTGACAAGACTTATGAATTAAAACATCTTGTGTAAACCATTGGAAAGTAAGTCAAGAAAGCAATTTTGACAAGTGATGGTGATATTAACAGTTCACCATAGGAATACTAATTAATCCACATGTCCTTGTCCTCTTCCCTCCAACAGAGAGAAAATCCAATTGGAGGGCACAAAATAAATTATCAAATGCATTATGATAAGAATATAATCCAAGAAATTAAAGGGAAAAAACCACAATTTTACAAAGTCAAAAGGAAAAAAGAAAAAGACAACACTTACTCAAGGCGCTAGATTTAATAGGATCAGTTTTCTCATAGTTAAAATGGCCGATGCCTGGCTTCATTTGCGCCTTTAGCAACCTCTTCACTTTTTGAATCATCGTTCTTACTCTCACTAACATTCTCCTGCTCACATCATACATACATTACATCTCAAAGAAAATAAGAGAAGTTGATGCACAGGTTATAGAATCTATCTATAACAATTAGATTAAAAACAGTGCTACCTTTAATCATAACCAATATCCTACGATGAAGGACAGTTTTCAAATAAAAATTCAAATCTTCAGATCTTATCATAGAAACTGCCCGTTATAAATTTATAAAGATATTAAGAGAAAATGAATTGGCAGAGCATCAAGCAAACATCCACTCACTCAAACTGCAAGGGAAAAAAAATCTACTCCACCCGCTGCTGCCTATGATCAAAGTTTTGCCGAAGAAATTGAACAGAATCAGAAGGGGAAAGGGGTGTAAAATTTAATACCATCTCGTCGAAAACCAGACAAAGGAAAATTAATCGTTAGAGAAGAAAATGGATGGAAGAAGAACGAGTTTCAACTTTCATATGAAAAGAGGTTGATGGCTAGGCAAACACACCTGATCTGGCGGTGGAACGAATGACGAACGACGACAAAACAAACGATGAACAACGGCGAAACGAACGACGAACGACGATGGAACGAATGTCGAACGACGACGGCGACGGATTTGGCGAATGATAGCTGCAGATCTGGAGACACGCGAACGATGACGGCAGATCTGGAGACACGCGAACGAAACGAATAGCAGATCCGACGAACCACAGATCTGAAGACACGCAAACTACGATGAGATGAGCAGCAGATCCAGTGGAACGACCAGCAAATCCACTTTGGAAAGGAGGAGTGAGAAAAGAAATGAGCAGCAAATATAGCAAAATGAGCCAACTTATTTACATATAAAGCAAAATTTTACTATCTTTTAGTGATAGACCATGATAGACATCTATTAGTGTCAGTGAAAAATGTCTACCGCGATTTATCGTGGTCTATTACTGATAGACAATGACATTCTGCTATACTCGAAGACATTTTCATCAGTTTTACCATTTAAAACAATTACCCGTTTTAATATCCTTCGATAAATATATGTCTTTTTCAAAGATATTTAAATAACCTTTGATAAAAAGTAGATATTTATCATAGTTTTTTTCAACACTTCCGATAAATATATATCTCTTTCAAAAGTTTTTGATAACCTTCAATATGAAGTACATATTTCTCAAAAGTTTTCCCAACCCAATTTGAATCATTCAAATCGGAGCTCAAACGAAGAAGGTAGGGTTGAAAAAAGCTTAATAGAAAAATCTCGAATTGATGATGTGGCAAATTTGATGTCACTTGAAGCAATGGAGGAATGATACATGGTGGGTTTGGCACTTAGAAATAGCTCAGCTTTCTTGTAGTGATAGTTGGGCATAAAAAAGTAAAATAAAAAAAAATAATAAAAATAAAGACACCTCTAGCTTTGAGTTTGGTGTACTTAACATATTAATATATATTGAGCATGCTTTCAGAGCTGGGAGTGTGGTTTCAAGACATATCAATTAGTCCACCAACCTTTCAATAACCAAAGTAAAACTCATTTCAGTCACATTTGACAAATAAATTCTTTTTTTAATTTTAAAAAATTGAAAAAAAAATACCTTCTTAACCCTTAAGCTTTGGTTATAGTTTCCATTTAGTCCTTAGGTTTCTTACTATATTTTTACCCCTAAATTATGAGTTTTATTCTCATTTGGTCATTCGATTCCAAAATGTTACACTTTTATCCTTGAATTTTTTTAGTTTCATTTTCTTTTGAACAAAGAAACTAAAGGAAAGCAATGGATTAGTAGGTGCAGCCGAACATCTCAATTAAGTTGCACATCCATAGTTCTTTGATCGTACCTTCGAACCCAAGAGCACAGGATCATTGCCTTAAAATGAGTAATACAAGATAAAATCAAGAGAAGCACTCGACAATAAGAACAAAATACAAACAAAATTAATTTTTTATTTGGTACCTAACTTCTATATTTTATACTTTTACTTCTAAATAATTAATAAACTTACATGTGAACATGGAATTAGTAGTGTTTGTAACTATAAATATATATATACGACTGTCAAAAAACCAAAAAACCAAATGAATTACCAAACAAAGCAAAGGATCATGTGGTAAAAAGAACATCCTATATATAATTTAAATCACAAAGGAGAGAATTTTGAATGGTAAAGAAGAATTAGACAGTTTTTGGATTGCAAACACTGGTCTCCCATCTTTACACTTCCTTAGTTTTATATAGATAAATAAAATGTTATAACATTCTAGGACAAACTACCCATACTATACCTATTTTTGTATATCCCACCAAATAAGTTTCAATTTGTCATGTGGTAAAATTTCTTATTTTTTTTTATGCATGTGATATGAGTGAGATACATGAAAGTAGATATAAATCTTGAAATATAATGTATCTAAGTATTACTCTTTCATTGATGATGCACACGTGCCTCAGCAGATTCGGGACATGCATGACTGCCACCCCACATAGCTCCACAACTATAGCAAAATTTAGATCCACACCTACAAAGTATATAAGAGCAACCCTCAATCCTCTCCACATAAATCCTACAATGTGGGCATCTCTTCCAATTCTTCTCCGCCGCAAAATTCATTGCTATCAAATCTTTTCTTCCCTCTTCATTCAAACTCAGCTTTTGAAAGTCCTCGCAGTTTACTCCCAGATGCCACTTCACATTACATTTGGCGCAGAACTTTCTTTTACAGCTCGGACACTCTGCGTCCGTCACTACCTCGGCTCCGTCGTCGATAAGCACCAACGAGCATTCCGGGAAGGGACAGTAGACTTTGCGGAGCCTGAGAATGTGGGCCTGGCATAGCACATCTCCCCAGCGATCCAACACGTTTTGGGGGAGGAATGACTGGCAGATATCTAGATCTAGCGTTGCCTCACAGCCTGGCTGTGGACACTTGACGTTGGCTATGTTATCTTCCACTTTAGCCGCGATGTGATTAGAGATGCAATCTTTGCAGAAGAAATTATGGGGGCACTTGCCGTTTGTGAACATGTTCAACCAGGCTTTGTCTTCTGTACAGATATTGCAAGTGGTTTCATTATTATTTGCCATTATGGAATGAATTGGGAAGAATCTTATATTAGGCCGGGTGAAACGATAACTATACTATATATTATAGAAAAAGAGTGGTATTATATTTCCTTAAAAACATAAAAGAAATAGATTTGTGGAAAAAAAATAATAAAAGAAATCACAACGCCCTTCATGTCTGGGTGCCATTTCCCAAGCAAAGACGATGCATTCCAATTTTCAAGAAGACTTTTCGAAGAGAAAAAGAAATATATACCTTATTTTTCTAAATTATTTTAAAACCACCCTTTTTCATCAATTTCATTCCAAAACTACGCTGTTCATTTTCGAGGGATAGTTCTTTTAATGTGGCCAAATTCATGGCATGTTTGGATTGGTTTGAAAAAATACATTTTTTCTTTATATAATCCGTCAATTTTTATATAAACAGCTTTTATTAAAGCGATATAAAATAGAAGTGTTTTTTTCTATCTTATTTTTTTAAGAGGCATTGAGACGTTGAGTTGGTTATTAAAGTCAGAAGTTGATTATAAATAGTCTATAGGTTATGATAGTTTGTGTTTGAAGTGAAGACTATTTTAACCATCTGGGTTATAATATTGTGTTTCATGTACAAACTATTTTTATTTGAGTAGTAAATAATAAACTGTAACGACCCAGATCTGTACGCATACAGGAAATTAAATATCAAATAATAAGCAGGATGAAATTTTTTTTAAAGGAGTGGAAATTTAGAAAATAATAATAATAATAATAATAAATAAATAAATTGGAAATTTATTCATTATCCAAAAGATAATGAATAAGGGAGCGAGCGGGAGCGAGAAAGTGAGAGAGAGCGAGAGCCACACCAGCGAGAAATCTGGAGAAAACGAGATTCTGAGAAGAGAGTTGCGCGATCGAAGGAAGAATTGGAGAGCGAGAAACCCAGCGAGCGATGCTAGCGAGATTGGGGCTGGCGAGAGTAGAAAGAACGAGATCCCTAGAGAGAGCGAGATTGAAGGAAACTTGGAGAGAGCGAGAATTGTAGCAAGGAAGTTGGAGAGAGCGAGAGTAAAGAGAGCTATTCTTAGCTAGACAGTAGGAAAGAGCGGGAGCGATTGAGAGAGCGAGTGGGAGCGGGAGCGAGAGCGGGAGCGGGAGCGAGTGCGAGAGCGAGAAAGCTGGAGAGAGCGAGACGGAAAAGAAAATTTAAGAGCGAGAGTGGAGAGAGCGGGATTTCCAACAAGAAAGCTCCAGAGTAAATTCCTAGCGAGAAAACGGGAAAGAGCGAGATTTTAAGAGCAGAGTAAGCGAGATTTGGACAAAAGCGCAAATTATACGTTGAATTTGGCCACGATCTTATAGATTATACATGAAAAAACCCTAAAATTGAATACAAACAAAGAATGATGACGTAAGGGCAAACATTAGCCAAAATTAGGTGTCTTATTGAGAGGAATCCATAAACCATAAGTAATTTTAAAGAAGCCACTTGTACGATGATTTGTCACACTAAGAAGAGCTGAAAACTACTATAAATAGGACCCTTTGTCGAAGATTTAACCCATTCTCAAACAAATCTCAATAACATAGTATCGTGTGAAAAAGTAAGTGTGAGTGAGGAAGTTCTGTGAAGAAGAGAAAAGCTCGGGTACAGTGCTGCCCAAAATTTCTTCTTTTGATTTAAAAAGGGAAAACTTTACTAATAAAATCATAAAGAATAATAAGGAATAATTAGATCACAGTCAAGGTAAGTAGTTTATCTCACCCTCTCTTTATATGTTCTATGGTAGTGTACCTTTATTATATTGCATGGTTATGTTAATTGTTATATTGCATTACATGTTTAGAACACGTTTCTCTACAAGGGACCCCATGCATTATGTTTGTTCACGATTACGTTAAAACCAAGTTTTAATTAGGTGTAAGTTATGCTTCCAGTCTAATCTTATGGTTATGTTAATTGTTGATGTTGGATGCGACTCTAGCCCTACTGACTGCATGACCTGCTAATCATCAGATGGGTTAGTTTCCGCTTAAGTACTCATCTTCCTATCAGGGCGGAAAGATTTATGTTGGAAGCATAACATTTATGCTAATGGTTGATGTTGGATGCGACTCTGGCCCTACTGACTGCATGACCCGCTAATCATCAGATGGGTTAGTTTCCGCTTAAGTCCTCATCTTCCTATCAGGGCGGAAAGATTTATGTTGGAAGCATAATGTTTATGTTAATGGTTGATGTTGGATGCGATTCTGGCCCTACTGACTGCATGACCCGCTAATCATCAGATGGGTTAGTTTCCGCTTAAGTCCTCATCTTCCTATCAGGACGGAGAGATTTATGTTGGAAGCATAACCGATCACCACATGTTATTATATGTTTTCGGTCCCAATCATATGTTTTCATGACATGTTACTTGTGATTGTGCATTTGGTCACTACCCTACGTGAGAACTACTTACTGGGTATATTATGTACTCATCCTATATTTTTACAGACTTTGTAGGTAAGAACACAGCGTAGAAGGCAGAGTTGGACGTCACTCAAATGCCCAACCATCAAACTCACTATTATAGACACATGCATTTTGTACCACCACGCTAATGTTTTATGGATCCTGGTGTTTTGATAAATAAATTTCTATATAGTTTTTCTATCTAATTAATAAAATTTAGATATGTTCTTTAAAATTTCAACCAAAACTCATCTCATGATAGAAAAGTCTAAGTATGCATGTCGTAGCAGTCGGATCATAAAGTTTAAGGATTCGGGCATTACCTAGATGACAACGACGACGACCCACTCCACCAATTTTTTTATGCATGTGATATGAGTGAGATGCATGAAAGTAGATATAAATCTTGAAATATAATGTATCTAAGTATTACTCTTTCATTGATGATGCACACGTGCCATGAATTTGATACATTATCTTGAAATATAATATATCAAATTCATGGCATGTTTGGATTGGTTTGAAAAAATACATTTTTTCTTTATATAATCCGTCAATTTTTATTTAAACAACTTTTATTAAAGCGATATAAAATAGAAGTGTTTTTTTCTATCTTATTTTTTTAAGAGGCATTGAGACGTTGAGTTGGTTATTAAATTCAGAAGTTGATTATAAATAGTCTATAGGTTATGATAGTTTGTGTTTGAAGTGGAGACTATTTTAACCATCTGGGTTATAATAGTGTGTTTCATGTACAAACTATTTTTATTTGAGTAGTAAATAATAAACTCTAGATGACAACGACGACGACCCACTCCACCAATTTTTTTATGCATGTGATATGAGTGAGATACATGAAGGTAGATATAAATCTTGAAATATAATGTATCTAAGTATTACTCTTTCATTGATGATGCACACGTGCCATGAATTTGATACATTATCTTGAAATATAATGTATCAAATTCATTGCATGTTTGGTTGGTTTGAAAAAATACATTTTTTCTTTATATAATCCGTCAATTTTTATTTAAACAACTGTTATTAAAGCGATATAAAATAGAAGTGTTTTTTTCTATCTTATTTTTTTAAGAGGTATTGAGACGTTGAGTTGGTTATTAAAGTCAGAAGTTGATTATAAATAGTCTATAGGTTATGATAGTTTGTGTTTGAAGTGACACGATTTTAACCATCTGGGTTATAATAGTGTGTTTCATGTACAAACTATTTTTATTTGAGTAGTAAATAATAAACACTAGATGACAACGACGACGACCCACTCCACCAATTTTTTTATGCATGTGATATGAGTGAGATACATGAAGGTAGATATAAATCTTGAAATATAATGTATCTAAGTATTACTCTTTCATTGATGATGCACACGTGCCTCAGCAGATTCGGGACATGCATGACTACCACCCCACATAGCTCCACAACTATAGCAAAATTTAGATCCACACCTACAAAGTATATAAGAGCAACCCTCAATCCTCTCCACATAAATCCTACAATGTGGGCATCTCTTCCAATTCTTCTCCGCCGCAAAATTCATTGCTATCAAATCTTTTCTTCCCGCTTCATTCAAACTCAGCTTTTGAAAGTCCTCGCAGTTTACTCCCAGATGCCACTTCACATTACATTTGGCGCAGAACATTCTTTTACAGCTCGGACACTCTGCGTCCGTTACTACCTCGGCTCCGTCGTCGATAAGCACCAACGAGCATTCCGGGAAGGGACAGTAGACTTTGCGGAGCCTGAGAATGTGGGCCTGGCATAGCACATCTCCCCAGCGATCCAACACGTTTTGGGGGAGGAATGACTGGCAGATATCTAGATCTAGCGTTGCCTCACAGCCTGGCTGTGGACACTTGACGTTGGCTATGTTATCTTCCACTTTGGCCGCGATGTGATTAGAGATGCAATCTTTGCAGAAGAAATTATGGGGGCACTTGCCGTTTGTGAACATGTTCCACCAGGCTTTGTTTTCTGTACAGATATTGCAAGTGGTTTCATTATTATTTGCCATTATGGAATGAATTGGGAAGAATCTTATATTAGGCAGGGTGAAAGGATAACTATACTATATATTATAGAAAAAGAGTGGTATTATATTTCCTTAAAAACATAAAAGAAATAGATTTGTGGAAAGAAAATAATAAAAGAAATCACAACGCCCTTCATGTCTGGGTGCCATTTCCCAAGCAAAAATGATGCATTCCAATTTTCTAGAAGACTTTTCGAAGACAAAAAAGAAATATATACCTTATTTTTCTAAATTATTTTAAAACCACCCTTTTTCATCAATTTCTTTCCAAAACTACGCTGTTCATTTTCGAGGGATAGTTCGTGTTGTGTAAAGTTTGAAATGATAACTTATTCTGAATAATAGAATTTTGTTTTCTAAATATGTCAAGAAAAAAATATTTATAAAAATTTTTAAAGTTGGGAGAGGTAAAAAATAATAGTTATTTTATGCTATCACAAATTAAGTTTAAAATCTATTATAAAAGCATATATAAATTAAACATGTATAAAAAGAATAACTTTGAATTAATTTTTTTTTTTTAAGTATATTTTCAATATCGTGATAATCCTACCTTATTAAAAAAGTATATATTGATTTGATAATTTGAATTATTCAATTTCCAGTAAATTAAACAAAATATTCTTTTTCTTTTTATTTGGAAGATTATATTTTGTTCTATTCTTATTTAATATTTCGTGATAATCTAGTAAAAAGAATAGTTTTTTTTCTTTTTATTTGGAAGATTATATTTTGTTCTATTCTTACTTAATATTTCGTGATAATCTAGTAAAAAGAATAGTTTTTTCTCTTTTTATTTGGATGATTATATTCGGTACTAATCTTTTTTATTTTTTCGTGATAATCCAATAAAACAGAATATATTTTTTTCTTTTTATTTGGATGAATATATTTTGTAATATTCTAATCAATCTACATCTCAATCTAAAACAAAATTTATCTCACATAAAGGAATAAAAAAAATAAACTAAACAAAAATAAATATAAAGAAGATTGTGTTTGATCTGACCTCCTTCTCCTTCACATAGTTTATGGTTACACTATTTAAAAAGAGAAAATAACATATAAAGTGACAAATTTAGTTGAGAACAATAGAAATATATGAAGAACATTTGGTGAAATGACTACTTATAGAGGTACAAAAAGAATAAAACAAATTCATTAACGAAAAAAAAAAAAAAGATACCTCAATAAAGTTCTATCAAGTTGTAAAAAGAAAAACGTGTTGATGATAACAAAATAAAAAGGACAAAGATATCAAATAAAAGGGATTAGTGTATATATCTCAAATAGAATGAAAATGGGAGAAAAGAGTTGGGAAGGGAAAAAAATATAAAAAAATATAAAAATGAGAAAGAGAATGAATAAAGAAAAGAAGGAGTGCTATTCTAAAAAAAAAAAGACCCAAAGAAAGGTAGAAAAGAAAAAGAGATACCTTAAGAAATTGCGAGCGTAATTTAATTCATTTATATAAAAAAATTAATTCAAAATTTAATTCCACTTAATCTTAAATTAAATCTTGAAATTATTATATAAAATGACATAGTCTTTTTATTAATGGTGATTTAATCTTAAATCAATTCTCGGAATTATTAGATAAAATGACATAGAGTTTTTTATTATTATTATTATTTCTTTTAATGTGAATTAGAGGGATAAAATGTAACTTTTTTTTATTAAAAAAAAAAATCTTTATGTGATAGATTTCTTTTAGAAAAATTGTTTTTTTTTCTTTTAATTTGAATTAGAGAAATAAAATGTGATTTTTTTAAAAAAAAACTTTTAAACGTGAATTATAGATAAAATATTAGAGATAAAATGTGATTTTTCTTTTCTTTAATCGTGAATATCAAAAAAAAAATAGTGAAAACATTATGATTTAATAATTTAGATGTAAAATTACCTAAAATGTCAATTAAAAGGAGTAGAACTTCCCATAGTCCATTTGAAATATTACATATATATATATATATGCTAGTTTATCACTTAGGTTGTACGTTATATTTCAATTTTATTCGTCAAATATTAAAATTTATTTAAAAATAAAATAAAATTGAGTGTGTATTAAATATTTTACTTGTTTATATTTGTAAAATTATAATAAAATATTAAAAATTGTAATAAGTTATTTTCAAAATATTCGAAACCTAATTTTTTTTATTTAGATTTATTTTAATACATCTGTTAGTTTTTTTTAGTACAATATTTAGTAGTTAAGCTTATTAGAATTATATCATTTCTTGTATTTTTAATTTCTACGTTGAAACTTATTCTAAATTACAACTTCTAGGTCTTAAATATTGTCATTTATGATTACGTTATTCTAAAAGCTCATTTTTTTCAAAATTAATAACAATATATTTAAAAAGACACGAAAAGTTAATCCAATTAATATTACTAGTTTGATACTACGTGTATTTGCATGTGTTGCATAAAAGTTTAAAAAGAGAGCTTAATTATAAAATTTTAGTAATAAAACATTATTTTATAAATAAGAGCCTAAGAGAGCTTTATTTTTTAAATAAGTCATGAAAAAATATTTATAAAAATGTTGGAAGTTGGGTGATAAAAAAATAGTTATTTTAATTGAATATAAAAGATATTATAAAAGAATATATAAATTAAGTATGTATAAAAATATATATAGACTAAAATATTTTGTGCCATTTTTTAAAAACATTTTATGATAATTGTCATCTTAGTAAAAAAATTTGTTTTGTTTTAATCCATGATTGTCTTCTTACTTTTGAACTTCAATATGAATATAAATATTATATTGTTTTTTTAAAATTTGTGGTCAATTAGTTAAAAAACGTATTTTATATTTGATTATCCTCTTAATTTTGTAGTATCTTTTTCTTAAATTTCATGATAATAAGTTCTTAGCTAATTTTTTGTTTTAATTTTAATTATTTGATTATTTTCTTAATTTCAAACTATGATTTGAACCAATAATTATTTTTTAAGATTTTGTAATAATCCTTTATTATATTTTATAAAATTTTCATATTAGATGATTTGATTACTCTCTTACTTTTAAACTTTAAATTAAACTAAAATATTTTTTTATTTTTTAAATTGTATGATAACTTTTTCTTATTTAATAGAAAAAATATTGGATGATTTGATTAGCCTCCTAAACTCGTTAGTGTGTATTTACAAAAATTAAAACATAAAAAAAACTACAAAACCATTAAAACAATCACTCTCTCCTAACTTTTAAATATTCCAAATATTCCAAATTCCAAATTTAATTCTTTTATCAAAATCTCCAAATATTGGGAATAGCCTAAAACTCGTAGTTCGTAAGTATTGGAAACATATTTTATTTATCAATAAAAGTATTATTAAGTTGTTCATTCAATAAGATGTTATTGACATTGCATTCTGTTGTAAAATCCAATAAACGAATCCATGACTATGTTATGAATACTTTAAATTTTATGTGGAGACATAAAAGTGGATCAAGTTTTAGCATATAACTAAATGATACAAATGGTCTATAAGTATATGGTTGAGATTGGGTACCTCGCCCTGTGAGACATTATTGGATGCGGCCCACTTTGTATATTGATACAAATGATGTGATCCCAAAATCATTTATGTGGAGACATGCAAGTGGTGGCATCCTATGCAAAGGATCTTTGCATAAAGACCGGACCTCGAAATAGTCACTTTTCTTTATAATGACCGTTTACTGTTAAAACTGACTATTTCAAATTCGATGACTTAGGGTAACTCGATATTAATCTTAAGCTAATTATGAACTCCTGTTTATTCGGGATTATTCTTTGATCTGCATATAGGTGAGAGTAGTCTAATAGCACTGCTTAAGCCTCCCATTTTGAGATACCGGATAGGTAGCTGGGACATAGTCCTGCAAGATGGAACTCACTCCTACCATGTTTAGGGTTACCAAATAGGTTATTCTCTTAAGTACTGATTCCTAGTCTTGAACAACAGGGTCCCACCCTCTCATGATCAAGAGGGACGGTTTATTCGTTGGACTATAAACCAATAGTTCAATAAAGGATCAGTAGGAGCTTAAAGAGCAATATGTATTTACAATGATAAAATGGTATTCTTTTTACCTAGCTGTAAATACGAACAACCTGTGAAGGATCGACTTACTGATTATGGTTAAATCAAGTGGATAGAAATATATCTACAGTGAGAAGAGTGAAACTATCAAGCTATATTGGTGTGTCTCGGTAGTTAAAGAATATTGATTAATACGGTCTAAAAAATTTAGCCAATTAATCTCAAATCGTTGGAGCTCATAATCTGTAGATTCATAAGGTCTCTCTACTAGCTCATAAAACATTAACACCTTGGATTAGTGAATAGAGTGGTTTTGAAATGTTCAAATTCAAAATAAAAGTTAAGATTTTCCACTTGAAATGTTCAAATTGAATTTAGGGTTTTCAATTTGAAGTGTTTAAATTTCCAATTAGAGTTTGAATTTGAAATGTTCAATTTTAAATTAGGGTTTAGATAATTATATTTCATATAATTAAACGTTTGATTTTGCTAAACTTAATGAAATTGGAGAGTTTAAAATATTTAAATATTAAAATACATGAATAGGATTCATGATAAATTAGGTGTTTGGTTTATTTAATATTTAATTATTATTTAATTAATTAAAATGGAATTTATTTTCAATTTTTAAATTTTCAAATTCAATTTAAGTAATTGAATTTTTGTATTTGATTAATTTTGAATATCAAAAAGAAATAAAAAATTAATAATTAGAAAATAGAAAATTAAATTTGATAGTGGAGAATTCCAAACTTCTTTTGTTTTTGAAGTAGATTCATTTTAATCCAACACCTAGCCCAATTAGCAAGGTCTAATTGAAGTGTCAATTAGCATTATGACAATTGCTTGCATGTATTAGATACATAAATACTTCAATTTTAGACTTGAAAGAAGGATGCTTGATGAACTTCAGAATTTCTGTAGAAAAATAATTTCTGCTCAAACCCTCTCCATCGTCCTTCACAATTCACTTGAATTCTGAGTTCCACCACTCAAATCCAAGGCTGAGAATAGTAGAGAATACACTATTGGTGGTCTACTATTATTTTGAAGGTCAAATTCGTGGAGAGTAGCTTGAATTTGGAGGATTCTTCAAAGGTATATTTTGTAGAAACTCTTTTTATCTGAAAAATGTTTCTTTGCATGCTTTTAGAACTCAAATTAAGTGTAATTAGAGTGCTTATTGATTCTGATTGCTTCCGTTGCATGCTTGTACATTCCTTCAAATTCCTAAATTAAATTCAAAGTCTAAAATAGTTTGTCCAATTTTCCTTAAATTAAATTCAAAGTTCCAAATCTCTCAATCTGCACATTATCTTTCACCAATTAATTTCAAATTTCTCTTTGACTTAGTTTAAATTAATTATCTTCTCAAATTTGGGGGAAAAAAACATATAATCCAACCTATTTAAGATCATTATTTTAAAATTATTGAAATCTGAGGCATTACAAAATGTATGTTTGTTGACTTTACACAAGGGGTGAAAGATTTCAAGATGTGGCATCCTATTTAGAAGGGATTTATACTCAATAAGGATGTGACTTTTAGGAAAATAAAATATTTATGTAAAAGGAAGACAAACAGTTAAATCTACAGAGAAATCCATCAATAGAATTGAGGTGGAGAAAACTGATGATTTACCTACCGTTGCTAACCCTCATAGTGAATTAGAAGAGGTAAAGGAATAAACAGGGGAGCAAGATGTAAATGTTTATTCTGATTTGAGTAAATACTCCTTAGCTAGAGACAGACAAAGAAGAATTATTATACCTTCTACTAGGTACTAAAAAACAAACCATATGAACTTAGTTCTAAATGCAACGGTGACCCCTTTTAATGAAGAACCATAAACTTTGAGGAAGTTGTAAGTAGTTTTGTTGCTAGATCATGGATTGAAGTTATAAATGAAGAAATGTTAATGTAAATGATGCATGGTCTCTAGCTCTTCTACCTAAAGAGCGCAAACTAATTGCATACAAATGAATCTACAAACTAAATGAAGGAATTACAAGAGAACAGATGCCTAAATATAATTCTAGATTGATGGCTAAAGGCTTCTCATATAGGCATTAGTGACTCAAAAATATTCTCACAAATGTTTAAACAAACTTCTATAAGGCTCTTACAATCAGCAATAGTACAAAACAACTTGGAATTGGATCAACAAGATGTCTAGACAACCTTTCTACATGGACATCTAAATGAGACAATATATATGTTGGGATGTATGTCCTAAAGCCTCGTATAGTTAAGTTACTTGGAAGAATGATTGATTATTTTATATATGCAATTATTCATTAAGGAAAAAAATAATGTTATTTCAGAGACTTGAACAATATGTAGTGGACATACAAGTGGATCAAGTTCAAGTAATAACTTAAAGAGTCTATAGTATATGGATAAGGTTGGATGTCTTATCCTGGTAACACTATGAATACAACCCTCTTTGTAAATATTACAATTGTTGTGATGTGTTACAACGATATGATCCAAATCATTTATGTGGAGACATGTGAGTAAGGATATCATATATAAAGAGTTTGTATAAGATTGGACCGAAAAATATTTAATCTCTCTTTATAACACCGTTAATTGAAGAGATTAATATTTCATAAGGTAATTCGATCTCAATTCTAAGTGAGTTATGGACTCTTGTCTATAAGGTTAGTCTTTTGATTTGTATGGGTGAGAGTGTCTTGAGTTGCAGACTCAATACGCTTACTATTTTGGGGATTTGTCCAAGTAAGAAGCTGGGAACATACACAAGATGAGATTTACTCCTTCCTATCTTTAGGATAAGTAGAGGAGTAGTTCCCTTAATTGTTGATTTCGAGTCTTAAACAAAGGGTACATGCCCCTCACTGACTTGAGAATGACTTGGTTTATGGTAGGACCATAAACAGGTTATTCATTAAAGGGATTAATGGTACTTAAGGAGTAAGAGATCATTATAGGGGTCAAACAGTAATTTGATCCTATTGTAATTATGAACTGCTCGTAAAGGATCAACTTATTATAATGGTTAAACCCACGGACAAAAAAAGATTCTATAGTGCGAAGAGTGCAGCTGCGGGTTTTTAGTGAAGTGACCCACGGTTAATGAATGTTCATTAACATAGTTAAAAATTCTAGTTAGTTAATATCGAATCATTGAAGCTTCTAATATGTAGGTCCATTAGGTTCTTCTACTAATTCACAATGGGTAAACAAGTACCAGGAGTTTTGAAAGAATTTGAATGGTTCAAATTAAATAAAGGAATAATGTTAATTGTATATAATATAATTAATATATACATTATAATATAAAGTTAATTTTGAATGAGATTCAAAATTAAACTTCATGATAAAAAGAAATTTATAATTTGATATGATTCAGATAAATAATATGAGTACTAAAACTATGGGCTAAAATTTAATATGAATGAGATTCATATTGAAACTATAGGTTATGAAAGAGATAAATATTTGAATAAGATTCAAATATTTAATAAGTTAAATATAATATATTTAATTTTGTAAATTAATTGATTATTGAATTAATTTAATTTAATTATTAATTATTATAATTAATATTTAATTAAAATAAATTGTTTATTTTAATTAACTGGGTTGTTAATTTTCATTAACTCCCAACTTCACATATTATTCAAATAGATGGGATGGGGGAGGAAGCTTTTAATTTGGAAGATCGGTTGCACATTTCTGAGAAGAGAGAAAGATGGATGAGATTTCTCTGAATCTCTCTGTAATTCATCTTCTTCCTCCCAATCTTTCTCTCTTAAAACCTTTCACAAAGAAAAATTCTCTATGATTCTTCTCCTTGCTAATTCCTTCTCTTTCAAAAGACAGTTCCAAAAAATTGGTCTTTGCCAAGAGAATAGCAGGAAAGATTCGATGGTAGTGTTCACAGTTTGTTCGAGGGAGATGTATTGTAGAGTTTCTTTGAAGATCGGGATAAGAAAAATGTCTTCAAAGGTAGGGATTTATCTTCCTCTGTAATTTCAAGTCTATTATTTATGCATTATGAATGTTGTTTCTCTGTTCTATGTTTTTAAGTTCTAAAACAAAAACCAAAAGCAAGGCGTTCACGCGCTTCCACAAGGGATTTGATCCCTTCAATATATGGTGCAACCAAAAGGCTTTAAAGTTAAAGGGAAAGAAGAATTATACTGCATACTAAATTGTTGGGTTTTATGTCCTAAAAACTCGCTGATTGTAAAATAATAAACATTTTCTATTATCAATATACTTGTTATTGATCTCATAAATTGTAAATCCAATAAACTAAGACCCATGACTATTGTATGAATACTTGAACTTTATGTGGAGACATAAGAGTGGATTGTGTTCGAGTAAATAATCAAAATGATCTATGGTACATGAATGAAGTTTGGTACCTTATTATGGTAACACCATTGGATGTGGCCTACTATGTAGTTATTACAAAGAGTTGTAAAGTGCTACATACGATGTGATCCTAATTCGTACATATTATGACATAAGGAGTGGGGGCGTCCTATGCAATAAGTTTGCATAAGATCAGACCAAGAAATAAGTCACTCTTACTTTATAATGTTATTTAATGTTTAAGACTAACTATTTCACTTAGATGACCTAGATAAATCGATCTTAATCCTGAGCTAACTATGAACTCTTGTTTATTCGGGATTGCCCTTAGATTTGCATAGTTGAGGGTTGGCTCAACAGTGCCGGCTCAATAAGACTCCCATTTTAGGGGTATGATCGGATAGATAGCTGGGGACATAAGGTGCAAGAAAAAGTTCACACCTACCCGATTTAGGGATAGGAGAAAGGTTGTTCTCTCAAGTACTCAATCCAGGTCTTGAACAAAGGTCTCCAACCTCTCACTGGGCTGAGAGAGTTTAGTTTGGTGATTGGATCACAAACCAGTTGTTCATTAGAGGATCAGTAGGGACTTGAGGAATAAGACATAATCTCGGGGATAAAATAGATATTTGACCCAATCATTATTACAAACAACCTGTGAAGAGTCGACTTGCTGATTATGATTAAATCATGTGGACATAATATATCTACAGTAAAGGGAGTGCAACTATGGGCTTTAGTGGAATGACCCATTAGTTAACTAATGGGGATTAATTTGATCTAATGAGTTTAGTCAATTAGTCTCGGATAGTTGGAGCCTAGGATGTGTAGGTCCACGAGGTCCCCCTACTAGCTCGTAACGAACTAGCTCTAGAATAGTGTGATAAGTTAATTTGAAACGTTCAAATTAGAATTAAGGGAATTAGTAATTATATGAGATATAATTATATGTTTAATTTTAGAATTAAACAGAATAGGAGAATTTATATATTTAAATATACAAAGATGGATATGTGTTAAAATTAATTTAATATTTGATATTAAATTAATTAAGTTTTATTTAATAATTAATTTATGGAGTTAATTATTTTTTTTCATTTTAAAATCAAAATAGATTTAATAAATCAAAATTTGATTTTTTGAGATAAAATTGAAAAGGGAAAAACAAACAACACACACAAAATGGAAAAAAAAGATTTTTCCATTATCCATCACCTAAGTAGCTCACACATGAAGCAATATCTTGGCCTTGTCTTCTCCAAGCATGAGCTGCAACTCATGCAATTCTTCTCTTTGCATGTTCATCTGCAATATAATGAAGAGCTTGGAGTGAAAATCAAACATGCAATCTATAGAGAATTTTAGAAAAATTTTGGATTGAAGAAAGGGTTCTTCAACAAGGTTGTTGCAGTGAGCTTTTCTCCTTCTACCCTTGATTCAAGCTTGTTTTGAATCCCACAACTCAATCTAGAGCACCAAGAGAATAGTGGGGAAGATCTTGAGGTGGTCTACAACAAGATTTAGAGAAAATTGCAGCTGGTGAAGGAGCTTTGAAGAAGTTTTACAAGAGGTATGTCTTGAAACTTTTTTTTTTCTGCAAAAACATGCTTTATATTATACCAAAATTAGTGAATTTGAGTGTTTAGATGATCCTTGTGTTGCTGCTGCTATTGATACAATCCTACAATTAGTATCAAAGCATCAAATAAGCATTCAATTCAGTTTAATTTTGGTTTGGTGAGTGTTTTATATGAGAAATATGAAACTGGTGCACTGATATGGTTTTATGAGTTTTAGCTGTTTAATTCTCTTTAATTTCTCATTTAAATTTGTAATTGGCTCTTTCTTGATGAGCTTTAATGTGTTCCCAAGAGCCTGTCATTAGAGTTGAAATTAAGTTGTAAATCGAAGAAACAAGCGAAAAGGTTTAGTTGTAGTTCTAGAAAATCAGCCTCTATTCTTATCGTTGTTGAGCTTCAGTAGCTAAATGATCGTTTAGCTTCATGTGTTAAATGATGTGAAGAAAAGCTAGATGGTCGTATAGCAATGGGCACTGGTCGTTGTGATGTTGAACGCTAGACGATCGTGTACCTACGGGAGCTAAACGATGCGTTCAATTTGCTATACGATATCATTAAGGGATCGTTTAGCTTTGCCGTGGGAACTAAACGATACATTGAATTTACTATACGATGGTATTATGCGATCATTTAGCAACGATGCATGCTAAGTGATGCGATGAAGTGCTATGTTTAGAAGCAGAGCTAAGCGATCGTGTAGACGAACTGCTAAGCGATGCATTGAAGTTTCTATGCGATGGAACTAAAAAAATCGCTTACTTATGATGCTAAACGACGCGATGATGTTCTATACGATGGAGCTAAGCGATCGTTTAACTACGACGGATCTTAAACAATGACATGAAGCACTAGACGATGGTGTTAAGTGATCGTTTGGTTCTATATGATAGAACTAAGCGATGCAATGAAGAGTTATATGATAGCCCTGAGCGATCACTTACTATGATTGTTTATCTTTGATCAGGAGCTAAACGATGCATTGAGTTGCTAAGCGATAACACTAAGTAATCATTTACCTTTATGCGGTAGCTAAGCGATGTGTCGAGTTGCTATGCGATCGCATACTTTTGTGCGGCAGCTGGGCGATGTGTTGAATGCTATGCAATGGCCTTAAACGATCGTTTGTCTTTTGCACGCGCTAAACGATCAGCTTCATGTGTTAGACGATGGAGCTAAGCGATCGTGTAGTAAATTGTCCGTGCTAAACGATGGACCTGCGCGATAGTGTGAGACACTAAGCGATCGTGTAGCTTCATTCGACACTAGATGATGACACTATGCGATAGTAGGAAAATACTACACGATCATATAACTTTGCTAAACAATCAAGCATTTACTAAACGATCAAGCAAAATGCAAGACGATGGTTGTCATTGCTAAACGATGATACTTAGCGAGATGTTGAACATGTGCAAAGGCTGTCGGTGAATAAGAGGAAGTTGTTCAAACATAAGTCTATTATACGATAAATAGATTTCAATTGCCACGTCTTCACATAGTTTACACCGTGAGATTCATATGACGCTTCGTGTCATCCTAGAAGTGGTCTCCCTACAGAGAGTGTTTTGTATGAATGTTTGTTGATTTCGTGATTCGAGCTTAGGAGTGTATTATATAAAGTAACTGGAAAAATAAGTGTAAATATGAATGATGCATTGATGCATTAGTGATGCGTTGATTCGTTAGTGATGCGTTGATGCATTAGTGATGCGCAACAGGACGTATGACACTCCTCTATAGGCATTCAAGTTTTCCTGAATCAGATCCAAGTATAAATCCAACTCGGGTTCCTAGTAAGTCCAGGGTCGAACTTAGGGATTCAGATTAAAGCTAATGCAGACCTTGCATTGTAACTATTGTAGAATATCCTAAGTGAATGTAGAAATGAGTTATTTACACTAAGCTGTTGTGTGCGTGCAAAAAGATACAAAAGGGTCAAGCAGAGAATGAGGGGTCATGTGAAAATGGAGTTTGATGCAGGTGATATGCATCGATCTAAGTTAGATGTACACGAACAAGAATATGATGCGAATGAGATGACTTGTTTATCTCCGTTTATGCGTTAGACTTCTATTCGACACTTCTCAATGCGAATGTCATACAATACCTATCTCTAGGATGTATGCGTTAGTCATAGGATGCAATAAAACACCAGTGCGTCTATCTCTAGATGTACTAAGTGTTTCTAACTTAATGTTGGCTTATTTATTCTCTTGAATGATTTAAGCTAAAGTTGCTTTTACCAATTGATTTAGTTGGTTTAAGCATTTCGAAATGGAATTTTGCATGAAGTTATAGATGCATCCAACATAAAACAAGAAATAAGCAATGGTGAAGTAAGATAGATCAAATATGTGAATTTATAAAGAAACTGATTGTCTTTACAAAACCAACACTTAATCAAATGAGATGATGACAACGATAAGTAAGATGAAATGAAAGGAGTCAAGACGCAGAGTACAATCTCTTGTCCTCTTTAGCTCAATTCTAGTTCGTGTACAACCACTTGTGGAAAATTTTGAAGAAAGTTCTCTCTCGAGCTCAACTTTCTCCGCTCTTTGATCGGCGATGGTGGTGGTTCTCTTCCCTTTTGTTCTTCTCGTCACCACAGTACAGCTCTAAAGTCTCAAGATTTCAGAATTATGCTATGAGCTTAAAGGTTCGTTCATCTGGTGGGATTTCTTCTATTTATAGGCGTCGGTCTTCTCAAACTTGATGATGGACAGCATTAAATTCCATACCTTGGTTAGCCGGCTAACACTCAGATGCTTTTTAGATGCCGCCCGTTGCAGATGCCCATGCTTGCAAGTGGTGATTTGACACAAACAACCCCAATCAATGAATCTTCCCTGCGTTGAATCCCTCCGACGCATGCCCCATGCGTTAGACTTTGCCTGCGACATTTAGAATATTTGTTGAGAACCTGCAATATCATGTGTTAATGCCACAGTATTTTAGCAATAAACATTCTTTTGCATGAGTTTGATAGTGTTCGAGCAATTCCATGCGTTTTCTCTAAAAATGATGAGATTTTATCATTAAAGACCCTAATTGTTCCAACTTTTGAGCCACAATAACTTGTATTTCTACAAGTTATCACACCCCCAAATTTGAACAATGTTTGTCCTCGAGCACTCCACAAATAATTCTTTGTTATCTCCATTGTCTTTAGTGCACAGGGTTCACCTCTCATCATATTCACTTATAAGCTTGAGACTGGAGTTTGGAAAATGTAACGCAGGTTGATTCTTTTCTAAAAGGAAGAATGTTTTATTTCAGGTGCAGTAAGCTTTTTGTTAACTCTTTTCGTTTCTTAAAACATTCTCATTTTTTCTAAACTAGCAATGTGTTAGATGCTTTTCCTCTTTTTTTTTTTAAAAAAAAAAACAAATGCCGGTTAAAAGAAAAATTATGAATTTTGGGTTACCCATGCGTTGTTCCAGGTATTCCATCGTTTTGGCTTGCTCCCACGGGTGTCATGCGAGCATCCAACTACGAGTGAGAGCCTTTCACAACTAAACTCATATCTAGCATGCATGCGTTTCAAGATACAGCTCTTTTAAACTAGATAGCAGAGTTTTGGGACGCATTGGTCTACGAGACTTAACTTCATTTTGGCTTGCACCCACGGGTTTCATGTGAGCATCCAAATACGACTAAGTGTCTGTTCCAATTTTTAACTCATGCCAATTTGAAGTGTTCTTTTAGAGTAATGACAGAGGAGTTTACATTTAACATCTTTATATTTTGTTTCCTTTCTTTTTGATGTACTCAATGAATGCGTCTTAATTCGGATTTCCCTTACCTCTAAATTTTGGAGATCAGTTAAATCCTCATTGCTAAAAGAGAAACAAAATTTTGAAAAATCTTTGAGAATTTAGAAAGGAGTTTTGATTTAGAGCTTGCATGTGTTAGAAAGAAAACATGTAGACTTTTTAGAAAAGTTCAGGCTTTGTTGATTTTCCTAACGCTACTTTGTACTTATAAATTTCATATTACTAATATCATTGAGGTAAAACAACGCACAAGACGAGAAAAATAGCTAAAGAACAAAAAAGGTAAGCTAAGGACAAACGCAAATATGAAAAGTGATAGAAATTTCTTTCATTTCATTGGATAACTTAGTAATGGAATAAACAAACATAACAAACAAATACAAAAGATTAATAAATAAAACAAAGTAGCCAACACCCCCAAATTTATTATGCTGGTGCGTCATCCCTATGTTCTTCTGTAGGGTCTTCATCCATGGAGCGTAGAGGGTTCCTTAGGTGAGTAGGTAGCGAAGGCAAGGCAAACATTCCAACCATGACCTGATTAATATATTGCGTTGTATAGAAGAATTAGTCCTGCATTCTTCTTGTTTGCTGCCGCATGTAATCCCTTAGAACCCTATTTTGCTGTTGGAGAGTTTCAATGGACGCAACCAGTGGTCTAAGTTGATCGCTAATGAAAATTTTCAACTCGTCAAGATCAAAGCGTGGTTGTGGCGGTGTTGGCTCTTCAACTCTTTCAATTGGGTCTTCAAGATTTCCTACATTGCTTGACCCTAATCCAGTTGGTTCAGAAATAATTGGAGGAGGTACAAAAGTTGGAATTGGAGCTGGTAAGGGAGAAGGAAAGGGATTACGGTTTTCTTGATCTAAATTGGTAGTCTCGTGCTACGTTGGATCAAGAATCCATTCTTGCAGGGCCAAAGGTGAGTTTGGGAGAGGGATATTTAAGTCTGGCCACGCTTCTTCATCAGTAAACGCATGCTTCGCTTTGTAATCTTCATTTTTCGAAGCCTCATCACTGTGTTCAATTACCCGGACACGTCTTCTTTTGGGGGCACGTTAGGAGGGTCGAGGTCTTGCTGCTGCGTCCTTGTGAGGTAGGGCAGGCTGGTGTGGCGAACCACGAAGCAGACACCTGATTAATTTCATATCCATCAGACCATCGATTTCCTCATAATCATCCCCCAGAGGGATGCCCCCGCGTTCACACAACGCACATATCAGCCAAGGAAAGTAGAGTTGTCCCCGTGGTTTATAGCTTTGATCTGGTTCATGATTATCCTCCATACGTCTAGAGGAATGTGTTGCATGATGCAATAAGTGGCCAGGACGTGTTCTCTTGATAAAGTTTCATCATGTGTTGTAGGCATGGTGCTTTTCTTAATCAAGTAATACCATAAGTTTGCATCTGGTTTCAGATTTCTAGAAGCTAAGATCATTACTCCACTTCTTGATGTTTGCTCTATGCTTCCAGGTTTGGCCACTATTCTTAGCGCGTCTTCTATCTGGCATGGAGGTGAATGTTCCAAGATGCGGTTTCCCCCTGCGTCCAAGTTGCTTGCAATATTAAACACTTCATTAATTTTGTCGGTTGAGAAACGTACCAAAACACCATCAACGAACGCCGTATTTTTCTCCATATCAAACTCACTGCTATAAAATTGACGAACAAGGTTGGGCCAAATCCTCATGTGCCTAACGCATAGTTGATCCCAGCCCATTGCATCCACAGTTTCGATTATATATGGCAGAAATGGGTTGCGTTGCAGAAAGAAGCCCTTCTTGGCAAGGATATCAATAAATTGACGCTTCCTCCCTTTGGTCTTTTTAGGTAACGCGGCAGTTACCTTGCGTCGGTTGGGTCAGGACGCATCACTTGCAATGACCCAACCCCCTAGGACTTATGTTAGGCTGTTGCTAAATACATGCATGCATGGAACTCAAAACGACACTCGATTATGGCGAAATAAATGCTAATTAAATAAGGTAAATTTAAAAGACTTTCATTAAATTCAATTACTAAATCAATAGTAAGGTATCCATAAATCATAAAGGATAATAAATAAATCTGAAAAATGATTCTTAAAAGTAAGTATTAAACATTAAAACTAAAAATTAAGAGAAACATGAAAAGAACTTTAAATCTCATGAACGGAAACGTAAAAACTAGTTCCAGTGACTCGATAACGAATTCCGCTTGTCCATCGCTAGTGCATCTCTACCTTACCTAAAACCACAACATGAGAAAGAATGAGTATAAAATACTCAGTAAGTAACCCCACTATTGGGGTCAGGCTAGGCATCTATGTTCTCTAGATACCCACCTCTGGTGAAACATATAAACTGCTCTAGTCCTCATAGGACACATATGCACATGAAACAAGAAGGAGACTGAGTCCTATCCTACTGTAGTTAAATATGCTCACTACCTCTGGTGAATCCTGAAGGAGACACAAACTGGGGAATTCCAAAGGAGACACAAACTTTGGACGGCGTCGGACGGGCTCACAAACATGAGGAAGAAAAGGGAGGTGGGGTTTGACTTTTTATATAAAAAAAAAAAAAAAAACAACAACAACAATAACAATAATAATAATAAAACAAAAAAAGAAGTAAATATAATTACATTTAATTCCTTTCCTTTTTATACTATTAAATTCCTTTCCGTTTCAAAAGAAAATTAATTCCTGCCATTAATTTTCAATTTGAATTTCAAATTGAATAATTTCACACCAACAATTAAATTCCTGCACTTATACTTGAAGTCCAAAATTCCAAAAATGCCCTCCAACTAATAACAATTACTGAAATTCCAAATAATAAAGTTACTAAAATTACATTATTACTAAAAAATGTGCGGCATGTTACATCACTTACTCCTCTTCGACTTGGCCGTGATTTAAACTTGCCAAAATTACTCCAAAAAGTTCTTGCTTGTCTCTTCGAGCTAACTCCACAAGTTCTGCGCTATTTTGCTTTGACATAGGACTATCAGAGCTGGGTCTAGGAGGAGTGATTGGTGGTGTGCCGGATGGGGTATGCGCGACCCGAGAGATGAAATGATAATGGGTGAAGGCGGCTGAAGGGGTTGGGTAGCTCTTTCTACTTCAATGGGGTAAATGGTGGCTAAGGGTTGGATGGATAAGGGTGGAAGTGAACACACGACGGGCGATGGTGCGGTGTAGAGATGAGCGGGAATAGGGTCATGCTTCGCACCCCCCGGCATAATATTTGGAATAAACGGTGGTGGAGCGGGCTGTGTGTAGGGCTTCTCAGCAGCTGCGGAGGTAGAGGGGCGTTGCCGCCTTGGTTTGGTGGGAGTTTTGGGTTTATGTTGGCAGCGATTTTGGGTTTTCAGTGGGTTTTAGACAATTTTGAATTTGTGGTGGTTTCGACTGAGATGGTCGCTGGGATATGGATGAAAGTCTGCCATGTGAAGGCTTGGTCGGAAAGGGAGTTTTTGAGGTTCGGAGAGGGTTTGGATAAGGTGACATTGAAGCGGAAGAAGATGAAAAGGAACTTATCGGCGATATGCCTCTGTAACTCAGTGATTGGTTTTGGCTGTCAGATGCTGAATACATTGTTGCTAAAGGCTAACCGGAGTAACGGACTTGATCAAAGGGGCGGTGAAGCTTTGGGAGTTGGGTTTTCACGAAGTAGGGTTGAAGGAGGTGGAAAAAGAAAGAATGTTGAAAGTATGCGTTTTATAGGTCTGTGGGAGAAGACGTGGTGACATCAGGCGGCGCCTGACATCCTCATTTATTACACAGACGAAAGAACATGCCTAGGGTTTCTAGACAATCGAGTGCTTTGTGCTTTTGAGATGCATCCTTTCAGTATGGGCCATGCGTTGGCTTAAGTCTAGCGCGTTAGTTTTATTCCCACCCTAAGCTTCTTCTGAGTGTACACATTTTTTTATTTAAAATTAAATAAATCTCTTAAATAAGAAAGCAATAACAATCATCAATCAACTTAAAATGTAACGCAAAGACAAGAAAACAATCAGAGTAAATACCAACGCAGTCATAAAATACATAATGCAAAAGAAATGAAGGTAGAAGAAGCGTCCCTGGAATATGTGTTGATGTGAACGCAGGGGTGCTTCGATGCAAGCCTCAGTTGGCTTCGCGTAATACAAGAGATGACTTCTATCGTTCTACACCATCTTCAAAGTAGGGCTTCAATCTTTGCCCATTAACCTTGAACGTATTTGTGCCATCCTCCCACGTCAACTCTACTGCTCCGTAGGGAAAGATTGTTTTGATAATGAATGGTTCTGACCACCTTGACTTTAATTTTCCTGGGAACAAATGCAATCGTGAATTGAATAATAAAACTTTTTGGCCAACAACAAGCTCTTTCTTACTAATGCGTTGGTCATGCCAACGTTTGGTCTTCTCCTTGTACAGCTTGTTGTTCTCGTATACGCTCAACTTCCATTCTTCAAGCTCATTGAGCTAAAGCTTGCGTGATCACCCACGACATCTAAGTTTAAATTTAACTTCTTTACTGCCCAGAAAGCTTTGTGCTCCAACTTCAGGGGTAAGTGACAAACTTTTTCGAATACTTAGGAGTATGGAGACATACTTATGGGAGTCTTGTAGGCAGTTCTGTAGGCCTAGAGTGCTTCATCCAGGCTTTGTGCCCAATCTTTCCGCGATGCATTGACGAATTTTTCCAATATTGATTTTATTTCTCGATTCGATACCTCAACTTGACCGTTGTTTTGCAGGTGGTATGCGGTAGCAATCTTGTGCCTTACATTATATTTGGCAAGCAATTTTGAAATGATGCAGTTAATGAAATGCGTACTTTTGTCACTCATTAGGGTTCTTGATGTTCCAAAGCGTGTGAAAATGTTCCTAGTGAGAAATTTAGAAACAGTCGACTCATCATTTCTGGCACAAGCTACTACTTTCACCCACTTTGATACATAATCTACTGCCAGCAGGATATATTGTTGACCGCAAGATAGAAGGAAAGGTCCCATAAAATCGATGCCCTAGACGTCAAATAATTCGACTTCAAGAATATTGTTCAGAGGCATTGCATCCCTTGATGAGATATTTCCTGTGTGTTGGCAAGGGTCGCACTTGTGAGCATACTCCCTTGCGTCTTTGAAGAGGGTAGGCTAGAAGTATCCGTTTTGAAGAACCTTCGCAGCAGTTCTTTGCCCTCCAAAATGCCCTCCGTAAGGAGAGTCATGACACTCGGCCAGGATGCATTGTGTTTCTTCCTCCGGAACGCATCGACGCATGATGGAGTCGGGATCTTGTTTGTAGAGAAACGGTTCATCCCAAAAATAGAATTTGCTATCGTGTACCAACCGTTTCTTTTGCTGAGAGTTGAAGTGTTTGGGGAATTGTTTGGTAGTTAAGTAATTAATTATGTTTGCGTACCAAGGTTCCCTACCTTCAACTTTGAATAAGCTTTCATCAGGAAATGCATCTTTGATTTCATCCTCTTGGTCTTATATTTACTGATTCTCTAATCTGGACAGGTGGTCGGCCACCTGATTCTCAGTCCCCTTTCTGTCTTGAATATCGATTTCGAATTCCTGCAATAGCAGCACCCATCTAATTAATCTTGGTTTCGTGTCCTTCTTACTCATCAGGAACTTAATGGGCGAGTGGTCTGTATAGATGGTTGCTGATGCACCAACTAAATAAGATCTGAACTTTTCGATGCCAAACACTATAGCCAACATTTCTTTCTTTGTGGTTGTGTAGTGTTCCTGAGAGTCATTCAGTGTCTTGGACGCATAAGAGATGGGGTGTAACAAATTTCCTTTTTTTTGCCCCAACATGGTGCCTACTGCAACATCACTTGCGTTGCACATTAGAATGAAATGTTGTGTCCAATCCGGTGCTGTTAGTATCGGAGCTGTAGTCAACGCATACTTCAGTGTTTCAAATGCGTCGCAACAGTCGTCATTGAATTCGTAGGGCCGGTTCGCTTCTAATAATGCGCTCAAAGGTTGCGCAATTTGAGAAAAGCCTTTTACGAACCTTAGTAGAAGCCAACGTGTCCTAGAAAACTTTGTAGAGCTTTTACATTTGATGGCATAAGAAGTTTAGCTATGACATCTACCTTGGCCTCATCAACTTCCAACCCGACTTTAGATACCTTGTGGCCCAAGATTTGTTTCCTCGTATCGAGTGAGGACGACCTCCAAGTTATCTAAGCATGATTGAAATGAGTCTCCAAAAACTGAAAAATCATCCATAAAAACTTCAACGGTCTTTTCCAAGAAGTCAGAGAAAATTGCCATCATGTACCTTTGGAATGTTCCAGGTGCATTGCATAGTCCAAAGGGCATGTGTCTGAACGCGAACGTTCCAAAGGGGCAAGTGAATGTCGTCTTTTCCTGATCTTCTGGGTCGATTAAAATTTGGTTATAGCTGGAGTATTCATCTAGGAAACAATAAAATTCTTTTCCAGCCAGTCTGTCAAGCATTTGGTCAATGAAGGGAAAAGGGAAGTGGTCCTTCTTGGTTGACGCGTTGAGTTTCCTATAGTCCATGCAGATGCGCCAACCAGTGATAGTCCTTGAAGGGATGAGCTCATTGTTACTATTGACTATCATTGTTGTTCCTCCTTTCTTGGGGACGCATTGAACTGGGCTTATCCAGCTGCTATCGGATATAGGGTAGATTACTCTTGCATCCAATCACTTTAAGATTTCTTTCTTGACTACTTCCTTCATTATGGGATTCAGCCTTCGTTGAGGCTCAATTGATCCATTCTTCCCTTCTTCTAGCCTGATTTTGTGCATCCAATAAGATGGGTTGATGCCACGGATGTCAGCCAGCGTCCATCCTATTGCACGTATGTGCTTTTGCAACATCTGCAAAAGAGAATGTTCGTTAGGCTCAGAAAGATTTGCTTAAATAATTACAGGTAAGGTTTTGTTTGATCCAAGAAAAGCATATTTAAGGTGGTTAGGTAACGGTTTCAGTTCTAGTTCTTGTGGTTTTTCTAATGATGGACACGCTGGTTTTGTCTGCCGCTCACTCAAACTTGGCGGTTCGAGTTCCTTCATGTTTTCTTCCAACACGAGGACCTCACAAACTTGGGTCGCTTATTCTTTAGGCAACTCTATTTTGTTCAGTTGACATTCTTCATTATCCGGGAACTTTAATGCGTTTAACACATTAAACTTCACTTATTGATTGTCTATGAGCATGGTCAATTCTCCCTTGTGCACATCTATTAATACTTTCTCAGTGGCTAGAAAGGGTCGTCCAAGAATGATTGGTACATCCCTGTCTGCTTCATAGTCTAGGATGATGAAATCTGCTGGGAATATGAATTTATCAACTTTTACCAAAACATCTTCAATCTTTCCTTCAAGGTATGTGATCATCCTATCAGCTACTATCGGAGACAGTTGACAAAAGGTGAAACAATCTTTAAGGTACGGACCGGGGAGATTGTTTCAGCGAAAGCAGTGGGAGATATGAAGTTATTTATAGGAGATAAGTACATTTATTTGAAAAATATATATTATATTTCTTATATGAATAGGAATCTAATATCTGTCTTTTTTTGCAGAACAAAATTATAAAGTTTATTTAAAAAATGGTGAAGTGTTCATCAAAATGGGAAATAAACAGATTTGCTATGCAAAATTAGAAAATAACTTGTACATGTTAAAACCAACTAAGGTCAAAGATGTTTTGAACATAAAGATGTTTAAAACTGCTAGGACTCATAAGAAAAGGAAGATTTCTCCAAATGCCTATCTTTGGCACTTGAGACTAGGTCACATAAATCTCAATAGGATTGAGAGATTGGTTAAGAACGGTCATCTAAACAAGTTGGAAGACAGTACATTACCACCATGTGAGTTCTGTTTTGAAGGTAAAATGACAAAAAGATCTTTTTCTAGAAAAGGTCTTAAAACCAAAGAACCCCTAATGCTGATTCACTCAGACCTTTGTGAGCCCCTAAATGTTAGAGCAAGAGGAAGGTATGAATATTTCATCAGTTTTATAGATGATTATTTTAGGTATGGGCATCTTTACCTAATGCACCAAAAGTTTGAAACTTTTGAAAAGTTCAAAGAGTATAAGGTTGAGGTTGAGAACTAATTAGGTAAAAAGATTAAAACACTTCAATCGGGTCAAGGTGGTGAGTATATGGACATAGAATTCTAGAACTATTTGATAGAATATGGAATTCAGTCTCAACTCACAGCCCCTGGCATACCTCAGCAGAACGATGTGGCAGAAAGGAGAAACAGAACCTTGTTGAACATGGTTCGTTCCATGATGAGTTACGCTCAGTTACTAAATTCTTTTTGGGGACACGTAGTTGAGACTGCGGTGTATGTTTTGAACGTGGTTCTCTTGAAAAGTGTTTCTAAAACACCTTACAAGCTCTGGATGGGACGTAAAGGAAATTTATGTCACTTCAGGATTTGGGGTTGTCCAGCATATGTGTTGGTGCAAAATCCTAAAAAGCTGGAACATCGTTCAAAAGTATGCATATTTGTAGGCTACTCAAAAGAAACTAAAGGTGGTTTCTTTTATGATCCTCAGGAAGATAAAGTACTTGTATCGACAAATGCAACCTTCCTAGAGGAAGATTATATAAAGAACCATCAACCTTGCAGTAAGCTAGTAATAGAAGAAATGTCCAAAGAACCGACAATTGTATCAATAAAAGTTATTGATCGAACAGGTCCTCCAACAAGAGTTGTTGATAGAGCAGGTCCGTCAATAAGAGTTGTTGATGAAACTAATATTTCACATCCTTTTCAAGAGTTGAGAATGCCTCGTCGTAGTGTAAGGGTTGTGCAACAGCCTGATCGGTACATGGGTTTAACTGAAACTCAAGTCATTATACCAGATGATGGTTTAGAGGATTCATTGTCTTTTAACCAAGCAATAAACGATGTGGACAAAGACCAATGGATTAAAGCCATGGACCTTGAAATGGAATTTATGTATTTCAATTATGTCTAGAATCTTGTAGATCAACCTGAAGGGGTAAAACCCATCAGTTGTAAATGGATCTACAAGAGAAAATGAGACCAAGCTGATAAGGTACAGACCTACAAAGCTAGACTTATGACAAAAGGGTTTACCCAAAGAGAGGGGTTAGATTTTAAAGAAACCTTCTCTCCAGTTACCATGATAAAGTCTATTAGAATACTCTTGTCCATAGCACATTTTATGATTATAAAATATGGTAAATGGATATCAAGACAACTTTTTGAATGCCTATCTTGAAGAGAGTATCTATATGTCTCAACTAGAAGGGTTTATAAAGCAGGGTCAAGAGTAAAAAGTTTGCAAGCTTAATCGATCCATTTATGGATTAAAACAAACTTCTAGATCCTGGAATATGAGATTTGACGCTGCGATCAAATCTTATGGCTTTGAACAAAATGTTGACGAACCCTGTGTATACAAGAAGATCGTCAATAAAACTGTCGCTTTTCTGGTGTTATATGTTGATGATATTCTACTCATTGGGAATGGGGTAGAATATCTAGTTGACGTTAAGAGATACCTGGCTTTACAATTCCAAATAAAAGATTTGGGAGAAGCACAGTATGTTCTTGGAATCAAAATAGTTCGAAATCGCAAGAACAAAATATTGGCATTATCTCAAGCATCTTATATAGACAAGATGTTGTCTAGATATAAAATGCAAAATTCCAAGAAAGGATCTTACTTTTTAGGCATGGAATTCATCTGTCTAAGGAACAGAGTCCAAAGACACCTCAAAAAGTTGAGGAGATGAATCAAATTCCATATGCATCTGCAGTTGGGAGTTTGATGTATGCAATTTTGTGTACTTGTCCCGATATATGATATGCCGTAGGAATTTTCAACAAATTTCTGTCCAATCCTGGTCATGACCATTGGACTGTTGTTAAAAACATTCTTAAGTATCTTTAGAGAACGAGAGATTATATACTCGTGTATTTTCCTAAGGATCTGATCCTTACTAGATATACTGATTCTGACTTTCAGACCGATATTGATTCGAGAAAATCAACTTCGAGGTTAGTATTCACTCTTAACGGAGGAGCAGTTATGTGGAGAAGCATCAAGTAGAGTTGTATTGCAGACTCCACAATAGAAACTGAGTATGTAGCTGCAAGCGAATTAGCAAAAGAACATAGTTGATCCATTTACGAAGGTCCTCTCGGCTAAAGTTTCGAGGGTCATCTAATAGGACTAGGTCTACGAGTTTTGTATCACTAAAGCAAGTAGAAGAATTTGTGGGTATTGTAAGCCTTAGTTTATTGTATTTATACATTTTATTCTCTCTATGTAAACTCAACATTATATATATTTGTATATATTGATCCACTGGAGTTTTAGTCCAAGTGGGAGTATTGTTGGGTTTATGTCCTAAAAACTTGCAGTTTGTAAAATAATAAACATTTTCTATTATCAATATACTTGTTATTAATCTCATAAATTGTAAATCCAATAAACTAAGACCCATGACTATTTTATGAGTACTTGAACTTTATGTGGAGACATACGAGTGGATCGGGTTCGAGTAAATAGTCAAAATGATCTATGGTACATGAATGAGGTTGGGTACCTTATTCTGGTAACACCATTGGATGTGGCCTACTCTGTACTTGTTACAAAGAGTTGTAAAGTGCTACAAACAATGTTATCCTAATTCGTACATGTTATGACATGAGGAGTGGGGGCGTCCTATGCAATGAGTTTGCATAAGATCAAGACCAAGAAATAAGTCACTCTTACTTTATAAGGCTGTTTACTATTTAAGACTGACTATTTCACCTAGATGACCTAGGTATCTCGATCTTAATCCTGAGCTAACTATGAACTCTTGTTTATTCAAGATCTTAGATTTTCATAGTTGAGGGTTGGCTCAACAGCACCAGCTCAATAAGACTCCCATTTCAAGGGTAAGACAGGATAGATAGCTGAGGACATAGGGTGCAAGACGGAGTTCACGCCTACCCGATTTAGGGATAGGAGAAAGGTTGTTCTCAAGTACTCAATCCAGGTCTTGAACAAGGGTCCCCACCCTCTCACTGGGCTGAGAGAGTTTGGTTTGGTGATTGGATCACAAACTAGTTGTTCATTAGAGGATTAGTAGGGACTTGAGGAATAAGACTTAATCTTGAGGGTAAAACAGATATTTGACCCAACTGTTATTACAAACAACCTATGAAGGGTCGACTTGCTGATTATGGTTAAATCATGTGGACATAATATATCTACAGTGAGGGGAGTGCAACTATAGGATTTAGTGGAATGACCCATTAGTTAACAAATAGGGATTAATTTGGTCTAATGAGTTTAGCCAATTAATCTTGGATCGTTCGAACCCATGATCTGTAGGTCCACGAGGTCCCCCTACTAGCTTGTAACGGGCTAGCTCTAGAATAGCGTGATAATTTAATTTGAAACGTTCAAATTAGAATTAAGGGAATTTGTAATTATATGAGAGATAATTATATGTTTAATTTTAGAATTAACTAAAATAGGAGAATTTATATATTTAAATAGGATTTAAGTATATAAAGATGGATATGTGTTAAAATTAATTTAATATTTGATATCAAATTAATTAAGTCTTATTTTATAATTAATTTATGAAATTAATTCATTTTTTTCATTGTAAAATCAAATAGATTTAATTAAATCAGAATTTGATTTTTTGAGATAAAATTAAAAAAGGAAAAACAAACAAAGCACACAAAATGGAAAAAAAGGGTTTTTCCATTATCCATCACCTAAGTAGTTCACACATGAAGCAATATCTTGGCCTTGTCTTCTCCAAGCATGAGCTACAACTCATGCAATACTTCTCTTTGCATGTTGATCTGCAATATAATGAAGAGATTGGAGTGAAAATCAGACATGCAATCTATAGAGAATTTTAGAGAAAATTCGGGTTGAAGAAAGGATTCGTCAACAAGGTTGTTGCAGTGAGCTTTTCTTCTTCTACTCTTTATTCAAGCTTGTTTTGAGTCCCACAACTCAATATAGAGCACCAAGTGGGGAAGATCTTGAGGTGGTCTACAATAAGATTGGAGAAGATTGTAGCTGATGAAGGAGCTTTGAAGAAGTTCTACAAGAGGTATATCTTGAAACTCATTTTTTTCTGCAAAAATATGCTTTATATTATGTCCAAATTAGTGAATTTGAGTGCTTAGATGATCCTTGTGTTTCCGCTACTGTTGATACAATCCTATATAAATAAGTTTATCTATAGACTTAAACAGTCACCTAGATGTTGGTACATGAGATTAAATGATTACCTAGCTAGTAATGGGATTTTGAGTAATTCATTTGGCATTTGTGTTTATGTAAATACATCTTCCTATAAGGATAAGGCGTATTTGCTCCTCTATGTTGATGATATGTTCCTCGCAGAAAGTTCTAAGACAAATTTGACTCATGTCAAAGATCTCTTAAAGAGAGAGTTTTGACATGAAAGATATGGGTGAGTTAAGAAAGATCATTAGGATTGAAATTAGTAGAAGAAGAAATCAATCTTTCCTAACTATTAGTCACTTAAGCTACTGTGAGAAAGAAATCAGGAGATTTCACTTAAGTGAAGCAAGATTTGTGACTATTCCTATTGCTTCATATTTAAGCCATCTTCAGTTAATTTACCTAAAGAAATTGACACAAAACACCTAAATCAGATGTCATAATTCCTTACAATCAAGTAGTAGGCAACCCAATGTATCTAATGATTTCAACTAGACCTGGTTTATCTTATGTTGCAAGTTTAGTAAGTAGATACATGTCCAACCCTGGTATAATACATTGGGAAGCTACAAAGTGAATACTATGGTATCTAATATGGTCCAAAGAACCTAAGCTAACCTATGAGAGTTGAAATAATTGACTCTCACTATGTAGAGGACCTTGATAAAAGACGTACCCTATTAGGTTATGTGTTTTTGTATTAACCTAATTTACTAAGTTGGAAAACAACTTTATAGTTGGTAGTAGCTTTATCCATAACAGAGGCAGAATGTAACAGTCGACTTTTCATTATACTTCCAAAACGTTACTACATGCATGCATAAGCTTAACAACATACATTTCTCGAAGAAAAATTGAATAAAAGAAACAAAAATTTTATTTCATTGAATAAATCTCTAAAATAATAATATCATAAAAACACTATTTGGGGTACCCCTGACTCTAATTTAGAATAAATTGAGAAAACCAATAAATTAACAAATGAATAAACGAAATAATCAAGAGTTTTAAATACCTAACTTCTAAACCAAATCATGCAAAATATATATATATATATATATATATATATATATATGCAAGTGTGAAAGTGTTGTCATGTTTCGATGAATATTGTAGTGGGATAAGTGAGATAAGTGACATTTTTTGGAATCAACACTTTGTCAAATGAATTATTCACTAATTCACTAAAAGTTGAATTTTTCCACCAAAAATCATTCTTGGATCTTTCCACTAAGTGAAGTCAACATTTTAACTTTGACTAGCTTGAAGTCAACATTTGACTTAATTAAATTTTAATTAAATACAATTTTAATTCAAAACTAATTTTAAAATTTACCATTTAGTGAAGTAAACTTTTGACCTTTGACCTTCAAAGCTAGGTGAAGTCAACATTTGACTTTGACCAACTTTAATTAATTTCATTTAATTCAAAATTAATTCAAATAATTAATTTTAAATCAAATTAATATTAAATATTTAATTAATTTAATTTAATGTTCAATTATTAAATCCAATACTAATCTTGATGAATCCTTATTCATAGTTTTGATATTTAAATCTTATTTAAATATCTTCAACTTTCTCTTTATCATTCAATTCCCAATTGAATGATAGGCCATTAAATATATCGCATATATTTAATGCTTATTTCATAATTCGAATATGAACGCTTCAAACTCAATCATCACACTAATCTAGGGTTTAGTCCGATATGAGCTAGCAGGGGGATCTAATGGACTTATAGATCATGAGCTCCAATGATTCGAGATTAACTGGGCCAACTTTTTAACCTAATTAACCAACATTCATTAACTACGCCATGACACTCTACTAAAGCCAGTAGCTGCACTCTTCTCGCGATAGATATATTTCTGTCCACATGATTTAACCTTGATTAGTAAGTCGATCATTCATAGGTTGTTTGTAATTACAGTTGGATCAAAATTATCGTTTTACGCCTATAATACATCTTGTTCCTTAAGTCTCCACTAATTCAATAATGAACAATTAATTTGTGGTCCTACCACTAAACCAAGTCCCTCTCAATCATAGAGAGGGTGGGACCCTTTGTTCAAGGCTAGGAGTCAGTACTTAAGGGAATAAGTAATCTACTAATCCTGAAATCGGGTAGAAGCAAATTCCATCTTGCAGGACTATGTCCCCAACTATCTACCCGGCCTTACCCCTAAAATGGGAGGCTTATGTTGGATTGTATGTCCTAAGACTTCAGTTTGTAATGTTAAACATATTCTATTTGCAATAAAGATATAGAATATGTAAATGGCACTTGTAAAGACTAAATCCAATAAACTAAGATCCATGACTATTACATGAATACTTGGACTTTATGTAGAGACATAAGATTGGATCAAGTTCTAGTAAATAGTCAAAACGGTTTATAGTATACGAATAAGGTTAGGTAATTTATTCTGGTAACACTATTTGTAGTAATTTAGTCAATGTAGTTCTAAATTTATAACAATTTAGTTTATAAACTTTAACAAGTATCAATTTAGTCATTACTTTACAATTTATAACCATTTTTAGCTTCAACTACAAAAAATACTAATAAGATTTAATGAAATTTCTTACACATATAAATTGATAAATTAATTAAGAGTTTTTTTTAAAAAAAAAAATAAATGGGGCAATTGCAAAAATGTCAAATTGATTTGTTAAAACTAGGCTCGTAGCCTATGTTTTATGATTTTATAAAAATGGTAAAACCCTTAAGTCCAACCCAATTTCGCTAATGGACTGAAAAAAGTAAAAAATGCCCTTACATATTTCTATCAGTTTGCGCTCACTACTTCTTCACGTAGCTTAGGTTTTGATTTCCTTTCTTTACTTCTTCACACCGATTTCTTCAGTTCTTCAATGTCGATTACTTCGCTTCTTTTTACTTCTTCAATGTTGATTTCTTCACTTCTACCACCCATTTGATTTCTACAAAATTACCCACTCAACTTCTTACTCGAATCACCGTGAAATTTCTTCCGCTTCCTCATTCTCCTCTGATTTCTTCCTCTTCTGATTTCAACGCATCCAAAGCGAAATTTCAACTCCCAATTACACTTCTCTCCATGCATATACATTAGGGTTGTTGTTTTTGCTTCAAGCGGGAGAAAGAATCAGGTGAGATTTTTGCAACTCATCTACATAAATAATTTTCCTTTTCTTACTATTTTCATCACCCAATTCATTTTTTCCAATGCCTCTTTCATTTTTTCTACTGTTTAGTTTTTTATTATTGAAAAATGCAATTTACTATTACCTTCAATTTATTGCCATTTGATTACCTTTTGTTTTTCTTCTGATTACCTCTATTTTGTGTCACATATTTACTGTGGAGTAGTAGTTTTCTATAACTATAACAACCTCTCTATTCTAGATTGTTATTGAATTCTAATTAGGTATTTGAGTTGAAAACTTATTCTGTTGTTTTAGTTTTGTTCTAAAATTTTAATAAGAATTTGTTTTAGGGCTTAGTGATCTTGTTGAAATCTAATTTGAGTTTATATTATTTGATTGCTATCTGATTATCATATGATTGTAATTTAATTGTTATGTAACTGCTATTTGATTACTATCTAATACTTATTTCTAATTCATTCTTTATTTTATTAGGTTGTTGTGAATAAAAGCCTGAAGTGGAGAATGAAAACCCAAAAAGAAAATTGAAACCCACACCTACTGCTAATTTGGAAACGACAAAAGAACATAAATCTCCAAAAAAAAAAAAGGCATGAAAGATATATATAATATTATTAAAGAACTTAGTTTTGTATTAAAGATTTCACAATCGAAATGATATGCTTTTCTTTTGGAACATTTATAGATTTTGATGTTCGATTATATTGTTTTTTTTTTTTTATAACATATTGAACAATGTTGTCATATACTTTATGTTAGACTTTCATGTTAGCACATTTTTTATTGATAATGTACTAATGAAAATCGGATATCAATAAGATAGCAATCAGATGACAATCATATGTTAATTAAATAGATATCACAAAGTACTTAATTTCTAATGAAAATCACATGACGATCATGTTGGGTTTTATGTCCTAAAACTCGTAGTATGTAAATAATAGAACTTATTCTGAAAATTCAATAAGGTGTTATTAAATAGATATTTTGTTTAATAGAAATCCAATAAACCTAAAAGTCCCTTGATTATTGGATGAGTACTTGAACTTTATTTGGAGATATAAAAGTGGATCATATTCGAGTAAATAGTCAAAATGATCTAGTATATGAATAAAGGTTGGGTATCTTATTCTGGTAACAATATTGGATGTGGCATACTCTGTAGTTGTTACAAAGAGTTGTAAAGTGCTACAAACGAAGTGATCCTAATTCGTTCATGTTGGAACATGAGGAATGAGGGTGTCCTTGTGCAAAAGGATTTGTACAAGATCGGACCACGGAATGTCACTCTTACTTTATAACGTTGTTTACTGTTTAAGACTAGCTATTTCAAAGCAATGACCTAAGTAACTTGACCTTAATCCTGAGCTAACTATGAACTCCTGTTTATTTGGAATTATCCTTAGATTTGCATAGGTGAGGGTTGGCTAAACAGCACCGACTCGATAACCTCCCATTTCAGGAGTAAGACCGGATAGATAGCTGGGGACATAGAGTGCAAGATGAAATTCACTCCTAACCACTTTTAGGGATAGTAGATAGGTTGTTCCCTTAAGTGCTGATTCTAAGTCTTGAACAAGGGGTCACACCCTCTCACTGCCCCGAGAGAGACTCGGTTTTGTTGATTAGATCACAAAACAATTATTCATTAGGGGATCAGTGAGACTTAAGGAACAAGAGGTAATTTCGGGGGTTGACCCAACCATTATTACGAACAACCTGTAAAAGGTTGACTTACTAATCATGGTTATATCGAGTGGACATAATATATCTACAGTGAGGGAAGTTCAACTATGGGCTTTAGTGGAGTGATCCATTAGTTAACGAATGGGGGTTAGATCGGTTTAATGAGTTTAGTCGATTAATCTCGGATCGTTGGAGCTCATGATCTGTAGGTCCACGATATCCCCCTACTAACTCGAAAATGGATTAGCTCTAGAGTAGCGTGATAAGTTAATTTGAAACGTTCAAATTAGAATCAAATGGAATTGGAGAATTTATATTTAAATATGATTTAAATGTATGAAAATGGATTTGTATAAAAATTAATTTAATATTGGATATTGAATTAATTAGAATTATTTAGATTGTTTAAATAATTATTTATTAATTTTATTAGAAAATTAATTTGCAAAAGTAATAAATTTTGATTTTTAAATCACATATGATTTTAAAATAAAATTTTAGATTTTGGAAATAGAAAATTACACAAATGGAAAAAAGAGTTTTTCCAACTCCATTTTCAAGTAGCTCACACTAAACCTATTATCTTCGAGCTTCAATTACTCCAAGCATGAGTTGCATCTCATGCAACCATTCTTTTTGCATGATATCTGCAATATATTGAAGAGATTGGAGTGAATTTGAGAAAATGCAACGATAAAATTTTAGTTGAAAATTCGTGTGAAGAAAGTGTTCTTCCATTGGGTTGCTGTTGTGAGTATTCCAAATTCCCTTGATTCCAGCTTATTTTGAGTCCCACAACTCAATCTAAAGCACCAAGAGAATAATGGGGAAAATCTTGTGGTGGTCTGCACAAAGATTTGGAGAGAATTTGCAGTTGAAAATCGAGATTTTAAAGGTTCTTCAAAGGTATGACCGAAACCCATTTATTTTTGCTTGAGCATGCTTTCGTTTCTGTCAAAATTAATGAATTAGAATGCTTATCGATCCTCGTCGCTTCCATTGCGTGCTTATCTTGTGGTGGCCTAGCTATACTTACGAGCGGTTTGTAAATAGTCATTGTACTGTTGATTGGTTATATCCAATGGACACAGAAATATATCTGTAGTGCGAAGAGTGCAACTGTCAGTCTTTAGTGGAATGCCCGACAGTTGACGGATGGTGGATAATGTGATTAAAGAGTTTAGTCAATTATTCACATACCGTTGGAGCTTCAAGCTACAGATTCATAAGGTCCCCTTGGTAGTTCAATGGATTCAAGTTGAGAATCAGTTTTTGTGTTAGTTTGAAATGTTCAAATTAATAAGAGGGAATTTGATTATATATGATATAATTAAATTAATTCAATTATATATGATATAATTTATATCATGTATTTGATACATTATTGTTTGATTGAAGGGACTAATATTTGAATATGATTCAAATATAAATTCTATGAATAAGATTCATAGTCATTAAATTTAATATAAATATGATTTATATTAAATGCCATAAAAAGAGAAAAAGAACTATGATTTATGTATTGTATATGATGCAATATTAAAACTACAGATTATAAATATAATATGATAAGTTAGTTATTGTATTTATTTATAATTTATTAATTATATGATAATTAAATTTCTTTTTCTCCAATAACTATCTTAGTGGGTGGTTATACGGTTTTATGGCAAATGAGTGGAATAAAGATGAAAAATGATTTTTCTAATCATTCTACGAAACTACTAAGATAATTGACTATCGAGTGACTACACAATAGAGTCGAGTTTACTATACCATAGTACTCTTAACTAAATGATCGAGCATTGAGTCTATGCGATAGACTTCCATCTTCTACATGATTGTGCTGCCCTTTACTCGATCATCTACTCCAATCTTTCCCTCAAACCAAAATAAGCCAAATCCCACCACTCTGGATTCTCACACCGAGAATACCAAGGTAATCTAGTGGTAGTGTTTGGATTTGTTCGAGGATCGAGTTGTTACTCGTTGCTGGTGTTTGAGGGAGTTCGAGTTCTTGCTCGTTGCATTCGTGACTGATCAAGGGATACAATTGAAGAAAGGTTCTTCAAAGGTATTGTTTCTTGATCCTTTGTATTTAATTCTGAAACATGTTGTAATTTATGTTTAATGCACAATCTGTTTAGTATGATTGTAAATGTTTGAGTTCTTTCACAATGGAGTTTGGGACGATCCACTTCCGCTCAAAGGTCATCTCTATTTAGAGTTTCTGCAGGGGCATCCTATGCAAAGGAAGTTTGCATAAGGTCGGACCTCAAAATAATCACTTTTTCTTTATAACGACCATTTACTATTAAAACTGACTATTTTAAATTCGATGACCTAGGGTAACTCGATCTTAATCCTGAGTTAGCTATGAACTTCTATTTATATGGGATTGTCCTTTGATCTGTATAGGTAAGAGTAGTTCAACAACACTGCTCAATAAGCCTTCTATTTTAGGGACGGGATAGATAGCTAGAGACATAGTTCTGCAAGATGAAATGCACTCCTACCTAACTTAGGGATAGTAGATAGGTTGTTCCTTTAAGTACTAACTCCTGGTTTTTAACAAAGAGGCCCCGACCTCTCATGGTCGAGAGGGATATGGTTTATTAATTGGATTTTAAACTAATTGTTCAATAGAGGATTAGTGGGAGCTTAAAGAGCAAGATGTATTTACAGAGATAAAACAATATTTTTGACCTAACTGTAAATACGAACGAACTGTGAAGGATTGACTTATTGATTATGGTTAAAGTGGATAGGAATATATCCACAGTGAAAAGAGTGCAACTATCGAGCTATAGTGGTGTGTCTCGGTAGTTAACGAATATTGATTAATTCGATTAAAAAAGTTTAGTCAATTAATTTCAAATCGTTGAAGCTCATGATCTATAGGTCCATAAGGTCTCTCTACTAGCTCATAAAATTATACCTTGGATTAGTGAATTGAGGGGATTTGAAATGTTCAAAATCGAAATTAGGGTTTTGAATTTGAAGTGCTCAAATTCAATTTAGGGTTTGGTTAATTATATTTGATATAATTAAACGTTTAATTTATTGAAATTAAATGTAAATAAGAGAGTTTATAATATTTAAATATTGATTTAAATATTAATTAACATGAATGAGATTCATGTATCAATTAGGTGTTTAATTAATTTAATATTTGATATTAAATTATTATTTTATTAATTAATTATTTAAATAAAAAATTTTAATTTTGTAAAATTAAATTCAGATTTGATTTTTTTTTAACTAAATTTAATTTCGATGAAAATTAAATGGAAATTGAAAATGGAAAAAAGGAAAAATTGGAAAAATGTAGAGTTAGTGGATTAATCCGAAATTTGTTAGATTAATCCACTAACTAACACCTACGCTATTCACTTAATGCTGATTTAAGTGTCAATCAGCTGATTAAGTGAGTAGTTACATGTTTAAACTCCTTAATACTCCAATTTTTCAAATTGGAAAGGGTCATGCATTTTGAATTTTAGAATTATGCACTCTCTCTTAAACCCTCCTCACTCCCTTCACTTAATTGAGCTAATTTAAAGATTCCACCTCTCGATCTAAGTTAGAAGATAGTAGAGAAGATATTTGTGGTGGTCTACTGGTGTTTTGGAGATCCAATTCGTGGAGAGGAGTTGTGACTAAAGAGATCTACAAAAATATTGCCTTTTGAAACCCTTTTTTCTTGAAAACAGTTTTCATGCATGCTTTTAAACTCAAATTAAATATAGTTAGAGTGCTTATTGATTTTGATTTCTTCCGCTGCATGCTTGTACATTCTATCAAACAAGATATCAATGATATAGCAATCACATGACAATTAAATAGAAATCATACCGAAATCAGATATCAATCATATAGCCATATTTGATTCTCTATGCTTAAACAATTCACTTGTGCTTCCAATTCTCAATTTAATTTTCACATTTTGTATAATATATTGGATTTTATTGAGTATCATTTAATAGTCTATCACATTAATACTAAGTAGTTTGTGAGGAGATATTATAATACCTACCATGAAATTAAAAGCATTAGTTAGATTGGAAAAACTACAAAGTATATATATTTATAACTAGGGATTATTTAGTGCTGATACATAATTAATGTACTTAAAAAATAACTCAAACAATCTACTAATACATTAAAAAACTACTAAAACAATATATTGTTGTACTCACATGAAAACAAATAACTAAGATATCTTTGATGTCCATAATATGATTGTTCAAATAGGTGCAAATTTACACGTTCTTATATTCTGACCAACATGCTAACAACGACTATACTTTGTATACTTTGCCAATTTAACAATTTAAGGAATTCTTTACTTCTGAGGTTTTCTTGTTTGACATTTAACAATCAAAGACCTCTACAATATTTCATTCATTCACCTCTACAACTTTTCTCTCTATATTGCTTAACATTTAACTTTCTCTAAAGATGGTAATTAGATATCAATCAGATAGCAATTCTATGACAGTTGGATGCTAATCAGATAACAATCACAATGTAAGTTACGGTACTCAATTTCTAGCTAAAATATGAATTAAAAAAACTCAAATAAGACCCCTATTGATTCTACATTCCTTAATCTCTTCAAATTCCAACAAAATCACCTCAATGGAATACAACATCAACAGATTAAGTAAAATTTGCATGTGAACAAATTAAGAAGAATCTTCAATTAAATACAACAAATTTATAGCCAAATTTTTATTATAGAGGATGATCATTGGGAACAAAATTTTATCAATCAACAAACAAGATTCTTCGAGCAATGATGAACTTCAAGGAAACAATCAAATAAATTCTCCAATCTTAAACAGGATGCCACGTAAAATGCCTTTACGATGACAACAACAATGGTTGTACTAATTTCATTGTTGATGACAAATGAAATGACGGTGATGGTGGTAGGAGGCAGTGGCTTAAACTGGAGTTTAGAGAGAGAGGGAGAGAGAGAGAAAAACTCACAGAGGTAGCTTACTAATAGTGGCAACTAGTGACTAGCAAGCAACATGGTTGGCGATCGACAGATGAGCAACTAAACGACGAAGGCAGGCAACCAACAATTAGTTAGGCAACTTGGAGATGGAAACATGAGAGCAAAAGAGACGACTTAGAAGGGGTTTCGATTGAAGGAGGGGTAACAAACCCTACTTCTAATGGAGGGGTAATTTTGGAATAATTTTTTTTAAAAAATTAGATTGCTTGGAAACATGATTTTACTATTTAACATTTTACCATATTTGAAAATTTTCAAGAATTGAAGACACAGTTGCTAAATTCTATTTATAATTTGCTATCCATTGCAAGTCAAATCATAAAGCTAACTCATTACATAATCAAAATTGACAATTAAGTTTGATGAGATTTCTTGTGATAAAGATTGTTTAGGGACTAAATTGTTATGAATTTGAAAGTTAGAGAGTAAATTGTTGCAATTCTAAAGTATAGGACTAAATTATTACATGCTAAAATTTCAGAACTAAATTAATATAAACCTGAAATTAAATGGATTAAATCGTTACAAATCAAAGCTTAAGAAGTGAATAATTACTTTGATGAAAGTTTTGAGAGATAATTATATAGAAGCCAAAAAAAAAAAAAAAATTGCCCTACTTTTTTAAATTGAATAATTTAGTCATTTTACTTACATCATCATCAACCAACATTACCAAAATACCTTTAGTGTCGTGCATTCACGGGAGAGGTCATGGGCTTGTTAAAAAGGGGTATGAAAGGTCATCAGAGCATCAGATGTGTGATTTTTCGCTAGAGCGTGGGTTTGTTGGGTTGCAAAATTTTTCTATCGGCTAGATTTATGGTTTTCGGGCAAAAATTAGTGTTGGCATGAGAACGAGGGACATGAGTTTGGCGTATAAGATTTGTGGGTTTTCGTTGAAAAGGGGCGAGATCAAGAGAGCGAAGATTGAGAGAGTGAAGTGGAAGCATAAAAGTGAGAGACCCAATCCGCATGCACAATATTTTCTTTAGGTAATTTCACTAAATATGACATAAACAAAAGTCGAAAGTCCTAGCTATGAACATAGAAAACGTAGTGTTTGTACTATTAACTTGGAGAGGTTCGATCCACACCTCACAAATTGGAAAAAAAAAGTCAAAAATTAATCCTTTCTCTCATCTCCCTTGGGAAAATTTTTAGTATTATGGTACTACCTCCATTGATTATTTAATACGTCATTCAATAATTTATTAAATATTTATTATATGGATCCTTCGTAATTCTTAAAAGCTTCTCGTGTAGCAAGCAATAAATAATTTTCTATATTAAAGTGCTCGAGTCCATCGGATTGATGACCCAAAAATTAGGCAAAAAATGTGAAATGACTCGATTTTTGAAAAAATGCCGAATGACATTTTGCTAATGTCAAATTCGAGTAAAATTACCAAAATATACTTGCACACGTGAAAAAGTAGTTTTGCTGTCGCTCGTCTTGCTCTTTTTTTTTTCACTCACACTATATGTCTCACTCTAGCTCGTCTTGCTCTCTCTTCTTATTTTACTCACAAATCATTATGTCTCTTGCTCTGGCTCATCTTGCTCTCTCTTTGTTTCATCACTCACAAAATCAATCCTCTCTCTCGTCTCTTGCTCACATCGGAGTTGCTCGTATGGACTTATCGTGTTGGAGAAGAAGAAGACATATAGAGGAGAAGAAGCTGGAGAAGAAGAAAATGATGTATAGAGGAAGATTTCTCGCATTGGAGAAGAAGAGAACAAAGAAAAAAGGACAATAATTTAACTTCACGTGATCATGACATCCGTAAAAGAGTATTTGATATTTTTTTTTCCCAAAAATGGGATGATTTGCCATTTTAGACTTTTAAAACGGATGAGCAATTAATCCAAATTACTCCGGTTTTGCTTGCTCTCGGGTTTTCTTTTCCCATCACGAGCGCAGGTCCCCATCTGTCCAGTTTCCATACTTTTCTCACGCCCCATCTCCGACGCCGCACTCCTCCTCTTTGTTTCAATCCGCCGCGGCTCCGCCCTTCTCCGCCTGCTGCCGCGTCACGCCGGTGAGTGGGTGATTTCTTTCTCTCTCTCCATCTCTTTTGGTTCTTCCTCCCTCTCTCTCTTTTTTTCCTGATATCTTCTTCCTCTCAATTTCTCCCTCACTTGCGCACAGTTCTCCGTCGTTGCCCAAGCGCCGTTTGACAGTGATTAGAAAATAGTGGGTTCTTGGGGCTTGGTTTTCCAGCAATAGTGCCGTGTGGAGGTGGGCTGTTTATCCTTTGGTTGTTTTCATTACCCACGATTCTTTTGGCTCCATTTCGACTTACGCATGCTATTTTGACTTTAAATTCAGGATTTGGAGGATTTTAGCGTGCTGTCCGGAAAAAGTTTACGTTTTGGGGAATTTCCAGTAAGTATCGAAGTTAATATTGTAAATTGGGCTTTAATCTCTGAAATTTCATTATGCTGAGGTTTGGATCGTGTTATAGGTTTAGAGCAGTTTTGGATCTAAGATAGCTTGGGCAAATTCTTTAAGGTTTTTTGGAGTGAAACTACAGTATGTGTTTAGGTCGTAAATTTTGATACTAATTTAAGTGTATGCTTTAGGATGAGATTGGGTAAGCCAAAGGAGAATTATTCTGTTAATAGTGGGATTTAATTTTGAGGTAAGTGGCTTTACTAATGGAATGTTGGGGAGAGTTTGATCGAGCTTTTGGGTTTGCCAACCAATTTGTACATGATAGATTGTGGGACCTCATTATTGCATGTTGCATATCCTAGTTAGTCCAGTATAGTGACAATTACCCCTCCTACGTACTTCTCAATTTTATCAGAAATAGTATACATCTCAACTTCAAAGAATACTTCAAATAAAAATTAGAAGAATAGAGAGAAACTAACCCATCTTTACCCTTTAACCGAGGATAACCTCTAAATACTAGAACATTTACAGTACAGTAGAGGGAAAGGATAAAACATAAACGTTAACCCCGTACATACAATCTAAAAACAGAACAACTAGCTACATTATTTTTCCTCTCATCTCTGCTTCATATGTAATTTTCTATGCCCACCGTTCCGTCATTGTTTGCTATGAAGACTGCCCCTACTAGTATCACATATTCAATGTTTTTAACTAATGCTCAATGTGTTCTAAAATTTAGCTTTGGTTGTTGATATAGTTTGCTCCAATTTTCTCTTCGGTCTATATCTTTCTGGTTTAATTTATACTTTTTAGGTGTTAATGGAAATTTAGAGGCAAACTATTAAATATTTGCAGATGGATGGGGAACGGTCATCCGCACCTGATGAAAGAAATGGTCCAGATATCGCTTGGGCAAGAGAGCGTGGGGAAGGAGGACATGATGACTTTGGTTATAGTGGAGGAGAAAAGTCAAGTAAACATCGGAGTGAGGATCATCGAAAGAGTAGTCGAGGGGAGGAAAAAGACCATAGAAGTAAAGATCGAGAACGATCTAAGAGATCTAGTGATGATGCATCGAAAGAAAAGGAGAAAGAGGCAAAGGATTCAGAAAGGGATCGAGTTCGTAGTCGGGAGAAGAGGAAGGAAGATAGAGATGAGCATGAGAAAGAAAGGAGCAGGGGTAGCAAAGTTAAAGACAAAGATTATGACAGAGAGATTTACAAGGAGAAAGAATATGAGAGAGAGAGAGATAGAAAAGATCGAGGAAAGGATAGAGAGCGTGAGAGGGAAAGAGAGCTGGAGAAGGACAATGTTCGAGGACAAGACAAAGAGAAGGGAAAGGAGAGAGACAGAGACAGGGATAGGGATAGGGATAGGGATAGGAAGAAGAAGGACAAGGACAAGGACCGATCAAATGAAAATGAAAGGGAGAAGGGGAGAGAGAAACACAGAGATCAAGAGGACAAGGAAAGCTATAGGAACATTGACAAGGACAGAGGAAAAGAGAGAATTTTGGAAGATGATAGGAAAACAGATCAAAGCAAGGAGAAATCACAAGATAAAGAAGGAATTGGCAGCAAAATTGATGAGGAAAGAATTGGTTGGATTGCAGATGAGGGTAAGGATTATATGGTAGAAAGTGATGGTGATAATAACAGGAACAGAGATGTTGATCAAGGGAACATGGTCCAGGATTTGGGAGGTGAAGAAAATTTTGACGGGTTGAAAGTTGGAGCTCATGCGTCTTCGACTATGCTTGAGGAGCGCATTCGGAAGTGAGTAGATATTCACCCTTTACTTTCTATATATATGTTATTTTGTGTAAATATATTTGAATATCAAGTGCATGGATAGGTATTAATGAACAATGAAGTGTGTTCAAGCAGATTTTGACCATGTAGATTGCACTCAGTTTTGCTTTATCTCATTATAATCTGATCATAAGATTTTCCTTCGGTAGATTAAACTTGAATCAATGGAATTGTGTTTGATCTGTATTTTATTCTATTTAGAGAAATTTTAGCCTTAACTTGGAAAATTTTAGTGATATAGTTACATTGCTTGCTTATTTGTTAACAAATAATGTTGATGACCAAGGCTTTTACTTCCTTCTACACATTTTAGCTGGACCAACATCATCTTGAAAAGATGGCCATAGGTAGTTATTTGAAAAGAAAATAAATGGTAAAATAATTGATGCAAACCCTCACCAAGGATTCCTATGGAAAACTCAGATGAGGTTAATCAAGAAGAGACTGTGATTGCCAAAAAAAATATTGTGATGGGAACACCAAAATACGTATTCAGATCATGCATCTTCCATGATTAAATACTAGCACATGTTAGTCTTGGATCAAATTCTAGAGATAAGGGACCCAGAAGTTCTTGATTTTTATACTCTTACATAACCTCCTATAAAAAGAAAACACTGTTACATAACTAAAAACTTTTTAACATTACTGAAAACATACTGTGCTCTCTTGGACATAGGGTTATATGATTATCTTAGATGCTATGATGGTCTGTGGATACTTCTTTCGTCATAATAAGCGGTTTAAAGTTTTGTTCACCCTACAAAGTGAACGTCTGACTTTATGTTGTGACTGGGAATTTACATGTAAATGTACTTTCTGTGTAATTGATACTTCAATTGACTTAAAAGCTCCATTTCATTGAAATTCTTGATGCAGCATGAAAGAAGACAGGTTAAAGAAGCAAACTGAAGAATCTGAGGTTTTAGCATGGGTTAAAAGGAGTCGTAAACTTGAGGAAAAGAAACTTTCTGAAAAAGAGAAAGCCTTGCAGCTCTCAAAGATTTTTGAGGAACAAGTTAGTTAACTGCATAATACTGAGTCATTTGCAGTCTCTTCTTTTATAATGACAACACTCATGTGATAGTAATTGTGACATTTTGAAATTTCTCAGGATAACATTGATCAAGGTGTAAGCGATGATGATATTGCACCAGAAGATACAACTAGTATGAGTTCTTACTCGCCCCCTTCTTTTCTTGCACTTTCTCTTTTCTTTTTATTACTTCTTCCATGTCTGAATTAAAACCTAATGTGGTTTTAAAGCTCCAAAGAGGTATGTATGCTTCAAAAAGGCAAGGGAGGATTCCTAGAAGTGAAAAAGAGGTAGAGAGAGAGAGATTATTTGATGTTTCTATAATGGCAGCTTATCTAATTCTGTATTCAATTGTCAGATAATCATAATCTAGCTGGAGTTAAAGTACTCCATGGCATAGACAAAGTACTAGAAGGTGGTGCGGTTGTTTTAACCCTTAAGGATCAGAATATCTTAGCTGATGGCGACATTAATGAAGGTAACATACGTTGGTTCTTTTCTTTAATTCTTGGGCCAAAGTTCACTTATATATTTTTATGCCTCAGACGTAGATGTACTTGAGAATGTCGAAATTGGAGAACAGAAGCAGAGAGACATGGCCTATAAAGCAGCAAAAAAGAAAACCGGCATTTATGATGACAAGTAAGTCATTTAGTTAAGTGCTTTGTGAGCTGTTCTGTAGGTTGCCTCACTTCTGATCCATTTTTCTATTATAGGTTTAATGATGAAAATTATGGCGAGAAGAAGATGCTTCCACAGTATGATGATCCAGCAGCTGCAGATGAGGTGTTCTGTTTTTCTTTCTTTTGTCTGTCTATTTCTATGAACTTACATAAGGACATCGATGTCTTATTCATGATCTTTACCATGAACCATTTCTAGAATCGGAGCATAAGCATTCTCTAAGGACTAGAATTTGTGTTGCAGGGCCTAACCTTAGATGGAAGAGGAGGTTTTAATAATGATGCAGAAAAGAAGCTTGAGGAGGTAATTTGAACTTGTCTTTGAACACATGATGATTGTTTCTCCATTTTGAGTTAATGAGTTTCTTCCTACTGTCATTCCAGTAATTATTATTGTATTCTACGTTCTTCCCACCCATGATGATTGGAAATAGTTCAGTATGTTATGATGCTTCTTTAATCTTTGACTTCGTTTTGAGCTCTTTGCGCAATCTTTTTGCTCTTTGACAGCTTCGGAGAAGATTACAGGGATCTAATTCAGTCATGCACTTTGAAGATCTTAATGCATCAACAAAAGTCTCACATGATTATTACACTCAAGATGAGATGCTTAAATTTAAGAAGCCCAGGAAAAAGAAATCCCTCCGAAAGAAGGAAAAGCTAGATCTTGATGCCCTTGAAGCGGAAGCAATTTCTGCTGGATTGGGTGTTGGAGACCTTGGTTCTCGAAATGGTTCTAGAAGGCAAGCACAAAAAGAGGAACAAGAGAAATCTGAGGCAGAAATGCGACATAATGCATATCAGTCAGCCTATGCTAAAGCAGATGAGGCATCAAGATCTCTAAAATTAGTTCAAACTAGCTCTGTCAGATTAGAGGACAACGACGATACGCTCATTGCAGATGATGATGAAGATTTCTATAAGTCGTTGGATAGAGCAAGAAAATTAGCTCTTAAGAGGCAGGAGGCAGCATCCGGACCAGGAGCCATTGCTCTTCTTGCCACAGCGACAACTAGCAGTCAGACAACTGATGATCAAAACACAAAAGCTGGAGAATTGCAGGAAAATAAGGTTGTATTTACAGAAATGGAAGAATTTGTCTGGGGTCTCCAGCTTGATGAAGGTATCATTTTCCTTGGTCCTTTTTTTGATGTACCACGTATTACTGTTCACATTGACTTCCCTTATAAGTCCCTCAATCAATCTTGAACACAGGGTACTTGTTGGTATTTATTCTCTTCCCCCTCCCCCACCTCATTGGGCTTTGGGCTTTGTTAATGGTTCTTGCAGGCTTCCTGCCTTGCCCCATTTTTTGGATGTTCAATTACACTATCATCCCGAAGAGGATTTTCTTTTCAAGTGCTTGCTAAATATGAGTTTTAACGGCTGTTGCTTGATTTAGGCAAAACAGAAATTCTGACGTGCTATTTTCTGTACTAAATGGATATGTCACATTTTAAACCTTTACCATTGCATATATGGTTTTCGAAAAATGAAGTAAATGAGGAAAACCATGAAGATTAACATTAGGTTTTTTCCATCAGATGCTCATAAACCAGAGGAGGAAGATGTCTTTATGGATGATGATGAAGTACCAAAAGAAGAATATCATGAAGAGATTAAGGATAAAGATGGTGGATGGACTGAAGTCAAAGATACTGCCAAAGAAGAAACCACTCCTGAGGAAAACGAGGCAATAGCTCCCGATGAAACGATCCATGAAGTTCCTGTTGGAAAGGGATTATCCAGTGCACTGAAGCTGCTTAAAGAGCGAGGAACTCTGAAGGAAAGCATTGAATGGGGTGGCAGAAACATGGACAAGAGAAAGAGCAAACTTGTTGGTATAGTAGATGAAGATGAACCAAAAGAATCTAAGTCAAAGGAATCCCGTTTATCTTCTTTGGTGGATTACAAAAAGGAGATCCACATTGAGAGGACTGATGAATTTGGGAGAATTGTAAGCTAGCTTGACTCTATAATTTACCTAGCCATGCCGTTCATATTTAGTTTACTTGTATCACATATTCACTTACTGGTTTTAATATTAGAGGCGTAGTCATTGTGCCTCCTGGTGATGCATGGTAGACTTTTTGTTTCTAGTGGGGTTTAGGGGAATTGGGAATTAGTTCTCCTGCTCTGGGTGTATATGCATGTGAGATAGAGAAAGTGTAGCAAAAGTGTAGTTAAAGTGTAGTGTTAATTTCACAGAAGACGTATGCCAGGTGATTGACAGATGATGATTGCAAGTTGAGAATGTGTATTTCGTGACAAACCTATTATAAAACTTTTACTGGTAGCATAGTGAGGAGCTGTGTGCTAAGTTAGAAACTTAAAATAAATCGATTTATTTTTAAATGTCTAGAATAACATCTAGGGAAATGTGTTTGTTATCAAATTGCCATACCTAGGTCATGCTCGCCCTTTCTTTATATCTTGTTCAAACAATAAAATGCACCCTCCACCAGAAAACAATATTAACAAACACATTCAAATTGTTTTAAATATGGATCTCTCATTTCCGAGTTGTTGGCATTCTACATGCTTATCTTTATGCTGATTGTGTAGGGTTTCTGCCTGTAGTTGTTAAATTTTTATCTTCAATTATTTCAATGGATTTTGACTATAATTACTGGTCTATCCTTTCCATGGGTCTGTAGATGGTGATAATATTCCTATACTTATAATCAAGGAGATTTTTATTCCCATTTGTGTCCTTTTACTGCACCAGATGACTCCAAAGGAGTCGTTTCGTCAACTCTCTCACAAGTTCCATGGCAAGGGACCTGGAAAAATGAAGCAAGAAAAGCGGATGAAGCAATACCAAGAAGAGTTGAAATTGAAGCAGATGAAGAATGCTGATACTCCTTCGTTATCAGTAGAGAGAATGAGGGAAGCTCAAGCACAATTAAAGACCCCTTATCTTGTTCTCAGCGGCCATGTTAAACCTGGGTATGCTTGGTTTTCATTTGAACGAGTATTTTTCCTTGTAACTTGGTTTTTACCGATTCAGTTTATAACTATTTTGTCGGTTCTTCGATGTTTCTAGCCAAACGAGCGATCCAAGAAGTGGTTTTGCTACAGTTGAAAAGGATCTCCCAGGCGGCTTGACACCCATGCTTGGTGACAGAAAAGTGAGTATTCTTGTATTATCCTTTTCTATTATTTTCTTTGTTATTGAATTTTTATGTTACGGAAGAAATTCTCTAGAGTTGGTAGCTATTTATAAATTGGAAACATATTCAATATGGGAGGGTTTCTAACATATTTAGAGCCTAATTTCTTGCCAGTAACAATTATTATTATATTAGGCAAGTTTGTCAGTTGCTTCTCTATTCATGTTTGCAACTTCAGCAACTACCTCCTCTACCCTACGCTGTTTTCAAATCCCATTTTTGTGAAATCTAAACCAAACACAAACATTTCATTCTTTTTATATTGTCATTCCGTTAAAGAATCTCATACTTACCACCCCTTCTTTCCGTAGTTTTTTCTGCAATGAAAAAAAAAAGAGAGAAATCTAATGGATTTCAAATTTATGCCAAATTATTTTCCTTTTTGAGAAGATGTAATATATGTTCCATTTTTGAATCGGTGTAGATTGTAGTAACATCTCATTTTCACTCGTACATGCTGAACAGTAAACGATACATTCTCTAATATCTGAATTTCATTTTGGCGCACTCTAAGCATATGGTCATTCAAACTTTCAATTGGCTTGTTACCAAACTTCTCATTTTTGAACTTTTTAGGCATACCAAACAGAAACACCTCCTTTGTATTAGCATTTGTTTGTTTATATTTATTTTACTTCATGACTCTTTCACCTCAATTTTTTATTGTCATGTTAATTTAATATAAGTTGGTCGTTTTATTTTCAGGTTGAGCATTTCTTGGGGATAAAGCGTAAAGGCGAAGCTTCAAATACAGGCACAAAGAAAGCAAAAGTTTGAAGTCTTAGCTTATACACAAGTATTAGTAGCAAGAAACGCATGTTTGGTTTATGATGGTCTACCAACTAGATGCAGGGTCCGTATATTCAATTTCATATCCCCATAAATTCTTCGATATTTGAAGTGTTTGTATGATAATCAACATATTCTTTCTTGTCACAAGTTTAGATTTTGTACATTTTGTAAATGTTACCGAAGTTAGGAAACATTAATTTTAGGGTCAAGCTGAAAAAGTTTTATGCCTTTAAATCACGTAAAAAAGCCCACAAAAAGAGGATTATGCATAAGCTAGATAAATGTAACAACACTAGTGAAAGGATCTATAACTGTAAACTAGACTTTAAGTGAATCACATGTATTAACTATTGGTGTCAGTGCCGACGCCTATTGGAGCGGGGATGAGTTTGAGTATTGCGAATCCATCATAAACTTTTGTTATTACGGTGACTCATTGATAGAATTATGCTATGTTATAATTGAACTATATCACTGATGGCTAGACTTCTGTTATCATTAAAATTAAAAATTTTAAAAAATTATACAAACGGAGGTAGTCTATAGTGAATGTAGACTTTCTATCACAGCACAGGTAAAAAAGAAAATATGATTAATTCTCTATTTTGATTGTCAATTCCGATAGATTTTTATCATTGATAACCTCTAATACCATTAAAGTCTATCATGATACACAAATATTGGTGTTAGAAGTCTATTAGTGATAGTGTGTTACCGTTAATAGATTGTTAAATCCCTTGATTGAATCATATTAGTGATTCAAATATACTATTTCAGTGATAGTATACTATAAATGATAGATTATTATATTCTAATAATAGAATCATATTAGGGATACAAAAACATCAGAGATAGAGACCTATTAGTAATGATAATGTACTATCACTGATAGATTATTATATTCCTTTTGATAGAATCATATAAATGAAACATAAATATTAGTGATAATAATCTTATTCTATTTGTGATAGAAGTGTATCAGGGATAGTAGTTCTCCTATTTTATCTCATGGTGAAGGGTAGGAAGTCACTCCAAAAAAGTAAGAAAAAATTCAAGTTGAAATAAAAGAAGCAAAAATTGAATTGAAATTATAAAAGAGGGATGTTCTAACATTGAGCTTATTAATGTCATATGTGTTCATTTGGGACTTGTGATTTTCTTGTGGTTTTTATTGAAGTCTATCTAAAAAAGGAGTCTATCGATGATATAAACTTTTATTACTAATAATATTTTATAAAAGGAGACTATCAACGATAGACTTCTATTACTGATAGGAGTTTATAGCTAATAAAATATATCACTGATAGACTTATTAAAAAAACCATGAATTTTGTGCCTTCAATGAGCTTTTTTGGTCATTTTCTATGAGCTGAAGTGTAAGCCCTCAAATTCTTTTCCCTTCACTTAGGTATAAAAGATCACTTAACAATCATTGGAGTTAAGAATGCTTAATTGGAACGCATGCTGGAATTTGGAGGGCAAGAACTTGACTAAATGTTCAAACTATACTTTGAAGGAAGCAATGGAACTTAGAAAAATTTATAAGTGTTGGGACCATGCGGTTGAACTTAGGAATGAAGTATGCATTGGACTAGAAGAGAAGAAGGAGAAAATTTGGGTTAAGTATTGGGAGGAAAAGGTTAGGATGCAAAAGTTGGAAGTGTAGTAGATTGGATTCAAAATTTTGGCTAAGTATTCAAACTATGCTTTGAACCTATGAAAGCTGATAGGAGAAGGACATGCATTGGACTAGGAGAAAAGGAGGAGTAAAATTTGGTTAAGTGTTAGTAGAAGAAGATTGAAGGGGAAGGGTTGAATGCATAGTCATTTGGAGAAGAAGAAATTTGACTAAGTGTTAGTAGGAAAGGAGTAGGACTTAATATTAGAAGCATAGTTGAGAAGATTCAACTCATCACCCTAAGGTTGAAAGCATAGTTGAGAAGATTCAACTCACCATCTTAAGGTTGAAAGTGTAGTTGAGAAGATTCAACTCATCATCCTAATGTTGGAAGCGTAGTTGAAGTGAGTTGAGCTCAAACCTCATAGACAAGGGAAATACTTATCAAGGGAAATTATGATACTTCTTGGAAGCAGTGACACAAGTTTTGGTCAAGGAAAAAAACTACTTGGTTGCATGGTTGGACCAATCTGGACACCTAGGGTTGAGCTGGACGCATAGGTCACTATATTAGACTGCATGGTGGATCACTTTAGGAACATGACCTCAAGAGATTGGTCTTGGATACATAAATGAAGGAAGGATATGTTGGACATCTACGGATGCATGGTAGGTGATTTATGGGCACACAGTTGACTAGGATGAAGAATTTGGTTTAGTGTTGGACAATACATAAGTAGATTCAACTTGTCAAGTTAAGTAAATCCTTAAGGGAACTATGTTGGACGCATCGAAGGGTATTTTAGACGCCTAGAAGGTTATTCGAACACTATCTTGGGCACATGAGAAGCATAAACAAAGCATGACACAACTACCTTGAAGAAAGTTGCACCAAGAAGCCCTAGGAAGACTTCTTGGATGCATGCTTTGAGAAAAATGGGAGCATTTGGGTACATACTAGGAGAAGGATGGGAGCTTGGAACCATACTTTGAGGCATGACACTAGATAGCAACATTAAACAAGAGAAGGGAAGGTCATCTTGGATGCATAACCTTAAGAAGTTAGCTTTGTAGGGATGGAAGCCCTAATGCAGCGAAAGAAAACAGGATCATTACTCGTTATTAATTTAGGTATTCTGAAATATCAGTACACTGGGAGAATCCAGAAACATCACAGAGACCAAAAAAAAAAAAAAAAAAAAGGATAGCCTATTGTAGAATTGATCCCTAGGTTAAACATGCTTTAAGATTACAGAGAAAAGGGAAGAAATCTTACTTTTATAGAATTGAACAATGATCCAATTCTCTAATTGGGATTTCACGAACAACACCAAAAATGTAATTCTTATCCTCTGAGAATTCTTGAGGTATGAGGTTTGTGGGAACCAAAAGTGAATATGAGAAGCAGGAAAAAGTTTAGAGAGAGAATTTTGTGTACAAAACTCTTCTGTGCAAAAACCACTTGCAACAACGTCTCCCTCTGAAAACATTTTGTAGGTTTTTGAATAAAGGAGAGAGAGAAACGCGGGAACTATCCTACGTTTCTGTTAACTCCTATAAATTTGATTTTTAATAAATCAAATAATATAATTTTAATTAATAATTTAATAATAAATTAAAGAAAAAATATTTTAAATGACAAAACTGCTGGAAATATTTATAAATAATAGCAAAATACCACAGTCTATCTACCATAGACTGCGATAGACTACTACCGTGTCTATCATGAACAGATAGACATAGTCTATCACATAAAGACGGTGAAATTTTTCTGTATTTGTAAATATTTTAGTTTATTTTCCTATTGTTGAAAACAAATTAATAATTAATTAAATCTTATTCAATTAATGATTTCATTTAATCATATTTAAATGAAATATCTCTCAAATAACCTATAATTTTAATTCAATTAATTTAATTAAATCAAATTTAATTACATTAATTAAATAAAATAAATAATTAATTATTCAATTAGATAATTATCAAATTAAATATCAAATATTTAATGTAGCCTACATTTGAATCATATTCAATTATGTTTCTCTCATAACCTATAGTTTTAATGTGCATCAAATACACATTAATTTTAGTGTATATTTTTAATATAAATCTAATTCATATTAATTTAATATTTGGACTCTTTCAAATATTTAATTCTCTATAAATTAATTTTGAATCATATCCAAAATTAAATTTATATTATAAAGTTAGTTAAAATATAAACTTTATATTATAATGTATCATAATATAAACTTTATATTATAATGTATCATTATACATTATATTATTTCCCAAAATGAATTTGAACATTTCAAACTCTATTCAAGACATAGTTATCTCAAATCCCTTTACGAGCTAGGAAGTAAACCTCATGGATCCACAGATCAAAAGCTTCAATGATATGAGATTAATTGGCTAAACTCATTAACCAAATTAATCAATATTCGTTAAATGTGGGTACACTCTACTAAAGACCCACAACTACACCCTTCTCACTGCAGATATATTTCTGTGTCCGCGGTATAGATCAATAACAATAAGTTAGTCCTTCATGAGTAAGCATAGCACCATCTGTGTCAAATTATCGTTTTACTCTAAGTTACCTCTACATTTTTAAGTACCAGTGTTCCTCTAATGAACAACTTGTTTATGGTCCAACTATTAAATATAAATCCCTGTCGGGCCAGTGAGAGGGTAGAGCCCTTTGTTCAAGTCCCAAAGATATCACTTAAGGGAACACTCATCTACTTACTCTAAAGTCAGGAAAAAGTAAAATCCATCTTATATTATTATGTTCCCAACTTCCCACTCGGTCTTATCCCCAAAATGGTAGGTTTATTAAGTCGCGAATTGGCCACTCTTATCCATACAAATCAAAGGACAATCTCTTGTGAACAGAAGTTCATAATAGACTCAGGATTAAGACTAAGTTGCCCAGTTATTCTATTGAAATAGAAACCTAACTAGTCAATGGTTTTATATCTAGTGGTTCCTATTTCATGGTCTGGTCTTATGCAAACTCATTGCATAGGATACCTACACTCGCATGTCACCTACACGAATGCGTTGGATCATTGTATTTGTATCAAATAAAAACTGGTTCGTATATATAGTTTCACCAAGACAAGGTACCCAACCTTATCCCTATGCTATAGACCCTCTATGGTGTATCTTAAACATTTATTCCTGTAAGTCTCCAAATATAGTTCAAGACTTATAAGACAGCTTAGGATGTTAGTTTATTTTATTTAGAGTTATTAAGACAAAACGAATACAACATAATCAATAACAATTATTAAAATAACATCGATAACTCTTTATTGATGACGATCATTATTTACATTTACTGTCTACGAGTTTTAGGGCATGAAACCCAACAAACTCCCACTTGAACAAAAACTATAGTTAGTGGGATGTACATAATATCAATAACCCAAAACAATAGGAATGGTAAATAAATACAATAAACTAGGGTATCCATAACCCATTACACATCTCCCATTTGCCCTAGATTATACAATGTATATATCTCGCAGACCTAGACTCTTCAGATGACTCTCGAACACTTTAGTCGAGAGAGGCGTCATAAATGGATCAACAATGTTGTGCTCCAAAGTGATCTTTGTGACGATCACATCTCTTCATTCCACAATCTTTCGTATCAGGTGATACTTCCTTTCAATATGTTTTCCTCGTTTGTGGCTGCAAGGCTCTTTAGAGTTGGCTACTGCCCCATTGATGTAGATATTTCGTATTGTACATAAGTGTACGTGGTCAAGTTATAATATTAGAACGACTTGTAAGGTCAAATATCGCCCTTAGGGATCAAATTAACAAGTTATTATGTTGCTATCTCAAAATTCTGTCAATTTTAGCTGAGGAATCAGAATCGAATTGAATTTGTGGTTTTGCAAAATAAAATACAACAGAAGAATTGTTTACAAATATGAGAATAAAAATGTTCTAGAGTATCGAATATGTTAATTACTTCATTAGATCTATGCTAGCCAATTCATGGAATCCTATATAAACATTATGCCTAAGTCTAGAAACTTAATTCAAGACTAATTTCTCTAAAAAATAACCTATTTTAATGCAACTTAATTAGTAACTAATCTCATGAAATTAAATTAAGAAACAAGGCATTAGGAATTGTCAAATTTCACTATTAACCTAACTATGATCATGATAGATTAATAACGATTTAATGGTATAAATTTGGTAAAACATTCAATCTCTTAATTAAACATTCAACCTAACAATTATTAATAGCTAATCAATAAGAATTAAGCACGATACCATTAAAACAAAGTGTTCAATAAACATCCATGAAAAGAACTAAATTCGTAACAACTCCATCAATACCCTAAAACAACAAGTTTAGCCATTCATAGCTTGCAACACCTTATTTTCACATATAAATTCAAGCATAAGATTCACATAAAGAAAAGGGAATAGAAGAATCCTCCAAGCTCGCCTCGATCGTCACCTCGAGAACTTGAACGGTCTTCAAAACATTCCTCAAATTCTCTAACTTTTAAGCATAAACTCTCCTTTAGGTCTCAAATCTCAATATTCAGCACTCAATTTGGTCATAATCCTCTTCCTTAGGTTAGAATGACGTCCAATTATATAGAAGATGAGAAATCTGGCACAAAATTTTGCCAAAATTATTAAATTTTTTCAATTAAGGAAAGCTTGTGTTGCCTCGACAACAACATTGCAACATTGGTTCAACGCTGGTTCAAAGTTGCCATAGCGTTGCAACGCACAAACATAGCGTTGGAACGCTGCATCTTAAATTGCAACTACTATCTTTTTGCATCAAACCTCGCTTTTGATGGAGTTGACAATCAAAAAATGAAAGCTATTATGGATTTAAGCACTCTAACTACATCAATTTTAAAGGAAAAGTATGCATGTTTAATAGAAACCAAAAATAAAGTTTAGGAAATACAACCTTTGTAGAATTCACTAATTAGCTTGATTCTTCATCAATTTCTTCTCCTAGTAGTATACCACCACCAAAGTCTTCTCTACTATCCTCAGGCCTTAGATTGAAGTGTGGACTTCAAATTGAAGAGAAGCTGGAGTTGTTTTGAGAGTTTGAAGAGGGAAGAATTTTCTGGATTTGGAACTTCAGAATTATGGATGCATCAAACTTCAATCTGACCTCAACCCTAATTATAAAGCCTCAATCCATGTAGATTGGATTGAATTCCAATTAACTTGGTGGCATGAGGTGGATTTCAAAGTGGAAAAATCTCACTTTGATGTTGTCACTTCACATTCCAATTTTTCCACTTTGCATTTTAAACCCAATTTTAACTTCTTAAATTTGATTAATTGAAAAAGTTAATATTAAAAAACTGAAATCAAATTCAATTTTAAATTAGTAAGTTTTATAATTTTGAATTTTTCAAATTCAAAATCCAATCAATCAATTTAATGATTTTGAATATAAGTTCAAAATTGAAATTTGATAATTGATTAAATTAATTAAATTTAATATAAAATATTAAATTAATATAACACCTCATCTAATATTTAAATCATATTTAAATATTATCAACTCTCTAAAACCGAAATGTTTAATTCGTTAATTAAACATTAATTATATCAAATATAATAATCCAAACCCTAAATTGAGCTTGAATATTTCAAATTCTCTCAACACGCTATTCTAAGGATTAATCCTTTTACGAGCTAGTAGAGAGACCTAATGGACCTACAGATCATGAGCTCTTACAATTTGATATTAATTGGCTAAACTCTTTAAACCTATTTAATCACTATTCGTTAACTACTGAGACATACCATTATAGCTCAATAATTGCACTTTCTTCACTATAGATATATTTTTGTCCACTTGTTTTAACCATAATCAGTAAGTTGATCCTTCACAAATCGTTCATATCTACAGCTAGGTCAAAATTACCGTTTTACCCATGTAATACATCTTACTCCTTAAGTCTCTACTGAACCTTTATTGAATAATTAGTTTATGATCCTACCAATAAACCATATTCCTCTCTGCCATGAGAGGGCGGGGCCCCTTTGTTCAAGACTAGGAATTAGTACTTAAGGGAACAACCTATCTGCTAACCTTAAGATGGGTAGGAGTGAATTTCTTCTTGCAAAACTATGTCCCTGGCTATTTATCCAGTCTTACCCCTAAAATGGGAGGCTTATTCAGCGTTATTATTGAACCACTTTCACCTATGCAGATTAAAGGATAATCCTGAATAAATAGAAGTTCATAGTTAGCTTAGGATTAAGATCAAGTTACCTTAGGTCATCGAATTGAAATAGTAAGTTTTAACAGTAAATGGTCGTTATAAAGAAAAGTGACTATTTTGTGGTCTGGTCTTAAGCAAACATCTTTTGCGTAGGATGCCCACACTCGCATGTCTCTATATGAACAATTTTGGGATCACATCGTTTGTAATAATATACAAAGAGGGCCGCATCCATAGTGTCTTCAAGATAAGGTACCCAACCTTATCCATATACTTATAGACCTTTTTGGCTATATACTAAAACTTGATCCTCTTTTGTGTCTCTACATAAAGTTTAAGTATTCATATTATAGCCATGGGTTAGTTTATTAGATTTATAAAAGAATGCAATTCAATAATACCTTTTATTGATATAAATTTCAATAATAATTTTATTGTGAATAAAATATGTTTAATGTTTACAAACTGGAAGTTATTAGGACATTTCCAACAACTTCATGTCGTAGCATTGCAACGCTACAACCAGCGTCACAATGCTCCCATGTTCTTTGGAACATTACATTTTCCTCTTTTTTTTCACTCAATTTGGTCATTGCTCGATTTTGACTCTTTTAAACCTAATTTAGTTATTTTTTTTTTTTTTTTGCTTATTTTGAGTATAATTCACTTCTCGATCATAAATCTGGAAAATTACTAGCAAACCATCAAATTCGATAAAAACACATTAAAAAAAATCATAAATCGAAGAAAAATAATGTACATTTTGTGTCTGCTTCACCCACTATTATTGGGTGATTGGCAAGTCAATATCTGGAATCACTTTCAAATCACTTAAAAATTTCTTGAGCCAAATTGCTTCATTTGCTGCTTCACAAGTAGTTACATACTCAACCTCCATAGTGGAGTCTGCAATGTATCCTTGCTTGATGCTATACCATACTACAACTATCCTATTCAGAGTGTACATTGAGCTTGACGTGAATTTTCTAGAATCCTTGTTAGTTTGAAAATCAGAGTCGGCGTATCCCGTAAGGATCAAATTCTTAACTCCATACACTAACTTGTAGTTCCATGTTCTCCTAAGATACTTGAGGATGTTCTTAACCGTAGTTCAATGGTCTAACCCTACATTGGATTGGTAACTATTGAGTATTCCACTGCATAACAAATGTCTGGCCTAGTGCAGAGTATAACATACATTAAGTTGCCCAACGATTGAGGCATAGGAAATACGTCTCATATCCTCAATTTCTTGAGGTGTCTTAGGACAATGTTCCTTAGAAAGTGTGTTGGGTTTTATGTTCTAAAACTCGTGGTTTGTAAACAATAAAATTATTCTGTTAATCAATATAGATATCGTTGGTATTATTCAATAAAGTTGTTATTGAATGTATGAATTGCTCATTTCGTTTTAGGAAAAACCTAAATCCAATAAACTAAGATCTATGGCTATTACATGAGAACTTGAACTTTATATGGAGACATAAGAGTAGATCAAGTTCGAGTAGATAGCCTGGTCTATAGTATATGGATAAGGTTGGGTATCTTATTTTGGGGACATCATCGGATGCAACCCACTTTGTAGATGTTACAATTGTTGTAAACTGCTACAAACGATGTAATCCTGATTTGTTCATGTGGAGACATGCGAGTGGGGGAGTCCTATGTAAAGAGTTTACATAAGATCGAACCAAGAAATAAGTCACTCTTACTTTATAATGTTGTTTACTGTCTAAGACTGACTATTTCAAAGCGATGACCTAGGTAGCTTGACGTTAATCTTGAGCTAATTATGAACTTGTGTTTCTTTGGGATTAGCCTTAGATTTGCATTAGTGAGAGTTGGCTCAATATCGCTGGCTCAATAAGTCTTCCATTTTAAAGGTAAGACCGGATAGATAGCTAGGGATATAGGGTGCAAGATAGAATTCACCCTTACTCACTTTTAGGGATAGTAGAGAGATTTTTCCCTTAACTGCTAACTTCGGATCATGAAGAGGGGTCCCACCCTCTTGTTGGCTAGAAAGGGACTCGGTTTGGTGATTGGATCACAAACCAATTGTTCATTAGAGGATTAGTGGAACTTAAGGAACAAGATGTAATTTTTGGGGTAAAATAGCTTTTGACCCAACTGTTATTACGAACGACCTATGAAAGGGTTGACTTATTGATTATGGTTATATTGAGCGGACAGAAATATATCTACAGTAAGGGTAGTGCAACTACTGGGCTTTAGTGGAGTGACCTGGTAATTAGGTTAAAGAGTTTAACCAGTTAATTTTGGATTGTTGGAGCCCATGATCTGTAGGTCCATTAGGTCCCCCTACTAGCTTACAAACGAATTAAACCTTAGAATAATGTGATGAGAGAATTTGAAACCTTCAAATTCGAATTATGGGAAATATTAATTATATGTGATACAATTAAATTTAATTATCAAATTAAACATAATTGGAGAATCGGATAATATTTAAATTTGATTTAAATATTAATTACATGAACAGGGGTTCATGCTAAGAATTAGTGTTTAAATTAATTTAATATTTGATATTAAATTAATATAATGAATTAAATTGTTGAATTGATTATTAAATGATTAATTTTATTTAAAATTAATTGTTGAATTAATTTTGTATAAAGTTAATAAAATGTTATTTAATATTAGTTATAGAATTAATGTCTTATAAAATTGGGTTTTCATTTTTTAATTTTTCGAAATTAGATTTCAAAAATTGGAAAATTGTTTTGATTTAAAATCAATTAAATAAATAAAAAAATGACTATGAATGAAAAACACATAGTGGATTTTTCCTACATTAAACACCTTAGAATTCCATTTGTTTTTGTTAATTAGGTATCAATTCTCTAGGCAATGAGATGACATGCTCTTTTTGAACAAAAGCCTTTGGTTTTCAGCAGAGGGATGATTATGCAACTGTGATTTTTTTGGAGAAAAATGTTCTTTCAAAGCCTTAGTGACCAAAACTAAAATTCTCCATATTAATCCCAAAATTAAACCTCATTTTGGGTTCCACCACCCAATCTAAGGTCCAAGAGAATAGTGGAGAAGATCAAGTGGTGGTCTACAAGCATTTGAGTAGAGATTCGTGCTAGATTTAAAGTTTAGAAGAAGTTCTTCAAAGGTATATCTCAAAAACTCTATTTTCTTGGTATGAACATGCATGTTTCTATGCTAAAATTAATGGAATTAGAGTGCTTGAGATCCTATTTTCTTCTGCTAATTGCATGCTAACTCCAACAAAGTGAACCCCGTACCTGAAAGGTAATAAACCCTTCTTAGAGTTCTACATCGAATATCGAGTCCAAATTTTGTGGACATAAGTTGCTTGAGATAGAGCCAACATTCTGTTCTTGCGATCTCTAATAATTTGGATTCCAAGCATATACTGTGCCTCTCCTAAATATTTCCTTTGGAATTAAGTTGCCAGCCATTTCTTAATATCAGTAAGGTACCCTGCATCATTCCCAATAAATAGGATATCGTCCACATAAAGAACCAAGAAAACTACTTTACTATTGATGATTTTCTTGTAGACACAAGGTTCATCAATGTTCTGATAAAAACTAAAAGATTTGATTGTATTATCAAATCTAATGTTCCAATATTTGGACGTCTATTTCAACCCATAAATGGATTGATTCAGCTTGCAAACTTTTTGCTCCTAACCTTGGGCTATGAATCCTTCAGGCCGAGACATAAAAATGCTTTCTTCAAGATTGCGATTTAGAAAGGCAGTCTTGACATCCATTTGCTATATCTCATAGTCATAATACGTGGTTATGGATAAGAGAATTCTTATAAACTTAAGCATAGCAACATGGGAAAAAATTTCTTCATAGTCAACCCATTCCCTCTAGGTATAACCCTTTGCTACAAGTCTAGCTTTGAAGGTCTGTATCTTTCCAACTACATCTCTCTTTCTTTTATAGATCCATTTACACCTTATGGGTTACCTCTTCAGGTAGATCTACAAGTTCCCATACTGAATTAAAGTATATATACTCCATTTTCAAGATCCATGGCTTTGACCTATTGGTCATTTTCTACATCATTCATTGCCTACTTATCGGACAATAGATCCTCAACACCATCATCTGATATGACAACTTGAGTTTTAGTTAAGCCCAAGTAAAGATTAGGTTGTGATATAATCCTCCCATTATGTCGAGACACTCTCAACGATTGAGAAGGATGAGAATGACTTAAAGTGCTGACTTCTTCATTAACTCTTGATGAAGGACCAACTGTTCAACAACCCTTGTTGATTATTCAGTAGCTTCATTTAATACTAATTTGCTTTGTGGTTTATGATCTCTCATGTGATCTTCCTCCATGAATGTAGCATTCCTCGATTTAAATACCTTGTTTTCTTGAGGGTCATAGAATAGACCACTTCTTGTTTCCTTAGGGTAACCAACAAATTGATATAAACTTGAACGAGGTTCCAACTTCTTAGGATTTGTCACTAGCACATGTGCGGGACAACCTTAGATTTTGAAGTAATGTAAACTAGGTTTACGCCCCCTTTATAACTCGAAAAGTGTTTTAGAAACACTTTTCGAAGGAACATTATTCAAGATATGAACTACAGTCTTTACTGTATACCCCCAAAACGAGCTAGACAATTGAGCATAACTCATTATAGAACGAACCATATCTAACAAGGTTCTATTTCTCCTTTATGATACACCATTTTGTTAAGGTGTATCAGGTACTTAAAGTTGGGATTGGATTTTATGTTCTATCATATAGTCTTAGAATGCTAAATCTATGTACTCTCCACCCTAATCAGATCGTAGTATGTTTTAATCGTTTGACCTAATAGGTTTTCAACTTCAGCCTTATACCCCTTGAACTTTTCAAGGGCTTCAAACTTATATTCCATTAGATATAAGTAACCATTCATCGAATAATCATCTATGAAAGAGATGAAGTATTTATACCCTTCTCGAGCTTTTACATTCATGGGATCACAAAGATCTGAATGTATGAGCTCTAAGGGCTTTTTGGCTCTATAAAATTTTCCACTAAAAGGTCTTTTAATCATTTTTCTTTCAAGACAGGATTCACATGGAGGTAATGAATCATCTTCTAACTCGCTTAAAAGTTCATTCTTTACCAATCTTTCGATTTTATTGAGATTTATGTGACCTAATCTCAAATGCCAAAGGTATATATTATTTTTACTTGGAGAAATTCTTTGACTTTTTGTTTAAGTATTTGTAGTTTTCAACATCTCATGATCTAAAAATGCTTTTGCTTGAGTTGGTCTTAACACATATAAGTTTTTTTTTTCTAGTTTAGCTAAACAAATAGTTCCACCATTTTTCATAATGAACGCTTCATTAGATAAAAAAGAAACTGAACAAGATTGTTCAATTAAACAAGAAATAGATACAAAGTTCTTTTTAATTTTGGGAACTATATAAAAATTTTCCAAAATTAAGTATCTATTTCTAAAAACAACTTAGCAGCTCCCACTGCACAAGACTGAAATAGATCTCCCGTTCCAACCTTGAGCGCCACTTCACCCCCTCAAGCTGCTGGAAGGAACTAATTCCTTATAAAGAAAAACAAATATGATTAGCGGCTCCCAAATCAAGTATCCAGGCATTGTGGTCATTTCCACTAAATAAGTTGCTAGAACTAGTAAATCATATTTACCTTCCTTCTCTTTCTTCTTCTCGGTGAGGTATTTAGGGTAATTATGTTTCTAGTGACCATCCATATTTTAGTGGAAGCACTTGCACTTGTCAGCCACCTTGGCCTTGTCCTTACCTTTTCTAGCAGTAGAAGCCTTCTTCTTCCCTCATTTTTTTTTGTGGATCTTTTTAGAACCAAAAAAATAAGGAAACAAACTTAGCTCCCGAGGATGAACTCTTGCGAAACTTCTTGGAATGGACAATATTTGTCTCTCTTCTATTGGTCCCTTGCATTTCATAAGAGTTTGATAAGTCTATAACTCATTTAGGAGGGTAGTCATGGTGTGCTCTATTTTATTCATAACCGTATTGTTGCGAAATTGGAGGAAACTCTTCGGAAGAGATTTCAGAATACAGGACACCTAAATCTGTTCGTCGATAATCGCGTCGTTCATCTTGCTGATACATAAGATTGAGAAACATGTTCTCTCACTGACTGGCCTTCCTTTATTCGCGTATTCTAAACATACTTGAGGGCATCATGTCGGATATGAGAGGACGATTGTCCAAACATCTCCTGGAAGAACTCTATTATCTGATGTGCAGTGATCATAGCCTTGTGTTTCTTAGTAAGAACACCAGATAAACTTGCCAAGATATAGACTCGGGCCTTGTCATTAGGCTTTGTCCAATGGTCATAAGCATCCCTTAATGCTTAGGATGCTTTCCAAGCAGGGATTGGAGGACACTCCTCCGTTAAGACGAACCATAGATAATCTATAACTATAATCGTATTCAAGTTAGATTTCCACATCGAGTAATTTTCATCAGCTAGTTTTTTGTTCTTAAGCAAGGAAATAATTGTGGAAGACATGCTGAAACGAATAACAAACAATTGACCGATTTAGTTATATTTATCTTAACCCATCACACAAAAAACAAGTATCCAATCAATTCAAAAAAAACAAGAAATTACAGAACCCTAATTAAACTATAGATTTAGTTTTTGCAACGATACTTCAGAGGTATAGAGCAACAACCACCAAAGAGTGATCAACTACCCCTCCTCTGAATTGAGACAATCTCAACTAATTACTAATACCAAAATAACTCTTATTCCTATAGTTCTTAGCCATTGTTTTTTGATCAAGGATTCACTAATTAGCTTAATTCATTCCGTAAGTGTGACCTTACAATTTTTCGAATCCCAAAGGTATGCTGCAATAGGCTACTAAAAGGAAAGAAAATTGTTGAAGATTAACCTAAGAAATCCTTCAATTACTAGAGTTTGCGTTGTTCCAAACCTTATAACTAGGCCCTCTGAAGGGATGGTCGCTCCAGGACGACACGCAGACAGACCATAGGAATCTCATGGTGTAACCTAATGAAGGAGATTGTAGGATACGTTGACACACATCATTCTTCCACTTACTATGAACACTTTCCTTATTCACCTTGGTACTGACCCATGCTTTCTGAAGGGAGGCTGCGCCTCAAGTGACACAGAGAGAGCATGAATCTCACGGTGTGAACTCTTAAAGACGTGAGAACTAAAAATTGATATATCCCATATATCATTTTCTCCCACTAAAGTGTTCTATCAATTTAGGGTTTTTATTATACTTAGTTAAATTCCGACTAATGAATCTATCTAAGTCTATGCCTATTATAACTCTTATAATAAGGCCTTTATCCTATTGTTCTAGGTGAATTAAACCATTTAATTTACTAGTGACATTGCATGCTAACAAGACTAAGATTAATTCAACTCAAGTTCCTAGTCAGTTCCCAGGTAGGAGGTGTTTCGTAAACTGTCATCGTAAGAACCCCCAACCTAGGCAAAACTTTATCGGTAGAGTTCTCTTATAACCTAACGTTATGATTGTCCTATAAGTCATATTTTAAATCTATTAAAACAAAAAAGACATTATTCTAATCTTATTAGAATAATGTGATCTAATATCTATATTAGTTTTAAACATTTTAAAATTAATTCCAATTCTCTAATATCCTAAGTTTGCATGCAACTCTTATTATAGGTTGATGGTTACTAAATATTAATTTTATAACGATTGTAAAATTAATTATTAGTCCTATAATCATGCTTTCTATAGTTTACTTGATTAACAATCAAATTCTAATTAACAAGAAACCATATTACAAGCATTTCACGACTTTAATGTAATAATTTTATTAAACTATGGATATGTCATGCTCAATGCAAATTGGTTTTCAACTATAATAATATAACACTTATATTAAACAACTCATAAAAATCCACAAAGCATACACAAGTCATTAATAAATATAACTCTTTATATTTACTTAAGTAATGCCATGCATCATACTTTTCCAGTTTCATATATTTAACATATCAAAATATATTAAATAACTCATGAAATCATATCCACATCATGCATTAAAACCATACATCATAACGCTTATAACATATAAAAGATGCATGAACATGCTTAACCTATGGTGGGATTTATCTAAATGACATCTAAAAGTATTTAAATAACAAAATGAACCGGTAATTTGGGTCTTAGGATAAAATAAAGCAATAAATTACAATAATTGTGCTAATTTTATCCTAAAATCGCTTATGTCGCTCCAAAATCAGACCAGACTAACTCGAACCGACCCGTACTGCTTCGAATCAAACCTCAGACCATGAACCAAACCAACCTAGTCTAAAACCGAACCAAACCACTTTGATCCAATCGAACTGGATCGAACCTGTTAGGATTGGTATTCTAATTCTCCCGATAGTCTTGTAGTTTGTAAACTTTTTGTACACGTTATTAATAAAATAAATGTTATTTTATTTGCATTACTCAATCCAATAAACTAAGATCCATGATTATTTTATGTAACTTAAGTATGTATTTGAGACATACAAGTAGATCATGCCTTAAGTAATAACTTAAATGGTCTGTAGTATAAGGATAAAAGAGGGATACCTTATCTTGGTGACACTACGGATATGACCCACTTTGTAGATGTTACAAGTGTTGTAAAGTGCTACAAATGGTCTGATCCTAACCATTCACGTGGAGGCATGTGAGTGGGGGTGTCTTATAAAAAGACTTTGTATAAGTTCGGACTACGAGATGATTAGTCTCTTTATATAACACCGTTGATAATCGAGACTTACATTTCACTAAATGACCATAGGTGACATGACCTTAATCCTGAGTGAGTTGGGAACTCTTGCTTATGAGGCGATCCTTTGATTAGTATGGGTGAGAGTAGCCAGATTGCCAACTCAACAAGACTATCTTTTTGGGGATTCGTCTGATTGGGGAGCTGGAAACTCAGCTACACAAGACGGAATTCACTTCTTCCCTGAAGTAGGGGTAAGTAGATAAATTACCCACTTAAGGGCTAATTTCGAGTCTTGAACATAGTGGCCACACCCTCTCTTTGGAAGAGAGGACTCAGTCATAGTAGGACTATGACTTATTGTTCATTAGAGGAATCAGTGGTACTTAAGGAGTTAGATATAACTATAGGGGCAAAGCGGTAAATTGGCCCAACTATACTTACGAGCGATTTATGAAAGGTCATCGCACTGTTGATTGGTTATATGGACACATAAATATATTTATAGTACGAAGAGTACAGCTGTCGGTCTTTAGCAGAGTGACCAATAGTTAACGGATAGTGGATCTCGTGACTAAAGAGTTTAGTCAGTTATTCACGTACCGTTAGAGCTTCAAGCTACAGGTCCATGAGGTCCCCTTGGTAGCTCATTTGGTTCAAGTTGAGAATCAGATTTTGGGTTGATTTGAAGTGTTCAATTAACAAGAGGAAATTCAATTATATGTGATATAATTGATATGATGTATTAGATACATTAATTGGAGGAATTAACATAAATATGATTTATATTAAGTACCATAAAATAAAAAAAGAACTATGGTTTATATGTTTCATATGATGAAATATTAAAACTATAGGTTATAAATATAATATGATAAGTTGGTTATCATATTTATTTATAATATATTAATTATATGATAATTAATTCTTTTTCTCTAATAACCGAATTGATTGGAAGGTTATTGGAAGTTTTATGGTAACCGTGAGATAAAGAAATCTCAACAAAGATCTCCATTAAGCAGCGTACCTTTGAACAGATATAAAGGTTATTTGGAACGATACACTTTCGCTGCTTAATGGAGATCTTTGTTGAGATTTCTTTTAGAACCACCCTAGATCGCAGCTGAATTGTACTCAACGTAGCCCACGTCGAATGTGTCGTAGCGCTGCAACGCATTGAATTAGATTCATATTATAATTAAACTAAGGGTTGTTTTTAAATATAGAAAAATAAACCAAAATATTTACAAGTTATAGCAAAATTTTAGAACTATCAATAATAAACGCTGATAGACACTGATAGACTTCTATCAGTGTCTATCAATATCACTATAGAAGTTTATCAGTGTCTATCAACGTCTATGATTGATAGTTCTAAAACTTTGCTATATTTTGTAAATATTTTCAACAGTTTTACCATTTGAAATAATTTTTCTTAAATAAATAATTAATTAAATCTTATTTAATTAATGATTTCATTTAAATCATACTTGAATGAAACATCTCTCACATAAACCTACCGTTTTAATTCAATTAAACCAAATTTAATTAAATTAATTAATAATTAATTCTCCAATTAAATAATTACCAAACTAAATATCAAATATTTAGTTTAGCCTTCATTTGAATCACATTCAATTTTATTTCTATCATAACTTATAGTTTTAATGTGCATCAAATATACATTAATTTTAATATATGTACCATTTCTTTGGATCTAGAGATGTATCTCTTTTGGATTCATAAAACATAAACTTGTTGAATTTGTTCTAGCAAGCATTTGATCCCTTCTATGTGAAGTTCAACAAGTATTGAAATTCATCAGGTAAAAACTCTCCTTGGACCCTTTCCAAAAAATTTTAAGGTGCTTTGTAATAGTTCCTAACACTTGAAACTTCTGTTTATAGCTTTGGATTAGTTTTCGACTTCTTTGAACACTTTTCAACTTGGTCCCAAGTTATTTTTGGTAAGTTTTAGGTGTTATAACTCTATTATGATTCTTGAAAGTTCAATTAATGTGTTCATGAGTTTTGCTACCTTATTGAGTTAATTCCTTTTGATTAGTAAAATTATTTGTGCCGTTTAGTTGTTTTAAAATGTTATGATATGTTCTCCTTAAAAGGTAATATTATAATGCATTCATCTTAAAGCTTTAGTTTATTTTAAAATGTTAGTTAGAATATGAGTTGGAGTGCTCTGACCATCCTGTAGTTATGGTAGTCGTAACTTAGTTATTATTTATGGTTTCCACTAAATTGGTATGATTTCTATTAGAGTTGACTTTAGTTCATGAGTTTCATTACCTTGTTGCACTTATTTCAACAAGCTTAGTTGTCTATTAGTCTTTTCTCTTAGTTTGGATAAGATGACTTGCTTGCGTCGATAAGTTATTTTATAGTTTTCATTGAGTTGTATATGTTTATAAGTTTTCTGGTTTATGTTTATTGACCTGAGTTGGACCTTCCACTAAATTCATCTTCTTGGAGTCAGAATGATCTTAAAGACTCGGGAAAATTTTATGAAATGACTGTACTTTTAAATGCCCAATGAGAAATTGCTGATAAAATCTTGGATGCACAGTGGGAAACGAAATGGCGACAGGAAAAGATTATGTGTCTTCCTTATGGAATGAATAACTGGTCTTCTAAGCACCAATTTCTTGGGTTGGCTCGTCTTCTGGACCTAATCATCAAGTAATGTTGCTTCATTTATATATCTATATGAGTATTTGGGAAGTAACCAAAGAAAGACATAATGGATAAACTTCCTTGTAAGTGATAGCTAATACATATGTACATGTTTGATAACACAACTTAATTCTCTGATTTTTTACCCTTTCTTTGCAACATTAGACTGACGATCTTCTGTGCTTCTTGCTTTAAATCATGTATCAAACTTGGATTTACTATGGTTACAATTTTATTGTTAGTTGAACGAATTGTTGGAGGAAAAGCTGCAGCCTTACGTTACAAGTGCCAACAACAATGTCCTTATAGCACCAATTGTGTTGATGTTGTAAGAATACAAACGTAATTTTCAAAAACTAAAAACCAATTGATTCTTAATCATGTTGAAGTTACATCACCTTACATTGAAGTTGCAACATTAGTCGTGTTGAAGTTACAACACCTTATGTTAAAATTTTTGTTAGGTGTGGTGAAATGGACGATGGAACTTCATGAAGTATTTATGCTAAAAAAAGACAATTATTTAGAGTTAACAAGTAATTTTAATGTTTTAGAGTCTTGTACTTATTATACTTACTAATTTTGTTTATCTTTGTAAGTCGAATATAACTTGTGGAGGGACGAATAATTATATTAATTTTATTGAAGCAAATTAGTTATTATTATGTTTGTTGAAAGTCGTGTATACAAATATCTTATTACTTTTATTATATCCATATAAATATTTATAATGACAGTTTTCGACTGACATTAAAACCTAGTTTTGTACTAGTGATAGCAGGTTCATATATTATTGAATATTATTTTTTAATTAATGAATTACTTTTACTGACGCCTACATATGTGGTAAAAGGTGCTTGCAAATGACCATTGATCCACATTTAACAACAATCTTATATGTTGCTAAAACTTAACTTTTATAGATGAATTTTCAAAGTTGCTGTATAAAACAAATAGCGAAAAAACATATGTGGCTAAAAGTATACTTTTAGTAATGGATTAGCGTTAGTGAAAGTCACATTTTAGCAGCTTGTAGTTTTGACTACGCGGCTACTGCAACAGTCACAACGACATATCTTCACGTATTGTTAATGCTTTTAGCGGTATTTTTTTGCTTTGAACAACATATTTTACTCGTCACTGAAAGATATTTTTCTTGTAGTATTCCTTACTATATTTTAGGACCTTAGATTGGGTGGTGGAACCCAAAATGAGATTAAATTAAGGAGGATTTCAAGATAACATTTAGGTATTTTGTGAAGAACAAGACAGAACTTTTTTTCTTCAAAAATTAGACTGTATGGCTATTTTTTTTTAGTAAAATTCACACCTTTTGTTTAACAATCTCATGAAAAATTAAATTATTTGAGAGGTTGACACCAAGATATCACCTATTAAGTGGAATATGTGGTGGAATAAAATGGAAAAGCCCACTAAGGTTTTATTTTCCAATTTTAATGTATTTAAAATCAATTTTCAAAATTTGAAGTCCAAATTTCAATTTAATTGATTTTTAATCTAAAATCAATTTGAAATCTAATTTCAAAGATTAAAAAAATTTATAAAATTAATTTTAACCAAAATTAATTTCAGTAATTAATTTTTAATAAAATTAATTGCAAATAATTAATTAAACTGTTTAATTGATTAAAATTTGATATCAATCAAATTATTAAACTATCAATTCCTAATATATGAATTCCTATTCATGTAATTAATATTTAAATCACATTTAAATATTCTCCTCCAATTCAATAATTAAATATTAATTATTTCACATATAATTAATAATTTTCTTAAATCAAATTGGAACGTTTCAAATTTTCTCATCACACTATTCTAAGGTTTAATCCATTTGTGAGCTAGTAAGGGAACCTAATGGACCTACAGATCATGAGCTTCAACGATCTGAGATTAATTGATTAAACTCTTTAAACTGAATTAATCAACATTCGTTAATTACTAGGTCACTCCACTAAAGCCTGTAGTTGCATTCTTCTCATTGTAGATATATTTCTCACTTGATAGAACCATAATAAGTAAGTCAACCCTTCATAGGTTGTTTGTAATAACAACTGGGTCAAATGTTATTTTACCCTTGAAATTACATCTTGTTCCTTAAGTCCTTCTGATCCTCCAATGAAAAATTGGTTTGTGATTCAATCACCAAACTGAGTCCCTCTTGAACCAGTGAGAGGGTGGGTCCCCTTGTTCAAGACCCAGAGTTAACACTTAAGGGAATAATGTTTCTATCCCTATAAGCGGATAGTAATGGTCCATCTTGCATCCTATGTCTCCAGCTATCTATCCAATCTTACTCCTGAAATAGGGGCTTATTGAGTCGATACTGTTGGGCTAACCCTCACTCGTGCAAATCTAAGGATAATCCCGAATAAATAGGAGTTCATATTTAGCTTAGGATTAAGGTTACCTAGGTCATCATTTTGAAAAAGTTAGTCTCAAACAGTAAACAATATTATAAAGTAAGAGTGACTTATTTCTTGGTTCGGTCTTATACAAACTCTTTGCATAGGACACCTCCACTTGCATGTCTCCATATGAACAATTCAGGATCACATCATTTGTACTAAATACAAAGTAGACTGCATCCAATAGTGTCCCCTGAATAAGGTACTTAGTCTTATCTGTATATTATAGACTGTTTGGCTATCTACTCAAACTTGATCCACTCTTATATCTCTATATAAAGTCCAAGTACTCATATAATAGCCATGAATCTTAGTTTATTGGATTTGAGTTCTTTCTAAAATGAAATGAGCAATTTATACATTCAATAACAACTTTACTAAATAAACCTCAATAACATTTTTATTGATAACATAATAAGTTTACTTGTATAAAAATCATGAGTTTTAGGACATAAAACTCAATATATATATGCGATTATAGTATGTATATTTGAGGAAAAACTTTGGCATGATCCATTTTACATGTCTCGGCTAAAAAATATGTTCTATCCTTGAATATGCAAGAAATCATGTTTTACAATAGAATTTATCTACTGTTGCCACTTGATTTCTTGAAAATAACGATTTGAATCCAAATATTTGGGCTTAGTTTGAAAACCCATATTTAGGGTGGTTTTGATGGTAGTGGATTTCAAACTACTAAAATGTAAAAATAGTTCTCAATGTGTACCCTGAAATAAGGATTCACTATACTAAAGGACAAAGAGAAAGGTATACGGAAAATCTAGGGCTTCCGATACTTAAGAAGATGAAGGTATCGGAGAAGTAGGTATTTGAGACCCACCTTGGCACACACATAGCTTTGGGTCGTGTGAAGGGGTGTATAACCTTTTAGAGGCAGGACTGCGTGCACGTAGATAAAGAAGTTGATGTTAGTGTAGTGGATCCATTCTACTCCAACAAGGTCTAGGTACAAGGTTTGATATGGTTTTTCATACCTTATATGCGGTTTATGTGGATTTATTTCTCGAATATGTTTGAATAAAGTTACGATCATGCCATTTCACTATTTGAAATGTCTTATATGTTGATGCTCGTGTTTCAAAACTTATCTGGCTCTTTCAATACATGGTTGTTCTTTTAGGTTAAAAATGATTTTATAAAAGATTTCCAAAGAAAACCTATGTTTTTATTAAAATCATCACTCACTGAACTTCTCAGCTCACATTTTCTAAATATTTTGTCTTCTCTTCAGGTAGCGAAAAAAGTTGAGTTCTGGGTTACGCTAGAAGACAAGGTTTGTCACACCACACCACAGGATTAGTCCTATTTTCCTTTTATAGGTTTTAACTATGAAGTTCGGGGAGTTTAAAGTTAGAATTGAGTCTGTAAAACAAATTGTATGAACATTAAGTTGTATAATTTTGAGTTGTACTGTAACAAAATAACTTATTTTTAGTAAGTTGTATACTTGGTTTAAAAAGAGGTTAGACAAAACAGGTCAAGGTGGGCAATAAGTATCACAAAAGAATGGTATTGGCTGTCTTCAAAGCTAATTAAGAGGATGATATCAAAAGAATTCAAACACCAATTTATATTCCAAAACATTTAGGAGTGGCTAGAGTAGGCTATGCTACTCTATTGTTGCAAAAAGTCTATTAATTTTGTGCATAAAATGCAACTTTTGGGTTGTTCATATTCTATCAAGAATCATATAAAATTAACCCATTTTTTTACCCGTTTGACCAATAACTTGATCTTTTGATATTTGCGACATGTGTATATACGTATGGTTATTCATTGTTTAAATATGTAAAGCGAACAAAAAATTGTCTGATATTATGAAATATAGATATATTTTTTTTATTTATTGTTTGTCACAGTAATATCTTTTTTAATAAGTGAGAACCACGACCAATAAAAAAAATGGCAAAAGAAAAAAAACAAAAACAAAATCATAGATGTGGTCAACTCACATCTCATTCGTTCAATATAGCTTTGCATAGTCAAAAGTCACAACTATGATTCTTCTTGTCTTTTCGTCCAAAAATGGTCAAAGCACCTCGACATTGATTGGACAAGAGACTGCTCATAAACCAAATTTTCAAATGTGACAATTTCATATCTATTGTCTCTAAAATATAACTTTTTTTGAAGTTTGATTTATTTAATAGGACCCTTGCAAAAATAGCAAATATATATATTTTACAAATTGTAAATTTAATAATGAGTTTTTTCTAAATGCACAAATATAACAAAAAAAAAAAAGATTTTTTTATTATTATAATTTTATCTTCTTCAATGTATCAATATGTATATCAATAATATATCTGACTTACTTTTTTGTTTGATATATTAGTTAATTGATATATCTTATATTTGATATTTCCGTCAACGACGTGACATTATATTCAAAAGTATATCTGACACACCATAATGATATTTATCACATTCTAAAAGAAAATTTCAGTTATGTTTTTTTTTCCTCTTGAAACTAGAATTTTTCATTTGAATTTGGAAAAACAAGAAATTGTGGCTAAATCTATTCTTGAAGCTAAATATATTTTAGTGGCATCAACGGTAAACAAACAATATAACTTCATAAATTGCTTAATGATTTGGGATTTTAACTTTAAGAATTATTTATTTATTTTTGTGATAACAAGTTCGTTCCTGTTATTGTGCCAAATCCAACACAACATGGTAAATCGAAACACAAAAAAGTCAATTCATTTAGTAGGGAAAGCAAAGAAAAAATCAAATCCGAAAACATAGTTTACACATTTTTAATGAACCACATAAATTTGTATATCAATTTCATTTTATTCTTATTTTATTTAAAAGTTGTTTCTTTACCTTTTATAGTTTTGAACAACTTGTTGACATTCTCACAAAAATCCTACCACATACAAAGTTTGTGTTTCCATGCCAAAATTTAGGTGTAAAAATAAAATCTTCAAGAAGGAAGGTTGACTAATTATGAGCTTAATTTATTTTTTTTTCACATTTAATCTTCAATCTAGTGTTTGAAGTTTCTTCCTTTATTGTTAGATTTAATTTTCAGTTTAATGTGGTAATTCAACATTTGAGTTTTCTTTTTGTCATTTATTAAGTTTCCTTTATCTTTGTGAGTTTTTCTTTCTAAGGTTATTTTACATCGTAATTTAGTGGTATTAGTTAGGTTCTTTTTTGTACCTAGATGATGGTGGAGTCTTTCATATATAGTTTGTATCATACATTGAATATCACATTTTTGTGTAACTCCATTTTGAATACCACAACTTTTGTATTGCATTTTGGATCACAAAAAATTTCTATAATTTATCTATTGGATTCTACTCTTTCATTTTCTATTTCATCTCTTTCTTTAACGAAAATTGAGATTTTAATTATTGCTTCATCAATATTTTTTTTCATCAATTTTATTTTCTCAACGAAGAGGAGTAACAACTAATTTATCTAATTAAATATTAAGGAGTCTCTTTAAATTTTTAATGTGATCAATCCTCAACATACCCTTTTAAAATGGTACCTCTTTTGGGTTCATCATTGTTTGGTCGAATTCTAATTTTAAATCGAATACTTGTTTAACCTTCATAGACTCTAATACCATATTAGATAAAGAAAAGAACTTGGGTGTAATTATCTATTACACAACCCAAATAACACCAAATCAATATTTGTCACATGGAAACTTTTGTTTTGAATAAATTGAATTTTCTCTTTTATTTTTTCCTACTATGTATGAAAAAGGGGTTACACCTAATCATTGTGTTGGACTGTTGATTTCAATTTCAGGCTCAAAACGTTTTGGAGAAGTTTAATCTAAATTAATACATGAGGTTGGTGAAATGAAAGGCAGAGAGAAGACCATGTTGGTGTGCTAAATGAAGAAAACGTGTGAAAGAAACCCTTTCCTCTTCTGTCAAGCAAGTGAGACAATCAGAAGAGAAATAAATTAGGTAAAACTCTTCTCTTTCTCTAAACCGAGGTCTAAAAATTCATCTCAACTCTCTATAACTCTCTTTTTGTTTCTTGTGAATTCTGCAATGTAAAAACTGAAATTTGTAGCATGCAATCGACAAAGAAGAGGGAGAAGAAGAAGATGAACACTATGATATACGTGGTTAGGCCAGAAAATTCTTACATCCACGAGAAGTGGAGCTGGTTTTCTTTATTAAGAGCTATAAGAAGATAAGTCTTCCTTTATAGATTATTATTATTTATTTATTTTTTTACATTTTTCATCGGGTACAAAATAGAGAGACAACAATGTATTTATAATGTTTGGACTGCTACAGGTTGTTTTGAAATATGTTTAAGAAAATATTGATTGTTGAGATCAAACTTTTCAAATCTCCACCTTGATCTCATTGCATGTAGCTCTCTTCCAGATCTAATGTTTGTCTAAAATTTTGTAGGTAAGCTGAAGCCGATTAACTCAAGACACTTGAGGAGCTTGAGCTTAGAGATGAACTTTGTAAGCATGTCATTAGCATTCTCTATGGTATGAACCTTTAACACATCAATTTCATCTTGTTCTATTCTGTCCCTTATGAAATGATACTTGATGTTTATGTATTTAGTTTTGGAGTAATATTGTGGGTTTATGGAAAGATTGATAGCACTTTAGTTATCATAGTAAATTTTAACTTCTGTTTGCCATATACTGAAGTCTGCCATCAAGCCCTTTAACCACAATCCTTCTTTAATTGCTTCCGTGAGTACCATATATTTTGCCTTTGTTGTAGATAGAGCTGTGATTGACTATAAATTTACTTTCCAACTTAGTAAATTAGGACCATATAGGAATAAACAGCTTGATAGGGATCTTTTTATTTATTTATTTATTTATTTAAATCCCTTGCAAAGTCAGAGTCAACATAGCCATACAACTCTAATTTTGTCTCTTATGTGATCTAGTAGGTTAGCTTTGTATTCTTAGACCAAATTAGATACCTAAGTATCTATTTACTAGCCTCCCAATGTCTTTTGCCAGGGTTAGACGTATATCTCACTAAGTTAGCATAATAGGAGAGGTCTAGTTTTGTTGAGATCATCAAGTACATTAAACTGCCCATTGTTTGACTGTAAGGCACTGTTTGCATCTGTGTTAGATGTTCAATATCTGTTTCTATAGGTGAGTTAACTGAAGATAGCTTAAAATGATGTGCAATAGGGATAGTCATTGGCTTGGTATTAGATAGGTTGAACCTTCTGACTATTTTATCACCGTAGCTGGCTTGACTTATACTTATGATGGAAGACTTTCTATCACCTATGATTTCAATCCTTAGGATCTTTCTTGATTGACCCATATCCTTCATGTCAAATTCTCTCTTTAGGAAATATTTGATATGTGTTAAATCTTCTTTAGAACTTTCGGCTAGCAACATGTTATTAACATAGAGAAGTAGATATACCTTGTTCTTGTAGAAAATTGAGTTAACATAGGTACATATATCATATAGGTACTCTTTTGGAATCCAATTCTATCTATGTAGTCATACCTTCTGTACCAGCATCTTAGGGACCGTTTAAGTCTATAAATAGATTTATTTAGAAGACAATAGTGGTTCTCTTTTCCCTTTTCTTCAAATCCCTTAGGTTGTGCTATATATATAGCATCATCTAGATATCCATGTAGAAAGGTAGTCTTGACATCTAGTTGGTCTAGTTTTTGGTTATTCTGAGCAACTAATGACAATAGGAATCTGATGGAGGCCTGCTTTACAACTGGTGAGAAAATCTCTATGTAGTTAATGTCCTCTCTGTGTGTAAATCCCCTAGCCACTAGTCTAGCCTTATATCTAGGCTTTTGATTAGTAATAATACCCTATTTTAGCTGGTAGATCCATTTGGATGCTATTGGCTTGCATCCTTTAGGAAGATGTGCTAGGGTCCATGTGTTATCACACTTATGACTGTATTTCCTCACTCATAGCTTCAGTCCAACTTCTAGCATCAAAGCAGCTCACTGCCTCATCAAAAGTAGTTGGCTCTTGGTCACTTGAGACCACAGTAGTATTTAAAACTAGGTTCATGTAGTTTAGTATACCTAGGTGGAGGAACAATCACCCTTCTTTGTCTACTTCTAGCTAATGAGTGTTGACTCAAATCAGGCTGAGCTTCAACATGTTCAACTTACTCACCTGTAGTTACCTCTTCTTCTTCTGAATCGCTTAGAGGATTGTCTTCTATGGATGAATTACTAGGATTCTCCACCTTAATTCTAGTGGTAGGGTTTTTAGGGATTTCAACGATCACATTCTCCCTTTGCATAAATATTTCTTTCTCTCTAAATGTAACATCTTTGCTGACTATGAATCTTTTCTCAATAGGATTTCGCATCTTGAACCCTTCACACCATCTGTGAACCCCATAACATTCACTTGACAACCCTAGATTTAAGTTTCCCTTGGTTTTGATGTATGTATCCAACACATCCAATATCCTTAGATTTTTTAGGTTAGGTGGATGCTTGGACCACTTCTCCTAATGGTTAAGAAGTCTCAAGATGTGTGTGGACACCTATTTAAGGTGTATACTATATAGGCAGTAGCTTCAACTTAATATTTCTCACTAGGAATGACATCAGACAGAAGGCATCAAACTCTCTCCATGATTGTTCTGTTCAACCTCTCTGCCACCCCATTCTGTTGAGATGTGAACCTAACTGTCTTATGTCTAATAATCCCATTATCTCTACAAAATTTGTTAAACTTCTCACTACAAAATTTCAACCCATTATTTGTCCTAAGGTATTTAATTTTTTTAGAGGTTTTCTTCTCTATCATGAGTTTTCATTCTTTGAATTTATCAAAAACTTGATCTTTTGATTTGAGAAAGAAAACCCAACCTTTTTTGAGCAGTCATTAATAAAAGAAAGTAAATACCTTGAGTCACTTAAGCTTAGAGTTGGGGCTGGTCCCCAAAGATAAGAGTATATGTAGTCTAGGATTGATTTGGTTAAATGTTGTGCCTTAGTAAAATTGTGCCTTGTAGCCTTACCCAAAACAAAATGCTCACAAAATGTAAGTTGATCACAAATCCTTTAGGTAGAATGTCCTGTTTAGATAGAATCTCTAACCCTTTAACACTGACGTAAGACAGTCTCTTATGCCAAAAATCAGCCTCTGTCAACTCATTTGATGTTACTGTATAAACCCCTATCATCATTTTAACTCCTCTAGCCACAAATAAGTCATTGACCTTCTCTCAAACTAGGACCGCCTTAGAATCTTTAAGAACTTCAGAAGTTTCCCCCTTTCTTTTGTATTCACACCCAACTGTGTCTAGTATTCCCAAAGAGATCAGATTATTTCTCTTGAGAAGTGGAAAACATCTGACATTTCTAAGAAGTTTCATAGTCCCATCTCTCAACTTCAATGATACTGATCCAATCCCTTCAATTTTTCAAGCTTGGTTGTTGCTCATGTAGACCATTTCTCCATCAATCTCCTTGTAGGTGTTAAACCAAGGTCTCATAGGGGTCATATAGTAGGTGCATTCGAAGTCCAAGACCAAATCATGTTTCCCAAAAGAGTTTGCATGAATGACCTTGTCTTGTGTTGAAGCTAGTACATCAAAGTAAACAAATAAACCTTCTACAGCTGAGGCTTCAGGTTGTTTGCCTTTAACTTCTTTCTCTTTCTCTTGTTTCTTTCTTTTAAGGATGAAAAAATCCTTGATTAGGTGGACTTTCTTCTAGTAATACTTACCTTTAATCTTCTGTTTAGGCTTGTTCTCATCAGTATGTTGTTGTTTTCCTCCTTTAGAGTGATTAAGCTTGGAATTACCTTTCACAAATAGCCCTTCATCACTTGGCTGTTCCTTTTTCATAGATTGTAGCTCAAGTTCCCTAGTTCTTAAGGCTATATAATGGCTTCTGTGGTTATGGAGTCTCTTCCATATTTCAAAGCATTCTTTATTTCTTTGTAGGAATCTAGTAGGGAGTTAAAAAGTACATAGGCTTCATTGTCATATCCCAATTTCTCCTATAGATTCTTAAATTCAAAAACAATCTTCTTAAATTCGTCAATGTTGTCTGAAAATGACTTTGATGAGACCATTTTTAATGTGAAAAACTTCTCCCTTAGATACACCTTATTTGAAAGATCCTTGGTGGCATACAATTCTTCCAACTTCGTCTAAATCTTGTAAGCTGTCTCTTGATCAAAGACTGCCTCAAAACATTGTCCTAAGATTTAGGACAAGAGTACCAAAGGCTACTAATTCCCAATCTTCTTTTTCTTGAGCTGTGACTATATTCGGTAGAGTAGATGGATCAAGAAGAGCCTTGTGAGCCTTCTGTTGGACAAGGATGACTCTTATTTTGATTTTCTATAAGCCAAAATCACCATTTCCATCAAATTTCTCCACTTCAAACCTTGCTACTACCATGGCTGAATTGAAACTTGAATCTTAATTCTCAAAGAATTACTTTCTTGATAGTCTTATGCTCTGATACCACTTTGTTGGGCTGTTGATTTCAATTTCAGACCCAAAATGTTTTGGAGAAGTCTAATCCAAATTGATACATGAGGTTGGTGAAATGAAAGGCAAATAGAAGACCATGTTGGTGTGCTGAATGAAGAATATGTGTGAAGGAAACCCTTCCTCTTCTGTTGAGTAGGTGAGACAATCAGAAGAGAAATGAATTTGGTAAAACTCTTCTCTCTCTTTACACCGAGATCTAAAAAATCCTCTCAACTCTTTCTAACTCTCTTTTCGTTTCTTGTGAATTTTGCAAGGCAAAAAATTGAAGATTTGTAGCATGCAATCGACGAAGAAGAAGGAGAAGAAGAATATAAATACTATGATTTACGTGGTTCGGCTAGAAAATGCCTACATCCACGAGAAGGGGAGTTGATTTCCTTTATTAAAAGCTATAAGAAGATAAGTCTTCCTTTACAGATTTTCTTTTAGATTTTCATCATGTATGGAATAGAGAGACAACAACGTATTTATAGTATATGGACTATTACAGGTTATTTTGAAATATGTTTAAAGAAAATATTGACCGTTGAGATCAAACTCTTCACATTGCCGTTAGATAAATATGAGAATCTAACCAAAATTAATTGATAATGAGAGAAGTAACTCATATGTATTTTACTAAAGATTGTTGGATTCTCTTCATCTTTCCAATTTGGGATTCTCAACCATCTCTAAAATTGAATTATATTGTTCACTTTGAGGCATAAGGCCCCGTCTTTGTTTTTAGTTTCTCCAAAAAAAAAAAAAATTCTAATAACAATAGATATAGATCTATTATCTCACATTTATGTAACCAACAAAGTATAACCTCCCCTCAAATAGTCATTCTATCCTCCCCAACTCTTATCCAGACCAACTTCTGTTCACTAAAGAACATTATGTAATCAATACAACTCAACAATGGATCACATGATTACATACCCTAAGACCATTTGTTTTGTTTGATGTATATTTTTTGATCTCTCACATAATTGGTATATATTTTTATAAATATAGGGAAAGATATATTTGATATATTTTTTTTCTTTTGATAATATATCATTTGCTTACATTGACATCCTCTTGTATAAATTAAATCAGACATGATACCAAAATTTTATGACTTTGATTATTTTGATTTGATCACAATTACTTGGTATGTGGTTGGAAATTATCTTGATTGTATTTAGGTTCATTCGGATTGATTTCAAAAAAAAAAAGTTTTTTTTTTTAGAAAATTCCTTTTTATTTAAATTTTTTTAATAAAAATGGATTAAAATACACTTGAAAAGCTATTTTAACTGATTTATCAAACACTTTATTTTCTTCTAAATTCCAAACACATCCCAAGTGTCCTTATTTCATGTATTCTTTTAATTGGTATCTCATGTTGCTAAATTATTTGAATTTTTTCTTAGATAACATGTGTAATGATTTTTAATATCGGATTCCATATTTGGTATATTTTAAAGTTTTCTACGGAATATATTGTCTAATGCCATTTATTATAGATTTTTGAGTATATGAAAAATTGATAAAATTGATAAAATTGATTTTTTTTTTTTTTTTTTTTTTTTTTTTTTTTTAGGTTGATTTTATGAAAGTCTATGAATTTTTCTTTACATATATTTTTTTTGGTATGCTAATTTTTAGGGGAGTAAATATCTCTTTAAAATGTTAGTTGTGCCCATCACGACTGATTTAACTTGTAAAATTTCTTTATGAGTAACTTAATTGATATGGATTATCTTTTGTAAAAATGAGTATATGTTACTTATATATTTTGCTATCTTAAAAAGTGACTAATCGAGAGAATCATTTTCGGACTATTTTGTCCAAATGATAATACTATAATTTTCATTATGTCCCTTCCCTAGTTAGTATAACTTATTGTAACCCTTCACTAATTACTATTATTTATATTTATTTTTTTTTTAAAAAAGGAAGAACACTATGTGCATATGTGAGTAAGAGGTGGGTATGTGGGTATATGACCATTTAATATATAATGATCATTACTTTTTTTTTAAAATTCCATCATCATTCATAACCAAAAAGTGACATATATACATTGTAGCATCTTGAATTTCCTATAAATAGTTCTATACATTTGAAATGCATTTAGTAAACAAAGATAATTTATTTTTTTACTTTGGTGCCAAGTTGATTCATTTTTGGTATATGTCAATCCTTGATTTTTCTTAATTAAAAAACATGTCTTAAACCAATTTTAGATTTATCATAGTTTATTTAATTTATATTTAATCTATTATGACTAATACATTGTGGTAAATTTACATGCTCAATAGAGAACAAGCTAATATACAAGATTTGGAACCTTTTCATAATACTTGAAAATCAAAAGCAAGTGTTATTCGTAAAGGTTGGTGTTGAAAAGTATTAAACTAAAAAGGGAGAAGACTTAGAGGTGTTCAAAGTCATTGTAATGTATAAGAGGTAACCCTACATTTTACTATTATTATTATTGTTATATAATTTTTGAAAGTTATTTGAAATGCCTTCACAATGCAATATTTATTCATCATTTTTTTACTCTTTTAATGAATATATGCAATCCAAAATTACAAATTCAAATTGTAATTTTCAAATATATATATAGCCTTGTTAATTACTCACCATTGATTTCACAACATTATAAGCTAGATTTAAATTTGAGTTTGTACAATTTATATGGACAATTATACATGAGACTTTCAAGATGGATCTCGATGAAAACAACAAAATTTTTGTTAAATTCAAATGTTAAAAAAATTTATCAAAAAAATATTGTATAGAAAGAGGTAGTCATTTAGTAAGACTAAGTGAGATTGAAATTTGACCAAAGAAAAAAAAACGTATAGAGAGGTGTTCATTTAATAAGGCCAAGTGTGATCAACTCAGTGATAATTGATATACACTGATCTCTTCTTTTAAATCAAAGTTTCATGATTCCATCCTCTATCCCGATAATTATTATATTAAATAAATGTATTAGTTAAACAAAATCATCATTTTTTTCTCTTTATAGCGATGATTATTGTGGTAAAGTGTTTGATTTAAGAGACATCTAAATCTTGATTTTTTTAACAACATTTTATTTTTAATTTTGAATTACATTGTTGCGTTGGAATGTACCAAAAAAAATATATTTGTATGGCTGTTATTATTTTTTTTGTCAAATAGATTAAAGATCTCCTTTTTTTTTCCTAAAAAAAAAAATTATTTATGAAAAACAACATTAAGCCATTGATTTTTTTTTAATTATTAGAAGTATGAAATATGAATTGATGTACTAAATATAAATCTTCTCTAATTCCATCACAACAAATAAATAAATGATTCATTAGAATAGAAGGCATCTTGTATTCTCAATATATAATCTCATGCATTTTTCTTTTTACTGCTTGGAAAAGTAAGAATAGTTATTTTTCTAGTGGCAAATTAATCATTTATGGTATATCTCAATATTGTTTCACATTTATTTATATTAATTTTGTAAATGTTGCATATCATTGCATTTGCTAAGTCATGTAATTAGCAAAACGTTATTATGGTTTTTTTTTCCAAATAGATTGAAAGTATTTTTTTTTTTTTTTTTTTTGAATTTTAAGACATTATTCTTATATATAGTTTCATGCATTTGTATTTTAACTAATTGCAAAACAAAGAATCATTATTTTCACATTATATTTATTATTGTAGGTTTTTTTTTCAAATTTATTTATCTTTAATAGGAAAATTGGGATAGTTGAGAATTATTGTTCTTTATAGAAAAATTATTTCAAATGGTAAAATTGTTGAAAGTATTTATAATATATAGCAAAATTTTAGAACTATCATTGGTAGTTCTAAAATTTTTCTATATTTTATAAATACTTTAGTTTATTTATCTATATTTAAAAACCGTCCTTCTTTATATGACTAAAGAAAACTTAAAACTTGCATCTAATAATGGTAATGGGGTTTTCTTAATTAAAGATAAAATAACCTTTACAATATCAAATAAAAATTAATCGTGGTTTTATTTTTGAAATTAGTAATTTTTTTAAAAAATTTTAAAACAATAGAAAAAAAAGAAATTATTTCAAATGATAAAACCGTTGAAAATAATTACAAGGTATAGCACAATTTTAAAATTATTAATGATAGGCATTAATAGACTTCTATCATGTCTATGAATGTTACTAATAGACACTGATAGAAATCTCATTGTCTATCAACATTTATCATTGATAGTTCTAACATTTTGTTATATTTTGTAAATATTTTGGTTTACTTTTTTTTATATTTGATAATAACTCTAAAAAAAATATTGTCGAATAAAATTCAAGAATAAAAAAAAAAGATATTTTTCAATTTTAAACTTAAAGAATATCTATGTTAAATTACATTACACATGCAACACACGTTAAGATTTCTAGTCTATGTAAGAGTAATACTAATTGGTTTTTAGATTATATATGATTTGATGAATCTTTTATCGTTATTAAATACTTGATTATCTTTTTGAGGGAGAGCTTGTACTTTTAATTGTTATCTGTTGATGATAACAAAAGGGGGAGGATTTATTTAGAAAAAATATATTTGATTCTTAATGATTAAACATATTTGAATTCTTTCAATATTCTCACACATATTCTACTTTGATATATGAACTTCAATCATACCATATGGTATAATTCAAGTTAAAAACTCATATCACAATTATGCAAAGCAACAAATCAATCCTAATATTCAAACTAAAATTTGAAAAGAAACCAAGTGCAAAAACAAAAAGTCCCAATTTTTTTGAGATTTGCAGGTTCTTCACACATTACATCCATATCCGATCAAGTCTCCATTTATTCTGTCCAAACCGATTAGGAAAGAGCTACAAGATGTTTTATGAAAACTCTAGCCCCTTAGAAGTCTATACTGGATTGGCTACTCAACGAGAAGTGATAGGAATGGAAATGGAAGCTCAGAAATTCTTAGCACATACAAAACTTGCAAAATAGAAACCTGTGAAAGGCTGAAGGCCTGTTTGGATTGATTTAAGAAAAAGTGTTCTAAAAAAACTCAGTTTTATTTAAAATTTTTGATAAAAATTGATTAAAATACATTTGAAAAGTTATTTCGATTGGTGCCAAACAATCCAATTTTTTCTAAAATGATTTATTTTTTAAACTAAACACTTGAAAATGTAATCCAAACACACTTATTATACTCTCTTTAAGACGTTTCGCGGTTCTACCCGTTGTGCAACAGTTTAGAAAGAAAGCCACATTGTCCTCAAGATAAAACAACCTAGATCAAATCTGTCTCAATCGGAACTACACCGAAAACTGATAAAAAGTACACATCCTTCTAGATTGTGCTCGAAATACGTAGAAAAGAATTGTGATTGAGAAAGAAAATACAAGAACTGTGATTATTTTGTGCATCCCTCCTCTGAAGAATCGATGGCCAATGGTGAATGCCAAAACTGGGAGTGACGTGCACATGTTACCGAGGCGCAAACCGAATGGACAAAAATGGCTTAGAGGAAAAAATGGGTGATTAATTGACTAATAACGTGGGTCAAAAAGTTAATAATTAAAGAAAGTTTTTTTTTTTTAAATAATAATAAAATAAATAAATAATTATTTATTCCACAACCTTGCCTCGCCCCATCGTACGGACAGCGGTGGCGCACATGCGTGGAAAGGCCATTAAACCATCATTTGCTATCTTCTCAGCCTTTTTGAAACTTAGGTACCACTTAAGACCTAAACCTACAAGGAAATATAGGGGTAAATAAAGAGACATCTCCTTGTTATCCCAACCGATGTGGGATTCTCCACTTTTCTTTTTCCTTCATTTAAAAAGTAATAAATTTTCACCAACATTCTCCCACTTGAAAATTTTAAAAACACAAGAAAACATTTTCATCGATCAATATCAGTACATACAACACTGTGCATAAGTAAAGGTGTCTTACGACTTAAACCTTTACATATTGAAGATGATTTATACTAGAATAACTCTTGGTTTTGAACTTTATCTCTAACAACAACTCACACAAAAAAATATTAGGATGTAGTTCGAAAGCCCGTGCTTTAAGACCTAGCACGTGTATCACAGTTTAGTGAATACTCTAGAGAATTTACCTAAAATTTCATAAGAAGCGACCCCCACTTCAATATTCACTTAGGTGATTCTATCAAAAGTACTCCACTTGACATCAAGCATAAATCTCATTAAGAACTAAGTTCAACTTTTCATACGCTTCAAGATATCATGTTAAGACTATGGGTCATAGGAATGGAACTCTGTATTGTTTTTAGCATGATTCACTTCATATCACTTGTGATCAGTTATTATCTTTTGAACCTATTTTTTGGGATCTCTAGTCTATAGGTTGGGTTTTTCCCACAAGTGATTCATCTTTCTATAGGCATGAGTTCCATTCTTTCTAAGATTTTGAAAACCTTCTCTCTGTCTAGTCCTTTCATCAAAGACCCTGTCAAGTTTTCATCAATTCGTATGTGATCCGCTCTAATTCCACCAGTAGTGAGAAGTTCTCTAATGGTACTGTGTTTACGACGTATTTGTTGTCTTTTTCCACTGTAATAACAGTCCTAAACTTTTGCGATTGTTACAGTACTATCGGATTGGATCAATATGGCTGGTGCCGATTTTTCCTATAAAGAAATCTTTGATAGTAGACTTTTAAGCCAGCCTGCCTTTTCATTAGTTGTTGCTAGTGCTATCATTTTTTACTCCATTGTTGACTGGACTAAAATAGTCTATTTCTTAGACTTCCAGAAAATAATTCGACTTATTATATTAAAAATATAGCCACTAGTAGCCTTTGAATCATCCGAGAATGAGTTCTAATTTGCATCCCTGTACTTTTTGAGGACAACAAGAAACTTTTAATAATGTAATCCTAGGTTCTAGGTTTTCTTCAAGTACTTCATAACACATTCTTCAACATTCTAATGCTCTATACTGGATCTGCTTGTAAACCTATATAGTAATCCTACAATATAAGTTATATCAAGTCTAGTGCAGTCAGTAGTATATATGAGATTGCCTATGATGCTCACATACTCAGATTGATTAATATCGTTACTGGGTTTTGGAGTACATATTGGTTTATATTCAAAGTAATTATATTTCTTTAGAATCTTTTCTATATAACGAGACTGATCCAAAAAAATTCCCTTTTCAAACCTAGTCACTTTTATGCATAAAATTACATTTGCTTCTCTTAAGTCTTTCATATCAAAGTTTGCACTTAACATGGATTTCACATCATTTATAACTTGCAAGTTCGATCCAAAAATTAATAAATCATCTACATACAAACATATAATAGTGCATAGATTGTTTTCGAACATATTGTAGATGCATTTTTCACTTTCATTAACTTTGAACCGTTAGATATGACTAGATTATCAAATTTTTCATTCCATTGCTCAGGAGCTTGTTCCAAGCCATAAAGAGATTTATCTAACTTGTATACCTTGTTCTTTTGACCATGGACTATGAAGTATTCAACTTGTTCCATGCAAATCTCTTATTCAAGTTCATTATTCAAGAATGCAGTCTTTACATCCATCTGATGTACTACAAGGTTGTTTAGGGTAGCGAGTGAAAACAACACATCGATTGAGGTGTTTCCAGTCACAGAGGAGAAGGTGTAAAAGAAGTTAATGTTTTCTCTTTGTTTAAAACTCTTAGCTACAAGTCTAACTTTGTACTTTTCAATGGTTCCATCAAGTTTGAGTTTCTTCCTCAAGATCTATTTGCATCTTATTGCCTTGAAACCAGGGGGTAGGTCTACCAAGTGCCAAATCCTATATGAACTAAGAAAGTCTATTTCACCATTTATTGCTTCTTGCCCTAAATTGGCATCTACTGAGGATAGGACATCTTTTAGGTTCTTAGAATATTCTTCTACATTGAAGGTTTGGAAATCATCTCAAAAGTCCACTACAGTACGAGTTATTTTGCTTCTTCTGGGTTCGTGGTCTGCTTCCTCATTTGAGGTTTGATTTCTAATTAATGGTAGACTATTAGATCTCGAGCCCCTTTATTCCTTAATTTAAAAGGAAATCTATCCTCAACATCATTTGATTCTATAATTACTTGATTTATTGGGTCATAGAACCTATAGATTTTACTATTTACTACATATCCTATAAAGACACATTCATGGGCTCTACTAGCAAGCTTCCTTCTTTTAGGATATGGTATTCTTACATAGGCTTGACACCCTCAAGTTTTGAAATATGACAAGTTCAGTTTCTTATTCTTAAGGACTTCATAGGATAAAATTGTGTTTTTAGACTTTGATATTCTATTAAATACATAACACATAAGTAGGATAATTTCACCCCACCAATAAGATGCAGCTTCTGAATTAAGTAGAATAACAACTACTAGTTTAGATAGAGTTCTATTTTTTCGTTCATCTTTTCCATACATTTTAGGAGAATAAGGTTCCATCTTTTCATGAATTATTCCATGCGAGTTATAGAATTTATTAAATTCAATCTGAGTCGTATTCAGTTCCTCTACGAAGTATTTTCTACTTTTTTGTTAAACTGGGTTTCTATATCAATCATAAATAATTTGAACATGTCAAAAGCATCACTTTTATTTTTTAGCAGATATACGAATGTAAAGTCAGTACAGTCATCAATAAAAGTAATAAAATATCTTTTACTATTCCTAGTCAAGACACCATTAAATTCATATAAGTATGAATTAATCAAATCTAGAGGCTCAGATTCCCTACATACAAATTTATTTGAAATCTTAGTTATTTTAGCTTGACTACAATATTCAAATTTAATAAAGTCATTCAGGGTTGGAAATAATTAGTAACATGACAAGGCCTAGCATGCCAAACATCAAAAGAACACAATATATAAGCAGAAGATTGAGCTTTATTCATATCAAGGTTTAGTTTGAACATCCCGTTCGTTGCATATCCTTTAGCTAGAAGATATTATTTTTAGTGAGGGTATATAAGTCAACTCCTATGGTATGAGTAAAAGCAGCCTTATTGAGGAGATAGCCTGAGACCACATTCTTCTTTATTTTCGGAGTGTGTAGAAATTTCTTCAGAATGAAAGTCTTTCTCGAGGTAAACTTCAAATCTACCTCGCCGATTCCAGCAGCTATTGTTGAGTGGTGATCCCCCAACAATATATTTTCATCCTTAGTTTTAGAATATGATTTAAATAAACTATAATCATGGTAGAAATGGTGTGTAGCCTAGTGTTTAGCCATCACCCCTCAAAACTCCCGATCACATTTACTTCTGTGATCATGGCTACTAATTATTCTTCAGTCAAGTTCGCCTGCAGAGTAGGATGATGCCTATTCTTACAGTTCCTGGCCATATGCCCAGACTTGTTATACTTAGAGCAAAGAAATTGTACAGTTTCTCACGAGGAGGGTTTTTGATTCTTTTGACTCTTCTGGTTATTGGATCCATGATTCTAAAATTTCATCTTGTTTTCGTTTGGCTTTAGTCTAGGTTTCAAAACAACCAAGGCAGAATTTCTTGGTATGATATTTACCTCTTCCCTCTAATTTTGCTTTCAGGCATCCTTCTTAATCCTCAGGCATGTTATCAGACTTTTCAAGGAAAATTCCTTGTTTTATGCCTAAGTGTATTTTTGAAATCCTTCCACATAGGGGGTAATGTATCAATAATAACAACTTGTAATTACTCATTTAGAGGTATACCTTATTTGTTGTGGTCATCGTGCTGTAATAGGTCATATAGATCATCAGTCAAACCATTCAAAAAAAAAAAAAAAAACTTGCAGAGAGAATCATTCTTTCCCAAATAACAATATCTTTGTTCTGTTGTTCAGTCGGATCTATTTGTGAGACAATTGGCTTCTCTGTAGTGCAGATGTCAGCAACTTTCTTCACAGTGAGGAAGAACAACATCTTCTACTTCCAATGTTTGAAGTGTGCCCTTTTGAATCTGAAAGGGCGATTGAGATTGGTAGACAGAATATCGTTCTATGTTGATACGACCATTACGAGCAGCGACAAATTGACATGTCTTAAAATTTTTGGAATGACTACCCAACAAGAAGTGATAGGAATTGAAATGAAAGCTCAAAAATTCTTATTTGCGTGCAGAACTTGCAAAACAGAAACCTGTGAAGGACTAAGTCTCGGATCACACTCTCTTTAAGACATCCCATGGCTCTGCCCTTTGTGCAAGTAGTTCGGAAAGAAAGTTATGTCTCATCCTCATGATAAAACAACCCAAATGAAATGTGTCTCGATCGGAACTGCAAAAAATGCTCGTGCCCTTCCAGATTGTGCTCGGAAAATGTAGAAAAAAACTGTGATTGAGAAAAAAAAAATACAATACTGGGATTATTTTGTGCGTTCATCCTCTGAAGAACCGAAGCTCAATTTATAGGCCTTGAAGGTCAACGGTGAATGTGCAAAATAATGTGTGCGTGTTAATGGGACACAAATCAAATGGGAAAAAATGGATTAGAGGAGAGAACAGGTGACTAATTGACTAATATCATGTGTAGAAAGTTTAATAATTAAAGGAAGTTTTTTCTAGATAATAATAAAAAAAAACTATTTATTCCACAGCCTTGTCCCATCCATGTGGAAAGGCCATCAAACCTCGTTTGCCTACCTCCTCACACCTTCTAAAACGCGGGTACTCCTTGGACCCAAACCAACAAGGAAAGGTAGGGGTAAATAAGGAGGCATCTCCTTGTTGACCCAACCTATACGAGATTCTCCACTTTTTTTTTCTTCATGTTGGAATATCTTGAATTTGTTTGTTGGCGCTTCGAACAACCAAGTACAGAGGTCTAACCTCACACTTATTCAGAATTTGTATTTAACATATTTATTTATTTGTAGTTATTTACGATTATGACCTTAGGGCTTAAAATAGTGCACTATATAAACTTTCTAACCCTATAGGCGTGTTTATGTATTCAGAAAACATTCTTTCTAATAATACTGTTCTTCCTTTGCCCCGTGGACGTAGCTAACACACCGTTAATGAACCACGTATATCTATGTGTTGTTGATTCTTTTACGTTTTTTGTATTCTTTAATTATCGATTTCGTAATATTTCATTTAAAAAATAATAAATTTTCACTAACAGTCTATGGAAAAGGTATCGTTCCACTCTTTTCGTCTTCAGCTGCTGATTCATTTTCTCATGCACTTTCAAAACTTAAACAAATTGATTGAAAGATTAATAGAGAGCCTTTGAAAGCACAACTGTTCTAAATTCCTTATAGTTACTCCCTAGTCCTCTAGCTGAAGTAAACACTTTGCCATAGGTTAAAAAGTGAACAATTGCACATATTTAAGTAGCACATATGTTAAGGTGATATGTGAAAGATTACTATATAAGGTAACACAGAGATTCTGTCTAAAATAGAAAACACAACAAAGGAAAAAATTATGGTCTTAGTCAAACCACTGCTAACGGCTAGTAAGTGATAAATAAGAGACTGTCATTATGAGCTATACTGGAGTTAATTTGCTGCATAATCTTATGGTGAAAATTTCTATCATTTACTCACGAAAACTTACCATACTTGGTGGCCATTGTACTGTTAACTTACCCATATTTAATAGCAAGTTTTGTGTGAGCTAGTGAACTCCAACTATGAGATGGCTTGTTGACTTGGTTGAAGATCATCTATTACCTTTTTTTTACAATATTGTCCATCTAAACATAAGTCCACGTGATTTTGCTTTTAGTTTCATTTAAAAAATTCATATCAATAAAGATATTATAAATCACATACATCCATGATTTTACCTTTATCTAGATAATTATATAAAACTTTGATTGCATTCTTAATGGTTGAATCATAGCTTAATTGTGTACTGTAACTCTGGGAATTTAATATTCACTGATGTTTTATTTTGCTTAAGTTATATACATTTTGACTTAATTTCACCATAATTGATGAGCTTACCAACAATGCCAAATGCATATATAGGTGTTGCAAACTACATATCATGGAATGGAGCTTTAAGCCTTAAAGGATCATAAACCAATATGGCATAAATGGGGATAAAGTAAGATATTCCTTTAATACTATGTGTAAAAGGTAATAACATTTTTATGTTATTTAGTTTTAGTTTTATTATATATGTAAAAAGTCCATTAGGCTAAGTATGCTTTCAACCTTATTGTAGAGTGGTTAGAAACCCTAATACGAAATTTTTCATCGTTCTCTACCTTCTTTATTTTTCTCTATTTCTCCGGATGTTTCGGTAGTGCAAAGTCTTGTCATTTCTCTAAGAGTTTTCACAATTCGGTGAATGATCTTAAAAGAAAAATTTGGATAAAAAACCAATATATAATAATTCATATGAGAGATATCTAGATATATTACGATATATTGGATTATTTAAAAGATCATATAAAGTAAAAAGAGGAAGCTTTCAACGAAAGATAAAAATCCAAAAGTTCAAAAGGAATCCATTAAACCCTAAAGAAATGCTTAAGGGCCAAAATTAATGTTAATTAATTTGAGGGAATCATAAGCTTTTACACCTCATGAACAGCAAGAAACATAAAAAGGCAATGGAGAGACGTGTCCATATGGCAGGGCATTGGAGCATCTTCATGCAACCAATGGTATTTTCAATTTATGTTCATCGGATCTCTTTTAGGGCCTCCATTATATTGCAACCGTGTGATTTGACAACATATTCTTGGCTTCCAACTCAAGACTGCCCTATTTATTTGTTAATCATAGTTGTATATAATAAGTCACATGTTTAACCTAACTTATATTCTCTTGCTCTCTCTTAATTTTTAAGTTTCATATAATTGATGGGACAGATTTAAACTAATATTTGACTGAGGCTTAAACTTTACAAAATATGAACATTTCTGAACTTAGGGCCGGCTAGATTATGTGTAAAAGTTAAATGTGATATTATTTACATCTATATAGAAGATTAAGATAGAATATTATCATTTATTTCTGCTCAAATGATATCATTAACAAATATATGTATATTACACATAGGTGGTATTGTATATGATGTCAATTACACGGATCAATTTTATCGTTTATCAACATTTTAAATCAACTGTCAAAGTGAATTTAGGTCAACGATAATTGATTTAACGTTTTTCTTTAAAGATCGAAGGTTCTGTTTCCATCATTGTCACTGTTATTGTACTAGAACAAAAAAGCTTTCTAAATCAATTCTAAACCTCTTCGATCTTAGAACCACAATAGTCATGCACTTAAGTCTAATTTAGGTGACCCGACCTCTTCTATTCATAAGATATAGATACAATAACATTTAATTTAGATCGAGAGATTATTAAAAGTATTAAATACATAAATGGCCGAGCAAACAACATTAGAGTTAATTCTTAATTGAAATTATGAATTTGTAAAAGTTATTCAATGACTAATTTTTTTTTTTTTTGGGACAGTTGCAAATATAGTCATTAGACCTAAAGTATTAACAGATATAACATAATGTAAAAAAGTTGCAAATATGACTAAATATAAATAGTCTATCAGTGATAGACTATATCACTGGTAAGAGTCTATCAACGATAGAAGTCTATTGTTGATAGACTCGTTGATAGATTTGTCTATATTTGCATTTTTTTTAAATGATATTATACACTTTATTATTGTTCTTAAAAATACTAACAATTGCAATTACTTTTTTTTAAGTGCAATTTAGGGTAGGGATATTCAGATCACAAATCTTATAATTTATAACACATTCATATGCTAATTGAGCTATGCTCAGTTCGACATTCAATGATTAATTCATGCGTTGTCAAATTTATTTATGTGCAAAACTTTATTTGATTGAAATTATCGTGTTCATGAAGAATTTTACATGGTTTCTCGTTTTCAATAACTTGTATGATCATTTTATATCCTTAAAAAGCAACATTTAAAAACTTGAAGAATTTGAAGACTTTGCATGATTCGAAATTTTCCTTTCACTAACTTGATAAACAATCAAAATTATAAAAGGTAAGATGGAAATTAATGGAAAGAGAGACTATCGTATGCGATAGTTTTATTTAAGTTTACCTCAACAACAATATATCATATGGTCCACAAACTTTCTACTGATTCCACCTTTTGTTTTCTTTTTTGGATAGAGGTATTGAAACTCAAAGTGATTAATAATGTAACTAAATTTTATATCAAATAAACTAGGTTGGTTTTAGCCACTAGGATGAATTTTGAGATTGGATAATAATAAAAATTTAGCATAATGTCCCCAAAATAGGTCTCCCTTTTGAAGAAATCACTTGAAGGATTATTCTCTGGCCTTTAGCTCCGTAAAGCTTGCAGTTGCTCACAATTTTCCAAACTCGAATGTCCTTGGATCACCAATTTCCATTCCCCAATTTATAATTCTGAAATTGTGCTCAAAATGTTGCACAAACTCCTCTTACACACCATTGCCTGAATATATTCATCAAACAAAATGAATCTTGTTAGAAAAATATTTGTGCATGTATATCATAGTTTATCACGTGATAAATTTTAATTAAAAAAAAGTTATTGTATAATTAGAATGGAATGAAATAAGAAACAAGATAACTCATTCCTATTGTGCCAATCATGTGATGGGTCTTTTTTATTCCAAAACAAGGATATTTGTGTGTTTGAGCAAATTTGACATTTCTAGTAAAATAAAAGATTGTTTTTCAGTACATTTCTAGTATATTTCCTAATTTCAGTACATTTTTTTGAGGGTAGAGAGATTCAAATCACGAACTTCCTAATTTCTAGTATATTTGAATGCCAACTAAGCTACGTTAATAGTAATGTCAAGATCTCAAAAGAAATGTTTAATATGATTAAATAAATATTACACGTTAAAGTACTATTTACATTTTATATTCACATTATTAGTATAATATTGATATTGATTTATTGTCTCGATGTAAAAAAAAATAGGCATGTGAAAAATTTTAGTTTGTTAGTGACTTACGGAATTGAAAGTTTAAAAACCTATTAAACAATTTTTTAAAAGATATAAATTTTTAAGAAGATCTAAATGATGTTATAATTTAAGTAGAAATATTTGGGGCAGCAAAAGGAAGAGTTAGAATGTATAAAAAGTTGAATCATAAGACACAAAAGTACAAAGTGTGACAACCAAGAAATTTGGAAAAAGTAAAGGAGAAAAGTTGAAACAAAACAACTCATCATGGGCAGTTTCCATTGGGTTATTAATTTAGGCTGTCTTTGCAGCATGATTGCTTCTTTGCATATCTGATCCTTAGGTGCCCCACTGATTGCCAATATGGCCTTCCTCTAATGAAATGCTTATGGGAATATTATACTTTTTCTTCCATGCCTCAACTTGTATTTAATTAATAATCTTGCTTAATTGTTGTTATTAATTTGTTATTGGGAATTAAAACTTCCAACATTATTAATAAATAAATACACTCTTTATCTATCAATTTTATAAAAGAAATATGTAGTGTTGAGTATTCTATGTTACGATTTTGATTGCTTCTTATGCAGCTTTATATATTCTTCAAGTTTCAAAAAGAGAAATTATGATTGCACTTCTTGTGGCAACATATCTACATTAGGATTATCCCAATATTGTTTGTCAAAGTGGGCAGAGAGAATATAGTAACACAACTCATAGAATTCAGTTCTTTGTTTGCTGTTTCGTTTATGGTCGTGAAAATTTATCTTTTTAGTCTTCGAATTTTCTTTTCTTTTAAATTCGACGGGAAATTGTATTACCAACTATCCACAATTGATTCAAGTTAGAATTGACAAAACATTGAATTAGCTAGTGGGAAGAATAATTAATGTGTTTCTATATGTGATTGAAAGCCACATCCATAACCTTTCACTCTCAACTTGGTTTATGTGTTCATGGGGCTTTCAAGAGGTAGGAATGATCTGGTTGAAGAATGGGTAGAGTTATCACGTCCGAGTAGAGGAACAATATATAAATGAATTGATAACGCATCCCAAAGAAAGAGAATCTTGAAGCCTATGTTACCATGGTTAATTCAATATTAAACATATCGATAGTTATTATTCTATACCAATAAAGTACACCGATAGTTATTATTCTATACCAATAAAGTACACCTTATGTTTCACTAACTCACCTAGCTAGGAACTCTAATTAAACATGGTTGACTTGCACACTTTATGTTGAGTGACTTCTAAGGAATTTTCATAGGAAGTATATAAATAAGAAAAAACAGCTGCTACAAAGAATGAGTGTCGATTTATAAGGACAATGTTCACTTTCAAATGCATGCACTACAAGAATTCAGGGCTTAATGTCGGTTTAAAACTAACATTAAAGGGCTTTAATGTTGGTTGACAACCGACATTAAAGATAGTATTATTAAAGCCTTTTAATGTCGAGTGTCTTTAATTTCGGTTTTAAACCGACATTGAAGAGGGTGTACAATATTAGTTTAAAACCGACATTAAAGACCTTTTATAACACGATCTTCAATGTCGGATGCCTTTTAATGTCAGTTTTAAACCGACATTAAAGCCCATAATTATTATCCATTTTTTGTAAATACCATGTTCGTTTTTTTTAATTATTGTCCAGAATTATTGTCCGTGTATTCCATATAATTATTGTCCAATCCATTTTTAATGTCGGTCACAAAGTTAAAAATGACATGTCCCTAAAACTAAGGTAATCAACCTGTAAATGTACAAAATAAATTCTTAATTGCTTTCACAAATCCATAATAATAAGTTACAGAAGAGGAATTGGAGATGATAATTTAACTCTTAAACCAAGGTAATCAACAAATTACTAAAACTCATAAGCGTTACATAGCAAAATTAAAATTTTGATCCAAACAAGAGCGAGAACTTACTTTTAAACTATAAAATACAAACTAAAACTTGTAAATATTTCCCCCTCCCACTCGAAGGAAAAAAACAAAAGTGCACACACACATGTTGTCATTATATAGTGTTTTCCAAATAGTCTTCAATTACTCTTTCGTGATGTTCTGTCCACCATCTACCTTAGATTTGATCCAAATCGAAAGCATGACTTCTTACAAGCAGAGAAAAATGGGCAAACAACATATAATAAGAACTTATAAAAAAAAATACTAAAAAATGTTTAACATCAGAAAAATATGTCATATGTTCTTCAATATTGCACATCTTCAAAAACTTAATATATAATTCCCTAGGCTATAGAGATTAGCTTTTTCTTGGGGAAGCCTGCACATCTTCACAAACATATTAAATGCTTGGGGAAGCCTGCAATCTACTCATTAATTAATTTTTGCTTCATATTTGTGTGGGATTGCTTAAAAACAAGAAATGAAGAAGGCTGGCAAACTTGTAAGAGTAGACTACCTCAAAAATCTTTTTTGCAACTTATGAACGACATCTTGTTCTGTAGACTGGGTCTCCACATTTACAAAGGACACCATCACCTTTTAAGGGGTTGTTGGATCATTCTGAAGTCTGAACATCATTTTGTTCTGTAAACTAGTTCTCCACATTAACCAAGAGGCTAACAAACTTGCCAAGAATGGTGATAAAGTCAAACAACAGTAATTAGATTCAAACAAATTGTAGAACAAGGAACATTAAACAATGAGCATAATTGAACCCTCACAATTAGACAAATGACCAAACCCCTGTTGAAAAAAAAAAAAAAAGACTTAAGTACATCCTCATATGAAAATATAGAAACAAATATTAGATATGAAAAGTGAAACAAGTCTAGATCAGACCACATCACTACTCATAAACTTGAACACAACCAAAAGCACGTCTAGTAAAACAAAATTCAAAACGAAGTGTCTTGACTCAAAGTATTAGAAAATTAGACTTAGAGATATCATCTTCAGTAATCCATACCATGATAATAAGATTTGATCTTCAGATCCTGAATGTAGTTGTCTTACCTTCTTGTGTAAGTTCCCAATCTTAATAATACATGTTGCATTTCATCAATTTTTCCTACAAAATATGAAAAATACACACACAACCAGTACAAAGTCCTAATGGTGAAAATCCAATGCACAACAAAAAAGAATTCCAAAGTTTATATCAGAATTAAATAAGATTGACAATGGATCAAACAAGAAGAAACAAACAAACAACTTTCAGAATCACAAAGTCACCACGAAACTATAAACATGTCACACCCACAAACTATACATCCAAGTATCTAAGAAAGAAGTCAAAACAAATAATATAGCCTCAAAACTTACAAACAAGTAACATATCATATTTATCTTAACTACCTCATCATTGAAAGTAGCACAACTATAAATGTTACATTGTATAAACATGGGGTAGGAACTCATACCTTGTCTTTTATCCAACCTTTCAAATAAATAATGCTTTTTGACTTGTTTACATTACCAAAGTGACTGAGGCTTAAAATATGTCATGCTTAATTCTTAAGTTGATAAAAAAAAAAAAAAACATTCATAATCACAAACTTACATTACAAAAGTCACTAAGGAATATTACCATATTTTAACCTACAACAAACTTTATAACTCTTATATTTTAGAAAAATTTTGGCAACATGACAACACTATCACAACAATGCAAAAAAATTTTACTTTAACACCTGTTCAAAGAAATGCACTCCCAACGATATTCAAACATCAATCTTCTCTCAATAGAACTACTAGAGTTTCCAGAACACTAATACTCAAACCAACTACCTAATCAAATCTGACATAAACAATATATTTTATAACTAAGAAAAAAGACATAAAAAATATATCTTATATGATTACAAAACATACAAAACAATAAGATAGGAAAAATACAAAACATCCTAAACAATGCACTAGGAAACCTAACTGCAGCAGCCATAAAAACCCATTTCAAAAGCTTTCAGTCACAAGAATAATTCTAAGAGAAATAACCAAATGAAATACTCCAACCACCTACATAACATAAAACAAAAGATCTCAGAAGAATAGCTACACAAACATATCAATAACTATCTTTTACTAGGCATTTTATTAAAAAGAAGGGTTTGGAGAATCAAACAAACATATTCTTTATTTTACTGGAAAAAAAAACATATAACTTAATTTAAACTTATACATATACTTTACTAGGCTATTTTGAGTGATTTTCCAATGTAATTATGTCCATTTGTTCAATTGACATAATCTCTATGTATTGATCATCCTAAGTGCCATATCAGTCCAAAACAATAGTTATATGCCCCATATCTAGCACAAAACAACTGAAATGAATGAGAAAGACTTAAAAAACGCCATTACCATATCTAGAGAACATTACCATATCTTAACGTGTAACTAACTTTACTAACTCTCATGCTTTAAAAGAATTTTGGCAACATGAAAACACTATACAACAAAACAAAAAATTTTAACTTTAATACATGTTCAAAGAAATGCACTTCCAACAATGTTTAAATAAGAATCTTCTCTCAACTAAACAACTAAAGTTTCCAGAACACAAATACCCAAACCAACTACTTAATCAGATTCAACAAACATACCAAAACTAACTAGCTTAAACTAATAAAGAATTCAAACATTAAATTTAGCAGAGGAGTTCTATTTCTATTTTAGATTTCTTAGGAAACTGGACCAAACACACTAATTAAACAAGTTTAAGATGAAAATATATCACGCACAAGTGTAAATGCTACAAAATAAATCACTTATACCAAGTTGCTTGTAGTTAATAAACACAATACAATCATCAATGCAAATACTTCGAATCAAGCATAGACTATAAACAGAGCATATCCAATATTTAAAAGCTAATTTACAACATCTAAATTTAATTGGGATAGTTTCAAATGGATTCCTTCAACCTAAAACTTACCAAAAGAAGCTTAGGCACTTGCTGAAAAGTGTTCGAATGGTTCCAAACCTATTTTGAAACTACAGATACAAGCTTACAAGTATTAAAGACAAATTTAAAAGGACTTTAAGCTAGTTCGAAAAAAAAATTAATCTTAACCTGTTGAAACTTATCCAACAAGCCCCTTAAAATTGTAGAAAACGTCAGAATTTGTTCCAAGTCCTGTACAAACTCAAAAGGGAATGTATATTGTTACCAGACATCCATGAAATGTAAACCTGAACAAATTTTTCTGAATAAATGTCCAATTGTTCTTTTGTTCAAAGAAAATATTTTCACTCATAATGAAACAAATACAAACCTTTGAGAGGAACTCCAGAACTCTTGAAGTCAGATGTTTCAATAGGATTGTTCATTCATTAAGTTGCTTTGACAATAAAACCAAACTATAGTAGTCAAATATTAAATGAGCAAATTATATTATCAGTGAAAGATAAATAGCTACCTCAATTAGTGATATGGACTAATTTAAATGAGCACGTGAGGTACCTTAATTAGTTATATACTCTAATGAAGTTAAAAATTATGTTATATATGCATAGTTTTACAATGTACTAGATCCATTATTATGTTGTTATTTAATCATAACCTATGGTATAGACTTATTTTAAAATTAACTAAAAGTATGATGACTAATTTTGGACATTTAAAATTATAAAACTAAAATATAATAAATTTCAAATACGGAGACCAAGATGACCAATTTAACCTAAAAATTATTTTCAAATTAACAATAAAGACTGATTAATTTTAAGATCTATTAAATGTAACCAAACTAAATTTGAACATTGGATAACATGAAAACTTATAATAGAACGAGACCTAACATATAGAGACTAAATTAGTATATATATTTATTATTGTTGATATCTTTCATAAAGAACCTCAATAGGAAACGGTAAGATCCATTAAGCTCTATACTCCATTAAGCTTTAATCAAAATCCAATTATTGGAAGCAAAAGAAAAATTCAAATAAAAAAACTGGAAACACCCCTCTCCACCCAAAACGAATGAACTACACAAATAAACTGAAATTTGAAAACTCTTAAATGCCATTAGAGAATTTGAAGCTATAAACTAAAGAGCCCTACGTTTTAGCGAACTATAGACTTCACAATTATGGAAACAGTAGAAAAAAAATCATAATTTCTAAGCACAAGCATAGAAAGGTATTAAAGCGAGCAGAAAAGGAAAATAAATTATAGATAAAAAAGGAGAAATAAATGAGGTTAGACTAATCAAGACTAAGAAACCCAAATAATTGGAGCAAGATCTGGAAGAACAAATAAATGGATCACCTTGAAATCTTGAAGTCTCAAAGAAAACAGTTTTCCTTTGGGATTTTCGGACTCTTCTTCAACTTTCCAGGGCCTAGGGTATTTTTATGCTTGGCCTAGGGTATTTACAAGAGCACTTCGAAGAGCATTACTGTAGCCCTAATGCATCTGTATTTAGGTCTGAATCCTTGTTCATATCTCATTGCAAGTTTTATCACACGAAAGGTTACATTTTTTAATGTAATTCTTTAAGATATAGGTTAATCTCATTCCAAGATTGATCACAGTCGCTTTGTGGTGTATTTGGCTTAGACAAACATTCCAAGGCATTGATAAATCTCAAAACCAACTATGGGATGATATAATTTCATCGGTAGCACTTTGTTGCACTAAATCCGACCTCTTTTATAATTATGATGTATCTTCTATAGCCTAAACTGAATGACTTTCCTTTAGCCTTTTATTTATTGTTTGTGTTGAGTTAATCTCTCGCTCTTGATGTACAAATCAAACCTTTCCATATTGAAAAAAAATTGGTTTCCTGAGCTTGGGTTATGATGAGCATGTTAAGAATGTGTCAATCTAGTTAAGATATCATGGTGTACCTATTGGGATGTATGCCTAAAACCTTGTAGTTATATGTTAGTTGAATCAATGGTTGATTAGTTTTATGCAACTTGTGCAATAATCCATTAAATTAAGATCCCAGGTTATCTAATGTAACTTAAATATGTATGTGGAGACTTACAAGTGGATAATGTTTAAGTGGTCTGTAATATATGGATAAGATTGGATGCCTTATCCTGGTAACACTACTGATACGACCCACTTTGTGGTTGTTACAATTATTGTAAAGTGCAATGATCTGATCTTGATCATTCATGTGGAGACATGTGAGCGGGGTATCCTATACAAAGAGTTTGTATAATAACTAGACCACGAAATGTTAAGTCTCTCTTTATAACGCTGTTGCTAGAAGAGACTTACATTTTACCAGGATGACTATAGGTGACTTGACCTAAATCCTGAGTGAGTTGTAAACTATTGCCTATGAGGACGGTCCTTTGATTTATATGAGTAAGAGTGGCTAGATTTGCTTACTCAATAAGCTTACCATTTTGAGGATTCGTCTAATTGGGGAGTTGGGAATACAACTACATAAGAAGAAATTCACTTCTTCCCTATTGTTAAGGTAAGTAGATAAATTACTCCCTTAAGGGCTGATTTCTAGGCTTGAGCAATGAGGTGCCTCACCCTCTCCTGGCGCTAGAGGGGTTCAGTCATAGTTGAACTATGACTGATTGTTCGTTAGAGGGATCAATGACACTTAAGGAGTTAGATATAACTACAGGGGTAAAACGATAATTTTGACCTAGCTGTATTTACGAGCAAATTGTGAAGGGTCAATGCATCGTTGATTGGTTATATTAGACACAAAAATATATCTGTAGTGCGAAGAGTGCAACTATGGTCTTTAGTGATAGTGACCGATAGTTAATGAAGGTTGATTAAGTTAATTAAAGAGTTTAAATAATTAATCAAGTATCATTGGAGCTTCAATCTATAGATCCATAAGGTCCACTCGTTAGCTAATAAGGAATAATGAGAATCAAATTGTTTTTTGTTTAATTTGAATGGTTCAAATTAAATAAAGAGAATTAATTATACGAGATACAATTATATAACTATATATTGATATATTATAAAGTATAATGTATGATGATACATTATATAATTTAATGAGACAAATAAACATTTAAATGTGATTCAAATATTTGTTATACGAATGAGATTCATATAAAGACTATGTTAAAATAAAAGTAAATGCAATTCATATTAAATTTATATAGTTTTATAAGAGAAATAATTATTTGAATATGATCAAAATACTAATTATATGAATATGATTCATATAGAAATAATAAGTTAAAATTATGAATATTTCCTAGAATCCATATCAGCCTAGAAATCGGAGTCTATATATCCTGTAAGGATCAAATCCTTAGAACTATATACGAGTATGTAGTCTCTCGTTCTCCATAGATGTTTGAGGATGTTCTTAACAGCGGTCCATTGATCAAATCCTGGATTAGATTAATATCTACTAACTATCCCCACTACATAGCAGATGCCATGTCTTGTACATAACACCATATACATCAGGCTACCAACAACTGATGCATAGGGGATCCGTCTCATTTCCTCAACCTCTTGAGATGTCTTAGGACACTGTTCCATAGACAAAAAAACTTCATGCTTGAAACAGAGTAAAACCTTCTTGGAGTTCTGCATCGTACATTGATAAGATGCTTTTCAAGTTTTCGTCTGAAGATCCGAATGAACAGAACAAACTATGCCTCTCCCAAATCTTTGATTTGGAATTAGGTCGCTAGAAAATTCTTCATTTCAGCCAGCATGCCAACATCATGCTCTTTTAGGGGTTAGTTCTGGGGCTTGAACAATGTGGCTGTTGGGGATGATGCCCTAAAGTCTCGTGTCCTATAGTTTGTAAGCAATTTGTATGAACACTTGTGATGTATAATATATGATATTTACTTCACTTCTTAACTTTGCACATTTGGATGTTTTATTTGCTTTACCACAAACTAATAAACTAAAATCCCTGGTTCTCTTTATGTAATTTAAGCATGTATGTGGTGACATACAAGTGGATCATGTCTTAAGAGATAACCAAAATGGTCTGTAGTATATGAATATATGAGGAAAACCTTATCCTGGTAACGCTACGGATGCGACCCGTTTTGTGGAATAGTTACAATTGTTGTGACTTGTCATAGATGATCTGATCCTAACCATTCGTATAGGGGACATGCGAGCGGGGGAATCCTAATTAAAGAGTTTGTATAAGACCTGACCACAAAGTGTTAACATCTTGTTATATAACGCCATTCATGACAGAGACTTCACTTCACTAATCATAGGTAACATAACCTCAATCCTGAGTGAGTTAGGAACTCCTGCTGTTGAGGGCGGTCCTTTGATTTGCATGGGTGCGAGTGGCCAGGCCGCCGACTCAAACCTACCACTTTGGGAATTCGTCTAATTTGGGAGTTGGGAACTCAGCTACACAAGATGGATTCATTCCTTCCCCGAAGTAGGGGTAAGTAGATAGATAGCTCCCTTAAAGACTGATCCCAGGGCTTGAACGATGTGACACCACACACCTTCTCATGGCCTGAGAGGTGTTCACACATAGTAGGACTATGTTGTATTGTTTATTAGAGGGATTAGTGGTACTTAAGGAATGAGATGTAACTACAGGGGCAAAACGGTAAATTGGCCCAAATGGACTTACGATCATTTGTGAAGTGTTATCCTTCTCATGATTGGTTATATCCAATGGACACAAAATATATATGTGGTAAGAAAAGTTCAATTGTTGGTCTTTAGTGGAATGCCTGACAGTTAACGCATGGTGGGTCTCGTGACTAAAGAGTTTAGTCAGCTATTCACGTACTGTTGGAGCTTCAAGCTATAGGTCCATAAGGTCCCTTGATAGCTTGGATACAAGTTGAGAATCAGTTTTTGGGTCAGTTTGAAATGTTCAAATTGACAAGAGGAAGTTCGATTATATATGATATAATTGAACTGGTTAACTGTATATGATATGATTGGCTAAATGTATGAGAGACATTAATTTGGAGGAAATTGGATATAAATATGATTTATATCAAATAGAGGAGAAAACACTATGGTTGATACATGATATCAAACTATAGGTTATGAATATAATATGATTATAATTATTATTTTATTAATGGACAGTTATGAGATAATTGCCCACAATTTTCTCCGGAATCATGCGTTAGTGGGAAGTTCAATTCGGTTTTCGTAACTAAAGAATAAAATGAAAATAGTTTTCATTTTGCAAAAGACACGAATAATTGCTCACGAAATGTTTAGCAAACGATCACATTTTTAAATCACCACCATAAATCAAATTAATTTTCTTGGTTAACATTGATCATAAATTTAGAGGAGGTTTCCTTTGTCCAAAACTAGTTATTCGGATTATCTTCCCTTGGGGTTGAATAATTGGACTTATCTATTTTATATCACTTGTTGGTGGTATGTACTTGTACCTAAGGTGTTTGTTCTACAATCCCAACAGAAATCACTCTGATGTATTTTTTCTATAAAATATACAACAAAGTTTTCTCAGCACCTTAGTTTGGATGCTATACGAAAAGTTATTGTTCATACTTTATGTTAGAGAAATATTTTCCTTTAATCTTTCTTATAATAATGATTCATTTCATAGATCATCTGGTTAAAGAGGTTAATGAAGAAACTTGTATGAGGAGAACCTTGAGTGGAAGCGGATCGTCCAAATTCCATTAATTGAAAACAAAATTTACAGTAAACATACAATAAGTATCCATTCAAAATAAATTACAACATGCTTTTACAAGGAAAAAAAAGGTTCAAGATATATTACCTTTGAAGACCTTTTTTCTTCACGAAACCTCCCTTGAACAGTCATAAACCAACAACTTCTTGAAGACCTTCTTTAAGATTTTCTCGAACCAAAACCCGGACACGAACCATAAAGAGTCTTTGATATTCTCGAGGTTAGAACCCAGAAGTAGTAGACTCTGACTATTTTGGTTAGAATGAGAGATTTAGTAGGAGGAAATAGATTGAGAATTCTCTCATAAGAACTCACAGAACTTTTCTGCAAATCTCACTCAATAGTTCAATAGCAAGTCAATCATAGAAGAATAAGAGAAACCCACTTTTCTTTTATTCCTCTTACCATAAAATTAATAACCACCTACTAAAGTGGTTGGAGAGAAAAGATGGGGAAGTTATTATTCAAATAATAATAAAATAATATAAATATCTATGATAACTACTTTATCATATTATATCTATATTAAATTATATGTTATATCAAATATAAAATATAACCTATAGTTTTAATATTGTATCACATATAAAAAAAACTATAGTTTCTTTTCTCTATTTTATGACACTTAATATAAATCATATTTATATTAAATTTAACAATTATGAATCACATTCATAGAAAATATATTTGAATCTCATTCAAATATTTATATCCTCCCATTAAACTATAATGTATCAAATACGTTATGATAATTATATCATATATAATTGAAACAATTTAATTATATCATATAAATTAAACCCTTCTATTAATTTGAACAATTCAAATTAATCCAAAAATTGATTCTCAACTAAATCCTTTTGAGCTACCAAGGGGACCTTATGGACCTGTAGTTTGAAGTTCCAACGATATATGAATAATTAACTAAACTCTTTAATTACATTATTCACCATCTGTTAACTGTCGGGCATGCCACTAAAGACAGACAACTGCACTCTTCGTACTATAAATATATTTCTGTGTTCATTGGATATAACCAATCAACAGTACGATGACCCTTCACAAATTGCTCGTAAGTACAGCTGGGCTAAATTACCCTTTTTTCCCTGTAGTACATCTAACTACTTATGTACCACTGATCCCTCTAATGACCAATTGATTAAACCCCTCTCCGACCAAGAGAGAGTTTGATGCCACATTGTTAAAGACCTAGAATCAACCCTCAAGGGAGCAATTTATCTACTTACCCTTGCCTTGTGGAAGGAGTGAATTCTATCTTGTGTAGTTGTGTTCCCAGCTCCCCAATCAGACGAATCCCAAAATATTAGGCTTTTTGAGTCGGCGATCTGGCCACTCTCACCCATACAAATCAAAGAACTGCCTTCACAGGTAGGATTCAGGTCATTTTACCCATGGTCATCCTAGTGAAATGTAAGTCTCTACTATGAACGGTGTTATATAATGAGACTAAACATTTCGTGGTCTGGTCTTATACAAAATCCTTTGTAGAGAATATCCCTTTCACATGTTTAATACATGAATGATCAGAATCAGATCATTTGTAGTACTTTACAGCATTCGTACGACCTACAAAGCGGGCCATACTTGTAGTGTCACCAGGATAAGGTACCCAACCTTATTCATATACTACATACCATTTAGGTTATCACTTAAACATGAGCCACCCATATGTCTCCACATACATGTTTAAGTTATAAAGATAACCTTGGATGTTAGTTTATTAGTTTGTAGTTAATGCAACTAAAATATCACATATTTATAGACAAAGTGAATAAAATATCATATATTATTAATCATATAAGAGTTTGTTCACACAATGTTTACAAACTATAAGACCCTATGAGATTAGGGCATCAACCCCAACAATCTCCCACTTGACCTAAAGCTAGTGGAGTGTACAATATAAACAAAATATGAAATACACAAACAATAAACTAGGGCATAACACGCCCAGTACAATATCTCCCACTTGCCCTAGTCCAGATGTGGTCTATCCCATAGACCTATACTCTGCAAGTGACCCTCAAACACTGTAGCTATGAGAATCTTTGTAAACGAATAAGCAACGTTGTGCTCCAAAGCTATCTTCTTGACAATCACGTCCCCTCGATGCACAATCTTTCGGATGAGATAATACTTCCACTCTATATGCTTGTTGCATTTATAACTCCTAGGTTCTCAAGAATCAGCCATAATACCACTATTATCACAATAAAGTGTGATGGGCTTTGACATATCTAGAACAACTTCCAGATCAGTAAAAAATTTCTTGAGCAAACGGCTTCCTTAGCAACTTCACAAGCCGCTACATACTCAGCCTCTTTGATGAAGTCCGCTATGCACCCCTGCTTGGTACTTCGCGATACTACTACCCATCTGTTAAAAGTGAGCACTGATTCTGATATGGATTTCCTAGAATCCCTATCAGTTTGAAAATCAGAGTCTATATATCCCGTATGGATCAAATCCTTAGAACCATACACAAGCATGTAGCCTTTCATTCTCCGTAGATACTTGAGGATGTTCTTATCGGTTGTCCAGTGATCTAATCATGGATTAGACTTATATCTACTGATTATCCCCATTGCATAGCAAATATCAGGTATAGTACATAGCATCGCATACATCAAACTGCCCACCACAGATGCATAGGCGATCTGTCTCATCTTCTCAATCTCCTGAGGTGTTTTAGAACACTGTTCATTAGACAATGTAACTCTGTGCTTGAAAGGCAATAAGCTCCTCTTGGAGTTCTGCATTGAAATTTGACAAGCATCTTGCCAATATACGATGCCTGAGACAGTGCTAGCATTTTTTCTTTCGATCTCGAAAGATTTGAATACCCAGAAGAAACTGAGCCTCTCCCAAATATTACATTTGGAATTGGGTCGCTAGCCAGTTCTTAGCTATAGTCAGTAAACCTACATCATTCCCAATGAGTAGGATATCATCTACATATAACACTAGAAAAACTACTGAACTGTTGATGATCTTCTTGTAGACACAAGGCTCATCAACATTTTGATCAAAGCCATAAGATTTGATCGCAGTATCAAACCTTATGTTCCAAGATTGAAATGCTTGTTTCAGTCCATAAATGGACTGATTAAGCTTGCAAACCTTTTGCTTTTGACCTTGGATTATGAATCCCTCGGGTTGCACCATATAAATGGTCTCCTCAAGATTGCCATTCAGAAAAGTAGTATTGACATCCATTTTCCATATTTCATAATCATAATATTAGGCAATGGATAGAAGGATCTAGATAGACTTCAACATGGCAACAGGTGAGATCCTTATAGTTGACTTTCTCTACCTGGATATAACCCTTTGCCACCAGTTTAGCCTAGAAGGTTTGCACCTTTCCATCTGCACCTGTTTTCTCTTGTAGATCCATTTACAATCTATAGTTTTAATTTTATCAGCTTGATCTACAAGATCCCATACTGAATTGAAGTACATAGACTCCATTTCGAGACCCATGACTTTAATTTATTCATCTATGTCAACATTCCTCATTGCCTTCTTATAAGACAATGGATCCTAAACCTCGCCATCAACTACCATAACTAGGATTTCAATTAAACCCATATAGCGAATAGGTGGGTTCACAACCCTCCCACTACGTCGAGGTTCCCTCAACACTTGAGGTGGATTTGACCTACTAGATGAACCTACTTCAACAAATCTTGTTGAAAATTCAGTAGTTTCTTTGGAGATCTCATTCAACAAAATTTTACTTCTGGGTCTGTACTCCCTTATGTGGTATTCCTTAAGAAAAGTAGTATTTGTCGATACAAATATTTTATTTTCTTTAGGATCAACGAAATAACCACCTCATTCCCTTGGGGTAGCCTACAAATAGGCGTAACCTTGAATTTCTTAGGATTAGCCTTAAGCACATATGCTGGACAATCCTAATTCTGAAATGACGTAAACTAGCTTTACGACCATTCCTAACTCCAAAAGTGTTCTGGCAACACACTTGGAGGGAATGCAGTTTAGGATATATGCTGCAGTCTCCACTGCATAACCCCAAAATGAGTCAGGTAAGGAAGCATAACTCATCATAGACTGAACCATATCCAACAGGGTTCGATTTCTCCTTTTTGATACATTATTTTGCTGAGGTGTACCAGGTGCTGAGAATTAGAAAACAATTCCATGCTCTATCATATAGTTCTGGAAAGTTAAATCCATAAACCCTCCTCCTCGATCAGATCAAAATGTTTTAATCGTTCTATTTAATGCATTTTCAACTTCAGCCTTAATTTTTTTGAACTTTTCACAAGATTCATACTTATGTTGCATTAAATAAACGTACCCATATTTAAAATAATCATTGGTGAAAGTGATAAAATATTCATAACCTATCCTAGCTTTTACATTCATTGAACCACAAAGCTCTGAATATACTAGCTCTAGAGGTTCTTTGGCCCTATGATCTTTTCTATTGAAAGGCTTTTTAGTCATCTTGCTTTCAAGGCATGATTCACACACAGGTAAAGAATTTTCTTCTAACTCGCTTAGAAGTCCATTCTTCATCAACCTCTCAATCCTATTGAGATTAATGTGTCCTAGTCTTAGGTGCCAAAGTTGGGCATTTTCCTTAGGAGAAATTCTAAGTCTCTTATGTTGAGTTACAGTAGTTTTAAACATCTCTATGTTATGGAGGGCATTTGTTCTCTCTATGTTATGGAGGGCATTTTTTGCTAACGACCTTAGCACATACAAATTGTTTTCCAGTTTAGCAGAACATATATCAACATCATTCTTTGTAATAAACACTTTATTAAAAGAAAAGTTCAATTGATAGTTATGTTCCAAAAGACACTTTACAGAAACTTGTTGGAGTTGATGATCTAAATCTCATAGGATCCTGTAGTTTGTAAACAGTTGTATGAACAAACATTTTATGATTTATAATATATGATATTTTATTCACATTGTCTATGAAATATTTGATATTTTAGTTTCATTAACCACAAACCAATAAACTAAGATCCATGGTTATTTTTGTAAATTAAACAAGTATGTGGAGATATATAAGTGGATCGTGTTTTAAGTGATAACCTAAATGATCAGTAGTATATGGATAAGGCTGGGTACCTTATCCTGATGACACTATGAGTATGGTCCACTTTGTAGGTGTTAAAAATGTTGTAAAGTGCTACAAATGATCTGATCCTGATCATTCGTGTATTAGACATGCGAGTGAGGATATTTTATACAAAGGAGTTTGTATAAGACTGGAACACGAAATGTTTAGTCTCGTTATATACGCAATGTTCATAGTTGAAACTTTCATTTCACTAGGATGACCATAGGTAACATGACCTTAATCCTGTGCGAGTTGTGAACTTCTACCTATGAGGGCAGTCTTTTGCTTTGCATGGGTGAGAGTGGCCAGATCAACGACTCAACAAGCCTACCATTTTGGGGATTCATCTGATTGGGGAACTGGGAACTCAATTACACAAGATGGAATTCATACATTATCCGAAGCAGGGGTAAGTAGATAAATTGCTCCTTTAAGGGCTGATTTCGGAAACAATGTGAGGCCACACCCTCTCTTGGCCCAAGAGGGGTTTATTCAGAGTAGGACTATGATCTATTGTTCATTAGAGAGATCAGTGATACTTAAGGAGTTAGATGTAACTACAGGGGCAAAATGGTAATTTGGTCAAGTTTACTTACGAGTGAAAGGTTATCGTATATTGATATAATGGATACAAAATATATCTGTAGTGCGAAGAGTGCAGCTGTCGGTCTTTAGTGGAGTGTCCGACAGTTAACGAAAGGTGAATAATGTGATTAAAGAGTTTAGTTAGTTGTTCACGTACCATTGCTTTATACAGGTCCATAAGGTCCCCATGGTAGCTCAATGGATTCACGTTTCAGTTTTTATTAATTTGAAATGTTTAAATTAATTAGAGGGAATTTGATTATATATGATATAATTAAATTAATTAAATTATATATAATATAATTAATATAATGCATTTGATATATTTGATTGGGGGAACTAATATTTGAATATGATTCAAATATATTCTCTATGAATAAGATTCATAGTTATTAATTTTAATATAAATATGATTTATATTAAATGTCATAAAATAAAGAAAAAGAACTATAGTTTATATATTGTATATGATGCAATATTAAAACTATAGGTTATAAATATAATATGATAAGTTAGTTATCATATTTATTTATATTTATTAATTATTTGATAATTAAATTATTTTTCTCAAATAACCACCCTTTATGGGTAGTTATTAAGTTTTATGGAAAAATGAGATAAATGAAATTGTTTTATTATTCCACAAGACAAGTGAGAGATAGACATGATTAGCAATCAAGTAAGAAAGTCTTATTATACGATCACTTGAGAGCCTAAACGATCGAGTGCTTTTCTATGTGATAGACTTTTATCTACACGATAGAGTTGTTTACTCGATCGTCTTCCTCCTCTATACTAAACCTTCCCTCGAACCAAAATAAGCTAGAGCCCACCGCTCCTAGATTCTCACACCGAGAATACCAAGGTAACCTAGTGGTAGTGCCTGGTTAGTTCGAGGGTTGAGTTGTTGCCTGTTGCTTATCAAGTTGTTCGTTGCGTTCGTGAACAAATTTGATCAAAGGATTACTTGAAGAAGAGTTCTTCAAAGGTATAATCCCTTATCCTTTGTTTTTTATTTTTTAAAGCATGTTGTAATTTAGTTTATAATGCATAATCTGTTATGTATGACTGTAAATGTATGCGTTCATCCACAATGGGGTTTGGGCGATCCGCTTCCACTCAAAGGTCCTCTATAAAAAGAGTTCCTTAAAAAATAAGTTCTTTTTTAAATCAGGAATAACATATACATCATTCAGAATGAGAAATTTGTTATGTAAAGTTAACCGGAGACCTCCTACTGCCATAGTTGAGATGACGTGTCCGATTCCAACTCGCATCATCATCTCAGCAGCATCAAGTTGCCGTCAGGAACTAATTTCCTGAAATGAGGAACAAACATGGTTAGTGGCCCCAGATTCAATAATTCAGGCAGAATTATCATTCTCCACTAAACAAGTTTCCAGAACAAGCAAATCACATTTACCTTGTTTGGCCTTCTTCTTTTGTGCCAAATATTTGGGGCAGTTCCTCTTCCAGTACCCGTTCTGGTTACAACAGAAATATTTTCCCTTGTCAATCCTAACAGGCTGTCTACCCTTTGGAGTAGCAATTCCTGGGTTAGTAACAGCCTTCCCCTTTTTACCCTTCTTCTTCTTCCACTTTTTGGTGCTGGAGGAAGAAGGTACAGACTTAGGTCCAGAGGTCGAACCTTTATGGAACTTTTTGGAAGATGAAGCAACATTTACTTCACCCTTTTTCTCCTTGCTTTTCAACAAGGATTGGAAAGTCTACAACTCGTTGAGTAGGGTAGTCAGGTTGTAGTCAATCCTGTTCAAAACAATATTGCTACGGAAGTGCAAGAAACTTTCAGGTAAAGATTCCAAAATGATCCTAACCTGCTGTCCTCATTGATGCTTGACCCGTTCATCTCCACCACGTTGAAGTGGATCATCATGTTGATAATGTGTTCCTAAAAAGATACCCCCTCTTGCATACAGGCGTTGAAGATGTATTTAAGAGTGTAGTGCCTGAGCTATGTAGACGGTTGTCCGAACATTCCCTTTAGGGACTCCATGATCCCATGGGCGGTGAGCATGTACTCATGCTTTCTGGCCAAGATTTTGTTAAGGTGCAAAGTTATACGCTCGGGCCTTCTCGTTTGCCCTTGTGCAATGCCTCTATGCTTCCCGAACATTTTGAGGAGCAGTAGGAGGTGGAATGGGAGGACACTCCTCCATCAGGATGAAACATAGATCATTGATGATTAAAATCGTGTTGATCGTATTTTTTCAACTAGCGTAGTTTTCGCTAGTTAACATATTGGCGGCAAGTAAACTAAGAGTCGCGGTAATCATCATAAATGGCTGAAAAAGAACAAACTTAATTAAATCTACTTGCATTAAACCACTTTTAAAAAAGCAATCAAGTTTTAACAAAATAGGCTAGGGTACCCTAAGTGACATCTATTTTGCAATGATGCTTCAGTGAGGCAGGACAAAAGTTACCGTAGGGTGATCAAGTACCCCTTCACTGAAATGAGAGATTCTTAACCATTAGACAGAAACAAATCCTTGTAATTGTAACTAATAGTCACCATTGTTCGGTTCAGAATTTGTTAACATCCTTATAAATTCTGTGTAAGCGTAACCGCTCATTTTAGGTTCTAGAATCCCGCCCCAATGAGCCAACCTTAGGGAAAAGTCGATTGGAACAAGAGACTAAAGCAACCTTATCTATTTCTGGAGATCAGATAAAGCGTCATGCGATACTGCCATTTTTTAGGGAGACACCCAGAGTCAAGTACCCAGTCATGCTTCCCAAGAGGACTTATTTGATTGGTTTTGTTTCTAGTAGAGGGTAAAGCATCAGAATAGAAATAGGACCCTTTAACCACTGAGGCTTCTGGTTGTTTTCCTTTCTGATCCTTCTCTTTTTCTTGATTTTTCCATTTTAAGCTGTAGCAATCCCTCATTAATTGTCCTTTCTTCTTACTGTAATTACATCTAAGTTTGGTTTTTGGTTTATGCTCATCACCAGACTGATTTTTAGTCCCTTTAGAATGATTTTGCTTGTTCTTGCCCTTAACAAATAGCCCTTCTGCACCAGGTTGTTCCTTTTTTACTGTATGAAGCTCCAACTCCCTAGTTCTCAATGCTGAAATAATGGCATCAATGGTGACTGACTCTTTGCCATATTTCGAGGCATTATTTACCTCTTTATAGGCTTCAGGTTGAGAGTTCAACAAAACAAAGGCTTCATTCTCATTTCCAACCTTTTCGCCAAGACTCTTGAACTCAGAAACTATCCTTTTAAACTCATCTAGATTTTCTGATAGTGTTTTAGCAGAATCCATCTTAAATGTGAAGAACTTTTCCCTTAAAAACATCTTGTTAGGCAGATCCTTAGTTGCATAGAAACCTTCCAGCTTGACCCACATTCTGTAAGCCGTGTCGAACTAAAGTTCCATATCTTCCCTTTTTTGAGCTGTTAACGTAGATGGCAGAGTTGATGGGTTTAAAAGGGCTTTATGAGCTCTCTGTTGTCCAAGAATAGCCTTGATTTTGGTCTTCCACAAACCAAAATCACCCTTTCCATCAAACTTTTCTATCTCAAATCTAGCAATAGCCATCACTGACCTGAAAAGAATATCGTGAACGGTTTTCTTGAGTATCTTGATGCTTCAAGAATGCTAATCTTGATGATCTTCAAATGCTCTTATACCAAATTTTACCAAATTTTTTTGGGTTATACTATCTTTTCTAGGCCTAATTAATTAAGATCAATCTTGAGATGGTGAGAAATGGCTTAGGAAGGCTCTGTTAAATCCCCGACATGTAGATACTCATTACTCGATGGAATTTTCCTTCTATCCTCGATGAGTTTTTGTTCTTTGCTCGATGGAACTCCACAAGTGTTGATCGTTACTCGATTCTACTTGATGTGTATTAATCTTTACTCGAAACAACTCAAAGATGGAAATTCTTGACTCGATGCTACTCAATACTTTGAAAATGTTATGATTTGATATCAAGATCATGTTTTTGTTGATTTTCAAAGAAACAGATGAAAATTGAAAGAAGATGAAAAGAAGAAGACGAAACACGCAGAGTTATGTAGTTCGGCCAATAAGCCTACGTCCATGGGAAGATTCACTTTCTTTTTCACTTGAAGATTGCTTACAACAGTTTTTGTTTATAGAAAAATAGAAAGTACAATGATTAGTTTTGTGTTCTGATCAGTGGTATTTATATAACACATACCATCTGACCATTATAAGATACAATTAGTTATATAAACTAAACTAGTTGAAGTGGTATTTGAGTCACGATTTTTACAAAGACGTTAGAAACAACTATCCACCTGAAAGATTTATGGGTGAAAGCTATATTGTGAAAGACGCTGTAAATTTTTGCATTGATTTTTTTCGATGGCAATGCAAACTATGACTGACATTAGTCATTGTCTATATTATATACCATGCTCAATATATTTTGTTATCTATGGTCATATAAATTATAACTAATGTTAGGGTCTTATCTATAATATAAACAACCATTAACTTTATTCATGGTCTATACTATAGACTATATTGTAGTAATCATGGTCACAAAACCATTGTCTAATAAAATAAACAAGTAGTTAATTGTAAATTCAAATTCTCATTCCCATGTAACACTCTTAAATAATTAAAACAAAAGAAAAATTAAAAGCCTAATGTCCCTATAAATCCATAGAAGTAGTTTAAAACTTCAAGGTAGAGAATCAAGTGATGGGAAGATTGAAATTAATTAATGAAACAATTGATGGGAGAAGATGGGTTTGGTTTATACGACATTAAAAAAGAAAAACCAATAAATGGGAATGTGAGACGTCATTAAGTTTGTAGTGGGAGAGAGAGAGAGAGAGAAGAAAAGAAAAAAGAAAAGGAAAAAGAAAGTTGAGACTTTAGGGATTCAAAGAAAAAGAGTACGAGTTATAATAAAATAAAAGGTAGTGATGGATAAAGGTGGAGTTAACAAATAAAATAAGCGACCAAATTATATTCTCGAAGGGTAAGGGGAAAATGGAGGAGAAGGGGGAAGAAGTATATAAAGGGTTTAGAATGGGATTAGTGTGGTTTAATTAAGGGTCGGTTAAGTTACAGAGAATTAAGGTTAGGGAAAATATTGCAGCGACCTGAAGCTAGTTTAAACTAGTGGAAGGTTGTGTGCGGATCGAGAAAAGTATAATGGCTCGTGGGAAAGTTCAAATGAAAAGGATTGAAAATCCAGTGCATAGACAAGTTACTTTCTGTAAACGTCGAGCTGGGCTCCTTAAAAAGGCTAAGGAGCTCTCTGTGCTTTGCGATGCTGAAATTGGAGTTTTCATTTTCTCCGCTCATGGAAAGCTCTATGAACTCGCCACTAAAGGGTACATTTCTCTTCTCCTTTTATTATTACATGTAAAATACTCGATGCATCCCACCAATACCTTTTCCTTTATGCATCTCATCAAATTGTCTAATCATTGAATGCTATTCAAACGACACAAAAGATGGGTTCAATTAAACTGCACCAAATTTTTTCTTATCCTTATATATATACTCTAACTATTTTTAACTCCACACTTTTTCTTGTTCGTGTATCTTAACTTTGATGACAAACGTCTATTACTACTTTAACTATGTTAATTAGGTCAATAAGGGAGCGTCTGACGTGTAGAGTTGAGTTAAGTTGAGTTGGTAATTATTATAGGAAGAGAGTAATTGAGAGAGTTGATGCGAATAACGAGGTGAGAAATGTGAGTTAACGCGAATAACGAGGTAATAAACGTCTTTAATAATTGGTAAACCAAACGGTAGGTGGTTTTCTTTACCCACCCAATCCAACTCAATTTGGGGGCCAAACACCCCCTTAGGATGCTAATATACAGGGATGAGTTTCAAAATTGCTAATTGTATTTGCACCTATCTCTATCTATCTCTTCAATTATAAAGAGAATTTTTTTTAAAAAGAAGTTTACCACTTGACAACTTGTGATTATGCACTTAGGTGGATTGCACAAAGATAGGTACAATTCAAGATGAACCCAAGTGTTTTTCTTAGAGAATTGTGTATACTTACTTAACATGTCATTAATCTTTTGGGATGAAATACCTTTTTAATCCTCGAGTTTTGAAAAATAGGTAAATTTATCCCTCATTGCTTCAAATTAACCATTTTAGTCCATGAATTTCAAGAATAGTTTTAAAAGGTCCATCTACAAATAGATTATTCATTAAATTTAAATAGAAAAGTTACAAGATGGCTTATGTGGCAAGATAACTTGGATAAAAAAATATTTTTAACATTTCCTTCCTCTCTCTCCTCTCTCTCCTCCCTTTCCTCCCTCTCCTCCCTCTCCATTGCCAAATATTTGGAAAGAACTAAAAAAGAACCCAATCTCCCCTATTTTGAGTGCATCCTGTGTTGCACCACTCAAGTGTCCAATCATAAGTTGTTATGTGAAATTTTTTTCTTTTAACTAGGAAAAATATTTTTTTAAATATTTTTTAAAGAAGGAGATGTATATAGAAAATAGGTACAACTTAGACTACATTAAACATTAATTTATTTGATGTGCACATGTCAATCACACATAACACAAGAAGTAAAGGAATCAATTACTTTTCATGAGATCAAAGCAGTTCAATCATGTATATCACATTTAACATACAATAATAATAAAAAGGAAAAAGGAAAAAGGAAAAAAAGGAAAACTTTGGTGGTGTGTAGAATATATATATATTGTTTTGAGTATTGGTTTGATCTGTGTGTATGATTTTATGTTGGAGTATATAGAACCATGCAAGGGCTTATTGAAAGGTACATGAAGCACACCAATGGGAATCAGCCACCAGACCCACCAATTGATCACCAAACTTTGGCACTCTCTCAATCCCTTTCTTTTAATTGTTTTTTTCCTTATTTTAATTTTGATGTGACAAAAGAGTTTATTGTTTTTCTTTTCTATGGATAAGAACCATTACTAATGAAATAAATATTTACTCCTACAATAATTCTTTTTAAAATAAGAATACAAACAAAAGATCAAAAGAATGGCATCTCCCAGACAAAGTCCTTAGTTTTTTAAGTGAATTTGTTTATAAGTGATATGCTGAATCTGATGCTACTTCAATTCTCTATATATATTCTCACTGTATTCCCATTATTGTGAATTCAGACCATTGCAATTAAAAATAACTCATTGTTCAGATAAGTAGTTATTATAATACATATAACCTATTATGTTTTTTAGATTTTTTTTTTTTTTTTTTAATTCTGTACTGTAATCTAATTTTATTAATACTAATCAAAATTTTAAAACTTAACAAAGAAGGACATTAAAAACAAGAAAACAAATATAATACTATTTTGTTTTCTGTTTTACATTTTCTGCTTTTTGTTTTCTCTAAAAGGAGAAGAAAATAAAAGCCGTGCCTTTTTATAGTTGTTTTAAGTTTTAGTATTTATAAACATATAACTATTTTTTATTTTTAAGAATAAGAAAGGCAAAGAGATATGTTAGACAGATAAAAAAAAAAATAGGTGTAATTATATTGGATAGCAATTTTAGGACTAATAATGAAGTGAATGACAACATTTATAAAGAATTACAAATATAGCCAAATCTATTCGTGATAGACTTTTATTAGCGATATGGTCTATCACTGATACACTTTGGAGCTAGATCTCCATTTTGTTATATTTACACATTCTTTTAAATTATATAATATTTGTAAATACTTTAGGTCCAATTGCTATATTTATAACCACCAATAAAAAATATGTGAAAAGCATAAAAATAAAATTTGACAAAAGACAAAGACACAAAGTTAAAATTAAAGAGTAGATTTGAAAAGATTAAAAAAAAAAAAAAAAGATTGTGCTTGATAATTAATTTAACTTCATTTAATAACCCTTTGCTTTTTTAAAAAAATTGTCTGTTTTCTTTCCCCTTTTTATTTATTTTTTTTAGAAAGTTTTCTCATATATTATTTATGACACTTTTCTTTTTCTTTTTTTAACTAAACATTTGAATTATTTATTAAATTTAAATAACAAAAATTATTTTTTTAGCACCAAGTGATGATTATTTAGTTTTTTTTGTTTTATCATTTACAAATTAATTCGTTTTTTCTCTGTTGTTAATTGTTATTTGATCTTTAGTATGTAACCAAATTCCAAAAATAAAAATAAAGTTTTCAAATTTTTTCTTTTAAATTTTAACAAAATACAAAGATCCAAATAGGTATAAGGGTGTTTTTCAAAATTTAGCTCGATTTTTAGAAATACTCCCCAAAAGAACATAAGAAAACAATGAAATCAGTAGGTAAAAATAGTATTTCGAAGTTCAGTTTTAAAATCCAAATAATTATCGGGACCTTAGTATTTTGTTTTTTTTTTTTTTAAATTTTCTATCTAATTTTTTTAATGAACAGAAAATATATTTGATACCTGTTTTTGGTTTTATCCAGGAAGTAAAGGAGGAGATCATCAGGCTGAAACAGGAAATTGAAGTCCTAAAGGGTCTCAGGTAAGATAATATAATTATTATTTTAGAATACTCCCTGTTCATATTTATATTTCCAACTTATGTGCAACTTTGGTAATCTACTCAAGTACGTGATATATACATATACACACTAATAATTTTTTAAAATACTTAAAAATTCATTTCAAACATGTTTTTAAATTTAAAAAGAATACTTTGTTATGGGTTACTATTTTAATTACAAATATTTTAGCTTCACTAATGTTTCGAGCCCAAAACGTCATGCACTTGGAAACTCTAATATTTGTTGGACGACATGCATCGCACAATAGATATGCACTTGGAAACTCTAATATTTGTTGGACGACATGTATCGCACAATAGATATGGATAGACATCGTGTATCCAAATACTTAATAATATAGAATAAGAAAATGAAACAAAATATATGAAATTTATATTTAAACGATATAAATGTATATGTAGGAATGCTTTGGGAGGAGGAGGAGCCGAAGGAATAATGACATTGGATGAGCTTGATATGTTTGAGAAGCAACTTGAGATTTGGATTTGTCAAGTGCGTTCTACAAAGGTATACTTCCAAAATAAAATAAAAACTTTCAAAGTTCATTATATATAGCAATTTTGAAATTAATTGACCTTCATCATGTAGATGAAGTTCATGTGTGAAGAGATTGAAGCACTGAGGAACCAGGTTGGACTTTTTTTTTTTTATAATTATTAATCTATATTTTTAATCTCTCAAATATATAACATAAAATTTATGTTATGTCAAGTTTATGAAGTTTCAAAAATTAGTCCTAGTGGTATCATTGTCACTCGTCTCCTCTTTAGCTAAATTGATGATGTATATTGACGTGTGAGCATAGCTCAACTAACATATAAGCATATTAGTAACTATTAGTCTGTAGTTCAAATTTTCCATTCATCTAAAAATTCGATTATTTTGGTTCCACTTGATAACCATTTGGTTTTTAATTTTTTTGTTTTTGAAAATTAAGTCTATAGACACTATTTTTACTTTATTTGTTATATATTTTCTATCAGTTTAAAAAACCAAGCCAAATTTTGAAAATTAAAAAAAAATAGCTTTTAAAAATTTGGTTTTGTTTTTGGATTTGACTAAGAATTCAACCATTGTAATTAAGAAAAATGTAAATTATTGTAAGAAATTGAAAGAAAATAGGTTTAATTTTCAAAAACTAAAAACCGAAAAACAAAATGATTACCAAACGGGACCTTTCACTTCGACCTAAAATTGTTAGAGAACATTTTATATACTTAGTCTTGTATTACATTATTGTGCTTGAATAGTAATATTAATCAAATCTAAATTTTCTTTCCATTTGAAGGAATTGATACTGAAAGCTGCCAACAAGTATCTTCATGATAAGGTAACTAGAGTACATCATCGTCTCAATTTAGTTTTTTTTTTTACTTGAAATGTCAAGAAGCTTCTATTGAAAAAATCAAGGAACCTCACAATTTCATTGTCAATTTGTTTTAAGATAAAACTTTATGTTATCTAATATGGTATCAGACTCTATTAAACTTAAACAGAAATCGTCGAGCTATTTTTTTTCTTTTCTTTTCTTGGACAAAGGGAATGAAGCATTAATAGTGTCCCTTTAATTGTGGTTTTGCAGATGGAGGAAAACATTAGCAACACAACTAACATTGAACCTGTGAATATTACTAACTGTCAATATCCACTAATTATACAGGATGAGTTATTTCAGGTTTGCAATTAAAGTTAGAAGCTAGAAAAGCATATTATCTGTTTTAATGTAAAAAGAGAAAATATGATCAAGAAACCTAGCTATTTACTCTATAAGGTTGAGGGTGTTGGTTTTCATATTTTAGCAGACTTTATTGTTGTTTTATACAAATAATGACAATGTATACATTGCTAATTGCATGGTCAGCCAATGGTTATTAGTGTTATCATTATGAAGCTTGTGGTTTCTTCCAATAATAATGTTATTATCAATACATGTTTTTTTTTTCCTTTTGGAATGTTATGCATGGCGCTGGATTTGGTAGGTGTTTGAGACAAGTGATTTTGCAAAAAGGGGTAATTAGGGTCTGTTTGGATTGGTTTCTAAGTGTTTAAAAACACGTTACTTTTACTTAAATATATTTTTAAAACGCTTAGAAAATAAATCTAAATAAGTCCATACTTTTTCAAATATAACAGAATGAACCAAATTACTTACATGATATAACAAAATTTTACTGTCTATTTGCGATAGACCGCGATAAACTACTATTTATGTCTATTCATATCATGATAGATACAGGTAGTACTCTATCGTAGATGAACTGTGATATTTGACTATGTTTGTAAATATTTTCAATAGTTTTGTCATATCCTTTTTCTTGACAAAGTAGAAAATATTATAATTTTTCACTGAAATTGTGTGTGTTTTTTTTGGTTGTGTAATACATATTTGTGTCCTTCTTTTCCATCTTCTTCTTCACCACTAACATTCCATTCCCAAATTATTTTCTGTCCAATTGAGTTGTTTGTCATCTATTTTGAATATGACTGTGAAACGCTCTGCTAATTAAAGGAGCATCACATCTGTCAAACAACAAAGCTGAGAATTCTTTCTTTGGGCCTTGACAATATCTTCTTCTTCACCACTAACATTCCATTCCCAAATTATTTTCTGTCCAATTGAGTTGTTTGTCATCTATTTTGAATATGACTGTGAAACGCTCTGCTAATTAAAGGAGCATCACATCTGTCAAACAACAAAGCTGAGAATTCTTTCTTTGGGCCTTGACAATATTTCTTTAGGCCTTTGTTTGTAATGGTTGAAAATGCAATTTGATATTGACTAGATAAAGGAGATGATCTTAAATATATAATTAACACACTGAGAAAATTAAAACTTGAACGACACTTTTTACTAAATCCCAGTGGCACCCCTTTAAAGTCGACGAAAATTGGCCTATGCTATCCTTTGAAAAATGACCCAGAAATGGTTCAACTTCTCCAATAAGTTTATATCTTTTTCAAAGTTTTTCATTAATCTGCAGTAAAATATATATATATTACTCTAAGACTTTTCTAATACCTCCAATAAATGTATACTTTTTCGAAGGATTTTACTAGCATTCGATAAAATATGATCGAAATAGGTTAACTTTCTTGTAGTGATGAAACTTTAATTTTATGGACTAATATTTATTATTTATTATTTTTATTTTAATAATGGCAGTCTGTCACACCCCTCCTCAGATTGTCTTTTTAACTCGGAAGGAGATATGAAGATAGCAAATGCCACCCTTTGGTGATATTCACTGTCCGTCTTGATCTATTTTACATGATAACTTCTTATGTAGTAAATTAACTCAAATTATTATTTATTCAATCACCAACATTCATACAATTTATATTACAACCTCCAACCCAATTGCATACAACTAGAACCTAAGATCTTGAAACGAAACTAAGACAGAAAACTCATCTTGTGATGTGGCAGACTTCGACTTCACGTGCACCTGGAACTCTTCTGCTATCTGGGGGAAAACAAAAATGAAAAGAATGAACTGGAAAGTCCAGTGAGTGATGATTTTAGTATGAATATAAAGTTTTCTTTTAAAAATATTTATAGACAGAGACAGATCTATGAAGGAGTCAGAGGACACGTGCCCCTTGTATCGTTTTACATATATATACTGTTTTTATTAAATATTAAAAAAATATATTTTTTTATATTATGAATATATATGTTGCGTGCCCCTAAGTCAACAAGTAGGAGATTGCTTTAGTGGTTATGTGGTTGAAATTAAAGACCCAGGTGACTGGAGCTTGAATCAACTAGAACGTAGTTTATTTTTTCTTTCTTATTTAACCAATTTTTGTTGCTTAAAATTTATAACGATTTAGAAAAGCTAAATCTATTTTATTATAAATATCATAAAAATAATGTCCAATGTTTAGTGTCCTAAAAGTCATGTGTCATTTTTCATATTGTCCAAATATCTTGTAATAATTCATGTTTGGTGTCCATATAAGTCCATATCCTACTTGTCACTTTGTCAATAAATAGTAGGGGTGTACATGGGTTGGGTTAGAGGTATTTTTTGGACCAACTCGAAAATTCAGGTTGATTGGATTGGCTACCCAAGTAATCCGAATAGGGTACCCAACCCAATCCAACCCTTAAAATTCGGGTTGGGTTGTCGGGTTGTGTTCTTTTCACCCTGTTTTTGGTAGATTAAGAAGTCTTACAACAACCCAATCATTATAAAAACATTGATCCAAGATAAATATAAATGTAAAATAGTCTTTAAACATTAATTGGCATATCGATAATCCATAGTCACAAACATATCTATGAATCAAATTTCTAAAACATAAAGTACAATATATCCATATTTGTGAAATCACATATCCATGAATCCATAGTTACTAGTTAGCCACAAACATAAAGTATAACATTAATAGAATACAATACATAACCACATATGTTCTTAATCCTATAGAATTACATAAAGACGACCAATGACTAAACTATGAACCAAACTTCTAAATCCACAATTATTAGCATCCCAAGCATTCAGCTTAGTCCTGAAATTTAAAAACATTCCAAGTTAGTTTAAATAAAATAAACTAACAATAAAAAATAAAAAATATATCATATAAGTATTCAACTTACCATGAAAATTGTCAACCCATGGAGTTTCATTTTTGTATTGTGATGGAAGGCTGAACATTATCTAGAAAAACAATATAAAGGTATATAATGCCATATAAAAATGCATAGTAAATTGCAACAAATGAATAACAATTTACTATGCATGTTATCAGTATGTTATCGACACGAGCTCCTGTTGCTTCCATTGCTGAAGGTAGGTTGGTTTTTTTCCTCTTTATTATAATTAATAAATTAAATGTTATTTTGCATATTTAGTACATATTGAATATCTAATATGAATACAATATTTTGTGATAGTGTTGTCATGACAAACCTTACAAAATTAAAATTCGCAACCCTTGACATTAAGGGCAATAATTATTTGGCATGGGTGGTCAATGTCGAAATTCACCTGGATGCTATGAACTTAGGAGAAAGAATTAAAGAAGAAAATACGACATCCGGTCAGAAAAAAGCAAAAACTATGATTTTCTTTCATCATCATCTCCACGAAGGATAAAAATAGAATATCTTACAATAAAAGATCCCCGTATCTTGTGGAAAAATTTGAAAGAAATGTATGATCATCAAAAGACAATTGTTCTTCCTAAAGCCCGTTATGAGTGGATGCATTTGAGCCTATAAGATTTTAAATCAGTAAGTGATTATAATTTCGCATTATTTAAAATTGTTGTTATGCGGAGAAAAAAATACTGATGCTGATATGTTAGAGAAGACATTTTCTACATTTCGTGTCTCGAATATACTCCTGTAACAGCAATCTCGAAAGAAAGGTTTTAAACAATATTATGACTTAATTTCATGTTTTCTCGTGGCCAAACAAAATAACGAGTTATTGATGAAGAACCACGAATTTCGACCATCTAGAACAACACCATTCCCTGAAGTGAATGTTGTGAATGTTAATAATCGTGGTCGAGGTCGTGGTCATGGTTGTGGTCGAGGTCATGATCGTGGTAGAGGAAGAAATAATTATTATTTTCAAGGTGGTCGTTCTAATCATTTAAATTTCAAAAGAATCACACAAAATGATGATCACAAAGGAAAAGCTCCACAAGATAAGAGTTCAAAGAGTGTTGAAAATAAATGCTTCCGATACGGAATGACTAGGCATTGGTCACATACCCATCGTATGTCAAAACACTTAGTTAATCTCTATCAAGCCTCCCTAAAGGAAAAAGATAAAAATGTGGAAGAAAATTTTGCATACCAGGATAATAACATATTTGACCCATCCCACATGACAAATTTGGATATAGCGAACTTCTTTGAATGTCCTGAAGAGAAGATTGGTACAGTTGGTGGAACATTAAGTATTTCTTTTGACTTTGAAAATATCTAGATTTAATGTTGTTGTTTTCTTTTATCTATCTTCATGTTTTTTTAGTAACTTTTATATATTTTAAATGTTGTTTTTCTTATTGTAATTATTTTCTTTTAATGAAGAAACATAGATTGTTTCATATGTTGGGTGTTTAAAAAATGAGCAAAGAAGATTTATGTTTGGCAGACAGTGCAACTACACACACAATACTTACAATTGAAAAATATTTTTCCAAATTGACAATGCTGAAAGCAAAAGTAAATACATTATCCGGTTCTGCAAATTTGATTGAAGATTTTGGAAATGCAAATATTATTTTGCCTAAAGGAACAAAATTTACAATTGACAATGCATTGTTATCTAGTCAATCAAAGAGAAATCTTCTAAGTTTGAAAGATATACATTGCAATAGTTATCATAATGAGACTGTTAGTAAGAATATTGTGGAATATCTATATACGATCACTACTGTCTCAAATGAAAAACTTATATTGGAAAAATTATATGTTTTATCTTCTGGATTGTATTATACTTATATACGAGTAATTGAAACATTTGCAACAATGAACCTGAAGTTCAAGAATCCAAAAAATATTTACAATTTTTTATGACCGATTAGGTCATCCAGGATCTACAATGATGAGAAGAATTATTGAGAATTCAAATGGACACCCATTGAAGAACCAGAAGATTCTTTAATCTAATGAATTATCATGTGATGTTTGCTCTCAAGGCAACTTAATAATTAGACCATCACTAGCTAAAGTGGGAACTGAATCATTTGCATTTTTAGAACGAATTCATGATGATATTGTAGGGATTAGTGTCCTAATTCTCTCAGAGTCTCGTTGTTTTGTAAAGAAACACATTGTTCAATGAATAAAATAAGTGTTATTTAATTCTGGCATTTACTCATATCCAATAAACTAAGCTCCATGGTTATCTTATGTGAACTTAAGCATGTATATGTGATATATAAGTGAATCATGACTTAAGTGATAACCTAAATCGGTCTTTAGTATAAGGATTATGGTGGGATACCTGATCCTGGTGACATTACGGATACGGCCCGCTTTGTAGAGGTTTGCAAGTGTTGTAAACTACTACAGATGGTAGATCCTGACCATTCATGTAGAGACGTAGAGTGGGGGCGTCCTATACAAAGAGTTTGTATAAGACCTAGACCACAAGATGACTAGACTCTGTATATAACGTCGTTGATACTAGAGATTTGCATCTCACCTAAACGACCATAGGTGACACAACCTCAATCCTGAGTGTTTTGGGAACTCTTGCCTTTGAGGGCGGTCCTTTGATTAGTATGGGTGAGAGTGACCAGATTACCAACTCAACGTACCTACCTTTTTGGGGACTTGTCTGATCTGGGAGTTAGAAACTCAATCCACAAGATGGAATTCATTTCTTTCCCAAAGCAGGGATAAATAGAGAGATTGCTCCCTTAAGGGCTGATTTCAGGGCATGAATATAGTGGCCATAACTTCTCTTTGGAAGAGAAGAATCAGTCATAGTGGGACTATGACTTATGTTCATTAGAAGGATCAGTGGTACTTAAGGAGACAGATGTAACTACAGGGGTATAACGGTTATTGGTCCAGTTGTACTTACAAGCGATCTGTGAAGGGTTGTCGCACTGCTGATTGGTTAAGATGGATACATAATATATCTGTAGTAAAGAGATTTCAGTTGTCGGTCTTTAGTGAAGTGTATGGCAGTTAACGGATGGTGGATCTCGTGACTAAAAAGTTAAGTCAGTTATTCACGTACCGTTGGAGCTTCGGAGCTACAGATCCATGAGGTCCCCTTGGTAGCTTGGATTCTGTTGAGAATCAGTTCTTGGTGTTGATTTGAAATGTTCAAATTGACAAGAGGTATTTTGGTTATATATGATATAATCGGTATGATGTATAAGATACATCTAATGGAGAATTGATGTAAATGAGATTTACATTAAGTACCATGGAATAGAAAAAGACTATGGTTTATATGTTTCATCAGATGAAATATTAAAACTATAGGTTATAAATATAGTATGATAAGTTGGTTATCATTTATATTTATAATAATATTAATTATTGGATGATTAATACTTTTTCTTTTAAATAACCAAAGTAGTGGGTGGTTATTGGATCATGATAACCGTGAGTTTAAAAGGAAAGTGGTTTCCTATTTTCAAAATAGGGTTTTACAAATGATTGAAAAAAGTTTTTGAGTTTTTTCTCTCTCGCGTAAAAGAACTCACGGGTCGTCAAGTAAATACAGATTTACTAAATGACGGTTGGGCGAGCTAGACGAATCATGCAAGTGCAAGCTAAACGATCATGCAAGTGCGAGCTAAACGATCGTCCAGTGTTTACTAAACAATCACATAGTTTTGCTAGACGATCGTTGGCCCAAGGTAAACGATCGTGTAGAGTCTGTAGGCAACAAACCGAGCTAAACGATAGACTAAACAATCGCATAACTTTATCTAAACGATTGGGCATCGACTATACGATAGGTCTTCTCCATCTCCCACTTGCCCAGTCGTGTACGCGATCATTGTTTCCTTCATTTGTTTGCCTCATACCAAGTCTAAACAGATCCCATCCTCTAGATTCTCAAACTGAGAATACCAAGGTCGCCTTGTTGGTGGTGTCAGACTCAACTCGACACTGTCGAGGTTTTCTGGAGGCCATTCGTTGTGCTGTGGAGGCCGTTCGTGTTACAGAGTTATTCATGACCGAGGAGATCATGGAGGACGAGCATGAAGTGTTCATGCGGTGTTCGTTGCTATGTTGCGATCGTGTAGATCGGGCGTTCGAGGTCGCTATTGTTCGAATGTTCGTGCGCATCGGAGCATGGAGACGCATCCTCATATGTGCATAGAGTTTGATCTCTGTTCTTTTGTATTGTAGATGTTGTAATTTCTGCATTGTAATTGTATAACCGTTTATTTGGAAGTCAAGTGAAAATGGTATGTTAATTCATGATTGTAATTTGGAATAGTCTTGTTCCGCTACTCATGGAAATCATCGCTTCCGATTTCCTTCAATTGGTATCAGAGCCAGATTCTCTGATATTCCAAATTACAGATTTGAATTGAATGTTTTTTACAGTCGCAGTGGGTTTCTGCATTTGTGGTTAACCGTTTTCTACATTTGTAGATGATTTTAATGAATTTTTGGGTTTAAATTGCCGTTTTGTTAAAGCTTTTAGTATTACAAAGTGGTAATTATAAGGGCCCCTGTGTTTATGGGCGAAATTAACTTTGCAATCGAGTCTGTAATTCGAAAAGTTCGAGTTCGTCGAGTTGTTCATGATGAAGCTTTGGCGCATGGCGATGCAGTTATCAACGAAGAAGAAGACCAAGCGTTAGTCGGATCGTGTAGCCTCAGGTAAACGATCGTAGGGATTTTACTAAGCGACCATTTAGATTTTTCATTCTAGACGATAGTGTAGTATTTTCTAATCGATCGTTTAGCTAATGCTAAGCGATAGAGTAAATCGTTTACCATATCACATAGCATTGGTTGCGCGATCGCGTAGACACTGGAGGTGGGCGATCGTAGTGGGAGCATGCGATGCTCGTCGTTTAGTAGAAGGCGCACGCTAGACGATCGTGTAGTTAGCAAGCTTCATCGCTTAGTTACTACATATGCAATCGCGCGTATGCGTTACAGATATGCTAACTAAGCGATCGCTTGCCCAGTCGTGTACTTGCCCAATCGTGTACGGGATTTTAATGAACGTTTCGAGTTTAAATTGTCTTTTTGTTAAAGCTTTCAGTATTACAAAGTGTTAATTGTAAGGCCTCTGTGTTTTTGGGCGAAATTAACTTTGCAATCGAGTCTGTAATTTAAAAAGTTTGAGTTTGTTGAGTCGTTCTTGATGAAGCTTCGGCGCATGGCGATGCAGTTCTCAACGAAGAAGAAAACCAAGCATTGGTAGGATCGTGTAGCCTCAGGTAAACAATCGTAGGGATTTTACTAAGCGATCGTTTAGATCTTTCGTTCTAGAAGATTGTGTAGCATTTCTAATCGATCGTTTAGCTAATGCTAAGCGATCGGGTAAATCGTTTACCATATCGCGTAGCGTTGGTTGCGCGATTGCGTAGGCACTGGAGGTAGGCGATTGTAGTGGGAGCATGCGATGCTCGTCGTTTAGTAGAAGGCGCGCAATAGATGATCGTATAGTTAGCAAGCTTCATCACTTAGTTACTACCTATGCGATCACACGTATGCGATACGGAGACGCTAGCTAAGCAATCGCTTAAGCGATGGTGCTTCGCGGTATCGTAGTCGCTTAGACGATCACGAAAGGCGGACGCTATGTAGAGCACACTAAACGATCATGTACTTCAGGCTTCATTGCTTAGTAAACGGTACACGATCATGTTGTAATATCTAAACGATCATTTGGATTTTTCTAGACGATCGTATAGTAAATGCTAAACGATCGTTTAACTCTGGTAGTACTGGTAAGCGATAGAGCATAGAGTTTGTTTTATTGTGTAGACGATCGCAGGGAGCTTAGTACACGATGGATGGTTGGAGAAGTGATGCTTCGTCGAGCGGTTCAAGACCTGGTTCGCCTGTTTGAACCGGAGACTCCTTGTCTTTGTAATAGTTAGCTTTCCTTTTTGTGTTTTATGGCAATTTTACCCTGTTCATCAACTTTTATTGCTTATACATGTGATGTATGGTACTTATATGCCAAAGTGTTTGTCATATAGTTAAAAACCCACCTTAGGTGTTGCAATTATTCATGCATCATGTATTATAATTGTTATAATATTGCATGAAGATATTACTTGAAAGCATGCGCATGCATCATGAAATATAAGAGTTATATTTTGCATGCAGTGAGCATTATTATGCATCATCCTTTTATTATAAGTGTTATAGTATAAGGGTGAATGGAAGCATATTTTGCTCGTTTCTTTGCTGTTTTGTATAACTGTTATATAAAAGAAGTAGCAATGAATGGACAATGCATTGAGCATGACACTTAGGTTGTTTATAATCATTATGAATTCCTTGCATGTGTTAGCTTAGCGTTGTGGTTGTTTCAGTTTATAAGTGTTATAAAGGAAATTAGACCTAAAATCAATAATTGAAAGTTGCATGCGGACTTAGGGTGAACTCAATTTTTTTTTTAAAAAAAAAAGGATTTTAAAATTGGATTGAGATAGACCTAAGTTCCAGTGGTTCTAAAGAGTTTAGTAACCTAGATTAATCTTTTAAAATCGGTTTAATAGGATTAAATTAGTTGGAATAAAAGATTAAATTTGTTGTAAACCTATGTATAAAGGACCTTGTCTAAGGCGGGTTCTGGCTAGGTTGGGGTTCTTAAGTTGACGAAAACGTAACACCCCTACCTGGGAACCTACCTGAAAAGGTGAACTAGATAGATTTTCAACAGGCATGCGACGTTTTGGTCAAAGACTCTGTTAAAAAGTTTAATGGATGATTATCAAAAGTTGTTCAACTATCCAAGGTAAAAGTTACTCTTGGGAAAACATCACTTAGTTAAAATCCTTAGCCATGTTTTTTTCTCAGTAAACTCTATCCTAGGTTATAAAATACTTAGTGGGAGGAATATCAAATATGTCTATGATTCCACTCACGTTTCTCCCTGTATGTTCACACCGTGATTCATGCTTGGCCTCGATGTCCAGGATGCATCTCCTTTTAGATGGTGTTTTCATGAGTCAATATCAATGTGGACAAAGAGAGTATTTATAGTAAGTGAGTGAAGGGTGTGTGTCAACATTTCCTATGGTCTCTGTCATTGGTTCACACTGTGAGATATGAAGGTGAACTCCAGAAATGGATAGGGCCGCTTTAGGTTTTGTCCCAATCGGATTTTTTCCCTTAGGATTGGCCTTTTGGGATGGACCTCTAGGGCTTAAATGGCGGGTCACACTTACAGGAGATTGTTAAGTAAGTTAATGATCTCTTGGCCAAATCACTGATGGCTAGTCATTATAGAAGAAAGAGTTGTTCTGGTATCAATGATTGGTTGAGATCTTCTCAATTTAGAGGAGGGATAACTGACCTCCCTTAAGCGGTTTTTATTCTAAACCTTTGAAGCGTCATTGCGAAACTAGATGTCACACGGGGTTCATGTTAGTTTTGCTAAAATCTTATTAGATGTTGTTTTGTTTTACAACGGGTATTTGCTTAAAACCTAACATAGGTCAATGTGTTTTTCTTTTCAAAAACTCGTTAGTATTTCCGTTTAAAGCTTTTAAAAATGACCGATTACTTACGGTAGAAAGAATCGTGTGAAACCAATTTTGTGACAAACGACCTCCATCCCAATACTCTCCAAAAGGGGAGATAAGACAGTAAATATGATTTATTGGTCCTGGAGACATGTCTAGTAGAGAATGATGATTCTGCCTGGATCCTCGATTCAGGTGCTACCAATCATGTCAGTTCCTCTTACCAAGGATTCAGTTCCTGGCAAACGTTGTCACATGGAGAGATGACTCTTCGAGTCGGTACTGGTGAGGTTGTTTCAGCTGTTGCTGTCGGTAGGCTGAAGTTATTTGTTGACAAGAAACATCATCTGTTACTAGATAATGTTTTTATAGTTCCTCATATTAAGAGGAACTTAATCTCGGTTTCTTATCTCATTAAACAAGGTTACACCGTCTCCTTTTCTGAGAATAAAGTGTTTATTTTCAATAATAGAATGGAGATTGGTTATGGTTCAATGGAAAATAACTTATATGTACTAAGGCCGTTAGTCATAAATGCCTTGTTTAACACTGAAATGTTCAGTACGGCAACAACAGCTAAAAGACCAAAGGTTTCTCCAAAGAAAAATGCCCATTTTTGGCATCTAAGGTTAGGTCACATCAACCTCAATAGGATAGAGAAGTTGGTGAAAAGTGGACTTCTAAAGAGTTTAGAAGAAAATTCCTTGTCGGTATGTCAATCATGCCTTGAAGGCAAGATGACCAAATGACCTTTTACTGGAAAAGGTTACAGAGCCAAGGAAGCCTTGGAGTTTGTGCATTCAGACCTCTGTGGTCCGATGAATGTTAGAGCTCGATGTGGGTATGAGTACTTTATCTCTTTCATAGATGATTATTCAAGGTTTGGGTATCTCTTCCTAATGCAACATAAGTCTGAAGCCCTTGAAAAGTTCAAGGAGTATAAGGCTGAAGTTTAAAACTTGTTAGGTAAGAAGATAAAAACACTGCAATCTGATCGTGGTGGAAAGTATATGGACCTCAAACTCCAGAACTATATGATAAAATATGAGATTGCATCCCAAATCTTCGCCCCTGGTACACCTCAGCAGAATGGTGTATCAAAAAGGAGAAACAGGACCTTGTTCGATATGGTTCGGTCTATGATGAGTTATGTTCATCTTCTAGACTCGTTTTGGGGTTATGCAGTGCAGACTGCATGTTATATCCTAAACAACGTTCCCTCGAAAAATGTTTGTGAAACACCTTTTGAGTTCTAGAGAGGCCAGAAAGGTAGTTTACACCACTTCAGGATTTGGGGTTGTCCAGCACATGTGCTAGCAACTAAACCAAAGAAGTTGGAACCGCGTTCGAACGTTTGCCTCTTTGCAGGCTACTCCAAGGAAACGAGAGGAGGATGCTTCTATGATCCAAGTGAAAACAAAGTGTTTGTTTCCACTAATGCTATCTTCTAAGATCACATGAGGGATCATCAGCCACGAAGTAAACTCGTTTTACATGAGATCTCAAGTGAGACTGAGACTACTGAGGGTTCAACAAGAGTTGTTAAACAGGCCGACAGATCAATAAGAGTTGTTAAGGTCGGAACGTCTAGTCAACCAGCTCAAGAGTTGAAACTGCCTCGATGTATTGGGAGGGTTACGAACCCACTGGATCACTACATGGGTTTGACTAAAGCCCATAACGTCATTGCGAATGATGGGATTGAGGATTCGTTGTCTTTTAAGAAAGCAATGAAGGATGTTGACAAATATGAATGGGTCAAGACGATCCTCAAGTATCTTCGGAGAACGAGGGTCTACATGCATGTGTATAGAGCTAAGGATCTGATCCTTACGGGATACAACGTTGCTAATCCCTTTATCAAAGAGGGATCATCAGCCACGAAGTAAACTCGTTTTACATGAGATCTCAAGTGAGACTGAGACTGCTGAGGGTTCAACAAGAGTTGTTAAACAGGCCGACAGATCAATAAGAGTTGTTAAGGTCGGAACGTCTAGTCAACCAGCTCAAGAGTTGAAACTGCCTCGATGTAGTAGGAGGGTTACGAACCCACTGGATCACTACATGGGTTTGACTAAAGCCCATAACGTCATTGCGAATGATGGGATTGAAGATTCGTTGTCTTTTAAGAAAGCAATGGAGGATGTTGACAAATATGAATGGGTCAAGACGATCCTCAAGTATCTTCGGAGAACGAGGGTCTACATGCATGTGTATAGAGCTAAGGATCTGATCCTTACGGGATACAACGTTGCTAATCCCTTTACAAAGGCCCTAATGGCTAAAGTGTTCGAGGGTCACCTGGAGAGTCTAGGTCTGTGGGACATGCGACATCTTGTCTAGGGCAAGTGGGAGATGATACTGGGGTATGCCCTAGTTTATTGTATATTGTACATTTTATTTTGATTGTACATTAGTATCCCGAGTCATTAGGACAAGTGGGAGATTGTTGGGATTAGTGTTCTAATTCTCTTGGAGTCTCGTTGTTTTGTAAAGATACGCATTGTTCAATGAATAAAATAAGTGTTATTTAATTCTGGCATTTACTCATATCCAATAAAAAAATCTCCATGGTTATCTTATGTGAACTTAAGCATGTATATGAGATATACAAGTGGATCATGCGTTAAGTGATAACCTAAATCGTTCTGTAGTATAAGGATTAAGGTGGGATACCTGATCCTAGTGACACTACGGATACGAGCTTTGTAGAGGTTTGTAAGTGTTATAAACTACTACAGATGGTAGATCCTGACCATTCATGTGGAGACGTGGAGCGGAGGTGTCCTATACAAAGAGTTTGTATAAGACCTGGACCACAAGATGACTAGACTCTATATATAACGCCGTTGATACTAGAGACTTGCATCTCACCTAAACGACCATAGGTGACATGACCTCAATCCTGAGTGTTTTGGGAACTCCTGCCTTTGAGGGCGGTCCTTTGATTAGTATGGGTGAGAGTGGCCAGATTGCCAACTCAACAGGCCTACCTTTTTGGGCACTTGTCTGATCTGGGAGCTGGGAACTCAATCCACAAGATGGAATTCACTCCTTTCCCGAAGCAGGGATAAGTAGAGAGATTGCTCCCTTAAAGGCTAATTTCGAGGCTTGAACATAGTGGCCATAACTTCTCTTTGGAAGAGAAGACTCAGTCATAGTGGGACTATGACTTATGTTCATTAGAGGGATCAGTGGTACTTAAAGAGACAGATGTAACTATAGGGGCATAACGGTTATTGGTCCAATTGTACTTACAAGCGATCTGTGAAGGGCTGTCGCACTGCTGATTGATTAAGATGGACACATAATATATCTGTAGTAAGAAGAGTTCAGCTGTCGGTCTTTAGTGAAGTGTCTGGCAGTTAACGGATGGTGGATCTCGTGACTAAAGAGTTTAGTCAGTTATTCACGTACCGTTGAAGCTTTGGAGCTACAGGTCCATGAGGTCCCCTTAGTAGCTTGGATTCTGTTGAGAATCAGTTCTTGGTGTTGATTTGAAATGTTCAAATTGACAAGAGGTATTTTAGTTATATATGATATAATCGATATGATGTATAAGATACATCTAGTGGAGAATTGATGTAAATGAGATTTACATTAAGTACCATGGAATAGAAAAAGACTATGGTTTATATGTTTCATCAGATGAAATATTAAAACTATAGGTTATAAATATAGTATGATAAGTTGGTTATCATTTATATTTATAATAATATTAATTATTGGATAATTAATACTTTTTCTTTTAAATAACCAAAGTAGTGGGTAGTTATTGGATCATGATAACTGTGAGTTTAAAAGGAAAGTGGTTTCCTATTTTCAAAATAGGGTTTTACAAACAATTGAAAAAAGTTTTTTAGTTTTTTCTCTTTCGCGTAAAAGAACTCACGGGTCGTCAAGTAAATACAGATTTGTTAAACGATGGCTGGGCGAGCTAAATGATCGTGCAGTGTTTACTAAACAATCGTATAGTTTTGCTAGACGATCGTTGGCCCAAGGTAAACGATCGTGTAGAGTTTATAGGCAACAGACCGAGTTAAACGATAGACTAAACGATTGCATAGCTTTTGCTAGACGATCGCATAGCTTTATCTAAACGATTGGGCATCGACCTATACGATAGGTCTCTACCATCTCCCACTTGTCCAGTCGTGTACGCGATCGTTGTTTCCTCCGTTCGTCTGCCTTATACCTAGTCCGAACAGAGCCCACCCTCTAGATTTTCACACGGAGAATACCAAGGTCGCCTTGTTGGTGGTGTCAAACTCAACTCGACACCGTCGAGGTTTTCTGGAGGCCGTTCGTGGTGCTGTGGAGGCCGTTCGTGTTCAGAGTTGTTCGTGATCGAGGAGATCGTGGAGGACGAGCGCGAAGTGTTCGTGCGGTGTTCGTTGTTGTGTTGTGGTCGTGTAGATCGGGCGTTCGAGGTCGTTGTTGTTCGAGTGTTCGTGCTCATCGGAGCGTGGAGACGCATCCTCATATGTGCGTAGAGTTTGATCTCTGTTCTTTTGTCTTGTACATGCTGTAATTTCTGCATTGTAATTGTATAACTGTTTATTTGGAAGTCGACTGTAAATGTTATGTTAATTCATTATTGTAATTTCGAATAGTCTTATTCCGCTGCTCATGGAAATCATTGCTTCTGATTTCCTTCAGATATATGTGGACCTATTAACCCACCAAGTGGACCATTTAGATATTTTATTGTATTAATAGATGCATTCAATAGATGGTCACATGTGTGCTTATTATCAAGCCAAAATCTTGCATTTGCAAGATTATTTGCTCAAATAATTGAGTTAAGAGCACAATTTCCTGATTATACAATTAAGACCATTCATCTTGATAATGGTGGTGAATTTACGTCCCAAGCGTTTTATAATTATTGTTTTTCAATTGTGATAAGTGTTGAACATCCTGTAGCTCATGTTCATACACAAAATGGTTTAGCAGAATCATTTATAAAAGGTTTTCAACTAATTGCAAGACCATTACTTAAGAGCTAAGATTTCTTCATCTGTATGGGGACATGCTATTTTGCATGCAGCATCACTTGTACGATTAGGCCAGTAGCTTATCATAAGTACTCGCCATTACAATTAGCTTATGGTTATGCGAAATATTTTCCATCTAAGAATTTTTGGATGTGCAGTATATGTTCCAATTACTCCACCACAACGCACTAAGATGGATCCTTAAAGAAGGTTAGGAATATATGTTGGATATGATTCCCTGTCAATAATTAAATATCTTGAACCCGTGACGAGAGATGTATTTACTGCATGATTTGCTGATTTTCATGTTAATAAGGGCTAGTTGCATAAATAGAATTCAAGCCCAAAATAATAGAATATGTAGTACAAGGATAAAATAATTGCATATATATATAAAAAATGGTAAAAGACTAAAAAAACTCATGCCTAGCCACTATTTTGCTCATTTCTTCCCAGTTTTCTCAAATTAAAAGCTATCACTAATAGCAGCTATTAGTGATAGCCACTGATAGCTACTATCGCTAATAGTTTCTATCAATTATATTGATGATAGTTGCTATCAGTGATAGCTTTCAATTTGAGAAAAATTAATATAGTTTTGAAATATTAGCTTTTAATTTGCTATCATTTATTAATAGCTATCATTGATTAACTTTCATCAATTGGAATCAACCTTGAAATATCAATACTTAAGACTATCAGTAGCTATTAAATGATAGATTTATAAATAGTGATCAACTTTGAAAGAAGACCAACAACTTTGATTATCATAGTAGTTACACTAATAATTTTTTTATCATGGCTATTACTGATAGCAGCTATCAGTCGCTATCACTGATAGACTTTCATCAATTAGAATCAACCTTAAAATATTAACACTTAAGGCTATCAATGATAGACTTCTATAACTGGTTATCATCTTTGAAAGAAACTCGATATATAGATATCACTTAAATTCTATCACCGATATCACTAACATCGCTCATATTTTGGTTATCAGTTATAGCTTCTTTCACTGGTAACATCATTGATAAGGTGCTATCAATGATCTCACTAATATCATGCTATTAGTGATAGTTCTCTATCACTGATATCGTGCTACCAGTGGTAGCTACTATCACCAATAATATTCTATTAGTATTAGCTTCTATCACTGATAACATGCTATCAGTAGTAGCTTCTATCAATCATAGCCACTGAACACTTTTTTGCCCCTTTCTTGTCCTTCACAAATATTGATAAGTCCTTTTTCTTTTCGATGATAGCTTCTATTATTGATAAACATGCTATTAGTGATAATTTCTAGGCATTCCACTTAAATTTTAGTTCGAAATTCAACTTTATTGATTAAATTCACTAAGTTGGCTATCAATGATAGATTTCTATAAGTGGCTATTAACTATTAAAATATAATCAAAGATTAAACTATCAATGATCGAAAATATTAATGGCTATCACTGATGGACTTTCATTTACTATTTATATTTATTATTCTTGGGTACGAAACTCAGCCTCATAATTCTTGTGAAAAAAAAAAAAGGAAGAAGAAAAAATTCAAATAAAGGAAAGAAAAATTTTAAAAATAAGAGAAAGAGAAGATAATTAAATAGAAAAAAGTGAAGCAAAAACCAGATAAATGAAAGAAAATAAAAAATAAAGGAAAGAAACAAAAATCGGAGAAAGAAAAGAATAAAATTTAAAAAAAACAAAAAGAAAGAAAGGGAAGAAGCAAAAACTGGAGAAAGAAAAGAAAATGAAAAAATAAAAAAAGGGCGGAATGAAGCAAAAATCGAAGAAGACAAGGGAGGGTGAAATTGAAAATTAAAAAAAAATTCAAAGATTGGCTAGTGAACTCATCCATATTTGCAAATATTTTAAAGATGTAATATATTTTTAAATTTTTTTCTTTTATTCTACTATCTATTACAAATATCCTTATAATAAGACAAAATTTCCAACATTAGAGGGAGGAATTAAGAAATTAGAAAAAGAAATTGCTTGGAATGCATCGTTATTGTCTCATTTAGATCACCGAACAGATCAATGTGAACTTGAAGTTCAAAAAATAATTAATTTTCAAAATATAGCAAATCAATTACTACATGCATTATAGATGCAAATAAAGCAACTAAGTCACATATGCCAGTTGCAAATGTTCCATAAAAATTGATATCCCAACACAACAAATTATCGCTAATGAGTCTGGAACATGCTAGAAGCGTGGTAGACCAGTGGGTTCTAAAGATAAAAATCCTCGAAAACGAAAATAATTAATAGTAAAAAAGACTTAGTTGAGGATGTAAATACCCATGAAGAAATCCTCGACATGACTAGTGAGGAAAATAAAATACCTAAAGTTAATAATGAGATTTCAATAAACTATGCCATGACAGGAAAAAGATGGAATCAAACTAATGTAGATATTGACAACATTTTTGCATATAATGTTGCTCTTGATATTATATCTGAAAATGAGGATCCTGAACCAAAATCTATTGAAGAATGTCGACATAGAAAAGATTGGGAAAGAAGCAATCGATGCAGAATTAAACTCACTTTCATAACGATAGGGTTTTGGACTAGTAGTTCGAACATTAGAAGGTATCAAACCTGTGGGACACAAATGGGTATTTGTGAGAAAAAGAAATGAAAATAATGAGGTCACAAGTGAGAAAAAGAAATGAAAATAATGAGGTCACAAGATACAAAGTAAGACTAGTTGCACAAGGTTTTTCACAAAGACCTGATATTGATTATGAAGAGACATATTTTCCAATGGCGGATGTAATTACACTAAGATATTTAATTGATTTGGTTGTATATGAATGTTTAGATATGTATCTTATAGATATAGTCACGACATATTTATATGGATCTCTTGATAATGATATTTATATGATAATCCTAGAAGGATTTAAGGTACCTAAAACATATATATCAAATTCCTATGAATGGTATAAAATAAAGTTACAGAGATCACTATATGGATTGAAACAATCAGGATGGATGTGGTACAATCACTTGAGTGGATACTTATTGAAAGAAGGACATCAAAATAATCCAATATGTCTGTGTGTTTTTATAAAGAAATCATAATTAGGATTTTCTATTATAACTGTATATATTGATGACTTGAATATAATTGGAATTTTTGAAGAGCTTTCAAAGGCAATAAAATATCTTAAGAAAGAATTTGAGATGAAAGATCTTGGAAAAAAAAAATTTTGCCTTGGTTTGAAAATTGAGCATTTAACAAATGAAATATTTATTCATCTATCAACTTATATAAGAAAAATTTTGAAAAGATTTTATATGGACAAAGCACATCCATTAAATATTCCAATGGAAGTTGGATATAAAGAAAGATATATTTCGATCTCGAGAAGATAATGAAGAAGGTCATGGTCCTGAAGTACCATATCTTAGTGCAATTGGTGCACTTATGTATCTTGCTAATAATACAAGACCAGATATTGCATTTTTAGTAATTTATCTACTAGATATAGTTCTTCTCCTACAAAATGAAATTGGAACGGAATTAAGCATATACTCCGTTATCTCGGAGGAACAATTGATATGGGTTTATTTTATTCAAATAAATCAAATTTTGATCTAGTGAGTTATGCAGATTCTGGATATTTATCTCAAACTGGTTATCTATTCACATATGAAAGAACTACTATATCATGGCAATTGGTGAAACATACCATAATGGCCACTTCTTCAAATCATGCTAAAATTCTTGCAATTCACGAGGCTAGTCGAGAATGTGTATGACTGAGGTCAATAAACTAACACATTCATGAAACGTGTGGTTTGTCTTCTAATAAAAATTTTCCAACAGTATTATACGAAGACAATACAACTTGCATAGCCCAAATAAAAGGAGGATATATTAAAAGAGATAGAACGAATCATATTTCATCAAAACTTTTCTACACTCATGATCTTGAAGAAAATGGCGACATCACTGTACAACAAATTTTTTCGAAAAACAACCTAGCAGACTTATTTACAAAGGCATTACCAACAGCAACTTTTGAAAAATTGGTGCACAACATTGGAATGCGGTGATAAAGAGATCTTAATTGATGTTTTCGTGAGGGGGAGTAAATAATTGTATTTTTTTATAAGTATGTTTTATTGATGGAACACGAGACATATGCAGCAGAATTAGAACCTAATTACACTCTAATTGCTTTTAATTTAAAAGAAATTTAGCAAGCAAAATGAAGGAAAAAACAGTAAATTAGCGTACCTTTGAAGCTCCCGAAAACCATTTTTCCTCACTGAATCTCGACCCCAACACAAACGGACCACTACTAGAGTTGACCTACTATCCTCTGGACTCAGAACTGGGTTGTGGGACCCGATGGATGAAGAAAATCAAGAGAGAGAAAGAGATGGAAAAAAAAAATGGATCTTTGGGTTGGGTTTTGGGTTATGAATTTTCCTCAAAGAAAAGGGTTTATTTTTTAGCCCAAATTTGAAAAACAATTTTGAAAAAATGGGCAAAAGTTTTTCAACCAAATTAAAAAGCCCAATTTATAGAAAAAAGCCATGCAACAATTGTATGAACCAAATCCATAAAAACCCAATACCTATAATCCACTATCTTAGTGGGCTTAATGTCTCCACTATAAGCCAACACCTAGCCAACTATTTTGTTAGTGGAATTATCCAACAAAAGTTTAGATTTTCCCACTAACTTTAGTCAAAGGGCAAAATAGTTATTTTGTCAAAGTCAAACTTTGACCAAAAAGTCAACATTTTGACTTTTTATGATTTTTCCATGTTGACTTATTTTGACCTCCCGAGCATGAATCCACATTCTGTTTCTCAAAATTCAACTCACATTTGAATATAAAGTCGGTCAAAGTTTGACTTTTCAAATTCAAAAAGTCAACTCTTTTACTTTTTACATCTTTGACCATTTCCATTATTTTCGAGCTTCCGAATATGAACGTATTCATATTCTTGATATTTAAATCACATTTAAATATTAAAGTTGTATCTCTAAACTGAAAATCCTGACCACTATATCACATATACTGGTTCGAGATTAATCAATAAAGTTGTATCTCTCTTCACCTAATTCGAGCAATTCGAATTATTCTATCATACTGTTCTAAGTTTATTCCATATGAGCTAGTAGGAGAACTTAATGGACCTACAGATCATGGGCTCCAACAATTCGAGATTAATCAATAAAACTCTTTGACCTAATTAATCAACATTTGTTAACTAACGGGTCATTCCACTAAAGTTCCGTAGTTACAGTCCCCTCACTGTAGATGTATTTCTGTCCATCTGATATAACCATAATCAGTAAGCTAATCTTTCACAGGTTGTTCGTAATCTCGGCTGGGTCATAAAAACCGTTTTACCCCCAAGACTACATCTTGTTCCTTAAGTTCCACTGATCCTCTAATGAACAATTGGTTTAAGGTCCAACCTATAAACCGAACCCCTCTCGAGCCAATGAGAGGGTGTGGCCCCTTGTTCAAGACCTGGATTCAGTACTAAGAGAACAACCTATCTACTATCCCTATAATGGCTAGGAGTGAATTCCGTCTTGCACCCTATGTTCCCAGCTATCCACCTAATCTTACCCTTAAAATGGGAGGCTTATTGAGCCAGGGATGATGAGCTTCCCTCACCTATGCAGATCTAAGGATAATTTCGAGTGAACAAGAGTTCATAGTTAGCTCAAGATTAAGATTATGTTACCTAGGTCATCAATCAACGAAATAGTCAGTTTTATACATAAAACGTCATTTCGAATGTAAAAAGTGACTATTTCATGGTTCAGTCTTATGCAACCTCATTGCATAGGATCCCCCCACTCACATATCTATATATGAACGATTCAGGATCACATCGTTTGTACTAACTACAAAGTGGGCTACATCCATAGTGTCCCCAGAACAAGACGCCTAACCTTATTCATATACTATAGATCATTTTGGCTATATATTTGAACTTGATCCACCTTTATGTAACTACATAAAGTTCAAACTACATTAAATAGCCTCAGGACCTTAGTTTATTGGATTCAAAATTACAATTTCAATAACAACTTTATCGAAAAATAAAACAGAATATATTTATTAATTTACAAACTACGAGTTTTAGAACATAAAATCCAACAAACTCCCACTTGGACTAAAACTCCTAGTGGAGTATCACAGTGTTGAATTTAAGTGAGAAACATATGAGTACAATAAACATATAAATACAATAAACTAGCGCATATACCCAAAAGTTCTCCCACTTGTCTTAGTTTACAAACTTCGTAGACCTAGACTCTGTAGGTGACCTTCAAACACTTTAGCTGTGAGGGCCTTTGTAAAAGGATCAGCAATGTTTTGCTCATAAGATATCTGGGTTACTACAATATCTTCACGATGTACAATCTTCCGAATCAGATGGTATTTGCGCTCAATATGCTTTGTCGCGCTTGTGACTTCTTGAGTCTCTTGAATTTGCAACTGCACCACTATTATCACAATATAGGGTGATAGGCAGATGAATATTTGGAACAACTTCCAAATCTGTTAAGAATTTCCTCAACCATACTGCTTTCTTTGCTGCTTCACATGCAGCTACGTATTCAGCTTCCATTGTGGAGTCCACAATACAGTTTTGCTTCACACTTCTCCACACTACTGCTCCTTCATTCAGAATGAACACTGATATCGATGTATATTTTCTTGCATCTTTTTCTGTTTGAAAATCAGAATCAATGTATCTAGTAAGGATAAAATCCTTAGTACCATATACGAGCATGTAGTTCCTCATTCTCCTAAGATACTTGATAATTTTTTTAACAGCAGTCCAATGATCATATCCAGGATTGGACCGATACCTACTTACTATCTTTACTGTATAGCATATGTCAGGTCTAGTACATAACATTGTATATATCAGGCTTCCTACTACGGAAGCATAGGAAATGTGTCTCATATTCTCAACCTCTTGAGGTATCTTAGGACATTAATCCTTTGACAAATGAATTCCATATCTGTAAGGTAATAGACCTCTTTTGGAATTCTACATCTTATACCTAGACAACATTTTGTCTATATAAGTTGATTGATACATGGCTAGTGTTCTGTTCTTACAGTTCCAAATAATTTGAATCCCGAGAACATACTGCACATTTCCTAAATCTTTCACTTAGAACTGCGTTGCTAGCCATTTCTTGATATTAGTTAGGTAACCTACTTCATTCCCAATGAGTAGAATATGGTCAACATATAAAACTAAGAATGCTATAATAGAATTGACGATCTTCTTGTAAACACAAGGTTCGTCAACATTCAGTTCAAAGCCATAAGATTTGATCGCAGTATCAAATCTTATATTCCAAGATCTAGAAGCTTGTTTCAACCCATAAATGGATTTTTGAAGCTTACAAACCTTTTGTTCTTGACCCTGTGCAATAAACCTCTCTGGTTGAGCCATATAGATACTTTCTTCAAGATCGCCGTTTAGAAAGGCTGTCTTGACATTCATTGTTTTAATCGTAGTGTCTTAATTGTTTTACCTAACTGATTTTTGTTCTTGACCCTGTGCAATAAACCCACCTCGATTTAATCGTAGTGTCTTAATTGTTTTACCTAACTGATTCTCAACCTCAGCCTTATATTCCTTGAACTTTTCAAAAGAATCAGACTTGTGATGCATTAGGTAAATATGACCACACCTTGAATAATCATCAATAAAACTAATGAAATATTCATACCCACCTCGAGCTTTAACATTCATTGATCCAAAAAGGTCTGAATGTACGAGCTCTAAGGGTATTGTGGCTCTGAGACCTTTTCCAGTAAAAGATCTCTTAGTCATTTTTCCCTCAAGACAAGACTCACATGGAGGTAAAGAATTGTCTTCTAACTGATTTAGGAGTCCATTCTTAACCAATCTCTCAATCCTTTTGAGATTTATGTGGCCAAGTTTTAAGTGCCATAGATAGACATTAGAAGAAACTTTTTGTCTTTTATTCTGAATTTCGGCTGTTCTAAACATCTCAGTATTTAAGATAAATTTTGCTTTAGTTGGTCTTAACTTATATAAGTTGTTTTCAAGTATAGTAGAACAAATTTGAATACCTTTTCTGAAAATGAACACTTCATTAATAAAAAGATATTTTATACATTTGTTCCAATATACATGTGATAGATATCAAATTTTGTCTCATTTTAGGAGCATACAAAACATCTTTAAGTATGATATATCTATCGTTGAAAAACAACTTCAAGTCTCCTACTACTTCGACCGAGACAACCTCTCATGTTCTAACTTTGAGGGTGATCTGGCTTTCTTCAAGTTTTTTCCAGGAACTAGTTTCCTAAAAAGAGAAGCTAATATGATTAGTGGCTCCTAAATCCAATATCCAAGTTGAGGTATCAGCTCCTAAATCCAATATCCAAGTTGAGGTATCATACTCTACTAAACATGTTTCAACAACTAGTAAATCATATTTACCTCTTAACTGAGGACATTCCTAACTTAAGACAAATCTCAGGTCATCTATTACTAATGTTGTATTCAGATTGTTTTTCCATGTTGAGTAATTATCGCCGTTTAGTTTCTTGGAAGCTAAGAGTTGAATTATTGAGCTATTCATGTTGAAAAAGACATATCCTTTTGAGTAAAAAAATATTAATCTTTTAAATCCAATCAAGTTTAGCAAAAAATCTAATAATGTACCCTTCATCATTATATTTTGCAACGATATTTCAATGGTTTAGAATAACCTTCACCGAGGGGTGATTGATTATTCCTCTATTGAACAAAGACTATCTTGACTAGATACTATCACTAGAATAACTCTTATTCCTATAGTAACTCAGTTATCGCTACTTTGGTCAAGAATTTACTAACACTTAGTAATTCTCATAAGTGTGACCCTCCATTTTCAGACCTCAAAGATCGGAATCATTATGCTCCCGAAGTTGGAAAGACAAGAATGAAAATGGACCTGACAGACCCTATCATTTTCTAGATTTTGCGGAGTTCCGAATCCTATAATACTGCCCTCCGATTGGTAAGGTCGCTCTAGGGCAGACATGCAGGCGCATTATAGGAATCTCACGGTGTGACCTAATAGAAGAGACCGTAGGATGTGTTGACACATTTCCTTCTCCCACTTACTATGAACAACTTCCCCTATTCACCTTGGTATTGACTCATGCAAATACTCTCCGAATGGAGTCCACTCCCAGGGCAGCCCAAAGCCAAGCATGAATCTCATGGTGTGAACTCTTAAGGCCGCTAGAGCTAAAAGTACATTACTTTTCTCCAACTGAAGTGTTCTAAATGGTTAGGGTATAAAATACTTAGCGATACATTTCGGCTAACTAAACATATCCTAAGTCTAGATGATTCATCCGATTATAACTTTTATACTAGATTTTTAACCTATGATGTCTAAGTGATAAACAAATTTTATTACCTTACACCGCTCACGCATGCTCATAAAACTGGTTTAACCTAACTCAAACGCCGACTCGATCTCCAGGTAATAGGTGTTCCGTGAACCGTCAACTTAAAAACCTTCAACCTTAGTCATCTTATCTGACTTTTTGCCAAGATCTTGCCGGGTGAGTTTTCTTGTAACTTCGGTTTTACAAGATATCGACCTATTTTCTTTGAAAATTGGGATTGCTCGAAGGTTAAACCTAAGTGAGCATGCATCTTATCTGTATTATAGATTTTAGAAGTCTAGGTTATTTTATAACAATTATAAAATAAATTATAACAATTATAACCCTAGAGCATTCATCTATAACATGCTTCCTTCAATCAAACATGCTTTAATATAACACTTATATTAAAACTAAGCATGCATAGTATATATTTTATAACACTTATAACATATAACACATGCATGTCACATGATTTTCCTATGGTGAGGTTTTAAAGCTATATGGCATACTATATGTACACATAATCAAACAACATTATACATCACATGCATAATAGGTAAACAACACTAAAGTGGACCGATTTTGGCATTAAAAACAAACAAATAACTAATTTATTACACAAATCAGCAACCAGCTTCCCGAAACCGGCTTTAAACACTTTGAACCATCGGAAACCACTCAGAGTTCACGCGAACCGGCCCAAAAACACCAAAAACCAAGTTGAACCGGTCAAACTGACCGGTCCAGAGGCTGGTCAACGTGTGCTGGTGCAGTCAACAGAGGCATGGGTCAGGTCGGGTTGATGAAATGCGCGAGCGGACGGGTTGCGCGAAGCAAAGCGGGCGGGCGCTAGTCGGATCCGGAGCGGGGCAAGTGTGCGAAGCCAGGCGCATGTGCGGGGCTACTCTAAACCGGGTCAGATCTCAAGTCTGGGAGCACTTCTCGGGTTTGGAAGCTAATTCTGGGTCTGTGAGCAATTTTTCTTCAATTTTGCTGTTGTCCTCTCTCCCGGAATCAAGAAATTACAACCTAATTTCAATTCTAATGACTCCAAAAAATTTACAGACTCTTTTTCATACATTAATGCTCATAAACATGTAAGCAATTACAAATTTCTTCAAGAAATTTAAAGAAAAATAATGCCAAAATCATAATAAATCCACTTGTCCACATTTCATTCAACACTTGAATAGAAAAGAAAAAAACACCCACCAAAAGAAATTAATCATAATTAAAGCATGCTCTGATACCACATGATGGAACATGAGACATACGTAGCGGAATTAGGATCTAATTACACTCTAATTACTTTTAATTTAAAAGGAATTTAACAAGCAAAATGAGGAAAAAACAGTAAATTAACTTACCTTTGAAGCTCCCGAAAACCGCTTTTCCTCACTGAATCTCAACCCCAACACGAACGGACCACCACTAGAGTTGACCTACTATCCTCTGGACTCAGAACTGGGTTGTGGGACCCGATGGATGAAGAGAATCGAGAGAGAGAAAGAGATGGAAAAAGAAATGGATCTTTGGGTTGGGTTTTAGGTTATGAATTTTCCACAAAGAAAAAGGTTTTTTTTCAGCCCAAATTTGAAAAACAATTTTAAAAAAATGGGCAAACGTTTTTCAACCAAATTAAAAAGCCCAATTTATAGAAAAAAGCGATGCAACAATTGTATGAACCAAATCCATAAAAACCCAACACCTATAATCCACTATCTTAGTGGGCTTAATGTCTCCACTATAAGCCAACACCTAGCCAACTATTTTGTTAGTGGAATTATCCAACAAAAGTTTAGATTTTCCCACTAACTTTAGTCAAAGGGCAAAATAGTTATTTTGTCAAAGTCAAACTTTGACCAAAAAGTCAACATTTTGACTTTTTATGATTTTTCCATGTTGACTTATTTTGACCTCCCGAGCATGAATCCACATTCTGTTTCTCAAAATTCAACTCACATTTGAATATAAAGTCGGTCAAAGTTTGACTTTTCAAATTCAAAAAGTCAACTCTTTTACTTTTTACATCTTTGACCATTTCCATTATTTTCGAGCTTCCGAATATGAACGTATTCATATTCTTGATATTTAAATCACATTTAAATATTAAAGTTGTATCTCTAAACTGAAAAATTTGACCACTATATCATATATACTTGTCGGTTTCTCTCTCTTCACCTAATTCGAGCAATTCGAATTATTCTATCATACTGTTCTAAGTTTATTCTTATGAGCTAGTAGGCGAACCTAATGAACCTACAGATCATGGGCTCCAACAATCCGAGATTAACCGGTAAAACTCTTTGACCTAATTAATCAACATTTGTTAACTAATGGGTCATTCCACTAAAGCCCGTAGTTGCACTCCCCTCACTGTAGATATATTTCTGTCCATCTGATATAACCATAATCAGTAAGCTAATCCTTAACATGTTTTTCGTAATCTCAGTTGGGTTATAAAAACCGTTTTACCCCCAAAACTATATTTTGTTCCTTAAGTTCCACTGATCCTCTAATGAACAATTGGTTTAAGGTCCAACCTATAAACCGAACCCCTCCCGGGCCAAGGAGAGGGTGGGGCCCCTTGTTCAAGACCTGGATTCAATACTAAAGGAACAACCTATCTACTATCCCTATAACGAGTAGGATTGAATTCCATCTTGCACCCTATGTTCCCAACTATCCACTTGATCTTACCCTTGAAATGGGAGGCGTATTGGGCCAGCGATGATGAGTTGCCATCACCTATGCAGATCTAAGGATAATTCCGAGTGAACAGGAGTTCATAGTTAGCTCAGGATTAAGATTATATTACCTAGGTCATCAATCAACGAAATAGTCAGTTTTATACTTAAAACGGCATTTATAACGTAAAAAGTGACTATTTCATGGTTCAGTCTTATGCAAACTCGTTGCATAGGATGCCCCTACTCACATATCTCGATATGAAAAATTCATGATCACATCGTTTGTACTAACTCCAAGGTGGGTCGCATCCATAGTGTCCCCAGAACAAGGCACCCAACCTTATTCATATACTATAGATCATTTTGGCTATATATTTGAACTTGATCCACCTTTATGTCACTACATAAAGTTCAAACTACATTAAATAGCCTCAGGATCATAGTTTATTGGATCCAAGATTACAATTTCAATAACAACTTTATCAAAAAACAAAACATAATATGTTTATTAATTTACAAACTATGAGTTTTAGGACATAAAATCCAACAATTATATGAAATATGTACTCTTTTTCCTTCACTAGGATTTTTTTCTCATTGGGTTTATCATAGCAAGGTTTGAATGAGGCATATTTCATATATATATGGGCATCTAAGGGGGAGTATTATAAATATCATAAAAATAGATATCCAAGGCTTAGTATTCTAAAAGCCATGTGTCATTTTTCATGTTATCCATGTGTCTTGCAATAATTGATGCTTTGTGTCCATGTAAGTCCACATTCTATTTGCCACTTTCCCTATAAGTAGTGGCATTTGGTGGATCTTAAGATGATGCATATATGTGAGAAATCCACTTCAAAATTCCATTAATTTTTATATTATCCAATTTTATAATTTTAGTTATTTTATGATTTTAGTTATTTTATATTATATTTATTTATTTATTTATTATTATTATTATATAAATATATTATAATATTATATCTTCTCCATATCCGTGTTCCCATTGTGCTCCTCAATTTCACAACATATTTCTATTTTTTCTCACATATGTTTTCATGTTGAATATAAAAAAATTTTTGTTGATCAAATAAATTGAAAAATTCAATATTTATTTTGGAAAATGGAAAAAAAAGGAATAAATTCAAAATTTAAAACAAAATTACAAAACCGAAAAAGTAATAAAAAAAAAAGGAAGTGTGAAATTGTAAAAAATACCCCCCATTTGAATTAAAACTCCCAATGTTCAAATATAGAATTTGAAGAGTTTCTAAACCATTAAAAAAAAAACACCAAAATACACTATAATTAAATCACTTACAAGGTAATCAATACACCAATCAAACCTCAAATTAAGACCTGATACACAACCCAACGAGTCATTCAAAATATCAAACAATCTTCCCCAAAACAAAATTAGAGATTTTGAAAATTTTCATCCAATATCAACAAACCGTGAAGCAAGAACGAATTTCTTTTCGGACAACCAACCACAAACCTTCACCCCTCAATCCATCTACAACAAGAAATCTCTACAAACCATCACAATAATTGTGTCCATTCTAGTAAGTGGCCGTAAATCATGGAAGAAATACACCTTCTCATATACATTCTTCTCTAACTCTTGTTTATCTGTCTAAGGGAAATCAAAACTCGTGGTGTTGAAAGGGATCCCAAAAGTGATATTTTAAGAGCAGAAGCAGGATTCCAAGCAACCTATTTTGTGGAAGAAGAAACTCGACAATTTCCATGGTCTTCACATCATTTTCACAGGTAGTGAAATAAAAAAACACCATACAAATTTTCTTTTGGACAAGGCATTGCAATCTCCTATTTACATTGTTTCAAATCATTAAAGATAACAAATAATTGCTTAAAGGGAATGCTTGAACGTTATATATAGAGATGTTTAAATTTTTCAAAAATAATCATAGATTTAGGAAATAGTTAATTAATATTTTATTTTAAATCTTTTGACAAATAGAAAGAGTCTTTGATATACAAAAATATTTGCTTACTTTTCAGGATTCCCCCACAAAACAGAATATTAATTGTTTAGCAAGGTTTTCAAATAATACATTTTAAAAGAATAAATCTTTTTAAATGCATTCAAAGAATGATTAAAGTATGAAAAAAGAAAAAATTGAAGGAAGAACAAGGATCAATGAAATATTGAGGACTGTTGGAATAAGTGGTAGGAAAAACTGACAAGCAAAGAACCAATAATTCTCACCAGTGAGAACGATTATATGTGATATAATTAAATCAATGTGATATAATTAATATAATGTATTTGATACATTATATATAAAGTTTATTTAGGAAGAAATTAAATATTTGCATATGATTCAAATATTAATTATATGGATTGGATTCATATAATTAAATTTAGTATAAATGTGATTTATATTAAATACCACAAATGATTGAGAGAATTTAAAACTATTGAAAATTGAAAATTGCAACTTTAATAAAAAAAAAATTGAAAATTGGGTGCGTGTCCAGGTTTTGCTTTTTTGTAAATATGTCAAAAAAAACTTCTGCCTGAAAATTTGATTGCTATCTGATTTCGATGTGATTGTTATGTGATTGCTATGTGGTTATCACACCTGCAATTACAAAAAAATTAAAATCATGACTTTAGTTTCTTAAAATGTATTTGTCATACAATGCAATTTTCCTTAGATAATCTTATAATTATTATAATTTTATTAAGTAAGTCATTCGATGCAATAAATGGTTTTAATTTGTTTACTTTATAATTGTTATAATTAAATTAAATTAAAAATTAAAATCAATAATTCAGAGTTGCATGCAAACTTAGGTTAAAATCATTTTTAAAAATAGTTCTAAAATATGATTCACATAGACCTAAGATCACAAAATTTCTAATGAGACTAGAAATTAGTTTAATCTTTTAATCAGTTTAATAGCATTAAATTGATTTTAATTAAAAGATTAAATTTGTAGCAAGCGTATCTATAAAGGAGCTTTTGTCTAAGCCTTGTTCTGTCTAGGCTGGGGTATTTAAGTTGACGGAAATGGAACACCCCTACCTAGGAACTTACCTGGAAAGGTGAATTAAATAGATTTTCTACAAACATGCAATTATTGATTAAAGTTTGTTAAAAATGTTTAATGAGCATTAATCAAAGTTGTTTAACTATCCAAAGTATGTATTACTTTTGGACAAATTTAAACAATCACTTAGTAAAATAATTGGCCGCATTTTTCTAAGTTAAATTAATCCTACATAAAACACTTAGTGGGAGGAAAATGAAATACATGATATTTCATTTTTCTTTTTCACATTTCTCCCTTAAAGGTCATACCATAAGATCTATACTCGACCTCGAGGCACCTTTATTTGTGTCCCCTTATAGGTGGTGTTTGTATAGGTCAATATCAAGGTGAATGGAGAGAGTGTTTATAGTAAGTGGGAGCAAGACATGTGTCAAAACATCCCATGGTCTCTCTCATTAATTTGTAGTAAATTTTCATGCTCGGTCTCGAGGCACCTTTGCTTGTCTCCCTACGGATGGCATTTGCACGATTCTTTAATCAAACTACAGAAATAGATAAGATTGCTTTAGCTTTTTCCCAATTGGTTTTTCCCTACGGTTGGCTCATTGGGGCGGAACTCTAAAATCTAAAATGAGGGGTTACACTTACAAGAAAATGTTAAGCTAGTTAATAGTTTCTAGATCGAACAATGGTGACTAATAGTTACAGTATAAGGATTTGTTTTGTATATTGATTGAGATGGTCTCATTTCAGTGAAGGGGTACTTGATCACCCTACAGTGGCTTTTAAGTGATAACTTAAATGATCTATAGTAGATGGATAGGATTGGGTACCTTATCCTTGTGACACTATGAATACAAACCACTTTGTAAATGTTACAATAGTTGTAAAGTGCTACAAATGATCTTATCATGATTATTCATATAGAGAAATGTGAGCGAGGATATTCTATACAAAGGAGTTTTTATAAGACCGAACCATGAAATGAATAGTCTCATTATATAACACCTTTAATAAAAGAGACTTATATTTCACCATAATGATTATAGGTGACATGACCTGAATCTTGAATGAGTTGTGAACTCCTATCTATGAAAGCGGTCCTTTGATTTGTATGAGCGAGAGTGGCCAGATTGCCAACTCAATAAACTTACCATTTTGGGGATTCATCTAATTGGGGAGTTGGGAATATAGCTACACAAGACAGAATTAACTCTTTCCCTAATGTTGGGGTAAGTAGATAAATTGCTCCCTTAAGGGTTGATTCTGGGGCTTGAATAATGTGGTGTCACACTCTCTCTTGACCCGATAGGGGTTTGGTCATAGTTGAACTATGACTTATTATTCCTTAGAGGGATCGATGGTACTTAAGGAGTTAAAAGTAACTATAGGGGTAAAACGGTGATTTTGGCCTAGCTGTACTTACGAGTAATTTGTGAATGGTCATCGCACTGTTTATTGGTTATATCCAATAGACACATAAATATATCTATAGTGCAAAGAGTGCAACTGTCGGTCTTGAGTGGAAATTAAATTAAATTAATTATATGTGATATAATTAAATTAAATTAATTATATGTGATATAATTAAATTAAATTAATTATATGTAATATAATTAATAAAATGTATTTGATACATTATAATATAAAGTTTATTTTGAGAGGAATTAAATATTTGAATATGATTCAAATATTAATTATACGGATTGGATTCATATAATTAAATATAGGATAAATGTGATTTATATTAAATACTATAAATTATTGATAGAATTAAAAACTATAGGTTATATTGTATTAGATACAATATAAAAACTATAGGTCATGTGTTTTATTTGATACAACATATAGTTATATATATACATATAATACGTTAGATATATATATATATATATTATTTAAATTAAATTTATTTTATTTTAATTTGATTTTGAATTTAAAAGGAGTCAAATAACTTCCCTCCCTCTAATTCTCTCTCAATTTTTACATCATTAGTGGGGAAGTTAGTTCAATCGATTTGTTTTTCATCTTCTTCACAGAGAGGGTCTTTGTGAGTTGGGGTTATTTTTTTTTTTTTTTTTATCTCGCTGAAAATTCTTGTCTCAATTTTCATTCTCCCTCTCTCAAAACTCAGAGCCACAACTCCTGAGAATTCTCGTCCCCTACAAAGGTCTCACTTGTGGTGGTATCTTGTGTTTTTCGAGGAAGGTTCATGAAGAAGAAGGATTACGTGAAGATTGGTTATTCAAGGGTAAGTACTTTCTAACCCAATTTCTCTTCTTCTTCCATGTAGTAAATTATTTTTCTGTTGAATTGCATAATTTTTGTTCTGTAATTTTTGTATTATGTAAAAATTGGGAATTGGGAATGATCCCCGCTTTCGTGTGGACCTTCGGGTTCTTTCACAAGGATAACACGAAGGACAGGCTTTACTACCTGCCACTATGGACCATCACTACCTAGACGGACCTAAAGAAGAAGTTCCTGGAAAAATTCTTCCTAGCATCTCATGCCACCAGGATCAGAAAGAAGATGTAAAGCATCCTAAAAAGGCATGAGGAGTCTACATATGAGTATTAGAAGAGATTCAAGCGTCTCTGCACTTATTTCTGTAATCATCATATCCCCGATCATCTTCTCGTTCACTACTTTTATGAGGGACTACTGTAGCAGGATAAACGCAACATCGATGCAGCTGCAGGCAGTGCACTAGTCAAATAAAACTCCCTCTAAGGCTAAGGTGTTGATTTTCACTATGGCTAAGAATAATCGAAAATTCGGAATGCGAGATTGTATCACTCAATCATCTACATCTACACAAGAGGTAAGTGCACTTAAAGGTGAATTTTTTGAATTATCTACTTTTGTGAAACATGCTTTTTCTGCTAGGGCACAGCCCCAAAAGTTGTTGCTAAGGTGAGCTGCGCTGAGAATCAACAAGGTGGACAGATGTATAACTACAACACATGCAAAAGTGAGCTACGTCGGGAAACCAAGGCCAGAACAGCTCAAGTATGCCTTTAAAGAATAAGGGAAAAAGTCTGGTCAAATCTACCTTGCAAATAAAGCTGAGCCAGGTGTAGTTCCAACAAACCATTGCCACATACATGCAGAGTATGCCCACCAAGATCTCCCAACTGGTCGACGCGGTCAGCAGGCTAGACACTCAATATAGGAAGCATCCTTCCCAACCTATATTCATCTTTGTTGCTAGCTGCATTGAAAGCTCTCTGACACCTATTTTTGAACTATTGATTGATTAAGCTGGTTAAGGTTGTGAGTATTGAGTGTTGGGATGTACACCCTAAAACCTCGTAGTTAATATGTTTTTTAAAATAATGGTTGATTATTTTATACGTAATTATCCATTAAAGAAATATCCAAGATTAATTAATATAACTTAAACATGTATTTGGTTGACATACAGATGGATATTGTTTAAGTAATAACCTAAATAGTCTATAGTATATGGATAAGATTGAGTGTTTTATCCTTGTGACACTATGGATATGACTCAAACTGTAATTGTTCCAATAGTTGTAAAGTGCTACAAATGATTGTCTTAATAGTTCATGTGGAGATATGCAAGTGGGGGTGTCCTATACAAAGAGTTTGTATAAGACCTGACCGCAAAATGATTAATCTCTCTTTATAATACCATTGATTAAAGATATTAGCATTCCATAGGATGACCATAAGTGACTCAACCTTAATCCTGAGTGAGTTATGAACTCATGTTTATGAGGGCAATCCTTTGATCTGTATAGGTGAGAGTGGCCAGATTTGCGAACTCATAAACCTCCCATTTTGGAGATTTGCCCAAGTAAGGGAGCTGGGAATATAGCTACACAAGATGGAATTCACTCCTTCCCATCTTTAGGGTAAGTAGATGAATTGCTCCCTTATGTTGGGGATGTCCTAGAACTCGCAGTTTATAAATTTTGTGTTAAATATTCTAATTATCAATTAAATATTATTGAGTATCTTATTCAATAAAGTTGTTTATTTTACATTCTATTATGGAAATTAATGGCTATAGTATGAATACTTTAACTTTATGTGGTGACATAAACAAGATCAAGTTAATAGTATATAACCTAAATGGTCTATAAGTATATAGATGAAATTGGATATCTCATCCTGGTAACACTATTGGATATGCCCTATTTTGTATAGGTAATACAAATGATGTGATCCACAGATCATTCATGTAGAGACGTGTGAGTCAGGGCATCCTATGCAATGAGTTTGCATATAGACTAGACCATGAAATAGTCACTTTTCTTTATAACGACCGTTTATTGTTAAAACTGACTATTTCATACTTAAGTAACCTAGGATAACTCAATCTTAATCCTAAGCTAGTTATGAACTCTTGTTTATTCGGGATTATCCTTACATCTGCATGGGTGAGAGTAGTCCAACACCACTGCTTACTAAGCCTTCCATTTTGGGATAAGACCAGATGGATACTGGGGACATAGCCCTGCAAGATGGAATTCACTCCTACCCATTTTAAGGTTAGCAGATAGGTTGTTCTCTTAAGTGCTGATTCTAGGTCTTGAACAATCGAGCCCTTGTCTTCTCATGATAGAGAAGGACATGATTCATAAATAGTATTATGAATAAAAAAAATTGTTCATTAGAGGTTTAGCGGGTATTTAAGGAACAAGATGTATTTACAGGTGTAAAACGGTAATTTTGACCCAGCTGTAATTACGAATGACCTGTGAAGAATCGACTTACTTATTATGGTTTATATGGATAGAAATATATCTACAGTGAGAAGAGTGCAACTATCGAGCTATAGTAGTGTGTCTTGATAGTTAACGAATAGTAATTAATTCGATTAAAGAGTTTTAACGAATTAATTACAGATCGTTGGAGCTCATGATCTGTAGGTCCATTAGGTCCGTTTACTAGCTCATTAAATTGGAATAACAAATTGAGTATTGATTAGGGTTATGAATTTGAAATGTTCAAATTCAATTTAGGGTTTTCGATTGATTGTATATGATACAATTAAAAACATTTAGTTTAATCGAAATTAAACAAAATTGGAAAATCAATTAATAATTAAATTATGATTTAAATATAAAATTGATTTATTGGTGATATTGATATTTTATTAATTTAATATTTAGATATTAAATTAATATTTTTTTTTATTAAAAAGTTTAATTAAAAATCAATTAAAATTACTTTTATTTAATTAATTTTATAAAATTAAATTAAAAATAAAAATGAAAATGAAAATGATTTTTCAAATCATTTTAAGTTAGTGGATTTTTCCAATTTTTGGGGAAAATTCACTAACCACATTTGATGAAATATCACTAAATTTCAATTTAATTTTGGTGAAGATCTTCAAGGTGGAGCTGTCCACCATGCAACCCTATACATTTGCATGAATTCTACCTATATATAGAAGCTCCATGCATAAAAAACAGATAAGCATTTTGAGTTATACTTGTTGAAGTGATAACATGCATAAAAAACAGATAAGCTCCATTCATCAGTTCAACTTGATTTAATGTTTCCACCACACGTTCCAACTTGAGCATAGTAGAGAAGATCTTGGTGGTAGTCCTCTTGAAGTTTCAAGCTTTATCTTGGTAGATCTCAGCTAAATTTGTGAAGAAAATCTTCAAAGGTGATATGTGTTTCAAACCCTCTTCTTAATATCATATGAACAACATGCTTAAAACTCAAATTAAATGTAGTTTAAGTGCTTATTGATTCTGAAGTCTTCCATTGCATAATATTTCATTCTTTCAATTGGTATCACAACATGATTTAAGCACTTAACTATTATTAATTTGAGTTTGATGGGTGTTTTTCCATGAACTGCATGAAATAGTATGCTGATATGATTTTTCCAGTGTTTTGGCATTTTAATCCTTTTAATTATGTTGTTTCTTTTATAATTGGCTCTTGTTTGATGAGCCTTAATATATGTTTAAGAGTCTTTAATTCATATGAAGTCATTAGAAATTGAAATTAGGATGTAATTGAAGAAAGAAGTGAAGAAGGTCAAGCTATAGATTTCCAGTTCTTCAGCTATTGTTTGAATTTCCAGCGAGATTGGAACAAGTTCGAGTGAGATTTTGAATCAAGTTTGAGCGAGATATATAGCTCGAATGAGATTCAGTTGGAATTTCAAGCAAGATTTCAAGTTCAAACAAGATTTTTAATCAAGTTGGAATGAGATTTTAAGTTCGAGCGAGATTCTGATGGAAGTCCTAGCGAGATTTCAAGTTCGAACAAGATTTTGAATCAAGTTCGAACGAGATTTCAAGCCAGAAGCGAGATTCTGATGGTTTAAGCGAGATTTCAATGATCCAGCGAGAGATCAAGTCTTGAACGAGATTTCAACTAGCAGCAAGAGATCAAGTTTGAGCCAGATTTCAAGCTAAGCAAGATTCTTGAACCAGTTTAAGAAGATTGACTGGTTTGACCGGTTTTCTTCAGACTTGACCCGATTCATTTTCAAAATTGTTTTGATTGCGGTTCAGGTGGTTCACAACTAGTTCAAGCATTTTTTGGGTCTGGTTTGGAGCTGTTTGAAGCGGTCAAGAAGCGGTTTGGAGCTGTCAACTATTTTTTGTAATACATAGGCTTTTGTTTACTTAAAAATGCCAAAACTAAAAACTGTATCAGTATGTGTTTAATTGTTTATGCATGTGATGTATGTTATAATTAAATAAATTTTGTATATGCATACAGTATGCCATGTAGATTTAAAATCTCACCGTAGGAAGCATGTTACATGCATTGAAAGTATGTTATAAAATTGTTATAATATATAGTATGCATGTATAGGGTTTCTTTTAATATAAATGTTATATTAAATGCCTTTGATGAATGTTGTGGATGTTTAGCATGTCTAATTTTTGTAAGTTATTATAAAATATAATTAGACTTTAAAATCCATAACGAAGATGTACAACATGCTCACTTAGGTTAACAACTAGTTTTAACTATTAAAATAGATTTTTACCTTATAAAATTTTGTTACAAACTCAAATCAGTTCATAAACCTGTCTAAGGCTAGGGGAAATAAGTTGACAATTTACGTAAGACCTCCTACCTGGGGATTATGGCCAAAAGATTGAGCATTGTTAACTCATTTCATGAGCTTGCATGAACGGTGTGAAGTTTGAAACTGGTTTAAACACTTAGACATCGTAAGGTTATATCCAAATATAAATGTTATACTTAGATAAAAATGATATAGACTTAGGTTGTTTAAAAGTTAGTTGTTTTTAACCTAAGTAAATAGATACCCAAACATTTAGAACACTTCAATAGGAGATTAACATTACGTTCGATATATAGTTATTAGCTCTCACATCCTCAAAAGTTCATACCGTGAGATCCATGCTCGGCTTCGTGTCACTTTTACTGCGACTACTCTATTCGGAAAGTGTTTGCATGGGTCAATAACAAAGTGAATGGGGGAAGTAGTTCATAGTAAGTGGGTGAAGGAAATGTGTCAACATTGTCCTATGGCCTCTTCCATTAGTTTGAACTGTGAGATTCCTTTGTTGCGTCTGCTGTCGTTTTTAAGTGGCAATAGCTAGTCGTTATCCATGGCGATCCCCGCTGAGGGTTGTAACATATGATTTGGAATAACCCAAGCTTCAGTAATGAATAGGGTCTTATAGTTCCGTCTTGGGTATTGTCTTCCATCTCGGGGGCATATTCATACCATTCTATAAGATCTGAAAATGGCGGGTCACACTTAGAAGAATTTCTAATTGTTAGTAAAGATCTTGACCGAAAACGATAACCAAAAGTATCGTTGCAAATAAATAATGACTTATTGGGTACATTATTATTTTTGCTAAAATTTAGATTTAGATGCATAAAGTTTAATAGAATTTGTTTAAATTTTGTCAGCAATGTTGAATTCAATTATACAACTACTAGCTTCCGATAAGTTTAACAGTGAAAGATATTCAAACTGGAAATCCAACATTAATAAAATATTAGTTATGGATGATTTGAGATTTATGTTGACAAAGGAATGTCCTCCGGTTCCCAATACAACAACAAATCGAAATGTTTGGGACATTTATGATCGGTGGGTTAGGGCTAATGAAAAAGCTCGGGGCTACATCTTAGCAAATATATCCAATGTACTTAATAAGAAACATGAGGTAATGCCCACCGCCCTTGAGATAATGGTGTCACTTCAGGAGATATCCGAGCGACTGTTATCCTCTGTTCGACATGAAGCCATTAAGTATTTCTACAGTACTCGCATGAAAGATGGTTCCAATGTTAGAGAATATGTTCTCGATATGATGGTCCATTTTAATATTTCTGAGGGTCATAGGACAATGATGGATAAGATAAGTCAAGTAAGTATAATATTGGAATCTCTCCCAGAGAGTTATCTGCCTTTTAGAACCAATGTTGTTATGAAAAAAAGTTACTTATAATCTGACCACGTTTTTGAACAAGTTACAGACATATCAGTCTATGATGAAACTTAAGAAAAAAAGAAGTAAATGTTATTTCTCGATCTAAGAAGTTTTTTAAGGGGTCGACGTCTAGAACAAGACCCACTGATAACAAGAAGTCTGCTCCTTCTTCTTCTTCAAAAGATAAATTTGTACAAATGAAGAAGAAGGGTAAAGGGAATAAGAAAACCACTGCTAAGAAAAACAAAAACAAAAACAAGACTTCCAAAGGAAAGTGTTTCCATTACAGAGAAGATGGCAACTGGAAGCTTAACTGCCCAAAATATTTGGCGGAAAAGAAAGCGGAAAAAGGTGAAACAAGGTAAATTCGATTTACTAGTAGTTGAAACATGTCTAGTGGAGAATACTCACCTAACCTGGATATTAGATTCAGGCGCCGCTAATCATGTTTGCACTTTTCTACAGGAAACTAGTTCTTGGAGAGAACTTTCTGAATAGAAAATGACTTTCGTGGTCGGAACGGGTGAAGTCATTTTAGCTTATGCAGTGGGAGATGTCAAGCTATTTTTTGGAGAGTCTTTCATCTTACTTAGGAATGTGTATTATGTACCTATGATGAGAAGAAACTTAATCTCCATTTCCTGTCTGCTAGAAAATACGTACAAAATATCTTTTGAATCTAATGAAATGTTTGTTTTTTCAAGAGGTGTTCATATTTGTTCTGCAAGACTCGAAAAAAACTTGTACATATTAAAACCAACTGAAGCAAAGGGCATTCTAAATATAGAGATATATAAAATGGCTGAGACTCAAAATAAAAAACAAAAAAATTCTCCTGACGCCTATCTTTGGCACCTCAGACTTGGTCACATTAATCTCAATAGGATTGAGAGATTAGTAAAAAATGGTCATCTAAGTCAGTTAGAAGATAGTTCTTTACCTCCATGTAAATCATGTCTTGAGGGAAAAATGATAAAAAGATATTTTTCTAACAAAGGACTTCGTGCCAAAGAACCTCTCGAACTTATACATTCAAACCTATGTGGTTCAATGAGTGTAAAAGCACAAGGAGGTTATCAGTATTTTGTCAAATTTATTGATGATTACTCGAGATATGGCTACATTTACCTAATCAGTCACAAGTATGAAGCTCTTGAAAAGTTCAAAGAATTTAAGACGGAGACAGCTGAAACTCTTGAAAAGTTCAAAGAATTTAAGACCGAGACAAAAAATTTGTTTAGTAAAAGAACTAAAACACTTCGATCTGATCGAGATGATGAGTATATGGATTTATAATTCCATAACTATCTGGTAGATCATGGAATTCAATCCCAACTCACACCACCTGAAATACCACGACAAAATGGTGTTGCAGAAAGAAGAAATCGAACCTTGTTAGACATGGTCCGATCAATGATGAGTTATGCTTAGTTACCTCAATCCTTTTGAGGGTTTGTAGTATAGCCTGCAGTATATATTTTAAACGTTGTTCCTTCAAAAAGTGTTTTAGAAACATGGTATGAATTATGGAAAGGACGAAAAACTAGTTTACGTCATTTTCGTATCTGGGGTTGTCTAGCACACGTGTTGGTACAAAATCCTAAGAAACTGGAAACACGTTCGAAATTATGCCTCTTTGTAGGACACCCTAGAGAAACAAAAGGAGGACGATTCTATGATCCCCAAGAAGACAAAGTGTTTGTATTGACAAATGTTACATTCTTGGAAGAATATCATATTAAAAATCATCTACCTTGTAGTAAACTAATATTACAAGAAATGGCCAAAGATGCTACAGAAACATAAAAAAGAGTTGTTGATTAAGCTGGTTCATCAACAACTGTTGTTGTCCCGTCACGTCCGTCTCAAGAGTTGAGTCTGCCTCGACGTAATGGGAAGGTTATTCAGCAACCTGAATGCTATATGGGTTTAATAGAAACTTAAAACATCATACATGATAATGGTTTAGAGGATCCATTAACCTTTAAAAAGGAAATGGAATATGTTGATAGGGAATAGTGGATAAAAACCATAGACGTTGAAATGAAGTCTATGTACTTCAACTTTGTCTAAAAACTTGTAGATCAACCATATGGGGTTAAACCTATAGGTTGCAAATGGATTTACAAAAGAAAATGAGACCAAACTGGCAAGGTGCAAACCTATAAAGCCAGACTCATGGCAAAAGGTTTTACCCAAAGAGAAGAAGTTGATTATGAAGAAACTTTTTCTCCTGTTGCCATGATAAAATCGATTAGAATAATTCTATCCATTACCACATATTATGTATCTGAAATAGGGCAAATGGATGTCAAGACAGCTTTCCTAAAAGACCATCTTAATGAAAGTATTTTTATGCCTCAACCAGAAGGTTTCATCGAACAAGGACAGGAATAGAAAGTTTGTAAGCTTAAAGGATCCATTTATGGGTTAAAACAAGCTTCAAGATCTTGGAATATAAGATTTGATACTACGATCAAATCTTATGGCTTTGAACAAAATGTTGACGAACCTTGTGTATACAAGAAGATAGTCAACAAAACTGTAGCATTGTTAGTTCTTTATGTTGATGATATCTTGCTTATTGGGAAGGAGGCAAGCTTCCTTGCTGACGTAAAGAGATGGATAGCAACACAATTCCAAATGAAAGATTTGGGTGATGCTCAATACGTTCTAGGAATACAAATCTTTCGGAATTGAAAGAATAGAACCCTAGCACTATCTCAGGCATCTTATATTGACAAAATGTTGTCAATAATATGAAAATTCCAAAAAAAAGTATGTTACCTTTTAGACATTCATTTGTCAAAGGAACGGTGTCCTAAGACATCTCAAGATGTTGAAGAAATGACAAGAGTTCCATATGCATCTGCAGTTGGGAGTTTGATGTACGCAATATTATGTACACATTCTAACATATGTTTTGCAGTTGGAATCATCAGTAGATTTCAATTCAATCTAGGATAAAGTCATTGGACTGTTGGAAAAAACATCCTCAAGTATCTAAGAAGAACAAGGGACTATATGCTTTTGTATGGACCTAAGGATTTGATCCTTACAAGATACACTGGTTCTGATTTCCAAACTGACGTGGATCCAAGGAAATCTACTTCAGGATCAATTTTCACTCTCAATGGAAGAGGTATAGTTTGGAGAAGCATTAAGCAAAGTTGTATCGCTGACTCAACAATGGAAGTAGAATACGTAGCCATATGTGAAGCTGCTAAAGAAGCAGTATGGCTATGCAAATTCTTGGCTGACTTGGAAGTAGTTCCAGATATGCACCTACCTATCACACTATATTATGACAATAATGGTGTTGTTGCCAATTCAAAAGAACTAAGGAGTCACAAACATGGAAAACATATTGAGAGAAATTACTATCTCATTAGAGAGATAGTACACCGAAGAGACGTGATCGACATGAAGATAGCCTCTAAAGATGATCTTATTGATCCATTTACGAATACCCTCTCGACTAAAGTGTTTGAGGGCCACTTGGTTGGACTAGGACTCCGAGCAACGTAATCTAGGGCAAGTGGGAGAATATCTATGGTATTAGAGATACCCTAGTTTATTGTATTTTTCCTTTATGATTCTCAACATTTTATTGTATATATTTTTTCTCACTGGAGTTTTAGCCTAGAGATTGTTGAGGATGTTCTAGAACTCGCAGTTCGTAAATTTTGTGTTAAACATTCTATTTATCAATAAAATATAATTGAGTATCTTATTCAATAAATTTGTTGATTTTACATTCTATTATGAAAATCCAATAAACATATCCATAGCTATAGTATGAATACTTTAACTTTATGTGGTGACATGAACACGATCAAGTAAATAGTATATAGCCTAAAAAATCTATAAGTATATGAATGAAATTGGGTATCTCATCCTGGTAACACTATTGGATGCGGCCCATTTTGTATAGGTAATACAAATGATGTGATCCATAGACCATTCATGTAGAGACATGCGAGTTGGGACATCCTATGCAATGAGTTTGCATATAGACTGAACCACAAAATAGTCACTTTTCTTTATAACGACCGTTTACTGTTAAAACTAACTATTTCATACTTAAGTAACCTAGGATAACTCAATCTTAATCCTGAGCTAGCTATGAACTCCTGTTTATTCGGGATTATCCTTAGATCTGCATGGGTGAGAGTAGTCCAACACCACTGCTCAATAAGCCACCCATGTTGGGGATAAGACCGGATGGATAGCTGGGGACATAGCCTTACAAGATGAAATTTACTCCTATCCATTTTAAAGTTAACAAATAGGTTATTCTCTTAAGTGTTGATTCTAGGTCTTGAACAATCGGAGCCCTGCCTTCTCATGATAGAGAAGGACATGATTCATAAATAGTATTATGAATAATAAATTGTTCATTAGAGGGTCAGTGGGTGCTTAAGGAACAAGATGTACTTACAAGGGTAAAACGGTAATTTTGACCCAACTGTAATTACAAATGACCTGTGAAGGATCGACTTACTAATTATGGTTTATATGAACAGAAATTTATCTACAGTGAGGAGAGTGCAACTATCGAGCTATAGTGGTGTGTCCTGATAGTTAACGAATAGTAATTAATTCGATTAAAGAGTTTTAACGAATTAATTACAGATCGTTGGAGCTCATGATTTGTAGGTCCATTAGGTCCCTCTACTAGCTCATTAAATTGGAATAACAAATTGAGTATTGATTTGTAGAGTTATAAATTTGAAATGTTCAAATTCAATTTTAGGGTTTTCGATTGATTGTATATGATACAATTAAAAACGTTTAGTTTAATCGAAATTAAAAAAAAATTAGAAAATCAATTAATATTTAAATTATGATTTAAATATAAAATTGATTTATTGGTGATATTGATATTTTATTAATTTAATATTTAGATATTAAATTAATATTTTCTTATTAAAAAATTTAATTAAAAATCAATTAAAATTAGTTTTATTTAATTAATTATTTTTTAATTAATTTTATAAAGCTAAATGAAAATTATTTTTGAAATCATTTTAAGTTAATGAATTTTTTCAATTTTTGGAAAAAATCCAGTAACCACATTTGATGGAATATCACCAAATTCTAATTTCATTTTGGTGAAGATCTTCAAGCTGGATCTACCTACCATGCAACCCTATACATTTGCATGAATTCTACCTATATATAGAAGTTCCATGCATGAAGAAAAGATAAGCATTCTGAGTTATACTTGTTGAAGTGATAACCTGAAAACCCTACAAACCTCTCACTTGTTCTTCATCAGTTCAACTTGAGTTAGTGTTTCCACCACACATTCTAGCTTGAGCATAATAGAGAAGATCTTGGTGGTAGTCCTCTTGAAGTTTCAAACTCTATCTTGGTGGATCTTAGCTGAATTTGTGAAGGAAATCTTTAAAGGTGATATGTGTTTCAAACCCTCTTATGAATATCATATGAACAACATGCTTAAAACTCAAATTAAATGTAGTTTAAGTGCTTATTGATTATGAAGTATTCATTCCTTCATCCTAAGTGCTGACTCTGGATCTTGAACAATGGGACCCCTCCCTCTCACTAGCTCGAGAGGGTTTTGTTTATGTAGGACCATAAACAGATTGTTCATTAGAAGATCAGTGGAACTTAAGAAGTTAGTTATAATTATAGAGGTAAAATGGTAATTTGACTTTATTGTAATTACAAGCGATTCTTGAAGGGCCGATTCACTGTTGATTGGTTATATCCGTGGACATAGAAATATATCTTCAGTGTGAAAAGTGCAATTGTGGGTTTTTAGTGGAGCGACCTGCAATTAATGAATGTTGATTAATTTAATTAAAGAGTTTAATTAATTAATATTGTATCATTGGAGCTTCTAGCTTGTAGATCCATTAGGCCCCTTTGCAAGCTCACTAAGGATAAACACAAGGAATAAATGGTTTTGGAATAATTTGAATTGTTCAAATTATTTAAAGGATATAGAAGTGTGATTTATATTAATGTGATTAATATAAAGGATAATGTATATTGATACATTATAGTATATAGTTAATTATAAATATGATTTATAATTAATATTATATATATGAGAGAGATAAATGTTTAAATAAGATTCAAATTAATATAATGTATATAGATACGTTATAATATAAAGTTAATTTTGAATGAGATTCAAAATTATACTATATTATATGAGAGTAGTATATGTGAATAAGATTCAAATATTAACTTTATGAATGGTATTCATATAATTACTATAGGTTATAATTAATGTGAATGATATTCATATTAAAATTATAGGTTACATGAGAGATATATTTGCATAAGATTCATATTAAAACTATAGATTAAAATTAATATGAATGAGATTCATATTAAAACGGTTATGTGGGAGGATATTATTTGAATTTGATTCTAATTAAATAAAATATGTGATATTTAATTATTAATTAATTAATTAATAGTTAATTAATATTATTATTTAATTATATATTAAATTAGATTTAATATATTATTTGGATAATATAAAAATTAGAATAATTCCCATGGGAGTTATTTTACACAAAATGGAAAGGAGTTATATCTCCCTCTCCATTCATCACCTCTCAATCCATCACTTCTTTGTGATTTTATAAGAGTTATAGAAAAACAGAAGAAAAAAAAAATCTCTTGTCAACACTAACTATAGAAATCTGGTTGGATTCTTCTCTTTGATCTATCAAAACAAGAAGGATCCCACCATCCTATTTCTTGTCCTAAAAATAACAAGGAAAGTCTAGTGGTGGTATCTTGGTGATTAATCGTGTTCTTGGAAGAAGCTTTAAGTTCGAAGGAGATTTTCTTAGTTCGTGGTTGTTCGTAAGGTTGTGGAGGAGGAAGCATTGATAAAGGTCTTCATGAAGGGAATGGTGAAGTTCGATGTAGAAGCAGGGATCGATCCCAATTTTTAATTTCATCGAAAACTGAAATTGCATAACCTAATCATGCATTCTATTAAAAAAAAAAAAAACTACAACATGCCTCAAAATTAAAGAGAAGAAATTAGGGTTCAGTCACACTTACCCTTGAAGCCAATAATTCTTCACGATCTCCTCTCCACAAACGATCACAAACAACAAACCAAAATGGCACCACCACAAGATTTTCTTTTGTACTCTCCTTAGGGGTTGACAATTTCTTGCAAGAGTAATTGAGTTGGGAGAATCTCACAGAACCTTCACTATGATCTCTTCTATGAAGAAGATGAAAAAATGTCAAATCCCAACTCCCACTGTCACGATATTTTTTAGAGTATTAAGGGGAGGGAAGTTGTAACTCCCTCCCTTTAATTTAAATAAATTTTAATTTAATTTAATAAATAAATAATATATAATAACAAACTTATTAGATAACTATATGTTATATCAAATATAGCACGTAGTCTATAGTTTACATTATATCAAATATAATATAATCTATAGTTTCAATACTCCCAATAATTCATGGTATTTAATATAAATCTAATTTATATTAAAGTTAACAATATGAATCTCATACATATAACTAGTATTTAAATCATATTCAAATATTTAATTTCTCTCAAAATAAACTTTATATTATAATGTATCAAATACATTATAGTAATTATATCACATATAATTAATTTAGATTAATTATATCATATATAATTAATTCCCTATATTAATTTGAACAATTCAAATTAATCCAAAATTAATTCTCAATAATCTCTATTGAGCTACAGAGGGAACTTTATGGACCTGTAGATTGAAACTTCAATGGTACTTAGATAATTAATTAAACTTCTTTAATTAAATTATCTAGCATCCATTAACTGTCGGTCACTCCACTAAAGATGGACAGCTGCCCTATTCACACTACATATATATATTTATGTCCATTGGATATAACCAGCCAATAGTACGATGACCTTGCACAAATTGCTCATAAGTACAACTTGGAAAAAATTATCGTTTTGCCCCTATAGTTACATCTAACTTCTTAAGTACCACTGATCCCTCTAATGAACACTAAGTTATAGTCCAACTATGACCAAACTCCTCTCAGGCAAAGAGAGGATGTGGCGCCACATTGTTCAAGCCCCGAAATTAGTCCGTAAGGAAGCAATTTATCTACTTACCCCGACATTATGGAAGTAGTGAATTTCATCTTGTGTATCTGTGTTCCCAGCTCTCCAAACAGACGAATTCCCAAAATGGTAGGTTTTTGAGTTAGCGATCTAGCCACTCACAGCCATACAAATCAAAGGACCGCCTTCATTGGCCGGAATTCATAACTCACTCAAGATTCAGTTCATGTCACCTATGGTCATCCTGGCTGAAAAGTAAGTCTCTATTATTAACGGCCTTATATAATGAGACTATTCATTTCGTGGTCCGGTCTTATGCAAACCCTTTTGTATAGAACACCCCCGCTCACATGTCTCTACATGAATGATCAGGATCGGATCATTTGTAGCACTTTACAACAATTGTAACATCTACAAAGCGGGTCATATTCGTAATGTCACTAGTATAAGGTACTCAGTCTTATATATCTACTACATACCATTTAGGTTATCACTTAAACATAATCCACCTATATGTCTCTTCATACGTGTTTAAGCTATTGAAGATAATCTTGGATGTTAGTTTATTGGTTTGTGGGTCAATGCTACTAAATGTTGAATAAAATTCCTCAGATTTTATTAAATAAATCGTTTGTACAGTACAATTACAAACTACAGGACCCACGAGATTTAAGGGATCAACCCCAACATTTCAAGGGAGTATGTTCCTCTTCTCTTTTAAAGCATGCTTATGAATCTTTATGTTTATCTTGTTTTATTATAATTTCTCTGTTTTTCAAGATCTTCCAAAACGAATTTTGATGGCACACATATTCATGCACTTCCATTGATGAATTCTATTCCTTCACAGAGGATGTCGAGGAAGAATGATCAACTCACCTAGAAGATGTGGGGTATGTTCCAATCCACCTATGAATTTAACTTCTTATGTTCGTGTTGCTCTGTTCCATAGCAGGTTTGCTGTTGCTAAAGAAGTTGAGCACATTTTCTACCGTCTTCTAGTGACAAGAGCCTTACTATAAAGGGCAAGAAAATTTAGGTTGAGGTCCTGCCGAAGAAAGGAAAGAAGATTATGGAAAGAAGAAGGTAGTTCTTCCAACCCATTAAACATGATGACCCAGGTACGTTTTCTGTAACTTGTTTGATAGAAACTAGAAAACTTAGCATGCCATGTTTAATTTAGGGTATGCTATAAATATCATGCTTTCCCCTCTTTTCTTTGGTTCCTGTCTCATATTTTGGATCATTCTGATATTTGGGTGCAGTTAGCTGACCACTCCCTTGTTCGAACACTAGGATTAGTTCAAGATATGCCGATTAGAGTTAATGGTCTATCATTTCTTGCTCATTTTTATGTAATCGATGTGAATGCTCATTCCCCTTCCTCTAATTTATCTGTTCTATTAGGGAGACCCTTTCTTAATACAACTAAAGTTGTGATCAATGTGGACAAAGGATCCCTGCAAATTGAAAAGGGAGGAAAATTTGAAAAAAAATTTATTAATGATATCCTCATTACCACTAAACCTATTTGTTCAAGTACTATTAGTTTTCAAGATGATGACAAACCTCCTAATTTGGGGGTAGGAGATGGTGACTCGATGATTGGCGATGGATATGGATGATGAAGCCAAGTCGGGTCGAGCATAACGACTTTAAAAAAATTCTGCTACCTGGAGGCTGCCAAGATTTATATTCCTTATTGCTTTCTTAGTGTTGGATTCTTTTCTATTTACTTTTATTTTTATTGAGCTTAATTCATTCCATTTTTCTTGATATTTAGGTTTCTGTTGTTCTTGAACAGATGGAGAGAATCATTCTTAGTTGAGCTAGATATCACCAACATCCAATGTACCAAAATTTCAGGGAAGACTCCTGTTTACCTTTTATTTTTGTCCCTTATTTTCTTTTCTTTATCACACTGGGGACAATGTTAGATTTTAAGTTAGGGGTGAAGGATGTCTATGTTTTGACTGGAGCCCTTGAGCATCTAATCTCGGGCTATTTTGTTTTTATGCTATGTATGGATTTTTACTCATGTTGTGTGGTTCATTATTATGACTAGTTGAGAACACACTCTCTTATGATTCATCTTGTATAATATGATGTTTGAGATGAATAATTATGATTTTTAGCTCCTTTTTTAAAAAAATTGTACTTTTCATGAACGTTTAAGTTCTTTGTCTGCCTATATTAAGTCTTGCATGCTTAGAATTGTACTAATTAGCTTGTATTTTTTGTTATCATTCCGAAAGGGCCCACAAACTATATAGTGTCTTACATGACAGGTTGTATTGTAATACTGAGGAGTAAAAGTAATTTATATGCCATCTTAAAAGTCAGCTGATAAATGTTCCACTGATAATATTATGCATGTCTAAGGATAGAAAGAGTTATCTTTACTGTGATTAATTAGAACGTTCACGAGAAAAGAGTAAGTATAGTTCTTTGCATTGATAAGCTAATGCCCCTAGGTCAAATAAATGCAAGTTTAAGGCCTTAGAGTTTAATTTCAAGTACCTCAGTTGACATATTACTGCTTTGTTTTTTTTGGCACTTTATAGTTAGTCATGAGCCAGTGTAGGGAAAAACAAATTAAGAGTCAATTAAAAGTATTCCAGCTTTCTAGAACTTAATTAGAAAGGTTTTGAACTTACTTTTCTATGAATAAGTTTAGAATTAGTTCTAAATTGTGCTCCATTAACTGATTATGAATTGATTTCATTGTTGATTACAAGTTAAATTCTAGGAGTTTGTTGAAACTTGAGTAACGAACCATGCAATTTGAGTGAGCATATATTTGAGTGACTGTGTGCTTCATTCTACCTTGCTCGGGATGATAAAAAATTAAGTTGGAGGTGTTTGATGATACAGAAAATGTGTTATCTTGCTCCACTTAATTATGGATTATTCCTAGATTTTACATGTTTATTTGGTTATTTTATAGGTTTCGAGTATCTAAGAGGTAGAGTTGGGCGTTAATGACGAAATAGAGCTAAATGAGCTAAAGCAAAGCTAAATTGCATCAACAGAGAAAGAAAAAGTGAAGAATGATATTTTTGCCCCTGCCTACATAGCATTGCGGTGCTCTACATGCCATGCTCGACAAGGTAAAGGTAGAAGTCCATCTCATGCAAATTCCTGTCAACACTGCGGCACCATCCCGATTTTATAAATACTTCATTCTGCCACATAGGGTTTGGATCTGCCAAATCTAGCCGATTTGAGCACGATTTCTCTCTGTTTTCTCCATCTTTTTGGTCTACTCATGTATCAAAACAACTCCTTGATGTCCATCACATGTTGATTATGGGCTAAGATATCTCATTCTAGATTGAGTTTTAGGATTTTTTTTCCCCTCTATTTTTATGTACTTGTGAGTTTTTTAATCGGATTATATATTGTAGTAGTCAGATTCAATTCTGTTTTTAATCGAATATTATCATATCATCGTATGCCTAGGGATTGTATGATTACTACTTTTGATTAATGTATAATTTGTGACACTTAATTGTATGTTGATCCGTATAAAACGATAGGTTAAGGTAACTTGCGAATTGAATAAGATAAGTATTGTTCTAACCAACCTAGGATTGAAGCGAACAATAATTAGGCGCTTGAAAAATTATATATTCAACCTCAACATTGCCTTAGAACTAAATGCAATTAGTTTGAATTTGAATTTGCATGCTTTCCATCGATTCAAATTGGACTAATTAGTTGACTAGGATGATTAATTAGCTTTCTAATTATTTTGGTTAGGTGTAAGCAATTACTTAATTCCAGTAATGAGAATTTGATGTTCAAGGTTGAATAGGGAAATTCATAATAACCTAAGCTAGGCTTTCTCACATAATTTCTGGATTTTTACTTTGTGCGTTTATTTTATGCAATTTAAACTTCTTGCAATCAATCAATCTCACTACCTCCTCCCCTCCCCCTCCCCCTCTCGTTAACTCGAACTGTAAACTGTTTAATTGAAAAATTATTAAGTTCCCTGTGTTCGAATTGTGCTACCACTACCACAAAATCTGGTAGAAATGGTTAAATTTTATTTGGCCCCATATTTGGTGACAAATTTTCCCTGACTAGAAACTAAATACATCAAGTGCTAACACTATTCCAACAAAAGAATACATATAAAGAACTTGTTTAGTGGTTTCCTCGTTTCAATGTGTTTGTCCAATCTTTAGTAAAAAAAAAAAAAAAAAGATAATAATATTATTGATTTTAGAACTCAACTCAACACATCAATGTCAACAATTATAACAATATTCATAAGTTATACCTTATTAATATTTGCAATCTTCCGAACTTATCAAACATCATAAAGATTCAAAATATTGATGTCATTACATTTCCATCTACTAACAATCCAACAAAACTCTCATTGATCATATCACATAGTCAAAATATAACACTCATAATACATAGTACAAAATATTCTTCATGCTCAAAGGAGATGTTCTTATCTTGTTTCATTTGACATGTATCTCTTGAATACAAAAAAAAAATTATCACATCAAGAAATACGATGCACCCCTTAGACGCCAAATTCATATTTTATTTTCATTCACCTTGGCTTTGCTTGTTAAAAAAGAGAGAGAGAGAAAGAGAGAGAGACACACATACACACAAAAAATCGAAAAAGCCGAACGACCGTCGATCGGATTTCACACACTTTTCCGGGTTGGTTTCGGTGTTGATTTTCTCTCAAAATCAACGTCGACCGACCGATGCACACCCCTACTTCCAAATATTTAATCATTTTAAGTACACATAGAATTAACTATTCCCTCAATTGTTTTAAATTGACTTCAAAATCCAAAAATTTAAGGGAGATTAAAGCCAATAATTTAAGATAATAAACCCAATTTATCTAGAACTCAGGATGTTACAAAAAAAAATATGGAAAGATGGAACAAACCTAAACTAAGACTTTCTATTTCAATTATTTTCATATTGATATTAATCTAAATTTTATTAAAATATACATTTTAAATTTTATTTGATTAATTGAAATTTCAACTAATTTTCTTTACTTGAAATTATTTGATAAAATTATAAGAAAAATAATTATCATTAAAAAATTGAATCAATTAAAATTTAAAAACAGATACCCATTAAATAAAAAAATTTCTTACAACGTGTTTTTATTATTTCAAATTCGATCCCAAATGAGGTGTAAACCTAAGTCTATGTTCGGATATCGAAAATCGATGTCGTTAATTGACTTCAAATTGAAACAAAAATATTTATAAATCACCAAAACCTAATTCTTATACAAACAAGTAGCATAAGCGGCAAGTATTGGGTCGAACCACAGGGAGGCCATGATTGAATCTTCTCTTAAGCTAAATTCAATTATTGAAAGTAGTAAAAACTGGGGTTTTAGTTTTGAAAAAAAAAATGAAAACATGCAAGAAATTAAATTGCAAAGGATAAATTTAAACTAGGATCTGTCTATCTAGTTTCTAGAGTCATTCAATGCAATTTCTATCCTTGACTTCTGTAACTTAAACATGCAACTAATTCATGCGTACACAACCACTCGCACGATGTGATCTAACTAGTCTCTACAAAGGTAGACAACAAGCAAAGATCGAACCTAGGGAGTATCCTAAGCATCAATTGTGTTTGATAGCGTCCATATAGAATTAAAAACATATGCATTATGTTCGAGGGTTTTATTATGTTGGTTAATTGCCAGGAAAGCCATGTTTATTTAACCAATTTTATCTTCAAACCTAGCAATTCATACATCCTAGGAATAGCCATCAAATACAATTAACTAATGTTGCTTGATTGTTTTTAGCTAGACATTCGGGTAAGAACCTGACGTAACTAAAAATAGATTAGCCATGCACGATTATGCATGAACATTCAACCTCACAATCATGCTTTTAGAAATTAAATCGAATTCAAAGAAGATACAAATTCAACATGCCATTCATTCAAGAATACAAATTTCTCAAGAAATTAGCAAAGAATTAAGAGTTAGATAGAAAATGTTACCTCGAGCAATCCATAGACAAATCGAAGAGGAAGATCCAATCCATCGTTTACAATCCAAAAGAAAATAAAAAAAAAATCTAACCTATTGATGCTTAAAAGATAAAGAGGAAGGAAGAAAACTAGGTCTCTCATCGGCCTCCATAAAATCCAACATAACATTTGACCTAAAATAGAAGAGAGTATATATAGAAATCGTTGGAGCGTTGCAACGTTAGGGAAAACATTGCAATGCTATTACACAGATGGCCTTCGAGCGTTGGGCGAGCGATGCAACATTGGCCTGACGCTTGGTTGCGCAAGAGGTGCGTGCGTGCACGTTGGGATCTCCGTTAAATCCCGTAGCATTGCAACGCTAGGGTGTTGGAAATGTCCTAGAACTCGCAGTTCATAAATTTTGTGTTAAACATTCTATTTATCAATAAAATATTATTGAGTATCTTATTCAATAAAATTTTTTATTTTGCATTCTATTATGAAAATCCAATAAACATATCCATGACTATAGTATGAATACTTTAACTTTATGTGGTGACATAAACAGGATCAAGTTAATAGTATATAATCTAAATGGTCTATAAGTATATGGATGAAATTAGGTATCTCATCCAAGTAACACTATTGGATGCAGCCCATTTTGTATAGGTAATACAAATGATGTGATCCACAGATCATTCATGTAGAGACATATGTGTGGGAGCATCCTATACAATGAGTTTGCATATAGACTAGACCACGAAATAGTCAATTTTCTTTATAATGCCCGTTTACTATTAAAACTGACTATTTCATACTTAAGTAACCTAGGATAACTCGATCTTAATCCTGAGTTAGCTATGAACTCCTATTTATTCAGGATTATCCTTTGATATGCATGGGTGAGAGTAGTCCAACAACACTGCTCAATAAGCCTTCCATTTTGGGGATAAGACCGGATGGATAGCTAGGGACATAGCCCTGCAAGATAGAATTTCCTCCTACCCATTTTAGGGTTAGTAGATAGGTTGTTCTCTTAAGTGTTGATTCCAGGTCTTGAACAACCGGGGCCCCGCCTTCTCATGATAGAGAATGACATGATTCATAAGTTGTATTATGAATCAAAATTGTTCATTGGGGGGTCAACGGGAACTTAAGGAATAAGATGTATTTATAGGGGTAAAACGATAATTTTGACCCAGCTGTAATTACGAATGACCTGTGAAGGATCGACTTACTGATTACGGTTTATATGGATCGAAATATATCTATAGTGAGAAGAGTGCAACTATCGAGCTATAGTGGTGTGTCTTGATAGTTAATGAATAGTAATTAATTCGATTAAAGAGTTTTAACTAATTAATTACAGATCGTTGGAGCTCATGATCTGTAGGTCCATTAGGTCCGTTTACTGGCTCATTAAATTGGAATAACGAATTGAGTATTGATGTATGAAATTAGAGTTATGAATTTGAAAGTTTCGAAATCAAATTTTAGGGGTTTTTCGATTGATTGTATATGATACAAATTAAATTAAACGAAATTGGAAAATCAATTAATATTTAAATTATGATTTAAATAAAAATTGATTTATTGGTAATATTGATATTTTATTAATTTAATATTTAGATATTAAATTAATATTTTTTTAAATCAATTAAAGTTAGTTTTATTTAAATTAATTGTTTTTTTAATTAATTTTATAAAACTAATATAAAAATAAAATGAAAAAAATTAAAAAAAATGATTTTTGAAATCATTTTAAGTTATGGATTTTTCCAATTTTTTAGAAAAATCCACTAACCACTTCTTGATGGATTATCGACAAAATCCAATACCTTCTTGTAATAATCTTCAAGCTGAAGCTATCCACCATGCAACCCTATATATTTCCATGAATTCTACTTATATAGAAGCTCTATGCATGGAGTTCATTATGCAATCTGAGTTATACTTGTTGAAGTGATAACCTAAAAACCCTACATACCCCTCATTTGTTCTTCATCAATTCAACTTGATTTAGTGTTTCCACCACACCTTCCAGCTTGAGAATAGTAGAGAAGATCCCGGTGGTAGTCCTCTTGATGTTTTAAGCTCTAACTTGGTGGATTTCAGCTGAATTTGTGAAGAAAATCTTCAAAGGTAATATGTGTTTCAAACCCTCTTCTGAATATCATATGAACAACATGCTTAAGACTCAAATTAAATGTAGTTTAAGTGCTTATTGATTCTAAAGTCTTCCGTTGCATGATATTTCATTCCTTCATAGGGATAGCATAAAGCTACCCTGTATCGGCAGCTACTACCTTTTATCGTTGGACTGCAGTTGAGCTGGAGGATTGATGAGCGTTGCAACGCTCATGTTAGGAGCAGTATGGTCATTTTTACTCCTTTGAAGCCTGGATGCTCGAATGAACTCCAAAATGCTTCAAATTATCCCATTTTGCTCCAAATGCTCGATTCTACCTCTTGGTTGCTCGATACTTACAAAATATGATAATTAACATTAAAAATCTACTAACGAGCTTAAGTTAAGCTAGGATTTATAGCTCTTAAAAAAGAGCTATCAGTCTACTTTGGCTCATATAATTAAATTACACAAATTTAATATTAAGATTAAAATTTACTAAGCGCTTTTAATATTTTTCTATTTTAAATAATTAACATAATATGTTAACTAGTTTTCTTGTCCATGGCTCTTTATTGATAATCAATTCAAGTCATATATACATAACACTAAAAAACAATCATAGATATCTAAAAATTCAAAATTCTTTTTTTTTTCCCCTCAAAACCCAATTTTTATTTTTTCAATTTAATGACTCTAAAGAATATCACTCTTTAGCGACAGTTAGTTCTAGTCATAAATTGGTGACATGAAAAAACTTTCATGATAGTTGAAAAATTCAAATTGATTCGTATTTTTCCACCAAAATCGCACATTTTTTTCATTTTCCTATATATAATGACTTCTTTTAGCCACGGATAAATGACACAAAAAAACTGTCATAAATTTCAAAAACTCTGAAAAACTCCATTTTTTTTTCCTACCAGAAACACGTGTTTTTTATTTTAATGGCTATTTTTTTTCTTCTCTCCAAATTTGCTAATGTTCATGTGTCAGAATGTCCATATTGTTGTAGTGAATCTTTTTTCATACAATCCTAATTGATTACTAATCTATTGAAATAAAATTAAAAAGCATGACATTAAGCAAAGTCATAATCAATTTTCATTATCAACCTAACTATTTTTATAGTAGCTTAACAATGATCCAAAATTCATACAATCTATCGAATTGAAATTTTAACTTAGCATGCATTGATAATCATTCAGTAGAAAAGCACAATAACATTAAAAAATAATCAATCCACAGTATCCATAAAAAATCTAAACAATACTTAAATCCTTGAACAAGTTTTTTAACACCCTAGAACAAACAAGTCTCCTTGCTATCAAAACATATTTTCATACAGTTTAGCTAGGGTGGTTTGGATTGGTAACAGTAATCAATCTAAACAACTCTGCACTCTTTTCATAAAAACCCACAAGTTCATTTGTAAAGTCAAACATAGAGTTTTGAGAGATAGAGATAGTGATACTATCTTGTAAAAGTTGTGAATCCAACTAGAAACAACAATAATAAACCTAAGTCGAAAAATTTTTATGGCAAAGGTAATATTTATAAATTTAACTTTTAAAAATCAAATACTTATCCAACAGTATATAGATAATTATTAAATATGCCTTAACAATAAATACAACTTCGAAAAGAATTTTTTTTTTAGTATAACAATTATGGGGTGGAGGACTGAACCTCCCACCTAACATGTCAGTATCATTAAGCTAAACTCATTTTGACAACTTGGAAAGGATTACTTCATGACATGATTCTCAATTTAAAAAAAGTGGGAAGATTATATAATAAAGTGGATTTAAATTGTCAAAATGAGTATAATTCAATTGTCACAAAGCGGCCATAATGAAAATATATATATAGATAGATATTTTATTACTGTACATTTATAGATATTTCTTTTGGTTTGAATCCCCAAGTCCTGAGCCAGGTAATGGGACAAAGTAATTAATGCATGAAATTTATGGTTGAGAGAGATAGCTTCCTGTCCTCTTTATCTCTTCTCTGCTATCTCAATTGTAAATTCAATACATCTTCACTTCACTCACAATGGCCTCCAATTCCAATCAACTTCACAAAAATCTCCATGAAACCCAGTGGCTTCTTCAAATCACTCAACTTATTGAACCAAATAACCTTCAAACAGCCTTACAAACTCCCACTTCCATCTTTAAGCTGCCCCATACCATCACCAACAACAATCCACATCTATACTTCCCTCACTGCATTGCTTTTGGTCCTTACCACCATTTCAGAAATGACCTCTACCACATTGAATTACACAAGCTCCACAACGCAATCAACGCAATAGACTCATTCCAACTTCCTCAACTCAACCAAATTGTTCACCAACTCGAGCAATTAGACATCAAAATCCGATCTTGTTTTGATAGCTTTCTTGAAATTGGACCTGAGGCCTTGGCCTGGATTATGCTCCTAGATGGGTTGTTCTTAATTCACCTGCTACCAATTTCCAACAATGAAAAAGATGAGCTCAGAAGATTGCGTCCTGATCTAGTTCTTCCTTCTCCATTTCCTTCCTTTGTTGATCAAAAGTTGTATTCTTGTCTAATTGAGGGAAATTTGATGACCCAAGATGAGATTATCAAAGATATCCTTATGCTTGAGAATCAAATTCCACTTCTTGTTCTCAAAAACATTTTACCAGACAATTATGGCAACAAATTGGATCTTTTGTTCTTCAAATTTTGTGATGTTGTGTCTCTCAAGCGACTCCCTCCTCATGACATCCCTGAATTCATGGTTTACAGGGGATATACTGATTTATCCCAAATTCTTGAACAATCTCATCATTTGCTTCACTTTTTGTATCTTTTGATTATGGATACAAGTTCTAGCCCTGAACGTCCAGTTGGAATGGCATTATGTTCTGCTTCTTTGGGTGTTGAACTGTTAAATGTTTTGGCCTCTGTTCTTCAAATTGCCTTCTTACAGCAGCTGAGTGAAGCCGTGGGTTTGATTCAAACCTTGTTTGGTTTGCTTGGGAGAGCTGGGTCATCATCTTCTTCAACAGACCAGGACATGAACAGCCCGCCATTAATCCCGTCCGCCATGGAACTTCGAAAGGTTGGAGTGCAGTTACAAGGCAACTGCCTAGACTTTTATGACAGCATCAGGTTAGTTAAATCACCACTCAACTCAAAAAGTATAAAGGTTGGTTTGAATTGATTAGAGAAAAAAATATTTTTTTAAAAAAATAATTATTATTCAAAGTGTTTTTTAAATAAATCATTATTATTTAAACTATTTTGATAAAAATTATTTAAAATACACGTTAGAAGTATTTCAAACGTTACTTCGAGTGGTTGTCAAATACCTCAATTTTTTTTTTCTAAAATGACTTATTTTCAAAATTAAATACTTGAAAAGTTAAACAAATGCACATCCTAAATCAATAGTTTTTTCTTTTAGTTCAACGGGAGATTCAAATCTCCGACCTCTTAGTCAAGAGTTTAGGTTTTATATCAAAGTAAGATTTTATCTCGTCCAACGCAGAACTTCGAAGGTTTGGAGCGAAGTTACAAGGCAACTACCTAAATTTTCATAATAGCATCAGGCTCGTTAAATCACCACAAAACTCGAAAGTATAAATCAATAGTTTTTTCTTCTTTGTTCAATGGGGGATGCAAACCTCCTCATGGTCGAGAGTTTAGGTTTTCTGCCTAAGTGAATTATTCTCATCTTGGCTTATAACTCTATAGGTTACTACTGTTGGAGGCAAGGAAGGAAATTTAGGCTTGAGTTTAGAATGGAAAGAGAGAACATAAATAAATAAATAAAGGAGTTTCTTCTATTGAGTGATTTGGCACAGGTGTCAACAAAAGTTTCTACAGAATTCTAGTTCTTTATTTTTTTTTGCAAGAGAATCCTAGTTAATGATCTACGAAATAGTTCTTTCTAAAAGAATTACATAACCTTTTGCATATTTCTAGAATGAATCTCTCTGCAAAATAACCTTTATATATGTCAAGAAATCATAGTAAAGAACTCAATCAATTATCTAAGTTGGTCGAAGGGTTCACATATTTAATCGTTTATTCATATTCTTTAACTAGGTTCAAACAAGAACCCAGAAAAGTTTGTTTAGAGTTGCCAACGATCACCATTAACGACTTCGCCGAAGTAGTTTTCAGAAATTTGGTTGCATTTGAAGCAGCAACCAATCTAAACCCGCCATGGTTTGGATATTATGTAGCATTGATGAGCGGGTTGATAATCACAGCCAATGATGTCAAGATATTGAAGCAAGAAAGAATTATTGAGAGCCATACAGGCAGTGAAGAAGAGGTAGTGAAACTGTTTAGTGGGCTAAGAAATGTGTTGGAGCTTCATCAGCAGAGATATAAGTCTTGTAGAATCATGAACATGGCTGAGCTTCAAATCGTTAAAGACATCAATTACTATTATGAAAGTTGCTGGAAGGTGAAAGCCAAAAGATTGGTCAAGAGATATGTTAATCCAGTAGTGAAGATCCTATTTGTTATTGTTGTGATTTTGCTCATTGTTGTTGTTGTTGTAGGCACGTTTTGTGGTTGGTTTGGTTGCTCTAGAATTTTGCATGTGGTTTCTGGTCTGTCAACATCTTGAACAGCTCAAAATGCATACAACAGAAGCTTTTATCTTACGATGCAATGAAGACCACACTTTAGGTTGTATAAATGTATACACAGTCGAACAATAAGTGATTGCACAAATGATAATCAAACCCAAAGTAATAGCATATAATGAAAAGGAAAAAATAAAATTACAAATATAGCACAAAAATAGGCATATATATTGAAAAAGACTAAAAGACCAATCTATATCATATTTTCGCTCAACCCACTAAAGGACTCAAAAAATCCATTCAGTTTTTGTGCAACTTTTTCTTCAATTTGAAGTCAGTGAGTGGCTATCACTAATTGCTTCTTCCAATAATCATTACCGATAGCTTCTATCATTGGCTATCACTGATAACTTTTATAAGGACTATCACTAATAGTCATTAATGACAATCAAATTTAAAAGATTAATATTCAAGGCTATCAATGGCTATCGCTGATAAACTTTTATATCATAACTATCTCTATCAATGGTTATCAACTATGAAAGGAAACTATTAACTTTGAAAGTCAACACTCAAAGCTAAGGAAACTATTAACTTTGAAAGTCAACACTCAAAGCTATTGGTGACTATCAACTTTGAAAAATTGCTGATAGACCTAAGTTTTATTAGGAGATCACCTAAGTTCTATCACTGATATCTACCTAAATTATATCACCAATATCATTAATATTATCGATATACAGATATAATCGATATATGAATATCATTGATATCTCCCTAAAGTTCTATCATTGATATACAGATATAACTAATAGTACTAACATCTGTGATATAATTTATGGAAGGTTTTCACTAATAGACTTCTATCAATGATAGACTATATGCCTTGTGATGAAAGCCTACCATTGATAGACACCGATAGCTTTCTATCACTGATACGTGAAGTGTTAATTTTTCAAAATTGATAGCCATTAAAAGAAGTTTATCAGTAATATCCATAGATATATTTTTACCACTTATTGCTTTAAGAGTTAATCTTTCAAAAGTGTCAATTCTTAAGTGATATAAGTGATTAAAACCTATGACTCATAGGCTTATAGTTTTTGAAGTCTATCAACACTAGTCGATGATAGCTTTCAAATGGCATATGGAAATCTATCACTTATATAGAAGTTTATCACTAAGGGTGTGTTTGGCACGCAAAATTTGGATGAATCGAGTTAATAATAATTGTCTGTGGATAATAATTGTCTATATTTGAGGGTACAGAGTTGAGCTGAGTTGGTAATACTTGTCTGTATTTGAGGTGCTGAGTTGAGTTGATTTGAGTTATGGATACCTGGTATAGTTTTTTGTAACCTAAAAATACATGCATTTTTATGTGTCTTTATGTTATTATTATTTTTGTTTTTTCTAATTTTTTTCTTAACTTTTTGTTCCACTGTTCAACAACACATATTTTATCAAATTCTTAATATTCATTTGAGATGTGAACTTAATAAATAAAAATATATTTTACAATTTTCTACACGTAACTATTACTTTTTTTTTTTTTTTTGACAAAACGTAACTATTGTATTTAATTTAGACAAAATACTATAGTTTATAGAGGCCTTTTTAAATATAATAAAAAGGCCCAATCTATTTATAGTGGATAGCAAAATTTAATAAGAACCCAAAATCGATGGAATAAAGCCCAGCCCAAAAAGTGAAATACCGAAACTATCCCTGCCCACATAAAAAATCACGATCTGATAACAATTAAATTGAACTATCCAAATCTACCCAATACCCGCGTTTGTCTTCCATGTTTTCTTCTTCAAACGGCAAAAGATCTCTGTTTATCACCCTCTATCTCGTCGGCTTCTACCTCTGTGTCCGTCTCCCGCTGCAACTGCTTTAAATTGTGAATTTCTTCAACTCTGATACCAAAATTTCTTGAACCAAATTTTGCTTCATCTTCATCTTCTTCTCTGTTTTTGCATTCAATTTTCAAGGTTACAGTCTATCATCATATCCTTCAAGGTAATAATCATTCTCTTTTCTTTTATTTTCATCAATTATTCTATTTAATCATACTTATCAAACATTATTGAACCTAATTTTGTTTAGCTAGATGGTAAGTAAAAATATATTCAAAGTTGATGGAAGCAAAGGAAAAGGAAAGAAAATAATGAAAGTTGAACATCAATAATCAGAGGAAAAGAAAACAAATCTGAAGAGAAGAAGAAGGTAAACTATCAATAGAACTTTAACATCAATACATACTTATTGTGCATTATGTCAACTATCTATCTTAGGAACTTTAGCAAAAACTTTAATATCAATCCATCTATTATTGATAAATTTGAATTAAGATAGATAGAGATAAAGCTCTATCTCTGATAGAACTCTATCATTGTCTATCTCAGCTAGACAGGGATAGATTACAAATAGACAGAGATAGAAACTATCTTTGTCTATCTCAGATAAACAATGATAGACACTAAATATTAATATCTGTTTCTATGGTTTCTACATGCTTTGTGCTCTATATTAGTTTAGTTGAGTGGATCTATTCATAACTTTGAATTGAGATAGAATGAGATGACATAGACAGTGATAAAGCGTTATCTTTGTCTATCTAAGATAGACAGTGATAGATTTATCACTATTTATCTCAGATAGATAATGATAGACATCAATGGTAAACACTAATATTTGTTTCTATTATTTCTATATGATTTGTAACCTATATTTGTTTAGTTGTATGGATCTATTATTGATACATTTGAATTGAGATAGACAAAGATAGAGCACTATCTTTATCTGTCTGAGATAGACAGTTATAGAGTTCTATTTCTGTCTATCTCAGATAGACAGTGATAGACTTCAATGGTAAACACTTATATTTGTTTACTATATGGTTTACACTCTATTTTTGTTTGATGATGAGATAGACATAGATAGATTACTATCTTCGTGTATGTCAGATTGTATCTCAGATTGACAGTGATATAAACAGTGATAGACTTCAATGGTAAACATTAATATTTGTTTACATATGGCCTGCATTCTATATTTGTTTAGAGATGAGATAGACAGTGATAGTGCACTAGATAGACGAAGATAGAGTACTATTGTCACACCATTCCCCAGATTACCCTCGTAATCCAATAAGAGATGTGAAGACAACAATTGCCAACCCTTTTATGACAACTACTATCCAAGGTACTCATGAAACCTATATTCTTAGCACCTATTAAATTTGTTTAGCAGTTTGTAATTCTCTAGAACTTTAATATATAATTCCAACAACAACTTTAAACATATAATTTGCTAACCAGAAAATATCAACATCAACATATATATAAGATTCAAAAACCACACTTATATATAACACAAACTCTACTTTTTCCCTCTCTTTTGACATGGACATAAAACTAATAATAGAACATTATGAGCCACCTAAACTACAATCTTCCTGAGGGTCTGAGAAGTGACTAACTGGCAGAACTACTAGACTTTGGGATGTCGACCGCTACCTTGGGAGGAAAACATTTTAAAAGAATCAGTTGGAAAGCCTAGTGAGTGACTATCTTAAATAAAACATACTTTCAATCATAAATAACATAAACATGTTTATCAATGAAACATTTAATAAATCATACTCAGGGTTTTGAAAATGAAACTGAAATTGTGAATTGCATCATGTGAAACCCTGAAATAAAGCTCATTAGCATCATTCCGATAAACTCCACTATTCCACTTCCTAAAGCTATAGGAGAGTCATTTTGCGCAATCCTTAATAACCTTAGTTGAGAGAAAGCCCTTTTTCTCGATCTCATCAACGTCGATAATATAGTCATACGTGCACGTAGAGTTAGATCGGGTCCTCACCACCTTACCATACCTGCTATTTTACTAGTGAAATAGTTTTGTTTCTTAACACCTTCTTTTTTCTGTCTAAGATTTGAACTGGTTTCTCTTTATAAGATAAGTTCTCTTTCGGTTGGACTAGTTGTTCTCGGAGAATGTGAGTAGGGTCCGGTACATATTTCTGTAACATGGATACATGGAAAACATCATGTATCTTAGATAACTTAGCAGGTAAAGCTAGCCTATAAGTTGTTGGCCATACATGTGCAATTATCTCGTAGGTCCTATAGATCTGGGACTTAGTTTACCTTTCCTGCCAAATCTGAGTATTCGTTTCCATGGTGATAACTTTAGGAATACTTGATCTTCGATCTCAAATTCTAATTTGCTTCTTCTCTTATCTGTATAACTCTTTTGTCTGTCTCGAGCTATCTTCAGATTTTCTCTGATTACCTTAACATTTTCTGATGTTTCCTAGACTAACTCTGGTCCTATCAGCTATCTTTCTTCAACCTCATTCCATCAAATTGGAGTTCTACAAGATCTTCCATATAAAGCCTCATACGGTGCCTACTGGAATGATAAATATTATTATAAGCAAATTCTGTTAATGAAAAATATGTGTCCCAGCTACCTTTAAATTGCAATACACAGGTTCTCAACATATCTTTCAAAGTCTGAATCGTTCGTTCTGATTGTCCATCCGTTTGTGGATGAAAGGTTGTATTGAAATTTAGCTTAGTACCAAGCGCCTTTTGCAAACTAGGCCAGAACTTTGAAGTGAATCTTGGATCTCTATTTGATATAATAGATATTGGAGCTTTAAACCAGCTCACAACTCAGTCAATATATAATTTAGCCAACTGATAAAGGATAGGCATAGCTTTAATGGGCAAAAACTTTGCCGTCTTATTCATTCTGTCTACTATTACCTAAATACAGTTATAACCACTAGGTGTTCTAGGTAATCCAAATAAGAAATCTATGGTCACATGCTCCCATTTCCATTCAGGTACTAGAAGTGAGTTCACCAAACCTGCAGGTCTCTAACGTACTAACTTAACCTGCTGACAGATTAGACATCTATCTACATAATTGGCTATGTCTTTCTTCATCCCTGGCCACAAATAATACTTCTTTAATGTTTTGTACATCTTGGTGCTACCTGGATGCATAGTATAGGTTGAATCATGAGCCTCTTCTAGCACTGCACTTTTCAACAACTCATTGTTAGGAACACATAACCTATCATCTTTTCATTAAAGCTCTATTTGGTCTCAGAATAAAATCTGATCTTTGTTGTTGTTTAACTTCTTCAATCAACTTACTGAGATTATTATCTATCATTTGAGCTCTGATGATATCATCTACTAATGTAGATCTTACCTGGAAATGAGCTATCATTTCTCCCAAATGACCCACTGTCAAAGCTGCATTAGCTTCTTCGAACTCCTGTAGAAACCTTCCCCTTGAATTCAACATGCCTTTAGAATAGCTTGATTTCCTGCCCAAAGCATCGGCTACTACATTAGTTTTACCTGGATGGCAGTCAATGATGAAATAATAATCATTTATCAACTTCATCCATTGTCTTTGTCTCAAATTTAACTTCTTCTGATCTAAGAATATTTCAAACTCTTATGATTTGTAAAGATATAGCATTTCTCATCATATAAGTAATGCCTCCATATCTTTAATGCTAGTACAACAGCTGCTAACTCCAGATCATGAGTAGGATAATTACCTCCATGTTTCTTCAGCTGCCTAGAAGCATAAGCTATAACCTTATCATTTTGCATCAACACGCATCCCAATCCATGTTTAGATGTGTCGCAGTAAATCTCGAACTCTTTACCTGACACTAGGAGAGTTAAGATTGGCGTAGTTACCAATCTTTGTTTCAAATCTTGGAAACTTCATTCACAGTTATCAATCCATTCAAATTTAGCATAATTTCTGATCAAGTTGGTTAATGGAAGGGCTATTTTCGAGAAACCCTCCATAAATCTCCTATAGTAACTTATCTCAAACCAAGGAAACTACGTACCTTCATGACTAAGGTAGGTCGTTCCCATCTGACTACAGCCTCAATCTTCTGAGGATCAATGCTGAAATCTACTGCAGATACCACGTGTCCTAGAAATACCACCTGGTCTAGCTAGAATTCACATTTGCTAAACTTAGAATATAGCTTTTTCTCATGTAATGTTTGCAATACTATCCTCAGATGCTTTGCATGTTCTTCTTTATTTCCTAAATACACCAAGATATCATCTATAAAAATAATCACAAACTGATCTAAGTATGGATAAAATATCATGTTCATCAAATCCATAAATACTGTTGGGGCATTAGTTAAGCCAAATGGCATAACCAGAAACTCATAATGCTCATATTTGGTTCGAAAAGCCATTTTAGGGATATCTGACTCTCTAACCTTCAACTGGTGGTAGCTTGACCTTAGATTAATCTTTGAAAACACAGTTGCTCCCTTCAACTGATCAAACAGGTCATCAATATGAGTTAACGGATATTTATTCCGTATAGTTACATTGTTCAATTCCCTATAGTCAATACATAATCTGAGCGTGCCATCTTTCTTCTTTACAAATAAAACTGGCGCTCCCCAATGTGACTATTGGGCCTAATGTAGCCTTTATCTACTAATTCTTGCAGTTGAGCTTTCAATTCCTTCAGGTCAACTGTAGCCATCTTGTATGGTTCCTGTGAGATAGGTGTTGTTCCTGGTATCAAATCTATAGTAAACTCCACCTCTCTATTAGGTGGTAACCCTGATAACTCTTTAGAAATACATCAAAGAACTCTTGTACTACAGGAACATCTTCTAGTCTTATCTTCTTTGGTGAAGAAACTACTACATGGGTCAAGTATATTGTACCTTTACTCAGTAGATTCTTGGCCTTAATTGTTAAAATCAGACAAGTAGGAAACATTTTCTTTTCTTCTGCAAACATTATCTATGCCTGATTTGGTCGTCTGAATATCATTTCTTTCGTATGACAAACAACAGATGCATGATATTTAAATAAGTCCATCACTAAAATAGAATCAAACAATAACAATTCTAAGGGAATCAGATCAACCTCTATATACTGTTCCTCTATACGAAGTGTTGGATTTTATATCCTAAAACTCTTAGTTTGTAAATTGATAAACATATTCTGTTTTGTTTTTGGATAAAATTGTTATTGAAATTGTAATCTTGAATCTAATAAACTAAGGTTCTGAGGATATTTAATGTAGACTTGAACTTTATGTGATGACATAAAACATGGATCAAGTTCGAGTATATAGCCTAAAATGGTCTATAGTATAGGGATAAGGTTGGGCATCTTGTTCTGGGGACACTATTGATGCGGCCTACTTTGTAGTTAGTACAAACGATGTGATCCTGAATCATTCATATAGAGATATGTGAGTGAGGGCATCCTATGCAACGAGTTTGTATAAGACTGGATCATGACTTAGTCACTTTTGCTTTATAACACCGTTTACTGTATAAAACTGACTAATTCAAATTTGATGACCTAGGTAACTCGATCTCAATCCTGAGCTAACTATGAACTTCCTATATTATTCGGATTATCCTTAGATCTACATGGGTGAGAGCAGCTCAACAGCGCTAGTTCAATAAGCCTCCCATTTCAGGGGTAACACCGGGTAAATAGTTAGGGACATAGGGTGCAAGACGGACTTCACTTCCACCCATCTCTAGGGTAGTAGATAGGTTGTTCCCTTAAGTGCTAACTTCGGAATTAGAACAAGGGGCCTTACCCTCTCACTAGGCTGAGAGGGACTCGATTTGTTGGTTGGACTACAAATCAATTGTTCTTTAGAGGTTCAGTGAGACTAAAGGAACAAGAAGTGTTCTCGGGGGTAAAACGGTATTTTGACCCAGCCAAGACCACGAACAACCTGTGAAAGATTGACTTACTAGTTATGGTTATATCAGATAGGACATAAATATATCTACAGTGAGGGGAATGCAACTATGGGACTTTAGTGGAATGACCCGTTAGTCAACAAATGTTGATTAATTAGGTTAAAGAGTTTTATCAGTTAATCTCGGATTATTGGAACCCATGATCTGTAGATCCATTAGATCGCCCTGTTAGCTCATATGGATTAAACTTAGAACAGTATGTTGAATTAATTTGAATTGTTCGAATTAGGAAAAGGGATTAAAACCGACAAGTATATGCGATACTGCTTATCGGTTTTTTGTTTGGCGCTCTATATTCAAATGTGATTTTAATTTTGAAATAAACCTCTCTTTTCTTTTGAGCAAGCTGAATTTTCTATTTTATTTGGTTTCCAAATTCTCACCAAAATACCTTTTTTCTCACATTAACATTGAACCTCCCTTTTCTTCTCTTTTCGTTCCTTTAGTCACCGTGTCCCACAACCCAATTTTGAGTCCAGAGAATAGCAAGGAAACACTAGTGGTGGTTCAGTAGAGTTCAGATTGAGTTTCAGCGAGGAAAAGCTTTTTTCGGGAGCTACAAAGGTTGTACACTATCCTTTTTAGTTTAGTGTTTTTTTTTTACTTTTGCATGATAATTTCCTTTTAATTAGAAGCAATTAGAGTGTAATTAGATCCTTATTCCGCTGCATATGTCTCATGTTTCATCATGTGGTATCAAAGCATGCTTTAAATACGCTCAATTTCTTTTGGTGGGTATTTTTTTCCTTTCTTTCAAATGTTGAATGAAATGTGGACTAAAGTAGATATATTACGATTTTGGCATTGTTTTTCTTGAAATTTCTTGTGAAAATTTGTAATTGCTCACATGTTTATGAGCATTAATGTGTGAAAAAGGGTCTGTAAATTTGTTAGAGTCATTAGAGTTGAAATTAGGTTGTAATTATTCGGTTTCGGGAGAGTGGACGGCTTCAAAAATTAAAGAAATTTGGTTTCAGACCCGTTTCGGCCACCAAACCCGACGACCTGCCTGCCAGCCCAAGGTCCGACCCAGTTTGGAGTAGCCCCGCGCGCACCGCCCGCCCGCTCCCGCCTCTGTGACCCGCACGCTCGTTGACTGTGCCAGCGCGCGTTAACCAACCGGTTCAGACAGTCTAGACCAGTTCGTTTGACCTGGTTGAGTCGATTTGACCGGTTCAACTTGGTTTTTAGTGTTTGTGGGCCGGTTCGAGTGGTTTCTGAGCGGTTTCAGATGGTTCAAAGTGTTTGAAGCCGATTCTGGGAAGCTGGTTGCTGATTTCTGTAATAAATTTCTATAATAAATTAGTTATTTATTTGTTTTTAATGCCAAAATCGGTCCACTTTAGTGTTGTTTACCTATTATGCATGTGATGTATAATGTTGTTTGATTATGTGTGCATATAGTATGCCATATAGTTTTAAAACCCCACCGTAGGAAAATCATGTGACATGCATTTGTTATATGTTATAAGTGTTATAAAATATATACTATGCATGCTTAGTTTTAATATAAGTGTTATATTAAAGCATGTTTGTTTGAAGGAAGCATGTTATGGATGAATGCTCTAGGGTCATAATTGTTATAATTTATTTTATAATTGTTATAAAATAACCTAGACTTCTAAAATCTATAATAAAGATAAGATGCATGCTCACTTCGGGTTAACCATCGAGCAATTCTAATTTTCATAGAAAATAGGTCAATATCTTGTAAAACTAAAGTTACAAGAAAACTCACCCGACAAGATCTTAGCAAAAAGTCAGATGACTAAGGTTGATGCTTTTTAAGTTGACGGTTCATAGAACACCTACTACCTAGAGATCGAGCCGGCGTCTGAGTTAGGTTAAACTGGTTTTATGAGCATGCATGAGCGGTGTGAAGTAATAAAATTTATCACCTAGACATCGTAGGTTAAAAATCCAGTATAAAAGTTATACTCGGATGAATCACCTAGACTTAGGATATGTTTAAGTTAGCTGAAATGTATCGCTAAGTATTTTACACCCTAACCGTCTAGAACACTTCAACTGGACAGAAGTAATGTACTTTTAGTTCTAGCGTCATTAAGAGTTCACACCGTGAGATTCATGTTTGGCTTTGGGCTGCCTTGGGAGCAGACTCCATTCGGAGAGTGTTTGCATGAGTCAATACCAAGGTGAATAGGGGAATTTATTCATAGTAAGTGGGAGAAGGAAGTGTGTCAACACATCCTATAGTCTCCTCCATTAGGTCGTGCTGTGAGATTCCTATAATGCGCCTGCATGTTTGCCCTGGAGCGACCTTACCAATCGGAGGGTTGTATTATAGGATTCGGAACTCCGCGAAATCTAGAAATTGATAGGGTCTCTTAGATCCGTTTTCATTTTTGTCTTTCCAACTTCGGGAGCATAATGATTCCGATCTTTGAGGTCTGAAAATGGAGGGTCACACTTACGAGAATTACCAAGTGTTAGTAAATTCTTGACCAAAGTAGCGATAACTAAGTTACTATAGGAATAAGAGTTATTCTTGTGATAGTATCTAGTCAAGATAGTCTTGGTTCAACGGAGGAATAATCGATCACCCCTCGGTGAAGGTTATTCTAAACCGTTGAAATATCGTTGCAAATATAATAATGATGGGTACATTATTTTTTTTTTATTATTATTATTTTTGCTAAACTTGATTGGATTTTAAAGATTAATGTTTTTTTACTAAAAAGGATATGTTTTTCTTTTCAGCATGACTAGCTCTTTAGTTCAACTATTAGCTTCTGAAAAACTTAACGGCAACAACTACTCAACATGGAAAACAAATATGAATACAATACTAGTAATAGATGACCTGAGATTTGTCTTAACTTAGGAATGTCCTCAGGCCCCTACCTCGAATGCTAGCCGAACTAGTCGGGATGCTTATGATCGATGGGTTAATGCTTATGATAAAGGTCGTGTCTATATTCTTGCCAGCATGACTGATGTATTGGCGAAAAAATACGAATCCTTGGGTATAGCTAAGGCTATCATGGATTCAATAAAAGAGATGTTCGGGCAACCGTCATCAATCCTAAGACACGAGGCAATTAAGTATATTTACAATAGGCGTATAAAGGAAGGGACCTTTGTTAGAGAACATGTCCTGGACATGATGGTCCACTTTAATATTGCTGAAGTAAATGGTGGTGCCATCGACGAGGCAAATCAGGTTAGCTTTATTATGGAGTCTCTTCCGAAGAGCTTCATACCTTTTCAAACGAATGCTTCTCTGAATAAGATAGAGTTTAATCTGACAACCCTTCTTAACAAGCTCCAGCGTTTTCAAACTCTTACAAAGTCTAAGGGGAAAGAAGTGGAGGTAAACATTGTCACCACAAAGAAAGTTTTAAAAGGATCGTCCTCTAAAACTAAGTTGGACCTTCAAAGAACAAAAATTTTCAAATGAAAAATAAGGGTAAGGGGAAGACTCCCATGACAAACAAAGGAAAGAAAGTTGCAGAAAAAGGAAAATGTTTCCACTGCAACCAAAACAGGCACTGGAAGAGAAACTGCCCGAAATACCTTGCTGAGAAAAAAGCAGAAAAAGAAGCACAAGGAAACTAGTTCCTAGAAAAAGCTTGAAGAAGGCGAGATCATCCTCAAGGTTAGAATAGGAGAGGTTGTCTCAGCTGAAGCAGTGGGAGACTTGAAGTTATTTTTCAACGATAGATATATCATACTTAAAAATGTTTTGATGCTCCTAAAATGAGACGGAATTTAATATCTATCACATGTATATTGGAAAAAATGCATAAAATATCTTTTGAAATTAATGAGCGTTCATTTTCAGAAAAGGTATTCAAATTTGCTCTGTTATACTTGAAAACAACTTATATAAGTTAAGACCAACTAAAGCAAAATTTGTCTTAAATACTGAGATGTTTAGAACAGCCGAAACTCAGAATAAAAGACAAAAAGTTTCTTCTAATGCTATCTATGACGCTTAAAACTTGGCCACACAAATCTCAAAAGGATTGAGAGATTGATTAAGAATGGACTCTTAAATCAGTTAGAAGACTATTCTTTACCTCCATGTAAGTCTTGTCTTTAGGGAAAAATGACTAAGAGATCTTTTATTGGAAAAGGTCTCAGAGCCACAATACCCTTAGAGCTCGTACATTGGACCTCTATGAACCGATGAATGTCAAAGCTCGAGGTGGGTATGAATATTTCATCAGTTTTATTGATGATTATTCAAGGTATGGTCATATTTACCTAATACATGACAAGTCTGATTCTTTTGAAAAGTTCAAAGAATATATGGTTGAAGTTGAGAACCAGTTAGGTAAAACAATTAAGACACTACGATCAGATCAAGGTGGGGAATACATGAACTTAAGATTCCAGGACTATATGATAGAACACAGAATCAAGTCACAACTCTCTGCACCTAATTGATGGAACACGAGACATACGCAGCGAAATAAAGATCTAATTACACTCTAATTGCTTTTAATTAAAAGGAAAATAACATGCAACCCTACTTAATTAAAACAATTACCTTTGAAGCTCCCGAAATGTTTTCATCTCCACCCGAACATGACCGGACCACCACTAGAGCTGACCTACTATCCTCTGGACTCAAAACCGGGTTGTGGAGCCCGATGGATGAAGAACCCAAGAGAGAGAAAGAGATGGAATTAGAAGATAGATTTTGGGTTGGGTTTGGGTTTTTATTTTTCAGTCCAATTTTGAAAACTATTTTGGCAAAAGTGGCAAAAGTTTTTAATCCAAATTGAAAAGCCCATATTTATAGAAAAGGGTCATGCAAAATTGCATGAAACAAATTCATAAAAATCCAATACCTAGAATCCGTTATCTAAGTGGGCTTAATGTCTCCATTATAAGCCAACACCTAGCCCACTATCTTGTTAGTGGAATTATCTAACAAAAGTTTGGATTTTCCCACTAACTTTAGTCAAAGGGCAAAATAGTCATTTTGTCAAAGTCAAACTTTGGCCTAAAAGTCAACATTTTGACTTTTTATGATTTTTTCCGTGTTGACTAATTTTGACCTCCCGAACATGAATCCGCATTCATTTTCTTGAAATTTAAATCACATTTGAATATAAGGTTGGTCAAAGTTTGATTTTTCAAAGTCAAAAGTCAACTCTTTGACTTTTTACATCTTTGACCATTTCCATTATTTCCGAGCTTCCGAATATGAACGTATTCATATTCTTGATATTTAAATCACATTTAAATATTAAAGCTGTATCTCTAAACTGAAAAACCGATCACTATATCACATATACTTATCGGTTTCTCTTTCTTCACCTAATTCGAACAATTCGAATTATTCTATCATACTGTTCTAAGTTTATTCCATAAGAACTAGTAGGAGAACCTAATGGACCTATAGATCATGGGCTCCAACGATCCGAGATTAGCTAGCTAAACTCTTTAGACGGAGCTAATCAACATTCGTTAACTCACGGGTCATTCCACTATAGTCTTGTGGTTGCACTCCCTTCACTATAGATATATATGTGTCCATATAATATAACCATGATTAGTAAGCTAATCCTTCACAGGTTGTTCATAATCTCGGCTGGGTCATAAAAACTGTTTTACCCCCGAGACTACATCTTATTCTTTAAGTTCCACTGATCCTCTAATGAACAATTGGTTTAAGATCCAACCTATAAACTGAACCCCTTTCGAGCCAAGGAGAGGGTGGGGCCCCTTGTTCAAGACCTGGATTTAGTACTAAAGGGAACAACCTATCTACTATCCCTATAACGGGTAGGAGTGAATTTCGTCTTGCACCCTATGTTCCCAGCTATCCACCTGATCTTATTCCTGAAATGGGAGACCTACTGGGCCAGCGATAATGAGCTGCCCTCACCTATGCAGATCTAAGGATAATTCCGAGTGAACAGGAGTTCATAGTTAGCTCAGGATCAAGATTAAGTTACCTAGGTCATCAATTAACGAAATAGTCAGTTTTATACATTAAACGACATTTAGAACATAAAAAGTGACTATTTCATGATTCAGTCTTATGTAAACTCTTTACATAGGATGCCCCCATTTTCATGTCTCTACATGAACAATTCAGGATCACATCATTTGTATTAACTACAAAATGGGCCGCATCCATAGTGTCCCCAGAAGAAGGCGCCTAACCTTATTTATATACTATAGACCATTTTGGCTATATATTTGAACTTGATCCACATTTATGTCACTACATAAAGTTCAAACTACATTAAATAGCCTCAAGACCTTAGTTTATTGGATTCAAGATTACAATTTCAGTAACAATTTTATCGAAAAATAAAACAAAATATGTTTATTAATTTACAAACTACGAGTTTTAGGACATAAAATCCAACACTATATGCCTCAGCAGAACGGTGTATCTGAAAGAAGAAATAAAACCTTGTTGGACATGGTTCGCTCAATGATGAGCTTTGTTAAGTTACTTGATTCCTTTTGGGGACATGCATTAGAAACTGCTGTCCATATTTTGAATAACGTTCCCTCTAAAAGTGTTTCAGAAATACCTTATGAGCTATGGAAAGGGTGTAAAGGCAGTTTACGTCATTTTAGGATTTGGGGATGCACGGCACACGTGTTGGTGCAAAATGCTAAAAAATTGGAACGTCATTCAAAACTATGCCTATTTATAGGTTATCCAAAAGAAACAAAAGATGGTCTATTTTACGATCCTCAAGAGAATAAGCTATTTGTATCGAAAAATGTCACATTCTTAGAGGAAGACCACATAAGAAGTCATCAACCTCGCAGTAGAATAGTATTGAATGAAATTTCCAAAGACGCTACAGATAGAGCTAGTTCATCTACTAAAGTAGTAGATAAAACTAGTACATCTGGTCAGTCACATCCTTTTCAAAGTTGAGAATGCCTCGACGTAGTGGGAGGGTTGTTCATCAGCCTGACCGTTACTTGGGTTTAACAGAAACACAAGTTGTCATACCTGATGACAGCATAGAGGATCCATCGAGCTATAAACAAGCGATGAAAGATGTCGACTGTGATCAGTGGGTCAAAGCCATGGACCTCAAAATGGAGTCTATATACTTCAATTCTATCTGGAAACTTATAGATCAATCAAATGATATAAAACCAATTGGTTATAAGTGGATCTACAAGAGAAAATGAGACCAAGCCGGTAAAGTACAGACTTTTAAGACTCGACTTGTGGCAAAGGGTTATACCCAGAGAGGGGGAGTGGACTATGAAGAAACTTTCTCTCTCGTTGCCATGCGTAAGTCGATTACTCTTATCTATTGTCACCTTTTATGACTATGAAATTTGGCAAATGGATGTCAAGACAGCCTTTCTAAACGGCGATCTTGAGGAGAGTCTCTATATGGCTGAACCAGAGGAGTTTATTGCACAGGGTCAAGAACAAAAGGTTTGTAAGCTTCAAAAATCCATTTATGGGTTGAAATAAGCTTCTAGATCTTGGAATATAAGATTTGATACTACGATCAAATCTTATGGCTTTGAACAGAATGTTGACGAGCCTTGTATTTACAAGAAGATCGTCAATTCTACTATAGTGTTCTTAGTTTTATATGTTGATGATATTCTACTCATTGGGAATGAAGTAGGTTACCTAACTGACATCAAGAAATGACTAGCAATGCAGTTCCAAATGAAAGATTTAGGAAATCCGTAGTATGCTATCAGGATTCAGATTATTCGGAACCGCGAGAATAGAACACTAGTCATGTCTCAAGCAACTTATATAGACAAAATGTTGTCTGGATATAAGATACAGAATTCCAAAAGAGGTCTGTTACCTTACAGATATGGAATTCATTTGTCAAATGATCAATGTCCTAAGACACCTTAAGAGGTTGAGGATCTGAGATACATTCCTTATGCTTCTGAAGTAGGGAGCCTGATGTATGCAATGTTATGCACTAGACCTAACATATGCTACGTAGCAGGGATAGTCAGTTGGTATCAGTTCAATCTTGGATATGATCATTGGACCACCGTTAAAAATATCCTCAAGTATTTCAGGAGAATGAGGAACTACATGTTCGTGTATAGTACTAAGGATTTTATCCTTACTAGATACACTGCCTCTGATTTTCAAACCGATAAAGATGCAAGAAAATCTACAACGGGATCAGTGTTCATTTTGAATGAAGGAGCAGTAGTGTGGAGAAGTGTGAAGCAAAACTGTATTGCAGACTCCACAATGGAAGCTAAATACGTAGTTTCATGTGAAGCAGCAAAGGAAGCAGTATGGTTGAGGAAATTCTTGACAGATTTGGAAGTCGTTCCAAATATGTATCTGCCTATCACCTTATATTGTGATAATAGTGGTGCAGTTGCAAATTTAAGAGAACCAAGAAGCCATAAGCGTGGCAAGCATATTGAGCAAAAATACCATCTTATCTGGGAGATTGTACATCGTGGAGACGTTGTAGTGACCCAGATATCTTCTGAGAAAAACATTGTTGATCCTTTTACAAAGGGCCTCACGGCTAAAGTGTTTAAAGGTCACCTACAGAGTCGATGTCTATGAAGTTTGTAAATTAGGACAAGTGGGAGAAATTTTGGGTATATGCCCTAGTTTATTGTATTCATATGCTTATTGTACTCATATGTTTCTTTTCTCCACTTAAATTCAACATTGTGATATTCCACTAGGAGTTTTAGTCCAAGTGGGACTTTGTTGGATTTTATGTCCTAAAACTCGTAGTTTGTAAATTGATAAACATATTTTGTTTTGTTTTTGTAATCTTGAATCCAATAAACTAAGGTCCTGAGGCTATTTAATGTAGACTTGAACTTTATGTGATGACATAAAACATGGATCAAGTTCGAGTATATAGCCTAAAATGGTCTATAGTATAGGGATAAGGTTGGGCGCCTTGTTCTGGGGACACTATGGATGCGGCCTACTTTGTAGTTAGTACAAACGATGTGATCTTGAATCGTTCATATAGAGATATGTGAGTGAAAGCATCCTATGCAATGAGTTTGTATAAAACTGGACCACGACTTAGTCATTTTTGCTTTATAACATCGTTTACTGTATAAAATTGACTAATTCAAATTTGATGACCTGGGTAACTCGATCTCAATCCTGAGCTAACTATGAACTCCTGTTTATTCGGGAATATCCTTAGATCTGCATGGGTGAGAGTAGCTCAACAGCGCTAGCTCAATAAACCTCCCATTTCAGGGGTAAGATCGGGTAAATAGCTGGGGACATAGGGTGTAAGACGGACTTCAATTCTACCCGTCTCTAGTGGTAGTAGATAGGTTGTTCCCTTAAATGCTGACTTCGAAATTAGAACAAGGGGCCCCACCCTCTCACTAGGCTGAGAATGACTCGATTTTTTGGTTGGACCACAAATCAATTGTTTTTTAGAGGTTCGGTGAGACTGAAGGAACAAGAAGTGTTCTCGGGGGTAAAATAGTATTCTAACCCAGCCAAGACAACGAACAACCTGTGAAAGATTGATTTATTGGTTATGGTTATATCAGATGGACAGAAATATATCTACAGTGAGGGGAGTACAACTACAAGACTTTAGAGGAATGACCCGTTAGTTAACAAATGTTGATTAATTAGGTTAAAGAGTTTTACAGGTTAATCTCAGATTGTTGGAGCCTATGATCCATAGGTCCATTTGGTCCACCTGCTAGCTCATATGGATTAAACTTAGAATAATATGTTGGATTAATTCCAATTGTTTGATGCGTTATTTTATGAGGTGAAAATATGGAATGAAATGCGGTGATGGAATTGCATTGAGCAACAAGTTTTCTCAGTGGAATCCAAGTATAAACCCCACTAAGTTTCCTGGTAAGTCCAAGGTCAAACTTAGGAACTTAGGAAAACAATATGCAGTGGTAATTTTCAAGAAGACTTTGCGGTAACTGGCAACTTAAATAGTTGTTTGGTGTTGTTGGTTGCGGTAATAAAATAAATAAATGTGGCGGATTTGAGAAAAGTTTGATTATGTGATAGATGCAATGAGTATGCAGAGGAACGGGTTGAGAAGGTCTTTAGCTAGCGTTTCCTGGGAATGCGTCAGACTATGCGATCATGCTACACTCATGCAACAGCAAATCAGTTTCTAATGCAAATGTGGTGCTCCTAAGTCTAGGACCCATGTGTTGAATTCAAAAATGTCCATAGAGCTTATTCCTAAGTCTCTACTCTTTTCCTATGCGATGATGCAAGTTGCACACAAAGACAAGGTGATTGCACATAATCATATCCTATCTCTAGGATGCATGCAATGTGTTAATAGCAGACAGTGCTTATTCCTAAGCTCCTATCTCTTGATTATGTGTTCTAATCTGATTCTCCCGAGCCTAGATTCTAACCTGACTTTTCCAAGCCTAGATCCTATCCTTAGACTACCCTCCCGAGTATCTCTAATGGACGAATGAAGCATACATAATACAAGATAATCACATAGAATGAAGATCCCCAGTTATGCTAGCTAAGTGCTTCTCAACCCATTCAACAGATTTAGCTACTCATGCATAATAAACAAAGAGTGAATAGATATAGAGAAGTAAATTCCATTTCTATAGATGAGTTTGAATACAAAATAACAATGGAAGATAATGATAGAGAGCCTCGTAGCAATCCCTTGTTTCTCAAGGCTTTTACACTATCGACTCTATTCCATTCAAAAGATATTCCTGCTTCCGCAGGAGCTGGCCCTCTCTCTGATCTTGAATCTTTCGGCACTTTCCCAAGTTCACAGGAACGATCTATCGAAAAAATCTCACTTCTCTCGCTTCCGCCTTAAAAGAAAATCTAAGAACAAAGTTAATCTATCTAAGGCAAAATTCTCTAACTCTCCGAACTTGCTGAACCCATTTTCTGAAGGATGCCTTCGGTATTTATAGAGCTTCAGGGTGAAAAGCGACTTCTCTCTTATGATTGCACAGATGAGATGACTTTAATTCTGACTGATGCACCAAATATTTGTCACCGAAAAGCTGAGTATTCTTGTTATCGTTAGCAGCTTGTCAACTTAATTCGGATTCGACCGTCATCAACTTTCTGTCCCATCATGATTAATTATGTTTTTCACCCAGATGTGCCCATCAAGTTGTGTCGGCTCTATGCGACAATCCTTCTTGAGCAGATGTTTGCGAGCACAAATCACCACAAAGCCTTGCATTAATGCTGCGCTTGACCATTGATTTCTTGTGATCTCACTTTTCGCCCTACGTTAACGCATATTCTGCATAAAAATACCAAAGTTAACTGTTCTTATGCGATGAACGCATGCGACTGCAATGTTATAAACTTTAATGCTTTTTAGATGCAATCTAACATATTTTATCAACACAAATCTTCATTGTTTAATAACTTAGTACTGTAATAACATGCATTTCTACTCGTTATCATTGTTCGAATTAGGAAAAGGGATTAAAACCGAAAAGTATATGCGATATCGTTATCGGTTTTTTGTATGGTGCTCTATATTCAAATGTGATTTGAATTTTGAACATATGAATTCGGATTACTTTGACCATCAAATGTGATTTGAATTTTGAACATATGAAAAGGGATTGACTTTGACCAAATGAAAAAAGACCATTTTGCCCTTGAATAGAGTTAGTGGAATGATCCAACATTTTTTTTTTTGATAATCCCACTAACTTAAGTGGACTATGTGTAAACATTATGTAATGACACATAGCTCACTTTGGTTTAGTGCTTTGTGAGTGTTGATCTTTGGTGAGTTCTTACATGCATTAGATGCATGTAATTTTTTTATAAAAGAAAGTTTTCTTTTGAAATAAACTTCTATTTTCTTTTGAGCAAGCTGAATTTTCTATTTTATTTGGTTTCCAAATTCTCACCAAAATACCTTTTTTCTCACATTAACATTGAACCTCCCTTTTTTTCTCTTTTCATTTCTTCATTCACCAGGTCCCACAACCCGATTCTGAGTCCAGAGAATAGTGAGGAAACTCTAGTGGTGGTTCGATATAGTTTGGGTCAAGTTTTAGGAAGGAAAAGCTTTTTTCGGGAGCTACAAAGGTTGTACACTATCCCTTTTAGTTTACTGTTTTTTTTTTTTACTTTTGCATGCTAATTTCCTTTTAATTAGAAGCAATTAGAGTGTAATTAGATCCTTATTCCACTGCATATGTCTCGTGTTCCATCATGAAGTACACAGTTTCTATAGTAATTATTAACTACCAGTGCATCACCAATAGGGGTGAAAATAACTAACTCCGCAATCATAGTTTTTAGCACCCTATCAATGTTTAATGTAAACATGCTAGACATAAATGAATGAGATGCCTCTAGATCAAATAAAACATATGCAGGTCTATCATGAATAAAGACCGTACCAGTAATGACATCTGATGCATCCTCAACCTCCTACAGGGTAATGGCGTAAACCTTGCCCTCCTGACGTGGCCGTCCCATTGCAGCCTTTTGTTTGGCACCACTAGTACCCTCTTCACCTATTGTGCTTGCCTTAGGTTGCGTCATTGTTTGGGATGCTACCGTCCGTTCAGCCTTTGCCCCTGAATTCAACTAGGGATATTCCCTTCTGTAATGTTCAGGTTGTCCACACTAATAACAGACATTTTGTCCCTCACAACACTGACATGCATGAAATTTGCCACATCTAGTACACTGGGGCTTCCTACCTATACTGGCCATTGATTCTTCAGAATGTCCTAATCTAAATACCCCAATTGTCTAACTGTAAATAAAAATTTTAAATGATGCATTGATGAATGATTCAAGTTCTTTCCCCAGCAACGGCGCCAAAAACTTGTAAAGTTTAAAAATGAATGCATATGCTTATGATGTGCGCTATGACTTATGATATTGCGATACTACGTTCTAATGAATTGTGAGTGTAGAAAAGTAAATTGCGATAAAAGTAAATTGCGATAGAAAGTAAATTGCGGTAAAGAATAAAATGTGCTGAAAAATAAAATGCGATAAAGTAAATTGCGGTGATAAAATAAATGAATAAAATATTAATATAAAGGTTAAGAACTGGCTGTGAAGTTGTGCAAAAGAATCTAATGAATACGGAGGCAAGTCTTGTGAATGAGTCAAAAAGAGAATGGGTTGAGGGAAGGACATCGCAAGTTCGTCAATATTGTTGAGGATGCAACTAAGGTTTCGTTTTCCCTTGGCTTACACCTTTCAGTGATCGTTAGCGTTCCCATATGTCTATGGTGAAATAGGGATGAACGTGATGAACGCAAGGTTGTTTCCATCTCTGGAAATCGCAAGGTTGTTTCCACCTCTGGAAATACTTCTCGTTTTAGTTAACGCATTCTTTCAACCTTCTTTCGATAGGCGAAATAACATCTTCACTTCTGCTCTCCAAGTGAAGATTCCATCGAGCATGCTTTAGCTAAACTCAGTCGATTTTCTTACAAGGATTAACTCACTTGCTTAATCCTCCCCCTCTACCCAAGGGATTAGTTACACATGATGAAGAAAATGGATGATGAATATATGGAAAAGAATAGAGAGATGAAAATGATTACGATAATGATATTTAAATCTAAAGATCAGCGTTTGTTACAGATGGTGAATGAAAGATTAAAGATAGATGAACACAGTAGATGAATTGGAAAATAAGAACAAATACGGAAAGAGTGTCAATGTCTTGACACAGATCCCGATCGAAGACGTTGTGCTTACCGGAATGTGGAAGAAATGGAGTGGAAAGCTTCCCTCCCAGGATTGCTTCCCAGGTAGAAGTGACCTCTTGCACAGAGCTTTCTCTTCGGGGATGGAAATAATTTCTTGCTCAGAGACTTACCTTTCAGTCTTGTCTCGCCGTTCTCCCGGATTTTCTCTGGATTGTCTCTTTAGACCAGCCTCCTTCACTTTGAATTTGAGGAAGCTATTTATAGACCTTGGCTCATATATTAGTGGTCCCACTTTGAAAATCTGATAATTCCTGCCATGGCATAGTGGAAATGTCTGCTCTGCTCCACGATCAATTTGTCAGAATCGTACAATAGAAAAGTTGTACACTTGTCAGAAGTCCATGCGAATGCGTTGCTCTTCTCATCTTGGATTGATCGCCGCATGCGGTGTAATTGTTTAGATCTCTTATCGATTGCCGCATGCGGTGGAAATGCATTGATCGCTTGAATCCATGATCGATCATCGCATGCGCTGCAATTGCGTTGATCTTTTTCGTTCTTGATCGATTGTTTCATGTTGTGTTAATGCGTTGTTCATTTTTGTTCTCGAGCGGTTATCGCATCCGGTGACCTATTTCCTGCAAAACAAAGTCTTGGACATTCCATTTCGCCATCGCAATGGGGTTAGCGGGTGTGTTCACGACACTTTAAAATTTTCATATTTCTAAGCCAATTTCTATACTGTCGACGCAACTTTTCCTCCTTTTTGCATATAATCTAAATAAAACAGCATAAATAACTTGTATTTCTACAAGTTATCACACCCCCAAATTTAGATATATGCTTGTCCTCAAGCATATCCTCGACTAAGGCAATTCAGCTCAACTCCCATCCTAACTTTGCGTCGATCGGCTACTCCGAATGCTCCACCTCTACAAAATTTTTCAACACCGCAACTTCCATCCTTTAACATTTCTTCACATACTCTACTTTATTCTTATCTAAGACAAACCTCTACCCAAAGTTCCCTTCTAGTTTTAAGAAGAATGTTTTACCTCTTCTTGCGAAAACAACGAAGTGCGTCTTTTATGCGGTGGCCTGGTTTGCATCATCGTATAGAGAATGTTGATCATGGTTACACCCTTCATTTTGGCTTTCTCCCACGAGTGTCATGCGAGCATCCAACTTCAGTTATGTACCAATCTCAACTTCAACTTTTGATCCTTAGCCAAGTTTTACTTTTGCTGGTCAGAGGAGTTGTCTCTTTTATCCTTATTTTCTCTCTTTTTTTTATATTGCGTCGATCCTAGAAACCCACTTTCGTTTTGGCTTGCTCCCATGGGTGTCATGCGAACATCCAACTACGAGCGGGTTCCTTTCACGACTTAACTCTTATCAGGTTGGGATTTTCCCTTGCACTGACAGCGGATTTTTTTTTTTTTTTTTATGATGATGATGATGAACGCATTTGCCTGATATTACCGCATCTGCTCAGACCTTCCCCACCCCAAATTTAGACAAAACACTTAGTCAAAATTTTGAAAAGAAGGTTTGAGCAGAGTCTTGTAATAAAGAAGGTAAAGCAGAGCTATTACAATGAATTGTCTAAGTACTAGGTAGAAAATGCAATGTATAAAGAAATTTTGCTAAAGGTATGCATGCTACACATCATGGCAGCGCAAATAAACAATGCAAAAGAAAAGACAAGAATTACCGCAATAAATTGAAAAAGGATGATAAAAGTAAAGAGGCCAACGCATATGGAAAGAATAATTACTCAGTTGTATAAAATTTGTCTAAGTACACAAAGAATTATAAGTATCACAACACAAAATTGTGAGTATGTACAAAAGAATACAAGGTATAGCTTTCTATAAAAAATTGAATGGTCGCAAAGAAAAAATGCAAAATTGTGGAGAATGTGGTACACCCCCAAATTTAGAGTTGCGGCGGGGGCTCTTGATGAGGAGGATGTTGCAGAGGAGCTCTCTGAGGCGCTTCTTGAAATTACAAATGTTGTTGTAGATGTAGAGGCACCCTGGGACCATGTAGATATGTCGTTAAGAAATTGAAGTACTCATGGTTGCGCTCGGCCATCTGTCTTTGGTTCAGGCGAATGGTAAAGATGTTGCGTTGAATATTGACAATCGTCTGCCACAACATTGTATTTCTATCTCGCAACTCTGCGTTGCTCTCCTGCAACTCCATTAATGCATGGCAGAAGAAGGTAAGCTGTTAAGATAAGAAGACCCACATATCGGCTAAGGCAGCAGCAAGGGATGTGGTGGTGGGTTGCGTCGTCGATGTTTCACTAGCATCGGTTTGAGGTTGAGCGAAAGGTCCTGCTCCCAAACCGTGTGGGTCATCAACATGCGGCAATGGTGGTGAAAAGTGAGGTGGAGATGATGGCGAGGGGACGCTGCTGGAGATGCGGGGTTGGAATCAACAGCAAGGAGAAGGTTTGTGAATTGTTCAGGAATAGGGGAAAGGGGCTCATTTTGCGGGATTGGTGGGCGAATGATTAAAGGCAAAGGGTCCAAGGGTAATTGGGTTTACTTCTGCGGCGAACTTTCTTGGACAATTTCCTTTCCTTTATCATTGTGGCGCTGCTTCTTTGGTTTTGGTTGTTGCAGTGCATTTAGATCGATGAGGGGCCTTTTTGTTGGAAGCTCGAGGCAATGCGGTGAATCCTTGAGAAGCATTCACAAGATCTTCGTGTGGATGATGCCGTGAACTTCTGGCATGGGCTCTTCGTCAATGCCTTCGCCCACAGAGAGGCACAGGCTCGGAATTGTCCACAGGAAGAAGTATTGACCTCTCACATGACCAACAAAACCTTGAATCTGCTTCGCAATGAGCTGACCCACGTCGATTGGAATGTCGCATACTATGTAGTATGCAGCTGATCCCTGGAAATTTTTTTGTCATGCGTTGTTGGGATGAGTCACCATTTCACCAAATAAACCCAAAGTCACGCTTCTGGGAGCAGCTTGTTGGAGGCGAGGGTTCTTTTGCCTTTTAATGGAATCGACCATTAGGTGCCCGGTTGCATTAATACCTTCAGTGCATCCTCCATTTGCTCTTCTTTAGGATCATCAATCAACTTGTTACCCGGTTCTTCTGGGAGGTCCTTCAACTTATAGAGTTCATTAATGTCCTTTGCACTGAACGACACTACCCTCCCTTCTAAGATCACCGCATCTTCAGTGTCATAGAGCTGGCCATGATAGAAAGCCCTCACTACCGCAGGAATAACAATGGTTGAACATTAGCAGAAGGTTTCCCACCCATATTCCAACACAACACTAGTGATAAGATCCGGTAGTGGCGTCGACGCAGGGAAGAATCCAATTTCCAACATCAAATCATCATTTTCTTTCTTGGTTGCTGGGCGCCTCCTGGTCGACGCAAGCTCGCTGCTCTCAACTTTAGCTTTGCCCTTTTCTTGAGCAGACGTAAGGTAGGATTTTTTTCTGTTTGCGTTCTCTCACCTTGTGTTGCTCTTCTTTTTCCCTTTTCCATTCCTCCACTTCTTTTCTCTTACTTTCTCTGATGCGCTGCACATTTGTTTTACGGCGTCTTTCCTTCTCCTTCTTCTTCTTCTTTTCTGCTTCTTCTTCTTCTCTCATTTCTCTTTCACATTGCTCCGAGGTAAGCAAAATGCGTTGCTCATCCTCGAAACTTCTTCTTCCTTTCTCCGCTCTTGCGTTGTCACGGTGGACCTCCCCATCGTGAAGTTTTCTAGCCAAATCGCCTAATGCGATGATTTGGCACGCACGTGACATCTTTTCTTGCTTCTCCTCTAATTCTCTATTTCTTCTCTCCTTCTCCTCTTCCATGCATTGAAAGAATAATGGGTCACTTGTGGACCCTTGCGGCACATTCTTCTTGCGACACCGTATAAGAGGGGTGATGTCAAGGTCTTCTCTATCTTCAGACGCAACCAATCTGGTATGCGGTAATAAAACTTGTGGTTGCGCTGATGCTCTAACTTGCGTTGACATCCCTCTTCCACCCTTGCGGTGGTTGATTCTCAGTCAAAATCTGGACTTTCTGCCCTCTTCCTTTTCTCCTCCTTCTTCAGGCGCTTCTTTTCTCGCCTGCGTTGTTTCTTTTCACTCCGTTTCTTTTCTTTCTTCTCATTCTTCAACCGGGCGGCTTCATCTCCTTCCACCCATTTTTCTTTACTTTTTCTCTTCTTCTCTTTGGCCGTTCCTGGCTGCTTCTTCGCCTCTACGTCCTCTAAAACGACCCTAATGGGTCCCTCATTGGAGTCTGTTGGAACAGTCTCCTTAGGATTTGCAACGGCCAGGACCATTCTCCGTAAAGCTTCCGCCAACTCCTCCTCTGACGGTAGGGGCTAGTTCACAACACCTGCCTCCGGTAACCCCTCCCCTCCCCCCCTTTCTATTTGCTCAAAATACTCCCAAATACCTTCTTGTCATCCCTTCGCTTCAGTTCTCTTTCAGTTGAAGGTACTGGGAGTGCCACCTCAGGTCTGCTGGCTGGAGCACTCTCCATTCTCGGCCCCTCTCGGTTGGTGGATGGTTTTTTGGCTACAGAGGTCTTTCGCTGGGGTTTTCTGACGATTCTTGGGTAAGGCTTAGGCTAAGCGGCAAGGCGACAGCTAGCAGCAAGGAAAGCCGCCTCCCATGCGGTGACGAGGGCTTGGGAAGGGGACGATGGTAGGGAAGAAGAGTGAGAAGATTGTCCGGCCATTTTTGTTGGTGAAGTGAAAAAGTTGGAAAACTTTTGGTCCTAGGAAGAAAATCGGAAGGGTATGGTATGCAAAGAATTCTTTAGGGCTTTTTCGTTCGCGAGAGATGTAAATGAGCTCCTCGATTGAATGAGGTATGATTTATAGGTTGGGCCTTGATAGGCCTAACACAATCTTTGCGAGGCAGGCTTCAGTATTCTAAAAAGCCTACCGCCGTGCCTCTCCCATTATGATTTAGCAGGAAGGACATCCTTTGGTCTGCTAAGTCATAATTCCCTCGGAAGCTAAAGCGATTCAACTACACTCTCTGCAAATATTTTATCATTTTTTTATTTATTTTATGTAATCGGACGGGCACAATGTTAAGTGTTTAATGCAATGCATCCGTTACCGCAAAGCATATTTGCGGAGGACGAGCACAACGTATGCATTAGCGCAACACACCCCTCAACGCAACGCATTTCTGGAGGACGGACGCACGATATTTCTACCAGCGCAACACTACTATTGACATAGTGCATTTTTGCTGAGGTCGGGCGTAATGTACATACGCGCACAACTCATCCATCAACACAATGCATTTTTGGAAGATGGACGCAAAGTGTATCTATTATCGCAAGATACACCCATCATCGCAATGCATACCGAATGTTATTTATTGTATCCTCAACATCACAATGCTTATCTCAAAACCAAATTGATAAGACATTGCGGTGTTCATTTTTTTTAACATTCATTCACAGAATTTTAAGATCAATGCAAACTAAGGCTGGAATGGAAATAAATTCAACTAGGCATAAAATTAAATTAACGCAAAGAATAAACTAAGTTGAATAACGCAATACTAAAGCAATAAACTAATTTATGAAAATAGTAAGAAAGCAGTAAAGAAAGCAGTAAAGAAAACGATAAAGAAAGCAGTAAAGAAAGCGATAAAGATAGTGATAAGGATGTTGATTAAAAAAGGGTTCTTCAAGGTTACCGCAATCTGCATCCCCGTAGGTGGTTAGACTTGCCTGCAACAATGTTGTTCCTTCCCATGAGATTCGGGGGCTTCTGAATTACTGGGCAGCGTTCCTGGTGTTCTATTTCGAAGCTCGGCTGCCAGTTGCCCCACCTGGACCTCGAAATTCCTTATGAAAGATGCTTGTGATTGCATAACCGCATCATTTTTCTCTATATACTGCTTCAGCAGAGCTACCAAGGATGATGAATTTGTAGAGGTGTTGGATGAGGAAGGTTGGTTTTGCAATTGCCTACTTTGGTGGTGACTCTGATTCAGACCTTGATGAAAAGTCGGAGGGTTTCCTCGATTCCCGGAATTGTTCTGTGAATTCCTCTGGCCTCCCTAGTCGTTGTTACCTCCCTAACTGAAGTTAGGATGGTTCCGCCAACCCGGGTTATATGTGTTGCTATACGGGTTATTATAAATGAAGTACACTGCTTGTGGGTTTGATGGGCACATTTCTACTGAATGACCTCCTTCGCATTGTGCACAGCTTATGGCTGCCACTTGTGCCAATGCATTGGCTTGCTCTGCACCCTGAGAGAGGGTTCCCTGATTAATTGCCATCGTTTGGAGGAGAGAGGTCACTGCGGCCATTTTTGCGGCCAATGTGTCATTGTATCAGCTGGTACAATGGCATTTTCTGCTTTTCTTCGTTCGGGGCCTCTTCCTCCGTACCCGTTGTCTACCCAGTCATCTATGTTTCACAAAATGCGATCCAAGATGACCTTGGATTCAGTGTATTTTTTGTCCATGAATCCTCCTACTGCGGAGGCATCAGCAACAACTTGCGTTGATCTGTCCAAACCATTGTAAAAGGTTTCCATCAGAACGCAATCGAGAATCCTGATGTGCGGACAATTCTTTACCAATCTTCTGAATCGCACCTATGTGGTGCTGAGAGTCTCGTTTTCCATCTATTCAAAATTCAACACGTCCCTCCGTCTTCTTGCATTGACTGCGGACGAGAAGAAGTTCTTCATGAATCGCTCGACCAACTGGTCCCAAAAGTTAATTTTATTTGGCTCTAGTGAATGAGCCCACCTCTTTGCTTCATCCCAAAGTGTATACAGAAAGAGGTATAATCTAATTCCTTCTAAAGTCATGCTAGGAATGGAGAGTATGTTGCACATTTCTACGAAGCTGGTCAAGTGAGCATGCGGGTCTTCTCCTTGTAGACCTCTGAATTGCCCCACATTTTGGATCATTTGTAGCATGACCAGCTTTATCTCAAATCGTGCATTCTCCTCCACCATGGGTCTGGCAATTTCGGGCGAGAAGTTATATAAATTCAGCGCCGCATAGTTCCTCATTGAGATATTATGGTCGGCAGCTAGAAAAATCGGATCTTGCGCTGGCCGATTTACCCCTTGATTCCCCTCGGTCCTATGTTGTTATTAGCCATGTTCCTTCTTTGCCATATACGGTTCTGGCGTGCTCGTGCGCGAAAAGTACGTTCGATCTCTGGGTCAGCTTCGAATTCTGGTTCAGTCCCAGTACTCATAAACCGCCAGCCTACTTTCCGCGATAAACAGACAGAGATCTGTCTTGCAAAATATCACAAAAGTATTCAACAAAAAAAAAAAAAAAAAAAAATTGCCAATCCCTGGCAATGGCACCAAAAACTTGTAATAAAAAATTTTAAATGATGCGTTGATGAATGATTCAAGTTCTTGTCCCCGGCAACGGTGCCAAAAACTTGTAAAGATTTAAAAATGAATGCTTATGCTTATGATGTGCGCTATGACTTATGATATTGCGATACTATGTTCTAAAAGTATGCAATGATGCTTAGATACTCTCGTAGTGTGCGTTCATGTAGTGCGTATCACAAGTTTTCTTACGCTGGAACCAAATATAATTCCAATGCAAATTTCTCAGATTGACCTGAGGTCAAACACGAGGATTGTTATGATTAATGCAATACTAATGTGGTAGATGTGACCGGAATAACATAAAGAGTAATGAATTGTGAGTGCAGAAAAGTAAATTGAGGTAAAAGTAAATTGCAATGGAAAGTAAGTTGCGGTAAAGAATAAAATGCGCTGAAAAATAAAATGCGATAAAGTAAATTGCAGTGATAAAATAAATAAATAAACTATTAATATACAGGTTGAAGCCTGGCTGTGAAGTTGTGCAAAAGAATCTAGTGAATGTGGTGGCAAGTCTTGTGAATGAGTCAGAAAGAGAATGGGTTGAGGGAAAGGACATCGTAAGTTCATCAATCTTGTTGAGGGCGCAACTAAGGTTCTGCTTTCCCTTGGCTTACACCTTTTAGTGATCGGCCGCGTTCCCAAATGTCTATGGTGAAACAAGGATGAACGTGATGAATGCAAGGTTGTTTCCATCTCTAGAAATACTTCTAGCTTTAGTTAATGCATTCTTCCAACCTTCTTTCGATATGCGGAATAACATCTTCACTTCTGCTCTCACGGGTGAAGATGCCATCGAGCATGCTTTAGCTAAACTCAGCCTTTCCCTAACAAAGGATTAACTCACTCGCTTAATCCTCCCCCTCTACCTAGGGGATTAGTTACACATGATGGAGAAAATAGATGATGAATGTATGGAAAAGAACAGAGAGATGACAATGATTACGATAATGATATTTAAATCTAAAGATAGTGTTTGTTATAGATGGTGAATGAAAGATTAAAGATAGATGAACACATTAGATGAATTAGAATATAAGAACAAATATGGAAAGAGTGTCAATGTTTTGACACAGATCCCGATCGGAGACGTTGTGCTTGCCGGCGTGTGGAAGAAATGGAGTGGAAGCTTCCTTCTCAGGCTTACTTCCCAGGTAGAAGTGACCTCTTGCACAGAACTTCTTCTTCAGGGATGGAAATAATTTCTTGTTCAGAGACTTACCTTTCAATCTTGTCTTGTCGTTCTCCTGGATTTTCTCTGGATTGTCTCTTTAGACCAGCCTCCTTAACATTGAATTTGAGGAAGCTATTTATAGACCTTGGCTCCTATATTAGTGGTCCCACTTTGAAAATCTGATAATTCCTACCATGGCATAGTAGAAATGTCCACTCTGCTCCACGATCAATTTGTCAGAATCGTACAATAGAAAAGTTGTACACTTGTCAGAATTCCATGCGAATGCGTTGCTCTTCTCATCTTCGATCGAGCCGCATGCGATGTAATTGTTTAGATCTCTTATTGATTGCCGCATGCGGTGGAAATGCGTTAATTGCTTGAATCCATGATCGATCGTCGCATGCCTTGCGATTGCGTTAATCTTTTTCTTTCTTGATTGATTGTCGCATGCTATGTTAATGCGTTGTTCATTTTTTTCCTCGAGCGGTTATCACATCCGGTGACCTATTTCCTGCAAAAAAAAAAAAAAAAAAAAAGACTTGGACATTCTATTTCGCCATCGCAATGGGATTAGCGGGTGTGTTCATGACACTTTACAATTTCGTATTTCTAAGCCAATTTCTATACTGTTGACGCAACTTTTCCTTCTTTTTGCCAAATCTAAATAAAACAACATAAATAACTTGTATTTCTACAAGTTATCACTAATCGAATCTCTGTCTACCTCTCTTTTGTTGACTACCAGCTGTACTACCCTAAGCGGTCGCTGGCCCACTAAAACAAGGCCTAAAATCTCTCATGTCAAACTCTCCTAGCGTAAATTTCCACTTCTCCCCTCTGGAGACTTCCTTGTCCTGTTTGTCCTCTATCAAACTTTCCTCCACTTGCATGGCAATCTCAACTAACTGAGAAAAATCAGTCTGGTTAGCTATAGTAGTAACGAAAGTTTGTATCTCTCCTCTCAAACCACTTTCAAGATGTCTACATCTGTTTTTCTCTTTAGTTATGATCGTGGAAGCATACTTGAATAACTCTGCTCATATACAACAACTGTCATACTATCTTGAACGAGCTTCAGGAACTCGTTCCTCTTTGCCTCACGATATGAAACTGGATAATATTTATCTTCAAAAATTCTTTTAAACTCTTCCCATGTCATCTTTCTAATTCTTTTCTTCGAGAGTCTAACACTCTCCACCATTGCTCTACCTGTTTCTGTAACAAAAATACTGCCAATTTGACCTTGCACTCCTCTAAGCATCTAGTTACTTAGAAATACTTCTCTAATTGAATCAATCACGCCACAGCATCTATGGGGTCAGTAGTGCCTTCAAAATCAGTGGCACCCAATGCCTTCATTCTTTCAATACCATAGTTCTTTTCAAGATTCGTCGGTACAAATCCTACACTAGCTGCTAATCTCTGAGCAATTCTATCAAAGACTCTATCCTCCATCTGAGGATCGGTTCTGACCTAAGGGGTACTAGACTCTCCATCTGATGTAGCTTCTTACACTATCAGTCCTCTAACTAATTTTACATCCCCTTGAGCTACAGGATCTCCGGTTAAGTCACAATCCCTTATAGCCATTTGCCAAGTCAGTCCGTCACATATACATTATTAGGCTCATTACATTATTTATATGTTACTAATCTAGTGCATGACACTATTCCTAAAATCTATTGCTCTATACCAACTTGTCACACCCTTCCCCAGATACCCTCTTAATCCGAGAAAAGATGTGTAGACAGTAATTGTCAACCGTCTTATGACAACCACTATCCAAAATACTCTTGAAAACCTGATTTTTAGCACCTATTAAATCTGTTTAGCATTTTATAATTCTCTAGAACTTTAATACATAATTCCAACAACTTTAAACAAATAATTTACTGCTGACCAAAAAATATCAACATCAACATACATAAACAGATTCAGAAACCATACTTATATATAACACAAACTCCACCCTTTCCCCCTCTTTTGACATGGACATAAAACTAATAATGGAACATTATGAGCCATCTAAATTGCAAACTTCTTAAGGGTCTGAGAAGTGACTGACTGGCAGAACAGCTTTGCCTCGGGACGTCGACCACTACCTGGGAAGGAAAACATTTAAAAAGAGTGAGTTGGAAATCCAAGTGACTGACTATCTTAAATAAAACATACTTTCATTCATAAATAACATAAACATGTTTATCAATAAAACATTTAATAAATCATACTCAGGTTTTTAAAAATGAAATTGAAATTGTGAATTACATCATTCTGATAAACTCCACTACTCCACTGCCTGACCCGTGAGAGAGCCCTTTTATTCAATTCCTAATAACCTAAGTTGAGAAAGAGCCCTTTTGCTCGATCTCATCAACGTCGATAACATAGTCATACGTGCACGTAAAGTCGGATTGGGTCCTCACCACCTTACCATACCTTCGGTACCAACATTGAAGTAGGGTTTGTATAAGGCACAAACATTTGAACATTTACAGATATAGAATATGCATATTTGAAATAATCATACCTCATAGTTTCAAGTCAACGCATGGTGCCTTGTAAAACATAGAATATACTTAATCAATTTCATCCTGCAATAAAACATGGCATAGGCTTAATGGAAAACGCATGCTAAACTCTTAAATAATTTCATCATTTAAAAACATGGATCATGTGATCAACATTCATTTTTAAGGCATGCGCTGGGGGAATCATGATTTAATAACTTCATATGAAATGTCTATGCATTGGGAATTATTCAAAAAACTTGCGTTAGAAAACACTTATCAAAACTTGTCAATCACTGTCTTAAGCTACTTATCCAAGGGATTGTACGCCTTTACTATTTGCATTTGTTCTAAAAAGGAAATATTCCTCGGTCAGTATACTTAGCTCTCTTTTGAGTTTAACACATAACTTATCTTTACTGCATACCACTAGTCATTACATCATAGCTATGTTCGACGTATTAAAACTATCCTTAGTGCATCGACTATCCTTGGCCATCTTACCTTATAACTTGGCGAATAGTTGGGATGTTTAGTCAAGATGCTTGGTTAAGTGTTGAAGAACTTCTCAGTCTATGTGACGTACATCCACTATGTGATGTACTTAGATTGCCTTCGTTGTGGATTGTCTATGCTATATGCATTAACACATAACATCCTGAGTCAGTTGCTTGTTTATTCTTCATATGCAGTTGTCTACTTATTCATCCATAACATCATTCCAAATTCAAAGTTTAAGACTTCATAACTTTAATTCCTACATTCGCTTAACTAAACTCCTTTCAAAGAAAATGCTCCTAAACATCTTAACTTTTGTTTAGCTTAGAATTTGAGCATTACTTCCTCCAAAATCGATCAAAAATTCCTCAAATTCTCCTTCAGTTGGCCAAGAATTTTTCAACTTTCTAATCTTCAAATGGCAACAACACGCCCTCACTTAGGCGTTGAAAACTTTTGGCAAAATAGTCTCCTTCTTAGTTAAGTCTATTTATACTTGGGTTTGCATGAAGAATTTGCTTGATTAATTGCCACCTAGCAAGCTTATCCCTTTATTGACATCTGCAAGGCTGCCACCTGGCTTACTTACTCGTTAATTAAGTTAAATTCCTCAACTTAAGCTCGATTGCATGGCCTTGCGACCATTCAAGACTTCTCCCTTCAATTCAAGACCTTTTGCCGCGCCATTTGCCAGCTTAGCCCTATGGCATACAAAGTTAGCCGCATGGTGTATCGTAGTTCAAACACGTGGAACCTTCCATCTTTCCAAGTGTTAACTTGTTTCTACTTCACTTGAGAATGCAGTATTCCATACGTAACATATTTTCTTGCCTTCCCGACTTACCATTGTTACTCTCCCTTCTCTACGTGTTGACCAAGCTACAACCTGAACGCATACGGTCATAACACTTACAAAATTTTCCTTCTCTTACATTTCAGACGCATCATTCACTATACTTAACTTACTCTTCCATTAATGTTGATTCACATCTTAACTCGTAATTAAAGTGTCTTGAACTTCATTAACTAGTAAAACAAGTTCAAAGGTTTACAACTATCTCTGTCTATCTCAAATAGACAATGATATAGTCAGTGTTAGACTTCAACGGTAAACATTAATATTTGTTTATTAGTTTCTATATGGTTTGCACTCTATATTTGTTTAGCTGGGTGTTATTATTGAACATTGAATTGAGATAGATAGAGATAGTGATAGATATTGTTAAATATTATTGATAGTTATCTCAATATTTGTTGGTGTTATTCAAATTTTACTTTCTAACATATTCTTAAATATATGATTTCAACAGGTAAAACATGACTTAATCGTGGAAAATGAGAATAGACACTTAAGAGTTATAGTCTAGTTTAGTGTAGAGATCTTAAATTTGATAAGAACAAAGTTAGATGGAACAATTTTTCCAAAATTTTTAAATAGCACATTTGGGCACTTTATTAATATTAAAATGGCCAAAATACCCAACCAATTCCTCAACTACTTAATAAGAAGACAATAGTATACAAAGAAGTCAAATGTCCTTGCATTTAACTTCAATGGCCATATAGCAGAATTTGGGTTGAAGGAATTTTGTTTAGTAACTGGATTGAAAGGCCACAAATTCCCTCAATTACATTTAGGCCAAAGAAAAAAGTGTCTAAACTTAGGAATACTTTTTTTCTACATGACAATCATATAACTATGAGAGATATAGAGAGAACTTTCAGAGCATTGCGCAATGAGGAGGAAGAGTCATTGAAAGTTAAATTAGTCAATCTTTACATCCTAGAAGCTCTTTTAATCCCCAAGCAATAACACAACCATGTCAATTTCAAATATCTAAACATTTTGGATGATGAACCAGTCTTCAAAGAATATCCTTGGGGGAGATTTTCTTACAACCTAATCTATCATTTTTTTTAAGAGAGCATCATATACTGAGAAGGATACTATCTACCTTCAAGGATTCCCATTAGCATTAGTTTATTAGGCTTTTGAGATAATCCCAGAACTTTCTGATTTAGATGTTGGATTTGGAAGGAAACTTGGAATCAAAGATCCAAGAATCCTCACATAAGAGTGCTTGGATAAGAAAAATGGAAGGCTCTAAATGAGAACATTTTCGAAACTGAAGATAAGTAATTCCTTAAATGAGAACATTTTCATTGTCTATCACTTTAAAGATAGACAGTGATAGTGTTCTATCTTTGTCATCACTAATAAACATTGATAGACTAATATCATTATTTATAACTAATGGTGCTAGTTTTTTTTCTCTAATAATTTAACTTTTGTTCACTTGTAGTTTTGCATGACACCACTACATCCAACAGAAGAAGAATGACAATCAATTTTCAAATATTTCAAAGAAGTTAAGGGAGAGGAGGAGAAACAAAGACAAATGAACGAAGAAAAGAATGAACAAATTCAAGAAGAATGAGTAAATAGAATAATGACAAAAATTAGTGAATTAAGAAAAGGCCAACAGAAAATAGTAGTAGAACAAAAACATTTGAAACAAGGCCAAGAAGAAATCAAAACAATGTTGAGGTCAATTATGGAAACCCTGAATTGTAGACTTCCATTAGAAAATCTTTCACAACAACAACATGAAGAAGATGTGGAAAATAAATAGTGTATTTTCTTAGCCTTCGAATATTGGAAGAAAGTCATGATCTTGGTACAATGGTTGATTATGCAATAACATATTTATCTAGGGTAAGTATTTGGTTTGTCATATACTTTGTTTTTTTTTTTTCTTTGGCATATTTATTAACTAAAATTACTTTTCATTGTAGATCCAAGTTGAAAATGAGAGTCAAAGGGAAAGGAAAGAGAGGTTTGTATGTATGAGACTATCACTGTCTATCTTAATATTATATTTTTTAAGCTTTTTACTTTCTTAGATAGAAAAATAGATTCTTAGGTAGAAAACAATAACAAATTGTTTTCTTGTAGGAAATTGAGATGCAAACACAACTTGAAATAGAAGATGATTTAGATCTGATTCCAACTACAGATTTGGAAACACCCAAAACACAACTATTACTTGAGGTTTGATTCTTTTCTTAATCTACTTTTTGTACAAACACAGGAGATAGGACAAAGATAGTCCTTTATAGCTTTGTATCTCAGATAGACAATCTCACATAGACTCTAATAGAGGTCTATCATTGTCTATCTAAGATAGAAAGTGATAGTCCTCTATCACTATAGCACTATTAGGAATATCTGAGATAGACAGAGATAGAGCGTTATTAATGTCTATCTTGGATAGACAGAGATAGTATTATCTCTGTCTATCTGAGATAGAACAAGATATAATACTATCCTTATCCATCTGAGATAGACAATGATAGTCCTAACTATCTATCTAATATACACAGTGATTCTTACTTTCTATCATATGCTTGTAAGTAGATGAAGATGAGAAGAAAATCTAACTGAAACAGAAGTTAAAATAAAAAAGGAAAAAGATGAGGTTGAAACAGATAAAGAAGAATAAGAAACTGAAGTAGAAGAAGTTGAACCAGAAGAAAATCATAAAAGAGAAAGATCTAAACATAGAAATGAGAAAAAGGTAAATATGGTTGTTTATATACGTGATGATAAACAATGATAGTAGACTTTCATCGTCTATCATTCAGTGTTCTTCTTATGAACTCCAATATCTTCTTGTAGTAAATCAATGAAGAAGAGCAAATTGAGAAAGAGAAAGAATGTGAAGAGCAAGTGGAAGAAGAGCACAAGAAAGTAGTTGAAAAGCAAGTAGAAGAAAACCAAGAGAAAGTAAATGCAAATCAAGTAGAAGATGAACAAAATGAAGAGGAACAAGTTGAAGAAGAGGACAAGGAAGAGACTGAAGAGATTCTCTTTCAGAATGAGAGACCAAAGAGAAACCAGAAGCGAAAGCAAATTGTTGATGAGGAAGATGAAATAGAAGAAGAAACTGATAGTGAAGAGGATACAGATGAAGAGATTCAAACAAAAGGAAAAAAGAGAAAACAAAAGAGAAAGCAGCAAGAATGGGGAAAGTGTAAAAAGTTTTGACCAAAGGTGCTAAAAGACACACACTTTCAAAAGGAGAGACCAAAGAGACAATGAAAACAACCAAAAAAATATATGCAAAGAATATCAAGAAGAAACCTAAGAAGAAGAACAAAGTACAACCTCAAACTTCAACTCAAGAATATGCAAAATTGATGTCAGGGACTGCTCCAAGTTTCAGCTTGAACATTTCTCAAACTCAATCTCAACCTAAATCTCAATCTCAATCTCAATCTCAATCTCAATCTCAGTCTCGATTGTAGAATTACTTTATACAGTTTGTAAAGCTTCAAATTGAACACTTCTTTGTACTTAGTTTTTTACTTTATACGATTTGTAAGCTTTTTCTACTCATTGACAATCAACTACTTCTGAAATTTATAAAATTAACATGTTTTGTTCATTGTCTTGTTGTACTATCACTATCTATGATAGGAACTTTAGCAACTATTGAAAAACTTTAACATCAATGTATACTTGTTTATCTTAGTGGATCAATTATTGATAAATTTGAATTAAGATAGTTCTATCTCTATCTATCTAAGATAGAAAGTGGTAAAGCACTATCACTATCTATCTAAGATAGCTTGCTGCGAAATCGACAATTAAAGAACACAAAAAGGAACGTAGAGTAGGGAAGATCGACACACAGATATACGTGGTTCACTAACAGTGTGTTAGCTACGTCCACGGGCAGAGGGAGAACAATATTATTTCGAGAGAATGTTTTCAGGATTACGTCAAGAACGGTGCCTCTAGGTTAGAGAGTTTATATATCGCACTGCTCTAAACCCTAGGATCAAAATCGTAAATAACTGCAAATAAATAATATTCTGAATATAAAATCTGAATAGGTTGTTCGAAGCGCCAGCAAACAGATTCAAGGCATTTCAACAAATAGCTATCCCTATCTATCTCAAATAGATAGTAATAGAGGCTATCTCTATCTTAGATAGATATTGATAGAGAGTTATTATTGATAAATTTGAATTAAGATAGATAGAGAAGGAACACTATCTCTATCTATCTCAGATAGATAATGATAGATAACTATTATTCATTTCTGTCTTTTATCCCGTGAATTTACTTCATGAGACAAACTTACAACATTAAGAAAAAAAAATAAATATGTCTTGTGATGATGAATAGATTGTCCAATGAAGTTACTTCACGAGACTCTCGTGAAGTAACTTCACGAGACAAGCTTAGAATACTATGAAAAATAAATATGTCTCGTGAAGATAAGTATATTGTCCCGTGAAGTTACTTTACAAGACAAAAGGCAGAAATGAACTCAACTTTACGAGAGACAAAAGTCAGTCTTTTGTCTCGTAAAGTTGAGTTCATCTCTGTCCTGTGTCTTGTGAAGTAACTTCACAAGACAAACTTATAACTTTACGAGACAAACAACAAACTATCTTGTTTGTCTCGTAATTTTGTAAGTTTTTCTCATGAAGTACTTCACAAGACAAAAGACTTACTTACGAACTCAACTTTATGAGACAAACGACTACTTTTTAAAAGAAAAAAATAAAAGACTACTTTTCAACATACTTGCCTCTTTTGGAACTCTTAAGTGAAGGTCAATCAAAGATAGAATTCTATCTTTATCTATCCCTGATAAACAAAGATAGACGTTTATATTTGTATATCATATAGAGTTCTAGATAGACAAAGATGGGCGTCTATATTTATCTATTTGGGATAGACGGAGATAGAGCATTATCTCTGTCTATCTGAGATAGACAAGTAATAATACTATATGTCATCAATCATTTATGCACTTTCAGTTGAATAAGATATTGATCGTGTTTAAAATTTTAAGAATTTGATGTTCCAACCATATAAGTTATTGTAAATCGAGTGAAGATCAATCAAAGATAAAGTTCTATCTTTCTCTATCCTTGATAGACAAAGATAAGCGTCTATCAGATAGACAGAGATAGAGCACTATCTCCATCCATATCAATCCCTTTTGATCTAATCATCCATAAGATGAACAACACGTACTAATTTCGAATTTTTGACTAATTGGCTTCCAAAATAGCTTCGTAGTGTTGTACACAACAACTTGTTGGAATTGTGGAGGCAAAGTTCAATAACTTGATTATGAATTGGGGCATACAAGAACTTTATCAAAAACTTAACATCAATACATCTATTATTGATATATTTGAATTAAGATAAATAGAGATAGAACACTATCTCTGTCTATCTCAGATAGACAATGATAGATAAACACCAATATCTATTTATATATTTCTTATATCGTTTGCACTCTATATTTCTATATTTGTTTAGTTGAGTGGATCTATTATTGATAACTTTGAATTGAAATAGACAGAGATAGATTACTATCTCAGATAGACGGTGATAGAGGACTGAGATAGACAACTCAAGAACAAAATAAATCAGAAAATATCATTCATAAACTCTAATGTCAATCCATATGTTTATACATGTACTACAATAAAAAAAAATGATTGAATCATTTGATTAATTAGTTCAAGTTGCAATTCCTACTACTGTGGCCTTTTCGATTACAACGAGTACATATCGGTGAACTTTTAAACTCACCTACAGATGAAATTCTTTGTTTTTTATGTCTTCTAGCTTGACTTTTAACAATAAGAGGTAATGTTTTCATGGCATCATCTTCAGCTCTCCAATCCAAATGAACTCCAACAAGTCGAACACAATCATTGTATGTTGCTGATAATGTTCTTCGATAATAAAAATCAGCTACATAAAAATAGGTATCTAAATTAAACATTCGGAGAACGGCAAGTGCATGTGCACATGGAATTTCCTTAAAATCCCATACTCGACAACTGCAAGATCCCAAATCTAGCTTCACAATGAACTGTTTATGTCCATCCATTATCTAGTATTCTGTATTGCTAATGGGATCAACTTAATAAATAAATACGAGAAAGTAATCAATATCAACAAATAGAATACTATCTTTGTCTATCTTAGATAGATAGAGATAGATCACTATATGTGTCTATCTTAAATAGATAGTGATAGATAGACAATAAGAAAAAGACAGAATTCTTACCAAGAAATTTCTCAACTTTTCGTGTTCTCGTCGTAAATGTTCTTAGTCCAAGAAGTCAAAAGAGTTTTCATTGAAAAAATAGTTTTACTTCGATCATAAAATCACTTTTGCAATATATCTCTAATTGAACTTAGCATGCTAGCCATGGGAAATTCTCTAGCATTTTTAAAAACTGAGTTTATACTTTCTGTAACATTCAATATCATCATTCCATACCTTCTTCTTTCTAAATATGCCCAAGACTACTTCTCAAACCCAACAACATTACTAAGATAACTTCTAATATTTGGATAGATTGACTCTATGGATCTCATGTTGTACTCAAAGTCAGCAGTAGTGTAGGCATTAGCACAACTAAAGAAATAATTATCAAGCAATTGATCCTTAAAATGAAGTTTCAAGTTTTTTAAGAGATGTAGTATGCACACACAATACTCAACATTGGCAAACACTCTTAAAACTCCTTTAGGAATGCTAAGATGCCTATCAGAAACAATGACTAGATTCTCTTGTTCCCCAAAACTACTTCATAAGTTTTCAAAAAACCATGTCCATGATGCGTCATTTTCAAAATCTACGATACAAAATGCAAGGGGAAAGATTTGATTGTTAACATCTACTGATGAAGTTGTTAATAGCATGCCACCAAACTTACATTTCAAAAATGCATCATTAACAGATATGATAGGTCTACAATACTTCCACCTCTCAACTGATACACCAAAAGCCATGAAGCAAAACTTAAAATGACTATTATCATCTATTTCTCAAGCGGTGTAGGTACCTGTAAAAACACATAAAAACATTTCTATCAGCGTAAAAAGTAACAAAAATGTATAGATAGACAGTGACAGATGTCTAAATAGATAGGGATAATTATCTATCACTGTCTATCTGAGATAGACATTTATCATTGTCTATCTCAGATAGACAGTGATAGATAACTATCACTATCTATCTGAGATAGACAGTGATAGAAATTTGCTAAGCAAAATGGATCATACTTGGATTCATTTCATTCAACTTTTCAAAAAAAATCTTAGAATCAAGGTGTATGATTTAACTGCATCACCTTTTAATATCTTTACTATGTGTTTTTTTGCCCTCCAAGCTTTTTGATAACTGTTATTAACTCCAAGTTTTGTATGAGTCTTATGGATAATATCTCTAGGAATAGATTGATCAGTAGACATGAAACTAAAATCATCAATCAAGCAAATGTCAATTACTGATGAAAAAACTTGCCTATGACAACTCTGAGTTGTGTTCAATGGACATTCATGCTTAGAAATGTACTTCCTAAGCATCCACAATGCACTATTCTCATACTAAGATGTCGTAACATGTCAATTGCAACTTTCTTGTAAACATTTGAACTCAACAGACTTTGAATTTGATCTTGTAGTCTTAAATTGAAAATTATTCTTCACTGCATTTATGTAAAAACACTTTGAAAGTACTTCTTTACTTTCAAAACACTTTTTACCTTCAAATCACCATAAAAAAAATCTCTTATAATTTCATCATTTGAAGAAGAAGAACCTAAATATAATATTCTATCACCATCATCACGTATACTACTAATAGCACCCACACTACTAATAGTAGTAGAATACCTTCTAAAGAACAAACACTTACATGAGCCATTAATGGATGTCTATTGATTACATCTTTAGCCAAAGTCAAATACCAAAAAACATCATTGTCCTTTTCTATTAGAACCACAATTTGAATACTATTTTTACCAAAATCCAATAAAACTGACATCAACCCGTTCCATTGAATCTCTTCATATATTAAACCAACTAAACCATTAAAGTATATAAAGTTATCTACCAAAATTACACCAACCTCATAATTCTCATAGTAGTGAAGATCATTCCACTATCCTCCATAAAAAAAACAACTATAGGAATAGTCATGGTATTCTACAAAATGAAAAAAAGATTATATGAGAAACTCATAATGAAACTCTATCACTAAGATTTTGTAAGAAACTCATAATTAAAATATCCAATAGTGACAGATAGAAATAGAGTTATATCTTTGTCTATAAGCGATAGACGGAGATAGAACTCTATCAGTGTCTATCAGATAGACACTGATAAAGTTCTATCTTCACCTATCACTATAGATATGCATAGTGATAGACACTATCTATGTCTATCTCTGTCTGTCCTATGTTCCAACCATATAAGATGGAGTGAAGATCAATCAAAGATAGAGTTCTATCTTTGTCTATCCTTAATAGACAAAGATAGAAAAAGATAAGAGTTCTATCTTTGTCTATCATAGATAGACAAAGATAGACATCCATATCTGTCTATCTGAGATAGACAAGTAATAATATAGTACATCATCAAGCATTTATACACTTTCAGTTGAATAAGATGTTGATCGTGTTCAAAATTTTAAGAATCTGATGATCCAACCATATAAGCTATTATAAATCGAGTGAAGATCAATCAAAGATTGAGTTCTATCTTTGTCTATCCCTAGACAAAGATAGGCGTCTATCTCTGTCTATTTGAGATAGATAGAGATAGAGCACTATCTCTGCCTATATCGACTCCTTTCAATCTGATCCTGTACTAATTTGGAATTTTCGACTAACGGACTTCCAAAATAGCTTCGCATTATTGTATGCAACAACTTGTTGGAATTGTGGAGCAAGAGTTCAATAGCTATGTTTATGAATTGGTTCAAGAACAGTTGTTGTCCTCTAAGTTTTTTTTTTTTAGTATTTTTTCTTTCATTTTTTTTTTCCAAAATAAAGCATTAGAGTGAAGAGGATACTATGAAATTCGAAGAACTGTTCTTCACTCGGCAACACTATGTGAGACATTACAAGGCAATGGAAGAAGGAGAAGAAGAGGTACCTGTATGATCAATTAAAATGACAAAGAAGAATAAAACCTCTGTGTTGTGTGTTGACAATAAAAGGATCAATTGAATTGGAATCAGAGAAGAAAAATGAGTTGTGTGGTGACAATGAAATGATCAATTGAAGTGAAATCGAAGAAGAAAATGAATTAAAATTGGCGATGAATGGAATTGAACAAAATTGTTTTGGAATTAAATGGAAGAAGGAGAAGGAGAAGCAGAAGGAGAAAAATGGGGAGCAAATGAAGGAGCAAAAGAAGAAGGAGGAGGAGCAGAAGGAGCAACAGAAGATGCAGCAGAAGAAGCAGAAGAAGAAATTGAGGGTAGTTTTGGAATATTTTAAAAAATATTCGTTAATATGATTTTTTGCCATAGTATATAAATATTTTGCATTTTTTCTATTTTTAACAATTTCCCTTGTTTATATAATCAACAACCCTACAATATACTTTAACATTTGTGGAATGTATGAGTTAAACATGCACTGCCATCAGATTCTCAAAAGCATATATCATAAAACAAAGGTAATTCTATCTTTTTATTAATACCAAAGCATCAAAATTCTATCATAAATAGGGGTGAATCTCATCCTGAAAGACCACTAATAACTCTTTTTTGGAGAGTTTGTACGTACAAACAGGAAATTCTAAAGGTAAAGACTAAATTATCTAAATAATTTGATATGGAAGGTTTGAGAGTTGTCATGTGGGTCTTAGAAATGAGGATCAAGAGGAAAGATGGTCCACTGACACTATTGCAAGAAGATTATGTGTAAAAAGTGTATGTTAAATCTATTTTACATGGAAAATCTAATGGTACTCCTTTGGCTTGTCCTTTTAAATGATCTTATCAACATTCACCTACTATTGGGTAGGAAAAGAGATCATATGGTTGGAGTGTCACATGTCTGAGGCAGCCTAATTTTTGCACATGTAGTAGGGAGTTGATAACAAGTTGAGTTATCCAGGGAATGGATTTTTAGATATTTGATAGCACCAATATTGAGTTAGCTAGCAGAAAATGGAAGAAAATTACATGAATGACAAAAGTGGAGGGCTGAATATTTCATATTAGCCTCTTGGGCGCTTACTTCCTCTTGAAACAAAGACCCAAAGCAATAATTTTGAGGGAGAGTAGAGGATGATAGAATAATTGGAGTTATAACAAAAACCCAAAAGCAACCATATTGAGAGAGGGAGGGTATAAATGTTTCACATTAACCAACATAGTAAAAAATGCTTGAGCATTGGCCTCCTATGCAACTTTCTCAGAACAAACAAACAAAAAGCCGAAAAGCACATGACAAAGTGAGAGTTACAGTCTTCAGCAGCAATCTCACCATGCTGAGTTTTTCAGTTATTGCTGGATGTTTCCTTACAATTATTAAACTTAACTTTCTCCTTCCACAAGATTGGTGTATTGCAAGATAACTCATTTTATTCTGAATTTTCCGATAATAGTGACTTGTTGAAGAATAAAAGCAGCAGCAAATATCCACAATAAATAGTTAAGAACCCGTACCTGAGAGGGTCCACATCTGGATTAATACGAAGTAATACATTAACTTACGCTTCAGCTATTCATGTGGCAGCCACAATATTTTCAAGTCAAACTCAATATCCACGTTGACGAAAACACCTTGTTCTGCAGCCAGAACGAAATCTTCCAAAAGCTTACCATTTCCATAAAAAATACATCTGTTAATCAATCAGCAAAGTGAAGTCAGTCCAATAAAATGGAAACCATAGACCGCAGCTCATCTTTTAAATAATTGAATGAACAATAACAAAAACAACTCCAGCATATAAATTCATTGTGAGAAACCTACATCCAGTTAACTTCGTTCTAACAAATAGCTCTTATAATCACAAATTCTATGATGAGGGACTAGGGAACTTTCACCTGGAGGGTCAAAACCGGCATCAAGAGCCAACCAGAACGCATTTTCACAGTGATCAAGACTCCCTAAACTGGATTCAAAGACATGTATTCCTGGCAAGACCAAACGGCGAGCAGCACACTGATTTCAGTTTCATTGGGATCTTTCGATTGCATTGAAAATGGGCGGTAAGCAGTGTTTTAGAAAATGGTGTGCAATCCTGCTTAGTGGAACGGAAATGGATGGCAGCAGACAGCAATTGATGCAATCATGACGGGGTGGAGGTAGTTCAAATGAGAAAAACCTGAGAGAAAGATTGAAAGAGACGGAAATAGGGGGAAAAGATTCGAGAGGAAAGGGAAAGAGACCTACGAAGGGTTGCTGGAAATTGTAAGTCTTGTATATATATTTGAAACAATGATGGTCAATGAACATCCAAAAAATGGGTAACACAATGACAGTTTTTGTCTTTCATTATCAGTAAATGGTCAAATTTTAAAAAATGTAGTATCATTTGCCCATTTTTCTACCGTCTGTCGTTATTTCTACACATGAAATTTAGAGACTGTCACTAAAGAATTAATTTTTTGTAGTGCACACAAAACCAGGCAGATGAATGGTTTCGTAGCCTTACAAGGCGAAAACATTCAAAATTAAAGACAAAACTGCATGTCGGTATGAGGGAGAATTTTTAACATTGATATATCAATTGTGTGTCTACATTGATACACAACATACATACCTGCTTAATGCTGCTCATATACAATATACAATACACCAAAAACGAACGGCTATTCAAAGATTACACTGTTTTGGGATTTCAAAGACCTAGGGAATCTTCATCAGACAGATTATCAAGCTCAGATTCAGAATACACTTCTGAGTCCAAAGAAAATTTCATTTCTTGGGTGACCATTTGGACGAGGTCATATCTATCGGCACTTCTAAATGCATTTATGATTGCATAGAACAATGATTTGTTGGACTCTATCTCTCCATATTTTAGCTGGTTGTATATTTGCTTCACACCTTCAATCATACCAGCTTTCCCATAACAACCTACCAGATTTATGTAAGTTACCAGGTCTGGCTTGAGATTTTGATCCTGCATTTTCATAAATATGTTTAGGGCTTTTTCGATTTTTCCACCCGCCCCATAAGCATTTATGGCAACATTGTACACAAACGAGTCAAGTTGCACTTCGGCCTTAAAGAATGTTTCACATGATTCCAGTGCAGAAGCATGCAATCCAACAACAGAGAATACCGCAGCCATGATAGCTTGACATGCATAAGTCTTCCCTTCATGATATGCTGATTCTAGCTGTGATACGGCTTCTACTGGAATACGCCCTTTCTTTAAAACGATAAATAATACGTTGAAGGTTCTATTATCTGGCAAAAGCTTCTTCTTTACCATCTCAAGGAGCAATTCACCACATTCTCTTAGTTGTCCGTTAATTGCATAGCATTGCATTACCTTGTGAAATGATGTAGCGTCCCTCAACAAACCTGATTCTTTCATTTCCTCTGCTACCTCTATGGCTTCATCAAGCATGCCCATGTTCTTATAAAGATAAATCATAGTTGCAAATGATACCCCATCTGCACAACCTCGTTCTCGTAGATCTTCGAAAACATTTTTAGCCTCAGATACTATTCCCAAATCAGCATATAGATTGATCATACTATTTGATGCAATGGTATCTACATCGTCCTCCATGTTTTTCATCCTACTGTACATTCTTTTTGCATCCTCCAAGCTGCCCACCTTACTAAACGCCTTTATGAGGGATGTCAACACAATCTGGTTTTCTGCAATTCCAGATTCCTCCATCAGGCGAAAGTATTTAAGCGCCTCTTCAGCTTGACCAATTTCAGCAAACCCATTAACTAAAACGCCATACAAGATTTCATTTGGTTCAACTCCTGCATGTACCATTATATCATATACTTCAACTGCATCAGACATTAGTCCTAGGTGAGCATAGCTTGCAATAACAGCAGAGAATGTCTGACATGTCGGTTTAAACCCCATTCCCTGCATTTCAGTCAAAAGACACCTTGCTTCGTCCACTAAATCACCTCCTGCGAACATCTGAATCAGAGAATTGTAAGTGCACTCATCAGGCCATGTGCCACGGTTTTTCATGCTCTTGAAGAGAAGAAATGCTTTTTCATAGAGTTCACCCTTTCCATAAGCTTTTATCATGACATTATATTCCATAACATCCATTTTTTCCCCTACTAAATCCCTTTTCCATAAAAAAACAGACTCAGCTTCAAACCACAATCCTTTTTCAGCATAAGCATCTATAATGGCAGCTGATATCCTTGGTGACAATCCAGTATCCAATCTATACTTCTCAAGAAATATCCTGGCTCGATCAAGCAGGCCTTTATTAATATACATCTTAATGACACGAGGGAGTGAATGTTCATCAAGAAGAATATGAGATTTCTCCATTTCTGCTATCACATTCTCCACATCTTCCACCATATTCCTCTCAGATAATATATGCAGAAGAGCTCTATGAGTTACCACATCAGGAAAGAGACCTACCTCTCGGATTCTTCTATAACACTTGAGGGCCCCATCAATATTCCCCTCATTTGCATATAGAGAAATAAATATATTGTAGGTTTTGGTATCTGGAGATAATCCACGTTCTTCCATCTTAATGAGCAAAGTTTCGGCCTCTGCAAGATGCCCATGACTCCCACAGGTGAAGATCATAGTATTAAAAGTAATGGTATCCATTGAGATACCTGTTGTTAGCATTTCCGCAAACACATTAGCCGCATCCTTGAGACGTCCCGCCTTTCCATACAAATCTATCAACGTATTGTATGTAGATGTTAGTCTTGGCTTTCGTACACAACTATCCACCTCTGGCAACACATTTTGGTTGGGAATCCTCATGCCTGTCCTGAAAAGCTCAGTCAACAAGAAATGCTTAAGAGTAATTGGTTCGATTGCAGAATTTACACCAAAATCATCAACCCCTGAATTCAAATCAAAATCATTAATCTCAACCAGCCCCCTACACCAATCCTTGTAGAATTTATCAGCAGCATCAAATTCTCCAGCATCTTTTAAGACCCGAACTACAGTGTTCATGGTTACCTCATCTGGAAAAATGCCCCTTACTCTCATATGCTTAATCCAGAGAAGTGCCTCTTTTACTAGACCCACCTTGCCATAGACATCAATGAGCATTCCATAAGTATTATTAGTCGGGACAACACCATTTTCAGCCATTTCATTCCAACAAAGCCTCAACTCATCCCATTTTTGAGCTCGCCCCAGAGCGCGAAGTACGATGTTATAGTGTATTACATTGGGAACGTAATCTTTCCGAGACTTGAACCACTGAAATACCTGAATTACTCTTTCCCATTGACTCTGTTCCTTGAGTATAATGGTTTGTTCTTTCGGACTCAGATTTTGGCACAAGGAACTTAGGATACTCCCAATATCACTAGAAGATTTCAAAGACTGTAAGACTGAGGGCAATAAGCCGCCGTAGTTCCTCTTCTTCCCATTAGTCGATAATCTTTGGGAGGGCATGCTTGAATGACACTGAAGCTTAAACCCTAACGAAAGCTTCAAGTCTCTACTAACATGCATTTGAGAATTCAAATTTGCAAAACTGAGCTCTCGACTAGTTAATGAAGGGTATAGGAAAAGACAGTGTTGTCCTTTGGCATTGCCACAGAAATGGAGATTGAACTCCATAACTGAAGGAGAGAAGTTGCTTTGAATTAAGCGAGTAGTAAAACTATCTTGCCCTAATTCTCTACAGCTGCCAACGTGAAGCATCATTTGGCCTCTTCCTAAAACTTTGAGGAATGTGGCAAGGCTTTTCTAGGGGGTTTTGTGTTTTATGAAATGTAAATATGGGAGTGTGAATGCTAAATCCAGTACCTTCGAAATTTTTGTAAGAACTGAACTCTAAAACCCACCGAACACAGAACGCAACTCACAGCAATACAATCGAGACAAAAGAACAAGATATATAGTGGTTCAACCTTTGTGTCTACACCCACTTTGAGAACAAGCTTATGACACCAGAGTATGAAATACACATGAGAAATTTCAATGGAGTTTCACCTTCTGAGCTATTCAAACAAACCTCAAGAAGAAATCATCCTCCAAATTAAACAGAAGAAATCCATTCACACCTTATAATCGTGGGCTCTACCGCCACCGGATGTAATTGCGGAAAAACCACTCACCATTCCCGGCGAAACAAGACGCACCATCCGTTCCTCCTCGCTTCACCCAGAGACTCATGACACTGTTCGCCTATGAAACCGGAATATTTATATTGATGTCTCAAAAATTGGGTCCAAAATAGTAAATCACCCAAAATTTTAAAAAATGTGAGAATGTCCTTACGTAAATTTGTCCAATAGATTTATTTCGCTCGGGCTCTTTTCTTCTTTTCTGACGTGACCTTCGGTCTTTTTTTTTTTTTTCTTTTCCTTTTTACTTCCTCTTTTTCTTCTCTGATGGACAAACTCAACGAAAATGTTTTATTCTTTATTCTTGTTCTGCCCATGATGCTCGCGACTTTTCTCTGACCAATTTCAGCAAAACCAAAGTTGATAAAACTAAAGAAAGTGAGAGAGAGAGATCAAGACTGAGAGAGGGTGAGACCAAGACCGAGAGCAAGAGAAAGAGAAAAGGGAGATAGAGTGAGAAAGAGAAAGGGAGTGCGGGAAAGAGAGAGAGCGAGAAAGAAAGAGACAGAGAGCGAGAACGAGAGAAAGAAAGAGAGAGGGAACGAGAGAGGGAAAGAGAGAAAGAAAGAGAGAGCAAGAAAGAGATCAAGAGAGGGAAAGAGAGAGAAAGAGAGAGCGAGAAAGAGATCGAGAGAGGGAAAGAGAGAAAGAAAGAGCGAGCGAGAAAGAGAGAAAGAAAGAGAGAGGAGAGCAAGAAAGAGAGAATTGGACCGAGAGAGAGCGAGAAAGAGAGAATTGGCCCGAGAGAGAGTGAAAAAGAGAAAAAGAGCGAGAAAAAGAGAGAGTGAGAGAGAGCAAGAAAGAGAGAGAGAAAGAAAGAGCGAGACCAAGCGAGAGCGAGATACTTTTCCATGCGCGTGTGAGTATATTTTGGTAATTTCACCTGAATTTAACGTCAGCAAAAGGGTCATTCGACATTTTTTTTTTCAAAAATTTGATTATTTGACATTTTTTACCCAATTTTTGGGTCATCCATACAAATTTCCTAAAACCGGGACCCACCACCGACGATTGCGGGAAATGGTATAAAATGACCCAAAAAAAAATCATGACTGACCTCATTCTACGAACTTATTTGTTATTGATTTTTTTGATGTGTGAAATACCACATTTACTTTTGATATTAAATGCTTGCTTTGACATTTTACTTACTTTATAAGCATGGTTGGAAAAAACGTGAAAGATCATATGAAAACGAGTGGTCATTTAGTTAAAACGAAGTTGTATTGACAAAGATATAACAAAAATAAAACTATCTTGCGTAGAAAAAGTGTGAGGTTGTTTACATCGGCATATGCGATACTCAGTCTTTTTTTGCAATTCTGTTTTGGTCATATCTTCGTCAATACCACTCTGTTTTTGCTAAATTACCACTCATTTTCATATGTTTTTCATGTTTTTTGCAATCATGCATGTAAACTTAATAAAAACTTAATTAATCTTAGACATTATTAGTCCAAAAGTAAATTTTATCTAAATTTAAATGTTATAATATCGTTTATATTAATTATTTTTTTTAGCATTTTTCTCAATTTTGAAGCATGATCGAAAAGAATACCAAAAAACCTATAAAAATGAGTGGTCATTTAGTTAAAACAGAGTTGCATTGACGAAGATATAATAAAAACAAAATTGCAAAGCAATTGCACTACATAATTTCAACGATCGCCCACTATGACTACCTTTTCTACACACAATAATTTTGTTTTTGTCATATCTTCGTCGATATAACTATGATGACCACTCGTTTTCATATGATTTTTCGTGTTCTTTCTGATTATCCTTATATATTGAGCAATATGCTAAAAAAGATAATGAATATAAATAGCATTATAATATTTAAATACATTAGTTAAACATAATTATATTGACAAAGATACGAAGAAAACAAAACTAACATTTGCATAGAAAAAATGTGTGATCGTTTGCATAGAAAAATGACCACTCATTTTCAAAACGTCTACACATAATATTTGGAGGCTCTTGTCAAATGAAAAGGCACGCACATACGAAGTTTGAGGATTTTTGTCCATAGTGTCGAGACATTAACCCTGGCATCCCGACACTACGATAAGGTTTCATACATATACATCTTTTTCACCCAAATTTTGAGAACCCTTTAGGAAGAAAAAACATATTTTTTTTCTACGTAATTTTTAGGAGTTAGAGGTGAAGGAAATCGGAAACAAGATTTTCATGAGCAGCGAAAAAAGACTATTCCAAATTACAATCATGAATGAACATATATTTACAGTCGACTTCAAAACAAACGGTTATACAAATAATATAGAAATTACAGCATGAGGATCTCAAATGTACAGAGGGAAAAACTGTACGAACAAATGCAGCAGTGTCTCCACGCTCCGATGCGTACGGACGCTTGAACAACAGCAACCTCGAACGCCCGATCTACACAACCGCAACACCGTACGAACACTTCGCGCTCGTTCTCAACGATCTCCTCGGTCACGAATTCCTCTGCAACATGAACGGCCTCCACAGCACCATGAATGACCTTTAGAAAACCTCGATGGTGTCGAGTTGAGTCTAACACCACCAACAAAGCGACCTTGGTATTCTCGATGTGAGAATCCAGAGAATGGGCTCTGTTCGGACATGGTATAAGGCAAACGAAGGAGGAAACAATGATCATGTACACGATTGGGCAAGTGGGAGAAGGCGGAGACCTATCGTATAGGTCGATGCCCAATCGTTTAGATAAAGCTATGTGATCGTCTAGCAAAACCTATGCGATTGTTTAGCTCTATCGTTTAGCTCGGTCTATCGCGTATAGACTCTACACGATCATTTACCTTGGACCAGCGATCGTCTACCAAAGTTATGCGATCGTTTAATAAATACTGCACAATCGTTTAGCTCACACCTGCACGATCATTTAGCTCGCCCAGCCGTCATTTGGTAAATCCGAAATTACTTGACAACTTCGTGAGTTTCTTTTTCGCGAGAGAAAACTCAAAAACCTTTTTAAATGTTTGTAAAAAACTTATTTTCAAAATAGGAAAACTATTTTTCCATTTAAACTCACGGTTATCATGATCCAATAACCACCCACTACTTTGGTTATTTAAAAGAAAAAAAATTAATTATCCAATAATTAATATTATTATAAACATAAATGATAACCAACTTATCATACTATATTTATAACCTGTAGTTTTAATATTTCATCTCATGAAACATATAAACCATAGTTCTTTTTCTATTCCATGTTAATTAATGTAAATCTCATTTACATCAATCCTCCACTAGATATATTTCATACATCAAACCGATTATATTATATATAATCAAAATACCTCTTGTCAATTTGAACATTTCAAATCAACACCAAGAACTGATCTTCAACTGAATCCAAGCTACCAAGGGACCTCATGAACCTGTAGCTCCGAAGCTCCAACGGTACGTGAATAACTGACTAAACTCTCCAGTCACGAGATCCACCATCCGTTAACTATCAAGTACTCCACTAAAGTTCGACAGCTGAACTCTTCTTACTACAGATATATTATGTGTCCATCTTAACCAATCAACAGTACGACAACCCTTCACAGATCGTTCGTAAGTATAGTTGGGCCAATAACCGTTATGCCCTTGTAGTTACATCTGTCTCCTTAAGTACCATTGATCCCTCTAATGAACATAAGTCATAGTCCTACTATGACTGAGTCTTCTCTTCCAAAAAGAAGCTGTGGCCACTATGTTCAAGCCCCGGAATCAGCCTTTAAGGGAGCAATCTCTCTATTTATCCCTACTTCGAGAAAGGAGTGAACTCCATCTTGTGGATTGAGTTTCCAGCTCCCAAATCAAACAAATCCCCAAAAAGGTAGGCATGTTGAGTTGGCAATCTGGCCACTCTCACCCATACTAATCAAATGACCGCCCTCAAAGGTAAAAGTTCCCAAAACACTCAAGATTGAGATCATGTCACCTATGGTCGTTTAGGTGAGATGCAAGTCTTTAGTATCAACGGCGTTATATACAAAGTCTAATCATCTTGTGGTCCAAGTCTTATACAAACTCTTTGTATAGGACACCCTGCTCCACCTCTTCATATGAATGGTTAGTATCTACCATCTGTAGTAGTTTACAACACTTGCAAACCTCTACAAAGCGGGCCGTATCTGTAGTGTCACCAGGATCAGGTATCCCACCTTAATCCTTATACTACAGACCAATTTAGGTTATCACTTAAGGCATGATCCACTTGTATATCACATATACATGCTTAAGTTTATATAAGATAACCAAGGAGCTTTGTTTATTGGATATGAGTAAATGCAGAATTAAATAACAATTATCTTATTCATTGAACAATGTGTATCTTTACAAAACAACGAGACTCTGGGAGAATTAGGACACCAATCCCAACAATCTCTCACTTGTCCTAATGACTCGGAAGATTAATGTACAATGTACAATAAATTAGGGCATACCCAGTATCATCTCCCACTGGCCCTAGACAAGATGCTGCATGTCCTACAGACCCAGACTCTCTAGATGACCCTCGAACACTTTAGTCGTGAAGGCCTTTGTAAAGGGAACAGCAATGTTGTGCTCCGATGCGTTCTGCTTGACTACCACATCACCGCGATGCACATTTTTCCTGATCAGGTGATATTTCCGTTCTATGTGCTTACCCCGATGATGACTCCGAGGCTCCTTCAAATTTGCGACAGCCACACTTTTATCACAATACAGTGTGATCGGCAAATCTATATTTAGAACAATTTTCAAATTTGTAAGGAACTTCCTCAGCCAAACAACCTCTTTAGCTGCTTCACAAGCCGCTACGTATTTGGCTTTCATAGTGGAATCCATGATGCATCCTTGCTTGATGCTTCGCCAAACTACAGCCCCTCCATTCAGAGTAAACACTGACCCCGATGTCAATTTGCAAGAATCTCGATTGGTCCAAAATTCAGAGTCCGTGTATCCTGTAAGGATCAGATCCTTATCTCCATACACAATCATGTAGTCCCTCATTTTTCGAAGATACTTGAGGATCGTCTTGACCGCTATCTAGTGATCAAATCCTAGATTGGACTAATATCGACTGACAATCCCTACTGCATAGCAAATGTCAGGTCTAGTACACAACATTGCATACATCAAGCTTCCTATAGGAGAAGCATAGGGAATCCGTCTCATCTTTTCAACCTCTTGAGGTGTCTTAGGACATTGATCCTTAGACAGAACAATTCCATGCCTGAAAGTTAACAACCCCTCTTGGAATCCTACATTCTGTACCTGATCAACATTTAATCAATGTACGATGCCTGAGATACGGCTAACCATTTGTTCTTGTGATCTCGAATAATCTGGATCCCGAGAACATACTATGCCTTACCCAAATCTTTCATTTGGAACTGGGCAGCTAGCCAACCCTTAATGTCAGTCAAATATCATACATCATTCCCAATGAGTAGGATATCATCCAGATACCAGGAAAGCTATTGAGTTGTTGATGATCTTCTTGTAAACACAAGGCTCGTCAACGTTCTGGTCAAAGCCAAACGACTTGACAGCAGTGTCAAATCTGATGTTCCAAGATCTAGATGCTTGTTTCAGCCCATAAATGGACCTATTAAGCTTGCAAACTCTTTGCTCTTGATTTGGAACTACGAACCATTCTGGTTGAGCCATATAGATGGTCTCCTCAAGATTACCATTAAGAAAGGCAGTCTTGACATCCATTTTCCATATTTCATAATCATAAAATGTGGCTATGGACAGGAGAATCCTGATAGATTTTAGCATGACAACAGGTGAGAAAGTTTCCTCATAGTCAACTCCCTCAACCTGAGTATATTCCTTTGCCACGAGTCTAGCCTTAAAGGTCTGCATCTTTTCATCTACACCTCTCTTTTGCTTATAGATCCACTTACACCCAATAGGTCTCACCTCATCAGGTGGATCAACAAGCTCTCAGATGTTATTGAAGTACATAGACTCCATTTATTGGTTCATGACCTTAACCCATTCATCTTTGTCAACATCTTCTATTGTTTTCTTAAAAGACAACAGATCCTCAACCCCATCATTTGTAATGACGTTTTGGGCTTCAGTCAAACCCATGTAATGATCCGATGGATTCATAACCCTCCCACTACATCGAGGCAATCTCAACTCTTGAGCTGGTTGACTAGACGTTCTAACCTCAACTCTTGTTGAACCTTCAGCAGTTTTAGTCTCACTTGAGATCTCACGTAAAACGAGCTTACTTCGTGGCTTATGATCCCTCATGTGATCTTCTTCCAAGAAGATAACATTATTGGAAACAAACACTTTGTTGTCACTTAGATCATAGAAGTATCATCCTCTAGTTTCATTGGAGTAGCCCACAAAGAGGTAAACCTTCGAACGTGGTTCCAACTTCTTTGGATTAGTCGCTAACACATGTGCCGGACAGTCCCAAATCTTGAAGTGGCATAAACTACCTTTACGGCCTCTCCATAACTTAAAAGGTGTTTCAGAAACACTTTTCGAGGGAACGTTGTTTAGGATATAATATGTAGTCTATACTGCATAACCCCAAAACGAGTCTGGAAGATGAGCATAACTCATCATAGATCGAACCATGTCCAACAAGGTCCTGTTTCTCATTTCTGATACACCATTCTGCTGAGGTATACCCAGGGGCGAGAGTTGGGACGCAATCCCATGTTCTATCATATAGTTCTAGAATTGGAGGTCCATATACTCTCCACCATGATCAGATCGTAGTGGATTTTATCTTCTTGCCTAACAAGTTTTCAACTTCAGCCTTATACTCCTGAGCTTGTCAAGGGCTTCAGACTTACGTTGCATTAGGAAAAAATACCCAAACCTTGAATAATCATCTATAAAAGAGATGAAATATTCATACCCACCTCAAACTCTAACATTCATCGAACCACAAAGGTCTGAATGTACAAGCTCCAAGGCTTCCTTGGCTCTGTAACCTTTTCTAGTAAAAGATCGTTTGGTCATCTTGCCTTCGAGGCATGATTCACATACCGACAAGGAGTTTTCTTCTAAACTTTTTAGAAGTCCACTTTTCATCAATTTCTCAATCCTATTGAGGTTGATGTGACCTAACCTAAGATGCCAAAGATGGGTGTTTTCCTTTGGAGAAACCTTTGGTCTTTTAGCTGTTGTTGCCGTACTGAACATTTCAATGTTAAACAAGGCTTTTATGACTAACGGCCTTAGTATATATAAGTTATTTTCCATTGAACCATAACCAATCTCCATTCCATTCTTGAAAATAAACATTGTATTCTCAGAAAAGGTGACGGTATAGCCTTGTTCAATGAGACAAGAAACCGAGATTAAGTTCCTCTTAATATGAGGAACGACAAAAATATTATCCAGTAACAGATAACATTTCTTGTCAACAAATAACTTCAGCCTGCCTACAGCAACATCTGAAACAACCTCACCAGTATCGACTCGAAGAGTCATCTCTCCCTGTGGCAACGTTTACCAGGAACTGAATCCTTGTTAAGAGGAACTGACATGATTGGTAGCACCTGAATCAAGAATCCAAACAGAATCATCATTCTCTACAGACATGTCTCCAAGACCAACAAATCATATTTACTGTCTTGTCTACTTTTGGAGAGTAGTGGGATGGAGGTCGTTTGCCACGAAATTCATTTCACACGATTCTTTCCAATGTAAATAATTGGTCATTTTTAAAAGAAACGGAAATACTAACGAGTTGCTGAAAATAAAAACACATTGACCTACATTAGGTTTTAAGAAAATACCCGTTGTAAAAAAAACCAACATCCAATAAGGTTTTAGCAAAACTAACATGAACCTTGTGTGACATCAAGTTTTGCAATGACGCTTCAAAGGTTTAGGACAAAAGCCGTCGAAGGGAGGTCAGTTATCCCTCCTTTGAATTGAGAAGTTCTCAACCAGTCATTAATACCAGAACAACTCTTGTTCCTATAACGACAAGCCATCATTGTTTTGGCCAAGAGATCATTAACTTACTTAACAATCTCCCGTAAGTGTGACCAGCCATTTTAAGCCCTAGAGGTTCATCCCAAAAGGCCAATCTGAAGGAAAAAAATCTGATTGGGGCAAAACCTAAAGCGACCTATCCATTTCTAGAGTTCACCTTGATATTGACCAACTACACAAAACCCATCCGAAGGAGGCCGCTCCGAAGGCGACACGAGGGCGTACAGAATGATCTCATGGTGTGAATTAATGACAAAGACCATAGGACCTGTTGACACACACCCTTCACCTACTTACTATAAATACTCTCTCTGTCCACCTTGATATTGACTCATGCAAACACCATCTAAAAGGGGATGCATCTTGGGCATCTCGAGGCCAAGAATGAATCTCACAATGTGAACATACAGGGAGAAACGTGAGTGGAATCATAGACATATCTAATACGCCTCCTCCTCCCACTGAGTATTTTATAACCTAAGGTTTAGCTTACTTAGAAAAAACACGGCTAAGGATTTTAAATAAGTGACTTTTAGGTTTTCCCAAGAGTAACATTTACTTTGGATAGTTGAACAACTTTTGATCATTATCCATTAAACTCTTTAACGGAGTCTTTGACCAAAACGTCGCATGCTTGTTGAAAATCTATCTAATTCACCTTTCCAGGTAGGTTCCCAGGTAGGGGTGTTATGTTTCCGTCAATTTAAGAACCCCAGCCTAGCCAGAACCCGCTTTAGACAAAAGGTCCCTTATAGATAGGTTTACAACAAATTTAATCTTTTATTCCAACCAATTTAATCCTATTAAACCAATTTTAAAAGATTAATCTAGGTTACTAAAATCTTTAGAACCACTTGAACTTAGGTCTTTCTCAATCCAATTTTAAAACCCTTTTAAAAACTTGAGTTCACTCTAAGTCCGCATGCAACTCTGAATTATTGATTTTAGGTCTAATTTCCTTTATAACACTTATAAACGGAAACAACCACCACAATGCTAAGCTAACACATGCAAGGCATTCATAATGCTTATAAATAGCCTAAGTGTCATGCTCAATGCATTATCCATTCATTGCTACTTCTTTTATATAACACTTATACAAAACTGCAATGAAATAAGCAAAACATGCTTCCAATCACCCTTAGACTATAACGTTTATAAGAAAAGGATGATGCATGATATTGCTCACTGCATTCAAAATATAACTCTTATATTTCATGATGCATGTGCATGCTTTCAAGTAATTTCTTCATGCTTGATTATAACATTTATAATACATGATGCATGAATAATTGCATAACCTAAGGTGGGTTTTTAACTATATGACAAACACTTTGGCATATAAGCACCATACATCACATGTATAAGCAATAAGAGTTGATGAACCGAGTAAAATTTCATTAAAACACAAAAAGAAAAGCTAACTATTACAAAGACAAGGAGTCTCTGGTTCAAACAGGTGAACCAGGTCTTGAATCGCTCGACAAAGCATCGCTTCTCCAACTATCCATCTTGTACTTAGCACCCAGCGATCGTCTACACGATAAAATAAACACTTCGTTCTATCGCTTACCAGCGCTCCAGAGTTAGACATTCGTTTAACATTTACTATATAATCGTCTAGAAAAATCCAAACAATCATTTAGTTATTACTCCACGATCGTGTACCTTTACTAAGCGATAAAGCCTGAAGTACACGATCTCTTAGCGTGCTCTACATAATGCTCGCCTTCCATGATCGTCGAAGCGACTACAATGCCACGAAGCACCATCGCCTAAGCAATCGCTTAGCTAGCGTCTCCATATCGCATATGCACGATCGCATAGGTAGTAACTAAGTGATGAAGCTTGCTAACTACACGATCGTCTAGCGCGCGCCTTCTACTAAATGACGAGCATCACATGCTCCCACTACAATCGTCTACCTCCAGCGCCTACGCGATCGTGCAACCAACGCTACACGATATGATAAAAGATTTACCCCATTGCTTAGCATTAGCAAAACGATCGTTTAGAAAATACTATACGATCGTCTAGAAAAAAAATCTAAACGATCGCTTAGTTAAATCCCAACGATCGTTTACCTGAGGCTACACGATCTGACCAATGCTTGGTCTTTTTCTTCGTTGAGAACTGCATCGCCAGTGCCGAAGCTTCATCACGAACGACTCGACGAACTCGAACTTTTCGAATTACAGACTCAATTGAAAAGTTAATTTTGCCCAAAAACACAGGGGCCCTTACAATTAACACTTTGTAATATTGAAAGCTTTAACAAAAAAGACAATTTAAACCCGAAACGTTCATCATGTTTTATCCACAAATATAGAAAATGGTTAACTACAAATGCAGAAACCCACCGTGACTGAAAATAGCGTTCAATTCATATCTGTAATTTAGAATATCAGGGAACCTGGCTCTGATACCAATTGAAGGAAATCGGAAATGAGATTTCCATGAGCAGCGGAACAAGACAATTCCAAATTACAATCATGAATGAACTTATATTTACAGTCGACTTCAAAACCAACAGTTATGCAAATAATACAGAAATTACAACATGAAAATCTCAAATGTATAGAGGGAAAAACTGTATGAATAAATGCAGCAACGTCTCCATGCTTCGATGCGCACAAACGCTCGAACAACAGCAACCTCGAACGCCCGATCTACACGACCGTAACACCGCGCAATCACAGCACGAACACTTCGCGCTCGTCCTCAACGATCCTCTCGGTCACGAACTCCTCCACAACACGAACGACCTCCACAGCACCATGAATGGCTTTTAGAAAACCTCGACGGTGTCGAAGGCGACCTTGGTATTCTCAGTGTGAGAATCTAGAGGGTGGGCTCTATTCGGACTTGGTGTGAGGCAGACGAAGGAGGAAACAACGATCGCGTACACGACTGGGCAAGTGGGAAAAGGCGGAGACCTATCGTATAGGTCGATGCCCAATCGTTTAGATAAAGCTATGCAATCATTTAGCTCGGTCTGTCGCATACAGACTCTACACAATCATTTACCTTAGGTCAACAATCGTTTACCAAAGTTATGCGATCGTTTAGTAAATATTGCATGATCGTTTAGCTCGCACCTGCACGATCGTTTAGTTCGCCCAACCATCGTTTAGTAAATCCGAATTTACTTGACGACTTCGTGAGTTTCTTTTTCACGAGAGAAAACTCAAAAACCTTTTCAAATGTTTGTAAAAAAACTTCTTTTCAAAATAGGAAAACTATTTTCCTTTTAAACTCACAGGTTACCATGATCCAATAACCACTGACTACTTTGGTTATTTAAAAGAAAAAGAATTAATTATCCAATAATTAATATTATTATAAAATGATAACCAACTTATCATACTATATTTATAACCTATAGTTTTAATATTTTATCTCATGAAACATATAAACCATAATTCTTTTTCTATTCTATGGTACTTAAAGTAAATCTCATTTACGTCAATCCTCCACTAGATGTATATCATACATCAAACCGATTATATCATATATAACCAAAATACCTCTTGTCAATTTGAACATTTCAAATCAACACCAAGAACTGATCCTCAACTGAATCCAAGCTACCAAGGGGACCTCATGGACCTGTAGCTCCGAAGCTCCAACGGTACGTGAATAACTGACTAAACTCTTTAGTCACGGGATCCACCATCCGTTAACTGCCAGACACTCCACTAAAGAACGAAAGTTGAACTCTCCTTACTACAGATATATTATGTGTCCATCTTAACCAATCAGTAGTACGACAAATCTTCACAGATTGCTCGTAAGTACAGCTGGACCAATAACTATTATGCCCTTGTATTACATCTGTCTCCTTAAGTACCATTGATCCCTCTAATGAACATAATTCATAGCCCTACTATGACTGAGTCTTCTCTTCTAAAGAGAAGCTGTGGCCACTATGTTCAAGCCCCGGAATCAGCCCTTAAGGGAACAATCTCTCTACTTATCCCTACTTCGGATTGATCCTAGTGACTTAAGGCATGATCCACTTGTATATCACATATACATGCTTAAGTTTACATAAGATAACAAAGGAGCTTTGTTTATTGGATATGAGTAAATGCCAGAATTAAATAACAATTATTTTATTCATTGAACAATGTGTATCTTTACAAAACAACGAGACTCCGTGAGAATTAGGACACCAATCCTAACAAGAGGACACTCGCGAAGACCAAGAAAAATATCCAGGGATGTTTGGTTTACCAACATGAATTTAGTTGAGTTGAGTCGAGTCGGTAAAATATTTCAACTCAATGTTTAGTCCACCAACTTTAAATATTGGTAGAGTTGAGTTGATATATTTTACCAACTTACCCCCAAATTTCCCTTCTTCCAATGCTTTCAATGGCTCTAACCACCAGTCACAACGCGCGACTACCACTACCATGCTCTGGGAACCATCTCCGATGATAACTCTGACAACCACTTTGCACAACCAACTCCAACGACCAACTCTAGGCTCCGATAACTACCTTCGATAACATACTCTAACAACCACCTTCATGTAACCAACTCTAGGCTCCGACTACAAACACTCGCGAAAGTCACCTTCGATGATCAATTTCAACAACCATCTTCATGCGAACACCTCAGGGCTCCGACGGCCACCTTCGATGGCAAACTCCAATGACCAACTCCAATACCACGTTCGATGGCAAACTCCAATACCACCTTCATGTGGCCAACTTCGAGTTCTGACAACCACCTTCGACTACAAACTCTGGCAAATATCATCTTCGATAGTCAACTTCGACGATCACCATCGCGACTAACTCCAAGCTTCGACAACTACCTCCGACGACAAAATTCCAGCGAAAATCATCTTAAATAATTAATTTCAACAGGCACCTTCAACTATTATAAGACTCATAACTGTTAAAGTATGTCGTAGGGTTGTTGATTATATAAATAATAATACTTTGTCCGCATTAAGTGCAATATTTATATGTAGAAAATTGTAAAATATATTTTTCTTTAATTGAATTCATATATCAAATGAATGTTGAGAATACTTGAAAAAAATATGTACATAGTTGAAAAATATGTAACAAATAACAAAAAAAAAAAAAAAAAATCATAAAATAGAGATTTTTTTTTTCAAAACATTTTTTTGGCAAGAATTATTGAAAAATGAAGATTTTTTTTCTATGATCCTCCAAATTTGGAGGAATTGAAAGTGGAACTGTTAAAAAAATGTGATAGCATTCCATTGGCTGCTAAGATGATAGAGAAGATTCAATTAAAAAAATGATGACAGAGGAAAAATATAGAACGACAACAAGAAGATAAGAAAAAAAGGATAATGAGAAATTCATGGAGAAAAAATTAAGAATAAAAAATTTTGATTTTTCTTTGGTTTTCCATTTTATTTAACCATATTACTACAAGAGTGGATTAGTTGTTGTTTATTAAATAAAAGAAAGAAAGAAAAAAAGAAGAAAAGAAGAAAAATTGTCGTTCATATTTTATACAATGAAAGACGGGTAGGATTGTTGAATAATATTTTTTAAAAAAATAGTAATGATAAAAATAGATTATTTAGACTTAAAAAACTACACTAGATACTCCCAACATATGGTCTCAACTCTGCATACCAAACACAGATATATGAATTCATACAAAATAAATTTGTACCCCAAATATAGATATATAAACTCTACATACGTATGAACTCTAGATATCATATCTTAACTTAGCGTCCCAAACAACCCCTCAAGATTTATGTTGATAGGATATCACATAAAAACGAGGATTGACATGTGTCGGAGAGTTTATTATTTTGCCTTAGCTTTTCATTATTATAGACTTTTATTATAGGATTTAAAGTTTTTATTGGAGATTGTGAATGATTGAACACCTTCTTGGGGATTGATATAATCTTAGTTTTTATGTTTAATTAATTGAAAAATCTTTTATATTACAACAATCATTCACATGTTCTTATGTTTAATATTCTTTAGTCCTATAGCCAAAGATTAATTGATGGATTGATTTAAGTTTTAGTTTGAAAGAGTAAAATTTAGATTAAAACATGAATGCTTAACTATTTTATAAAGTCTTGTCATACAAATAAAGTTATCTTAATCATGTCACAAGGATTTCAAGGTAGATGACACAATTGCACTCTTATGATAAAAAAAAAAGGAGTAACATTTAATAAAATCAATTGCAACTAATGCTTCTTTCAAGACAAGTAAAGGCTTCATTTATGGGACTAGTATTTCAAACTACTTCAAACTACTAAGTGGAGCTTCAATTACTATTAGAGATATTACAAACCTTAATCAATTTTAACCACAAACTATTAGATAACAGGAATTCTATCTCACAATCGATTGATAATGAGAGGAGTAGTTTATCTAACTTGTAAGGAGCGTGATGTCTCTAATTTTTCAAATGTAGGATTCTCAATATGCCTCCTCAAAAGATAGTACCTCTTTTAGATTCATAATTTTTTATCAAATCACAATTTTTTTTTTTTTTTTTTATTGAACATAAAGGTTTTATGGGCTCTGATATCATATTAGATAAAAGTTTTATCTCAAAATCAATTGACAATAAGAGAAATATCTATTTTTTCCTTTTTTTTTTCCTACTACTAGAGTATATGGTCTAGCCTATTTTTAGTTTTGAAGGTTTAGAACTAGATTATTTGATTTGATAGTTGTGATTTCAAAAGTAGTTTGATAGTTGACTATTCAAAGAGGCAAGACTAGTGACAAACACGTATAAGGGATACTTGAACTAATTTGAAATCTTGTTCTCGATGAGATGTGGACAATTTAGCTTATTTTATGTGAATAATCTTATTTAGAGTCGTTGAAGCTTGATTTATTGATTCCTTCCTGACTAAGTCAAATTAAAATTTGTATCGTTTTATTGTGCAATAGAGAGATAAAGTGAGCCAAGTACAAATATATATTGTTTAACGAGTAATATTTGTTTAACAAATACTTGGACCTATTCTTGGAACTTAGATTTGTTGAGCAAAATTTGGACTTTGGCTCGATCCCCATCTTTGACCAACTTTTCAATAATGGCCTTGAGATAATTTATGTCTTCGGTATAATTGCCTTAATGTGTCTAGCCAGATTTATCTTTATGGAATTAGACTAATTTTCACTTGGTGAGCTTAATCACTAAGTTTGATAATCTTATTGATATAATCAAATTTCTATAAAGAAGACATGTTGCATTATTAGATTCGCGATAAATTAATTTAGAGATAATGTAAATTTGTAATTGGTTCTAAAATGCAAATAAATTTATTATTAATTTAAAATAATGGCATGATAATTTTTTATCGTCATTGTTTAGTTTAAAATTGTGTTTCTTATTCATTTTAAGATTAAAACTAATTGCTATAATTGTCCAACTGTAGAATTATTTATTTATTAGAATAAGATTCAAACCTTTAACATTTTGATGGAATACATACACTTTAATCAATCTAATTACCGCGAAATTGACATTCTAATTGTGGAATTTAGGACCATTAAAAATTGATATTTTTTTATACGAAATGACCCAAATTTTGGGCTTTGTGTTTTTACTCTCGCATCCGTTCAAACTTTTTCTCTTCACCGCTCTCTCCTCTCACTCTACAACATACTCCACTTTTATATTCAAAAGTACCTTAGTACACCTTCAACCTCTCAAAATCCATAATCTCTAAACAACCCACAATCTACCTCGAAAACAAAACCCCCTAACTTACTTGTGATGTTAGCAAAAGGTTATCCAACCTTTTTTTTTTAACATGTGGAGTGGAGGAGAGGTTATCTAATCTTAAATGGAATCGTTTCTATAATTTTGAATCATCGCATAAAAATCTCTTCAAATTTTAAGATAAAAATGAGTACTCTTTTTCAAATGCACTTGTTTTTTTCCCTTAAAACTTGAAAGAAACTAGTTTTGAAAGGAAAAACACATAAACCGAAGCGAAAGGTAAAGCAAACCCATTCTAGAATAGATTAAAAAAAGTGTCGAGCGTCACCACCTGAACAGAATTCCTAAGTGCTTAGTGGAAATCAGTCAGCTCCGGTATGATCATCAATGGCAGTACAAGATATGTTCTTCTATCTTTGCTTCAAAGCAATCCCCCATTTTCACTTCTCTATTCTCCTTCTTCCCTTTCTTAATCCCGCAATGAAATGAAATTCCAGAGCTCCACGTTCTCGATTCACATTTTCCCATCATTTTGCGAAATGGGTTCTCTGTTTTCATCCTCATTCTTCTTCTTCTTCTTCTTCCTCCTCCTTCTTCTATCACAACCATTTTTTCTAAATTTGACCCAATGTTCGCCTCATGAATCGTTGGAGTATATATCCGCCATTGGAGACCCTGGAATGAAGAACCCAAACGTTAGAGTTGCATTTGAGGCATGGAATTTTTGTAATGAAGTTGGAGCTGAAGCTCCTCACATGGGCAGCCCCAGATTGGCTGATTGTGCTGATTTGCGAACCCCATTTGCTTCTGGTATGCAATGCTTCTGAGTAACGGTTCCCCTGTTTCGATTATGGTTTCTAATTTTCATTTACTGAGTATTTGTTTGGGTTTGTTTTTCGAAATATGAATTTCCTTTGCTTGAATTTTCTTAATGTTTTGATGTTTCTTCAGACTATTTTTGAACATCGGTGAATTATTGGCTATTATTATGCATTTATTCATTGTGAATTTCTTTATCACTGGTTAGAAATATACTTATTTAGTTCTCTTATGAATTCTAGCGTGCTGACTGTTCTTTGAGTTTATTTGGTTAAATATACAACTCTCTTGTTCCGTTTCCACATTGTAGAGAAAATTATTACGAATTTTTGGCAATACAAGTCTTGGGCATATTTATTAAAAGTGGCAAAGATCTTGAGTGTATAAGTAAGGACATAATCTCTGTTTATACAACGCCTTTTGTGTGGAATTTGTAAGTTTCAAAAGTAATATTTTGGTGTAAAATCACTCCATACTTTTGTGATTACAGTCTTACATCTCTTATTGCACATTGGAATAGTTTCTTGTAATACACATGGCTTCCACAACCCTTTTGTAATTTCATCTCATCAATGAAATTTTGTCCAATGTTTCTCATCAAAAAGAAAAGAAAAAGGAAAAAATGGTGACCTTGGCTAAGGTTCGAATTGGACAATGTTATATATGTAATGATGGAGAGACTCGTTGTCTTTAACACCAATAAATGGATTGATGCCAGGGTGAGGCGGATACAACTTGAAGCTATCTAATTTTAATTTTAAATTTAACAAAGGTTATGATTATCTAGCTGTTATGAATTTCTCTGAGATCTGTTGCTTTCTAAGAACTAGCAAAACTAGAGTCATTGTTCTTGGTGTTTAAATGAATAAGCCAATCAAATTTTCAATTTTTTTTTTCCTTTCAGATCAACAAGATTGTTCTGGTCTTGAAGGAGATAACAACTGTTTGGTACTCCAGAAAGTAAGTGAAGCAGATAATAAACTTGGGGCTGGCGAAAAATTCCCATCAGAGCGTTTTAAGTCATACCAAGATCCAGATTTGTATGTCGTGGAGAAGGAGCGCTATCTTGGTTCACTATGTGAGGTTCATGATTCTTCGAATCCATGGAGTTTCTGGATGATTATGCTAAAGAATGGGAATTTTGACAAGAACTCTACTCTCTGCCCTGAAAATGGAAAGAATATTACTAAACTTATTACTGACAGAAAGTTCCCGTGTTTTGGCAAAGGTTGTATGAACCAGCCTATTATCTACCATAACTATTCGAGATTGGTGTCTTTCGGCAAACGAATGGTGTCTTTAACTGGTGGTTTCTATGGAACCTATGAACTAGATGCTGATCTGAGTGATGGTATAGGGAAGAACTCTTACTTTTCAGTCTCCTGGCACAAGAATGTTAGCACAGGGAGTTGGATATTTTCAAATCGATTGATGACATCTTCTAAGTATCCCTGGCTTATGCTGTACCTCCGATCTGATGCAACAACGGGGTTCAATGGTGGATATCACTATGATGGTCGTGGCATTATGAGAAAGGTTCATGATCCATCCTCTTTTGATTTATTTTTGTTTTCAAACTATAGAAATTTGATAAGAGGAACTCATCCAGTTGTTGTCCACTGTCTGTTTTATAATTTCGAATTTTGTTTTTTTTTCAGTTGCCCGAGTCCCCAAATTTCAAAGTGAGATTAACACTTGACATTAAAAATGGAGGTGGAAAAAACAGCCAATTTTATCTCATTGACATAGGAAGCTGTTGGAAGAACAATGGAGATGCTTGCAACGGCGACACTACGACTGATGTAACTCGATACAGTGAAATGATCATCAACCCCGAAACTAGTAGCTGGTGTAGGCCGAACAATCTTGTGTCGTGTCCACCTTATCATGTTAGTGCTTCAGGTGAGAAGATATACAGGAATGAGACATCAAGATTTCCATATTCAGCTTATCACCTGTACTGCAGTCCTGGAAATGCTATGCATTTGGAGAAACCATATGACATTTGTGATCCATATAGCAATCCACAGGCTCAAGAGTTGCTACAAATTCTTCCACATCCTGAATGGGCTGTACATGGTTATCCAAAGAAGCAAGGAGATGGATGGGTTGGAGATCCTAGAACTTGGGAGCTCGATGTAGGAGCTTTGTCGAACCGCTTGTACTTCTACCAGGTAGATCTTCTTTTCCTCCACGATATCACTGATTCACTCAACATTTTTCCTCATTATGATGAACTGAAAATTACCGATGATTCTAAAATCCTTGGTGATCAAATTAAAAATTGAGCATTCTAAACTGTCTAATGAATATCACGGCAAGGTTAAATTACAAATTTAGTGAACTTCTTGGTTATTTAATTAGTCCCTAAACTAGAAAATATTTCAACTACATTCATGAACTATGAATGATGATTCTATGTGGTTCTTGGGTTTACGACATTAACTAATTAATGATGAGACATGCCTATCAGACTATGATGCCTGATGTAGTATTGATGTGGTAGACAAATTGTGAAAGGCAAAGTGTAAAACTATCAAAACAAAGTGGCCCGATCTATAAAAGAGATTTGATAAGTTGTTTAAAAGAGAGGGCATATCATATGTGTGACTTTCTTTTGTTCAATTATCTACTTTATTGAACCATCTGTCTTTCATGTCATGCCAAATCAACTAACAAAATGTTTGTTCAATAGGTCTGACATTTCATTATTTAGAAAAACCATATGAATAATAGAGACTACATAGGATCACAATTCAAAGGCCATGGTTGTCTAAATAATATGTCATAAAGTTCATAGTTTATAACAAATCTCAATGTTATTCTCTACAAGTAGATATGAACTTTGCTGCTTACCTGAATTCAAGTTTAAAGATGATATGAATTTTGTTTAGAAACTGAGTTTTTCTTGTCAATGTAGGATCCGGGAACGAAGCCAGCAAGGCGGGTATGGACTTCGATCAATGTTGGTGTAGAAATATATATTAGTGAAGGGGCAACAGCAGAGTGGAGTGTAAGTGATTTTGATGTCATTGTTCCACCAGATGCTAGGGATGCCAATTGCTGCTCTTATTGACTCACTGCTCTTAACTTATCATGTAATATATCAATTAGTATCATCATGTCAATTTTCCTCTTCATCTTCCCCCTTTGGCATCCTTCAAAAATACTTGCCACTTTATTGTTTCAATAACTAGAGGCTCCTTAGGAAGTTCTTCCTTCCTCTCACACAAGCCATTCTACTATATAATTATGTGTTGTTGATTGAAGGAACTCAATCTAGTTAAGTGTTTATGGCAACAAATATTAAATAAAGTAATAAAGTTTCTATACTCTGAAAAAATGTTTACTTCTTAATAGTTGTGTGAAGATCTTTATTTGTAGACCAAATATTTTGATTGCCATTATTTTTTTCTTGAAAGTTGAACTTGCTGTCATATAACTGAGGTTTTCAATTAGAAGAATTGTGGTTCAAGATGATGGGCTTTTTAGGCGGAAATTCACTCAAACAACCAACTTCCAAAAACTTTCCATAACCTAGAAGACCTCGAAGATGTCAAAGCAGCTAATTTATGAGGAGATGGTGGACATTATTAAACCTTGTGAATCTTAACTTGGAAAATGTGTGCAGAGGAATTTAAAGCCTGAAGTCAACCCAAAAAAGAAGTATTTAGGATATAGATTTTTCTTTTGATGCATGTCAATTATCTCTCAGTTATACTATCTTTTTTTATAATGAAAAATCTATATTTAGGAGGTAGAATATAAGCTTGGATTCAAATTTGAAGTATGCTTTATTATTAGGGTTTTGTGATGTAAGTTTACAATGTAACTCATAATGGAGAGAGATATATGGATGTTCTCGCGAGGATGGGATGAAATCGTTGTATTAATACTTACCTTTTTAATTTTTTTTTTAAAAACTATTTATTTCATTAATTTCACGTGAATAATTATCATCTAAAGATTTAAGGTTGATTCTACAAATAACAATCAGGCCCAAAGTAATGAAACATGTAGTATAAGGATAAACATATTAGGGATATGAAAAAATTACCACCAGATATTATTAATAGTAGCTATCCGTGATAGCCATATTGGTAAATGACTGATAGCCCATGTATAGCTCACCATTTCGCGCATTTTCTTCCGGTTTTCTCAAATTGAAAGCTATCATTGATAGTTGCTATTAATAATAGTTTTCAATTTGAGAAATATTAATACAACATTGAAATAGTAACACTTTAAATATTAACTTTTCAATTTGCTATTAGTTATCAGTGGTCATCATTTATACACTTTCATCAATTAGAGTAAAACTTGAAATATTAACACTCAAGGCTATCAGTGGCTATGAATAATAGACTTTTGTAAGTAGTTATCAACTTTGAAAGGAAACTATCAACTTTCAAAGGTTAATATTTAAAGCTATAAGTGATAGGAGTCTATCAATGAGAGGTCTATTAAGTGACTATCACTAATATCTACCTAAGTTATCTCACCAATATCATTCATTTAATTGATATATACATAAGTCATATCACTGATAGCTTCTATCAACAATAGCTTATATCAGTGGATCACTAATAGCTTCTATCACTTCCTATCACCGATAACTTTTAGTAGTGACTATTAATGATAAACTTTCATAAAATAGAATAGGCTTTTATATCATTGATATTATCGATATATGGATATCACCTAAGTTCTTCACTGATATCATTGATATCACTTATATCGTGGTTACTCGTGATAGCTTCCATCACTGATAACATGATATCGAAAATAACTTCTGTCAAGATCAAATGACATGCTATCGTTGATAACTTCTATCACTAATAACATACTATTAGTGATAACTTCTAGATATCTACTATTTGTGATAACTTCTAGACATCTCACTTACACTTTAGTTCGAGATTCAACTTTATTAGTTAAATTCATTAAGTTAACTATCAATGATAGACTTTTATAAATAACTATTAACTGTGAAATAAAATCATCAAAGATTAAGCTATCAATGATAGAAAATATTAATAGTTATCAATGATAGACTTTCATTAATGACTATCAATTTTGAAAATTAATACTCAAAGCTATTAGTAGCTATTACTAAGAAACTTTTTTCATGATTATCAATAATAAACTTTTATCATTAATAGAAGTCTATCATTGATCTCTACCTAAGTTTGATATCACTAATACATAAATATGACTGATATCTATCTAAGTTCTATCGCTAATATCACTGATAATTGATATACCAATACACAAATATTACGATATCTACCTAAGTTATATCACTGATTCACGTAGTTCGTCAGTGATAACCACATATTATCTAGACATAGTTATATATATATATATATATATAAATAAAGAGCATAGATATTTTTAATATACTTGTAATAGTAGTAAGACAAAAACAACCTCGTTCGTTAAGTTAAAACAATATAGACAATTACTAGGTGGGGCTACCTAATCTTTAGTTCATTTAGATTTATATTCCAAAACTGTATATCTAATTAAATAAATATAAAAAGAAATTAGATATATTTTTTTAGAGTAAAAAAATAGATATTTAATTATATTAGTTTAGTTTCTAGTTAGTTATCACTCTAATCATAGCTCAACTGGTTTAGATATTTATTCTCGATTAAAAGGTCAAAATTCCAAATCTACCACTTCTACTTGTTTAACTCAAATAAAAATAAAAATTCTTGTTAGCTTGTATTAAATAATAAAATTTTAAAACAGAAATCAAGCATAAAATGCTAATCATAAGCAAGGGCCTCAATGGAAAAAATCATAAAAATTAATGTTTAAATTAAGAAATAAGCATCTTATCCTTTTCTTTAAATAAGTATAAATTATTATATTTTAGTTATATTTTATTGATTTTTCTACCCTACGAAATAAATGCTAATTCACTGCTCTTGTGGATGACAAACTCATAGGCATATGAAAAATCTCAGCCAGTTTGACAAACTAACCAAAAGAATGATGTTTATTATTATTGAGTTTCTTGCATTAGACGCAAAAAAAATTGGGTAGATTTAGTGGGTGGTCAATTCAAATTAAGCGCTTTAGTTGGTAGTGGAATTGTCAAATATTTGTAACTTTTGTCAAATTTTGCATCTATTACTTCTTTTTTGCAACATTTTGAATCTATTGCTTTTATAACAAATATGACCAAGAAAAAGAAAAAATCTTTAAGGGCGTAGTCGGTAGTGTATATATATATATGTTTTAACATTTACTTAATTTTTACGCATGATTTTTTCTTAATTTTTACGTGATTGGAGAATCGAACTTCAAACTTCAAAATTAATAGTACAAATTTTATGACAATAACTATATTTATTTTTATTCTAAGCATGACTTTTTTCAGATTAGTAAAATTCACTTAACATGTTGGAAAGTCTTAGGGAAAAAATAAATGTGTACCACTTGATTTGAACATAACAAATTCGATTAAAATAAAGTTGTTAATATATTTGTTTGATATTAGATTTAGAAATTGAATCCTAATTTGAATAATATTTTCGAATCTATTTGATGTAATATAAATTATTATTAATTTATTTAATAAATATGTTTTATGTTAAAAAAACTGTATCATTATTATTTTACAGTATCACATAATTTATAATATATTATATGTTATGATTCGACTTTCTAAAACCTCTGATGTCTTTAATATATGTATGCGATTTTAAAACCAAAACCCATGACCATTTAGGGGGGTTTTATGCATGAAAATTATAAAATGACTGTTTTGGGTGTCGAGTTTAGAAGTCTAAGTTTTTAAGCTTGTGTTTAGGATGCATGTTTTGGGAGTTTAAGTTTAGATGTTTTTATTTATTTTTTATTTATTATTATTTTTTTCTATTGACTAATTTGAGAGGTTGTTTTATGAGTTGTTTAATCTCTAATGTACTAAATTTTAAAGATATTTTGAATTAAATATTTAACCAATTCTTTTTAAAACTAGGGTTATACTAGTTACTCTACATATTTTATAGAGAGCTTTCAAAAACAAAAAAATATGAGAAACTATTTATACAAAATAACAAAATTTAATTTTTTTTATAGAGATTGATAGAAGTCTATCAGTGTCTATCAGTGATAGAAAATGATAGAAGTCTATCAATGATACTATGTGATAAATGCAGATAAAAGTTTATCAGCGTCTATCAATGTTTCTTTTTTGCTATTTTTGTAAATAATTTGATATTTTTTCTATCTGTAAAAATTTTCCTATTTTGTATCTCTAATTCAATCCCTTCACTCTATTGATTTCTAAGACAATAATGTATGAATGAAAATATTTAACATTCAATAGTGTATGATTTACAATGTCTATTTTGAGGCCATTGCTGAAAGGGAAAAGTCACCTTCCTTCTTCATGAGGCCATGGACGATCTATGCATAAACGTTATCAAATTTCTTCTTAGAAGTCTTCGGTTTCCAATTCTTGTTTGCGATGGTGAGAACTATATAAGAGAAAGATGATGATTCAAAGAGAAAATTATGTAAGGAGAGGAAGAGATTAGAGTTACAATGAGGAAGGAGACGAAGAGATGAAGAAGATGTGAAAGAATTGATAAGGAAGTCAAATGCAGCAAATCAAGGAAGAGAGAAAGGCATCTGAATGGATCAGATGTAAAGAAAGAGATGGACAATTGAAAAAACGTGAGAGGTGTTTGAAAATACTGTTAACATAAATACTTTAAATCTAGATTTAATCCTAGGATCATTCATGCCAAATTGTCAAGAATAAATAACATATCGAATTCCATTGTGATTGATGATAGCTTCAAGATGACGACGACTTTAAGATGACTATAGTATTCCTCAACCAAGACTCTGAATGCCCTTAGTTGAATCTCTCTCTAGATGGGATTCAAGAAAGACTGTGCTTATTGTTTTGGTATATCGGGGACCATAGCCTAAGATTTCTTTATATACTAGTTCAATTAGGGTTCCCATTAAACCCTAATTAACTAGGAATGAGCTTCTACCCATTAAGTCTATACTCAATTAGGAATCTAGGGCCTTAATTAATTAGATCACATAATAGAGTCCAATCTAATAAAGTAACCCAATATGATAAATTATTAATCCACATACATAGCCCATACTTTAATTAAACATATTATTATTTAAATATGTATAACAATCTCCCACTTGGGCTATGTCTGTATGTACCTGGTATAATTAAATCACATAAACCTTAAGCGCGCATAAACAGGTTATTTCAATAATAGAATTCCCCTTTAGTTCAATCTGGTCCATCTCCTATATTAGTACAGAATCAAGGCGGCTTTCTTCACTACCCTTGTAACTAAACCTTCCTTGATCACCAATTCCAATACATTTAATGACATAGATCAAGTATGGATGGATAGAATGGAAACTACATGCAAAGTGATCTAAATCATGTCTGTCTTCAACCGGTCCAAATTCCTTAATGAGATCAATCTTAAAAACTTTATGCTAAACTGCATGCATGATAAACAAGTTCAGCTAATAAAACATAAACCATCAACTTTATTCTATATAGAAAATAAACAAAATAAGATCAAAGAACATCCTCAATAACAAAATCCCACTAAACCATGGAGTTAAAACCAAATTAATTTTCAATTTTTTAGAATTCAATTTGAAGAATTGAATTTAATAATGAATTAATTCAATGAAATTGAGAATTAATAACTCAATAGTGGAAAAATCCACATTTTGAGTTTCTTAGTAGATTATTCCACATTTGGATACCTATCCCACTTAGTTAGTGGACTTTGATGTGTCAATCAGCATAATACTTAGTGCTTGCATGTATTAGATATATAAAAGCTTCAATTTTGAATTGAAGTAGGTAGATGCATGCTGAACATCAAAGAGATTTTGCTGAAAAATTATTTTCTGTTTTTCCCTCTCTTCAAACCCTTTTCTCCCTCTCCTAATTAAGCTCAAACTAAAGTTCCACCACTCAAATCCAAGTTGGAGAATAATAGAGAAGACACTCTTGGTCGTCTGCTATTGATTTGAGGCTCAAATTCGTGGAGAGCAGATTGGATAGGAGAGGCTCATCAAAGGTATAAGTTCTTGAAACCATTCTCTTTGAATTTCTTTTCATGCATGCTTTCAGAACTCAAATTAAATATAATTAGAGTGCTTATTGATTCTGATTGCTTCTATTGTATGCTTGTACATTCCACTACAAGTTATCTAGGTCATCGCTTTGAAATAATCAGTCTTAAAAGTAAACAACGTTATAAAGTAAGAGTGACTTATTTCTTGGTTCAGACTTATACAAACTCTTTGTACAGGATGCTTCCACTCGTATGTCTCCACATGAACGATTCAAGATCACATCGTTTATATTAGATACAAAGTAGGCCACATCCAATAGTGTCTCCAGAAGAAAGTACCCTATCTTATCCGTATACTATAGACCGTTTAAACTATTTACTCGAACTTAATCCACTATTATGTTGCTACATAAAGTCAAGTATTCATGCAATAGTCATGGATCTTCTTTATTAGATTTAGGTTTTTTCTAAAGTGAAATGAGCAATTCATACATTCAATAACAACTTTATTGAATAAACCTCAATAACATCTTTATTGATAACATAATAGGTTTTTTGTTTACAAACCACGAGTATTATGACATAAAATCCAACAAGATCAAGCCAACAGAACACCGAGATCAAAGTTCATAGATGATAATGGGCAGAAATGCACGTTACTACAACGCAAAGATATAAAACAATGTAGGATTGCGACAATAAAAATATATAAAATCGTTTCCAAAAGCAATAAGTTGAGAACATTGCAATCGCATGCGTCCATCACATTAAAGCAGCTAATTTACAGATTTTGTGCAGGAAAATGCGCTGGCGCAAGGTAGAATTGCGATCCAAGGGATTCAACATCTGAGCGTATTAAGAGATTGTGACCGCAAGGCTATGCGATCGTTTGCATTCATGAAAATCTACTCAAGAAGGTGGCCGCATAGAGACGGTGCATCAAGGTGAAAGTTTATTAAATCACGATGGGATAGAAAGCTGATGACGGTCGAATCCAAATTTAGTTGACAAGCCGTTAATGACACACTGTAGCAAGTACATTCAACTTTTCGGTGACAATTAATCGGCGCATCAGACAGAGAATTATGACATCAAATCAGTGCAATCAGTTGAGAGAAAATCTCTTCACCCTGAAGCTCTATAAATACCAAAGGCCACCTTCCTTAAAGGGGTTCCACGATTCAGAATTCAGAGTTCTTCTTCGCCATATACATAGATAGTCGTAGTCTGTAATTTTACATAGTTAGAAGGCAGTGGCAAGTGAAGAGAGAAGACGTCGAAAGATCGTCCTGGTTAGCTCGAAAGAGTGCTAGGAAGCATTGAGAACAGAGAGAGGGTCGACTCTTACGGAAGCAAGAACATTCTTTTGGGCAGAGTAGAGAAAAACTCAGTGTAATAGCCTTGGAAAGCAAGACATTTCTACCACACTCTCTATTCCTATTTTCCATTTTCATTTTGTATTCTGAGCTTATTTATAAAATGGAATTTGCATCTCTACATTTGTTCACTCTCTTTACATTACGCATGAGTAACTAAACTGTCGAATGGGTTGAGCAACACTTAGCTAGCATAACTTAAGACCTTCATTTTATGTAATCATTTTGTATTATGTATGCATCATTTGTCCTTTAGAGAAGCTCGGGAGGGTGGTCTAAGGATAGAATCTAGGCTTGGAAAAGTCAGATTAGAATCTAAGCTCGGGAGAGTCAGATTAGAATCCCACAATCAAGAGATAGAAACATAGGAATAAGTTCTGTTTACTATTAACGCATCGGATGCTCCCTAGAAATAGGATATGATGGTATGCGGTCACTTTGTACCTGTGTGCATCATTCATCATCGCATACGTAAGAAATAGAGACTTAGGAATAAGTCCTATAGACATCATCGCATACATTGCATGCGTCCTAAAACTAGGAGCTATAGCATTTGCATTGGAAGATGAATTGTTGTTGTATGTGTGTAGCATGATCGCATAGCTTGAATGCAATCTCAGGAAGTGCTAGCTAAATACCTTCCCAACCCATTCCCCCGCATACTCATTGTAACTTTCGTTGTTATTAACTCTTTTCTCAAGTCCGCCGCATAGAATATATACCTTAAACAAACATACCAACCAACTCACCATTGCATACTGTCTCCATAGTCCCTGTGTTCGACCCTGGGCTTACCAGGCAACCTAGTAGAATTTATACTTGGATTTTGCTAGGAAAACTTGCATGCACAATGCACACACTACCATCGCAATATACACCATTATTTCATCATATCCACAACACATCAATAGAACACTAGGATCAAAGCCGATAGAACACTAAGCTTGAAGCCGATAGAACATTGAGCTTGAAGCTGATGAAACGCTCAATTCAAAGACTTAGGCCTAAACCATCCTCAGGTCATGGACTGAGATCATGCTAGCTGAACTCTAAGGATGGAGTTGAAGGGACACTAAAGTTGAAACCCTGAACTACCTCCTGTTTCATTTATAGTTAAAAAAAATAAAAAAAAAACAAGAAAAAAGCTCAGTTTTTGCAAAGATATGTAGAAGTTGATAAGGTAAAAAAAAACTATTCCCTCAGACGCAAGTTATCAACATCTTTATTTCCTGAATAAAAAAGTAATGGAGACTAGTTAGTAAAACAACATGAAAAATAAAAAGAAGGAAAAAAGAAGGAAAAAACGTGAAAGAAAGAAAAAAAGAATAAAAAAAAGAATAAAGAAAAAAAGAAAGAAAAGAGAAATAAAAGGAAAGAAGAAAAAAAAAACTAGAGAAGAGGAAAGGAGAGAAAAGTAAAAATAAAAAAAGAAAAAGAAAAAGAAAAAGAAAAGAAGAAAAAAAATAATGAAAAAGAAAAGAAGTAAAAACATGCAAATTTTTTTTTTTAAAAAAAACCTAGTTCTCCTTTTTCTTTCTCAAGTTGCCACCCCACCCTTAATCTCTCTCTCTCCATCTCTCACTCTCTTTCACGGTTCGCCTTACTCTCTTTTTTCTCCATCTCTTAAATTCTCTCTCCCATCTCCCTTCCTCTCAATCTCACATCGGCAAAACCTCGTTCTTTTCTCAAGCAAACCCACACCATTACCATTCGCAACGTGTAGACATGACACCCACCAGTGGTTGGACAGATGGACCACCTGTGCAGACAACGGTTGGAGATGAGTGGCGGTGACTGGACGAGACAACGACAACTAGAATGTAGATCGAAACGAAACAAGTGGTGGGCTTCACGAGTGATCTATACATGCACAAATAGAGATCTTACCTAGGGGTGATTTTTCCGATAACCTAACCAACTCGGAATAACGGGTTGGGTTGGGTTAAAGAATTGAATTTCGGGTCAGATCTCGGGTTACCCTCGTTTAAGGTTGATTGACCAGACTCAACCCGACTATATATATATATATGTAAAAAAGAAGAATATGACAATCAAAATTCAAAATTAAAAAAAAAAAAAAAAACCCGATGACCCAACCCGACCCAACCTAGAAAATTTGGATTGGGATGGGTTGGGTTAACCCTTCAAAAATGAACCGATAGGATTCATTTAAAGCATCCTGAATTTTTGGTTAGTCTACAAAATGCCTCCAACACGGCCCAAACCAGCCCATGTACATCCCTAATCTTACCTTCACTCCCGATGGTAGTGTGCGAATGTGATAGCTACGACAGCTGGGTCAACGTGAGGCGAAGGAACAATGGACGACGTGCTTGGCATGATTAAAGTTCGGGCAAGATCAGAAAATAAAAGAAGAAGAAGAGGGAAAGATTAAAAAAAAAAAAAAAAAAAAAAAAAAAGAAAAAAGGAAGAAGAAGAAGTTGCAAGATATTGGATTATATTGTCTTGTGTAGGCCCAATTAATCAAGATCAATCCTGAGTTGGTGAAGAAATGGCTGAGGAAAGCTCTATTTCTTTGGGTAAAGCTCTCTATGTTTTTTTCTCTTATTCGATAAACACTGTTAAATCCACGATGTGTATATACTCGTTACTCGATGAGTTTCTGCTCGTTACTCGATGGATTTTTTCTTCTTTCCTCGATGAGTTTTTGTTCTTTCCTCAATGGAACTCAATAAGTATTAATCTTTACTCGATCCTACTCGATGAGTATTAATCTTTACTTGATGCAACTCGATGAGAAAAATTCTTGACTCGATGCTACTCGATGAGAGAAATTTTTTACTCGTTGCAACTCGATACTCTGAAAACATTGTGATTTGATTATAAGATTGTGTTTTCATTGATTTGCAGAGAAACAGATGAAGATTGGTGAAGAAGAAAAGAGAAGAAGAAGGAACACACAGAGTTACGTGGTTCGGCTAATAAGCCTACGTCCACGAGAAGATTCTATTTCTTTCTCACTTGAAGATTGCTTATAGCAGTTGTTGTTTATAGAAAAATAGAAAGTACGATGATTCGTTTTTTTTTTTTTTTTGTTCTGAACAATGGTATTTATAACACATACCATCTGACCGTTACAAGATAAAGTTTGTTATGTAAACTAAACTAGCTGGAATGGTATTTGAGTCACTGTTTTTACAAATTCTCTACCTTGACTCTAACGCCTGCAATCTTCTGATCTTCTTGATTCTGACCATTCTATTTACCCTATGTCTGGAAGTTCGAAACCAACTTGTTCTAGACATTTGATCATTTTAAGTTTTGATACTAGTTTTGTTAACATGTCTATTGTGTTCTCAGATGTGTGAACTTTTAAGATTTATATTTCCCCTATCTCAACTTTGTTTCTGATGAAATTATACTTTATATCAATATGTTTTGTTCTAGTGTGGTATTGAGGATTTCAGGATAAATGTATAGCACTTTGGTTGTCACAGTAGAGTCTTACTACTGTTTGACTTAATCCAAAGTCTTTCAACAATACCTTTAGCCACAATGCCTCTTTAATTGCTTCAGTTAATGCCATATACTTAGCTTCTTTTGTAGATAAAGCCACTATAAGTTGTAATGTGGCTTTCCAGTTGATTAGATTAGAACCGTAAAGGAATAGATAACCTGTTACAGACTTTTTTTTTTTGTCTAAATCATCAACATAGTCAATATCCACATATCCATATAGCTCTAAATTTGGTCTAGCAGATTTTTGGTAGACTAATCTTGAGTTTTTAGACCAAACTAAGTATCTTAGGATCCATTTAGTAGCCTCCCAGTGTCTTTTACCTTGGTTATGTTGGGGTTTGTGACCTAAATTCTCGTGTCCTGTAGTTTGTAAACAATTTTGTATGAACGCTTGTGGTGTATAATATTTACTTCACTTCTTGACTTTTCACAATTGGATATTTTTATTTTACCACAAACTAATAAACTTAATATCTCTGGTTGTCTTTATGTAACTTAAGCATGTATGTAGGGACATACAAGTGGATCATGTCTTAAATGACAACCAAAATTGTCTGTAGTATATAGATATAGGAGGGAAATCTTATCGTAGTAACACTACGGATGCGACCCGCTTTGTGGAATAGTTACAAATGTTGTGACTTGTCACAGATGGTTTGGTCCTGATCATTCGTGTAGGGGACATGCGAGCGAGGGCGTCCTATACAAAGAGTTTGTATAAGACCTGACCTCGAAGTGTTAACGTCTCGTCATATAACTTCGTTCATGACAGAGACTTCACTTCACGAGGATGACCATAGGTAACATGACCTCAATCCTGAGTGAGTTGGGAACTCCTACCATTGAGGGCGGTTCTTTGATTTTCATGGGTGCGAGTGGCCAAAGCGTCGACTCAAACCTACCACTTTGGGGATTCGTCTAATTTGGGAGCTGGGAACTCAACTTCACAAGATGGAGTTTACTTCTTCCCTGAAGCAGGGGTAAGTAGATAGATTGCTCTCTTAATTGCTGATCCCGGGGTTTAAACTATGTGGCGCCACACACCTTCTCATGGCCCGAAAGGTGTTCACACATGGTATAACTATGTTATATTGTTCATTAGGGGGATCAGTGGTACTTAAGGAGTAAGATGTAACTATAGGGGCAAAACGGTAAATTGGCCAGCTGTCTTATGAATCTATGAAGGGTCATTGTACTGATGATTGGTTATATCTAATGGACATAGAAATATAGCTATGGTAAGAAGGGTTCAACTGTTAGTCTTTAGTGGAATGTCTGACAGTTAACGGATGGTGGGTATCGTAGCTAAAAAGTTTAGTCAATTATTCACGTATCGTTGGAGCTTCAAGCCATAGGTCCATAAGGTCCCCTTGGTAGCTTGGATACAAGTTGAGAATCAGTTTTTGAGTCAGTTTGAAATGTTCAAATTGACAAGAGGGAGTTCGATTATATATGATATAATTGAACTACATATATAATTAATGTATGAGATACATTAATTTGGAGGAAATTGGATATAAATATGATTTATATCTAGTGGAGGAAAAATACTATGATTAATATATGATATTAATCCATAGATTATGAATATGATGTGATTATATTCATTGTCTATTAATTGGACGGTTAAAGGGGTAATAGGACGGTGTCTCTTCTGTTTTCATAATAGATGGGTAAGTTGAAAGATCACTTTGAGACGCTTAAATAGCTCACGGTGTGTTAAGCATTGGATGTGCGGACATTATGTTGAAGAGTGTCATCGCTTAGCAAAACCTGTGCCTATACGATAGTGCTTGAATGATCACTTACCTATACAATAGTGCTAAGTGATTGCTTAACGTTTACACCCGCGCGCGCTATTTATTAAACGATGGTTTACCTTTTCCTAAACGATCGTTTAGCGCCCGATATTTACTAACGATCGTATAGACGATCACTTAGCTTTTCCTACACGATCATTTAGATGATCGCTTACCTTTTCCTACATGATCTTATACTTCACCTAAACGATCAAGCATTTTGTCTATACGATAGACGAGTCTATCTCCCACTTGCTTGATCGTTGTGTATGATCTCCCTTCCTCCTTCCCTATACCAAATTCGAACAAAGCCCACCCTTTGGATTCTCACTCCAAGAATACTGAGGGCTCTGAGTGGTGGTGTTGTCCCCGTTTTCTTCTGTTCGTGTGGAGACTGTTTGAGGTAGACGATTGGGTTTTGCTGAACGATAGCTTACAATCTCAGTGAAAGCGAGATTTGCTGGGAAGAATAAGTCTTCAACTTGTATGATCTCTCGATCTTTTATTTATTATTCCTTTGAGCATCTCAATAATTTAGCATTATGAATGCATATTAGTATGTTTGAATGTATATGTGGAAATTTTGTCACAATGGATTGGAAAGATCTGCTTTCGCTCGTAGGTACTCTTGAATAAGAGTTCCTTCAGGTTAGACATATACTTGCTAACAAGACTGGCCGAGTATGAGAGATCATGTCTGGTAGAAATCATTAAATACATTAGACTGCCTGACTGCCTGACTATAGAGTATAATAGACATCTGTTTTTTATGTTCTAGCTCAGAATCTTTAAGAGAGTTGGCTGAGGATAACTTGAAGTGTTGAGCAATAGGCAAGCTTACAGGTTTAGCATCACTTAGGTTGAACCTTTTTAGGATCTTTTCACAATAGTTAAAATGGTTGATGCTTAAGATAAACTCCTCCCTGTTCCTTAGGATCTCAATCTCTAGAACTTTGCTTGCTTCTCCCAAGTTCTTCATGTCAAACTATCTTTTTAGGAGGTTTTTAACATGAGTTAAATCTTCCTTGGACCTACCTGCCAGTAACATGTCATCCACACATATGAGTAAGTAAACCTTGTCCTTGTAGGAATTTGTATTTACATAGACATATATGTCATAAATGAAGGAAATTGAACTTGAGATTTCCATTAACAACGAGATTAATAACATTCCAAATTACAATAATGAATGAACAACACAAATTACAATCATACAGAAACATACGGTTATACAATTAATACAGAAATTGCAGCATGAAAACTCAAATTAATAAAGAAAAAACTCTACAAACATTTGAAGATATGTTTCCATGCTCATTTTCGCACGACCGCTCGAACAATAGCAACCTCAAACGCTCGATCTACACGACCGCAACACAGCATGAACACTTCGTGCTCATCCTCAATAATCGCTTCGGTCACGAACTCCACAGCAACACGAACGACCTCCAAAGAACCTCGACGGTGTCGAGTTGAGTTTGACCCCACCAAGAAGGCTACCTTGGTATTCTCGGTGTGAGAATCCAAAGGGTGGGCTCTGTTCGGACTTGTGAGAATCCAAAGATGGACACATAATATATCTGTGGTAAGAAGAGTACAACTGTCGGTCTTTAGTGGAGTGCCTGACAGTTAACGGATGGTGGATCCCATGACTAAAGAGTTTAGTCAGTTATTCACGTACTGTTGGAGCTTCGAGCTACAGGTCCATAAGGTCCCCTTGGTAGTTCAATGGATTCAGTTGAGGATCAGTTCTTGGTGTTTATTTAAAATGTTCAAATTGACAAGAGATATTTTGATTATATATGATATAATCAGTATGATGTATGAGATACATCTAGTGGAGGATTGATGTAAATGAGATTTACATTAAGTACCATGGAATAAAAAAAAACTATGGTTTGTATGTTTCCTGAGATGAAATATTAAAACTATATGTTATAAATATAGTAAGATAAGTTGGTTATCATTTATATTTATAATGATATGAATTATTGGATAATTAATTTTTTTTTCTTTAATAACCAATTGCGTGGGTGGTTATTGGATTTTCATGGTAACCGTGAGATAAAAAGAAAATGGTTTTCCTATTTTTAATAACTGTTGAAAAGTTTTTCATAAAAGTTTTTTTGAGATTTCTCTCTCGACAAAAAAAGATCTCACGGAGTTGTCAAGTAAATATAGATTTACTAAACGACAGCTTGGGCGAGCTACACGATGAGCTAAACGATCGTTCAATTTTTGCTAAACGATCGTATAGCTTTAGCTAAACGATTGGGCATCGACCTATACAATAGGTCTCCGCCATCTCTCACTTGCTCAGTCATGTACACGATCATTGTTTCCTCCTTCGTTATCCTCATACCAAGTCCGAACAGAGCCCACCCTTTGGATTCTCACACGGAATACCAAGGTAGCCTTCTTGGTTGTATCAAACTCAACTTGACACCGTCGAGGTTCTATGGAGGCCGTTCGTGTTGCTGCGGAGTTCGTGACCGAAGCGATTGTTGAGGATGAGCGTGAAGTGTTAGTGCTGTGTTGCGGTCGTGTAGATCGAGCGTTCGAGGTTGCTGTTGTTCGAATGGTCGTGAACAAAGGAGTGTGGAGACGCATCTTCAAATGTTCGTAGAGTTTTCTCTTTGTTCATTTGAGTTTTCATGCTGTAATTTTTGTATTAATTGTATAACCACATGTTTCTGTATGACTATAATTTGTGTTGTTCATTCATGATTGTAATTTGGAATGTTATTAATTTCGCTGCTCATGAAAATCTCGAGTTCGATTTCCTTTAATTGGTATCAGAGCCAGGTTCTCTGATATTCCAAATTACAACTCTGAATTAAACTCATTTTACAGTCAAGGTGGGTTTCTGCATTTGTGGTTAATCGTTTTCTACATTTGTGGTTGCGTTGATGAATGTTTCAGATTTAAATTGCCTTTTGTTAAAGTTTTCGGTATTACAAAGTGTTAATTTGTAAAGGTCCGTATGTTTTTGGTCGTAATTACATCGCCATCGAGTCTATAATTCAAATAGTTTGAGTTCGTCGAGTCGTTCGTGATGAAGCTTCGACGCATGAAGATACGGTTCTCAACGAAGAAGAAGATCAAGCGTTGGTCGTATCGTGTAGCCTCAGGTAAACGATCATTAGGATTTCACTAAACGATCGTTTAGTATGTTCTAAACCATCGTTTAGCATGATAAACGATGAGGTAAATCGTTTACTTTATCGTGTAGCATTGGTTGCCTGATCGCGTAGGCGCTGAAGGTAGACGATCGTAGTGGGAGCATGCAATGCTCGTCGTTTAATAAAAGGCGCGTGCTAGACGATCATGTAATTAGTAAGCTTCATCGCTTCGTTACTACCTATGCGATCGCGCGTATGCGATATGGAGACGCTAGCTAAGTGATCGTCTAGACAATAGTGCTTTGTGTCATCGTAATCGTTTAGACAATTGCGAGAGGCGGGCGTTGTACAGAACGCTAAGCGATCGTGTACTTCAGGCTTCATCACTTAGTAAAGGTACACGATCGTATAGTAATAGTTAGACGATCGTTTAGATTTTTTTATACGATCGTGCAATAATTGTTAAACGATCGTTTAGCTCTTGAAGCGCTGGTATACGATAGAATACGTGTTTATTTTATCACGTAGACGATCGCGGGGTACTTAATACACGATGGTTGGAGAAGCGGTGCTTTACCCGAGTGGTTCAAGACCCGGTTCACTTGTTTAAACCGGAGACTCCTTGTCTTTGTATTAGTTAGCTTTCCTTTAGTGTTTTTAAGGCAATTTTCACCCGGTTCATCAACTTTGATTGCTTATACATGTGATGTACGGTACTTATATGTCAAAGTGTTTGTCATATAGTTAAAATCCACCTTAGGTTGTGCAATTATTCATGCATCATGTATTATAATTGTTATAATCGAGCATGAAGAAATTACTTGAAAGCATGTGCATGCATCATGAAATATAAGCGTTATATTTTGCATGCAGTGAGCATTATCATACATCATCCTTTTATTATAAGTGTTATAGTCTAAGGGTGAATGGAAGCATGTTTTGCTTGTTACATTACTATTTTGTATAAGTGTTATATAAAAGAAGTAGCAATGAATGGACAATGTACTATGCATGACACTTAAGCTGTTTATAATCGTTATGAATGCTTGCATGTGTTAGCTTAGCATTGTGGTTGTTTCCGTTTATAAGTGTTATAAAGGAAATTAGACCTAAAATAAATAAATGTGTTGCATGCAGACTTAGGGTGAACTCAAGTTTTTAAAAGGGTTTTAAAATTGCATTGAGATGCACTTAAGTTCACATGGTTCTAAAGAGTTTAGTAACCTAGATTAATCTTTTAAAATCGGTTTAATAGGATTAAATTGGTTGAAATAAAAGATTAAATTTGTTGTAAACCTATCTATAAGGGACTTTTTGTCTAAGGCGGGTTCTGGCTAGGCTGGGGTTTTTAAGTTGACGGAAACGTAACACCCCTACCTGGGAACCTACCTGGAAAGGTGAAATAGAGAGATTTTTAACAAACATGCGACGTTTTGGTCAAAGACTCCGTTAAAGAGTTTAATGGATGATGATCAAAAGTTATTCAACTATCTAAGGTAAATGTTACTCTTGCGAAAATCTAAAAGTCACTTAGTTAAAATCCTTAGCCGTGTTTTTTTCTAAGTAAGCTAGATCTTAGGTTATAAAATACTCAGTGGGAAAAGGAGGAGGCGTATCAGATATGTCTATGATTCCACTCACATTTCTCTCTGTATGTTCACACCGTGAGATTCATGCTTAGCCTCGTGGTGCCCTGGGAGCATCTCCTTCGGATGGTGTTTGCATGAGTCAAAATCAAGGTGGACGGAGAGAGTGTTTATAGTAAGTGGGTGAAGGGTGTGTGTCAACGCGTCCTATAGTCTCTGTCATTGGTTCACACCGTGAGATCATTCTGTATGCCCTCGTGTCGCCTTTTGTGCATTCCCCATTGGATGGGTTTTGTGCAATTGGTCAATATCAAGGTGAACTCCAAAAATGATAGGGTCGCTTTAGGTTTTGCCCCAATCGGATTTTTTTCCCTTAGGATTGGCCTTTTGGGATGGACCTTTGTAACGTAGGTTTTGATAGGTAAGATTGATGAGGTTCTATGCTCGAAATGATGCGATACTACTTCTAAATATGCGTTAATTATGGATGTTCACGTAGCATGGCATGCGTTGTCACAAGTTTCCTTACGATAGAACCAAGTGTAATTCCACCACAAGTTTCTCGATGTGATCCGAGGTCGAACACGGGGACTGATTTAGGTTATTGTGGTATGTTCATGATATATCCGACCAGGTTTTCAATCTTTAAAAATGTGTTTGTACAGGTATATAAATTGGGATAAAATAAAGTAAAGCAGTAAAGATGCGATAATAAAATGAAATACAATAAACCTAAGCTAGATGATACAATATACAGGCTTCATGTACAAGATGCTGGGGTCAAGGTTGGCTGTGAAAGTTGTGCAAAGACATAGAATACGGTAGCAAGTCTTATGAACAGAATAGAAAAAGAAAGACAAATAATATAAACAACGCAAGTTCTCAATTGCATTGAAGCTATAAATGTTATTCCGCTCTTTTCTTGGCGTACACCTTTCAGTGATTGGCCGTGCTCCCACATGTCTGTGGTGAAACAGAGACTAACGTAATGAATGCAAGGTTGCTTCAATGTCTGGAAGTACTACTCGCTTTAGTTAACGCATTCCTATTACCTTCTCTCGATAGATCAAAATGGCATCTTCACTTTTGCTCTCACAGGTGAAGATGCCGTCTAGCATGCCTTAGCTAAAAAATTTTTATATCTTTAACACAGATTAAGTACTTGGTTACTTCATATTGCTTATCAGGGAATTAAGAAGACATCATGAAGAAAATGATTGACGGGTGAACGAAAATAGACAGAAAATGGTAAATGAAAGCTATTGAAACATTTAATATCTCTATTAAGCGTTTGATACATGGTGTGTGAATGAAGAGATAAAGGAAACATGAAATACAACGATGAAAGAGATAGAACAGATACAAACAAGTGCCAATGTCTTGGCACTGATTCGATGGAGATCTGCTTGCCGGATAGGATGGATTTGATGGTAGGTAGAGCTTCCCTCTGAGGCTTGCTCCACTGGTAGTAGGGATCTTTGCACAGAGCTTTCAATCGGGTGTTTGGCAGGTTAGATCTGAGATTCACCTCTCGGCCTTATCTCATCTTCTTCCCGGATTTCTTCCCTTAAGCACTCAGCTTAGCCTTTTCTCTCAATGGTTTTGCAGCATTTACCCCATATCCTGTAGCATAAATTTTCTCTGAAATCTATGGGGTATTTATAGGTGCAGGTCTTTGACTCCGACCTTGTGGTCCCCACTGATGGTTATGGTAATTCCGAAGATGGAGGGATATTATTCCTTCTGTTATGCAATCAGACTGTCAATTCTGCACAACCGTTAGTTATACACGTGTCTCAATCCTCCGCTTTTGTGTTGCTCAACTGCATCTTTTGATCATGGATTCGCATGCAGTGTTGTTTTTATTACCGCATGCAGTTGCATACAGCTCTGGATCGTCTGTCGCATTATGCCGTCATTGCGGTAATCGTCTCTTCATTGTTGACTGACGTGCGCAATATGACAGAGATGCGTTAATCAATTTCTCGTGAGCCTTGAGCGTAAGCGGTGACTTGGTCTCCTACAAAACAGAGTAAAATTCAGCTTGTCTTCCATCTTTATGATGTTAGTGGGTGTAATTGCAAACATTTATAATTATTGTAATACTAAGCTAATTTTCATATAATCGGCGCATATTTACTAAATTTTGGCCGCAATATCTAGATAAGGTGGCCTAAATAACTTGTATTTCTACATGTTATCAACCTCTAGGGCTTAAAATAGTGGGTCACACTTACGGGAGATTGTTAAGTAAGTTATTGATCTCTTGGCCAAATCAATGATGGCTAGTCGTTATAGAAGCAAGAGTTGTTCTGGTATTGATGACTGATTGAGATCTTCTCAATTCAGAGGAGGGATAACTAACCTCCCTTTGGCGGCTTATATCCTAAACCTTTGAAGTGTCATTGCGAAACTTCTTTTGAATCCAATGCTAGATATATAGTCATTGAAACTTCTAATACCAACACCTAGGTGATTGTTTTAGCCCATAAATTGATTTTTTAAGTAAGCAATAGAGATTATCTTTCCCTTTAACTTCAAATCCCTTAGGTTACATTATGTAGATTGTCTTTTCTAGATGTCCATGAAGGAAGGCAGTTTTCACATTTAATTGATACAATTCTAAGTTATTTTGAGCAACGAGGGATAAGAGAAGCCTTATAGAAGTTTGTTTGACAACTGGAGAAAAAATCTCTGAGTAGTTGCTGTGATAGGAAAATGTAGTCTTTTTTTATATGCGTTGATGGTCATGTGTTAAACCTAAGAATATGCAATATGTGTTAATCATGTATGCGATGACCATGCATCCTGTCACAAGTTTTCTTGCTCTCTCACCAAGTATAACGAGAACGCAAGTTTCTCGGGATGATCCGAGGTCGAACATAGAGACTTGTAACTAAAGGATGCTTGTAAAGTGATGTGTTTGAGGTGGTGAATAAAAGTAAAAAGAAAGAAGTTAATTAGCTATGCGCTACTTCTACTCCTAACTAAATAGACTGAGCAATGGAAGTTTGACTATGAGAATTGGTAGAGATGCGACAATTGTTAACGTGTAATAAGATGCATGGAGTGTTGGGATTGGTGTCCTAATTCTCTCGGAGTCTCGTTGTTTTTTAAAGATGCACATTGTTCAATGAATAAAATAAGTGTTATTTAATTCTGGCATTTACTCATATCCAATAAACAAAGCTCCTTAGTTATCTTATGTGAACTTAAGCATGTGTATGTGATATACAAATGGATCATGCCTTAAGTGATAACCTAAATCGGTCTGTAGTATAAGGATTAAGGTGGGATACCTGATCTTGGTGACACTACGGATACGACTCGCTTTGTAGAGGTTTGCAAGTGTTGTAAACTACTACAAATGGTAGATCCTAACCATTCGTGTGGAAACGTGGAGCGGGGTTGTCCTATACAAAGAGTTTGTATAAGACTTAGACCACGAGATGACTAGACTCTGTATATAACGCCATTGATACTAGAGACTTACATCTCACGTAAACGACCACAGGTGACATGACCTCAATCCTGAGTGTCTTGGGAACTCCTGCCTTTGAGGGAAGCCCTTTGATTAGTATGGGTGAGAGTGGCCAGATTGCCAACTCAACATGCCTACCTTTTTGGAGACTTGTCTGATTTGGGAGCTGGGAACTCAATCCACAATATGAAATTCACTCATTTCTCGAAGCAGGAATAAGTAGAGAGATTGCTCCCTTAAGAGCTGATTCCGGGGCTTGACATAGTGGCCACAGCTTCTCTTTGGAAGAGAAGACTCGGTCATAGTAGGATTATGACTTATGTCCATTAGAGGGATTAGTGGTACTTAAGGAGACAGATGTAACTGCAGGGGCATAACGGTTATTGGCCCAGTTGTACTTACGAGCGATCTGTGAAGGGTTGTCACACTGCTTATTGGTTAAGATGGACACATAATATATCTGTAGTGAAAAGAGTTCAGCTATCGTTCTTTAGTGGAGTACCTGGCAGTTAACGGATGGTGGATCCCGTGACTAAAGAGTTTAGTTAGTTATTCACGTACCGTTGGAGCTTCGGATCTACAGGTCCATGAGGTTCCCTTGGTAGCTTGGATTCTGTTGAAGGATCAGTTCTTGGTGTTGAATTGAAATGTTCAAATTGACAAGAGGTATTTTGATTTAGTATGATGTATAAGATATATCTAGTGGAGGGTTGATGTAAATGAGATTTACATTAAGTACCATGGAATAGAAAAAGAACTATGGTTTATATGTTTCATGAGATGAAATATTAAAACTATAGGTTATAAATATAGTATGATAAGTTAGTTATCATTTATATTTATAATAAAATTAATTATTGGATAATTAATTCTTTTTCTTTTAAATAACTAAAGTAGTGGGTGGTTATTGGATCATGGTAACCGTGAGTTTAAAAGGAAAATTGTTTTCCTATTTTGAAAATGAGGTTTTACAAAAGATTGAAAAGGTTTTTGAGTTTTCTCTCGTGAAAAAGAAACTCACGGTGGTCGTCAAGAAAATACAGATTTACTAAACGACGGCTGGACAAGCTAAACGATCGTGAAAGTGCGAGCTAAACGATCATGCAGTATTTACTAAACGATCGCTGGCCCAAGGTAAACGATCGTGTAGTATCTGTAGGCTACAGACCAAGCTAAACGATAGACTAAACGATCGCATAGCTTTTGTTAGACGATCGCATAAATTTATCTAAACAATTGAGCATCGACCTATACGATAGGTCTTAGCCATCTCCCACTTGCCCAATCGTGTACGCGATCGTTGTTTCCTCCTTCGTCTGCCTCATATCAAGTCTGAACAGAGCCCACCCTCTGGATTCTCACACTGAGAATACCAAGGTCGGCCATCGAGGTTTTTTGGAGGCCGTTCGTGGTGATGTGGAGGCCGTTTGCTGTTGCGGAGGAGTTCATGACCGAGGAGATTATTGAGGACGAGCGCGAAGTGTTCGTGTTGTGTTCGTGCGGTGTTGTGGTTGTGTAGATCGGGCATTCGTGGTTGTTGTTGTTCGAGCGATCAGAGTACACAACGGAGCAAGACGTTTCTCCCTATGTGCGTAGAGTTTTCTTTCTATGCATTTGTATTGTTCATGTTGTAATTTCTTTATGAATTGTATAACCGTTTATATTAAAGTCGACTGTAAATATATGTTCATTCATGATTGTAATTTGGAATAGTCTTGTTCTGCTGCTCATGGAAATCTGAGTTCCAATTTCCTTCATGGAGAAGTAGAATTGTGGAGGGGATAAAGTCACCACGTCATTAAGCTTGGTCGCAAGGGTAATCCTAGCTTGTCATACTAACGCATTGCACACCTTTCTGTGGTCAGCCAAATGGTTATATCTCTATAACGCATGGATGTGTTGAGCATAAGATTATTCCTATCTCTAGGAGCACTGCTTACTTTGCTTAGTGAGCTCCACTACTTACCCTCTCGGGTAGTTAGTTATAGCTACTCAGCTCATAGACAAGCGCTGCGATAGCCTCACACTAAGCAAAGAGGATTAGTTCACTACATTCGCACAACGCACACCTCTCGATGGGTTACTACATGCATCATCTCTATACCGCATGATTGAGTACGCGATAACTCTTACAATCAACACTTAACTAATTGCGATGAAAGTAAAAGATTATACAGTAGAAGAAGATGATGAAGATGGTGTTGAAGGAACTAAAGAGATGCATTGATTACAAAATGTATTAATGTCTTAAATTTGGACTCCAAGGCTCTATTTATAGAGTTCAAACGCCGACAACATTGGTAATCCCGCTCTGCTACTTATGATGTGGTAGGTGAAATGTCATCATAATCTTATCTCTTTGATACTCTCGAGGTATGAGTTCATGATCGTTTCTTCTGAAGTATCAATGTATTCCACCTACTTTGCGACGACCTTCTATTAGGTTATCACTCTGTAGTTATAGCATTCCATGTGACGAACTGTTCTTCATGAAGATCAACATATGTGATGAACTTTGCGATGGTCTGGGATCAACGCTTGTAATCGATTCCTGGGATAGTTACAAAATAGACATTTTGATGCAAAATAATGCATGATAGAGGGTTAGCGGGGATTTTCAGTGTTGATCGACGCAAGCTCACTTTTCCACATGAATTCTTATCAATATCAATGCATATTTTGCTCATCAACTCTCATAATTCTAAGTAAAAGGCTACAATAGCTTGTGTTTCTACAAGCTATCAATAGTCTATTCTTTCCCTTTGTGTAAACCCCTTTGCAACCAACCTTGCCTTATACCTAGGTTTCTGATCACAGGATGCACCTTCTTTGAGTTTAAAAACCCATTTGGAAGCTACTGGTTTATAACTCTTAGGCAGAGGAGCTAAAGACCAACTATCATCCACATTTAGTGAATTCATTTCTTCATCCATGTCTTCTATCCAATTCCTTGCATTAGAACAACTTGTTGCTTCTTCAAAAGTTGTTGGTTCTTGGTCAGTAGAAGCCACAACAATATTTAGAACTAAATTCATAAAGTTCATTTCAGTATATCTTGCTGGAGGGGTAATGGTTCTATTTTGTCTATCCCTGGCTAAGGCATACTGACTCAAGTCTGGATGCTGATTAACAGTCTCTTCTTGTTCCCCTACTTCTTCTTCAACTTATCCTGTGTCACTAGGTAATTTAGGTTCTGTTGGTTGCTCAGTAGTTAACTCCACCTCAATTCTTGTGGTAGATGTCTTAGCTTCATCCTCAAGCCTCTTCTCCTTTTGCATAAATATCTCCTCTTTTCTAAAGGTGATGTCTCTACTAATTATGAACTTCCTCTCTACTGGATGCCACATTTTAAATCCTTTGACTCTCTCTGTAAAGCCTACAAACATGCACTTAGCAGCTCTGACCTTCAACTTTCCCTTATTTTTGTAAACAAACCCTACACAACCAAAAAACTTAAGGTTATCTAGATTAGGAGGATGATTAGTCCACTTCTCTTCAGGAGTAAACAACTCTAGAGATGTGTGAGGGCACCTATTCGAGGTGTAAATAGTGTAGGCTACAGCTTCTGCCCAAAAGTTTTCACTTAGGATAGCATCAGAAAGCAAACATCTTACCCTTTCCATTATAGTTCTGTTTAACCTCTCAGCAACCCCATTCTGTTGAGGTGTGTACTTCACAATCCTATGCCTAGTTATACCATTCTCACTACAGTATTTGTCAAAGTCCTCTTTACAAAATCCAAGCCCATTGTCAGTTCTAAAGTATTTTAACCTTTTAGATGTTTGTGTTTCTATCATAGCTTTCCATTCTTTAAACTTCCCAAAGACTTGGTCCTTAGTTTTAAGGAAGTATATCCAACTCTTCCTAGAAAAAATCATCCATTAAGGTTAGAAAATACCTTAAGCCACTAAAGCTTGGTGTAGAAGATGGTCTCCATAGGTCAGAATGAACATAGTCCATTATTTCTTTAGTGGTATGTTGAGATTTTGTGAAGCTCTGTCTGGTAGCTTTCCGGAAAATACAGTGTTCACAGAAGGAAAGATGCTCATTGATCCCTTTGGGCAGTATACCCTGTTTAGATAGTGATTGCATCCTTTTTGCACTGATATGGGACAATTTTTTGTGCCACAAGTCTGCCTCTGTCAAGTTTGTTGTTGAAATAGTGTAGGCACTAGTCATCATCTCTACTCCTCTTACTATATCGAGATCATTAACTTTTTCACCAACAAAAACTACCTTAAAATCCTTAAGCACTTCTAGGATTCCATCCTTTCCTGTGCACTCACACCCAATGAAGTCAAGCATACTTAGAGATATCAAATTTCTCTTAAGTAAAGGTACATGTCTCACATTTCTAAGAAACTTGATTGATTCATCCTTTAGCTTTAAGGATACTGAACCAACCTCTTTGATTTTGTAGGCTTCATTGTTCCCTATGTACACAGATTCTCTATCCACATCCTTATAGGTATTAAACCAAGGTCTAAAGGGTGTCATATGATAGGTACAGCCAGAGTCTAGTACCCAGACATGCTTCCCAAGAAGACTTATTTGGTTAGTTTTGTTTCTAGTAGAGGCTAAAGCATCAGAATAGAAATAGGACCCTTCAACCATTAAGGCTTCTGGCTATTTCCTTTCTGATCCTTCTCTTTTTTCCTAATTTTTCCGTTTTAAACTGTAGCAATCCCTCATTAAGTGTCCTTTCTTCTTACAATAATACATCTCAATTTGGTTTTTGGTTTATGCTCTTCATCAGACTGATTCTTAGTCCCTTTAGAATGATTTTACTTGTTTTTGCCCTTGACGAATAGCCCTTCTGCACTAGGCTGTTCTTTTCTTTTACTATATGAAGCTCCAACTCCCTAGTTTTCAATTTTGAAATAATGGTATCGGTGGTGATTGACTTTCTGCCAAGGCTCTTGAACTCAAAAACTATCTTTTTAAACTCATCTAGATTGTCTGATAGTATTTTAGCAGAACTCATCTTAAATATGAAGAACTTTTCCCTTAAAAACATCTTGTTAGGCAGATCCTTAGTTGCATAGAAACTTTCCAGCTTGACCCACATTTTGTAAGTCGTGTCTTGATCGATCACCTGTCTCAAAATGCTATCACTGAGATTAGAACTAATGTTTCATAGGCAGTAAGTTTCACTTCTTCCCTTTCTTGAGCAGTTAACGTAGGTGGCAAAGTCAATGGGTCTAAAAGGGCTCTATGAGCTTTCTGCTATCCAAGAATAGCCTTGATTTTGGTCTTCCATAGACCAAAATCACCCTTTCTATCAAACTTTTCTATCTCAAATCTAGCAACAACCATCACTGACCTGGAAAGAATGCTGAGAATGATTTTCTTGAGTATCTTGAAGCTTCAAGAATGCTGATCTTGATGAACTTCAAATGCTCTGATATCAATTTTGTTGGGTTATACTTTCTTGTGTAGGCCCAATTACTCAAGATCAATCCTGAGTTAGTGAAGAAATGGCTAAGGAAAGCTCTATTTCTTCGGGTAAAGCTCTCTTTGTTTTTCTCTCTTATTCGATAAGCACTGCTAAATCCTCGATGTGTGTATACTAGTTACTCAATGAGTTTATGCTCGTTACTCGATGGTTTTTTTCTTCTTTCCTCGATGAGTTTCTGTTCTTTCCTCGATGGAACTCGACGAGTATTAATCTTTACTCGACCCTACTCAATGAGTATTAATCTTTACTCGATGCAACTCGATGAGAGAATTCTTGACTCGTTGCTACTCGATGAGAGAAATTCTTTACTCGTTGCAACTCGATACTCTGAAAACATTGTGATTTGATTATAAGATCGTGTTTTCGTTGATTTACAGATGAAGATTGAAGAAGAAGATAAAGAGAAGAAGAAGGAACGCGCAGAGTTACATGGTTCGGCTAATAAGCCTATGTCCTCGAGAAGATTCTCTTTTTTTCTCACTTGAAGATTGCTTACAGTAGTTGTTGTTTATAGAAAAATAGAAAGTATGATGATTCACTTTTTTTTTTTATTCTGAACAGTGGAATTTATAACACATACCTTCTGACCGTTACAAGATAAATTTTGTTATGTAAACTAAACTAGCTGAAATGGTATTTGAGTCATTGTTTTTACAGAAGAGTAGAGTAAAAAAAAAGAAGAAGAAGAAGAAGAAAACAAAAGAGAGATAGAGAAACATCGGAAAAAACATGGAAGGAATCTATTACCTTTGCCTCTGAAGGATTGTGAAAAAATTTAAGTCTAAATTAGGCAGTATATAGAGCATGGTCGATTCAAGTCCTACTTGAATTTCATCTTTCAAAATCTTCTTAGGATTCTGATTTTGAATTCAAATTGGAAGAGATTTCTTAATTAGATTTAGATTTAAATTAAATTACCAATAAATCAGATTTAAATCTAAATTAGGATTAAATATTTTGAATCAAATTAACTTTTTTATTTTTAGGCTATTATCTCAAATTAAAATTAGGACACATTTTAAATTTTATCTTCGATTCAAATTATCAAGTTCGACTTTTATCCTCAATCTAAGTTTTAAAAAAATTGAGAGTAAAACACACTTATCTCGAATTAAAAATTTGGTCATATTCCAAATTTTATAATCTAAACTTTTATCCCCAAACCAAATTAAATTATGAATAATATCTCAAGTTTATCTCAAATTAAAACTTGGACATAATTCAAATTTTATTCCAAAAGCAAAAAACGAAAGAAATTGAAATTTCATCTCTAAATTCTATTCCAAATTCAAGCCGAGCTTCTTGGATAGAAGTTCAGTCTTGCACTAAAATTCAATTTGAATTGTGTAGAGCCTACATTCGACTTAAATTCAAATCAAAATTTATGTTAAGAAAGGAAAATCAAAACTTGATCTTAAGTTCATGTTTTGATAAGTTGACATAAAAATGTGTGTCAATTACAAAAAAATTCAAATCAAACTTATGTACCAAATCCATAGTTTGATTAAATTGACACATCAAATAGAGTCAAACTCAAAAGAACATATAACTTGTATTTTGACTCAAATTTTATCTTTTTGTTTTTCGGTACTCATCTACCCATACATGTGCATAAATCTCGAAAAAATGGTATTTGTTAAAGGAGAAATTTTTGGACCAATCACAAATTGACACGTCATTTCCTAAATTAATAAGGAAATTACAAATCATCAAATTTGGGATGAATTAAAAGTTGACATGGGTCCCAAATTGAAATTGAAGACATAAATTGGTAGATTCCGATGATGTCACTTATTTTCATCATGATCATTCGATTGAATAAAATGGTTTGGTTCAATATGTTATTTATTTGGGTTAAAGTTCAATTGAACCCAAACATAGATTTAATTTGACCCAAATGTTAAATAGGGCCCAAGTCTAATTAGTTGGGCTCAATGGCCAGGTCCATGGATCAACCATGTCCAAGCTCACAAAGCTCACGAATTTGTGACAGAAAATTCTGCACTCTAGAGAGACCATAGAGAATTCTCCCAACAATCAGAATACTTTTGAAGCTACACACTCCTTGAAGCTCAGAACATAATAAGCATTCAATTTAGAGAGAATAAGAGAATCAAGTACTAGAGATCGAACCACATTTACATCAAATCTATTGAAATGAATTTGTCTGAAAACTTCGTGCGAACAATAAGAAAATAGAATAAAAATATATAAATTTACAAATTTATAAGCAAAACTAATATTGTCAAAGAGTTTATAAAATTTATAAGCAAAATTAATATTGTGAAAAAGTTTATAAAAATAAGAAAAAATGTTTTATGAAAAAATGAGAACGAGAAAAGGAGAAAAGTAGCATTGCCATGTGGCACCATAAAAATGAGCCACATGGTAGTCTGCAGGATCTAGGTATTGCTGACAATGGAGCAGGTTAAGTTTTTCTCTTTTCAAATAACTCACCAAAAAAAAAAAAAAAAAAAAAAATCTTAAACCCCAAAGAAATAAGAAGAGTGAGAATAGCTAGAGCGAGATCCCATCCTATATCAAAATGGTCTATGTCGATAATTTTATGGTGAGCTATGTGATATTTTATTTGAGCCATTTAAAATGGGGCGCAAAAAACTCACAAATTTACCCATAAAATCTTTTAACATTTAACATTGTTGAAACTGAAAAAAATGATCTAACACTTGAGAATTAAATTGTCAACCTAGATACATTCAATTGGTTACTAAAAAGTCAATCTCCTCGTGTGTTCAACTAAAAATAATAAATAAATCAGATTTATTTTTGTTATATCAACATTTATTTATCCTTATTATTATTATAAAGTATTCAACAACGTTATATATAGTTTTGGGTATTTGATTTATTTTAGCTGCCCCTTACCGGTACACCAACTCCCTGAAATCCCCATATAGAAAAGATTTAACGAAAAATCCGCCATTTTCAACCTTCCCCGATTTCCCCCTCAAGAAATTCCGACCAATTCATCCTCCTCGAAGAAGTTGCAGAGATCGGGGAAGAGATGTCCGGATCTCAAAGCTCCAGATCTCTGCAATTCCTCTTCTTCGTTTTTCTTCTCTTTCTCCATTCACTTTCCGGTACAAATCCCACTTTTTCCTTTTTAAATTCTCTGAATTCGATTTCTATTTTCTCTTTTAAACTATTTAGCTAAACCCAGCTGAATTGTTTAAACAGTTGTAGCTATTATGATTGTTCTTTGCTTTTTCTGCTGAAATTTGTCTCAATACTTTATCATTATTGCTTTTGGGGTAACATTATTCTGTTTCGTAATGATTTGGGGAATTGTCTTTTTTAAGATATATGGAAATTTGTACAGAAATGAGCCAAAAGAATGGTGGGTAGAGATGATTCAAGGATTTCATTGTAATTGCTTTGAACATTAATTACTTCAATATCTCAAATACCCCTTTTTGTCTCTTTTTTGTGTATTTGTGTTTCTTGAGGAAGCATTGAGATGTTGATGATTTTATTTCTATATGTTTTTAACTTGTGTGAAAAGGAAAAAGAAACAAAAGAGAAGAAAGACAATGATTTCCAATTTGAATGTGTTTTGTAGACCTGGAGTTTTAGTTGAATGAACAAATGAGGTTTTTTTTGTTTGGTTTTACTTGTCTTTCTAGTGTTGGCAAATGACCATTCAAGTGCTAAAGATGGTGGTAAATCTAAAAAGGACGATGCTCGGAGGAGCCCCTCGATGGTGATCAAGATAATAATCATATGTTTAGGAGTGGTGACTGTCATTGCCTTTTCTGTGATTCTATTCAAGATATGGCAAAAGAAGAAGAGAGAAGAACAACATGCCCGTCTTCTCAAGCTGTTTGAAGATGATGATGAACTCGAAGTCGAACTTGGCCTTCGGGATTGAGCTCTGTGATACTCGTCCTCTATATCCACCTAATTAAGAGGAGGTGCATATTGTGGATTCCATTGCCTTTTGTTTAATGATGTATACAAGCTTTTAGATCTTATCCCAATTTTGTTTTTGGATAAGCTGAGCTGGTTAAATCATAGCAAATTCTTTCTTGTCAATTAGATATGAATAATGTTGTTGCTCCTTCAATCATTCATCTTAGACATGTAACATGTCTATGATCTCTGAGGCATGTCTCAAATCTAAATCATTGTTTAGTGAATTGGTCACATTGGTAAATACATGTTCAATTTTTCTAGGGGGTGGAAAATGGTGGTTGATAATATATGCTGTTGAACTAGCCATGTTCTGAAGAATGAGAAGATTTTCATTTTCAAAATGAAACACCTTGTTCTTCCAATTTATATAAAGTAGTTTAAATCCCTTTCTTAACCGTTTTTGCTGCAAACTTATTCTACACGACCGTATAACCATAGATCGTAAGTCCTGATATTTGTTACTATACATTTCCACCTTTTAAGAACTTTGATTCTGATGCATATGCTTCTTGAAAAGATGAAAACTGAGCAAGACATTTGATTTTGAAGAAAAGTTTTAATTTCACCATTTCAGAATCATTGGTAGTATACAATAGTTATGTAAAATTGTTAGATGACCTTAGTTACCTTTTGATGCAGAGCTAAGAAAGTGTAAAACTATTATATAGATAAGCTAATCTCATCAAGTTGAGGGGGCTGCCAAGTTAGACTTGATGATACTATGTCAAACTTGTACTAACTATTAACTTATGAAAATAAATATATATATTTTTATGTGTTGAACAGGGCTGCTCCACTGATGAGAAACTGTCGAAGCCATGTGTGTTTCTTTTTCAAGTTGAATAGAAGAAAGTCATATTGTTTTTTTTTCATTGGAACTAATTTTTTAGCCTGCAGATTTCAAATTTGTATAAGAAATGTTTCAGTGGTTGGTTGGAAAGTTGGAAAGTTGAGAAGCTCTATGGTAAATGGTTTTCCTTTGAAGTAATATATTTTATCTTCTGATTTTTCTGAGGATGTAAAGCATTTTTGCAGAGGCAGTTTTCAGCTAAGAAGTTTGGTCCTTTGTGAAGGAGGTACTGATGGCTTTAAAGCTACTTTCAATAGTTTTGGGCCAAACAAACATCTCTGATTTGTTCTAATAGTTATTGGGACAAGAGAAAGTCATTGGGAAGATGGGTTTAAATCCTATATTGTTGTTCCCACCTATTCAGAATATTAAAATCTCATGATGTTTTTTTCAGGTCAATTTGTTTTCTTTCCATTTGAGCATAGAGAACATACAACTAAAAATCACACCAAACTCCTAAACAAGGAGGGGAATAACGCAATATAAAAATATATATATATCTTTCTAAATCAAAGGGCAACCATGAGAGATAGCCGAAGTTGCAATGACGTGAGTAGTTTTGTTCTCCTCTCGAGAGATATGACAAATATGAGTAATATTAACAACGTTCCCAACAAAAATAATGTCTTCAAGGAGGACCTCAATCTCTGCTAATGACGTGTTCTCTCTATTCAGGAATTAATGACCTCCGACGCATTAGATTCTATTTCATAAGAGAGTTATTATCATATCACTCATGCTCAATCACACATAAGCCCTCCAATAGCGATTTTGCTTCCAAAAAACTGACACTACTACACATCTGAGAGAACTTGCAATCGCCCAGAATCGTTTGACACTACCACACAATCACAAATATTTTTCATCTTTTGAACTTCCATAAAAAACAAAGAATTAATCTATAAAATTCTGTTTGTAATCATTTAAAAACACAAGAATCAAAATGGTCAATTTTTTAAAATATAGGAATTAAAATAAATGTTTTAAAAATAGAGATACTAAATTAATATAAAATTGAAAGTATGTGAATAAAATTAAGTATTATAAAAATACAAGAACTAAATTAAACCAAAGTCGAAAGTATATAAACTAAAGTAGTATTTAAACTTAAAAAGTAAATCAAGTGGTGATGCGATTGAATATGAATGGTATTACACTCTCATTTTAAATTGGAACTATATTATATAGCTATTAACTATAGCATCAGAAGGGCTTTTTCACAATTATTTTGACTTAATCAATTTTGATGGCCACCCTCACCCTAATGTCACGTAAATTAATTTATAATTCATAGATAAAAAGAGTTGACAAAAAGTTTAGATGATTTGATTAGATTGTCCAAATCAGTTTGAATGAGTATACATAATTCAAATTAATAAAACTAGTTAACAATATGATAGAAATGATAGCTCAAAAAGTAGTATGGACATCAAATGAGTAATTACTTTAGTTTAATTACATACTTCATCACATTTCCATTGGTGATTATTATGATTTTTCCCTTAATCAGCATGTAGGTAAATAATTTCTTTATATTAATCAAACATATTTTCCAAAAAGATAAACATCAAATTAGTTATAGATTAATAAGTTTTAAATGCCCAAAGCAAACAAAGATCAATTTTTGAATTGATAGGATTAAGTCATATATGAACTAAGGTGTTCATGTATAATTTTTATTTGGGTAGTAAAGATGAAATTTAAACAATGTTAATTACGAGTTATACCATAAAAAAAACAATAATAATAATAAGTGTTGAAATATAAAAAGGGCTTCATAACAATTTTCTATTTTTTAGAATTATTCTTAAAAAATAATCTTTTCTTGACTTCTTTTGAGCTTATCCCCAATAACAGACTTATTCGTTTGTGTTTATTTCTTCTATTATTTTTTTTAAAAAAAAAATTATTATGAAAAATAAATGAAAGAGGCTTTAAAATTGTAATTCCGATGTATATATGATTAAACATTGTTAACTTGAAAAAAAAACCTTTACTAGTCATCTAAGCACCATACCATAGTTCTTTAAAAGAATTTTAAAAAGAAAAGGCCAAGTTGCAAAACAAATACATAGATATTTTTTATATTAAATAATAGACCAAGGAAAAATAAGAATATTAATTAAAAAAATCACAATTTGGCAGGTGATTGGGGAAGTTTTGTTAACTTTGCTTAGGGTTATGCTCTGAAAAGAAAAAAAGAAGTTTGTTTAGGGTCATAGTTGACCTTTGAGAAGGGCAATAGTGTCCAAATTGATTGGTTGTTGTGTAATTATGACTACCCAAAATAACCCAAACAAATATCGTAAAATGGGGTTTCTATTTAAGGATGAAGAAAGTGAGATTTCTAGATAAAATCATACCACTAGATTCTAATTTTAAATGGTCTCACTTCTTATTTAGCTAAGTGAGAAGTCCCATTTTCAATCAATAACAAACCCCTCTTTTGTTTATCATCATGACAACATTTCTAAAACCAAAGTAACAATTAATCTTTGTTTCACAATCATTTTTGTTTTATTTCTAAAATGTAATTTAATAACAATTATCTTTCCATACATATCACTCATATAAGTTATTTAACTAGTTTTTTTTTACTATTTGATTTATAAACTTTCAAAATATCATTTTTTTTAACAAATTACTAGAATCAGGTGATGCACCGAGATATCTCAACTAATTAATACATTTATAGTACTCCCATCATACCTCGGATCCAATAAACGATGCATTCAAGCTCCATGACAAAAGAGAAAAGCCAAAGCCAAAGGAAAACTTTCCAGTTTAAGGCTATGGAAGAAGTATCAAAATTGTTCAAAGTGACTACTTTTAATCTATGTCCATAATTTCTTGAGTTTATTTAATTCCTATTCATCATCATTCAAATGTCTATTTTGATTCATAAACTCTTAGTTTTATTTCATTTTCGCTTCCTGTACATTCAAAATATCTATAATATAAGTTTACGAGTGTTAAAAAAAATCATTTTGATTCTTCTTGTTATATTTTTTTCATTAATTGCAATGTGCTTTTTTAATACAATATAGGGTAGGAGAATTTCAACCATGGATCTCTTAGTTACCAACACACTTGCATATCAATTGAGTTATGCTATCTTTTGCATTTATAATGTGTCAAGATTATATGTATAGATCAATTGAGAGAAGACTTGGGTGAATGATTACTGAATATTAGAGATATAATAATAGCTACAACCAAAATGACTGGTTTTTTAAAACGGTTATTTTCAAAATTGTTGGGTAAAGTTTAGTCCGTTTTTCTTTTCTATATTTTTATGATAAACAAGCATTTCTATGGTTGGTTTTCTTTTCTACATTTTGTCATATATATATATAATATTTTAAAGTAAAAAACGTACGTGTTTCTATAAACATGTTGTATTTAATTTTGAAATTTTTTTTTAAAAAAACTATGTTTTGATGATTACTCAGAAATAATTTTTTAAAAAATGAATCAGATAAATAAGCTATATTTTTTTAGTGAAACATTTGAATCTTAAAAAAAGGTTGTTCAGGGTTAGGGTTTAGTTATTTTTTTTTTTTTTTCCCAAATTTTGATAATATATGAAAATCATCAAAATATCTTAAAAAGAGAAACCACGAATTGTTCCTTATGCTCTTTTTGTTTGATGGTTATTATTCGTTTCCCATTTTTAAATTTGCAATTTATTATTGAATACGCTTGGTAGTGGTGATGTAAGCGAGCCGTAAGAAGTTTTTAGGGTTTTGTGGCTTTATTTTCATCTTATTTTTTATTTGTTTCTGTTTCCTTTCCCCTTCTTTGGGATTAATTGCTGGGATTTAAAACTGTATTTGATTGGTTTAATTTTAAAAATAAATCATTTAAAAAAATTGAAATATCTAGCCGTATCTTGCTGGGTGGGACCAAGAAAAAGCAACCACTCAAAATAGCTTTTAAAACATTTTTTTAAACATTTTTTCTTTTATCAAAAGAGTTCAAATAAAAATATTTTTTTTAAAATCATTTTTTTCTCAAATCAATCAAAACAAACTCTAAGAATATCATATCACCACTACTACAAAATTGGGCTTTAATGTCAATTTAAAACTGACATTATAGGGGGTACAATGTCGATAGAAAATTGACATTGAAGATCATGCTATAAAAGGTCTTCAATTTAATGTCAATTTTAAACTGACATTATAGATCACCAAGATTTCAATGGCAGTTTTCAACCGATATTGAATACTATCTTCAATGTCAGTTTTTCACCTACTTCTTGTCAGTAATTGTCAAATATTAAATATTTGTCATCGTTTTTGTTATTGAAATAATAAATGTATATAATTTTTGTTTGCTTACTCACATGCAAATCAATAATCTCTCTCTTTTTTTTTTTATCTATACATATACAAAATAAAATCTTAATTATTTTTATAAATTAAAATCTCAACAAACACACAATTTTAAATCTCAATCTTCCTTGCAAGGTACAAATAATAGTTAGCGCTCAAAGAGAATAACAAAATTTATATTTGCACAGCAGTAATTCTAACAAACTTGAATTTATAATATTCCCAATAAGCTAAAAAAAAGGGAGAAAAAGGCTAACAATCTCCAAAATTGAACATTCCCAAGGTACGAAAAAAAGTCATCAAGTTTTCTTTCTTCAAACTTGGTAGTGAATCCTCCTTTGGAGAATGGAACGACTTCTTCTACTAGCTTTTACAGATGTATGAACTTGTGATCATTTTTCGACAATTTCTTGTTTCCAGAAAAATACATCAACTTAACAAGAGCGCCTATAAGAAATGCAGAGATTAATCCATAAACTAAATTTCAAGTATAAGAACAAAGCAAACTCAAAAAAAAGGAAAGAAAGGGAGAATGCAAGAGGATGATTCAATGTAGAATCACCAAAAGGGAGGATAAACTGAAAAGGAATTTACCCCGAATATCTATACCAAATGAGATATTTGGCTGTCAGTTATATGCTTGTCTGCTTCAAGAGCCATAAGACATCATCGTTGAGCAAGATGTCGAGTGTCCTCCAAAGGAGCACCCATAACCATTGCTCTCAATGACTCTGCTACCTGTTAATTGTAATATGCAAGAACACTTGAAGCATTATCCTTCTTAGTATGTTAATGTGAATTATATATCATTTAAAGAAGAGTTATAACTCAGGATGGGTGGATTGCCCATCATTTCAACTCAAAAATGGCATAATCCTTAACTGCCTAAATTACCCACAGAGTTCAAACCATGAATATGATATACAAATTCTTAACCTGAATGAATTATGTATAAGTTCAGGACCCTTGCACTTATTCTAAAAAGACTAAATTATGCATCTTTAAAAATGAATCAATAATAATTTGGCTAGCTATAACTCAAACGATACAATAGATCTTAAAGCAAAAACCATTTGAGCTTTCTTTTTTTTAGTAAAAACCATTTAAGCTTTCATCCTTCCGTAATTGGTTTTGTATATAGGAAGTCATGATATCTAATTTTGGACAAAATCCATAATCTGACTTGAGTGCCAAGTGACTTCAACATGTTTACACGCTTTATTATTGATATTGTTAGAGAGTATGGGGTTCTATCTCAAAATCAATTGGCAATGAGAGGAGTAACTCATCTATCCTATAAAGAGTGTGAGTCCCCTTGGTTTTTCCAATGTGGGATTCACAACATGCTCCCTCAAGATGGTGCCTCTTTTGGGTTCACCAATCTTGATCGGATCACAATTTCTTCTTATTGGATCGACATCACCCGTTTGGGTTTTATGGGCTCTGATACCAAGTCAAACAGCTGTATAAGCTAAGCTTGAAGAAGAAAAAGTTGCAGCAGAAGATGAAGATCTGGGAGAGCAATTTCTCTTCACTTTTCTGTATATTAGATTTCGTATATTAAATCTTTTCCCCACATGTAATACAGAGTGATGATGTATAGATATATACACTTAGGTTTTAGAATAAGGACAAAAAATAACTAACGAATCTTCTGTACAGCTGATAGAGAATAATTATATGGCAGAGGTTGTTAGAGAGCATACACATCAGCATTAGCGAGAGTATATACACCAGCGACACCAGCGAGAGCATACACAGCAGCGACACCGGCGAGAGCATACACACCAGCGAAACCAGCAAGAGCATACACACCAGCGACACCAGCGATAGCATACACACTAGTGATACCAGCGAGAGCATACACACCAACGAGAGCATACACACCAGCGAGAGCATATACACTAGCGAGAGCATTCATATCAGCTTCTACATGGCTCTTTATCATCTGCTGACGAGGCAATTTGTTCTTCCTTGACATCCCCCCTCAAGCGAAAGGGTAGGTCCTTTAGTCCGAGCTTGTTTCAAAGGTAGACAAATGCATCAAGGGGTAAAGGCTTAGTTAGACAATCCGCCAATTATTCTGCAGAGGGTACATATCTAACATGAAGTTGATCTTGAAGGACAAGGTCACGGATGAAGTGCACATCTATTTCAATATGCTTAGTTCGTGCGTGAGAGACAGGGTTGGCAGCTAAGGCACCTGCACCCATGTTGTCACACCAGAGAATAGGTATACCCTTTGGAGAGAAACCAATCTCGGTTAATAGATTTTTCACCTAAATGATCTCGGTTGCAGCATGGGCAATAGCTCGATACTCGAACTCAGTACTGGAGTGAGCCACTATCATTTGTTTCTTAGATGACCAAGAAATGAGAGTCAATCCAAGATAGAGGCAATAAGCAGCTGTAGATTTTCGATCATCAATACTTGAGGCCCAATCTGCATCAAAATAGGCTGTTAAATTGAGGTAAGTATCACAGTTGATGGTTCAAAGTGGAGAGTCCCTACAATATATCTAAGCACACGTTTGACAGCTAACTAGTGAATATCAATAGGAGCTTTGAGGAATTGGCTAAGCTTATTAACAATGAAGGCAATGTCTGGTCTTGTATTAGTGAGGTATTGGAGAGCACCAACCGTGCTGCGATATAGAAATGGGTCATGGAGAGGTGTTTCAATGCTCAAGGACAGGGGTTGTATTATAGAAATGTCTGGTCTTGTATTAATGAGGTGCCAGGTACTGCAGGAGTTGGACAAGGTTTCATATGGTTGAGGTTTAGTTTAAAGAGAAGCTCAATTATGTATTGAGCTTGATGCAGATGTAGGCCGGAGGGTGTATAAGAGATTTGGACACCAAGAAATTTGTTGAGCTGTTCTAGATCTTTGAGAGAGAACTGTGTATGCAGTCAGGTAACAAAATGATCGATGTGAGTTGGATCACTGCCGGTGAGTATCAAATCATCTACATAGACTAGCAGCAGAGTGATGGAGGATGAGGTACGCATATAATATTGAAAAGTGTCTAGGGAGCTTACTTTGAAGCCGAGTTGACAAAGAGATGCTTTGAGCTCATCATTCCATGCACGAGAAGCCTGCTTGAGACCACAGAGAGCTCTATTGAGCTGGAAAATGTAATGTGGGTGAGTTTTGCTTTCAAAACCCGGGGGTTAAGACATGTAAACAGTCTCCTTCAGTTTGCCGTTGAGAAAGGCATTATTGAAGTCAATTTGGCGAAGTGGGCAGTGATGAGATACTGCCAAAGTAAGCACAATCCTAACAGTAGACATCTTGACAACAGGACTGAATGTATCAAAATAGTCAAAGCCAGGGTGTTGATGAAACCCTTTGGCAACAAGACGTGCCTTATACCGTTGAACAAAGCCTTGAGCATCACGTTTAATACATAGACCCATTTGCAACCAACTACAGTTTGATCAAATGAAGAAGGTACCAGTGACCAGGTATTTGTACGTTGCAGTGCAGCAAGTTCTTCATTCATAGCTTCTTGCCACTGTGGAGCTGTAAGAGCCTGAGAGACTGAAGTTGGTTCACTCTGAGTAAGTTCTTCAATATGTTTAGCAACCCAAGCCTTGGGTTTGAAAATACCAGCCTTCCCTCTGGTGATCATTGGATTAGTGCCAATGAGGGGTTGAGTGGTAGGTTGTAGGGATTTCTGTAGAGGGGAGGGTAAAGGTCTTGTTAAAGGTGACACTGTAGGGGATTGAGAAGTATTTGAGGGAGACAGTAATGGGCTAGGATGTGGGGAAGGTGAACTTGTGGTTGGTGTAGGAAAAGTGTGGGGAGATTGAGGTTGGATAAAGGAATTTGTTTCAGGTGAGGGTTGTGGAGAGGATGGATGGACAGAAGGTGAAGAGAACCATGTGGAGATTGATGGAGCTATATTTATGGGAGTAGAGTTTTGAAGGTTAACAAAGCCTGTTTGGAATGGAAATTCGTCTTCATTAAATATGACATGGCGAGAGATGATGACCTTCCCATCCTCAATAAGACATCTGTGACCTTTGTGTATTGGGGAAGGGCCAAGATAGACACATTTGCTGCTGTGAAAGGCAAACTTATGGTGCTGGTATGGACGAAGGTGTGGATAGCACGCACACCCAAAGACTCTTAGATATAACAGGTCCAATTTTCTTCCAAGTAACACTTCCATGGGATTGTGACCCTGAAGGATAGGAGAGGGAAGAGAATTGATAAGATAAACATAGTTTGAAAGGCATAGCACCATAGGTGCAGTGGCATCTTAGCCTATGCTAAAAGAGTAAGACCGGTTTCAGCTCGACCATTTTGTGCTGAAGTGTAGGGGCAGGAGACCCTTATTTGAATTCCAAGCTGATCACATAAATGTGCCACTGCTTTGTACTCACCTCCACCATCCATTTGCAACATGTGAATGGATTTGTTGAATTGATTAAGAACAAAGGCTTGAAAGTATCTAAAGGCAATTGCAGTGTCACTTTTCTGTTTTAACGAGTATAGCTAAGTAAATCGACTACAGTCATCAACAAATAACACATAGTATCTATATCCATCCGCAGAAAGCATTGGGGTTGGCTCTCATAGATCAGTATGCACTAGTTCAAAAGGTGTGCTTATATGGGAAAGAGAGTCAGAAAAGGGTAAGGCCTGAAACTTTCCAAACTGACAAGCTTCACAAAATGACTTCTTATTATCAGTTGTTTGTAAGTTACATCCACTAATTACTTTTGACAAAAATTTAGGGGATGGATGGCCAAGTCGCCTATGGAGAAGCATTGTGGTTACTGTCTTGCTGGTTTGAAAAGCAGACTGATGTGAGAACTCTTTGGATGGAGCAATCAAGCGAGCATCTGACGATCTTGAAGAAAGTGGTGCATTATTTATAGACTGGTTGACATCCTCCAGCTGGTATAGCCCATCTTTAAGCCAGCCTTTCAAGATTGGTACTCCCGAATCCTTGTCCTTGACCACACAAAAGTCAGCATGAAATTCAACCACTATATTGTTGTCTTTAGCAAGTTTGGATACACTTACTAGGTTCTTAGCTATGGCAGGCACATAAAGAATATTTAATAATGATAGAACACCAGAACTAGTAGGTATATTTGTATGACCATAGCGAGATATAGAAAGGGATTTACCATTTTCAACCACTACTTTGTCATTACCTGTGTAGGCAGATGAGGATTAGAGGAAGCTTGGATTGCTGGTGATGTGTAAGGACACCCCATTGTCGACAAACCAGTTGGGGTCAGCAACTGACTCAGGTGAAGCTATAGCTGAATGAGTAAGAAGAACAGAGGTGTTCTGTTCTTGACTTCAATTTGGTGGGAGTTGAGTAGATTTAATACGGTTGTGAGTTTGTCTGGGGTTATTGAACTCCTTGTTGTATCTGAAGTAGCAAACATCAGCTATATGCCCAAGTTTTCCACAAGTTTGGTAGGTTGGTCTAGTTTTGGATGCATTATTCCAACGACCACGACCTCTATTGTGACCTCCTTCACCCCTAAATTTTTTTTTGTTGTGTATATCCAGAAGAGTTTCGAGGGGTGTGTGCTGAAGGATTGGACTGATTATGCACATGTTGGCTGAGGGTGGGTTGGGTGAGAGTGAGACATTAGCTATTCCAGTAATTCCTGTCTTGACAGTAAGTTGATACTCAAGCCTTTTCTCATATGACAGCAGGTCAGATTGCAGATCAGACCAACGTGTTGTTCCTTTGCTTTGGATTGCTACTACAACTGGGTTATACTCTTCATCAAGACCAGCTAGCACTTGTAAAGTTAAATCAGAGGAGGAGACGGGGGAACCTGCAAAGGCAATACCATCAGCAAAACGTTTCATCATAGCAAGGCACTCACTCATTTTCAATACGCCTTTGCAAGTTTGCTAAAACATTATTTTGAGGTAATCTGTTTCAACTCTGGATTGGACTCCAACCAACTCTTGGATTGCTTCCCAGAGATCTTTAGAAGTTTGAAAACCCATCACTTGTGTTGCTATCTCCTGGTTCATTGAGTTATAAAGCCAGCCCAAAAGGAGCTGATCCACTACTATCTAGGCATCATAAGCTGAACTTGATTGCATTTCGACATCAGGGACTGAGACAATGGTTCGATCTGCACTAGAGCTTTCGTTGGGTCGACCACTGGTTAGAACTTGAATAAAATGATCTGTAACTTCGGGGAGGACCTGTGATGGTTCTACTGCTGGTAGCTCCAGAAAAAATAGGTGAGAAAAAGTTTGTATAAGCTTGTTAGAGAGTATGGGGTTCTATCTCAAAATCAATTGGCAATGAGAGGAGTAATTCATCTATCCTATAAAGAGTGTGAGTCCCCTTGGTTTTTCCAATATGGGATTCTCAACATGCTCCCTCAAGATGATGTCTCTTTTAGGTTCACCAATCTTAATCGGATCACAATTTCTTCTTATTGGATCGACATCACCCGTTTGGGTTTTATGGGCTCTGATACCAAGTCGAATAGTTGTATAAGCTAAGCTTGAAGAAGAAAAAGTTGCAGCAGAAGATGAAGATCTTAGAGAGTAATTTCTCTTCACTTTTCTGTATATTAGATTTCGTATATTAAATCTTTTCCCCACGTATAATACAGGGTGGTGATGTATAGATATATACACTTAGGTTGTAGAATAAGGACAAAAAATAACTAACGAATCTTCTGTACAGCTGGTAGAGAATAATTATATGGCAGAGGTTGTTAGGAGAGCATACACATCAGTATCAGCGAGAGTATACACACCATCGACACCAGTGAGAGCATACGCACCAGCGACACCAACGAGAGCATACACACCAGCGATACCAACGAGAGCATACACACCAGCGAGAGCATTCATATCAGCTTCTACATGGCTCTTTATCATTTGCTGACGAGGCAATTTGTTCTTCCTTGACAAATATTAGGATAAGCAACCATGAATGAATAAATGGAGAGATAAGGCCAGAAAATAGATCGGAAACACGTTCATCAGCCAAATTTCATTTTCGCCTCTATCCAGCAATAACAAGACATTGGAAACAGGTTTCTTTGTCTGACTACTGATCAATGCCTATGGAATGTGTAGATGATAAGCATGAAAAGATGCAAGTGATAATGGATGATTGCATTGATTAATACGATGAATGCATCGTATTGGCGCCCCTCAGCTCCTAACAACCTTAGAGGCAAGTAATGAACCGAATATAATCCTGTCTCCATGTCATCCAGTTTTAGGCCTTCCACAAGAATGATTTCCTAAACACAGAGAACATTTAATGTTACAATGTTTACCTTACAACAAGCACTAACAAAAGGAAACTAGTTTGCAATTCTAAGTAAACTTGTCAAATGAAGGCCACTGGGTGCAATTTATACATGACTTCCAAGCATCAGATAATAAGCTCAAAGTTGTCTATAATTTTATTTAATGGTTTTTCTGAATTTATCATCTACATTGCCTTGATCTTCGAGTGTAACATTTTTTTTAAAAAAAATATATATTTTAATTAAAGTGTGGGTGGAAGAATTGAACCTCAAACCTCAAAATTGATAGTATAAACACGCACTATTAATTTTATAAAACCCTATTCCTTGAAAGACTCAGTGCGATTTGAAAATAATAAACAAAAATGCTTGAAACAGAGCCTGAAGGGAAGAAGAAAGCCTGTCGGTGGCCATGTAATCGGAAACAACCAATTTCTCATCTCTCTAGAACTATAAAGGTAACCTCTCGAATTTTTCAGATAATTTAAATTATCTTGAAATATTTAGATATTATTTTGATAAATTGGGATTAAAAATGTAATTTGGAAGGTAAGATACTTAATTTAAAAATACTTGTAAAGAATTGAAATTTTAATTCAATTTAAGGAAAAATTAGATTAATTTATTTTAGAAAAAATGTGTTTTTAAATTCATTAAATATTTAGAATGATGTAATTTATCTCAACTTTTGGATTACATTTCCATTTAATTTTAGTTTTGTTTCCTTTATAAGTATCTTTACTTTTTTTCAAAAAAAAAAAAAAAATCACCAAATTAATTATATATTTATTTTTTAATATATATGTTTTTTTATTCAATAGATTAAGTGGGGTGATAGTACATGTACCTATCTTCCGTTCGGCTCTAATATTAATGTTTGGAAACTTCTTTAAAGTACTAGTCCATTTTTTTAAAATCTAAAATTAAGTTTCTAACTTAATTTTGAAAAACAAAATTGATTAATATTAAAAGTATTTTTTGAAAAGTGAAAAACCAAAATAAAATAAAATAAAATTTTACAAAAAATTTTTTTAAAAAATGGTGTATAACATACTCTTTGTTTTTTACATTAAAAAAAACTATTTTTTTTTATGTTTTCTACTTTTTACAATTAATTTAACAAGAACTACGGAAGATTTAATAGCAATTAATTAAAATAATTAAGTTCCATTTGATAACAAACTTATTTTCTTTCTTCATTTTTTTCTCCTTTAAAATTTAAGCTTATTTTTTATATATGGAAGGAGTCATATAGAGACATATGTCTCCTCTCAATTTATCCATCTTTTGTATTTTCAATATCAATTATAAAGTAAAATATATTAATATATATAAAACAGTTTAAGTTGAGTAACAAAAATAGTGTTGGCACTTGTTGACGTGTAATGTTGTTTGGTTGGCAGCAAACATGAGTTTGACTCTTATTACTTGCAACATTTTATTTCAGACTAACTCATGTAAAGAATAATAAAGGAAAGTAGGTCAAATAATGTGAAATTTAGAATATAATAATGTATTCTTTTTTAATAAACAATGTGACATTTAGAATATTATAATGTGTCGTTTTCTAATAAATAATCAAACGATATTTTTAACAATATTTTTTTTATCAACAACAAGACTGGACTGTTTATAAACTTTTTTTCTTCTTTTCGAAATTCACTTTTCAATCTCAAGAATATTCGATAAAAAAGATATTGTTCATTTTTTGTACACAATTTTTACATTCACATTATACTTTCTATATTTCTATTTGTTTTCATGTTATTTTTACATTCACATTTACTCATATAGGTTTTTAGAGTTTAAGCAAGAGGGTTGTTTGCTGTCTATTGTTTAAATATATAAACTTGACAAGTAGATTTTAAAATCTTCTTAGACTTTAAGTTTATATGTCTTTAAATCTATATAATGGAATGTAATATTCTTATCATTAGAACTACTTGCACATCATGATCTAAGAACCAAAATTTGTGATTATAATTGTAATATTCGAGATCAAGTTCATATAGCATATTTACGAAAAAATCCTTGTTTATCTCGAAATCATATTTTTCTACTTAAGAATTTTGGTATAAAGTCAAAACGATTTAATATAGCTTGCTTGAGTGAATATTTTAATTAGTTAGAATATAACATTTTAAAGGATGCTGTAAGAGTCACAATCAATTTCAAAACATGAAAATTTTTAGAGGACAATTGTAATGTAATAAATTAGTTACTAGTTTTTATACATTTATAAAAATTTTTTTGTTAGACTTGTACATATAGTGCCCCTATATAAAAATTTTTTTGCTCCACCACTATATATATATATATAATCTTGAGAAAAACCAGTTATTAAACAGTTTATTATAACGAAATTACTTAAATATATGTAACATTTGATTTTAGCAATGATACAATTATCTGGATAACATATTGTATTTGATTTCTATGGTTTAATATTTAAAAAAAAAAAACCAAAAAACAGGAAACTAAATAATAATAATAATAATAAACGGTTACTGTGTGTGTTGTATTATCAATAATACATGTCAAAAGTTAGATGCAAAATTATTAGGCAAATTAATTAATTTGTCAATATATAAACAAACATAGCGTCAAATTGAGTTTAAATTAACATGACCTTTTATCTTAGAGATTGGAGGTTTAATCTCCATTTTCATAATTATTGTACTTAGAGAAAAAAAAAACAAATAAACAAACAAAACTCTTATGCTAAATTTACTAGGTTGTACTAATTTTAAAGTTTAGGAATAAAAGTAATTAGACATGAACTAAACACAATATAGTTGACAGTTTTATTACTGACTATTTGTATGAAAGAATTACATCAAATTTTATATCTAGTAGCTACATTAAGGTGTATGCATGTATATTTTTTTAATTCACATTCAATAATTATTAGGTTAAACTATCATAACCTTTTTCATATTTTGGAGTTTGTTCAATTTTAATCCTTGTACTTTCAAATGTTCAATTTTTATTCTTATACTTTTAATAAATCTCAAATTTAGTCCCTTGAAGTTAATTAGATTTATGGAAATTAGTTAAATAACGAGAACAACTTATGTGAATATGTTTTTCAAAATTTGTAATAAAAGTGTTAATAAACAATAAAAAGTTTTTGAAAAATCATTAATAAATTAGTAATATAAATTAAATTTAAAATTTATTGATAGTATAAAAATTAAAATAAATATTTAAAAGTTACCACGATTAAAGAGAACAAATCTCAGGACGAAAATAACATTTTAATCTAATCATTATGAAATACTAAAGCGCATGTGTATCATGAGTGCCTTTAATTTTATCCATGTCCACAACTTCTTAACTAAAACAAAATATATATAATTCATAGTACAAAGTTAGTTTTTCATATTTAAAAATATGAAGACAAAATAGCAATTACTATTTGTCATAAAGAAGGAAAAAGAAATACCGTTAAACATGATCAGAAAATATTCAATCATTTAATGTGTATTATTGTGTTTGATGCTCGGCTATTTCTAATGTCGATTATTTAATATAAACTATTATGAACTATCGTTTAAGAAAATATGTTAAAAGTTACTAGCTGCACCAAAATATTTCAATTAAGTTGAATGAATTTAGTATCCTCGTCATATCCTCATTTCAATGGTAATATCATCATTACCATGTAAGTGAAAGTACAAGAAGCTTGAAGCACACACAAAAGAGTTACATACGACCAAAATAAAGACAAATCAGATTAAAGACAGAGAAAGCAAAGATCCAGACGACAACATAAAAAAAAAGCATCAGGTGAAAAGAAGCGGCTGAGATGAAACAAAGTAAGATAGGCCGGAGGAAAGTCATCCAGTTTAGAGATAAAGATGATGCAGTGTAGTTGCTGAAAAAGTTTAGAATTTGCACTCCAGTTAGTTGCTAGGATGATTATATCTTCTCATAATATCAAATGGCCCTTTGCAGGACCTCTAAAGACTCGGTTGTTCCTCCCAAGCCAGACAGACCACAATATAGCACCCATGATATTACTCTTTAGCACATGGCAAGTCTTACTTTCAGTCAGAGAAAGATATATAGACCAACGTAATCATTCAGCGAAGAAGGCATGTTGATATTAAGTACTATCGTAGTATTGTATCTATAGGTAGAAGATATTAAAATATGATTAAGAAATACTTAAAAGTTTATTGATAATACTATCTTTACCAATAAGGTGCATTTTCCATTTAAGTGAGATTGAATTATATGTTGGGTGATCTCCTATGAATTCTCTTAAGAATCATGTGAGTAAAACGAAGCAAGCCAAAAGGATCCTTGTTGGTCAATGGGATAACTTTTACTTGTAGAAGTAATTCAAGATAAGCAGGTAGTTTATGGCTAAATCGCAAAAAATGCAGAAGAATGTTAGAGTATTCATTAGGTGCCGAATTCGTATTTTGAATTTTCGTTGAATTAGGGCGGTGCATTTTTTTTGTTGACTCAAATCTTCTCATTGAGCACTCTAAGAAATCCATATTTCTTTTATTTTTTTTCTTACCTTATTTATAAGATTGTTTATGTTCCATAAAGGTGATCATACAAGTACCTCATGTTATATAATTTGCAAAATGCACAAATATAAGAGTATATGATAGCGTTTAAAATGTGCTATCATATTTCAATTAATTCAAGATTAATTGTTCCTATATTTTATGCATTTATTTGATTATTTTATGGGTTCCAAATATCTAGAATGTAGAACGGGGAATTGTTGACAGAATGGAGTTAAAACGCACTAAAATGGAGCTTAATTGCATCATTTAGTCCGTATGTAACCAATTGATTTCTATCAGTTTTCTCTCTACTTTTTCCCCTGTTTTTTTTTTTTTTTTTATCTTCCATGTATCAAACCTTTACCTCATTGATTATGATATCGGTGAGGAGCTAAGGTACTCATTATAGCTTAGGCATATAGTTCGTTTCCCAATATTGTAACTTGTGAGATTTAGATCAATCAATTTTGATTCCTTGATTTTGTCTTTGGGTTCTTTTTTTTGTATTGCATGTTTATGATTATATTTGCTTGAGGTTTTATGATCATTAGCTAGGTATCAAATTGCAATAGGTAACATATAATTGTGATTTGATCTTAAGTAGCAAAAGGTTAGATTAGCATATAACAATTGCATTGTTCTAATCAACCCGGGAAGAATTATGATAAATATTGATTTAGGTTGTTCCTAGTTGATATTCACCTTAGCGTAATCCCTTTTTGTAATGCGGTTAATCTTAATTAATTATGATATTTTTCATCTAATCAAATGGCTAATTGATTAAATGACTCTCACCTAGCTTTTCTAATGGATTGGTTAAGTTTAGATAAAAAGAGAATCAATTTGATGAATCTATGATCAAGTTATAATTCGAGGAACAACTCGAAAGCCTAAGCTAGACTATTTGATTATTGAATTTGAATTTTGTTTAATTTTCATGCAATTTACTTTACTTGCATCAACCAATTTCAAAACCCCCCTTCGATTACCTTGGATTGTTTACAATTCAATTGAGAAATTCATAGGTTCCCTATGTTCGATCCGCTATTGTCCTAATACTACTAAATTAGAGTAGAAAACAGAACAATTATTTGACGGAATTGAAAACCTTGACAACTTTCGATTTGTCACTATATTTGCAAATATCAAATCGCTCTTGATTTAATGGGTCAAAGATTTGAATCTCCTAACTTTATTTGTTGTTAAGTTAAAAAAAAAAAAAGTGTCATTTTTAGCAATTAAAAGTGCAATAATGTCATTATTTAGAAACATAAGAGTAAGAGAAAGTAGGCTCCTCACATAAAATCTTATAAATATTCTTTTTTTAGTTCAACAATTATGTAGTAGGACTTGAAAATTATCCAACATTAAAATAATAATTGGGCTATGCTCAAATTGCAATTGCAATGGTGAATGTGAAATTCAAAAGGTAATCTAATAAAAGATTGGATTCTTGAATTATTGTTAATAAAAGTATTTTGAAATAAGAGAAAAAAATGAAATCATGATGAGTAAGCATTGATTGTTTTTTGGACCACCAAAAATGGGGATTCTAAAACAGGGAGAAAATCTTGGGGGTAACAATGGCCAAAGAAAGGCACCATTTTTGGTGAGGAATCAAAACCCCCCACCAAACCCTAATTTAGATAAAAGTATTAAATTTGAAGAATTTCAGTTTGTTAGCAAAAACAGGAACCAAGTGGTCCTCAATATATCTCTCCTTCCTACCTTTTTATACCTCACAATGCACCGCTTTCTTTCTTTTTTCTTTTCCTATTTTTCTATTATTTTCTCCTAATATTCAACTTCTTCATTACAAAGTTTTCATTTGTGACCTATGTTTTAGAAAAAAAAATATTTAAAATTAAAATTGTTTGAAAATTTTAACTCTCCTTCCATTACTATCTAGTTTTTATTTTTTAAAATTAAGCTTCCTTTTTCTAAATTTCTTACAACGGTTTTCAAACAACGATTTTAAGGACAATTTTTCTTGGTTTTCAGAATTTGGCTTAGTTTTTTAAACCTTAGTCGAAAATAGATAACAACAAATCACTTAGAGCCTGCATTTAGATCACTGATATTGTTTTATGGATATGATATTAAATGTTTCATATAATTAATGTTTGTATTTGGATATGCAGGATAATGTAATGTCTGATGTTAAATATATGTGTTTAATTTATTGATTTTGTATATAGAAACTAAAACTAAATAATTACTTGGCCCCACGTTTAGATCATTGTTATTGTTTCATGGGTATGATATTAAATATTTGAGATAATTAATATCTGTATTTGGACATGTAGGATAATTAATATCTAAAGTTAAATATATGTATTTAATTTATCGATTTTGTATATAGAAATTAAAACTAAATAATTATTTAATTAAATGTAAGAGAACAAGTAATGTATTATTTGATATATTTTTATATTAAGTAATTATTTAATCACTAAAAATATCAATATTAAAATATTTAATTAATAAAAATAATTAAATAAATATAAATTCGTTAGAATATTAATAGTTAATAATAATATTTTATATTAAAAAGTTAAGCTAACATAAAACATCAATGATGTAAATGTATTAGTTAAAATTAATCAAGTCTAAATAATATATTAATATTTAGTAATTAATTAAAAGTAATAGTAATGATTAATTGATTTATTAATTAATCAGATTATATTTCTACTGGTGTTCTCTAGGTATAAAAATTCCACCAATATGAAGGATATTAGAAAACTTAGGCATGTTAGATAGGTTTTAAAGTTTTCTGAAAATTAATATCACAAGTAGTAAAATGTGAAATCCTGTAAAATAAACAAGAATATGAAACGTTTGTCTGAAATTTCAGGGTAAAATTTGTTACGAAATCGACGATTAAAGAACAATTCTACTTTGGTTTCCCGTACTTGATCGTCTGAAGTGCCAAATATAGATTAAAGGTATTCCAAAACAAAATCTGTAAAACAAATAGGTGATATGAATATTTATAAATTTAATTTGAAAAACATGAAACAAAAACCAAATAGTTATTAAACCAATGAAAGAATTTTCAATTTTAACTTACTTGAGCTTCATAAGGGGAATCAAGCTATTCTTATCATTATTTTTTCAAATTGAAACATAGACTTGGACAATGGTAACAAAATAGTTTTTTTTTTAAAAAAAAATTGCATAATAATGTTTTTTTAGTACAATAGAGGTATGAAATTCAAACCACAAATCTTATGATCACTAATATAATCATATGTCAATTGAACTATACTTAGTTTAGCTTAAAAAAAATTGATAATTGTGAAATGGATGGTAGATTTGAAAACGACGTTTCACGAAATATATAACTAATGATTCTTTAGGTTCGTGATTGAGTTAGTGAATTTTAGGAGTTAGTGTAATATTAGAGTGACCACAACTTAGTACCACTTGACATGTATTCACTTTATCCTACTAACAAATTTATTGAAATGAAAAATTAAAAGGTATACCACTTAATTTATCAGTTTATTGTATGGTTTGAATTTTTTTCGATTTTTATATTACACTTAAATAGTAGTGTGTACTTTTAGTATTATCTCATTTTCTTTTAATTTATTGTATTTACATGTCCATGAACTTACATCGATATATAAAAGATGAATCGACATTTCTACTATAGTAAAAAAAATCAATGAAATGTTAAAAAGCATCAACAAAAATCACTAATGTGATTATAATATAAAGGATGATCATTTTAATTTATATTTAAAATGGTAAAATATTTATTTATAATTTACATACTTTTTAATAATTTGTTGAAATATTCATCATCATCAACATTTTATCGATATAAATTTAGATCTCGACATCTTAACCTTACTTACACCACAAACTAAAATTGAAATCAGAATTGCAAACTTTAATTAAACAAACAAATATTAATGTAAGCTCAATTTAACTGTTTTTATGTTTTTTTTTTTTTTGGTTGTTTTTGCTACATATCTGCCATAGTATTTCTCTAGCTTCTCTCTAAGCCTAGGCAACATATGTCTCTCTGTGAACTTTTCTCCAGCTCTTTTCTTTACTAATCTTTTTTGTGGTAATAAAATTACTTTGGATAGATCGGGATGTTAAAAATGTGTCAATCTAGTTGAGATATTCGAGTGCATCTACCAAATCAGAAAAAAAAAAAAAAAACTAGATATATTCATAATCATCAAGCATTATATCATATATGAAAAACAAAAACCATAGTCTGATTGGATAGTTACCTGCTTTTAAAATTTTACTTCGTTAACACAATTTAAAAATTGTGTAAAACTTCGCTTGATATGTGTTGGTGCTCGAATCTTGTTTACATTGGACTTTATTGTGGGCCTATAATGCTCGAATTGAAGATGCATATATGAATGAACCAATACCACATTCGAATAATAGGGATTCTGATGATATGAAAAAGTATGATTAAGAAAGACTTAAAAGATTTAAAAAGTTACTTCCTATATGAACAATGTGTACCTTCTTTTTCAGCGGCTCAATCATAGGAGCTCCAAAGTTAAGTATGCTTAACTTAGAGTGGGTGACCTCCTAGAAATTTCCTGTGAAGCATGTGAGTGAGGAAAAAATATGTTGAAAGGACATGTGTTGGCATATGGGGATAGTCTTCAGTCTTAGTAGCAGTTCAAGATAAGCAAGCATAACATTATCAGGTCGCAGGGATGCAAAGGAATGTCGAGGTCATCAAGTGTCGTATTTGGATTCCGAATCTTGGCCATAGGGTGTTACAGGGCCTGAGCCGCTTCTTTTTGCTCTAGTCTCGAAATACTCCGAGCTGATTTATGTAAGAGATGCTCGCACCAGTGAGGTGTCGAGTCTTCTACACTATGATGCTTAAATTAGTACAGGGAGTGTATAATTCAGTTAAGTACAAAAGAGGTAAGGTCAGGTTTTTCCTTTGAAGATTACTTACCCTCCCCTTTGGGATGTTTGAAATGGCTATTTATATAAGACATTCCTCTAACATACAACTCTAGTTACGTGTAATGTTGGCGGCTGTCAGGGACATTTCTAGTACTCGAAGTTACAGGGTGTCAATCTGGTTCGACTCGATTATTTCTCAATTGTTATATTCACTGCCTCAGTTGGTTGGCTGAAATCTCAAGGCATTGAAAATTTTCTTTTTACTCGTGCATGTGTTTCCTTATGCCTCCTTCTAGTACTTTATGGGCTTGATCCATGAACTTTGGGTCTTGCCATAAGCAACCCTCAACCATGTGTAAAAATTGTTTTTTAGATTATGTCGATTCAAATAGCGGATACATTCTAACAACAATATTTTATATTTCCAATATATAAAGGTAATGAGATCGATCACAATATTATGAACATTATTATGATTTTGTTTTATAGCTATCTATATTTACTTTAGGTGGGAAAGGAGAATTTCATAGATTCAAAGGTGGAAAAAATCATCCCCATGCATGTGATACATGCATTTGTGACCTTTGAATAATAATAATAAAAATTGTAGACATATAAATAGAGTCAGCTAATCTAAAGAAATTACATTTAAATATAGGGATATGGAGAGTCTTGAGACTTACTACATATGCTTCAATTTATTGGAGCAATAATAATAGTCCTCTCATCATAGACTCTACCTATACATGCAACACAAGATTGACATATATGTGTGTTTGGTTGCATTAGTTTAAAAATTATTATATTGTATCTATGTTTTTTTTTTCTTTTAACTTTTGATTTCGTTACTAAACTTTGGTAATTATTTTGATCCGTTTGATAACCATTTTGTTATTTGTTTTTTTTTTTCTTTTTCTTTTTGAAAATTAAGTCTATTTCATCCACATTTCTTATAATAGTTTGCATCTTTCTTAATTAAAATGATTGAATTCTTAACCAAATTCCAAAAATAAAACTACTTTTTTTTAGGGTAAAAAGTAGAAAGGAAGAAGTTTGGAGGTAGAAGTAGTGTCTACAGATTTAATTTTCAAAAACAAAAACAATTACCAAATATAGCCTTTGTTTTTTGTTTTCAGTTTTTTAAAATTAAGCATACTTTCTCTCTCTTTTTTTTTACAATTGTTTGCATCTTTGTTAAAAATGTTGAATTCTTAGCTAATTTCCAAAATACAGAATTTTTTTTTATTTTTTTCAAAACCTAGTTAGTTTTTAAAAATATTGGTAAAAGTAGATAATAAAGCAAGAAATTTAAAAGTGAAATGAGCATTTATAGATTTAATTTTCAAAATTAAAGACCAAAAACAAAAACTAAATGTTTACCAATTGGGACTAAACTAATTAGAAAAATAGTGCGCTAAAACGTATGTAATGACTCAAACAAGTTTTATCATTTACATGAAATGTCTATGAGTTGATAATAGAGAACGACAAGGTTGTTTACTTGAACTTTTTTTTTCCTCGAGTTCAAACTAGGAGATGGAGTTTTTAATGTTTGATCATTTGACTAAAAATATATGTTTCAATCGAGTTAAGATCACATTTACCAAACTGTAATGAAAATTGGTGTGATCTGAAACACTTATAATGAGTCTGAACTGCAAATGTAAATAGATTGAGCACGCTTCGTTCGTCAACCGGTTTGCATTTTTTTATTACAAATTTAGAAGTGAGCCCCGTGTATAAGTACGAATCTAAATCTCAAGTAAACATCAGTAAAAATAATCAAATGGAGCCCACTTTTCACATTACTATTAATTTATTATCTTTTCATTAGGGTAAACCTGGTTTAAGTTGAAATTATCTATTCGAATGCGTTTTTCCAAGTAGTCATCAAACCTATATTCTTTTTTAATTTATATAGATTTTCTATATAGTATATTCATTTTTTTCATTTTCAAAAAATAAAAGAAAGAAAGAAAGAAAGAAAATGTTTTGAAGTCTCGGAGTACTTTTTATCTTTGTTCTCTTTTTTCTCGACGATTTTTTTAATCTTTGTTCTCCACTCTTTGCTTTAGTTACTCACCTTTTGAAATAAAAAGTTAATAATTGCATCGAAACATCATTATATTTCTATTTGGGTTATTTTGGATTTATTTTTATTATTTTTTCTAAATATTCCAAAAATATATAAAACAAGATAAAACTAACTCAAATTAATTTTTTTCATCTTAAAATTAATCGAAAATATATTTTTTGATTTTACCTTTAATGTTTTCATTTATTTACTGTGTTCTTGAAACGATAAAATACCAGTTTTTCTCTGTTCAAAACAAAGTTTTTTTTTTTTTTTTTCCCTACATCAAGAACTCAACTTTTAACTAAGGTTTAGGAATGTATGCATAAATGTATATCGAATAACATATATATTAATTAAAAATATTTAAATTATATGTTAAAAATGTTTGGTTGTATAGTAAAATGAAAAATTTTATGTACGTTGACTTAGCAACCGACCCAAAAAGCTAATTATAGAAAGCCAAAAAAAGAAAACAAAAATCTATATCTTTCAGTAGTTTGTCTCTAAATATATATATGTGTCTCTTAAACATCTCTATAGTCTCTTTATATGTAGGTCTTGTGACACATTGAGGGTTTACATAAAATACGAGAACGATCATTTTGGTTAAAAGGGATTCAACACAAGGACTTTCCATGGATTTCATCTGATCGGGGTATGATAAAGGTGCTAATGAGGTGTCAATCTAGTTGAGATATCCGAATGCACCACAAAGACTTCCTAGATAGTCACCCAACTTAGCATCACTCTCACCCAAGCACACTTAATTAACTGAAGAGTTCTGAAGGGATCCAATACATTAGTTTTGGTATGATCGCACCCGAGAACGATAATTTTTTATTACAAAGAAATGTTAGTATGTATAAATATTTTCACTTTTGACCTCAAAGAAAAGAGAGTAGAGGTGCTTATGTATTGTTGAGCTAGCTATGACTAATGTTGACAACGAATAGAACGATGGTCGATTCAAACGGAAAACATTGTGCATTGTCATTCTAGAGAACAAATTAGATTCGCGATAGAGTATAATATGTGTAGATAGTGTAAGGTTGATGATGTTAGAATAAAAATAAATTACTAATTCTAACTCAACAAAAACATCCTCTCCTATATTATTTATACAACAATCATATCCGTGGCGACTGGGCCACGTGGCAAGTGTTGATTTGTCCCAAAACAATCAACATAATATAAGTCTAGGTTTCTTATGGAATGTAACTTATACAATTAAAATTAAAAACCCTACAAAAAGGAAAAGAGGGTTCATGGAAAAAAAAAAAAAGAGTAAAAATGAAAACAATGATGAGATTGTGGATTAAGGTTATAAATAATTAAAAGAGAGAGAATAAAAGAAAAGATAATGTGAAGATGAGGAAGGGGCAAAGAGGTAAAATAAAAGAAGGAGAGAAATATAATATGAAAGGGAAAGAAAAAAGTAAAGGAAAGAATTGCTGGTTTTGGTTGGAATTTTGGAGATGCAGAGAAGCTTTAATTCAGCTATTAACTCCAATGTCTTGTTTCAATTTCAGGCAAAACTCCCACTTCCCATTTCCTTTTCTTTCTCTTTTCTTTCAAAATTTCATTCACATTTTTTATTTTTTAAAAAAAAAATTTATTTATTCACAGAGAGTTGCTTAGTAAAGAAGCTTCATTTCTCTACCTTTCTTTTTATTGGAAATTCTTTTCCCATTCCTCCTCACCACCTCAAACCCTTTCTCTAAGGTTTGTTTTCTTTCTTCTTCCTTTTTCAAACCCCTAACCCTTTTTTTTTTTTTTTTTTTTTTAAGAAAAAAGTTTTTTTGCACTTTATTTTTATTTTTTTCCTTATCATTTAGATCTGTTCAACCATACAACTAAATCATCATCATCTTCTTCTTTGTGGTACTCATTCTCATGTTTTCATCTTTTTTCATCATATATATATATATATATATTTTGAAATTATTTTTCTATATATTTTCCATCTTCATTCTCTCCATCTACAGCACGTTGGGTTTCTTTAGAAATTATTCGAGGAGTTTCAACAATAAAATAAATTTTGTGGGTGTTTATCTTTTTTATGTTGATGTAATAATTGATTAATATATTAAAAGAGATCATGTTTTTTTTTTTTTTTAATATTTTCAGGAAGAAAAGAAAAGAAGAATTAAAGATGGGAAGAGGAAAGATAGAGATAAAGAGAATAGAAAACACAACAAATAGACAAGTGACATTCTGTAAGAGAAGAAATGGACTTTTGAAAAAAGCTTATGAACTCTCTGTTCTTTGTGATGCTGAAGTTGCCCTCATTGTCTTCTCCAGCCGTGGCCGTCTCTATGAGTACTCCAATAACAGGTTTTTTTCTTTTTTCCTTTTCCCTTTCTCTTAAATACATTGCTTTCTCCAGTTCTAAGATTCAAATTTCTGACCTTTTAGATCGTCGTTTTGTTTAAAGGGGATGTTAATTATTGCATGAAATATTGTTTGGCTGTATATACTTTGAACTAATCTTTCTTTTCCCAACTTCTTAGTATTTATTCGATCAAGATTATTTACTTCTGTTTGATTTTTTTTTCTTAACAACAATATATTATGTTTAACCTTTCCGAAAGTCGCATTGTCGTCGTGGTCACCTCTATTTTATCTCTCCTTCGAGATGGGAATAAAATAATCGGTCTTCAACTTTTAAATTTGTGTCGATAAAAGGTTTATGGACTTAGGATTTCGTCAAAAAAAATTTTTTAAGAGAGAGTTTAAAAGACCTTTGAATTTAAAACTTTCTAATTAGGTCTAATATGATTTAATATATTTTCAAAAAGGTTTAGAAGTTAATTGATTTATTAAATAAATATTGAACTTTTTACAGTCCATGAATCTTTAAGAAAACTGATTAGACAAAAAAAAAAAAGAAAAATTGAAAGGTCAAATGGATATGTTTTGACAAATTTTAAAGTTTGAAAATGCAAACTTGATTTATTTATTTATTTTTTAAACAAGTTATTAGAGAAGAGTGAGATTAAGAAGTGCACCGTGATATTTAAAACTATAAACTTAATAGACTCGCTAACACTTTCGATTTATTGTCAAAAGAGGTTGTTTGGAACGTCAATGACAGCATGGACACTCGAAGTTGTTTGAGTAAAGTTATAATTTATTTTTAATGGTTATTCCCAAGGAAAGATGAACAAAAGAGTGGGGGAAGAAAAAAAATGCTAAAAGTATGAAAATATTGGGCATATCACAACCAAAATCCCATTTTCAATTGTTGGATAAATATTAAAAAAGTGTGGCTTCCTTCTATAGTTAGACTTATGAGGCATGTGCTGTGTTTATGAAAATTCTAGTATAAATATGTCATCTTTTTTCCAACAGTGAAAGAACTGTTCATGGTACATTAAAAAGGAAAAACAACAAAACACTTCTTCCCTTTTCAAACTCAATGTTCCCTTCGTTTCTAGGGTTTCAAACTTACGACTCAGACCAACCTTCAAAATAAGATTATTAACAAAACTTTATTATTCTTTGTTTTATTTTTTTATTTTTAAAGAATTTTGAGCCATTGGGTAAAATTTTTATTTTCAGTTCTGTGTTCTTATTTTCCAAATCATACCTGCAATTTCGTTGATTATGTAATGTAATCTAATTTTGGAAGCAGTTTTACAAACCTAATTTTAGAAACTAAAAAAAAATAGTTATTTATTTTTTTTTTTAAATAAATAAAGAACCCTTTATTCAAATTTAAAATTTCATGAAAATATTGATAGAAAATAGATATTCTTAGAATAATCATGAAAAGTATACAAATATTTAAATTAATCCCTAAGAATTTCACATATTTTAAATCAGCTATGAGTTATCATCATATATTTTTTATTCCTTAATTTTGAATCTTATTCTATTTTAGTCTCTAAACTTCTAAAAACGTCTATTTTAGTCCTTAAAGTATTAAAAATTGCATACTTTGATCCTTACAATTAAAATTATATTAACTCTTAAATAGAATAGTGAGGTGACTTGTATTTTTGGTTGATTAGGTTGCCAGATAAATTAGCCATGTTAAAAAATCTCGTGTTTCAATTTTGAATTAGGTGATAAAATGATTTTTATAGGTGATCTCAAATTTCATTTTAGGTTCAAGATTTTGGTCGTTCACTATTGGTCATTAATATTTTACTTCATCTTCATCTTGCTTAACCTATGTTCGATGCAATTTTATCCTTACATAGATTTCGTCCTTAAAAGTTAATAGATTCTTAACCGTAGAGATCAAAATAAACACTGTTCAAAGGTTTAGAAACTAAAACAAATGTATTTAAATATTTAGAGACCAAAATAGTATTTAAACCTTGAATATTTTATAAAGATTATACACAAGGGGAATAATATCTTTTTGGTTCTTAGATTTTGGTTTTAGTTTCTATTTGATCCCTAGATTTTAAATATTACACATTTGGTCCTTAAAGTTTTGAGTTTTGTTTCAATTTAGTCCTTAAGTTTCAAAATGTTACAATTTTACCCTTGAGATTTGAGTTTTGTTTCAATTTGGTCCATGGATTTCAAGATTTTACATTTTTAACCTCAATTTTTCATTAAATACTTATTTTCAATTGTTGACGTCAATTTCTATTAATTAATTTAAAATAATTAGTAGTGAAAATTTAAATTTAATTTTAAAAGTGATAAAAATAATGAAACTTAATTAATTATAATTCATTTAAAAAATTTTAATGTATTAACATAAATTAACTCCAAAAGATGAAAAATGAGTATTTAGTGAAAAATTGAGGTTAAAAGTGTAAACTTTGAGACATAGAGACCAAATTGAAACAAATTTCAAATGTCAAGGGTAAAATTGTAGGATTTTGAAACATATGGACTAAATTAAAACCAAACTCAAAACTTCGAACTAAAATGTATAACAATTTGAAACCTAAAGACTAAATATAAACTAAAACCAAAACTTAGGACCAAAAAGATATTTTTCCCGGATATATATATACATACAAACAGCTCAGTGAGGTGTTCATGTTTTCAACTGATCTCTATCTCTCACTGTTTTGACCTTTTTTTCTTAAATGTTTATTCTCTTATTATGTATCATCTGCACTTCTGGGATTGGTTTTGGGCTTCTGTTTTTGTGTGTTTTTATTTTCTTTTAAGAATCTGATAATTGTCTGTCTCAGAGCTTTGCCCCCATCAATGTTTTTACTAAATATAATTACTTTGTCTTCTTGAGTTGTTCAAAAATTTATTTTTCATTTTTATTATGAAAAATATCACTTCATACTTATAAATAAATTGTATCAATTTAGTAAAACTTATAATGATTTAAATTAAATCTTTAAACTGTAGAGGAGTATTAGTTGTTTATGAAGAGCTTGAGAAAACAGCTTGAAACACACTTCCAATGCATTTAAATTATAGGACTATTCAAAAACTGTCTTTTGCATGTCTAATTTTCCTCAGCCCTTTATGTTTTTCCCTCTTTGTGTAAATATGAAAACAGAATCTCTATAGAGAATCTATAGCCCATACACTATTTTTTTTAATAAATAAATAAATAAAATCTCTCTCTTCATTTTTTTTTTCTATTTTAACCTGTTCAGTTTGTTCCAATTCCCCATATTTCCCTTTTTCTTTTTTTCTTTTTTTTTTCATTCTTTCTTTTCATGGGGTTTTATTTTCAAATTTAAAGAAAAACCCTCCAAAACAGAAACCACTGGTACCATTAGCTATTCTCATGTCAAAAAAATTTAAGCTCCTGACATGGAGATTTGTAGGGTTTGTTAAGACAAAAATTAAATGACCAATGCCAAACACTGGCCACTGTATATAGGAATATCTAGATTTGAACACGAATCATATTCGATAAGTATTCGATTTTCTAAAAACAAAAAACTAAAACCAAAATCATTTTCAAACTAAATCTTTGTTATTGATATATTTGGTCACTTAAAATGTAAATTCATGCAAACATAACTTCTGAGTAAATAATATAGTATCATGGTATAAATATGGAGAGATTTATTATATCTTATACATAAAAATTCTCATATCCTTTTTACCATTTCTTTTGTCTTCCTAGATTAATCTAGGTTTTCTCCTCCTACTTGGGGGTTTTTAAACTATATATGAATTTTTATCTGTTTTTAACAATTTTTTTTAATGTTACTTTGTTAAATTGTTTTACCCATCCTAACTCCTTTTAAATAGGGTACTTGAGTCTTTTCATTTTCGTAGATGATGTAACTTTAGTTTTATTATCATCGTAATATCAAGTTATACTTATAAACTTTGGTTGTTGTATCAATTTAAACCCTAAACTAATAATTGTATCAATTTAAATCCTGAACTTTGAGATTGTATCAATTTAAATCTCAAATTAATAATTGTATCAATTTAAATTCTGAACTTGTATTAAGTGTATTAATTTAAACCTTGAACTTTCATATTGCATCAACATAAACTCTCTATTATGTTTTATTTTGATATATTTATAAATATTCAGGGTTTGAATTGATATATTTATGAAAGTTCAGGGTTTAAATTGATATATTTATGAAAGTTCAGGGTTTAAATTGATATAATTATTAATTTAGGGTTTAAATTGATACAAATTCCAAGGTTCTGAGTTTAAATTGATAGAATTCCCAAAGTTTAAGATTTAAATTGATAAGATTCTTAGTTAGGGTTTAAATTGATACAATTCTTAAAGTTTAGGGGTATAACTTGATATTTGCCCTTATTTTTATAAGAATATGTGGAGTAAGAGAAATATTGAAGTTAATAATACAAACATTATGTAAGTTGAATTAGGTTGATTTTTTTTTTTTTATATATATATACAATATGTGAGGTGAAAAACTTGAAATTTGAATAGTTTAACTATATGTTTGGATTGACTAGAGGAAAAAATGTTTTTAAAAAAGTCACTTTTATTTAAACTCTTTTGATAAAAAAAAAGGTTTAAGATATAGTTTAAAAATGTTTCAAAAGCTATTTTAAGCAGTTACCAAATACCTCAATTTTCTTTAAAATAATTTATTTTCAAAATTAAATACTTAAAAAATTAAATGAAACACACCCTATTATATGTCGAATCTTTTACCCTTATAATTTGATCTGAGAGGTTACTTTATTTTTTTTTTTCCCTTGTGTTAATTACAAGTTCAGATCAATAAATGGAAATTTATATATTTCCTATTTTTTAAAAAAATTGAACTTCACCCCTTTGCATTTCTTGTATTTGGTTTCGTTCCAAATGTGTTAAAATAATTGAAAGTATCTACATTTTTTTAAAAAAAAAAAGAACAAAAAAATAAAAGTGTCTGAGTTAAAATCAAATGTACTCTATTTTGGTTTAGCTTAGACAAAATTGAAATTTTAAACTGGCCATGACGTCAGATACCCCCTTTCTCCCTCTTTTGTGTTACCGGTTTGGTTCTTCCCGCTATCTTTGAAGAGGCTCGTGATGTAAACTCTAGTCAATCGCTTTAATGTTTTCTTTTTAAATATATATATATATATATATATATATATATATATATATATATATATATATATATATATATATATACCCCTTACAGACTTTTTATAGAACACAGCTGATCCAAATAATTTTGGTGAATATTATTTATTCCTTCTAGGATTAAAAAACCTGGTCATTTGGTATTTAAGAATAAATAAATTGGACTGAACAATATTAAATAATTGTACTATCTATTCCCTGTTATCTCATCATTTTCATAACAAAGCTCAGTTCCTTGAAAGATGTGTGTATGTGAACATATATATATATATATATATTAATCAATAATTATAACTCAATTGATTAAGATATTTTATTATTGACTAAAGGGTGAAGGTTCACATCTCCATCTTCCATGCCGTTGAAAAAAAAAAAAGAGTTGAAAAAGTAGGAGTTGTGAACTCTACTTCTTATTTGGCTCAAAAAGTTTGTGGATTTTACTATTAAAAAAATCAATTTTATATTTTATCAACTTCTTACACTACGAGTCCAAAAGTTCACAATTCTCTAGACTTCATAACTCTTTGGATTCACTATTCCACTTCATACGTGCAGTTAATGAATAAATTTTATAAGAGTTTGTGGGACATTATTCTTAAGTACTTTTTACAAACATATTAAAGTTTTTAAAAAATATTTTTTTAGTTCAGTAAGAAGTAGAGAGATTCATACCACAAATATCTTGATCGTTAATACATACATATGCTAGTTGAGTTGTGGTTGATTTGAGCGCACCGTAATATAATATTATTTGGTTCTATGTCATTTTCTTTCCAATTAATATGATAACTATTACTTCAATAAGTAATTCCACATTATATTTCATTATTAGCTTCTAGTTGATTACTTTAGATTATAAGAAAGTGAAAGAATGGTGGTAATTGAGAATTTTGGTGAAAGGATCAGTACTAATTGGTTTACATTGTTATATATGCAGCATCAAAACTACAATTGAGAGGTACAAGAAGGCTTGTTCTGATAGCTCAGCTACTAGCTCTGTCACTGAACTAAATACTCAAGTCAGCTTCTCTCTCCCTCCCTTATATTTTTCACACTGATTTTTTTTCCTTCTTATAAAAAATAAAATAGAAGATTTTCAAAATTAAAAAAATAGAGGAAACTATTTACATAAAATAGTAATTTTGTAATTTTTTTTATAGAATTGGTAGAAGTCTATCATTAATAGACGCTGATAGAAGTCTATCAATATCTATTAATATTCTTTTTGCTATTTTTATAAATAGTTTGACATTTGTTCTATTTGGGAAAATTTTTTAAATAAAATTTTATTCATTTTAGGATTTTTTTAAGGTTTAGACACTAATAGTAGATAGTTTGATACAATTTACTTTGGCGTGTAATATATATATTTTTGGTAAAATTAAAAGTTGTCTTCCTAAATGTATTTTCAATTTACTTCAAAGTTTCAGTTTGATTTTTATACCAAAATGAATATAATTCAACTAACATAATATTTAACCTATCAATTTCGTAAATCGAGATTCAATTCCCCTATTTCACATATTATTTTGAATTTTAAGTCTAGTATTTATTTAATCTCTAAATTTCAAAATGTTAAAAATCAAAGTTAAAAGTATAAATCTTCAGTTTCTGAGAACTTGATTATATTGAAACAAAATAACTTGAAACTCAAGTGGAAAAATGTAACATCGTGAAACCTTGGCACCAAATAGAAATTAGCCTCAAAATGCATGAGTAAAACTGAAACATTTTAAAATTTAATAACCAAATTGAAACTAGATATAAAACCTACATACCAAAAAGATACTTTTCTCGATGACAAAAAAAAAAAAAAAAAAAAAAAAAAACTTATCATTGGAAGATTGTATAAGGTTCTTGACTAAACCATAATTGATATAGATTTTAAATCGTAAAAGCCAATTTTTTTTAAAAGAATTATAAAAGCCAAATATATTGAAACCATGCTTAAACCAAAATTAAAACACCAAATTTATAATCAAATCAAAATTTTCAAATGAAAAGCTTTGGTATTTTTAGAAATTACACAACTTTAAAAGTATTGTATAATTATTTTTGAAATCTTGAAAGTTATTTTAGGCATTCAAGTGAGTATTATCTATAAGAAATGCAAGAAAGTATCACAAACAAAGTACAATATTATTCATAAGATAATAACAAATTAATTAATCAGTTTCATAGTTCTAGAATTTTCTCTATGATAAATTTTTACTCAAATTTCTTAATATTCATGAAGCCTAACATATTATTATGATATGATATGGGAAAAAAAAATGAAGTATTATCAGCAAGAATCGGCTAAGCTGCGTCAACAAATACAAATGCTTCAGAATTCCAACAGGTTATTATTATGTGTGTGTTTTTTTTTTCTTTAATCCCTCATTCATATGTATATGTATATATTATTGGGCTAAATATATAACTTTATCTTTAATAGAAATATTAAAAAGAAAAAGATTATATATTTAGCCAAAAAAGAAAGAAATATTAAAGGTGGGTTGAATAAGCTACTCTCATTTGTTGAAGCAATCTTGTTAGGCACTTGATGGGGGACTCCTTGAGTGCTCTTACTGTCAAAGAACTCAAGCAACTTGAAAATAGGCTTGAAAGAGGCATCACTAGAATCAGATCAAAGAAGGTTATATTATATATATTTATATTATACATATATATTTCTTACTCAATTTTTTTTTTCTTTTAATGTCACTAATTTAACAAGTAATGAAAAATTATTACTTTTTGACTTTGTGTATTAGTTTACATATTTTAGTATTTGTGTTCCAAATATTTTGACTGTTTGGTTTGCTGTATCGTTTGAATGTTACGTCTCAACAATTAAAAATCCTATTTTGATCTTTGAATTTTGAATTATTTTGGTTCCTAAATTTTTAAAAACGTCTATTTTAGTATCTAAAAAATGACAGTTAAGATTTTGTTAACTCTTAAACATAATGATGGGATGAATTGTATTTTTTTTTGTGACTAGACTGCCAAATAAGTTAATGATACTAAAACTTCTAGGGTTTCAATTTTGAATTAGGTGGTAAAGTAATTTTCTGTAGGAGATCTTAAGTCATTTACGTTCAAGATTTTGGCTATTCATTATTTTGGCACATTAGTTGTTGATATTATTTTTCATGTTTATCTTACTCAATCTATACTAGATACAATGTCATCCTTAAACAAATTTCATCTTTAAAAAATTAACATAATCTTAACCGCAGGGACCAAAATAATCACTTTTTAAAAGTTTAAAGACTAAAATAGACATCTTTAAAAATTTAGAGACGAGAATAGAACCAAATTCAAAATTTAGGGACCAAAAAATGATTTAAACCTATTTTTTCCTATTTGTCTTGTCTTCTAAGAAAGCTTGGAGGATAAAGTAATCCCCAAACTCATCATTAATTATAGTTACACTATACTTCTTCACATTGAAGCTTCAATTTTTATTATAATGTTAAAAGTAGGTCATATTTTTTCTCCCAATCTCTTAAAAGGGATTGGGATTAATAAACATTTTTATTATTATTGTTATTTCTCTACATTTAAAAAAAAAAAATCTGATACTTTTCTGTGTTTGTTTGTTGAACAGCATGAAATGTTGCTAGCAGAAATTGAGTACCTTCAGAAAAGGGTAATCTAGATCAGTACAGAAACCATCATAATACATTATTATTTCACAAATTTTACCTTTTAAAACCCATTTGATAATCCTTTAATTCTTTTGTTAACAAATTTTTTTGTTTCAATTTTTATAAACTTTATAGGAGATTGAGCTGGAGAATGAAAATGTGTGTATTAGAACCAAGGTATGTATACATCAAGGATCATTTCTTGTCCCTTTAGTAAACAACTTAAAACTATATATGTATCAAAATCCATTCTGAACATAGATAAAACAACAATTACAATTTCAAAAATCGAGGTCATAATTGTTGATTAAAAAGAAAATTTATACATATCAACCATTTTTTATGCATTTATATTTGCTTTTTCATCCTGATTTTAGGGACTTGTATCTTAAAACTCATAATGAACTGGGCCACAAGAAAAATCTTTTATCTAGTGTGTTTTATCGATGTCTTTTTAATGTTCAACACCGTATAGTTATTAGAAATAACAATTATCTCTACTGATATGAGATATTTTTGTAGTTCTAAAAGCAAAGTTATGAGAATTTATGTCCAAAATGGACAATATCATTCTCATTATGGAGATAGTTGAAGATTCAAAAATGGAATATATGTCGTGACAATATATTAAGCTATGCTAAGTTTGCTCATGCTTAGTTGATATATGAATATTCGTTCATGATATGTGTATTAACTAATTCAGCTATGCTCAAGTTAACATATAGAATAAGGAATTACTGAACATATTACCTCTTAAAAGAAATAGAATTAATACTTTAACTATTAAATTACTATTGTTGAGGATCTCACATTAGAAAGATGAAGAGACATTACAAGTTTTATAAGATGCTAGGAATGACTCACAAACCACTTAGGTACATGGCCCATTGAAGCACTCACATAGGAGAGAATCATTTGTTTTACATTGGAAGATTAAGGGGATGTTTGGGCCCCAACTTCAATGGGTAGAATGGGCTATTATATAGCTCACTCTATATTTCGAGCTCCAACTATTATAATCTACAATTTAATTGTAGTATTATTATTTCAAATCCTCTTGTTATAGTGTTTAATATTTTATACTCATCCTCTTTTTTCCATCTTTCAATGTCGTTTACTATTTCGTACCTAGACTAAAATAATTAGCACCCCAAATAGAGACTATTACTATCTAGACTTAAATAGTATGAATCTCAAACATAGACTATTATAACTTACAAATTATAATAACCAACTCATCGACTCAAACACCCCCTAAGAATTGTAAAATGGGTATAAATATAAGAGCTCTTCAAAGGACTTGCAAAAGTGGATAGAGTGACAATTAAGTCGTCTCTCCCACTACACGTGTGTCGCCACTGCCATCCGGTTGATGGGCGGATTCAAGTAACATGCACGCATGAAAAAAGAAAAAATATATTTTTTTTGCTTTTTAATTTTTAAACCATTATGAAAACTTTGATGTCTAGGTAGTAATTTCAGATCTAGAGATTTTTTCCCTCCAAATCTAAAACGTTTTTGTCTTCTTCTTTAAAACCAGAAGCTCATGTTCCAGATTTGCATAGTATTCTTCATCTTCTTCTTCCATACTCATTGTTCTCAGCTTCTCTATTTGATTCGAACCCTCCTCTGATGTAGAGGTAGGTATTGTGTTAACCTTAGGAAATAATCGGTATAAATGATTTGCACCGAAGTCGTGCCAAATTTACTTTAAGACGATAGTTTCCATGACATAACATTCTAGATTTGGAATTGACGATGCATAACATAAGATATATGTATTACTCCTCTCATTATCATTTGATTTTGAGATGAACTCCCGTATTTATATAATAATTATATCCCATGTTTGACATACTTTTAGTTAGTTAAGATCTCACTTAATTTGTTTACTCTAAATTTGATATATATAGTGACATTTTGTGTGTTTATAGATAGCAGAAGTTGAGAGAGTTCAACAAGCAAACATGGTGTCTGGACAAGAACTGAACGCAATTCAGGCATTGGCTTCTCGCAATTTTTTCTCTCCTAATATGATGGAAGGTGGTGGAGCTGTTACTTTCTCTCATCAAGACAAGAAGATGCTTCATCTTGGGTATTCATTTCCTCTCCCTTTACGTTCCTTTTTTTCCTTTTTTTACATAATTTAGTCCCTAACCTTTAATATGGAACAACTTGAATCCCTATTTTCTAAATTCTCCGATGATAATTTAGTTTCTCTCATAAAAAATATTATTAAAATTTAAAAAAATATCTTTCAACATAGATCAATAAATTGATTAAGAACTGAGCTGTTACATAACAAATATTAGAACTTACTTTTGATGGAAATTTTCTTGGTAGGGATTAAATTACAAAAGATTTGAAAGCATAGTGACTAAATGATTACAAATTAAATTTGATAAAAATGAAGAAAGTTCATAAATTAAAAATATTTTTTAACCTTGAAAAAATTTTCCTTCTAGTTTAGTTTTGAAAGATACAAAAGCAATTTCAATCTATGTTTCTTAAAACAAGTTAACATTAAAGATTGAATTGGATAAAATTAAACGTCTAAGACTCTTATATTTGAATTGGCATTGAGTACTTTTTTTTCTTCTTCTGATGCACAGGTGATGATTTGGAGCTGTTTTGGAGACCAAAATGATGGGGACAAATGTTTGTTTTAATTAACATTCAGAAAATCATTGAGATTACAGAAGAATTAAAATAAAATATGCCATCATTTTCTGAAGTAAAAAATTTAATTAATTTTACTTAATGATTAGTGATCATTATGATCAGTGTGTGATGTGATTTGCAGCTGTGTGTTTCACATTATATATATTATATACTACATACATATGATATATACTACAATGACTCTAATGCTGATGATGTGTAATCCTATAGATTATTTTTGTGCCTACATGGACCAATAGGAGTGTGAAACTTGACTATTCTTAAGTTCTACTTTTCTCTTAAATATTGTTCTATATGAGTTTCATATGTTTCCTTTCATTTTATCAAAAAAGTTCAATTTTACTCATGAGTTTTGGTGGAATGGTGGAATGTTTCTCTCTTATTAAATTGTTGTTCAAACAATTGTAATTTGATACATATTATCATGTGTGTATAATATTATGAAAAAAAATTGAATGGACTTTATCAAGAGACAATAATTAGTATTAATTTTGTTTTGGGAGATTTATTTTATTGATACAGGATATTGTTTATTTTTTTAATTAAATATTATTTGTTTTTGCTGAATTTTAAATAGTTTTCTTTAGTACAATAATATATGTGAGGGAAGATGGAGATTGAACTTGATCTCATCGACAAAGATAAAATTTTTGTACAAATGACTCAGATTTTATGTCTCAAAATATCATTTTATCCAGATTTAGAAACAATGAAGAATAGCATTTTGCGTTTGTATGTGGTGACAAATCATCACTTTTAATTCGGTCTCGACCGTGAATAAACTATCCACTTGTGATTCGTCTTTTCCACTCTACGAATTGTCCTGTGTGAAAAAAAAATAATTGTATTAAACCCAAAATGAAGGTATTTGGCTAAATCAATTTTTATTTATTTAGAGTTAAATATAGACTTACAAAGTAGTTGCTTTCTTTCGCACTATCAGTCCTATCCCCTTGCAGCCCTTAGGGTAAGTAGAATTTACATTGAAGATGCATGAAGAATACTTTTGGGAGGGTTTTTCTTCAACTACGACGAGTTGGATTTGTAGAAAGTCTTCTCATTATGACTCAAACACAGGACCAAAACTGGTGAGAATTTGAGTAAGAAAATCCACAATGAATTAGAGAGTTTTAGGGAATTTTCTAGTAGAGAGAAGAACTAGGGAATTTTCTAGTAGAGAGGAGAACTTACACATACATACGTACAAAGATATGTATATCACCGCAGGAAAAAAGATCAATGATAACTTCAAAAAAAGGGTATAATAGATCTTTGATAATGTTTTTCGCAAAGTCGTGATAGCTCATGTTATTAAGAGTATTGAGTTTTTTATAACGTTTTAAAGACACTATGAAAACTCCAATATTTTTATAGAATTTAGTTACACACTATGAAATACTTGACTTTTAATAACATTTTGTAAACTTTAAATAGCACATTTAATCTTTGTAAAATGTAAGATAGCATTTTGAAAAAGTTATACAAATATTTTTATAACCAAAATATGATGTTATTATTTGTCTATTATAGCATTTATTTGCAACTATAATTCTTTGTTTAATGGAAGTTATCATAAGCTTTCAAATGTTCAAAAAAATTTATTTTCATAGCTTTTATAATTTTTTATAGCTTTATTGAATGTTGTATCTTTTATAGTTTCTCAAATTTGTTCACATTGCAATTATTGTATTTTAAACCTTGCTACACATTAAAAGTCAAAACAAAAATATTTATAAGCCACATAATCAAAATGTGTATATCTCTTTTTTTCTTTTTTTATTTTTTATTTATAGAATAGATGATATTATTATACAACAACAAGGGGGATCCCACAGCTCGGGATCAAGGAATCAAAGAAACAAAGCACAAGTAAAGACATGACAACAATACAAAAACAAAGCCAACAAGATAAGACCATAACATAACTAAAACATAAACGCAAAAACCCCTAAACCACTAGGGAGAAAGCCAGAGAAAAGAAACCAAAACCCCAAAATTAGGGACAACAGCAAAACAAAGAGTAACAACAACTTCAAAAAGAAGAAAAGCATCCGTAAACACACTAGATAAGACCAAGAAGATCAACCCGTCAGGAAGCAGCTCGAGCATGAACCTTAGAGACAATAAGGTGAAACAGAGCAGACACCGACCTTGGTCGACCTCCATGCAGCCGTCGATTACGCTTCTGTCAGATATAGTAGATGGAAGCACATCAGAATACACAGAATAACTTACTACACACCCCCCTTATCCAACCTCACTTGGCACAACCAACTCAACTCGATATCTCAACCCACCACCCAATGTGATGAACCCAATTGACGCAACACATCAGACCGCACCTCTCTCCCAAAACTACACTAAAAAAAATGATCCTGTGACTCCACACCTCCTCCACACAGAAGAAAACTCACTCTGAAAACACACCTCAACTCCTCAACCAATCTCGCGTACCCAACCTGTCCCTCACATCTAACCACACAGAAGGAGTGATGCGGAATACCACCCCTCGCACACAAAATACTAGCCCAAGACACCCTAGGACGATGATGATGCAAACTCTCCCACACACTATAGATAGAAAATCGACCACTAGCACCTGATACCTAAACCCAATAATCCTCCCCCTCACCCTAGGTCCCACTGCCTGAATAAAACCCCAGATCTCAAGCAACTCCCAAGACACTGTAGGCCATCTCCAACCTCCCTCACCATCCATGAACTTTGACAACCATGCTTCCAAACTACTCCCTGCATCATAAACCACTGTAGACCCATATGAATGCAAAATTGCGCCCCCTGGCAGCCAAGGATCCCACCAAATAAAACAAGACCGTCCATCACCGACCATTAAACAAACTAGATGCATGAATCTATCTCTACAACGCAAGATAGTCCTCAAGCACCAAGACTTCCCAACTTCACTTCGAACAACCCACAATGACCGCCCACGTAAAACATACGCCTCCACCCACGCCACCTATAATGATCCCGATTTAATTAAGAAAAGTCAGAGCAGCTTCATAATAGCAGCCTGATTCCATGAAGACACATGTTTCACACCCAACCCCTCCTCGCCCAACAGAAAGCACACCTCATCCCACGCCACCTGTGCACCATCTCGACTCATTGTACTGCCTTTCCACAAATAACTACGTAATAGATGATCAACCTCACGAGTTACACATGCAGGCAACACGAAAATGCTACACCAAAACATTTGAAAGGACTGTAAAACAGACCTAACAAGCTGCAACCTCCCAGTAAAATAGAGGGACCGCACCATCCAGCTTCTAATACGAGCTGTAATCCTCTATATCAAAGGTGCACAATCCACAACGCTCAACCGACCAGCCAATAAAGGTAACCCCAGATACCTAACAAGCAGCAAACTAAGAGAGAATCTCATAAATGCAGCTATTTCTTCTACCTCACCAGACTTCACACCCGCAACAAATATGAAACTCTTCCCAATATTTGTAACTAACCCAGACAGCCCTACAAAATCCGCAAGAACCTGCTTTACAAACTCCAAAAAAATCTCTCTTAGTTGTACAGAAAATCATCAAATCGTCTGCAAAAACCAACTGAGTCAGGCCTACACGCTCACACCGATCATGGAACCTAAACCACACAAGAGGTTTATTCAACAACCTGGACAAGACCTCCATCACCATCACAAATAAAAAAGGAGACAACGGATCCCCTTACCCCTTATCTTAACCCCTTCTTATCAGGAAAAAACCCTCAAGGGAACCATTAATCATCATAGAGAATGTAGGTGAAGTAAAACAAGCCCTCATTCAACTAACAAATTGAAGGGGCATACCTATAGCAGTAACATGCCAAACAGAAAATCCCAATTGACCGAATCGTACACCTTCTGAAGGTCTACCTTCAACATACAATGCGGCTTCCCTCTGCCCTTCTTATAGCCTTCCACAAGCTCTTGACACAATAAAATGTTATAAAAAATCGACCTACCAGGAACAAACGCAGACTAGTTACCACTGATGAAAGAAGGAAACCACAACCGCAATCCCTTATCTAAGATCCTCGAGATACACTTATACACAACATTGCAACAAGAAATAGGACGAAACTCCTCCATACAATCAGCTCCCCGCCTCTTTGGGATAAGAGTAATAAAAGTAGAATTAACTCCACGAGGCAAGTAACATGACTAAAAAAAGTTCAGCACAGCATCACATAAATCATCCTCAACCACACTTCAAGCAGCTCTGTAAAAATCCACTGAAAACCCATCAGGCCCAGGAGCCTTCCCAGACTTCATCAAGAATAAAGCATTCTGAATCTCATCTCGACTCACTAGGCAACCAAGCGTCTCCACCCCCTCCTCAGACCAGCTGAATTGCATAATATCCCCAATATGGGCAATAAGATCCCTATACCCCATAGAATAAGACCATAAATTACTTCGAAAGAACTCTACCACCACCCTCGCCACCCTGTCATACACCGTCTGACGAGTCCCCCCTCAGAATCCTCGACGTAAATAAACCACTGCAACTGCATCAAAAGCGAACACAACAATGAAAAAATATCATGTTCATATCACCTAATTCCAACCACCTCACCCTGGCCTTCTGCCGGAGCGACGCTTCATCCAATCTAACCACTAACTAGAACACCTCAGTGGCCCGAGCAGCCTCCGTACACACCAACTCTGATTGAGGATCCCTCTCCACTTCAATCTGAGCAGCCTCCATAATCTGATAGTATCAATAAAACCATCAGCCTCCACCCAATGAGAAAAATAGTGAAACGTAAGAGGCAGCCTACTTCTCGTCTCCTCTGTAGAAACTAGAAGAGGGCTATGATCAGAAATCCCCCACTGACCAACCCTAACTTTCATATATGGAAAAGCTACCTTCCACGCCTCATTAGACAAGAAGCGATCCAATCGACGCAAGATACCATTCCCCTGAATTTTACTAGTCCAAGTAAACCAGTTACCTGTCATACCCAACTCAATCAGATCCACCTCCAATAACGCCCCATCAAACTCCTCCATCTCCCTCAAGCTAGGTAAACCACCAAAATCCTTCGAACTACTATGAATAGCATTAGAATTCCCTAAAACAACTCTAAGAATCTGCCACGAGGCACACACATCAATCAACTGAGACCACAAGTTCCTCCTCTCGCTCACGTGATTAGAGGCATACACAACACCAGTATGTACCCGAGCACTCATACAATATCCACCAAGGTTCCAGAAATGAATTGATCCCTACTGACATCTATAAAAAAATCATAGGCACTTTTCCGCCACAACACCCAGATCCTCCTAACTCCCCTCACACTATAGCTACACACACAACTCCAAGCATCACCAAACCTACCCACTACCATACCAAAGTTCTCGCGACGAACCCTTGTCTCATGAAAACACCAGAAAGTAATAAAGGAGAAAACTAGAAAGTTTGCCACAACCCTATACTTGACAGGGTCATTCAACCCCCTAACATTCCAGGAACACCAAATCATGAACCTTGCAAGAAATCACACTTACCTACTCCCACTGTGTTTTTGCCTGAACTCCCTAACGTCCCCTCCATACCAAACAACGGATCAGGATCTGCCTGCACTAAAGCTAGTGCCAATAAGTCTCTCCCCCCCCCCCCCCCCCCCCCCATCACAAAACGTCAAACTGATTACCTTCATCAACATGCTTTACAAATCCCGTAATTCCAGGGGACCCATAAACTACTCTGCTTCTCAAGGGTGCCGAACCTGGTGACCCACTGCCTCCCCTATGCCCTACACCTCCTCTATCACATCGACGACGACTAACCATAGTAAACTCGTCAACATTCCCCGTACCCCTATTCCCAACCACTAGACTAACTCCTCTCCCACCACTACCCAATTCTTACCTCTTCCTCACACTCTCAAGTCCCCCATTCTCCCCCAAACACCCCTCATTAACCGCCACAATACACAACTTCTGACCCTTTGCCACATCTTGTTTCTCACACACAGCCCCAGTATGCCCAAAGGAACCACAACAAGCACACCTATAAGGTTTCCACTCATACACTACTGGAATAATAAACTCCTAACCCTGCATTCTAACAGTGACTGAAGGGATCAGTAACGAATCACCATCCACTTGAACACAAACCCTCGCATACGATAACCGTCGCTGCTCTCTTGTTGTAACATCAAAAGAGACTGGCTTACCCACGACACTAGTTAACACTGCTAAACCCCTATCTATCCACAACTTCAGGGGAACACACTCCAATTTAATCATGATAGGAATAGAATAAAAACAAAAGTTTTAAGAACAATACATGGTGACCATTGTCGTAATAAGATGGGCTTGCCACCCAAGTGCCACGGACCATTCTCCAACACCCAGTCTCGTGACTCTACCTTCTGAAATTTAAAGATAATCAAATCATTCTCCAACAAGGTAATAGTTGGCATCTCTACGTGTCCCCAAATTCTATGAATAAGTCGACAAATAATAGAATATGAGAGTTTGGCATCCACAAACTGCCCGACCAAAGATTTCTCCCACAAACAAACACTCGCATCAATAATCTCCTCACAAGGTTCAACAATAACTTTATCATTTTCAACCAATGGAGAAATAAACTCTAAATTTTCCCTCAAATTAGACCCAAAAAGGGCCGCCCACGAATTTCCCCCTTTCACGCCGGAACCGAAACCAACAGAACCACACCGCTCCTTCGACCGGTTTGACTTTGGACCAAACCTCGTAGCTAAACTGATTTTGAGGATCGGTTCCTCCCACTCACGAAAAACCCGCGCATCCACCCAACGACCCTCGCTTCCAATAAGCCCAGCCCGTGAAACCTCCTCATGGCCTAACTTCTACCCTCCCTCCTCCGAGGCTCCTAACTTTGGCCCAACACCACGCGGCCCACCCACCAAAGCCCCCATGCCTTTCGACCCTTCCCCCAGCTCCCCCTGCACCAGTCCACTCCCTTCATTCAGCTTCAGCCCTCCCAACAGCCTCACCCCAACTTCTTCAACGCCCAACCCAATACCCCTCACAACCTAGTTTTCTTTTGGGCCCCCAACACCCGCAAGGCTCCTAGACACACCCCTTACATCCTGGGCCCCAACTCCACTCAAGCTCAAACTCTCTTGCCCATCCATTAACCCAAAACCCAGCCCACCCAGTCATCCCACACAACCCGGTTTTCTTCCGATTCTAGGTTAGATGACAGAAGCTTCTTCAACCTTTCGAGCGCCATCGAATCACCCACCATCAACCCCCCCAGCTCAGTTTCGGCGACAATCCTCGTACAGACCCTTCACCCTCCTCAGAACGACTATCAGACATCCCAAAATCCTTCACCTTCGAAGAACGAGCACCCAATCCTGATTCAATCTCTGGTCTAAGAAGACGAAAGTTTTGCTGAGCAACTCGACCTCCATTTTTCTCCTTCAATATTAAAGGCAACCGCTTACACACCATCGTCACTAGCTTTCACCGTGGTTAAACCCACACCACAATACCTCAGATCTAACAATGCTCGTTCCTCAGATCTAAACCCCAACTGTCCTCTGCTGCTAAACACCAGAACATAACCATTACCGTCTAAACTCACTATCCAGTTTAAACTCACCGTCTGCTAAAACCCTTGGAGTGCGACGGGAGGCGACCGAACGTAACTGCATGAACCGCAGCCTCGGATCAGTGGTTGAAAGCGAATGGCGGAGAATGAAAGCGAACATCGTTGACTAGACAAACGGCGCCTACCCACGACGACAGCGAACGGTGTGCGTTGGTTGAAAGCGGCGGCCCAACTAGGTCAACATAAACCTTCATACAATATTCATATTGCGAACAAAAATAAGATATAATAATGAGTATCAGACACTTGGAGATGAACAAAACATAAACTTTATAAATTAAAAAAAATACTGATATCAAAACTCCAACTTAGTTGTGTTTGTAGTCTATATATTGCATGCATTGATAGTCCTTCCTCAACCTATAAAAGTTGTTAAATAATAAAAACAAATTAAGTAAAATTATTGAAATAAAGAACTAAAATAATAAATAGATATATACACATAAATTAAACTTTATTAGAAGGTCATGCAATTGTACTACCAATTGCATCTTGGATGTATGTGTCATTTCTAAGCTTGGCCTCTATTACAATGCATCATGAAGTAAAAGACACCAAGCATAACTACAACTATGAAATTAAGGAATTCTATGGTTACTTCTTAAATGGTGAGGTTCTCTCTATACACTGAAGCTCCTTTTAAGTCTTACAATTATAGAAGTGAAAGAACCCAAAGGTTTGCAGCGAAAGCAGAAATCTTCCCAACTTCAATTTTATCACAGAATACAAACTTTATAGAACAAAAATTATGCAATTCAATAAATAATTTTACAGCATGCAAGTAGAAAATAATTTGAGTTAGAAAGTGCTTACCCTTGAAGAACCGTTATTCATGTAATCCTTCTTCTTCACGAACATTCCTCGAAAAACACAAGACAACATCACAAGAAGAACCTTTTTTTATTCTCTTTTAGATAGAGAATTAGCAGGAGGTATGGGCTTTGCTACTTTTGGGAGAGAGAAGAAGAAGTTTGAGACGATTTTGCAGGGGCTGGAAGAACACGTTGGGAGAGTTCTTAAAAAACATAGAGAGTCGGTCAACCTTCTGTGAAGAAGATGAAGAATGTAAAAACTGAATCCCCTTCCCACTTCCACGATCTGAGAGAATTAAAGGGAAGGGAGTGACAATTCCTCCCAATATTAAATTCAAATAATAAATTAAATAAATAATTTAATAGAATATTAAATAAAATATTTAATTTATATATAAATATATGATAACTACCTTATCATATATGAATCTATATAATATATCAAATATAACACATAAGTTATAGTTTTTATATTGTATCAAATACAACATAACCTATAATTTTTAATTTTCTCAATCATTTGTGGTATTTAATATCAATCACATTTGTACTAAATTTAATTATATAAATCCAATCCATATAATTAATATTTGAATCATATTCAAATATTTAATTCCTCTCAAAATAAAATTTATATTATAATGTATCAAATACATTATATTAATTATACCATATATAATTAATTCCTTAAATTGATTTAAATAATTCAAACGAATCCAAAATTAATTCTCAATAATCCTAGTTGAGCTACAGAGGGAACCTTATGGACCTGTAGATTAAAGCTCTAATGGTACTTAAATAATTAATTAAACTCATTTAATTAAATTATTCAATATCCATTAACTGTTGGTCACTCCACTAAAGACCGACAGCTACACTCTTTGCACTACAGATATATTTCTGTGTCCATTGGATATAACCAGTCAACAGTACATGATCTTTCAAAAATTGCTTATAAGTACAATTGGGCCAAAATTACCATTTTGTCTCTATAGTTACATCTAACTTTAAGTATCATTGATCCCTCTAATGAACAATAAGTCACAGTCCAACTATGACCAAATCCCTTTTGGGCTAAGAGAGGGTGTGACACTACATTATTCAAGCCCCTTAATCAGCCTTAAAGGGAACAATTTATCTACTTACCCTGACATTAGGGAAGGAGTGAATTTTATTTTGTGTAATGATGCGTTGGTTTATCATGCAATGTAAGGATCTGTGGATGCGATGATCATGCAAATTTTCCTAACAAAGCCCAAGTATAAACCTTCTTAGGGTCCTGGTAAATCCAGGGTCGAACGCAAGGATTACTAAATAGATATGTGACGGACTCTCTGATCCTATTGCAATGGTGATAAAGACGTAGATGGTGATTTAACTTAGATTTTCTAATGCGATGGAAATAAAATGTAGAGCGATGAAAGGATGTGTTGTAATAAGTATGCGATGAAAGGGTTGAGAAGAGATTTAGCTAGCATTTCTTAAGATTTTGTACAAGTCATGCGATCATGCTATACAAAAATATAAAGCACTACATTTCTTAATGCATAATGCCACACTTCCTATTTCTAGGATGCATGCAATGTGTATGGAATGTAGCAGTTAGAACTTATTTCTAAGTCTCTACTTTTGCTTATGCGATCTAATCCGACTCTCTCAAGCTTAGATTCTGTCTTCAGACTACTCTCTCAAGTACTCCAATTGATGAATGAAGCATACATAAGACAAGATGATCGCATAAAGTGCATAGCTTAAGTCATGCCAGCTAAGTACTTCTCAACCCATTCATAAATTTAGTTACTCATGCATGGTGTGGAGAGACTGAACATAAATTGAAATGAAGTTTCCATTTTTGCAAATAAAGTGTTTAAGTACAAAACTATAAATAGTGTAAGAAGTATCAAGCCAGATAAGAAACGTTTTGCTTCCTCTGGCTTTTTACACTTCTCTTATCACTTCAACTCTTTCCCGAATTGTAGAATCTTTCTCTCGCAAAGGTTGGGTGTCTCTCCTTCGTGCTATTTTCGACAGCCTTTCGACCTCTCCAATAATTAATTTCTTCTCAAGAATCCCCTTCCCTCGGCTTTGCCTTGCTTCCTCGTGCACTCCTCTTTTTGGGTTTCGTAGGAATTAGTACTTATAGACTTCTTAGACAAAGTAGTTCTTCTCACTAATGATTGCGTGGATGGGCAACATTAATTTCCATACCCTGTTGTGCCGTCTGATAGTGAGCGGAAGTTCAATGTATTTGCAATGGTATGGTCTTTCAACGGCCATCAACTGTATTCCCGAATTGACTGTTATCAGCTTTACGTTCCATCATGTTTCATTATGTTGTCGCCTTTATGTAAGGTCTTTACGCAATCATCTTCGAGGTACCCTTGTATTGCAAACTCAAATGCACCATCGCATTGTGCCCTTGGAACGCAAACTCAAGTGCGCCATCACATTGTACCTGCACAGAATAACGCAATTTAACTGTTTTTATGCGATGAGCGTTAGCAATCACAATTTTCTTTTAATTTGTCGCATTCAATCATAATATTACCTATTTTACCATCATTTTCTCCCATTGTTTTAATAATTTGAGCTTTAATAACTTGTATTTCTACCAGTTATCACACCTCAAATTTAAAACAATGCTTGCCCTCAAGCATAAACTAAAGATTTCTCAAAATTTCAATTGCCTTCACCCTACTTAGGCTTCACATGGTGCCTTATTCAAATCGTTGAACCAATGCCTTATTAATTTCTATCCTAATATGTTCCTAAAATATTTCTAACCTTTAGGGACTGCGAGCTTAATCTTTAAAAAAAAATTTTCTCTCATTTCCCAGGACATCGCATGATTTATTTCAAATTTTATCAAATCGGGGTGTTCAAGCGGTTTCTGCCTTTACATGATTCAAATATTTGTTTTGTGATCCTGCGCTGATCCGAGTGCCTAGCCTTCGTTTTGGCTTGCCCCCACGGGTGTCATGGGGACATCCAACTACGAGCGAGGCGCTCTTTTCAGTCAAAACTCATGCCCATCTCTTTATTTGGCAGCGGAGTTGTGATCACTTATCTTCTACGTTGATCATGATTCCCACCTTCGTTTTGGCTTGCCCCAATGGGTGTCATGCGGACATCCAACTACGAGCGTGATCCAATCTCAACGATTTTTTTTTTAAAAAAAATTGAAATGAAATGAAGTCCTAAAAATAACGAGGCTAAAAATAACACCCCTCCCCCCCAAAATAAAAATAAAAATTTATCATGCAGCAATGTCCTCATTGTTGAAGATAAAATAATTCATGCTATGGACTCAGAAAATTTTGTAAAAATAGTTTTGAAGTAAAGCTGGTAGACCACTAAATTTTAGAAATGTTTTGTGAATCGATTGTTCTGAAATTAATCTGGTGCTAGTTTATGTGATAAGAAAAGAAGCATATATTTCATCATTGAAGTCATAATGGGTAAAGAATGAATGCGGCGACCAAATTAAGTAATAAAAAATTCATAATTGAGCTAAACGAGCGAGAATGTGATAGTAGAATTCAGCAATATTAAATTAAAGTGAGAAATACAAAAATTTAAATAAGATGAGGCAAGAAAGGACACAACCCCCAAATTTAATTTTCGCCCGCATCATTGTGATCGCATCCTTTCCTGTGATGGGCTGATAATTTTTTTTTTCAATGAAAGCTCAACCGATCGCATGTTTTAAGCCCATCGCATTATTCGTCACATTCGTTTATTGCGATCAAAATGATGAAATAAAAAAGATTAGAAGTACGAAGAAAAGAGTTGGCAATCATAAAGAGTAGTAAATATGCAAATAGTAGAATAGATTCTTGAAAGAAAAACAAAAAGGATACTTAAAAGGATATACTTCGTCCCAGATGAATGTATGTCGCTTATCATCATAGGGACTAAGTGTTTCTTCTTTATTTTGGCTTACCCAAGTCAATGGAGGTTTTCTCGCGTTGGAAATATCCTCCATGATACATCTTTACTCTTTGTCTATTCACTTTAAATGTGTTGGTCCCATCTTCATTAGTCAATTCCACCCTTCCATGCGAGAATAATTCCTTGATTATGAAAGGCCCAGACCAACGCGACTTCAGTTTTCCAGGAAAGAGACACAACCTAGAGTTGAACAGTAATACCCTATGACCTACTTTGAGGTTTTTCTCGCAAAGATGCTTATCATGCCATCGCTTAGTGCGTTCTTTGTAAATTTTGGAATTCTCATATGCCTGTAATATCCACTCGCCCAGCTCTAGTAGCTGAAGTTTTCTCTCTTCTCCTGCAGCCTTAAGATCAAAGTTAAGTTTCTTAACTGCCCACATTGCCTTATGTTCCAGTTCCAACAGCAGATGACAAGCCTTCCAAATACCAACGCATATGGTGACATGCCTATGGGTGTTTTATAAGCAGTCTGATATACCCACAAGGCATCATCCAGTTTCATGGCCCAATCTTTCTGCGATGGGTTCACCACCTTCTCTAAGATTGACTTAATTTCTCTGTTAGAAACCTCTGCTTGCCCATTTTTTTGAGGATGATATGCGGTGGCAATCTTATGGTGGACATTATATTTGATCAAAAGTTTACTAACAATGCGATTCACAAAGTGGGTTCCTTCATCACTTATGATGGCATATGAGGTGCCAAAACGAGTGAAGATGTTTTTCTGCAAGAACTTAAAGACTGTTGCCGCATCATTTGCAACACATGAAACAGTTTCAATCCATTTAGAAACATGGTCGATAGCCAATAGAATGTATTTATGACCATTTGATGATGGAAATGGTCCCATGAAATCTATTCCCCAAACGTCGAATAATTCTACCTCCAATATGATGTTCATTGGTATCGCATTTTTTTTCTGAAATGCTTTCAGTGCATTTCCACTTATCGTATGTCATGGAGTATTCTCATGCGTCCTTAAATAGAGTGGGCCAGTAATACCCACATTGCAAAACTTTTGCTGCTGTGCGCTGTCCACCAAAATGCCCTCCATAGGGTGATTCCTGACATTGAAACAATATGCGATGGAAAGCAGTTTCTAGAACACAGAGTCTCAATATCTGGTTTGGTCTCCTTTTGTAGAGATTCGGATCGTCCCAGTAGTAAAATTTACATTCATAAATGAGCCTTTTCTTTTGATGGGGTGTGTAGTTTTTCAGGGAATTGTTTGCAGACCAAGAAGTTGAGAATATCTGCATACCAGGGTAGTTTTTCAATCTTAAGCTACAACTCATCAGGAAATTATGCGTCTGAAGGATCTAATATCGATGAGTTCCATGAGCGCGTTCGAATCGCTCCGATCTCACTGTGACCGAAATGTAACAATATAAATTCAACACATACACATATGCAATCAAATTCTAATTAACGGCATGCTCAGAACAAGATAAATAACAGGGAAAGAGTTCCACACCAGTTGAAGACTATCTTCATACTCCGGAACTCCAACGCAGCAGAAACCCTCCAAGAGATTTACCAACGCCCGGCGGGAATGTCAACTGCAACAACACGATCAATGCAAACACGAACGCCGCAACGGGGCCGACACCACCACTAATGAGCCCTGAGTATTCTCGGAATGAAAACCCAAAGGGTAGGCTTCGGTGAATTTGGTAGAGGACGGAAGAAAAACGAGTCGTGTAGGCGATAAGCAAATGGGAGAGAAAACAATGCTATCGTATAGCTGAAGTGCTTATTGCATAGAGGAGCTACATGATTGTGTAGGATTTACTGAACGATCGTTTAGGAAAAGGTATACGATCGTTTAGGTAAATCAGTATACTATACGATTGTTTATAGAAGCTATCCGATCGTATAGGAAACAGTGTGCGATCGTTTAGGCGCGAGGTATACGATTGTTTAGGCGGAGAAGCTATCGTATAGGCTCTCAAGCGATCGTTTACTTTCACCAACGCGCGCTTCCGAATTCTTTCTGGGCGAGAGACCAACGATCGATCGAATGATTCAAAATGAAAACATTTTTTTATTTTAGCTCATCGGTTACCATAACCGACGCTGCCCAATAACCCACGTCAGAACGTGGAAAAAGGATTAATTATCATAAAATCAATCAATTAATTAATTAATAAATATAATCATATTATATTTATAACCTATAGTTTGATATCACATATCTACTATAGTATTTTCTCCTCTACTTGATATAAATCATATTTATATCTAATTTCCTCCAAAATAATGTATCTCATACATTTAGCCAATTATATCATATATAATTAACCAGTCCAATTGTATCATATATAATCGATTTTCCTCTTGTCAATTTGAACATTTCAAATTAACCCAAATACTGGTCATGGACTTTATCCAAGCTACCCAAGGGACCTAATAGATCTGTGACTTGAAGCTGCAACGGTACGTGAATAGCTAACTAAACTCTGTAGCCACGAGATCCACCATCTGTTAACTGTCAGGCATTCCACTAAAGACCAATAGTTGAACTCTTCTTACCACAGATATATTTCTATGTCCATTGGATATAACCAATCATAAGTACGATGACCCTTCACAGATGCTCGTAAGTACAGTTGAGCCAAATTACCGTTTTTCCCCTGTAGTTACATCTCACTCCTTAATTACCATTGATTCCTTTAATGAACAATACAACATAGTCCAAGTATGTGTGAACACCTCTCGGGCCAAGAGAAGGTGTATGGCACCAAATCGTTCAAGCCCCGGAATCAGCCCTTAAAGGAGCTATCAATCTATTTACCCCTGCCTTGGAGAATGAGTGAATTCCATCTTGTGTAGCTGAGTTTTTCAGCTCCCAAATCAGACGAATCCCCAAAATGGTAGGTTTGAATCGGCGATCTGGCCACTCGCACCCATACAAATCAAAGAATCACCCTCAATGGCAGGAGTTCCCAACTCACTCAGAATTGAGGTCATGTTACCTATGGTCATCCTAATGAAATGAAGTCTCTGTCATGAACGGTGTTATATAACGAGACGTTATCACTTCATCGTCAGGTCTTATACAAACTCTTTGTATAGGATGCCCCCGCTCGCATGTCCCCAACACGAATGATCAGGATTAGACCATCTGTGACAAGTCACAACATTTGTGACCATTCCACAAAGCGGGCCACGTTCGTAGCGTTACCAGGATAAGGTTTCTCTTCTTTATCCATATACTACAGACCATTTTGGTTATCACTCAAGACATGATCCGTTTGTATCACCACATACATGATTAAGTCACATACAGATAACCAGAGATTTTATGTTTATTGGTTTGTGGTAAAGCAAATAAAACAAGTAAATGAGCAAAATACAAGATGTGATGTAAATATCATATATGAACAATACAAGCGTCCATACATAATGTTTACAAACTACAAGACACGAGACTTTAAGGCATTAACTCCAACAGCATCCTCCGACTAGATGCGATCCGCTTCTGGATTCTCTAATCGCGATAAATGGTCAGCGACCTGGTTCTCTATTCCCTTTCGGTCAATTATTTCCATATTAAATTCTTGGAGTAAGAGAACCCATTGGATTAGTCTAGGCTTCGCATCTTTTTTGGTCATCAAATATCTTATCGCAGAGTGATTTGTGTGGACTATCACTTTTGACCCAACAAGTAAGGCCTGAATTTTTCAATCGCAAAAATTACTGCTAAAAGTTCCTTCCTAATGGTGGTGTAATTCACCTGTGTGGAGTTTAATGTTCTGCTAGCATATGCGATGGGGTGTAACATTGTCTTTACTTTTTGTGCCAAGACTACCCCCATCGCATCCACTGGCATTGCACATCAGTTAAAATATTTTTGCTCAATCAGGTGCAATCAAAATTGGCGCTATAGTCAAAGCGTCCTTTAGTGTTTTAAATGCATTGAGGTAGTGTGAATCAAAATCAAAGGATCTATCAGCTTCCAACAACGCATTCAAGGGTCGAGCGATTTTGGAAAAGTCCCTTACAAACCTTCTGTAAAATCCTGCATGTCCTAGGAAACTCCTCAAAGCTTTTACATTCACTGGAGGTGGAAGTTTTTCTATAGCTTCAATTTTTGCTTTGTCCACCTCTAACCCATTTCTTGAAACCTTGTGCCCGAGCACAATTCCTTCTTTGACCATAAAATGACACTTTTCCCAGTTCAATACCAGATTTGTTTTTTCACATCTTTTCAGTATTCTCTCCAGGTTTTGTAGACAGATTTCATATGTTTGCCCATAGACTGAGAAATCACCCATAAAGATCTCAACTGAGTCTTCAAGGTACTCAGAGAAGATCACCATCATACACCTTTAAAACGTACTGGGAGCATTGCATAATCCAAAAGGCATGCGACGAAAGGCGAACGTTCCATATGGACATGTGAACGTGGTCTTTTCTTGATCCTCTGGTGCAATCATAATTTAGTTATAGCTTGCATAACCATCAAGGAAGCAGAAATAATCATTCCCGATAATCGGTCGAGCATTTAATCAATAAAAGGCAAGGGAAAATGATATTTTTTTGTCGCCGCGTTGAGTTTCCTGTAGTCCATACAAATTCGCCAACCTGTGACGGTCCTTATGGGGATCAATTTGTTGTTTGCGTTAAGAACTACTATCATCCCACCCTTCTTGGGAATAGACTGCACGGGGCTGACCTACGTGTTATCTGCGATAGGGTAGATAATGCCGACATCTAACCATTTGATGATTTCTTTTTTGACAACCTTCTTCATCGCAGGGTTCATTTTACGCTGAGGTTCTATTGAGCACTTTTGATTTTCTTCAACCCGGATTTGATGCATGCAATACATCGGGCTAATACATCTAATGTCTGCGAGCGTCCATCCGATTGCTTTAATATATTTCTTTAGAACACTGAGTAGCGCAGTTTCTTTTTCTTCAGGTAACGCAGAGGATATGATGACTGGTAAGGTTTCATTCTAGCTAAGAAATACGTACTTCAAATGGGTTGTTAGAGTTTTTAGTTCTAGTGTAGGTGGTTGCTCTAAAAAGGGCTTTTGTGCTTTTCTTTCTTCATCCAAATTCAGCATTTCTTCATTCTTCAATATCTCTGTTATCGCATGGCAAGTCTCTATGGATGTTGTTACATCCTCTCTTTCTTCATTCTCTTCCTCAGACTCCCATTTTTCAGCACAAGTGTGTTCATCATCGAAGTCTGATAAGCCTTCCCCATCTAGGAACTTCATTTCCTTAATAATATTGAACCTGAGCTTCTTTTCGTTGATGTTCTTTGTGATTTCTCCCTTGTGCACATCTATTTGAGCACGACCAGTAGACAAGAATGGTCGTCTCAATATGATTGGAACATCTTTATCTGTCTCATAATCTAAGATAATGAAGTCTACAAGTAGAATGAATCTATTTATTGTTACCAAGACATCCTTTAATTTCCTTTAAGGGTGCACCAAGGATCTATCGACGAGTTGAAGAGTCACCATTATGGGTGTTAGTTGTCCTACATTCAATCTTTTGAAGTTTGAAAGGGGCATTAAGTTTATGCTTGCTGAAAGATAACATAATGCTTGACGAATATAGATTTCTCCTATTGAGTAGGGTATTGTGAAACTGCCTGGGTCGCGCATCTTTGGTGGGATCATAGTATTGGATTCTTGTGTCAACACCATCGTGGCGAATCTTCCCGTGTTTCTCTTCTTCGAGATAATGTCCTTTAAAAATTTTGCATACACCGGCATCTGCTCTATCGCTTCTATGAATGGAATATTTATGTGCAATTGTTTCAATATTTCTAGCAAGCGCTGATACTGGCCTTCATCATTATGTTTCTTTTTCAGTCTTTGAGGAAATGGAGGTAGCTGTACTTTCAATGTTTCATGGTTTGGAGGCTAAAGGTGATCGCATCTTCTAGTTCCCTAGTTTCGGACTCCTTTGATTAAGTCTGTAATAGAGATTTCTTTGATTCAATCGCAAGTTACTCCTTTGACTCGGTCTTGCGAGGTTCCTTCCATACTTCTATCATCGCCTTTCCACTCCTTAGGGTGACTGCTTGGCAGTGTTCTTTCCCTGTATTCCCTGGATTGCATGGAAGCTCAGTTGAGCTAGGCAATGTCCCTTGGGGTCTATTCTTTAGCTCTCCTGCAATTTACCCCATTTGAATTTCCAAATTGCGGATGGATGTAGATTCGTTTTGAAGGACTATTTCATTCTTTTCGATGTATTACTTCAACAAGTTTTCTAGGGATGATGAGGATGGTGTTTGAGAGCTGCTAGCTTGCTATTGTCCATTAGTTATATGGAAAAATCTTGACGGTCCCTCTCTCTGAGTCATAGGCTAACTGCCTTGTTATTGGTTGTTCTTCCAAAAAAAATTAGGGTGATTTCGCCACCCCGGGTTGTAAGTGCTTGAAAAAGGATTGTTTTTGACAAAGTAAACTGGTTGAGTATTTCGTGGACATTCCTTAAAAGAATGTGATTCTTCACATACAACACAGTTGGTGCTGGTTTGCTCTATCGCATTGACTTGCCCATTTTAAGTTCCTGAATTGTTTATTACGATGTCTTGCAACAAGTTTATCATTGCATTCATCTGATTTTGTAATGATGCGATGGCACTATTACTCGCATTACCTTCTTTGGGCTTCATTCTTTGATTGCTTTCTTGCCAATCTTCGTGGTTTTTCGAGATGCGATCAAGAATATTCTTTGCTTCATCATATGTTTTGTCCAGCAAACCTCCTACTGCTGCCGCATTGGCAGTCGTCTACGATGCAGAGTGGAGTCCATGATAAAAAAAATCTCCATTTGGAGGCAATCCGGCAATCCATTGTGTGGGCAGTCACGTACTAGCCTCTTAAACCTCGCCCATGCATCATTGAGCGATTCATCTTCTTCTTGTTCAAAATTGGTGATCAATTTCCTCCTTCTGGCATTTTCTGTGGGTGGGAAATACTTCTTCATAAACTTTTCCACAACTTGCACTCATGACGTTATCTCTCCCGGTTCGAGAGAGCAAGCCCATTTTCTTGCTTTATCGGGTAGTGAAAATGGAAATAATGTGAGTCAAACCTCTTCTGGGGAAATATTAGGGAACACAAAAGTGTTGCAAATTTCAATGAAGCTTCTTAGATGGGTATGCAGGTCTTCATCATGCCGTTCTATAAATTGCCCTCAGTTTGTATCATTTGTAACATTACTGGCTTCATCTCGAACCTTGATCCATCCAATGCTGGTCTTATGATTCCTGGGGAGAAATTATACAAGTTTGGTGACGCATAGTCCCGGATGGATCTATTGTGATCATTTGCCAGTAGGATAGGATTTGCCAATATGTTGTTTTCATTTGCTACTTGTTCCTCAGGTTGTTCAGCCATTCTATGAACTCTTCCTTGCCGTTTACGTCTGTTTCTTTGCCTTTTGTGAAAAGTTCTTTCGATCTCTGGGTCGTACTTGAGCTCAGGAGTATGTCCTTCGCTCATACGACACTTGCTTTTTCCTTCACAAGTGGAACGACAATACAACAAAGGTTGAAAGCTGCAAAGATCAAAGAGGTTTGATGTTAGCGTTGATAGAAAAATAGGCATGTGTAGCGGAATTGAGGACCAATTTTATGTTAATTGCACAAAAATAACATACAACCCTAAATTAATTAATTAGGGTTTTTTTTTAAATAGTACGTTTGAAGCTCCTGAAATGCTTCTATCTCCGCTCGAACACAAACCGGACAACCACTAGAACTGACCTACTATCCTCTGGACTCAGAACCGGGTTGTGGGACCCGATGGATGAAGAAATCGAGAGAGAGAGAAAGAGATGGAAATAGGAGATGGATTTTTTTTTTAGTTGGGTTTGGGTTTTGATATTTCTCAAAAATGGTGATTTTTTACAGCCCAATTTAGAAACTAATTTTGGCAAAATTGTCAAAAGTTCTCTATCCAAATTGAAAGCCCAAATTTATAGAAAAAACCATGCAAAAATTGCATGAAACAAATTCATAAAAACCCAACACCTCAAAATCCACTATCTAAGTGGGCTTGATGTTTCCACTATAAGCCAACATCTAGCCCACTATCCTTTTAGTGGAATTATCTAATAAAAAGTTTGGATTTTTCCACTAACTTTAGTCAAAGGGCAAAATGGTCATTTTGTCAAAGTCAAATTTTGACCGAAAAATCAACATTTTGACTTTTTATGATTTTTTCCGTGGTGACTAATTTTGACCTCCCGAGCATGAATCTGCATTCATTTTCTCGAAATTCAAATCATATTTGAATATAAGGCCAGTCAAAGTTTGACTTTTCAAACTCAAAAGTCAATTCTTTGATTTTTTACATCTTTGACCATTTCTATTCTTTCCGAATATGAACGTATTCATATTCTTGATATTTAAATCACATTTTATCATTAAATTTATATCTCTAAACTGAAAATCGACCATTATATCACATATACTTGTCGGTTTCTCTCTCTTCACCTAATTCGAACAATTCAAATCTTCTATCATACTGTTCTAAGTTTATTCCACATGAGCTAGTAGGGGAACCTAATGAACCTATAGATCATGGGCTCCAACGATCCGAGATTAGCTGGCTAAACTCTTTTAGACGAAGCTAATCAACATTCGTTAACTAATGGGTCATTCCACTATAGTCCTGTAGGTGCACTCCCCTCACTATAGATATATTTGTGTCCATGTGATATAATCATGATTAGTAAGCTAATCCTTCACAGGTTGTTCGTAATCTCGGCTGGGTCATAGAAACCGTTTTACTTCAAGACTACATCTTATTCCTTAAGTTCCACTGATCCTCTAATGGACAATTAGTTTAAGGTCCAACCTATAAACCGAACCCCTCTCGGGCGAAGCTGAGGGTGGGGCCCTATGTTCAAGACCTGGATTCAGTACTAAAGGGAACAACCAATTTACTATCCCTATAACGGGTAGGAGTGAATTTCGCCTTGCACCTATGTTCCCAACTATCCACCTGATCTTACCCTTGAAATGAGAGGCTTATTGAGCCAACGATAATGAGTTGCCCTCACCTATGCAGATCTAAGGATAATTCCGAGTGAACAGAAGTTCATAGTTAGCTCAGGATTAAGACTAAGTTACTTAGGTCATCAATTAACGAAATAATCAGCTTTATACATAAAAAGACATGTAGAACGTAAAAAGTAACTATTTCATGGTTCAGTCTTATGTAAACTCTTTACATAGGATGCCCCCACTTTCATGTCTCCACATGAACGGTTTAGGATCACGTCGTTTGTACTAACTACAAAATGGGCCGCATCCATAGTGTCCCCAGAATAAGGCGTCCAACCTTATTCATATATTATAGACCATTTTGGCTATATATTTGAATTCGATCCACATTTATGTCACTACATAAAGTTCAAACTTAAACTTAATAGCCTCGGATCCTTAGTTTATTGGATTCATGAATATAGAATTTAATTTTACTAAAGTTTTTCAATAACAGCTTTATCGAACAAGAATATGATATTATAAACTAAGAGTTTTAGGACATAAAATCCAACAAGCGCAATCTATACCATAATCCCTGACAACGGTGCCAAAAACTTGATGTGTTGGTGTACCATGCGATGTAAGGATGTGTGGATGTGATGATCATGCAAGTTTTCCTAACAAAGCCCAAGTATAAGCCTTCTTGCAAATAAAGTGTTTGAATACAAAACAACAAATGGTGGAAGTCAAACCAGGTAAGCAATGTCTTGCATCCTCTGGCTTTTTACACTACTCTTATCACTTCAACTCTCTCCCGAATTGTAGAATCTTGCTCTCGCAAGGGTTGGGTGTCTCTTCTTCGTGCTATTTCTGGTAGCCTCTCGACCTCTCCGAAAATTAATTTCTTTTCAAGAATCCACTTCCCTCGGCTTCGCCTTGCTTCCTCGCGCGCTCCTCTTTTTTAGTTTCGTAGCATTGGGTATTTATAGACTTCTTAGGCAAAGCAGTTCTTCTCACTGATGATTGCGTGGATGGGCAACATTAATTTCCATACCCTGATGCACCATCTGATAGTCATGAAGTTCAATGTATTTGCAACGGTATGGTCTTTCAACGGCCGTCAATTGTATTTCCAAATTGATCGTTATCAGCTTTACATCCCATCATGTTTTATTATGTTGTCGCCTTTATGTAAGGTCTTTACGCGATCATCTTTGAGGTACCCTTGGATTGCAAACTCAAACGTGTCAACGCATTGTGCTCTTGGAATGCAAACTCAAGCACGCCATCACATTGTACCTGCACAGAATAACGCAATTCAACTGTTTTTATGCGATGAGCGTTAGCGATTCTAATTTTCTTTTAGTTTGTTGCATTAAATCATAATATTACCTATTTTACCATCGTTTTCTTTCATTATTTTAATAATTTGAGCTTTAATAACTTGTATTTCTACCAGTTATCATGTAACTGTGTTTCCAGCTCCCCAATCAGAAGAATTCTCAAAATGGTAGGCTTATTGAATCGGCGATGTGACCGCTCTCACCCATACAAATCAAAGAATCACCTTCATAGGTAGGAGTTCACAACTCACTCAGCATTCAGGGCATGTCACCTATGATCATCCTAGTGAAATGTAAGTCTCTATTATTAACGGTGTTATATAATGAGACTATTTATTTTGTGGTCTGGTCTTATAAAAACTTCTTTGTATAGAATACCTTCGCTCACATGTTCTATATAAATTATCAAGATCATATCATTTATAACACTTTATAATAATTATAACATCTACAAAGCAGGTCGTATTCATAGTGTCACTAGGATAAGGTACCCAGCCTTGTCCATCTACTACATACCATTTAGGTTATCACTTAAACATGATCCACCTGTATGTCTCTATATTCATGTTTAAGCTACAGAAGATAACCGTGGGTGTTAGTTTATTGGTGTGTGGGCTAATGCTACTAAATGTCGAATAAATATCTTATATTTTGTTAAATAAATAAAATTGTTTGTACATTACAATTACAAACTACTGGACCCACAAGATTTAGGGCATCAACCCCAACAAGAAGAAAATAAAGATAGAAGAAACAAAGAACCTACTAATATCTATAAACATAATCTATAAAGTATGTACACATATAGATTCAAAGAAAACATAATTATGAATTGCAAACATCAATTAGGGCAGAAAACTCAATAAATAACAATGAATCCTTGATCCAAGAAACTAGATAAAGTTTACCTAAAAAATTCATAGACAAATCTGAGAGATACAATCTAATCCATGGTTACAAACTAAAATTTAACCTAATGGTACTGAAAAAATTAAGGGAAAAGAAAATTCGGCCTCTCCTCGGCCTCCATGAATTATAGCTTGCCTTTGACCTAAGATCAAAGAGAGCATTTATATAATTATTGCAACGCTAGAAATGGGTATAACAATGCTGCTCTGTATTTAGGCTGAAAAAGAAATGCATGCGTGCGGTTGATTAGCGTCAAAATATCCACAACATTGCAACACTTACGGCAGTATTGCAACATTACCTTGCGAAAACAGCTACTACCTTATGGCATCAGACGAGCATTGGGCTTATGTATGTCAAAAGCGTTGCGACGCTCTCAAGGGCTTTTGGTCATTTTTAGTTCTTTGAAGCCTAGATGCTCAAATCAACTCCAATTTGCTTCAAATTAATCTCGTTCAGCTCTAAATGGCCAATTCTACCTCATGATTATTCGATGCCCACAAAATAAGACAATAAACACATAAAAGCCAACAATGAGCCCAAATTAAGCTAGAAATAATAGCTTTTTTTAGAGCTACCAACAACCCAGCAGAAGGATGTAACTTCTTGAAGCGTTGCAACGCTGTGCTTCAGTTGTCTCGTGAAGTTGTGCTATATCTGTATTGTGAAGTTGCGATTCAATTATCTCGTAAAGCTCCAACCGTCTCGTGAAATTCTAGCCGTCTTATAAAGTTGTGCTTCAATCGTCCCTTAAAGCTCTAGCCGTCTCGTGAAGTTGCGCTTCAGTCGTCCCGTGAAGCTCCAACCTTCTCGTGGAGCTCCAGCTGTCTCATGACCTGTCAGCTCACGTGTGCCAGTTGCTCCGTCCGAATTACCCGCTTGGCTGAAGTTGGCTTAGTCGGTCTAGATAGTCTGAACCGATTCACTTTGACTGGTTTGACCAATTTTAACCAATTTTGGAGTTTTTTTTAGCCGGTTCAAGGGTTTTTCAAGCGGTTCGATCTCGTTTGAACTTTTCAATGGTAGTCTAAAGTTTTGTTTTTAATTGTTATTGTAATAATTTAGGTTGTTTACTTTCTTAGGGTGCCAAAACTGGTCCATATCAGTGTGTGTTGAATTATTTATGCATTATGAATATATGATATAATTAAATAAATCTTGTATATGCCTATTGTATGCCATGTAGATTTAAAATCCTACTATAGAAAGCATGAAATATGCATTTAAAGTATGTTACAAATGGTTATAATATATAGTATGCATGTATTAAGGTTTCATATTTTAATATAAAGTGTTATATTAAATTGTTAAATGCTTGATGAATATTATGGATTGAAAGCATGTCTATATTTTATAAAGTATTATAAAATGAATTCGACATTTAAAATCCATAACAAAAATAAGATGTATGCTCACCTAGGATTAACAAATAACAACTTGTTTTAAGTAGTTAAAATAGGTCTTTATCTTGTAAAACTATGGTTACAAACTCAGCCAGACTATAATCATATCTAGGGCTGGAGGTACATAAGTTAACGGGTTACGGAAAATCTGCTACCTGAGGGTTTCAGCAAGTTCTTGAGCGTTGTTAACTTAGTTTTATGAGCATGCATGAGTGATGTAAGGTAATAAAATGGTTTATCATCTAGACATTATCGGTTAAATCTAAATATAAACGTTATACTTAGATAATCACCTAGACTTAGGTTGTTTATTAGTCAGAATATACCCAAGTAAATATTTACCCAAAACAAATAGAACACTTCAACGGGAGATTAATTATATATATGATATATTGTTCTTAGCTCTCACATCCCTAAGAGTTCACACCGTGAGATTCATGTTCGGTTTCGTGTCACCCTGGGAGTGATCTCTATTCCAAAAGTGTTTGCATGGGTCAATAGCCAGGTGAATAAGGGAAGTAGTTCATAGTAAGTGGGTTAAGAAAATGTGTCAACATATTCTGTGGTCTCTTCCATTAGATTGGACTGTGAGATTCCTATGTTACATCTGCTTGTCGTTTTTAGGTGACATAAGCTAGTTGTTTTATAGCGGTTATCTCTTTGGTGGGTTGTAACATTGGATTCGGAATAACTCAAACTCTAGAAATGGATAGGATCTCTTATTCCTAACCTTGACTTTCCAATTCTGTAGCATCATTGGGACCGAAACGTCTAAAAATGGAGGGATACATGTACAAGGGTTACCAAGTGTTAGTAAGTTCTTAACCAAAAACTGTAACTAGATAACTATTTGGAATAAGAGTTATTCTGGAATTAGTATTTAGTCAAGAATACCTTGCTTCAATGAAGGAGTATTTGACTGCACCTCGGTAGCATCTATTCTAACTCACTAAAGTACCGTTGCAAATAAATAATGAAATTTGGGTACATTATTACTTTGCTAAATTTTGATTGGATTTAAAAGCAATTTTCTGATTAGAATTTTTTTTATACTTTTAGCATGACTAGCTCATTAGTACAGTTACTGGCTTCCGAGAAACTTATTAGGGACAATTACACTACATGGAAATCAAATCTCAATACAATACTGGTAATCAATGATCTGAGGTTCGTTTTAACTAAGGAGTGTCCTCCAAACCCTGACTCAAACACAAACTGAACTGTTCAGGATGCATATGACAAGTGCACAGGAGGCAAATGAAAAGGTGAGAGCCTACATTCTTGCCAGCATATTTGATGTCTTGGCTAAGAAACACGATGGCATGCATACCGCTAAAGAGATTATGGAATCTAGGGATGTTTAGACAGCCGTCTTCCTCCCTTATATATGATGTCATCAAGTACGTTTATAACTGTCGTATGAAAGAAGGGACCTCTGTTAGAGAACATGTCCTGGACATGATGGTCCATTTCAATGTAGTAGAAGTAAACAAAGTTGTCATGGATTAGAAAAGTCAAGTCAGTTTTATTCTGGAGTCTCTTCTGAAGAGCTTCTAACAGTTCCACAAAAAAACGATGATGAACAAGATAGAATATAACTTGACTACTCTTCTCAATGAGCTTCAGACTTACCAGTCCCTCTTGAAAACTAAGGGATAAGAAGTAAAGGTAAATCCACGGATAAAAGAAGATTATTCTCTAAAACAAAGTCTGGCCCTTTTTCTTCTAAGAACAAAAGTGTTCCGATGAAAAAGGGTTAGGGGGGAAGGAAGACTCCTCAGAACGAAAAGGCAAGGCTAAAGTTGCAAACAAAATAAAATGTTTCTACTACAACAAAGATGGGCACTGGAAATGAAACTACCCGTAGTACCTTGCAGAAAAGAAAACAGAAAAAGAAAAACAAAGAAATTAGTTTATGAAGAATGCTTGTGGAAGGCGAGATAACTCTCAGGGTTGTGAACATGAGAAGTTGTCTCAGCAAAATCAGTGGGAGTTTCTGAAGTTATTATCTGGAGATAGATTCAGTATATTAGATAATGTACTTCTTATTTATGAAATGAAAAGAAATCTTATATCTATCTCTTGTAAGAACAATTGTACAAAGTCTTCTTTCACATAAATGAAGTATTCATTAGCAAAAGAAGTATTTTTATTTGTTCTAATAAAAAACAACTTATATGTTAAAACCAACCAAAACAAAGACCATTTTGGCTGAAATGGAAAAACAAAAGGCAAAAGGTTTCTTCAAGTACATATCTTTAGCACTTAAGACTTGGTGACATTAATCTTCAGGGATTGAGAGATTGGTTAAAAGTAGTCATCTAAATCAGTTAGAAGACAACTCTTTACCACTATGTGAGTCTTATCTTGAAGGTAAGATGACCAAAAGATCTTTTGTGAGAAAAGGTCTTAGAGCCAAAGAACCCTTAGAGCTCGTGCATTCAGACCTCTGTGGTTCTATGAATTTCAAGGTACGAGGAGGGTATAAATATTTCATTAGTTTTATTGATGACTATTCAAGGTATAGTTATGTTTACCTAAATTCATCATAAGTATGAAACACTTGAAAAGTTCAAGGTGTATAAGACTGAAGTTGAGAACTTGTTAGGTAAAACAATTAAGACACTTCGATCAAATCGAGGTAGAGAGTACATAAACCTGAGATTTCCAGAACTATTTAATAGAACATGGAATCCAATCATAACTTTCTGCACCTGGCGCCTTAGCAGAACACTGTATTGGGAAGAGGAAAAATAGAACCCTGTTAGACATGGTTCGTTTGAAAGATGAGCTATGCTTAGTTGCCTATATTGTTTTGGGGATATGCAGTAGAGGCTGTTATATTCTTTTTTAACATAGTTGCATTAAGAGTGTTTCTAAAACTCCATATGAGTTGTGGAGAGGTCGTAAAAGTTGTTTACAATATGTAAAGGTTTTTTACGTTATTTCATAATTTGGGAACGACCGACACATGTGTTTGTTTCATCATATGTGTCAAGCTTCAATATAAATTATAGAAAATCAACAAGAGTTGTTGATTAAGTTGACCCTACAACAAGAGTTGTTAAAACTGGTCAGATGTATCTTTCTCAAAGAGTTGAGAGTGCCTCGACATAGTGGGAGATTTGTGACAACCTAACCATAACATGGGTTTAGTAGAAACTCAAGTCATCAATACTTGATGATGGCGTCGAGAGTCCATTAACCTAAAATTAGGTAATAAATGTTCAAAGGAATAACGTCCTAACACATCTTAAGAAGTTGAATTTATAAGATGCATTCCCTATATGTTGATAGTTAGAAGTCTACTATATGTTGATTCTTTTACAAAGGTCCTCATGGCTAAAGTGTTTGATGATCACCTAATGAGTCTAGAACTATGGGTTGTATAATCTAGGGCAATTGAGAGGAAAACCCATGGCTATCTGATACCTAGTGAAGACAAATCATGGGTATGTTATGCCCTAGTTTATTATATTTCTCTCTAAAAATTCGAAAACTCAACATAATGTGAATATATGTGTTACCACTAGAGTTTTAGTCTAAGTGGGAGTTTGTTAGGTTTTATGTTCTAAAATCCATGGTTCATAAACAATAAACTTATTCTGTTATCAATAAAGATGTTATTAAGGTTTATTCAATAAAGTTGTTAATGAATGTAGGAATTGCTCATTTCATTTTAGAAAGAACCTAAATCCAATAAACTAAGATCCATAGCTATTTCATGAGTACTTGGATTTTATGTGGAGACATAAGAGTAGATCAAGTTTGAGTAGATAACCAAAATGGTCTATAGTATACGGATAAGGCTAGATATCTTATTCTAGAGACACTATCGGATGCGGCCCACTTTGTATTTAGTACAAACAATGTGATCTTGAATCGTTCATGTGGAGACATGTAAGTGAGGACATCCTCTGCAAAGAGTTTATATAAGACCGGACCACGAAATTAGTCACTCTTACTTTATAACGTTGTTTACTATTTAAGACAGACTATTTCAAAGCGATAACCTAGATAACTTGACCTTAATCCTGAGCTAACTATGAATCCCTATTTATTTGGGATTATCCTTAGATTTGCATGGGTGAAGGTTGGCTCAAAAGTATCGGCTCAATAAGCCACCCATTTCAAGGTAACATTGGGTAGATAGCTGTGGACATAGGGTGCAAGACGGATCTCACTCCTACCCACTTTTAGGAATAGTAGAGAGGTTGTTCCCGTAAGTGCTGCCTTCGAGTCTTGAACAAAGAGGCCCCACCCTCTCGTTGGCTCGAGAGGGAATCGGTTTGACGATTGGATCACAAACCAATTGTTCATTAGAGGATTAGTGGAACTTAAGGAGCAAGATGTAATCTCGGGGGTAAAATAGTTTTTGACCTAATCATTATTAAAAACGTCCTATGAAAGGTTGACTTACTAATTATGGTTATATCGAGTGAACAGAAATATATATACAATGAGGAGAATGCAACTACTGGGCTTTAGTGAAGTGACCTGGTAGTTAACGAATGTTGGTTTATTAGGTTAAAGAGTTTAGCCAGTTAATCTCAGATCGTTGGAGCCCATGATCTGTAGGTCCATTAGGTCCCCCTACTTGCTCATAAACGGACTAAACCTTAGAATAGTGTGATGAGGGAATTTGAAATGTTCAAATTCGAATTACGAGAATTGATGTGATATAATTGAACGTTTAGTTATCAAATTAATTGAAATTGGAGAACTTGATAATATTTAAATCTGATTTAAATATTAATTACATGAATAGGGGTTCATGTTTGGAATAGGTGTTAGATTAATTTAATATTGATATTATATTAATTAATTAATTAAATTGTTTAATTAATTATTTTGAATTAATTTTATTTAAAATTAATTATTAGAATTAGTTTTATTTAATATTTATTTCATTTTTTAAAAAATAAAATTAAGATATTCCTATAGTCATTTAGTTACTGCTTTTGATCAAGAACTTACTAACACTTTAGTAATTCTCGTAACTGTAACCCTCCATTTTCAGACCTCAGAGGTCGGCCCCAACGATGCTACCAAATTGGAAAGTCAAGGTTGAGAATGGACCTAAGAAATTCTATCCATTTCTGGAATTTGAGTTGTTCTGAATCCCATGTTACAATCCTCCGAGGGGACATCCACCGAAAAATGACTAGCTTATGTTGCCTAAAAATAATAAGCAAGCGCAACATAGGAATTTCATGGTCCAAACTAATGGAAAAGACCGTAGGACACGTTGACACACGTTCTTCACTCACTTACTATGAACTACTTCCCCTGTTCACCTTGCTATTGACCCATGCAAACACTTTCCGAATGGAGGTCACTCCCAGGGTGACATGAAGCCGAGCATGAATCTCATGGTGTGAACTCTTAGGGACGTGAGAGCTAAGAACAACATATCATATATGTTATTAATCTCCCACTAAAGTGTTCTACATGTTTTGGGTAAATGTTTACTTAGGTATATTCCGGCTAATAAACATCCTAAGTTTAGGTGATTATCCAAGTATAACGTTTATATTTGGATTTAACCTACAATGTCTAGGTGATAAACTAGTCTTAAAACCTCACATCACTCACGCATGCTCATAAAATTAGGTTAACAACATTCAATTATTTAGCTATAATCCCCAGGTAGGAGGTGTCCATAAATCGTCAACTTAAGTACCTCCAGCCTTAGATAGGATTATCGACCAGTTGAGTTTGTAACCATAATTTTATTAGATAACGACTTATTATAAGTATTAAAACAAGTTGTTATTTGTTAACCCTAGGTGAACATGTATCTTATCTTTGTTATGGATTTTAAATGTCTAATCCATTATTATAACAACTTATAAAACTAAACATGTTTTTCATCCATAACATACATCAAGCATTTTGGGATTTAATATAACACTTTATATCAAACACTTGAAACCCTAAATATGCATATTATATATTATAACTTTTTATAACATACTTTCAATGCATGTTACATGCTTCCTATGGTGGGATTTTAAATCTACATGGCATACCATATGCACATACAAGATTTATTTAATTAACATACATTTGTAATACATAAATAAATAAGCACACACTGATATGGATCAGTTTTGGCATCTTAAGCAAGCAATCGACCTAAATTATTACAATAATAATTGTACAACAGCTTCCAAAAGCCTATGGACTGCTTGAATCGACCTAAATTGGACCCAAACCACTTGAACTAGACTCTCAAGTCTTTAAAATGGGCTAAAGCGATCAAAATCATGCTGAACCAAACCTCCAAGACTTTAACCAATCAAACCGATTTAGTTGAACGACTGGATGTTTGGCACACATGCGAACTAGGTTGGGATGAACAACAACGTAACTCTTCATCCCAGCGTTGCAACGCCACAGGAAATATCTTTCATTTCTGGGCTGGCTGAAGAACAGCATTGCAATGCCGTGAGGGTAGCGTTGCAACGTTGTTTGACAGAAGCTTCAATTTTGAAATTTTGCAATTGACCTACCTTGCTTCTTTCTTCTATTACAACCTAATTGTAACTCTATTGACTCTAAAAAAATTATGGATACTTAATCACAAATTAAGGTCCATAAATAAAGAGCCAATTACAACAAGTAACACTTAATTGAAGAGAATTTAAATGTCAAAATTGAAATTATCCATATCAGCTCTCATTTTCACAACCAATGAAAATCACCCACCAAACTAAAATTAACACGAATTGAGTGCTTAAATCATACTCTGATGCCATTGATGAAGTTAGCATGTAATTCGCGGAAGCAAACAGAATCATCAAGCACTCTAATTCAATCAATTTTAGTAACTAAGCAAGCATGTTCATAAACTAAAAATAGGGTTTTGAAGATATACCTTTGAAGAACTCTTCAATCTTCAAATCTAACTTTAATCTTCACTCTAAATGCTTATAGACCACCACTTGATCTTCCCTACTATTCTCTTGGCCCTTAGCTTGGATTGTAGGATCCAAAATGAGAGTTACATTAAGGAATTTTTGGAGATTGGAGAGTTCTTTGGTGTCTTGGAGATGAAAAACTCTTTCTTCATCAAGATGTGAATTGTATGAACCCCTATCTCAACAAAGTGAATTTGTTTTTTAATTCACCTCATCATCCATCAGATTGCCTAACTTTTTTACCCCAAATACCTCAACTAGTTAGTGGAATTGAAGGTGTATTAGATAGTGATTGAAGTGGGAAAACCCACTTAACCCTAGATTATGATTTTTTTTTATAAAAACCATATTAATTTGAAATTTCAACTTTCAAATTTAAATAGAATTTCAATTTATAAATATTAATTCATTAATTAATATTTAAATAAAATGTATTAATTTTAAATAAAATTAATTCTAAATACTTAATTAAACAATTTAATCAATCAATTATTTAATATTAAATATTAAATTAATAAATAACACCTATTCCAAAACATGAATTCCTATTCATGTATTTAATATTTAAATCATATTTAAATATTTTCCAACTTTCCAATTTTATTTAATTCATTAATTAGACGTTTAATTATATCGTATAACTATATTATATATAATTACCAATTCCCTTAATTCGAATTTAAACTCTTCAAATTCTCTCATCACGTTATTATAAGGTTTAGTCCATTTGTGAGCTAGTAAGGGGATCTAATAGACCTACAAATCATGGGCTCTAACAATCCGAGATTAATTAAGTAAACTCTATAAATCAAATCGATCAACATTTGTTAACTACTGGGTCACTCCATTAAAGTCCAGTAGTTGCTCTCCACTCACTGTAAATATATTTCTGTCCACTTGATTTAACCATAATCAGTGAGTTAACCCTTCACAGGTTGTTCGTAATAACAACTGGATCAAAAGCTATTTTACCCCCGAGATTACCTCTTGTTCCTTAAGTCCCACCAATCCTCTAATGAATAATTGGTTTGTGATCTAATCACCAAACCGAGTCCCTCTTGAGCCAATGAGAGGGTGAGACCCTTGTTCAAGACCCGAAGTCAGCATTTAAGGGAACAACCTCTCTATTATCCCTAAAAGCGGGTAGGAGTGAATTCTGTCTTGTACCCTATGTCCTCAGCTATCCATCTGGTGTTACCCCTGAAATGGGGAGAATATTGAGCCGGCGTTGTTGAGGCAACCTCCACCTATGCAAATCTAAGGATAATCCTAAATAAATAGAAGTTTATAGTTAGCTCAAGATTAAGGTCAAGTTATCTAGATAATCACTTTGAAATAGTAAGTCTTAAACAGTAAACAACATTATAAAGTAAAAGTGACGTATTTCTTGGTTCGGTCTTATACAAACTCTTTGCATAAGACACCCTCACTTGCATGTCTCCACATTTATGATTCAGGATCATATCATTTTTACAAAATACAAAGTGGGCCACATGCAATAGTATTTCCAAAATAAGATACCCAGCCTTATCCATATATTTATAGATCGTTTTGGCTATCTAATCGAACTTGATCCACTCTTATGTCTCCACATAAAGTCCAAGTACTCATGTAATAACCATGGATCTTAGTTTATTGAATTTAGTGCAATTTACATATTCAATAACAGTTTTATTGAACAAAACCTCAATAACATCTTTATTGAAAATAGAATATATTTATTCTTACAAACTACGAGTTTTAGGATATACAACCAACACCTTGTGTATACAAGAAAATCATCAACGATTCAATAACTTTTCGAGTGTTATACGTAGACGATATCCTATTCATTGGGAATGATATAGGTCTGTTGACTGAAATTAAACATTAGCTGACGACCCAATTACAAATGAAAGATTTGGGAGAGGCGCGGTTTGTTCTAGGCATTTAGATCTTTAGGGATCAAAAGAACAAAAAGTTGGCCTAAACTTAGGCATCATACATCGATAAAATGTTTGTCAAATATTCGATGCAAAACTTCAAGAGAGGCTTGCTACCTTTCAGATATAGAGTGTCTTTGTCTGAGGAATGGTATCCAAAGACAGCTCAAGAAGTTAAGGATATGAGATAGATCCCTATGCATCAACTATTGATAGCTTGATGTATGTGATGTTGTGTACTAGACTTGACATCTACTATATAGTGTGGATAATCATTAGATATCAGTCAAATCCAGTATTAGATCACTAAATTGCCGTTAAAACCATCCTCAAGTATCTTTGGAGAACGAGAGAGGGAGTTATATTGATTATATGATAAGTTAGTTAGTATAAAATTATATTATATTAATTAAATTAAAATTAGTTTTTAAATTTGAATTTGAATTTGAATTTTAAGGGAAGGTGTTATAATAACTTCCCCCTTAATTCTCTCAATTGATCGTGGGATAAGGGTGGTTGAAAGATGTTCTTCTTCTTTTCCCTTCATTTTTACATAGAACAATCTTTACTCTTCCAAGTAATCATTGTGTAATTTCTCTTCCTCTCATAATTCTCTCCCTCTCCCAAAATTATTACGAAGTCCACTCCTATTGTAGATTCTCAACCCTAAAAAGAATACATAAGTTTTCATTGTGGTGGTGTCTAACCAAATTGAGATTTGGCATTGCTGCATTTTGGTATTCGTGTTTGAAGGAGATTTGTGAGATCGTGATCGGAGAGGGTTACATGAAAAATTTTATGACTTCAAGGGTTAGTATTTTCTAAACCCTCAATTCCTTTTTTTTTTTTTTCTTTCTTTAAGCATGCTGTAAATTTTTAAATGCATATTGTTTTCGTCCTCTGTAATTTTATGTTTATGTGAAAAACTAAAAATTGGGATCCAATCACGCTTCCGCATAGTTTTCACAAACCTTCAAAAAGTTCACAAACATGCGATGTACACATCCTAATAAAAACACTAACAGTCACCATCAGTCCAATCGTGCAACATTCAACATTTAGATTTCGCACCAACCATAAACATGTTATCCTAAACTCAATAACATAACCATACATTTTTAGATCACCATCAACAATTCATCCATCATTCAAAATCATAGCAAATCATTCCATTAAAAATAAACATGCATTCAGCTACTCATAAGCTTAACACCAACTTGGGGCTCGAAGGCGAACCGGTAGTAAATCACTTACCTCAAGTTTTATGCCCAAATAAGAAGCGAAGTAATCTTGCTTTTACTTTAGCTTGGATTTTGAATTAAATCCCTATAAAAAAAAAACTATAATCAAAATAAATTCCTAATTATGAAAAAATCTCAAAACTTATAATCATACAGAAAACCCTCAGACCACAACACTTACCCAACATGAGGTTTAGTCCAAACCCAAATCCAACCTTAAATTAAGGTGCCCAAACCAAAAAGTGTCAAAAATCGCCAAGATCAACCTCCTAAGCCATTATGCAACCATTAGTGGGTATTCAAGATTAAATGAACCCACATCTAATCCACAACACTTACCCACAAAGTATGTCGAAATCATCCAAAAGCACTGTTGAAGCTACTGGATAGTGTCACTAAATGCCTTGAAATCTCGATCTAAGGTTCAAAACATCATGGGAGTGACTTAAATTAGACCAATACCCAATGGGCATTGAAACACATTCAAGAAAATCCAATCAAAACCTTAAACCTTACCCAAAATTCCAAGTTCTAGCAAAATAAAACTGTATGATGGCCGACGATGGCAAGTCACGATAGACGAACAAAACCGATGGCTAGGCAGGCACAGACGCTGGCTCGAGCGACGATTTCAAATCCGGCAGTGGCGCGCTGAGTAGGCGAGTGGTAGCATTGACAGTCTGAGTAAGCAAGCGACGACTAAAGAAAAACCATGGGGTGTCGTGCAGTGGAAGGGGAAGAAGAAGATGAAATTCCTTTTTTTCTATGGCATGCTTCTCGATGAGCCTTAAATAATAGATATATTATTTTCTTTAACCCTAACTCCCAATAAATATATATAATATTTATTCTCCTTTTCCTTTTCCTTCAAAATCTCCCTAAATCTCTCAACCAACTAATTCTAAAAAAATTAACTTAAATTCAAGTGTCCAAAATCCTTTACCAATTAAATTTAAATGGTATTTTTCTTCCTCCAAAAAAATTAAATTCCAACTTAAAAAAATTCAAAAAAAAAAGCCTCAATTACCTCAAGATAATCAAATTGTAAAATTAGCTTAAAATTTTGGGACGTCACATTCTTCCCTCCTTTAGAAATTTTCGTCTTCAAAAGTTCTAATCCTGAAAGAACTCTAGGTATTGCGTCGTCATCTCATCCTCACATTTCCATGATGTGATGATTCTGCCATAAGCCTTTCGTTATCGCTATCTCCCTACCGTGCAAAACATTCACTTCCCTTGTAAGGATTCGAATTAGCCTCTCTTCATAACATAGGTTCTCATTCAACTGTATGGACTCAAAGTCTACCACATGAGATGGATCTTCACATATTTCCTTAACATCAAGACATGAAAGACATTGTTAACTATAGAAAGAGAAGGTGGCAAGGCTAACCGATAAGCAACTGAGTCTATTTGCTCCATGATCTCAAATGTCCTAACGAAACGTGGACTTAGCTTCCCCTTTCTCCCAAACCTTAGAACACCTTGTATAGGTGCCACTTTCAGGAATACCTTATCACCTGCTTCAAACTCCAAGTCTTTATGCCTAACATCGGCATAAATTTTCTATCTTCTCTGAGTTGTTTGCATCCGAGCTCTAATTTTCTATATTGCCTCATAAGTAACCTGCACCAACTCAATTCCTATTAACATTCGTTCACCGACTTCATTCTAGCAAACGAGAGACCTGCAACTCTTCCCACACAATGCTTCAAATGGTGACATATCAACAGTGGCCTAATAACTATTATTATAAGCAAAATTCATCAAATGCAAGTGAGAATCCCAACTCCCTGAAAACTCCAATGCACAAATGTATAATATATCTTCCAACGTTTGGTTTAAATGCTCCATTTTCCCATCAGTCTGAGGGTGGAAGCTTACTAAAATCCAATCAAGTCCCCCATGCTACCTGGAGACTATTCCAAAAATTAGAGGTAAAACGAGGGTCTCTGTCAAATAAAATCGACCTTGGCACCCCATGCAATCTCACTACCTCTTTCATGTACAATTGAGCCCATTTATTCACCGAATATGTGGATTTCCTCTGAATGAAATGCACTACCTTAGTGAGCATATCCAATATAACCCATATCACTCAATAATCTTTTGTTATTCTTGGCAAACCCACAATGAAACTATAGACACATTCTCTCACTTCCATTCTGGTACGCTCAAAGGCTGCAACAAGCCTACTGGCTTCTGTCTTGAGGCTTTCACCTGTTGGCACACCAAACATTTACTGACAGACTCAGCTATCTCTCTTTTCATATCAAACCATCAGTAGTACTGTTTCAAGTTCTTATACATCTTAGTGCTGCCAGGATGTATCTGAAGGATATGTGAATACCGGCAGCGAAAAAGATCGTGTCCCATTTTTCATTTTACAGAACAATATAAAGAAGATGATGGAAAAATGGATTAAACAAGATCAATTAAGCATGCTATACACAATGATTAGAGAAAGGAAAGAGGGAATTTCAAGAACTCACCCTTGAAGAATCAGTCTTCTCGCTTCATCCTTCGATCTACTGCACGAACTCAAATTGTCTTTTTTTTGTCCTGGTTTCACAATCACAAAAATGCAGCAAACCCAAAGAAACACCACCACAAGGAATCGTTGATATTCTCTAGGATGAGAATCGACTGAGAGTTTGTGGACTTCGGTGAGATTAATTTTGGGAAAAAATGAGAAGTGATTTTGATGGGAGAATTACAGAGAGAACTACAGGAGGTTGAAGATCAAGCTCTCAAAGCATGAGACTTTCTCTTGTAAAAAAAGAAATGAGAGATTGAGGGGGAAGGGTGGTTATTAACTCCCTACCAATTATTTAAAATTCAAAAATCAAATTCAAAATTTTGAATTTTGAATTTTTAACTAACAATAATATGTGTGTGTGTGTGTATTATGTATGTATAAAATTATATGTTATATCACTTATAATATTTATAATATATAACCTACAGTTTATATTATATCACATTAATATAACCTATAGTTTGTTGATCTCTCATATAACCTATAGTATTAATATGAATCATATTCATATAATTAATATTTGAATCATATGCACATGCTTATTTGTCTCATTAAAACTTTATATTATAATGTATCATATACATTATATTAATTATATCTTATATAATTAATTTGAATAACTCAAATTAATCCAAAATTAATTGGATTCTCATTAAGCCTAATTGAGCTAACAAATGGACTTTATGAACCTATAGATTGAAGTTCCAATGATATTTTAATTAATTAAACTCTTTAATTAAATTAATCAATCTTCAAAAACTACTGGTCACTCCACTAAAGACCAATAGCTACACTCTTCGTACTATAAATATATTTTTGTATCCATTGGATATAACCAATCAACGGTACGTTGACCCTTCACAAATAGCTCGTAAGTATATCTGGGTCAAAATTACTGTTTTACTCCTATATTTACATCTAACTCTTTAAGTGCCATTGATTCATTTAATGAACAATTAGTTATAGTCCAACTATAACCGAACCCCTCTCGACCTAGGAATGAATGTGACGCCACATTATTCAAACCCCGAAATCAACCCTTAAAGGTGCAATTTCTCTATTTATCTTAACAATAGAAAAACAATGAATTCCTTCTTGTGTAGCTGCATTCCCAACTCCCCAATCAAATGAATCTCTAAAATGGTAGGCTTATTGAGTCAGCAAGTTTTGTCACTCTCACCCCATACAGATCAAAAGACCGCTTTCATAGGTAGAAGTTCATAACTCAATCAGGATTCAAGTCAAGTCACCTATGGTCATCTTGGTGAAATATAAGTCTCTTCTAGTAATGGTGTTATAAAGAAAGATCAACCATTTTGGGGTCCGATCTTATAAAAACTCTTTATACAGGATACCTCTGCTTACATGTCATTTGTAGCACTTTACAACATTTGTAATAACTACAAAGCAGGTCATATTCGTAGTGTCACCAGGATAAGGTACCCAGCCTTATCCATCTATTACATACCATTAGCCTTAAGTCATAAGTATGATAGTTTCTTTTATGGTTCTTTAACTGGTATGAGGCAGAAGTAACCACCATATCATGTTGTATAAGCACACATCCCAACCCTTTCTTAGAAGTATCACTGTAAATCACAAAACTTCCCGAACCATATGGTACTGTAAGAATCGGGGTAGTTACAAGCTTCTGCTTGAGATTCTGAAAACTGTCATCATAAGCTTTACTCTAAGTAAAAGAAGCTCCCTTTTTGGCCACCTGAGTCAAAGAAGTGGCTATGCGAGAGAAATCCTTTATGAACCAATGATAATGACTAGTTAACCCCAGAAAACTACGCACTTCACTTACTGTCATGAGACGAGGCCAATTGGTAACCACCTTAATCTTTGTTGGTTCCATGGAAACTTCATCTTTTGACACCACATACCCCAGAAAATACACTTGACAAAGCCAGAATTCATACTTAGAGAACTTAGTATACGAATTATTCTCCCTAAGAGTTTCTAAAACATTTTAAAGATACTCTTCATCCCTTATATCTGTATTAGAATAAACCAAGATATCGTCGATGAAAACTATCACAAAAGTGTCAAGGAAATCCTTGAACACTCTATTCATCAAGTCCATAAACACTATTGGAGCATTGGTCAACCCAAATGAAATTACAATTGTAATGTCCATATCTAGAACGGAATGCAGTCTTAGGGATATCGTTGTCCTTTATCCTCAGTTGGTGGTAACCTGAATGGAGGTCAATCTTGGAGAAAACTATAGCTCCCTGTAACTGATCAAACAAGTCATCAAATCTGGGGAAAGGATACTTGTTCTTGATGGTTACCTTGTTCAACTCTCTGTAGTCTATGCATAGGCGTAATGAACCATCCTTTTTCTTCACGAACAACATTGACGCACCCCATAGTAACACACTCGGACGTATGAAACCCTTGTTAAGAAACTCTTGCAATTGGGTCTTAAGCTCTTTCAGTTATGCTAAATCCATTCTATACGGAGCTTTAGAGATAGGAGCGATGCCTGGTTCTAACTCAATAGTGAAGTCTATCTCTCTGTATGGTGGCTGACTGGGAAGATCCTCTAGAAAAATAGCTAGATACTCCCTTACGATTGGCTCAGAAGACAAGGTGACTTTAGGGTCTCTGGTATCAATTACACTGGCTGAAAGGCCCGAAGCACCCTGGCTAACCATCTTCATTACATTTAAAGTTTAGACTACCCTAGGCAAAGCTTCAGTCTTGGCTCCTCTGAACTTAAAACTAGCTTCTGAAAGGTGGTTAAAGATAACATCTTTATGAAAACAATTTATGATGGCATGGTTGGCAGCCAACCAATCCATGCCTAATATAACATTGAAATCCAACATATCTAGGACTAACAAGGTCATATCTAACATATGTTCTACTATTACAAGCTGACATGCTTTTACCCTCTCAGTCACACGAATAACATCTCCAAATGGAGTAGAAATTAACAATATATATTGCAATAGCTCTAATTCTATACTAGCATGCTTCACAATACAAGAGCATAATGTCCCAAAATAGGAAATATACCTGTCACCACCAAGTCTGACGTATCTGTCTCTTGTCGAGTTGTAGCATAAACTTGTCCCTAATGTTGTTGTCTATTTGAACTCCCCTACTGTGAGCTCGGGGGTTGATCCTTACCACCTCCAATACTAACACTAGGGATTAGTCGATCGTATGCCTCACTTGCTTACACCTGAAGCAAGTTCTTGTACCAATCAAACAATGCCCCCAATGATGCTTACCACATGATTTTCACATGGGTCTGTCCTTTCTAAACCCTCTTGAATTAGAAGCTTGTTGCTTGATATGTCCTAGTGGTCTGTCTGTGTTCTGGCTCTTCTATGGAGGCTCAAGAGCTCTTTGGTCTGCTTTTGTATTATGACTGGAGGTGGGTTCTACTGCCAAGGACTTCAGAAACTCAAACCCAGATGGGCAGCCTACTCGTGCTGTCACACGAAATGTTGTTGCGTAGGTAGTCGGCTTAAACGCTTGTATGATGCCTCGCACCCCATCTCGAAGTCCCTTAACAAATCTCTCGGTCTCTTTTGCTTCACTGGACACCAAGTCAAGGGCAAAACAAGAAAGTCGATCGAACTCCTCCTCATACTCTTCCATCTCATGGTTCCTTGCTTTAGGTTCATAAATTTGACCTACTTGTTATACCTCACGTGGGTGGAGAAGTAATTTTGTAGAATTTTTCCTTGAATTGGTCCCACGTTGCCTGTCCCCCATTAGCATCTATCATCCTCTCTATTGAATGCCACCAACGCTTGATGTTATCGATGAGTACAAAGGCGACACACTGCAGTTTATGTTCTTTAGGGCACTTCATATACCGAAAATATCTTCTACGATAGAAAACCACAAGTTTGCCTTAGTAGGGTTCTTCATTGACCCATCAAATGTCGAAGGATCATATTTCATGAAGTCCCATAGATGCCTAACCTCCACTGAAAGACCTGCCACAACTTGGTTCGATGTCTGATCCTGATTCTGAACTTGTGGCATCGCAATCTGTGGGGGGCGGTATCTGCTGCAACTGAACATGCTGAGCTATCTATTCTGCCACAATGTCCTTTAGTTGCCCCATCGTAGCCTTTGAAACAATATCTCAAATCAGTGCGACCATGGCAGTGTATTCTGTCGGGATCTCTGGGGGCGTATGTACTTACGAGGGCACGGTCGAATTTTGAGTCCCATTTCTTACTCTAACTTTTTTCCATGTTGACCCAGAAGGGTCAATAGGCGACGGGGGGTTCTCATGTGCAGGTGGGTCCTGCACTTCTAGGTTTTGCACCCCTAAGGTCTTATACTTCAGGATCTTGCTCCCTTCTAATGTTCTTACCTCGATCGCCCCTTGCTCTAGTTTGTGTTACTATCTTTTAATAACCACACCTAATCAACTTTATCAAATACTTTAATAAAAAAAACTCGTTGATTACATATATAATTTAGGTAAAGTTTCGTTCATCTAATCCTAAGGAATTTTCCTTAAGGGATGCACTTGGCGGTGACGAAGAATCTTTTAGTGGCCCATGGGACAATGTGGACTTACATAATAAGTCAATCTACATAACCTAAAAACTTAGGCTCTGATACCAACTGTAATGACTAAACTCTCTAGACATACCATACAAACGTTACTTCATGCATGTGTATTATGAAGGATAGACTTTGCAAACTTAAAATAAGAGAAACAAACCATCTTTATTAAATGAAGCGCCAGAAAGATAAGAAACATAAAATTCGTTGTTCGGGTACCCTTACCTCTAATTTAGAATAAATTAAGCAAATAAATAGATTAAAAAATGAATAAGTGAATTAACCAAGAGTTTTAAATGCTGGACCCTAAACTAAATCATGTCAATTTAAGAAAAGAAAAAGATAAATGCAGAAGCGATGTCAAGTCCCAAAGGCCAGGTCACAGATTCTTCTTGTCATTCGCCGTCTAGTCCTTTCCCTCACTTGAAAAATATAGAGAGAAAATAATGAGTATAAAAAAATACCCAGTAAGTGACCCACTACTGGGCCCATTAGGTGAATTGTTAGCCTTCCTATCAAGACTCAAGTGTACATTAGGGTCCTGTAGTTTGTAATTGTATTGTACAAATATTTTATTTATTTAATAAAATATGAGATGTTTTATTTGACATTTAGTAACTTAAACCCATAAACCAATAAGCTAACATCAAAAGTTATCTTCTATAGCTTAAACATATATGTGGAGGCATACAGGTGGATCATGTTTAAGTGATAACCTAAAGGGTCTATAGTAGATGGATAAGGTTAGATACCTTATCCTGGTGACACTACGAGTATGGCCCACTTTGTAGATGTTACAATTATTATAAAGTGCTACAAATGATCTGATTCTGATCATTCATGTGAAGACATATGAGTGGGGGTATTCTATACAAAGGAATTTGTATAAGACCAAATCACGAAATGACTAGTCTCGTTATATAATACCGTTCATAATAGAGACTTATATTTCACTAGGATGACCATAGGTGACATGACCTGAATCTTGAGTGAGTTGTGAACTCCTGCCTATGAAGGTTGTTCTTTGATTTGTATGGATGAGAGTGGCCAGATTGCCGACTCAACAAGCCTACCATTTTGGGGATTCGTCCGATTAGGGAGCTGGGAATACAACTACACAAGACGGAATTCACTCCTTCTCCAATGTCGAGGAAAGTAGATAAATTGTTCCCTTAAGGGCTAATTTCGGGGCTTGAACAATGTGATGTCACACCATCTCTTGGCCTGAGAGAACTCTTGTAATAGTTGGACTATGATTTATTGTTCATTAGAGGGACTAGTAGTACTTAAGGAGTTAGATGTAACTACAGGGGCAAAACAATAATCTTGGCCTAGTTGTACTTACGAGCAATTTGTTAAACGTCATCGCATTGTTGACTGGTTTTATCCAATGGACACAAAAATATATCTATAATGCGAAGAGTTCAGCTGTCGGTCTTTAGTGGAATGTCTCGATAGTTAATGGATGTTGAATAATTTAATTAAAAAGTTTAATTAATTATTCAATTACCACTGGAGCTTCAATCTATAGGTCCATGAGGTCCTCTCTATAGCTCAACAGGGATTAAATGAGAATCGATTTTGGATTAATTTGAATTTTTCAAATTAATTTAGGAAATTAATTATATGTGATATAATTACTATAATGTATTTGATACATTATTTGAGAGGAAATAAATATTTAAATTTGATTCAAACATTAATTATGTGAATTGGATTCATATAATTAAGTTTAATATAAATCTTATATTAAATATCATGCATTATTGAGAGAATGAAAACTATAGGTTATATTGTATTTGATACAATATTAAACTGTAGGTTATGTGTTATATTAGATATAACATATAGTTTAATATATATTATATGATAAGTAGTTATCATATATTTATATATTAAATTAATTTAATTTATTTTGAAAATTGTTTTTGGAGGGAGTTGAAACTCCCTTCCCCGTTCTTCTCTCTATTTTAATGCATGTGAGGAGTAGTGCTTAAGAGACTTACAAAATTCCAAAAATAGATAGAAGTTTTTTTTTTTTTTTTTTCTTTTTCTGGAAGAACAGTTTTTTCCTCTCAATCATTTCCTCTATTCCAAAAACCTAAGAGCCCACAACTCCTTAGTGATTCTCATCCCATTAGATAATACAAGAGGTTTTTTTCGTGGTGGTGACCATTTGGATCGAGTTTGTTCGTGACAGATCTGGAGAAAGGAAATACGTGAAGAAGGGTTCTTCAAGGGTTAGTTTTCTCTCACCCTAATTCTCTCATTTCCTTTTTTTTTTTTTTTTTTTTTTTGCATGCTGTAAACTATAACTATGCATAACATTTTGTACTCTATAATTTTCATTCTGTGAAAATAATTTGGATCGATCTCCACACTTCCGCTCAAGGACCTTCAAAGATTCCTTTCAATTAGTATCAGAGCATGATTTTGATCCCCAATTTTTATTGTTCCAGGTTCAAATTTTACAGAATTGGTGGGTAGAATTCTGTATATGTTCATGTGATGGATGTTTGTGATTGTGAATGGTTTACGATTATTAAATATTTTCGGGATTGGACTGTTTAAATTTATCGCTTTCATTTTACAAATTGGTTTGTAAGGACCCTTATTTTGGGTATTATTTTTTGCGATTGAGTCTGTAATTTAAAGTTTTAGGTCACTTGTGCTGTTCCCGATGTGTTTCGGAGGAAAAACAAAGCAACGATACATTTTCTAAGAGATCGCTCAGTGTTTGCTAAGAAATCACGTAGCGTTTGTTAAGAGATCATGTAGCATTTTCTAAGAGATTGTGTAGTGTTTGCTAAGAGATTGCGTAGCATTTGCTAAGCGATCACGTAACATTTGCTAAGAGATGGCTGCTCAGAGATCATTGGTGGGCGGTTTGTTTCAAGCGATTCAAGGCTCGGTTCACTTGTTTCGGTTGACTATAATCTTGTAATAGTTAGTTTTTTTTAGTTAATTAAATTAATATAAGTGTTATATTAATTTAATTAATTGTTAAGTTGTCCAATCTTGGTCAATCCTGGTCCATTAATTTTTTTTTTTAATTATGCATTTGATGTATGACTTATATTTATTATCATATGTCATAATGTATGTCAAATAGTAAAAATCCAACCATAGGTTATGCATTTAATTTTATGCATCAATTATATTATAAGTGTTATAATATATATAGTTGCATGATTTAATTAATATAGCATGTTCATGCATCATATAATATAAGTGTTATACCATATGTTTGCATGCATTAATAACATTGCCATGCATCATTTATATTATAAATGTTATAATATATAGTTTTGAGTATGTATAGATGATTGCTATTAATTATTTTTACATTATTATATAATTGTTATATATAGTTAGTAATGAAATGGAACTGCATGAACCATGACATTACCTTAAGTAATTTATAATTGTTATAATTTACTAAGTATGTCATTCGATGAAATTGATTGGTTTTAATTTATTTCATTTTTTTTATAATCATTATAATTAAATGAATTTAGAAACTAAAATCAATAATTCAAAATTGCATGCAACCCTTAGGTTAAAATCATCTTTTAAAATTATTTTAAAATATGATTCATATAGACTTAAGATCACGTTTCTAATGAGATTAGAAATTTAAGTTTAATCTTTTAATCAGTTTAATAGGATTAAATTGATTCTTAATAAAAGATTAACTTTGTAACAAATATATCTATAAAGGACCTTTGTCTAAGGCTAATTCTATCTAGACTGGGTATTTAAGTTGATGGAAACATAACATCCCTACCTGAGGACTTATCTGGAAAGGTGAATTAGATAGATTTGTTACAAACATGCGAGTTTGATTAAAGTTTGTTAAAGAGTTTAACAGACCTTAATCAAAATTGTTTAACTATCCAAAGGCAAGTGTTGTTTTTGGGAAAATTAAACAATCAATTAGTTAAAATTAGTAGTCGGATTCTCCTAAGTTAATTAACCCTAGGTAAAACATTTAGTGGGAGGAATATGAGGTATATAATACATCATTTTTCCTCTTCACATTTCTCCCTAAAAGTTCACACCATGAGATCTATACTCAGCCTCAAGGCACCTTGAGTGTCCCCCTACGGATGACATTTATATAAATCAATATCAAAGTGAATGGAGAGAGTGTCTAACGGAGCAGGACATGTGACAACACATCCCTTGGTCTCTCTCATTAGTTTAAAGTAAAGTTTGGTGCATGGCTTTGTGGCAGCTTAAGTATCCCTCTATAGGATGGCATTTTTGCATGACATTTTATTCAAACTCCAACAATGGATAGGGTTACTTTAGTTTCATGTCCTAATCAGTTTTTCCCTACAATTGGCTCATTGGGGCGGAACTCTAGGACTTAAAATGAGGGGTTACACTTACAAGAATTGTTAAGCGAGTTTAACAAATTCTGGACCGAACAATGGTGACTAATAGTGACAGTAACAAGGAATTGTTCTATCTATTAGTTGAGATTGTCTCATTTCAGTGAAAAGACACCTGATCACGCTACGGTGGCTTTTGTCCTACCTCATTGAAACGTCATTGCAAAATACATGTCACTTAGGGTACATTAGACTATTTTGCTAAAAATTGATTGGTTGTCTTGATGGTTTAATGTAATTAGGTAACTATAAATAATTTGTATGGTTTTAGCAAACTTATTTGAATACGACTTTCGCAACTCTAAATTTACTCGGCGCCGAAAAACTAAGGAGCAAAAATTACACTTCTTGGAAAAATACAATCAACACAATCTCCTTATCATTAATGACCTTCATTTTGTCCTTATGGAGGACTGTCCTCCTATTCCAGCTCTTAATGCTGCTCAAAATGTTCGAGAAGCATACGAGCGATGGACACGGGCAAACGAGAAGGCTCGAGTGTACATCTTAACAAGCCTTTCCGAAGTCTTGGCGAAGAGGCATGAGCCCATACTCATGGCCTAGGAGATTATGGAGTCTCTAAGGAGAATGTTCGGACAACCGTTCGCACAGCTCAGGTACGGCTCTCTTAAACACATCTTCAATGCCCGTATGCAAGAAGGGGCATTTATTCGAGAACCTGTTCTCAACATGATGGTCAATTTCAACATGGTTGAGATGAATAGGTCCGTCATTGATGAAGCCAGTCAGGTTAGCTTCATTCTGGAATCTTTACTTGAAAGTTTCCTTCAGTTCCGTAGTAATGTTGTTATGAACAGGATTGACGACAACCTGACCACCTTGCTTAACAAGCTACAGACCTTCCAGTCCTTGATGAAAAGAAAGGAACGAAAGGGAGAGACAAATGTTGCCTTATCCTCAAAGAAGTATGACAAGAAATGATCGTCTCGGCTGTAGCAGTGGGAGGTCTCCAGTTAACTTTATAGAATAGATATATTTTGTTAGAAAATGTATATATAGTTCCTGGTTTGAAGAGGAACTTAATTTCTGTAAAGTGTTCGCTTGAACAATCATATTATATAAATTTCTTTGTAAATAAAGTGTTTATTTCTAAGAATTGTGTCAATATTTGTTCAGTTGAACTGGAAAATAATTTATATGTGCTAAAACCGTTAGCAACTAAATTACTCCATAACACTGAAATGTTTAAAATTGCGATAACTTAACATAAAAGATTTAAAATTTCTCCTAAAGAAAATGCTCAACTTTGGCACCTGAGATTAGGACACATCAATCTCAATAGGATTGAGAGATTGACGAAGAATGGACTTCTAAGTGTGTTAGAAGAAAATTTTTTACCTACATGTGAGTCATGCCTTGAAGGCAAAATGACTAAAAGACCTTTTACTAGAAAAGGTCATAAGGCCAAAGAACCTCTAGAGCTGGTACATTTAGACCTCTATGGTCCGATGAATGTCAAAGCTAGGGGAGGTTTTGAGTATTTCATCACCTTTACTGATGATTATTCAAGATATGAGTATTTTTATTTAATGCAACATAAGTCTAAATATTTTGAAAAGTTCAAAGAATTCAAGGCTGAAGTTCAAAGTGCATTAAATAGAACATTATGACATTTCGTTCTAATCGAGGTGGAGAGTTTATGGATCTAAAATTCTAGAACTATTTGATAGAGCATGGAATTGTATCCCAACTCTCAGCACCTGGTATAGCTCAACAGAATGGTGTATAAAAAAAGGAGAAATCGAACCCTATTGGACATGGTTCGGTCTATGATAAGTTACGTTTCCTTACCTAATTCGTTTTGGGGTTTTGCAGTACAGACTTCGGCGTATATTTTGAATTGTGTTCCATCCAAAGTCTTACGAGAACACCTTTGGAGTTATGGAATGGTCGTAAAGCTAGTTTACATCATTTAAGAATCTGGGTTGTCCAACATATGTCTTGAGGAAAATTCTAAGAAACTGGAAACTCGTTCAAAATTGTGCCTATTTGTAGGCTACCCCAAAGGAACAAGAGGTAGTTATTTATTCGACCCTAAAGAAAAGAAAATGTTTGTGTCAACAAACGCTACTTTTCTGGAAGAATACCACATAAGGGAGCATAAGCCCCACAGTAAGGTTGTGTTGAATGAACTTTCCGAGAAAACTATCGAACCTTCAACAAGAGTTGTTGAAGAACCCAACACTTCAGAAAGAGTTGTTGAAGTTGGATCATCTAGTATGTCAAATCCACCTCAAATGTTGAGGGAACCTCGACACAGTGGAAGGGTTGCGAACCCACCTGTCTGTTACATGGGTTTTACAGAAATCTTAGCTATGGTAGCTAACGAAGATGTTGAGGATCCATTGTCTTACAAGAAGACAATGGAGGATGTTGACAAAGATGAGTGGATTAAAGTTATGGATCTCGAAATAGAGTCGATGTACTTCAATTCGGTTTAGGGTCATGTAGATCTACTTGATGGGGTTAAACCTATAGGTTGCAAATGGATCTACAAGAATATACGGGGTGCTGATGGGAAGGTACAAACCTCCAAGGCTAGACTAATGGCAAAGGGTTATACCCAAGTTAAGGGAGTCGACTATGAGGAGACTTTCTCACCTATTGCCATACTGAAGTCTTATCAGAATCTTCCTGTCCATTACCTCATATTATGACTATGAGATTTAAAAAATGGACATCAAGACTGCCTCTATGAATGACAATCTTGAGGAGACCATTTATATGGAGCAACTCGAGGGATTCATAACCCAAGGTATAGAGCAAAAGGTTTGCAGGCTTAATTGGTCCATTTATGGACTGAAGCAGGCTTCTCGATCTTGGAACATAAGATTTGATACTGCAATCAAATCTTATGACTTTGATCAAAATGTTGATGAGCCTTGTGTATACAAGAGTATCATCAACAGTTCATTAGCTTTTCTAGTGTTGTATGTAGACGATATCCTACTCATTGGGAATGATGTAGGTGAAGGAAATCAGACATGAGGATTTTCATGAGTAGCGGATTGATCATTCCAAATTCCATTCATATTTGAACATACACAATTATAATCAAGAAATGAAAACTTACAGGCTATGCACAAAACAAAATTACAGCATGCTTTACACAAGATCAAGGGAAAGAATAAACATACCATTGAAGACTCATCTTCAATCTCCTTTGATCACGAACGCTCGTTCAATCTCCAAGACTGCAACTCATGAACGCTCAAACTCAACGATCTCCAAGATCACGAACATAGTAACCACCACACAAACACTGCGTACACAGCGAATGGCCTCCAAATACCTCAAACTATGTCGAGTTGAGTACGACACCACCACAATGGCTACCTTGGTATTCTCGGTGTGAGAATCCAGAAGTGTAAGCTCTGTGTGGATTTGGTTACAGGAAGAGACCGGAGGAAGAACAATCGTGCAAATGATTGAGCAAGTGGAAATGATTCCATGCCTAAAGGGTAACAAGATTGAGGTGTCTTAGGACATTGATCCTTAGACAAAACGATTTCATGCCTAAAGGGTAACAAACCTCACTTGAAATCCTGCATCCTGTACCTGATCAACATTTGATCTATGTACGATGCCTGAGATAGAGTTAACCTTTTGTTCTTACGATCCCGAATGATCTAGATCCCTAGAACATACTGTGTCTCACCCAAATCTTTCATTTGGAATTGGGTAGCTAGCCACTTCTTAATGTCAGTCAGAAGCCCTACATCATTCCCAATTAATAGGATAGCATCCACATACAGTACCAGGAAAGCTACTGAGTCATTGATGATCTTCTTGTAAACACAAGGCTCATCAACGTTCTGATCAAAGCCAAACGACTTGACCGCACTGTCAAATCTAATGTTCCATGATCGAGACATTTGTTTCAGCCCATAAATGAAACTATTAAGCTTGCAAAGTTTTTGCTCTTGATCTGGAACTACGAACCCCTCTGTTTGAGCCATGTAGATGGTCTCCTCGAGATTATCATTAAGAAAGGCAGTCTTGACGTCCATTTGTCATATCTCATAATCATAAAATATGGCTCTGGATAGGAGTATCCTATAGACTCATCATAGATCGAACCATGTCCAATAAGGTTCTGTTTCTCCTTTCTGATACATCATTCTACTGAGGTGTACCTGGGGCCGAGAGTTGGGACGCAATCCCATGTTCTATCATATAGTTTTGGAATTGGAGGTCCATATACTCTCCACCATGATAAGATCATAGTGTTTTATATCAGTGCATAAATATAAAAGAGAAATCTTGGGTCTAAGAACTTAACATGAGTCCAAGGCAACCATGTTAACCAAGGATTGGAAGAACAAGGAAATGAATCTATAAATGACTAAACAAAACTGTAGTCCCACAAGAAACTTTAATTTAAAGTGTAGGAAGCCATCCCCATGACCAATATTTTCTTAAAAGCAATGCAGCATGAACTTACACACATAATGCAAATAAATAACTTATATTTGAAAAGGCGCACAATACCAAATCTTTGAACAACAGGACTTGAAAGGAATTAATGAATGTTCAATGACAGAGAAGGTAAGTTGTATATACAGATTCCAGTCATTCATATATAAGAAATTCATAATATTAATTCATGCTTGGCAATCTCTTTGTCCTATCAAAAGTTCGTCTCAATAATGACACAACAGCTGGAATATCATCCTCATCTTTTAGAAAGTTCCGGTCCAAGTTGTATTACACATGGCACATTTAAAAACTTGTTTTTCATTAACAGGTAACAGCTAACAGCCATAAGCTCTTCAAATAAAAAGCAAAAGAATAATAATATGCCTCAATGTTCATGAAAGCTTCTACTTAGAACAAAACAATAGAAACACAAACCTCCTTTTTTGGTGCAACATGGCGCTCTCGATCAACAATAGCCCTTTTGTGTGCAAGCCATTGTTCCTTCCACACATTTAGTGAAGGGAGACAATCAACGAATCAGATAGAACCAAGTTTCACAATCACAACAACCATCGAATCATACGTTTATGAAAAGATATATGGTAAATAAACCCAATACATCTAGAAGCTATGACAGGTTAACTACTTATCCAGTTTTAATGAAGGCTATATTTAGACCCATTCAATTTTGTGTAGCACATTAAACTCTTTAAAGTTCAAGATCAACCTAAATGTAATGGACATACTGTAACCATATACCTTTCATGCTTTGTTTGTAACAGAAAAGTAATTATATTATCAGCAATTCTGAAATAGGTGCATAAGGGTAGAACCTGATAGCAATCTCTCCTTATTTAGAAACCAGAGTTGCCAACTGGTTAAAGATATTGCTCAATTCATGAATGGTGGATTCAACATTTTGAAAAGCTTCAGCTCTGCTCTGCATGTAAGTATCTTGTAATGGAACCATCTATTGCTGTTGTTGCTGCTGCTGCAACAACGGTTGACCATCCCCATCCACCTGCTTCCTGTAAATTTACAAGTAACATAATTTTCATTTCACCACATGATAATAATTTAATTAACTTTGACAGGATCACAGGAAAGTATATACCAGCAGACCAAAGAAAAGGATCAAAAGCAAAGAAGCAATATAGCACAACATAATTTTTTAAATATAGGAGCTCATGTGCACTTTCATTAAAAACAAAGATAACAGACCCCCCCAGCTTCAGCATGACCAAAGAAATTTTAATTACTTGAAATTTTGGCACAAAAGGTTACCTCAGCTACTTGAATTATTGCTTTTCGCTCCTCTATTTGCATCACTCTTCCAACCCAAACAAATATTTCAGCACCACAGTCCAGGAGATGACACTTATTATTTTCCAGTATGCTTAGGCTAACAACTACCCACATCCAAATTGCTAGATTTCTCCCAACTACAGCATCAATCAACTAAATAAGACAAACCTTAACTATGACTTATGCCAGTTACTCCAAGATGCTTTGATTATAAATCTAGAACAGCATACCTCTTCCAATTAAATTCAGGCAACCTCAAGTACAATTAGAAACATTGCACCAAAGGTAGTGGTGGATACAGTGAATTTCTCCTACGAAGTTTAGCGGACACCCAGGAATACGTTTGCAACAACTTAAAACTCCATCTCCAATACAAGCATAGAGCCACAACGAAATGAAACAGGCCTCCCTTTCAGCGAGTTGGACATTGTATTTGTCAACCGTGTAGCCATCTTTTGATCTTCCCGAGGTTTGAAATAATAGAAAATGGTTTAACAGCAATAAACACATATGCACTTAAATATTTTTTTTATTTCACAGAAACAAGTATTTTTTTTCCTTTTTTTTCCTTGAGGTGGGGGGGAGATAGAAACGGTATTAATTAAGCAGTGGTTGATTCTGCTAGTAGATATTGAAGTAGGGGTTGATTCAATGGTGAGAAGATGATGAAGAACCTGACACAATTAGAGAGTGAATCCAGAGCTCCAAAGCACAAAGTCAAACGAGAAAATAAAAGGAACATGGACAAACTTACCTCACCGCCTACTAAATCATAAGAATATTGTTCCAAATTTTCAGTTTCCATCTCGTTATCAATTGAAGGGTCCTTTGTAAGGGTGGCAGACCACAAAGGCTCAACTAGTGCAATAAAGATAACCATAGCCATATCTTACATATCTAGTCTGGGTATGCATGTGCAAAAACAAACAAAATATCAAAACCATATTCAACTAGAAGAAGCACCTTTCCACTTGTTGTATAAGAGCAATAAGTACTTATTGTGATAATCTTATACACCCATTTAATCAATATCACTGTCATAAAGAAAATAAGATAAAATAAACCACTCTCATATTAGATGATTAAACTTTACCTTCAACAGTACAAAGTCGATCAAGTGCATCAATCAAGTCCACTAGTAAGGATGAATTGGCTTGAAATTTTACAATATATGGACAACAACGAATAACACCCCATAAAATAGCCAATTTAGATTCATTAATATCAATCGTGGATGAACTGTGTTACACAAAATCAGTGATCTCTTTAATCCAATGGCCAAGGATTTTAAGGATAAAATTATTAATCCTTGGAACTTCCTCTTTGGATGTACATAACACTTCTATTGGTAATCTCTCACAAAAGGAAAGCAGAAGATAAATAACCTCTGCAGTACATAGTAAAAACACATCCAAATAAGATACACCAAATCACAGTAAAAATTACCTTCTCAAGTGTCTCCTTAATTGCTTCATCACTCAGCTTCTCACTCCTACCTTTCTTAAGGAAGTTATCACAAAAGGTAGCAAGTAATTATGCACTAAAACTTCAAGTAATTCAACAAATGTATCATATAGTACAAAACCATTAATCAAATCGAATTTCAAAGGCCATAGACACATAAAAAGGCCAAAATCTAGGAGCAGAGAGACATATTGGAGTGAAACCATAGCTGGCTTTCATTGAGACATTTACACAAACAGTTGAGAGGCGTAAATATAAGAACAAAAATTTCATGCCAAAACATATAAAGTAACAACTTGCCTCCAACATTGAGACATTTTCTTTACAAGTTCACAAGGTTCTCAACCCCCTTCTCACAAAATCTCACCAATGCATGATTTCTACCATATAATCCTAAACCATATCTCATGTCAAAACACATAAAGTAACAACATGCCTCCAACATAATCATATGCACAACCAAACATTCTCAACAAGTCAACAAAGTCATATGCACCATATCACTTAATAACTCATTTACACGTAAGCTATTACACTACTACATGACATCATAACATGCTATTATTTAGCCAAAACACATTATTCAAGATGATCAATATGTAGCCATAAATAATATATAAATTACAATAGAAGCCCGAAACATGCTAGCACACAACAAATAGACTCTATAAGTAGAATTCCACTTGCACAACGCGTATAAAAGAACTTCTAAACTATTTGAAAGACTCCCAAAGCAATTTTAAATCTCAATTCGGACACTTTGAATCAAGTCTAAACAAAATAGTCTCATATTCTTGCTAAAAATTATTCGAAGAGTTTTGAAACTATTCTGAATCCAAAAGAACCAAATCCTTGCTAGTTGGTGTCCAAATTTGCTTAATCCTTGTCCAATAGAAGGACAACTTTGTTGTAAGCTGAGAGTCCTAAATAATGTTGGAAAAGAATTTATCACCATTTCTCTCATTCACAAATATCAAGCTAAAACAGGATTTTCAAAACATTTCATCAATAAATCCAAGCTAAAACATTTTCATCATGTTCTTGTTTAGTGATAATAATTGTTGATTTATATCTCTTACTTTTGAATTTTGTTGTTACTCTCTGAATCTTCTCTATATAGCCTTAACAGTGTAATGAAACCTTCAACACCGTCGTTGTCACCGACGGCTGAAAACACAGAGAACAACACACCAAATCAAATAGAATCACAGTGGGGACCGGTTTTTCATTTGGGGGTTTGTTGATTTTTCAAATTACCTCTTTGGATTTCTTCTTATTCTCATCTGTTTCTTTTCGGATTTATTGCTATTAGAAGAAGTTTGGTCATCGTCGATCTTATCTTTGGGCTTCGAGTCCTTTTCCTTCTTGGGTTGTGGTGAAATCAAATCCACTTTCTTCTTCGTCTTATTTGAAAGTTTCTCACGGAGTTTCGTTGCATCTATTTTCTTCCCTGTTACTGTCAATTTGTTGCCATCAATCTCAGCTTTCACAGACTGTACACCTGAAGAACAAATAAAAAACAGAGCCATATTAATGGTGTCAGATTCTTGCATTGCCGATAACGGGTAAATCACTTTAATAACCTGAAGAACGATCGATGGACGGCGAGCAAAGAAAACTAAAGAACGAGGGAGGTGCAGTGGCTGGTAATGGGAGGGAGGAAGTGGCTGATGGAGAAAATAAGGTTTAGAAAAGAAAATTTTGGGGGGGGGGGGGGGGGGAGTGAAGCGAGAAATGAAAAAAATGGGGGGGAATGTGTTTTTTTTTAAAAAACAAAAAAACAAAAACGACATTATACATTTGGTTTCACTTTTTCCAACCAACATTAAAGCCTAAAATTCTTGTAGTGTTTCACTCGTTTTGGCACTCCCCATACCATCATAAGTGATGAAGGATCACACTTTGTCAATCACAATATCAAGGAGCTGTTGCACAAGTACAATATCCTCCATAAGGTGGCCACCGCATACCATCTGCAAACAAATGGCCAAGCTGAAGTGTCAAATCGTGAAATTAAATTGATACTTGAGAAGGTAGTGAAACCTTCGCGGAAGGATTGGGCAATGAAGCTTGATGAAGTGTTATGGGCATACCGAACCGCATTTAAAACACCTATAGGCATGTCCCCCTATGCGTTGGTATTTGGCAAGGCGTGTCATTTGCCTTTGGAGCTAGAGTATAAAGCATTGTGGGCGGTCAAGAAACTGAATTTTGATTTAAAGAAAGCAGGGGAAGCGCGAAAACTGCAACTGGTCGAGCTAGAAGAATAGAGGATCAATGCATATGAGAATGCGAAGATTTATAAAGAGCGCACTGCGCTAGAAACCTCCAAATCGGGCAAAAGGTCTTACTCTTCAATTCGAGATTGCGACTCTTCCCGGGAAAATTAAAATCGCGCTGGTCCGGTCCCTTCATCATTAAAGCAATATTTCCACATGGTGCGGTGGAACTGATCACTGAGGATGGTAGTCGAACATTTAAAGTTAATGGACAACGGATAAAGGCATATTGCGGAGGAGATTTCCATCCAGAAACAGTCTCCGAAAAGTTGAAAACCTGAACTATCCCTGACTCAACTCTTGAACATTTAACTCTTCATCATTTTACTATTATCAGTATTTCACTTATTTCTCTACAAAAAAAAAAAAAAATTGTTCTTTTGTTTTAAAATCATTTGACCCTCTCTTTGTCTGTTTACAAGGATTAAGGCACAGGATTGCGAAGGAGCAAATGATCTCATTCCATCACTGCAATCCATAGGAGCAAAGATCGCCGTAAGGATGGATGCATCAATACTCAATGCGGGCGACAACGCTAAATTTGGGGGTGTACTCTTCCTCATCTTTACTTCAAATTTTGCGCTATCACATTGCATATTACTTTTCAAAGTTTTATCACCACATCCTCCTTGATTACCGTAATCATATCACAAGTAGATAACTTTAGTAGTTTACCGCATGTTGTTGCTTATCCCAATATGATTTCAATGATGATAAATATACTTCTATTTCTTTCGTATACACTAGAGTCAACTTAAATCGTAAGATAGTCACCTCATGAAATATTTCTCGAAGTTAGGGGTTTGCTAGTTTTCTTTCAAACTCTCTTTACACCGCATTCTATGACCATCGCATGACTTATTTTATTTTTTTGGCAATGAGAACATTGCCGCATTTTAAATTTGGGGGTGGGGTATTTGTTTCCAACCTTGCTTCTATATATATATATATATATATATATATAAATATTTAAGAATAACAACTCCACTGTCAACGCAATAAGAAACTCATGTTGATAAGAGTTAAGTTGTGAAAGGCACTTACCCGTAGTTGGATGTCCGCATGACACACGTGGGGGCAAGCCAAGACGAAAGTAAGTCACCAGGATCAACGCATAAATCAATGACCGCAACTCCACTACCAAATCAGCATGAGTTTAGTCTGAGAAAGAGTGCATTGCTCGTAGTTAGATGTCTGCATGACACACGTAGGGGCAAGCCAAAATGAAGGCAAGGCACTCGGATTAGCGCAAGGTCAGAAAAAAAATAGCAATGAAGAAAATTTTTGTGCAAGGATAAATCATTTGACACCTCGATGGAAAATTTTCTTTTTGAAATAAATCATGCGATGTTCTGGAATTTAGTTAAGTTCTTTTGAAAGTTAAGCTTGCAATCCCTAAGTCTTAGAAATATTTTAGGAAGAGAGTTGAATAAGACTTAAGGAAATTCTGGCATATAGGATTTGAACGTAGTATCCTTGAGAAATCTAGGGAAAGAACTTTGCGGTTAACTTACTAAAGGAATCTTTAGCTTATGCTTGAGGACAAACATTGTTTAAATTTGGGGGTGTGATAACGGGTAGAAATGCACATTATCATAGTACTAAGTTCTTAAACAATGTTGGATTGCGTTGATAAAATATGTTAAATTGCGTCCATTAAGCATAAATTCTATAATATTGCAGTCGCATGCGTCCAACGTATTATAGCAGTCGATTACTTCATCATTTTACAAGTTCACGTCTCTATCCATAGTCTTCTTTCATTTTAAGGCGGACGCGAGGAGGAAGGTGTGCCGATAGATCGTTCCGGCAAGCTTGGGAAAGCACCGAAAGCTCCAAGATAGAGAGAGGGTCGACGCCTGCGGAAGTGGGAACATTTGTAGATCAGAATAGAGATTCAGTGTAAAAGGCCTCGGTCAGCAAGGAATTGCTACCAGGCTCTCTACCTTTATTTTCCATTATCATTTTGTACTCAACTCAGTTATAAGAATGGAATGTCTTTCTCTATATATGTTCACTTTCTGTTATTTATGCATGAGTAGCTAAATTAGTTGAATGGGTTGAGAAGTAGCTAGCTAGCATAACGAGGGAATCTTCATCTTTGTGATTATCTTGTTTATGTATGCTTCATTCGTCTATTAGAGATACTCGAGAGGGTAGTCTAAAGACAAGATCTAGACTTGGGAAGGTCAGGTCAGAATCTAGGTTTGGAAAAACCAAGTTAGGACGCATAAACGAGAGATAGGCACTTAAAAATGAGAACTATTTGTTATCAACACATCGCATGCATCTTAGTAATAAGGTATGATTGTATGCGGTCACCTTGCTTTCATGCATTTTGCATCAATGCATAGGACAAGAGTAGAGACTTAGGGATAAGCTCTATGGACATTTTGCATTCAACACATGCGTCCTAGACTTAGGAGCATCGCATTTACATTAGGAAATGACTTGCTGTGCATGGTTGTAACATGATCGCAAGGTTTGACACATTCCCGAGTAACGCTAGCTAAAAGACCTTCTCAACCTGTTCATCACATACTCATTGCATCTATCAATGCAACTATCTTTCTCAAATCCGCTGCCTCATTTACTTCTTTTTCATCAATGCAACAACACACCCATAACTTTATTTATTTACCTGGTTACCGTACGTTTTCATAAAAATCACCAACGCAACTGTTTTCTCAAGTCCCTGTGTTCGACCCTGGACTTACTAGGAAACTCAGAGGAATTTACACTTAGATTCCGCTAGGGAAACTTGAGTGCACAATGCAATCCACCAACGCATATCATCCATATTTCCACTACACAAAATTAACACACCACCCGTCTTAGACAAAAGGTCCCTTACAAATAGATTTAATACAGTTTTAATCTTTTATTCTAATCAGTTTAATCCTATTAAATTGATTTAAAAAGATTAAACTAGGTTGCTAATCCCATTAGAACCTTTGAAATTAGGTCTATCTCAATCCAATTTTAAAACCCTTTTAAAACATGAGTTCAGCCTAAGTTCGCATGCAACTCTTTCTTATCGATTTTAGTTCTAATTTCTATTATAACTCTTATAACAGAAACAATCAAACCCATTCACAGCGCAAAGCAAACACATAAAAGGCATTCATAATACTTATAAACAGCCTAAGTATCATGCTTCATGCATTGTTCATTCAATGCTACCTTTGTATATAACACTGATACAAACAAGCAACGAACAAAGCAAAACATGCTTCCATTCACCCTTATACTATGCTTATAATATAAAGCTGATGCATGAATATGCTTACTGCATGCACAAACATAACTCTTATATTTCATGATGCATACGCATGCTTTCATGTAATATCTTCATGCCATATTATAAATCTTATAATACATGATACATGAATAATTGCACAACCTAAGGTGGGTTTCAAATCTATATGTCAAACACTTTGCCATTTAAACCACATACATCTCATGTATATTAAACAAAATGGTGATGAACCAGGAATAATTACCTCAAAATCCTCAAAACAAAAGCTAACTATTACAGAAACAAAGAGTCTCTAGTTCAAACAGGTGAACCGGGTCTTGAACCGTCTAGGCGAAGTCCACGTCACCACTTGATCATGTACCAAAACCCAAGCGATCATCTACACGAAAGCGTAAATGCTTTACTCAATCTTTTACCTACGCTTCCAGAGCTAAATGATTGTTTAGCAACGATTGTGTACCTTTTACTATGCGATGAAGCATGAGGTACGCGATCGTGCATCGTGCTACGTACAATGCAATCTCTAAACAATCGTCTAAACGACAACGATGTGGTGAAGCACGATCGTCTAAATGTCCGCTGAGCGAGCATCTTCGTATCATATACTGCATGATCGTGTAGTCAGTGATTATGTGGTGAGCATGCTAACTACACGATCATTTAGTGCGCGCGTCTTTTATTAAACGATGAACATCAAATGCTCATACTCGATCATTTACCTCTAGCGTCTAAACGATCGGGCAACCAACACTACACGATAGAGTAAACGATTTACCCGATCGTTTAGTAAATACTATACGATCGTATAGAAAAATCTACACGATCGTTTAGCCAAATCCCAACAATCGTTTACCTGAGGCTACATGACACGACCAACTCTTGGTCTTCTTTTCCGCTGAGAACCGCATCTCCATGCTTCAAAACTTCATCATGAATGACTCGAGTAACTCAAACACTTTGAATTACATACTTGATTGCTTGTTAATTATACCCAAAAACACAAGGGCCCTTACAAATTAACACTTTCTAATTGAAAAAAGCTTTAAATAGAGGTAATTAACACGTAAATATTCATCAACACCATCCACAAACGCATTTAACAATTAAATGCAATGCAGAAAACCCACCACGATTGTAAAAGAAGTTCAAAACAAAAGTGAAATTTGGAATATCAGAACAACCTGGCTCTGATACCAAATGAAGGAAATCGGACATGAGGATTTTCATGAGCAATAGAATGATCGTTCCAAATTCCATTCGTATTTGAACATACACAATTACAATCAAGAAACAAAAACTTACAAGCTATGCACAAAACAAAATTACAGCATGTCTTACACAAGATCAAAGGAAAGAATAAACATACCTTTGAAAACTCATCTTCAATCTCCCTTGATCACGAACGCTCTTCAATTTCCAAGACTGCAACTTACGAATGCTTGAACTCAGAAATCTCCAAGATCACGAACACAACAACCACCACATGAACACCGCGTACACAGCGAATTGCCTTAAAATACCTCGAACTATGTCGAGTTGAGTACAACACTATCACAATGGCTACCTTAGTATTCTCGATGTGAGAATCCAGAAGTGTGGGCTCTGTGTGGACTTGGTTAAAGGAAGAGACCGGAGAAAGAACAATCGTGTAAACGATTGAGCAAGTGGGAAATGACAAAGGTCTATCATATAGACGATACCCAATCATTTAACAAATGTTATGTGATCGTTTAGCAAAAGCTTCGTGATCGTTTCGCTAAAGGCCAGCTGAGTGAACTATCATGTAGTGTCACAACACGATCGTTTAGTCTCCCTTCGGCTATTTTTTAGTGAGTCTAATCGACTTGACAACATTTGGGTGAGATGTTTCCGAGAATAGCAACTCTCACAAATTTGCTAAATTTAGGAAAATACTTTTTCCTTTTTCTCACGGTTACCATGAAACCAACAATAACCTCTCATTCAATTGGTTATTAAAGAAAAAAAGATAATTATCCAAGAATTAATATTATTACAAATATATATGATAACAAACTTACCATAGTATATTTATAACCTATAGTTTTAATATTTCATCTTTGTTTCTATTTCATGGTACTTAATGTAAATCCCATTTACATTAATCCTCTACTTGATGTATCTCATACACCACATCGATCATATCATATATAATCGAATTACCTCTTGTCAATTTGAACATTTCAAATCAATACCAAAAACTGATTCTCAACTTAAATCCATTGAGCTACCAAGGGGACCTTATGGACCTATAGCTCGAAGCTCTAACGGTACGTGAATAACTGACTAAATTCTTTAGTCACGAGATCCATCATCCTTTAACTGCTAGACACTTCATTAAAGACCGACAGTTGAACTCTTCTTACTATCGATATATTATGTGTTCATATCGACCAATCAACAGTGTGATAACCTTCACAGATCGTTCATAAGTACAATTGAGCCAATAACCATTATGCCCCTGTAGTTACATCTAACTCTTTAAGTACCACTGATCCCTCTAATGAACATAAGTCATAGTCCTATTATAACTGAGTCCTCTCTTCTAAAGAGAAGTTGTGGCCACTATGTTAAAGATCCAGAATCGGCCCTTAAGGGAGGAATCTATCTACTTACCCCTGCTTTGAGGAATGAGTGAATTCCATCTTGTGTAACTGAGTTCCCAGCTCCTAAATCAGACAAGTTCCCCAAAAAGGTAGCCATGTTGAGTTGGCAATCTGGCCACTCTCACCCATACTAATCAAAGAACCGCCCTCAAAGGCAGGAGTTTCCAAAACACTCAGGATTGAGGTCATGTCACCAATGGTCGTTTAAGTGAGATGTAATTCTCCAGTATCAACAGCGTTATATACAGAGACTAGCCATCTTGTGGTCTGGTCTTATACAAACTTTTTGTATAGGACATCCCCGCTCGCATGTCTCCACTTGAATGGTCAGGATCTACCATCTGTAGTAGTTCATAACACTTGCAAACCTCTACATAGCGGGTCGTGTCCGTAGTGTCACAAGGATCAAGAATCCCTCTTTAATCCTTATACTATAGACCTATTTAGGTTATCACTTAAGATATGATCCACTTGTGTATCTCATATACATGCTTAAGTTTTCATACAATAACCATGGAGCTTTGTTTATTGAATATGAGTAAATGTCAAATAAAATAACTCTTATTTTATTCATAACAATGTGTATAGATTACAAATTACAAGACTCCGAGAGAATTAGGACACCAATCCCAACAATAGGTTTACTGTCACACCCCCTCCCTAGCCTTAGCCCCCAAGACTTGGAAGGGAGCGTGAGGGTACACCAGTAGTATTCAAGACAATATTTAAATTTAACATTTCCCCCCCCCCCCCCCCCCCCTTTATCTATTAAAAAATTTCAACATGTTCACAACACTCTATCTAACTTTCATACACATAGTTCAAGTCCTGGTGTGTTGATGGTTGGTAGACTCCTTCCTGAACGCTCTTCTTTCCTACTTGGGGGGGGGGGGGGGGGGGGGGGGGAGATAAGAAAACATTTGGAAGAGTGTGAGCTACTAAACCCAGTGAGTGGTGCTTTTTAAAAAAAATAATAATCACTTTGCAAAACATATTTTTGGGAAGTCAATCACATAATCACAATTTCAATATAATTTATGCTTGATCATGTGTACATTCATTCAATCATCATCCTCCAGTTCCATGCTATACGTGGCATGCTCATATCATGGATACATTATCAATCATAACAACTTTTTATGGAAACTTTCCTATAACCCTCTTTTCCCGCCAATGTGCACATCGACAATTCTTTCCCCACTAGTCATGCTTAGGTAACTTCACTATATTTCCCGCCAAGCACCTTTTATTAAGCATGCTAACTTATGTAGTCCGGGTATAATCTCAATTTTCATAGAAATTTCACAAACAATATCATGGCAACAACATAACATCATTAGCATGCATTTTGCACTTACATATGCATATATTCACATATCAATGTATAAAACTAAGTAAATACTCACCACAAGCAAGTTTTTCCACTAAAAATCACCTTGAGGATACCTTATTGAGAATTCCTCCATATCAATGGAAATTTCTCAATTAATACTTGTTATATCAATAAATAATGTCAAAATAGCCAAAATACCATTATATAATGAAAATACCAGCTTACTCTACTCTAATTTAGCCAAAATCCTCAAATTGACCTCTTTAGTGGTTATTTGGACCGTGGTAGGCAGCTGGCCGTTGGGCAGTAGGCAGGGTGAGCGTGTTGTGCCGTACAGAGGGTTGACGCGTTGGCCGTGCATTGCACTGGGCGTGATGCGTCGCATGGGGAAGGCAGCTGCACTAGGCTAGCGCGCGGGATGGGTCGAGCAAGGCATGCGGATGGACGCAGCGCTGCGAGCCGTGTGCGCAGGGTGTGGGCTGGCTTTGTTTCGTTTGATCTCTAATCAATTTGGCAGCCTAATAACTCAAACGTAACTCTCTAAATATGCTCTCCATACAAGATTTAGGTGATGGTATGAATAAATTCCTCTTGCCCAACCCCTTTATTTATAACCATTCCAAATTCACCCCATGGTGACAACTCAACTCCCATTTGTCTCACTTTGGAGCTGCCAATACTTAGTCTACCCAGCTTGGTCTTGAGTTGTTCTCATCTCAACTTGCTAGCCAAAATCTCATTTTTTGCATGAAATCTCCTTCACCCAACCCCTGCTTGGGGTGATAAGACTTCAATTGCATGAAATCTCCTTTGTCCACCTCCTACTAGAACTTTGTGTGATCCTTCTTTTGCCACCTAAATCACTTAAATACTTAACATATTTCTCTATTTAAATTGTTTAAGACTTATGCTCGTCTACCATTGGCATCTTTCCTTGAATTTTTTCATCAATTAGCCTTACTTTTTATCCTTAACGCATAGCAACTCACATTTCCTTCATCAAAGTCCCACTTAGCCATCGCATGAGTCGGCCATCACCAACGCATAGGGTGGCCGCTCACCCTCGACGCATGGCTTGCTAGGTGTGCTTGCTCAGCCTACTAAGCGTGAATGCACGGTGTTGATCATCAACGCATGGGCGTGCTGCCTAGGCTTGCGCGCTTGGCCGCATAAGCATGCTTGGCCGTGTGGGTGTGCCTCGCCGCATGGGCATGCACTTGGCATAGTGCATCGACGCATGGCTGCTCGGCAAACTCAGAAGCGCTTCGATGCATAGGATGGCTTGCCCGCTTGCCCGTTCGACGCATAGGCAGGGCGCTCGGCATAACTATCGATGCATGGCCTGCGCTTGACGCATGGACTGTACGCTTGTCCTCGACGCATGGACTGCACGCTTGACACATGGCCTATGCGCTTGGCCTCGACACATGGGTTGCGCGCCTAGCATGCTCACTCGACACATGCTTCTTGCCCATGTCCGCACGGCTCATGTATGCCATTGCATTGATTGTATGCAACCCTTAGCTATTTTTCAAGTCTTTTTGCTTCCAACCTCCATGCATTCTTGCATCCCACATGTTTTAAGCCTTTCATAGGCATTTGGACCTTTGGTCACCTTTTTGGATAATTTTAATGTTTTCCACCCTTTGTTCCAATATCCTTACTTAGGATTTTTCTTCTCTATTTAATCTCCCACTTTAGATTTAGTGTTAGGGTCTTACATTTACTGATTGAAGTTAAGAACTGGCTAACGACCCAATTTCAAATGAAAGATTTCGGAGAGGCTTAGTTTGCTATAGGAGTTCAGATCTTTAGAGATTGAAAGAACAAAACACTAGCTTTGTCTAAAGCATCGTACATTTATAAAATGCACAAGTATTTGATGTTGAACTCTAAGAGAGGCTTACTACCTTTCAGGCATGGAGTTATATTGTCCAAGGAACAGTGTTCTAAAACACCTCAAGAGGTTAAGGAAATGAGACGGACCCCCTATGCATTGACTGTTGGCAGCCTAATATATGTGATGTTATGTACTAGATCTAACATCTTGCGGGCTCCGACTCCACGCACCTGCTGACACCTTTCGAAACACTTTCGAGTGTGCACTTTAGTTTTTGAATGTGTTGTTACTATACGGTGGGGATAGTCAATAAATTTCAATCTAATCTAGGATATGATCACTAGACCGCCATTAAGAATATCCTCAAGTATCTAAAGAGAATGAGGGACTACATGCTTGTGTATGGTTCTAAGGATTTGATCCTTATTGGATACACAGACTCTGATTTCCAAACTGATAAGAATTTTAGGAAGTCCACATCAGAATTTAGTGTTCACTCTTAACGGAGAGGCGGTAGTCTAGAGGAGCACCAAGCAAGGGTGCATTACTGACTCCACCATGGAAGCTGAGTATGTAGCAGCTTCAGGAAGCTGTATGGCTCAACAAATTCCTAACTGATCTAGAAGTGGTTCCAGACATATCAAAGCCCATCACTCTTTATTGTGATAATAGTCGTGTTGTGAAAAATTTCCGAGAGCCTAAGAGTCACAAACGCGGGAAGCATATAAAGCGAAAGTATCATCTTATCCGAGAGACTGTGCATTAAGGGGACGTGATTGTCACGCAGATAGATTTAGAGCATAATGTTGCTGATCCGTGTACAAAGGCCCTTACAACTAAGGTGTTTAAGGGTCACCTGCAAAGTGTGGGTCTACAGGATAGGCCATATTTAGTCTAGGGGCAAGTGGGAGATTTTGTATTAGGCGTTTCTTATGCCCTAGTTTATTGATTTTTGTACTTGTATATTGTACACCCCACTAGCTTTAGGACAAGTGGGAGATTATTAGGTTCAATACCTTAAATCTTATAGGGTTTTATACATTTTATTTATTTAATAAAATATGAGATGTTTTATTTGATATTTAGTAACATTAAACCCACAAAAAATGTCCTTATCGCCTCAAAATCTTAATCTAAGCTTCAAAACATCATGTTTGTGACTTAAATTAGACCAATACCAATGGGCATTCAAACCCATTCAAGAAAAATCCAATCAAAACCTTAAATCTTACCTAAAATTCCAAGTTTCGGCAAAACAAAATCGCATAAAGGCTGATAACGGCGAGGTGCAGTGGTGAGTCGTGGTGGATGAACGAAACCGACGGCTAGGAAGGTGTGGGCGCTGGCTTGAGTGGCGTTGTCAAATCTGGCAATTGTGTGCGGTCTAAGTGGGTGAGCGGCGATGTCGACGATTTGAGCAAGCGAACGGCGACTGAAGAAAAATTAGAGGGTGTCGCACGGCTAAAAAGGAAGAAGAAGATGAAATTCCTATTTCTTTTCTTTGGCACGCTTGATAACTTGTAGAAATATAAGTTATTGTATCTCTTTCATTTAAAATAATAAGGCAAAGGCATGAAATTTAGATAATTTTTACCAATAAATCTATACAAAAAGCGAAGCATGCGATCACATACTTCTAACGCATAAAATATTTAAATTTCAATCTAATTTCGCTACTTTTGTATAGAATATCCTTTAGCAGTCTGATGATCGCGTGATCGCATACCTACTGATGTGATCAAAGCAAGAGTTGCCAAAGAAGAAAAGGAAAGACAAACACATAAGCTGCAAGCATTGAGGCATGACATGACACGGGCGGTGGATGTCACATCACAAGTTGCATTGGTGGCCGACAGGAAAACTTTGTTGAAGATTCAATGAACCCCTGACACATTGCAAACGGTGCGACAGGATATGGAATTATGCGCCCCATCAACATAATCGTGAGTTTAAGAAAAGAAGTGCTCGCGAACACGTATAAATACCCATGCAAATGCCATGTAGAAAGGGACGATAATATACATCGTGAACATATATCGTGGGATACATGGTGGGAGACGAGAAGAATATCCTGAGAAGGGATTCTGCTAGAAACCCTTAACAATTTTCCATAGAAACTCCTTAGTGAAAGCTTAGGATTCTAAGGAGAGAAAACGATAATACTATTCAATCATCTAAGTGAAACAGCTATAAAACGAGCTGGAGGAAGCAAGACATTGCGAACCATGGCTTGACTCTCTAACCCTTTCTCTTTGTTTTGTGTATTTGTATTGTATTTCTTATATTGACAAATTCAGATTTGTAGTATGAATACATGTTTGTTATATATATTGTCTATCTTTTTCACCAACATCATGCGTAGCTAAATCACCCCTTAGGTTGAGAAGATTGTAGCTAACACGGCTAAATAACAGAAAGAGTCATGCGATCAACTTGTTTTATGCACGTTTATATTTGTTGCTTGAATCAATTGAGAAATTGTTCTAAGTAAAGTTAATCTAAGTTTAAAAGAATTTAAATTAGGACCTTATAAAATAAGAGAAAATGTTCCTTAGAAATAAGTACATTCTCTGCATATTACACCTATCACATGCATCTTAGAGATAAGATAATGCGGCAGAAAACACTGAGAAGTGTTGGTCGTAACATTCAGTGTATAGCTTGATCGCATATTCCATCTAGTTGTTTAGAAAGAGTTAGTAAAAATCCATCTCAAACCTCATATCGTATAACTGTCATCCAACTCACACTGCTTCATTTTAAATATAATTCCCATCGCATATTTAGGTTTAAGTTAGCTTATTAAATCACATCTTTGAACATTTTAACTTGCGCTAAGATCATATTTTGTTAGTTTCATCATGCACTTACAAGCAATCCCTACGTTCGACCTTGGACTCACCAGGAACTTTGGTCAAATTTGCACTTGGGTTTGACTGAAGAAAACTGAGCATTAAATCTCATAAGCATATTATTTCATCACATGTATAGAACGCATCAAGTTTTTGGCACCGCTGCCGAGGATTGTGGTAACCAAGTGTGCTAAAGCTAATTTTATTGATCTTTTTAGACCTCAACTTTCTGGAGTATTGTACCTTGACTGCCAGAAAGGCGCAAACATTGTATGAGTGAAGGAAATACTTCCGAGCTTATATACGACCCAGAAATAGAGAGAATTTTTCACAGAAGACAGAGAGCCAGTCGAAGAAGAAGACAAAACAGAGCTCGTAGGATGGCCGAACAACAGAACCATCTGGAGGAACCACGAGAGGAAAATAACCACAATGAAGCAATTGCCAACCCAATTTTATTGGCAAATGATCACAATAGACCATTAAGGACTATGCATCACCCAACTTGCATGATTTCTCTCCAGGAATCATGTGACCAACCTTGGATGGAACAAGATTTGAAATGAAGCCCATAATGCTTCAAATGACTCAAGAGGTCGGTCAATTTTGGGGAAGACGTGGTAAAAATCCCCACGCTCACCTAAGGAGTTTTATCGAAATATGCAACACATTTGTATTCCCAAACATCACAGCAGAGGAAATACGACTTACACTATTCCTATTTTCACTACGACGAAGCTAGAAAATTGGCGTACTCGCTTGAACCAGTGGAGATAACTTCATGGGAACAAGTAGTACAAAAGTTATGAAAAAGTACTTCCCAACAAAGGAAAATGCAAAGAGGAGAAGGTTGATTACAAACTTTCAGCAGGGAGAATTAGAAACGCTCAGCGATGCGTAGGCAAGATTCAAAAGATTAGTTAGGGATTGTCTACATAATGGAGTCCCTGATTGTCTCCAGATGGAAATCTTTTACTATGGCTTGAACTCAGGATCATAGACCGCTGTGAATGATGCAGTGGCACATGGACTTCTAAACAAAACTTACATCGAGGCCAAGAATATATTGGATCAGATCTCAAAGAATTACGAAGACTAGCAGAAAAATGAATATGGGTCAAGAACTAACAGAACCCAGAACAATGACGCTATCGCATCTCTGTAGGTACAAGTTAATGCGATGACAAACTTGATGCATGTGATGAGCATGACAAAGACCGGCGCAAAAGGCGAACAAGTGAATGCGATTGCCCAAAATGAACAATGGAAGTTGTGTCCTTCGCAAAAAACCTCACTCCTTTGAGGAATGCCTGCACAATCCTCAATCTGTCTACTTCATAAAAAACAATCCTTTCTCCAACACATTTAATCCTGGCCGGAAAAACTATCTAAATTTCTCTTGGGGTGGTAATCAGTAACAAGTAGAAGTTAATACTCAAAATGCCCATAGAGATGGACTATCAGGGTTTCAACAAAGACCAAACGGATTTCAGCAGTCAACCGATTCATCTTACTCATCCTCATCCTCTTCTAATTTACTGAAGGAATAGATTCAAATGAATGAAACAATTCTTCAAAATCAAGTAACATCCATTCGTAATCTTGAAGTACAAATGGGCCAGATTGCAGGAAAGTTGAAGAACAGGCAACAAAGAGCACTTCCCGGCACCACAGAAATTCCTCACCATATGAGAGACAAAAGCAAGGAACAATGTCAGGCGGTGACATTATAAAGTGGACGCATGACAACAGAGGTAGTAAAAAGGAAATCATATGAAGAATCTAAAATCCAATAAGGCAAAGATTATGCGTCTAATGAAAGTGTTCATAAGGAAGAACAAGAACCAGAAGAAATAACCATAGCAACTCTTACATCATCAACAACACAAATGCAACCACCTCCATTTCCACAAAGGCTGAAAAAGAAGAAAAGCGATGAAAATCAATACCAATGCTTCTTGGGAATATTGAAACAACTGCATATCAACATCTCTTTCGTCGAGGTAATAGAGCAAATGCCCACTTATGCTAAGGTCTTGAAAGATATTATATCCAAGAAAAGAAGCATAGGAAAGTACGAGATGACGGCTCTAACGCAAGTCAACAACATAATCATTTCTCCAAAAATGAGAGATCCTGGAAGTTTTACAATACCCTGCTCGATCGGAGGAATTTTATTGGGCATGCACTATGTGATCTAGGGGAAAGCATAAACCTAATTCCTCTTTGAATTTTTAAACAATTGGAGATTGGGGAACTCATGCCCACATCAGTGACCCTTCAATTAGCAAATCGATCGCTCGTTCATCCGGAAGGAAAGTTGGAAGATGTGTTGGTTAAGGTGGATAAATTCATCCTTCTTGCAGAATTCATCATATTCGACTATGAGGTAGATAAAGATGTCCTATTATCTTAGGACGACCATTTCTCTCCACTAGAGAGCTCAGATCAATGTACACAAAGGAGAGATTGCAATGAATATCAATGATCAAAAGTTGAAGTTTAGCATCATTAAGGCGATGAGCTACCCGGATGAAGCACACTCGTGCGATATAGATGAGGAATGGATTTGCAGCTTTGATTGGGAAACAGATGAAGAATCAGAGGAAGAGGCCCACACTGCAGTCGAATCATGTAATGCGATGACCGTAATACAGAAAACTTGTGAACTGTTGAATATAGAGGAAGAAAAAGGATTGAATAAAACTTCTCTAGAACAACCTCTAGTCCTAGAACTAAAGATATTACCAACCCATCTAAAGTATGCTTTCTTGGGACAAAATGAAACCTTGTCAGTCATCATATCATTCACGCTTGCCAATGAAAGAGAAGCAGCCCTTTTTGAGGTGTTAAAAAAGTATAGCAAAGTCATAGGGGTGGACCCTTTCTAATATTAAGGAAATAAGCCCATCCTATTACATGCACAAAATTAGATTGGAAGAGGGACGAAAGGGCTTTGTTGAAACTCAACACAGGTTGAACTCGACAATGAAAGAAGAGGTCAAAAAGGAAATCATCAAATGTTGGATTCTGGAATTATCTACCCCATGTCAGATAGCACGTGGGTCAGCCCAGTGCAGTGTGTGCCAAAGAAAGGGGGAATGACAGTCGTTCCCAATGAAAACAACGAACTAATACCAATGCATACAATTAGCATTTGAGAATCTGCATAGATTACCAAAAACTCAACGCCACGACAAAAAAAGATTACTTCCCCTTGCCTTTCATTGATCAAATGTTGGATAGACTAATGGGGAATGACTATTTTTGCTTTTTAGACGTCTATGCGGGGTACAGCCGAATTATGATCGCACTAGAAGATTAGGAAAAGACAACGTTTACATGCTCATATGGGACGTTCGCTTTTCGTCGCACGTCATTTGGATTATGCAATGCACCTAGCACATTTCAAATGTGCATAATGGTCATCTTCTCAGATTATCTCAAAGATTCTGTAGAGATATTTATGGACAATTTTTCAGTTTACAGAAAAACATATGAAGTGTGCTTAGAGAATCTAGAGAAAATCTTAAAAAGTGTGAAGACACAAATTTGGTTTTGAATTAGGAAAAATCCCATTTCATAGTGGAAGGAATTTTTCTTGGCCATAAGGTTTCTAAGACTGGCCTAGAAGTTGATCGAGCTAAGATCGATGCCATTGAGAAGTTGTCGTCCCCAATGAATGTGAAGAGCCTTTTAGGACATGCCGGTTTCTATCGCAGATTTGTCAAGGATTTCTCAAAAATTGCCAGACCACTAAATATACTGCTGGAGGTGGATCGACCTTTTGATTTTGACAACAATTGTTTGAATGTGTTTGAAAAGTTGAAGAAAGCACTAGTCTCAGCTCCTGTACTAATTTCTTTAGATTGGACAAAACCATTTAAACTCATGTGTGACACCAGCGGATATGCGATAGAAGCAACATTAGCTTAACGAATAGAAAGGATTCTTTATCCTATCGCATATGCAAGTAAAACCAAGTCATCATTCACACTGATCATTCTGCTATCAAATATTTGATGACTAAGAAAGATGCAAAACCAAGGTTGATCAGGTGGGTCCTATTACTACATGAGTTTGACACAAAGATTATGGATAGAAAAGTGTTGGGATTGGTGTCCTAATTCTCTCGGAGTCTCGTTGTTTGTAATTATATATATTGTTTATGAATAAAATAATTATTATTTCATTCCGGCATTTACTCATATCCAATAAACAAAGCTCTATGGTTATCTTATGTAAACTTAAGTGTGTATATGTGATATACAAGTGGATCATGCCTTAAGTGATCACCTAAATAGGTCTGTAGTATAAGGATTAAGGTGGGATACCTGATCCTTGTGACACAACGGATGCGACCCGCTTTATAGAAGTTTGCAAGGGTTGTAAACTACTACAAATGGTAGATCCTAACCATTCATGTGGAGATATGCGAGCGTGGGTATCCTATACAAAGAGTTTGTATAAGACCGGACCACGAGATGACTAGACTCTGTATATAATATCATTGATACTGGAGACTTACATCTCACCTAAACGACCATAGGTAACATGACCTCAATCCTGAGTTTTTTGGGAACTCCTACCTTTGAGGGCGGTTCTTTGATTAGTATGCGTGAGAATGGCCAAATTGCCAACTCAACATGCCTACCTTTTTGGGGACTTGTTTGATTTGGGAGTTGGGAACTCAATTACATAAGATGGAATTCATTTCTTCCCCGAAGCAGGGGTAAGTAGATAGATCGCTCCCTTAAGGGCTGATTCCGGGGCTTGAACATAGTGGCCACAACTTCTCTTTGAAAGAGAGGACTCAATCATAGTAGGCCTATGACTTATGTTCATTAGAGGGATCAGTGGTACTTAAGGAGTTAGATGTAACTATAGGGGCATAATGGTTATTGGGCGAGCTATACTTACAAGTGATCTGTGAAAGGTTGTCGCACTGTTGATTGGTTAAGATGGACACATATTATATCTGTAATAAGAAGAGTTCAGCTATCGGTCTTTAGTAGAGTGTCTGGCAGTTAACAGATGGTGGATCCCGTGGCTAAAGAATTTAGTCAGTTATTCACGTACCGTTGGAGCTTTGAGCTACAGGTCCATAAGATCCCCTTGGTAGCTCAATGGATTCAAGTTGAGGATCAGTTCTTGGTGTTGATTTGAAATGTTCAAATTGACAAGAAGTAATTCGATTATATATGATATGATCAGTGTGGTGTATGAGATGCATCAAGTGGAGGGTTAATGTAAATGAGATTTACATTAAGTGTCATGGAATAGAAAAAGAGTTATGGTTTGTATGTTTCATGAGATGAAATGTTAAAACTATAGGTTATAAATATAGTATGATAAGTTGGTTATCATTTATATTTAAAATAATATTAATTTGGACAATTATCTCTTTTTCTCTAATAACCAATTGAGTAGGAAGTTATAGGTGGTTTCATGGTAACCATGAGATAAAAGGAAAAATGTTTTCCTAATTTTAGTAAGATTAAAGATTTGCAAAATTGTGAATTTTGAAAATCACTCACGGAGAGTTGTCAAGTAAATCAGATTTACTAAACGATAGCTTGGAGTTAGCTAAATGATCGTGGAGTGTTCTTACATGATTAGCACTCAGCTAAACAGTGAGCTAAACGATTGCATAGCTTTTGCTAGACGATCGCATAGCTTTTATTAAACAATTGGGCATCGACTTATTCGATAAGTTATTTCATCTCCCATTTGCTCAATCGTTTACACGATTGTTCTTTCTCCATTTTTCTGCCTCAAACCAAGTCCACACAGAGCCCACATTCTGGATTCTCACATCGAGAATATTGAGGTAACCTTGTTGGTGGTGTCATACTCAACTCGATACAGTCGAGGTTCTGTGGAGGCTGTTTGCGGTGATCGAGGTGTTCATGACCTTGGCAATCGCTTACTTCGAGTGTGTTGTGATTGTGCAGTGTAGCGTTCGTATTAGATGAACGTTCATGTGTTGCTGTATTGCTGTGATCAAGCGTTTATGATCAAGGAACTTGAAGATGAGTATTCAAAGGTTTGTTCATTCCTTCCCTGGATCTTTTAGAAAAGCATGTTGTAATTTATGTTTAATGCATAACCGTATATTTCCGTTTGTGATTGTAATTGTAATGTCCATATACGATTGAAATTTGAAAAGATCATTCTACTTCTCATGGAAATCCTCATGTTCGATTTCCTTCAAAAAGGGACAAAGAACAGGGTCGCTGATCATTTGTCAAGGCTTGAACATCATGAAAATGACCGAGTAAAACCTTTTGTGAACGCTTCATTCCCTAATGAACTGTTGTTGAAAATTGATGAATACTTGCCTTGGTATGCAATCAATTGTTGAAAATTTCTTGTATGCAATTAATTCCCAAAAGACTATACCTCTCAACAAAAGAAAAGGCTCATGCATGATTGTAAATTCTATTATTGGGATGAGCCCAACCTATATAAAAGGGGACCTGACCATATCCTGAGACAATGTATTCCTAAGACAACATTTCATCGCATCCTCTATCAATGCCATGAATCGCCTTATAGTGGACACTTTAGAAGTGTCAGCTGCGAAGGTCTTGCAAGTGGATACTATTGGCCTACCTTATTCAAGGATGTGCGCGACTATGTCATAAAATGCGACAAGTACCAACGCACCGAGAACATTTCTGAAAAAAAAAAAAAAACAAAATGGCAATGAATGTCATCTTAGAGGTGGAACTATTTGACGTCTGGGGAATCAATTTCATGGGGTCGTTTCCACTGTCTAATGGCCATAACTACATCCTACTAGTTGTTGACTATGTATCAAAATGGGTAGAGGCGATTTTTTGTGCCTCAAACAATGCGATCACAGTATCGAAATGTTTGCAGAAAAATATCTTCTCTCGCTTTGGCACCCCACGTGCCATTATAAGCGATGAAGGTACACATTTTATCAATTGCATCGTTAGCAAGATTCTAGTCAAATATAACGTGCACCATAAAATAGAAATAGCATACCACCCCCAAACCAATGGTCAAACAGAGGTATCAAATAGGGAAATCAAGATAGTATTGGAGAAAATGGTTAATCTGACAAAAAAAGATTGGGCTCATGGGCGTATCGCACCGCATATAAAACTCCCATAGGGATGTCCCCATACATTCTCGTCTTTGGCAAGGCATGCCACTTACCATTAGAGCTTGAACATAGAGCATTTTGGGCTACAAAAAAAGCTCAATTTTGACTTGAAAGCTGTATGAGAAGCGAGGAAGCTGCAATTATTGGAATTGGATGAGTGGAGACTACAAGCATAAGAAAACGCCAAAATCTACAAGGAGCGAACAAAGCGTTGGCATGATCAACGCATTTGTAAGAAAAATTTGAAATTGGCCAAAAATTTCTCTTGTTTAATTCTAGATTACGTCTTTTTCCAGGCAAGCTGAAATCACATTGGTCAGAACCATTCATCATCAAGGAAGTTTGTCCGCATGGAGCGGTGGAATTGGTCAGTGAGGACAGAGCCAACGCTTTCAAAGTTAATGGAAAATGCATTAAACCTTACTATGGAGGGGATCTCAATCGCGAAAAGACCTCCATAGACCTAGGAAAGCCCAAATGATTCGATAGAAGAAAGTCTCTACGCAATAAAGAAATATCCTTCAAGGGATATATCGTATCCTTTTTGGTATCCTTTATTTTCATTTCTTTTTTTATCCTTTATTCTTATTGCTTAATTATTGCTGCTTTCTTTATTTATCTATTTTTGGTTATCATTGGTTGCTAAAAAAACAAAGAGAGAGAGAGAGAGAGAAAAGAACCTTAGAAAAAGGGGAAAATGAGGTTTCTTAATGCGATGAGTGATGTGATGAGTCTTGGAGATGCAGTGAAATTATATCCTAACGCATCTCCAAGAACGATACGTCATCTCACCATAGGACGGTGAAAAGACGTGCTACCAGACATTCTATCAATCCACCATTAATGTGTATGGTGCTATCATTGCCTTGAATCACGAGGCAGCCATACGTTTCCTCTTCACCCTTCGCCTATTTAAACCCCCCCTCCCTCTTTGAACACCCTTCTTTTTTACACGAACCTAAAACCCTAAGCCCTCTATATTCCAAAAGCCTCCCCGTGAACTTAAAGATCCCTCCGACCCTTTATCTGATCATTCCTACTCCATCCACGATCCAAATGGCAGGCCAAAATACCCTTCTTCAACCCGATCAACTACCCCCACTTTCTCCTACGAAATGGTGTCCCCTTCTGTTTCCTTCAACCCAATCTCGTTCTTGGTCGTTGCCACACCGACTTACATTCCACCACCCACGGTGGCATCACCTTCACCATTCAACCCCATACTCATCCCATTAGCCACAGCAACATCCCAATCCTCATCGCCCTATAATCACCGTCAACCATCTGCCTCCACCATAAGTGAGGCAAGGCATAAGATAAGAGAGAAGTCTATGGAGAAATTCTAAAAAATCTAAACCCTTTTGAATACTTGGACGAAGGCATGGTCAATCAACCAGGCGGTCAGCAAGTCGAGGTTGAGCCGTCGCCGCTCGAGTCAGTCAATGTGGTGGCTAAGAAGACACAAGGCGGCATCGAAGTAGTTGAAATGGAAGAGCCCTTTGAGAGAAGAAATGGAAAAGAAGCAATGAAGTAGGTGTTTCTACCTCTACTGCGGAGGCGTTGGCGAAGGAGTTCTAGAGAAAGGCCGAAAGAGTAAGGGAAGGCCTTAGTGAAATTAGGAAGAAGGCAGAAGGTCTAATCGTAGCGACAGAACTCTGTTGCGAGATTCGCGATGAGGAGTTTGATCGCATTAATGTTCCATCACAACCTGAAAAATCAATGGGTAGCACAGAACGCACTGCGATAGAATTTGAAAAGGAATTTCAGGAAGAAAGCGAAGAAGATAAGAGAATTAGAAAGGAGAAAGTTCATCACGCTAAATGCGATTCACATAGAGCAAAGGCAGGGAAGGTGGATGTGAAGAAAAAGGATACGGAAAAACAAAAGAAGGAAGAAAAAAAGAAAGGAGCAGTAAGTGGCGCCCCAAGTAAAAAATAAGAACAAAAGCAAGCAGTGGCAAAAAAGGAGGAAAAGGGCAAAGTGCCCATGGTAGAGGAGGAAAGAGCCCCGAAGAAGCAGCCACCAATTCTGATCGAGATGGGATTCATTCCAGAAAGCTCACCTCTACTATCATTCATCACTGAAAAAATCAATGCGTTGGGGTGGAAGGATTTTTGCATTAGAGCCAAAATGGTCAAGCTATCTGTAGTGACCGCTTTTTACGAGGGGAAACCGCATTCTGGGCAATATAATGCTAATGTTGGGAAAGCAACGATTGGATTTAGCGTTAGAAAAATTAATCATCTGTACAACTTGGAAGACATCCCTAACGTCGAGGGAAACAAAATAATTGACAACCCAACATCCAAAGAGCAGAAAGAGGCGCTGAAGGTAGTGGCGCTACCTGAGACGAAGTGGATCGTCTCATCTAAAGGGGTAAAAACACTATCACTGTACAACTTGACACCAGAAGCTAACGTGTGGTTATACTTCATCAAGAGGAAGCTGCTCCCCACAACGCATGACCACTCAATCTCTAGAGAATGGGTTATGGCAATCTTCTGCATCATGCAGCTAATCCCCATCAACGTTGGTCACCTGATCACATATCAGATTTGGGCTTCATTCTCTAGACCAAGGGAGCAACTCTTCTTCCCTTCGCTTATTACTGAGCTATGCGTGGCTCAAGGATGGTTTGAAGAAGAGGAAGATGTGGCGGTAAAGAGCACATTGACAAATACTCTATTCACTGCCTAATGAGTTTGCCTGCTCGAGACATCCAACCTAAGCAACAAGCAAAGTGACAGCCGAAAACTTATACTACCCCAGAGACATCCTGATGCAAGAAACGAAAAGTAAAAATCGCCCCAGAAGTTGAAGAACAAATGATTCCCTCTCCCCAATTAAGAAATTCTCCACCTCAGCAAAACCCTAAATCTGTCGAGGTTAACGTTGACCTCAACCTTTGCCCTCCAACGCTTGAAAAACCAGTGCCACCAACTCCTGAGAATAAGCCACTTCCTATCCTTCCCCTCGCATCTAGACCACCAAGCCTTCCATTGCCCTCCAAAAGCCCTCCACACTTCACTTCTGATGACCCAAGCCTTCCAGTGCCTAGGATTGAAACAGGCGTTGAATCTGGCACTGGTGAGAAAAGTGAGCGTCAGCCTGAAGACGCGCAGCAAGAGTAAGTAAATGACTCCAAACGCATTGATCCTAAGGCTAAATGGTTCAAATTCTTCCACGATGACCTCTGTGAATCTATTTTAAAAGGTCTTAACGAATTGACGCGACACCAACAGTCGCTCCAAACGTAGATGAATGAGTTGATGCGTCAGCAAAACAAATTGAGAGAATTTGTTCAGAACCAGCGAAACACAATGTATGACTTCATATGACGAATGACGCAAAGTCAGCACGATCAGTTCCACTATATGGTTGAATTATTTCATAACGTCATTGCTCGCCTAGTTCTGGTGCTACCAATTCCCTCGCATCTTCAAGATCCATTGCATTTTCCCGAGAATCCACCGCGAGATCACAACAGTGATGCGGGAGAAACTTGAATTTAGGGCGGTGTCTTTCCTTATCTCCCTTTTGTTTTTTATGTTGTCTCTCTCTTTTTGTATCAGTTCGTCGCATTATATAAATTTATTGAAAAGTTTATCTATCTTTTGTGTCTTTCCTTTTTGTTTATATCTTATGCATACTTTTTATCGCTTTTTTTTTCTATTGCCTCATTTGCCACTAATGACCCCAATGATGAAATTATGCCTTAACACTAATGTCTAGACTAGATTAGTATTAAGTTTTAAGATTATTTTTCCTTTAAAGTTACTTCTAAGATTTAGCAAGCATGCAATCTTTTCAACAAACGTCTTTTTCAATAACTTTCTAACACCATCGCATATTTCTTTCTAAGAACCTTGATACCTTCTAAATTTGGGGGAGGACAAGGTTTGAAAACTTAAAGCTTTTCAAAAATATTTAATCTCCTTAAGTACTTTTTTATTAAAAAAAAAAAAAAAAAAAGAGTTGTTGAGATTGGAACTTGGCCGTAGTTGGATGTCTGCATGACACCCGTGGGGGCAAAGCCAAAATGAAGACAAGAATCGTGATCAACGCAAAGAATAAGTAATCGCAACTCCACTGCCTAAAAAAGACGACACGAGTTTAGTCTAAAAAAAGCGATTAGCTCATAGTTGGATGTCCGCATGACACCCATGGGAGCAAGCCAAAATAAAGATTAAATGCTTGGATCAGAGCAAAATCACAACAAGAAGTAGCAAGGAGAAAATCTTTTTATCTTGTTCCAAATCTTCATTTTTAGAAATATGAGATAGTCTTAGAAATGAGTAAAGGATTTTTTAAGAATAAGCTTGCAGATTCTCAAGGCTATAAGTAAATTTATAGGAAAAAGAAACAAAACTAAAAAAAATCTAGTCTAGCAAACTGGGTGAGGCAATCTGAGAGGTCTAGGTAATTCGTGAGGCAATCAAAATCATAAGAAGTCTTAAGTATATGCTTAAGGACAAGCATTATTTTAAATTTGGGGTGTGATAACTTGTAGAAATACAAATTATTTTATCTCGTTCATTTAAAATAATAAGGCAAAGGCATGAAATTTAGATAATTTTTACCAATAAATCTATACAAAAAGTGAATCATGCGATCGCATACTTTTAAACATAACATATTTACATTTCAGTCTAATTTTACTACTTCTGTGCAGAATATCCTTTAGTAGTCTGATGATCGCATAAGCTACAAGTGTTGAGGCATGACATGACATGGGTGGTGGGTGTCACATCACAAGTTGCATTGGTGGCTGATAGGAAAACTTTGATGAAGATTCAATGAACCCTTGACACGTTGCAGACAATCGCATACCCTTGACATGGTTCATATTCTGTGCAAAGCCGGTAAAACCTTAAAAAGACAAAGATGATCTTTACTAATTTTAGCTTGAGTAAGCTTAGCCCAAATGGGTTGAAGAGCTGCTAGATATTCAGTGACTAGATTCGAATTTTAATTTGATTTGATCTTAGACAATCTTGTAAGAAAAATTAAAATTGAAACAAAATTTTATTTTGTTTATCATGACAATGCTATCATTTTGAAATAAAGGTGAATAAAAATCAAGATTTGTGCTTTTAAATCAAGGGTAATTACAAAAAAAAATAATAATAATTAAAAATTTGATATTATTTTAAAATAAATAAACTAAATAAATAATATATTTAATATTTATTATGCAAATTACCTAGTATATTCCTATAATCATCAGCTAGAAGGGATAAAAATGGAAATAAATAATTTCTCCACCTTTTAGATAGTATAAACAGGAAACAGATAAAGAGCCGCCATTCCTAGCCTCAGCCCGTCCTTTGAACATCTCTGCCCACGAAACAGATAAAGAGCCGCCATTTTAGATTTCCAAAAGTTAGAAGAAGAACGGGGAAAGAAAAAGTTTGGGCCTTTAGTTGGGGCGAAGGGGGAGTTTTTAGTGGGCCTGGTAAGAGTGGAAGGAGCCCAAAAGAGTTGGGAAGCTTTCGTTGGTTTCACCTTCTCCGAACTCTCGTCGTTAGCGTTAGTAACCCCAATTCCCAAACTTCCCAAAAACATCTTCTCCCTTGACTTGTTGAGAATTTAGAAACCAAAAGCCGGAAGGGAATTCTGAATTTGTGTTCGCAGTGCAGGGGTTTTTCAGATGAAGGACCCGTTGGAGAGGACCAAAGTAGTGATTAGGCACTTGCCCCCTTCTCTTCCTCACTCAGATCTCTTCCACCATATTCATGATCGATTCGGTGGTCGCTTCAATTGGTCTTACTATCGTCCCGGAAAGACCAGGTTTCTTCCCTTCCACCCTTTTTCTCTTTTTAAGTTCTCTCTTCACTTTTCTCTATTCACCACAAATTACTTTTCCGAACTGGGTTTTTCACTTTTATGTTGTTATTATGTCTCTCGTCTTCAATTTTCAGAAATCTGGATGTTCAATAAGCCTAATTCGCGAACTGGGTATTTCTCGTATTGTGCGTTTTTGTGCTTTATGCTCTTTCTTCCCCCTTGCGCGCCTTATTGAGGGGTTTGGTGTGATTAGAGATTAGATTGAATGCTGTAGGACACCCACACCCCTCCAATTTCATGCCCAATTGTTGTCTATGATCGTCATCTCGGCCAAACTAATTCAAGCAATCCTTCTAGGCTTTGTGTTTATCTGTTTACAATCGCCTCCTCAGTTGTATGCTTCCTGTTTTATCTTTTCTCTTGGTTTCTATGGACTACAGCTCACGATACTGAAGGTTTTTTACTCATTCAGAGGTTTCTTCTGAAATAATTTTGCAGTCAGAAGGACCAGAGATACGCTCGAGCCTACATAGACTTTACCAGACCTGAAGATGTTTTTGAGTTTGCGGAGTTCTTTGATGGCCATATTTTCGTTAATGAGAAGGGTAAAGCCGAAAGCTTTTTCTTTTTTTCCTGTGTTGAACCTTTCTGTAGCTTCTCGTTTCTTATGGATTTGGTGGGTGGTTCACTGAAGCGCAACCCCTTTCTGAGAATTCTGAGATGTGGGAGATAACGATTTTATGAGTGACACCAATGCTTAATACAGATTACTCCCTTTCATGTTTTCTGATGTGCATTTTCCAATTGACTACACATAACCTTCGAGATTGAGAGAATGTTTAATGTTCGGATCATTTTCATTCCACATCTTTAGAGTCTCTTATTCTAGTCAAATGATTACAGGTGCTCAGTATAAGGCTGTGGTTGAATATGCACCTTCACAGCGTGTTCCCAGATCATCTACCAAAAAGGATGGTCGTGAGGGGACAATATACAAAGGTAATGATCAAGTAGTGAGAAGATGGAATAAGTGTTTGTTCTTGTTTTGTATTGCTTATTGTGTTGTGTAAATTTTCTTTTCTCGATGAAAGCAGATCCAGATTATTTGGAGTTCCTCAAACTCATTGCTAAACCTGCCGAGCATCTTCCAAGTGCTGAAATACAGTTGGAAAGGAAAGAAGCAGAGCAATCTGGTTTGTTATTATGTTCACTGTCTGGCTTATTGACATTACTTGCATTCATAAAGTCATTGGAAGAGCGCCAAATATGTTTATGATGCAAAATAGAGTGCCAATAAGTTGCGGAATAGTCATTCTGTATCTTTTCGATGAACTGCCATAGAGATACTATTCACTCCTAATTCGGATAATTCTTGAAGTTTTATGTTTCTACTTTTGTTTACAGGTGCTGCAAAAGAAGCTCCAATTGTTACCCCTCTCATGGAGTTTGTTCGCCAGAAACGAGCAGTTGAAAGTGGAACACAGGTGAGCTTGCTGTATTCTAATACATGGGCCTGTGTGCTATATTTTAAAAATACAGAGAAAGTGGAACTACTTGTTTACTAAAATGAAGGTTGGAACCAGTTAATTTTTCTTTATTTTTTCTACTTCACAAGGTATTGGTTCTGCCCATGTAGAGATTAATATTAATAAATTCACTTCAAGATTAAGGTGACATTTCGTCGTTTGAATTTATCTGTTGCTTGTGTAATGATTTCAGTTTGTTTTCATGTCATATGGGTTAATTCCATGCATTATATGAATCCAAAGACTCTTAGGATGGTTATCTATGTGGTCTTGAAGATTTTTACTCTTCCAATTTCTAAAATTTCATTTTCTCATTTATCTCATGCTAAGTATTTTGGTTCAATAGGGATCTTCAGTACCTCGGAAGGTCAAAAGAGGTGGGGCAGCATCCTCTAGAAAGCCTGAGTTGAATTCCATGAAGCGAGGGATGGAGAAGAAGAAGGCATGTGCTACTCTCAATGTTTATTTTTTTCTTGCGTTCTAAAGTCCGAAGTGTGTGTTTGTTACTCGCTAGTGTCTTCACTATTTCCCCCCTATTGTTTTCGGGAAAATAAGCTTTGTTGGCTTGTCTTAGATCTAGGGATGGTGTTGCAGAATCTTTCTAACTAACTAAATGAAGGAAAATTCCTTAAGGATAATGACAAGTCCTTAATTACATATGCCTAAAGAGAGGCGTTAAACCAGCAAGGGACCCAACCTCCTCCCAAGACCTCTCAACATCCTTAAAGATTCTCCCATTACTCTCTAATCAAATATTCCATAAAACAAAAAGAATCTAGTGAAATATTTTAAAATCTTGATAACAGAAGACCACAATTTCTATTACAAACCTAAAAAAACTCCAAAGGCCTCAACAAAAGTTGGAAATCAAGGTAGCAAACTGCCATCTTTAAAGGATGTGATCTAAATCCTCAAATGCTTCCCTGTTATGAATGCATTTGTACAGCCCAAACGCAAAGGAAGATTGCCTCTGTATATAATCTGTAGTGTTAACTCCCTAATGCAAGTCCTTACTCCGAGTCCTGCCACTCAAAAAACTTGACATTCCTGGAAGTTCTATCCTTTACAGTGAGGGGAAGTTGAAAGTAATGATATGGATGGTGTTGGCTCTGCGCAAACCAACCTAAAGTTTCTAACTTCTTGGATAGTATGTGTTTGTCTAAGTTTTTCCTGACTGTGGTATAAACTGTATCATACAGGACCACCTCAAGATCATGTACCATGAATGTTGGAATTGATGATTTAGTTTTTTGCCCCCTAGATTTCATACTTACTTCTTGCTATCCTTTTTTTTGAACAATTTGTCTCTCTATATTTTGTCTGAAGATTTTAGTTATATTTTCTGTTATACATGCAGTATATTTTAAAGGACAGTGTGAAGAACACAAACCGCAGAGACAAGTCAAATTTCATTTTGGTGCCCAGGCGAGAGGATCAGTCAGCTACTTCAAGTGGAATTGGAATTTCGGATGTTGTTACAGGTATGTCTATTGATATTCCTTTGTGGTCAAGGACATCATTTAAAATTGTCATTTTTGTTTTGTTCTAAAGTTATTGATCCGATATTTTATTGTTAGATGGTTGAGAATGAGTCTGATTTAAACTCTATTGGCAATTCAGTGTTAATAGTCATTGAGGAGCAGGGGAACGTTAGCCTATTTGATTTAAAATCTGAACACTTCATGCCCTACTCCGCTGCCTACTTGCAATTTTCAAATAATTTTTTCCAATGCATGCTTATTATGATTGGACTTTTTTTTATATTTTTCCTTTTTTCTTTTTGGAAGAGTTCTTTTATCTACTTTACATTTCTCCCATTTCAAATTACCCTGAGCCCTGTAGTAATGTTCTTGAAATTTTCATTTTTCTCTTTATTAATAATGATCTTATTGTTTCTTTCTGGGATTTTGCCATATTGTGATGTGCAGATTGCAGGACTGTAATATTTGGACCTGTATTTTAACATATGCATTATTACCTTAAACCCTTGAAAGTGATATATTTGAGAGATGGGAAGGGGAACCTTTGCTTTGTTTTATCAAATTATGTTTTTCAGGAAAAGGAAGAAATAAACAAGGTTGTCCAGTTGATATTGCATGTTGTCTGAAATTTTGAATTATGTTCATTCGCTACACTGGACTTGCTACACACTTATTTCTTTTAATTTATCAATATGTTCTACATGTTTATAATGAACATGCAGTCTAGAATCTGAAAGCTCTGTTTCATATGTTACAGCTGACTTTGGAAAGAAAAAAATTCTGCTTCTCAAGGGGAAAGAGCGAGATATCTCTCATGTATGTTTCTTTGGTTCTCTGACTACTTATGCAATTACAACTTTCATTACTCTCTTTATTTAGAATTATGAACTTCCGTGAATGATCTCCACTCTCACTCAAGGCTAATTCTGGGAGGGCACAAATTCCATTCTTTTGCCTCGTATTTTACACTTATCTATTTCATGGATAATGATACCTTTCCAGGTTTCTGATGGCATGTTACAGTTGCAGAGTGCTACATCTTCTGAGACTTCTCCTGCAAGTGCATCAAAACATAATCAGAGGCGTGAGGCTAGTGGAAGCATGATCAGAAGCATCCTTTTAAATAATGAAGCACGTCACGGACAGAATTCATCAGTAGCTCAGTCTCATCCAAAAATTCAGATCCTGAACTCAGACAATGGGAAGCGACCACCTCGTCCCATTAATGCTCGATCTGGGTCTAATGATATGTCCAGTAATGAACCGAATCCATCTGGCTCAGAAGGGGATGGAAAAAGGGCTCCAGATGGTAAGTTTAGTAAAAAGGAACTTCATGGCCTGGGTAGTGGTAATGAGAAGCAAGAAAAACGAATAAGAAACAAAGATAGACCTGATCGTGGGGTCTGGGCGCCACGCAGTCGTTCAGATGCCTCAGTCTCACAACTTGAGGAATCCTCTGTTTCACAATCTAGTCACTTGCTTTCTGACTCAGTTGAAGGTACTACTATTATATTCCTTTGGAGATAAAGAGACTACTTCGTTATATATACAAATACAATCATATTATCGAAGTATCGAACCTTGATCATTGTGTCAAATCATTCTGCTTGATAAGCTGAGTAATTTATATTGATACTTTATGTTTCACATATGAAATTATAACCCTATATATCCTTGTGTGCTTACAGCGTACCGTGGGGAAATGAAAGAAGATGTTCATGGAAGCAGGACAGGGGATGTTACAACCACTGTGAGTGGGCGTAACAGTTCAGTGGAGAATGGTTGTACTTTCTCACAAACTTTTCTTACGTTGTCCACCCATTTTAGGAAAATTTATAAGTACTTTCTAGTTTTAGTTAATCTAAAACATGTGCTCTTTTTAGGTTCAGTTAGACATGTTGGACGTCGGGGGGCTGCCCATGTTATGAAGGATGATGGGTCTTTGAACCCAAATGAAGGGAAGCCATCCAAAAGAGGTGTTGCTGGTGGTCATGAGGTATGCCTCTGCATCCAAGCTAGTGGTTGTCTTTCTTGTGTTACAAGATCACTTCTTTTCAAAAACTTATTTTCTTTCATGCCTACGCAGAAACAAGTATGGGTTCAGAAGTCATCTTCAGGTTCTTAGCATATTTAAATCATGTGAGTCCTTTTACAAATTAGCAATGTGTTTTCTCCTTTAAGATAAAAGAGCAAGACTATCTTAAGAGGTTTTTGTCTCTAAAGACGTCCAACTGACTGATGAAGGTCAAAATTAACTAAAGAATCTGGTTTGCAGTAAATATAGCACATGTTTAAATCCATTATGCTAACATTTGTTGATATATAATTTGGCATGCAACTCATGATAGTTTGTTCCTCTTAGCACTCGATAATTTGGCATGTTAATCAGCTTGTTAGTTGTTTATGGTAATGTCTTCGTGTATGTTTTAGTTGCTATGAAGTTCATTATTTTATTTCATTTTATTACTATTTTATAGGAAATAGGACGCAAAATATTTGATGGATGTGAATTTGTGATGAAATATTTATGAGAAAGAGTGAACCCCCAAGTTAATGCAGAAAGGTCTTCCAATTAACCAACAGATAACATGTACTGTAATTTGTTAAATGATGTCGGTGTGCATTTACATTAAGAAATAACACGGACGGACACAGACAAGGTTCAAAAATTTATCAGAAGGGGTGAGCTTATTATTGTTTCTGGCTATGAAGGTTATTACTTATCATTACTAATATTATTATTTGGCTGAAAGATGTACTGCTCTACTGCTATAATATCCAGGCCGCATAAGCTATCATTGAGACTGTCATCATAGGGGTTCCAAAATGTGAACTGAAATGGGGATAATAAATGACAGCTTCAATGAAATTCCTCACATCTCCTTCCTCACTGTTGCCATGCATTCTCCTTGAAGTCGGCACATATCTGCTGTTAGAGTCATAATTCTACCGTATATTGCCTGAATATTGTTTTTTTTTAATGTCTTTAGGTCTTTCGTTTATTATTTTGATAAGGACATATATTTGTTTTCATTGGATCATGACAATATCTATGTTATCTAACAGATAATGGCATCCAGACAGGACTATGGTTCCTCAAACTTCCAGGGGGATTATCTCCATTCTGAGGACTAATGCACATCCTCAGAAGGCATCATGTAAAATGGAGATATGCCCTGGAAGCAGTTGGTAACAGTAATAGGTTTCGTGAACTGGATTGCAAGATTTGCAATTGTTTTGTCGTATACAGGTGGTTACAAAACACAAGGTTCTCTGGTTGAAGACCGAATGTGCGTTCTATGGATTTTTGGTTTTACGAAATCGAAGTTTCTTTGGTTGAAGACCAAATATGGTTGTGGATTTTGGTTTGGTATGATCTGATTTTTTGCCCAAACATACCAAGTGTGACTGCTTCACCTGGAGGAACGTGCCGGTACATACATACATGGCTCGAGTGACAGGAGATCAAAGCCAAGAGGGAGATTCCAATTTTCCCATTGCTTGATGTTTTGGTCATGTGCCAAGTTTTTTTTCCCTTAGAAGTTGAATGTAGGAAGTACCTAGTAGTGCTCTACTTACCATAATCTCACTGGGCGTGGTTGGTACACAATTGTACTTGATTCTATGCGTGGGGCAGTGAATCAGAAACATCAAAGTTATACTATTTCATGTCGTATATGAAAAATGTGATGGATTATGATGTGTTTCTATCGTCTAATATATCAGTCTTAATTATTTTTCCTGTGTGTTAAAATTCCAGATTATGGTTGTACCATTTGATCTGATGAACTTTATTCATTTGATTCCAAGGCTTTTCCTTCATACGTCATAGATTCATGAACCAAATGACTTTTTTGTTGCTTTAGTTGCACAGTTGCATTTAACTGTCCATTCTCATGTTTTGAGGTCAGATTGAGTTTGACTTAATAGTAGTACTTTGTAGATCAGAGGTTCAATCTCCCGTCCTTTAATTGTACTCAAGATAAAATGTAATCTAATATCGAAAATTAACTTAATAAGAATAAACAGATATATATGAAAGAGTAGAATTATCAACTCAGCATAACCTTTTTTTGGTCTTTTAAACATTTTATATTGTATTGAGTCTGATTGATTATCGTATTGAGTCTAGTTGATTATGTTCTACTCAAGATAAAATATAATATCGAAAGTTAACTTATTAAGAATAAAGATATATATGAAAGAGTCAAATTATCAACTTTTTTTTGGCCTTTTAGACATCTTATATTGTATTGAGTCTGGTTGATTATCATACTGAGTCTAATTGATTATGCTCTACTCAAGATAAAATTTAATATCAAAAGTTACAACTCAATCTAATTGATTATGCTCGATTTTTCTAATGAAATAAAGTACAATACGTATATTATAAAAATCATAAACAAATTCAGATTATTCTAATCACACTGCCCGACGCCCTTTACTTATCCAATTATTTTTTCAAATCCATTTTTTTGATATAAAGTGTGCTTTTTTGGAATTGCCATTAAAAGATTATTCATTGCTATAGTTGGATCACAAATCCATGATTTTATTATTTCCTGTGATCATATTTTTACTTCTCATTTTATTTCAACATTATATTTCTATAAGAAAGATTTTGGTTTTCATTTTATATTGCTTAAAATTCTAACACCAGAAAATGGGTTATCTGAATCCAAGATTTTTTTTTTTTTTTTTTTTTTTTTTTTTTTTTTGTTCTGCTATAAATAACTTAAAAATGAAATTTAAAAAAAAAAAAAATCTTTTTGTTCTTTCTATGAGCCAGATTGAGAGTGAGCCTAGTTTATGGTATTTGAGCAATTTCCAGGAGGATCTTGTGGAGTGATTGTGGCTTAGAGAAAAACGGACAGTGGTCACTGCCTTTTATCTTGAAAACTCTTTCAGGTGGGTTTTCCCTGACCAACTTCTCTTGAACATCGGGTGAGAGTGCATGATCATCGAGCGTTTGAATGAAGAATCGGCGACCGGTTCCATAGTTTTCTGGGGATAATGAGAGTTTCTCCATGACTGGACCCAGTGGGAAGGGTCTCATTGAAACCATTGCCAAAGCAACATCCTGCATTGCCACCAACCATTTTAGCGTTCAGCTCACTCACATCACATCTTCATGTATAAACACACTCAGAAACTAATCAAAAATGAACAACTTCAACAAGCTTTCTATGCAAAAGCTTGCTTCCTAGTACTCAAAAAAATAAACTACGAACATATACAGGAAAGGATTCTAAACCAAACTTGGAGTTCATGATCATTACCGAACTTAGATACTTCACTAAAAATAAACCACTAGTTGAGCGGAATTCATAAATATTGATCTACAATATCGATATACCACACGGAAAGAAAAACCATACAGTCGTGTTTCACATTCATTTTCAACATTGAACACAGAATATCTTCCCAAAGTTATGAATGGGATAATAACCTTCAAAGCCCCCTAGTCACAGTTCTTTCAAATGGTTTAGAAAACTCTAAAAGGAAAATAATTTTAGAAAAGAAGAGAAAAAAAAAAGACCATTGCAAGCAATTATTCAGGAAAGGTCAGAAAATACCTTGGTAGGAGATTGATTGAAGTACAACCCTTTGATTTGCTCTTTCTCAAACATGAATCCTGTAGGCGGTTTATCTTTTCCATTCCCATAGATCAAAAATTTCGAATCTTTCATAAAAATCTCTCCAGATCCAAGCTGCAAAACAATTATCCATGGGGAATATAGAAAAACAAATTTAGACAACCAATTCCATGTATGCATAAAATGGAAGCTCATTTGTGTGTAAATATCTCATATCATATTACAAAATGTTATATATTGTTCAAGATGCACATAGTCTGATATTAAGCCATAGAAACTGCTCGCTTAGTTTACATCATCAACATGAAGAACAGAAAGTTCTTAAGATGCCAAGATAAGCGATTTTCTATAGCTAACTATATACCTCTTCCATGAATACATCAAAAGGTCTCTGGCCAGTAGCTACCATCGTCGCACAGACGTAAATTGCTTTCGATATTTTATTTGAGAAATGTTCCAATGCATAAGAAAGACAAGCACCTCCACTACTGTGGCCAACTAGAACAACCTTCAAAATACCAACTATTGTTAACATATACACAACCAAAAAGCAATTGAAGTTTCCTTAAATGGCACTGAAAATTTTCAACTAGAAGAAGTTGATTGTCTTTAAAACCAGACCACCCTTAAGAACAAGTTAAGAAAAACAACTTTTGGAAGGAAAATCTTTAAACTAAGCTCTCAAACAAACAACTCCATATATATTATCCAACCTTTTCATCATCAGGAAGATCTTGTAGATAATCAGTCAATGGCTTTGAATACTCTGCTATGGTATTCACCCTGTTTGTATCTGTTAGATCAATACCAGAACCTTTGAGATCAATGGCTATAGGAGACAATCCGACTTCCTCCAGTAGAGAAATTGTTTTGTACCAGCACCAAGCTCCAAATCCTTCACCATGAATTAAAACAAATTTTTTCTCTTTCAGATTTTCCAGAAAATCTGGTGCCTGCAAAATGATATGATAACTCCATCAATGAAAACCCCACTCGTGGTATGAAAGATAGCTAAATTTAACATTATACATCTCCAAAATTTAATAGACATCTATGCCTCATTAGACAGTCTTACTGAAGAAACAAACCGTCATGTTTCTTTCTGCATGAAACAGTGAGATGATTAGTGTTAAGGGTACAGAATCTGATAACAGGTAGGCTAGCAACTGTTTGTTTCTCTTACTTTTCCTTTTTTTTCTCCAAAGTTTTTGTTAATGAGTTCGGGCACTAACAAATTTGAAGGTTAATTATTACAACTAACCAGCATTCATCATTGCAAAATGTCTCCAATTGGACATTAGGCACGGGTTAGGCATGAGTTTCAAGATGGTAAAAAGTGTTTTCAGATACTAAAGAGCACATAATTGTTGTATTGCATTTAGTTGCCTAATTGGAAGTACATAGAAAAAAATCTAGACTGTTTTTTCAAGGTGCATATCAAAATGTGCTTCACTTAAAAAAAACACTAGTTAAAATGTCATATGAGATTAACTTTAAAAGTTCGGGATAACTTTTGAGAATAGTGCTTACTTTTCTATAAGCACTTTTTCAGAAACACCAATGAAATGCTTTTATAAGCACATTTAAGCTCCTTTAAGTGTTTTTTAATATTAAAATATTACTTTTTGACTTTATAACCAAACATTATAAAAAGTTTGTAGCTAAAAGCATTTTTTACCAGTTCCAAAAGCGTACCAAATTCACCATAATTTTTTTGGCAGGTGCAAAAATAATAAATATTAACCCCTAGTCAAGATCTAGCTAAACAGAAATTGAGTAATACACTAATGTACAACTTAGGGCAATTCTAAGAGAATGAAAATCACAGAAGATTTGAAGCAAGAACTTCCCCATTCTTACACAAGAGTATCTTTTTCCTTGGTGATTGACGTAGCAAGAAGTAAAATTGAAAAAGAAAAATGAAACATATTATGTAAAAACATTCAACTTCAGCAAAACCACAACAAAAAATAATCAAAGAACGAAAAAGAAATAAGCCTCACCTGCAGATTTACTTCACCAGAAGTCACATCTGCTCCACACAACTTTGAATCTCTCTTGCCCTGACCCTGAGAGGAAGACAACATAAATCTCCGTAAACTTTGTGTAATAGATCTTGGTCACAAAATCATTCAAACGATGATAAACTTGCTTGACCGATAAACGGCAAGTCTTCAAAGCAAGCATCAATGTCATTATTACATTATATGGCCATGAAAACCATAGCTCACGAGGTCTAAAACTCATTAAGATCCTGCTGATTAGTGATTACATTGCAACAATCTTTTACTTCCTATTCATGGATTTAGTAGACTTCTCATAATTTGCATCACATGGTAGATTAATTTCCTAAAAGTTGCTTTCTGACATCTATAATTAAGCAGCAAAGATCATTCATTCTCCAATACTGATAAAAAGAACATAGTAATGATAGCCTGAAAAGGTCAACCACAAGGGGAAAATAAACTATTTAAAACTGAAAAGTAGACTCGCAAAGATTATAAAATATGAAAAATTCCTAAAAGGCAATCGACCATGAAATTAAACAGAGCTTAATCATGATAAGCCACTTTTCTTGAAAGATTCAATCATCCACAAAACATGTAATCCAAAGTATAAAGAAAGAAACAAACAAAATGAAGTCCCACCTGCTTCCCATTAGAGAATGGATCGGATAGATTGCGTCTTCGAGAGCTTGTCGACCCAATTCTTTTCGAAGTGGATCCATCAAACCTCTGAGATAATTGAAGCTGTTGAAGAGCTAAGGAAAGAGCTTGCTTCTGCAAATACTCTTCCTCACTCTGCAACTTCCTCTGAGACCGACCCATTCTCTTGCTTCTAGATCCAATCTCTTTGACATCCTTCTTTGACTTGCAAATTAGGCTATTACCCATTATTCAGAACCTAATTCCAAACAAAACCCACAAAGTTTTTGGACTCAAGACCAAAAGAAATCAGGAGGAATCCAAAGAAAAACGAAGTCTAAGGCGAGAAATTGGGGGTTATGTCCGCCCCCTTGCGGGGGATTTGTTTCACCATGAGATTTTTTGTCAAGAGTTTAGTTAGGGGGAGTGGGTGAAAAGAATGAAAAGAAGAAAAGGGAGAGTTGTTGAATAAGAAAGGAAACAAAAAAGAAGGGAAAAAGAAAAGGGTCGTGCCGAGTTGAGGTTTCAAAATCGAATTTGCAAAGACTTTTAAAGCTGAATCCGTGTGAAATGAAAACAACAACAACAACCCATGTTTACAAATCGCCTCAGGATCTTATTACTCGGTGGAAGAAGGAATAATAATGGCAGACGTGTAACAAATAGCAAGATTTGATTTGGGAATCAGGATAATTTCGAAAAGAGCTTGAGAAATGGGGAAGACCCTGAAAACAGCAACTTTGCAGTTGAAAACTTGAAGGGAGAATTAAAATGGATGGTAATGGAATGGAAGAAGAGTTGGGTTGGCTTTGTTTACATAGTTAAATCAATACACAGCAGATTCAGGATAATAAATGATACTTGTCTACTTTTTAAAGCATGCAGCTTTTTCAATCAATTTTCTTCGATTTTGGCGGTTGCCGTGGAAACAATTGTGCTACAAACTCTAAATTTCGAGATTTGTATCTTTTTTCATATAATTATATTAATTTAAACAGTATTAATTTTGATCGAAGTTTTTGTTTGAAAAATATGCCATGAGATTTATAACTATTTCAATTAGACTTTTAAATTAAGATTAATTTGAAAATTATTAATTTAATAATTTTTATTAGAGGGGTAGATTTCTTCCAATGTCAATTAATAAAATAAACGACTAAAATTGATGCATATATAATTGTTAAAAGCAATGTTAATTAGGAGTTCAAATTTTTTTTTAATAAAACTGATAAAATTATAAGTCTCACATGATATTTATCCAAACATAATAATAAAAGATACAAATGATATATTTGTAGAAGTTCGGAGTTTAATTGATATAATTATTAATTTAGAATTTTAATAGATACAGCTAAATTTTGGAGGTATAAACTGATATCCTTTTTCCTTCTTCCTTTTATTTTTTCTTCCTCTCACGGTTTTTTCAAATTTTAACCATGTTAAAGAATGGCCACAAAACAAGCACAAATTCAATAACCCAAAACCACAAAACAAATGGGGCTTAAACTTGAGATTTTTCTCATGTCAATTTTTACAATCGTGTTTAATTTTAGGTTTATTAAAGTTATGGGTAGATTTATGGGTTAAATGGATAAATGATCAAAATAAAATGGGAATTTTTGAAAAATATCGAACTGTTTTTCTTTGTGAAAATAGTCGAATGACTAATTCTCATGTTACTTCAAATTTAATAATTTACAAAAATACTCTCTAAGATTATGGTGTATTCAAAATACAAATCTAATCATTTAAAATAAATCTGACCGTTTAAGACAAAATCTAATAATTTAAACCAACTATCAAATAAAAACACAAAATTGTCTAAAATTTTATTGATAAAGAATAGAATACAATATTTATTATTATTATATTTTTTAAAAAAAAACGAGTTTATCTTTGATAAAATCTAAAAAATTACAAACACGTTTCAAATATTGTTTGACAATTATAAACATCATAAGTACATGATATTTCTATGCAAATAGAGTGTATATAAAACACACAATGACTAACATTCCTTAAATATGGTAGATGGGTAGTAAAATAAAAAAAAATACACGATATTTTTTTCACAAATATGTTATGTATATTGAAAATAATTTTCTCCATGTGAGCCATCTTGAAAATGATAGGCAAAAACTAAAAACAAAAGAGAATACACATTATTTATAAATACGTTATACACGTTAAAAGTAGCCTCCTATATATTCAAAAAGACAGTATGTATATAAAACATACAATGATTAAAAATTGCAAGTTATTCCTATAGAACACATCAAATAGAAGAAAAGTGGGTGTGGTGTCGTTACCTGCAAAAGTCGTGAATCTTCCTTCAATTATCTATTTGCCCTTTTCGATTTGCCCTAACAATTTTAACAAACCCATCAATTTTAGTTGGCAAAAGAATTAGTCTGAAGAGAAAAACATTCCTTGTGAATTGGTGGGGCATGAATGGATCTAAATTTGATGATTTGGTCATTCGTTCTGAGTCCACCCTATCTTGAAGAGACATTCAAAAACGCGTATCTGAAGTGGGACTGGACAATAACAGTGAATTCCATGAACTTGGTCAATCCGTAGAAGAAACCAATGAATATGGCTCCTAACGAATGCTAATAGCTACATACTGACTCACAAAAATATTTCAAGTTTTCATATTCTTGCAATTGATAATTGCATTCCTTTCCAATCTTCCATATTGGTGGTTTATTTGGTTTCAAAGTTATCTTCCACACTCTTTCGTCCCTGCTTGCTTCAAGATAGATGTGGAGATTTCCACAGTTTTCCACTATGCACAATTACATTTACCACTTTTAATAATTATTTTCAATAGATCTGTGCAACATGAAGACATAAAGTATTGACCTATTTTCTACTGTATTTTTGGCCATTTCCTACAATTTTTTGAGAATTTAAGAGGACAATTATGAGCCCAAGCGTCAGTTATGCATTATTAATCTATTTAAATGACCAACATCGATGTTCAATTTTCTTTGTCATGCAGAGCATTTCGACCATTTTTTCCTAAAATATAAATCCATTAGTTGATCAAATTTTCAGCATCAACATTAACAATTAATTTTTTCTTTTTTTAAAAATCAACGATATGTGAAGTAGAAATTGAACTTACAACTTATTGGCTGAAGACACATTTCATGCTATTTGTGCTATGCTCATATTGATTGTGTATTGTCGAATTTTAAGTAGTAATAAATCAAAAGGTTTTTTGGGTAAAAAAAATAATAACCAAAAGTTGAAGTCTAATGTGGTTCACTCATAAAATGTCTGTCTATGCGAATATTTATATTAGTAATATATCTGATATAATTTATATTTTGTATATTAGTTTGACTAATATGCACTTGATCTACAAAATATAAAATATATTAGTTATATTAAATATATCAAAATATAACTCCAAGTATAGACTGCTATTCAAAATCCATACAAAGTATAATGTTGGTTTTCAATAGTAGATCAATACTTATTCAAAAATACAATTTCAAGTATAGACTACTATTGATAGATCAATATTATATTTGAAATGAATTTTGAATTAATATTTATATGTCATCGGATATATAATAGTAAGTATATTTTATATAGTAACTATTGATATACGATTTATGTACAACATATAAAATATATCATATATTAGTGATATATGTTTAGTATACAAAATATAAAATATATTAGATATTTTGTTCATACAACAATGATGATGAAATTGGTATAGTTAAAAAAAAAAAAAAAAAACAGTAATCAAAATTTACAATTTTACTATATCTATAAATGTAAAAGATTAGCCTAAAAAAATCTAAAATTTATTCCTAGATGTACAAATATTATAATATATATTTTTTCTACTCGTTACAATTCACTTTGAAACAAGTTCAACAAATATCTATAGCTATTAATGTTTCTAATGCCATCTAATTTAAAAATTGCGGTTGGTAATCACTTCCAAAATCTCAGTCAACATCAGCTCTGAACATCCATTTGGAGCCTTCCCAAACCTATCACTATTGAAATTAAATAAATAAGTAAAGGGACATTGGCTTGAATGAAGAATAATTGTGATTAAAGAAAGATAATGAAAACTATAAATGATATGATATTTTAAAGGTTATAATACAGTTTGTCATTGAACTTGGATAAAAGAATTTAGTGCCATTACTTTCTAGGTATGGATGTGATTCCAGTTTAGTCCATAAATTTTAATTTGTAATAATTTAATTTTTTTAAAGACAAACGTAAATAGCATTAAGGGCCAAACCCTCCAATTGCCCAGAAATTCCTTCGTCTATGAAAAGGAGAAATAGCATCTTCAAAAACTTCATTCGAGGCCTTAAAACAATTAAAAGAATATGCCAAAACAACAATTAGATTTTTTTTTAATTTTAAAAATTGTTAACAAATCCCTATCACAAAAGACATTGTAAAGATTTAATTAAATTTCTTATATATGTAGATCAATAAACCGATTAGGAACTAAAAATGTTTATAAACTACAAAGACAGTAATTACATATTGTTAGATACTAAAAATCATAAATTGTTACAAAATTGAAAATATATGAATTATATTGTTACTAAAATTCATAAGCTATAAATTGTTACTTTCATAATTCTATCCCAACGATCTTCACTCCCTTACAAAGTTTGTCCGACCGGAATCAAGCAAACTATTTTGTCGAGCTCAGGAATGACTCAAACCAACCATGCTAGGAGACAATTTTTATTTTTTGTTCTTAAAATAAAATTTATTATTATTTGAAGACATATTTTTAAGAAATATTTTGTCTAAATAATAAATTTTAATTAAGGTTTACACAAAAGTAGATTAATGGGTTTGGTTCAGCGTCGGTTTGAACCGACCGCAATCACCTTTTAGTTTATAGCTGCACCAGCCTGTTGCCAATTGGCATTAGCTTGCTTGCTTTTAGAACAGATGGGACCCCAAGTGATTGAACCTAAATCTCTGGTCACAAACGCAGACATGATTAGTACCTCTATTCTTCACTTAAACTCCTCATTGCACCAAAAATGGACACCTCAAATTTAAGGGATGTACAATCCAAGCATGAGTTACAATCACGTTCTTGGTGAGTTTAGACTTTGTAGCTCAATTAATATCCAAAGAACTTGCAAAAGTGAGCGCCTGATCATAAAGACTATTATAGTCAGAATACTTATAAAACTCCAACCCAAGAAACAATTTAATATGTAGGAGCACTACAAGTAGGATAGTAAAGTTCAAGGCCTACTCCCATCACCTTGCCAACTCCAACAGGCTACAAAAAAGGCAACAAAATGGGTGATGCTTGGAGATACCACCAACTCATACAAAGATGACTAGACAAACATTTTAACAGTGAGAGGGTTTTACAACCTACAAAAGCATCCAACACTAACAACACCAGGAAACTTTCCCTACATTCCTAAGCCCTAAAAGCAGCAAGCCTTTTTACACATTGATCCACAATCAACAGATAGAACAAGTAGGCTGTTGAGATGAATCTGGGAAAAAACACCATCGAGAGTTCTGATCTCTAACCAGACATGAAAGACATTGCCCGCCTGAAATCCAATGATTTTAGAGCTGATTTTGGGAAATGATTCCCACCGGGTACCCATAATCCTTTATTTGGCAGCATTACTTGTGATTGGGAACCATTTGCACTGTCTTGGCCAGCAGTTGATGAAGAAGCTTCATTCTTCTTCTTTACAAATGCGAAGAACTCGGCAACTTGACGAGCATACCTTTAACAAGCCACACATAAAGCAAATAACAATCAAATGGAACAAACATATACAGCTCAACATCGACATTAGTACCAGAAAACTGTTTATAAGTTTAATTTTTGGGGTTAATTATCATAAACAACACAAAGCGCAACTTACTGTCTCTTAGCTTCAACGTCTTTGCTGAAATCAATGTTTGGTTCACAATCAAGAACCAAGGCAGGCACCTGCTCACCACAAATAGGATGAAAAGTTAAAGTGGAACAAAGAGAAAAACATAGGCTCCTTTCCCCTGGATCTAAGTTTTGAAATAGTAAAATAGTGTGCATTGTTGTAGCAGATTACCTTCTGAATACTTCTATGCATATGGTCACCCTCCAAGAAAAAGACACGGTCCCTGATATCGGGGTGTAAAGAACTGTCTAGATGTAATGGTAGCTTACTGACAGATAGAACCCCATGGTTACCACTTTGGAAAGGGAAAAGCCAGCTTTCATGCTTCTCATGCAAGTCACGGAGATACTCTAAACTGACTCCACCTTCTTCAGCTCTCTTACGTAACTTCATTCTTTGGTGACAAGTATCAGGGCTTGCTCTAAGATAGATGAAACCGTCAGGAATAAGCCCGGGCAAGGTTGACACAACTGGATCAAACCATGAGTCATAGATGCTGATCTCCATCTCATTCATCCAATTTGCTTCATGAACAGCTCTCACAAACACCTTCAATAGTGTCAATGAAACAAAAGTGTCATGCTTTAAATTAAAGTGAGGTTGTGTTCTCTCAAATGGTCAGTCAAGTAAGGAAAAAGGAAGAAAATGCAGGGTAATTTGTTCATCAATGCCAATCATTAATGTAACAAAAAAACTACTCTAGAACAAATTGAAAACTCAGTATTAATGAAAAATCATGAAACCACGGTACAATAAATGATTGTATTATGAGAAAAGAAGGAAAAAGCAAGATTATATTTCTTACCATTCTGTCGCTGAAAACACTCCTTTCCATCAACCTGAGCGGCTTGATTCCACCAGATGACTCTCTCTCCTGCATAACCCTTGTGACAAACACATAATTCTGGAATGTATATGCATATCTCTGAGGCTCGGCATAAAAAGCATCTAGTATATTGAAGTGGTCAGGTCCTATATCCTGCCACTTGTCAATAGGTTCTGGAACCACTTCAACCAGGTCACGTAGCTCAAGAGTTTCGTTAGCTATTCTCTGAAGGAATGTTGTCTTTCCAACACTAATATTTCCCTCGACACAGAATGTAATCCGTTTCTTCTGAGATGACTTTGCATCTGAGTTTGAACTGTCCTCAGTCAACTCTTTATCTACACTGTCTTTTATATAACTGGTTATACTTTCAGCATGATTTCTGTGGATAATTCCAACAGAACTCTGTAAGAACTCAACCATCTTCGGGCTAGAATCACCAAAGAACTGCAAAAAGGCAGAGAGTCCTTTTCATGAAAGCTTTAATCATGTTCTTCGAGCTATACAACTATTGTTCTCTAAGTACATGTTAATCAGCCGAACAATCCTGGTTTTTGAGAAATTTAATTTTTGTAATATACGGAACTGTTAATTCATTATAGATATATAAGAAACTGTTACAATAGCAATCACTAGCCTCTAAATAAGCACGCTTACACAAAACACTTTAAAGAGTAGTACTTTAATCAACTAAAAACACTTTCACTCTTTCAAAAGTCATACCAAACTCAACCTAATTCATCTTCAAAAGGAAACACAATAAACCGCCATTGTTTCAATGCTTCTATCATTACATGAAACTGTCAGAAATTAACATCAGGCACAGAAAAACACGAAGACCATATTCATAACGTAGTATTTAGAAGCCCAAGTGGCCAAACTTTTTCACCTTATCTTTGTACAACTGCTTGAGCTCAGCCACTCCAGCAATCCCCTTCTGTACCAGCTTCTTCAAATTCCTTGGACCAACTCCTGGAATAGTCAACAAATCAGGATTACCAACTAACACGCCTCCACCAGCCAAACCCTTCTGCCTCCTACTCGACTTCGACCCCTTTTCCTCTAAAACCTTCTTTCCTTCTTCGTCATTATCACAGACAAATCCATCTCCATCTCCGCCATTATCACCAGCCACACTCACTCTCGAGCTATTCGACCCCTCACCAGAAGAAGACGAAAACAACCCATCAGAATCCGTGTGGAGCCACGCCGGCCGCAACCCATTTCGATTATCCTTGAACACAACCCAGGCTCGCAATGCGGCAGGAGCATCAATTGTGCCTCGGCACAAGTAGCAATTTCTCGACGAATTAACCGCAGCAAAGCGGGAAAGGACGGCAGTAGAAGAGGGCTTACTCGAACGAGAAGGCGAGGAGAAGGCGGAGCCACCGCCGGCGCTGTGAAACGCTCTAGCAGAAGACATTAGAAGAGGGTGGGATGGGTTAGGGGTAAAGGGGGTGGTCTTGGAAGGCAGAAAGGAAAAGGGTTTAACCGCAGTACAGAGAATGGGGGCTGAGGAAGAAGACGAAGGGTTTAATCGCAACAGCTTCTGCATCACTAGTTCTTGAGGGCATCTCAATGAGCAAAAACCCTTTCACAGAGAGAGAAACAGAGAGAAACAGAGGGCGGGAAAGTGGGAGGTGGGGAATGGCGTTTGTGGGTTTTTGATGGAAATGGAGAAACCGTAGAAGGAGAAGGAGGCTAAAGGGTTTAAAATTGCGGTCATACGAAATGTGCCACTACCACCCCTGCCAGAGGGTTTTTGCTTTCTGTGGTTCTTGACCCAACGCAACAAGGGTTCATTTATGATTCATTTTGGAAGAGCAATGGTTTTGATGCATTCCACCAAAAATAAAAATAATAATAATAATCAAAATGTATCTAAATATTTTTCTTAAAAGAATATTCAGGAAGAGCACAATCATTTTTGTGTTTGATAAAATAAATTGGAATTAGGTCACATTTATCAATTCTTAATCAAAATTAGTGGAATGACAACGAGATTCCATTGATGGATTAATCGTAATGGTTTCTATTTAATACATAATTGAATTGCTTTTGATCATGTTTACTTATACATTTTCCAAATGTAATCTGATTATAATTGAGATTGTTTATTTTGCATTGTTTTCTTATCATTACTTTTACCTTTACCGTTTAGGGTCAATTAGTAAATGTAACAATAATTGTGGAAGATTCCTAATTCTCTTACTATAATGGTTAGATCTAAATTGTTCATGTGGTGATATGTGAGTGGTGATATGTGAGTGGAGATATCATATACAAAGAGTTTGTATTAGATTGGACTGCTAAATATTTAATTTATCTTTATAAATTTGTTAATTAAAGAGATTAATAGTTCACAAGATGAGCATATGCAACTCAATCTTAATTCTAAGTGAGTTATGAACTCCTGCCTGTGAGGGCTCGTCCTTTGATTTGTATAAGTGAGAGTGGTTCGAGTAGTCGATTCAATATGTCTACCATTTTGGAGAGTTGAATAAATAGGGAGCTAAAAACGTAATTTCACAAGATGAAATTCACTTTTTCTCATATACGGAAAGTAAATGAGTAGTTCCCTTAAGTGTTGATTTCGGGACTTGAATAAAGGGCTTCACAATTGGCTCGAAAGAGACTTAGTTCACGGTCGAACCATAAACAAATTCTTAATTAGAGGATCAGTGGTACTTAAGGAGAAATGGGTAATTACAAGGGTAAAACGGATATTTGATCTAACTGTAATTACAAACGACTTGTGAATTATCGATTTGCTTGTAATGATTATATCCATAGACGTAACTTTTCCTATAGTGCATAAGAGTGCAACTATAAGTTGTTGGATTTAGTGTCCTAAATCTCATTTATTTTGTAATTTATAAATTGATACAAATTATTTATTTAATAAAAGAAGAAGTATTTTATTTGACTTTTATATAGCATTAACTCAATCCAATAAACTAAGATCCAAGGTCATTTTATGAAACTTAAACAGTATATGGTAGACAATGAGTGGATCGTATTCAAGTAATGACCTAAAAGGTCTACAGTATATGGTTAAAGTTGGGTGTCTTAACTTAGCGATACTACGGATACAACCCACTTTGTAATTGTTACATGAGTTGTAAGTATTACAAACAATATGATCCATATTGTTCATGTGGAGACATGTGAGAGGAGGTATCCAATATAAAGAGTTTATGTAAGATTAGAACATGAAATGATTGGTTTCTTAATATAACACCGTTACTTGAAAAAAAACTAACTTTTCACAAGGATGACCATAGGTAACTTGACTTTAATCCTGAATGGGTTGTGAACTTTTGTCAATGAGAACAAACCTTTGATTTATATGGGTGAGAATGACCTGTTTCACCGACTTAATATGCCTACCATTTTGGAATTTGTCTGAGTAAGGAGCTAGGAACACAACTATACAAGATGAAATTCACTTCTTCCCATAGAAAGGGAAAGTAGATAAATTGCTCCCTTAATAGCTGATTTCAGGTCTTAAACAATGAGGTCTTACCCTCTCATTGGCCCGAGAGGGGTTAGTTTATAGTTGGACTATAACTTGTTTGTTCATTAGAGGAATTAATGACATTTAAGAAGTTAGATGTAATTACATGGGTAAAACGATAATTTTGACCAAGCTGTAGTTACGAGTAATTTGTGAATGATCAACTTACTGTTGATTGGTTATATTCAATGGACACAAAAATATATCTACAGTGCGAACAGTGCAATTGTCGGCCTTTAGTGGGGCAACTGACAGTTAATGAATGTTGATTAGTCCAATTAAAGAATTTAGTTGGTTAATCTCATACCATTAGAGCTTCTAATTTGTAGGTTCAATAGGTCTCATTGTTCGCTCACTAAGGATAGAAACAAAGAATAATTGTTTTTGGAATAATTTAAATTGTTCAGATTATTTATGGGAATTTAAGTAATTACTTATATTGATATGATTAATATGATATATGATGTATGTTGATGCATTATAAAATATAATTAATTATAAATATGATTTATAATTAAAACTATATAATATGTGAAAGAAATATTTGAATAAGATTCAAATATTTTAAATAGATTTTATTCTATAGATTAATATTTAATATGAATTTGATTCATATCAAACCTATAGTTTAAAAGAGGAGGTTGCATTATAATATGATTATAAATGCATGTAACATGGTTATTAATGGTTAGTTAACCATATTATAAACATTATGTTAATATTATTTTTTATATTCATATAATATAAATAAATAAATAAATAACTCCCCATAGGGGAGTTATTTTAGCAAATGTGGGGAGAGTGGGAGTTAACGTAACTCCCTTCTCCTCGCCCTCTTATTCCTCCTCTGCGTAAAACACAACACACAATATAGAAAAGAAAATCTCCCTGCACTTGTACTCTCTCTCACTCTCACAAAAATTCAAAGAAAATTCTCTCTACCAACATTTTCTTAAAGCCCACACTTCTTTTCCTTGTGTCCTAAGAATAGAGGACTCCGATTAGTCGTGTTCACATTGGTGGAATAATTATTAGTTTCTATAGTAGTATTGATCGTGACCTTTGAAGGAATTGTTTGAAGATTTTCTGGTTCTTCAAAGGTAATATTTTTCATCTTTGATTCTTCTGGATTGAAAAATCGATATGCTTGTCTTATTTTTGTTTTTGTAAAAATTAATTTTGTTTTTCTCAATCTCAATTCAAAGACAGTACGATCAATCACTTTCACTTTGGGATTCAATCCCTTCAATTAGTATCAGAGACAATGGCTTTGTCTTTGTTTTGCTTTCGAGATATCAATTTTGATTTTTTGTGGGTATTTTATGTATTGAATTCATGTGATGAATGTTGTAATTCGTATGAGTTTTGGCTTAATGGATGTTTCCGATATTTGGCATTTAGATTCATTTGCTTGTTGATTCGATCAATTGTAAGGGCTCGTATGTTTTTTGAGAATTTAATTTTAAGCAATCGAGTGTGTAATTCAAGTCCTTATCATTCGTGGTTATTGTTGCTATGAAGAACACTGGATTTCAGAGGATTAATTGATGCAGAATCGAGCTTTTTGTACTGTAGCATCGTGACACTACAACCCTAGAATCATGACGCTGTGACGCAAGGAGAACGTGCTATTTTTTTATAGCGTTGCAATGTTCTGCTCTAGCGTCGCGACGCTATGGCGCAAGGCGAAAGACAGAAAATTTTTGTAGCATCGCAACTTTGTGCCCTAGCATCGCGATGCTACGTCCATTCGAGGTTGACGCACGCGCGAGCTGAAGGTCACTCGTTCGAGTCCAAGCTTCTGCTTTTCATCTACTTTTGTTGTATTTTATTTGTTAATAATTAAATTAATATAATTCGATTATATTAATTTAATTATTTTATTAGGGTACCAAATATCAGTCCATTAATGTCTTTTATATAGTTTAATGTGCTGTGATGTATGTTTAAATTCTATAATATATATGTTGCATATTGTATACCATATAGATTTAAAATTCCACCATAGGTTAAGCATAATCATGCATCATATTTAAATATAAATGTTATATTTAAAGTTTAGGTTATTGCAAAGTATGCTCATGCTTGATGTATATCATATAGTATACATGTTTATGTAATATAAATGTTATATTATTTCTTTTAATGTATGATTAAAAGCATGCTTACTATATAGATCATTAATCGTTTAATATAAGTGTTATATTATTATTAATGAAAAAGGAGATGCATGCAATATGACATTACTTAGACAATATAATTGTAATATTCTTTTAATGTAATTAGTATGCATGTTATAGGCTTTAAAATTCATTAGTTTATAAGAGTTATATGGTTAATGAATTAGATATTAAAATCTATAATCTAGAGTTGCATGCAAACATAGGTTAAATTAATTTTAAATAGTTTAAAATTAATTTCACATAGACCTATGTTAGAATTTTTCTAATTGTTGGGTTGTATGTTCTGAAATTCACAATTTATAAAGTTAAACATATTTTATTTACAATAAAAATATTATTGAGATTTATTCAATAAAGTTGTTATTGAATATGTAAAATTACACTTGTAAAAATTAAATCCAATAGACTAACGAACCTCTGGCTATAGTATGAATACTTGAACCTTATGTAGAGACATAAAGGAGGATCAAGTTTGAGTATATAGCCAAAACGGTCTATAAGAATAAGGATAGGGTTGTGTACCTTATCATGGGGATACTATGGATGCAGTCTGCTTTGTATTAGATACAAATGATGTGATCCCGAAATCATTCATGTGGAGACATGCGAGTGGGGCATCCTAAGCAAAAGATGTTTTGCTAAGAACAGACCATGAAATAGTCACTTTTCATTATAACGATTATTTATTGTTAAAATTGACTATTTTAATCTAATGACCTAAGGTAACTCAATCTTAATCCTGAGGTAACTATGAACTCCCATTTATTCGGGATTATTCTTTAATCTGCATAAGTGAGAGTGACTCAACAACGCCGCTCAATAAGCCTCCCATTTTAGATATAGGATCAGGTAGATAGTTGGGGACATTGTCCTACAAGATGGAATTCACTCCTACTCATTTCAAGGTTAGCAAATAAAGTTATTCCCTCAAGTACTGACTTCTAGTCTTGAACAAAGGGGCCTTGCCTTCTCTATGACTGAGAGGGACTTATTTTATTGGTGGGACCATAAACCAGTTGTTCATTAGTGGATTAGTGGAGACTTAAGGAGCAAGTGTATTACAGGGGTGAAATGATAATTTTGACCCATCTGATAATACAAACAACTTGTGAAGGATCGACTTACTAATCATGTTAAGTCAAGTGGACAGAAATATATCTACAGTGTGGTGAATGCAGTTACTAGGCTTAAATGGAGTGACTCAGTATTTAACGAATGTTGATTAATTTGATTAAAAGAGTTTAGCCAATTAATCACAGATCATTGAAGCTCGTGATTTGTAGGTTCATTAGGTCCCTCCCATTAGCTCACAAATGGACTAAACCTTAGAATAGTGTGATGAGGGAATTTGAAACGTTCAAATTGGAATTACGGGAATTATTAGTTATATAAGATATAATTATACGTTTAATTATCGAATTAAACAAATTTGGAATATAAAAAGATATTTAAATATGATTTAAATATTATACATGAATAGAGATTCATGTTTTGGAATTGGTATTATTTAAGATTTGATATTAAATTAATTAATTATTTAAAATTAATTTTAAGATTGATGAATTTTATCTAATATTAATTTTAGAATTAATATTATTTAAAATTAGAAATTCATTTCGAAATTTAAATTTAGGAAATTCAAGAAATTGAATTTGAGTGGATTTTTCTTACTTTCTCCATTCAACTTAACACTCACAACACCACTCAAACATGGTTGATTTAGTGTCAAGCCTTGATGCAAAGGAGTGGCATGCTGAATTTGATCAAAATCAAATTCTTTTTTGGTTGAGACAAAGGATGCATGTGTGAATTGAGGAGAGAAGGAGTTCTCTCTAGTCATTGACAAAAGATTGAAAAATTCTACTAATTCCCTTCAAGATTCAACCTCATTTTGGGTTCCACCATCCAATCTAAGGTTCTAGAGAAGAGTAAGAAAGATCAAGTGGTGGTTTTCAAGCATTGGGTTGAAGATTTCAGCCAGATTCAAAGCTTGAAGGAGGATTCTACAAAGGTAATTTCAAAAACCCTATTATTTTGTTATGAACATGCATGTTTGATTTCTAAAATTAATGGAATTAAGGTGCTAAAGATCCTAATTGCTTCTGCTTGTTAATTGTCAACACCAACAATTGGTATCAAAGTATGGTTCAAGCACTCAATTTATGTTAATTTTAGCTTGGTGGGTGTTTTTCATAAGTTGTATGAAATGATGCTGATATGGATATTTTTCAGTTTTGGCATTAGATTCCTCTTCAATTTTGTAGTAATTATTGTAATTGACTCTTTTTTTATGGGTCTTAATGTGTGTTTAATTGTTTGTAATTTTATTAGAGTCAATAGAGTTACAATTAGGTTGCAATTGAAAATGTTTTGAAGCAAACTCAGCAGCTGGTTGCAGCAGGAGAGGCTTCTGCCTCGCAACGTTGCAACGTTGTTCTTAAAGCGTTGTAACACTATTCTTCAGACAACCCAGCAAAAAGAAGAAAAGCCTCATAGCATTGTAACATTATTTTTAAAGCGTTGTAACACTGTTCATCAGTCAATCCAGAACGTACACGCACTAACTGGCGGTCCAAGCGGTTTGATTGGGCCGATTTGACTTCTTCAGGTCTAGTTCAGCAGGGTTTGGACCAGTTCAGCCCAATTTCAAGCCTTGGAGGTCCGGTTTAGGTGATTTGGAGTCGATTCGAGCAACCCAGTGGCAGTTAAAAGAAGTTTTTTTTTATTATTATTATTGAATATTTTAGGTTGTTTGCTTGCCTAGGATGCCAAAACTAGTCCATATCAGTGTGCATTTAATTATTTATGCATTTTGAATGTATGTTATAATTAAATAAATCTTATATGTGCATATAGTATAACACATAGATTTAAAATTCTACTATAGGAAGCATGTAGCATGTATTGAAAGTATGTTATAAATGGTTATAATATATAGTATGCATGTGCTGGGGTTTCATGTTTTTAATATAAAGTGTTATATTAAATTGTGTGGCCTGATGAATGTGGATTGGAAGCATGTCTATTTTTTTTATGAAGTGTTATAAAAATGAATTAGACATTTAGAATCTATAATGAAGATAAGATGCATGCTCACCTAGGGTTAACAAATAACAACTTGTTTTAAATAGTTAAAATAGATTGCTATCTTATAAAATTATGGTTACAAACTCACCCGGGAGTGACCTTCATTCGGAGAGTGTTTGCATGAGTTAATAACAAGGTGAATAGAGGAAGTAATTCATAGTAAGTGGATGAAGGATATGTGTCAACTTCTCCTGCGGTCTCTTCCATTAGTTTGGACCATGAGATTCCTATGTTGCGTCTGCTTGTCGTTTTTAGACGACTTAAGCTAGTCATCTTTACGATGGCTATCTCATCGGAGGGTTGTAACATGGGATTCAAAACAACTCAAACTTTAGAAATGGATAGGATCTTTTAGGTCCATTCCCAACCTTGACTCTTCAATTTGGAAGCATCGTTGGGGCTGACCTCTGAGATCTAAAAATGGAGTTACACTTACAAGAGTTACTAAATATTAGTAAGTTATTGACCAAAAATAGTAACTAAATGTCTATAGGAATAAAGAGTTATTCTGGAGATAGTATTTAGTCAAGAATGTCTTGCTTTAATGAAGTATTTGACTGCCCTCGGTAGGATCTATTATGACTCACTAAAGTATCGTTACAAATAAATAATGAAATTTGGGTACATTATTACTTTTACTAAAATTTGATTGGATTTAAAAAGAAATTTATTAATTAGAATTTGTTTATATTTTCAGCATGTTGAATTCTTTCAAATTACTCATTTCTGATAAGTTTAACGGTTTTAATTTTTTAACATGGAAACCAAATATAAATATTGACAGTTGGTGGTTTGATGCTTGTTTTGATAAAGGAATGTCCTCCATTTCCCAGCTCATCTGACAATCAAAAGGTTTTGAATGCATATGACAGATGGATTAAGGCAAATGAAAAAGCCCGAATCCACATCTTGGCAAATATATCCGATATATTAGCTAAGAAATTCGAGAACATGGTTTCCGCTAAAGAAATCATGGAATCATTACAGACGTTGTTTGGACAATCTGTCGGGAATGATAATCTCGAAAAAGTTTATAACTATGACATAAAGGATAGAACCTTTGTTAATGAACATGTTCTAGATATGTTAAAAGTAATAAACACGAATGCCATAGATAAAGAAACTAAGAAAGCACAACAAAGTAAATATGATTTACTTGTCATTGAAACATGTTTAGTGAAAAATGATAGACTAACCTAGATATTAGATTCAGGTACCACTAATCATATTTGCGATTTCACTCAGGAATCTAGTTCCTAGATGCAGCTTGCAGAAGGTAAGACAATTTTTAAGGTTAGAACTGGAGAAGTTGTCTCAACTAAAGTAGTGGGAGATATGAAGTTATGTATTGAAGATAAATTCATTTTATTTGAAAATGTTTATTATATTCCTACCATGAGGAGGAATTTAATATCTATCTCATGTTTGTTAGAACAAAAATATAAAGTCTCTTTTGAAGTTAATGAAGTGTTCATTATTTCACAATGTGTTAAAATATGTTCTGCAAAACTAGAAAATAACTTGTATGTGTTAAAACCAATTGAGGTAAAATTTGTTTTGAATATAGAGATGATTAAAACAGCTGAAATTCAAAATTAAACACGATTTTTTTTTTTTCTAATGCCTATCTTTGGTACTTAAGACTTGGCCACATTAAGCTCAATAGGATTGGGAGATTAGTTAAGAGACTCCTAACTTAAGACTTGGCCACATTAAGCTCAATAGGATTGGGAGATTAGTTAAGAGACTCCTAAACAAGTTAGAAGACAACTCTTTACCACCCTGTGAGTCTTGTCTTGAGGGTAAAATGACCAAAAGATCTTTTATGGGAAAAGGTCTTAGAGCCAAAGATCCCTTGGAGCTCATACATTTATATCTCTGTAGTCCGATGAATGTTAAAATAAGAGCAGGGTATGAATATTTCATCAGTTTTATTGATGATTATTCTAGATATGGCTATATTTACTTGATGCATTATAAGCCTGAAACCCTTGAAAAGTTCAAGGAATATAAGCCAGAAGTTGAAAATCAATTAGGTAAAAGGATTAAAACACTTCGATTAGATTGAGGTGGCGAGTGTATGGATTTAAATTCTAGGACTATTTGATAGAACATGGAATTTGGTCTTAACTCATAGCACTTAATACACATCAATAGAATAGTGTAGTGGAAAAGAGAAATAGAACCCTGTTGGATATGGTTTGTTCGATGATGAGTTATGCCTAGTTGCTTAATTCATTTTGGGGATATGCAATAGAGACTGCTGTGTATATTTTGAACATTGTTCCTTCAAGAAGTGTTTCATAAATACCTTACGAGTTATAGAGAGGACGTAAGGTAGTTTATGTCACTTTAGAATTTGAGGATGTCCAACACATGTACTGGTACAGAACCCGAAGAAATTGGAACATCGTTCAAAAGTATGCCTATTTGTAAGATACCCTAAAGAGACAAAAGATGCTTTATTTTATGTTCCTCAAGATGATAAAGTATTTGTATCGACAAATGGTACATTCTTAGAGGAGGGCCACATAAAGAATCATCAACCTTGTAGCAAGCTAGTATTGAGTGAAAGACCAAAGAAACTACAGTTAAATCAACAAAGGTTGTTGATCAGGATGGTCCTTCATCAAGAGTTGTTGATGAAACTAATCTTTCATATCCTTCTCAACAGTTGAGAGTGCCTTGATATAGTGGGAGGGTTGTTCAACAGCCTAACCGTTATATGAGTTTGATAGAAACTCAGGTCATCATTCTTGATGATAGCTTAGAGGATCCATTGGCCTTTAAACAGGTAATGGAAGATGTGAATTGAGACCAATGGATAAAAACCATGGACCTCGAAATGGAGTCTATGTACTTTAATTCAGTTTGGGAACTTGTAGATCAACCAGATAGAGTAAAACCTATTGGTTGCAAATGGATCTATAAGAGAAAACAAGACCAAGCTGGTAAGTACAAACGTATAAAGCTAGACTCGTGGCAAATGGGTTTACCCAAAGAGAGGGGGTGGACTATAAAGAAACCTTTTCTCCAGTTGTCATAATTAAGTCAATTAGAATACTCTTACCTTTTCTGCCTTTTATGATTACAAAATATGACAAATGGATGTCAAGATAAACTTTCTAAATGGCTATCTTGAAGAGAGTATCTATATGTTTCAACTAGAGGAGTTTATAGAGTAGGGTCAATAGTAGGGTTTGTAAGCTTAAAAGATCTATTTATGGGTTGAAACAAGCATCTCGATCCTGGAATATAATATTTGATACTGCATCAAATCTCATGCATTTGAATAGAACATTGACGAACCTTGCGTTTACAAGAAGATTGTCAACAAGATTGTAGCTTTTCTGATATTATATGTTGATGATATTCTACTCATTGAAAACGAAGTAAAATTCCTGACTGGCATTAATAAATGACTGGTGTTGCTATTCCAAATGAAGAATTTGGGAAATGCACACTATATTCTTGGAATCCAAATAGTTCAAAATCGCAAGAATAGAACACTAGTGTTATCTCAGGCATCTTATATAGACAGAATGTTATATAGATATAAAATGAAAAATTTCAAGAGAGATTTGTTATCTTTCAGACATGAAATTCACTTATCCTAAGGAACCTTAAGATGTTGAGGTTATAAAACAAATTCCTTATGCATCAATAGTTGGAAGTTTGATGTATGTCATATTGTATACACTCCCAGACATATGCTACACAGTTGGAATAGTCAGCAAATATCAATCCAATCCTGGATATGAACATTGGATTACCGTTAAGAACATCCTCAAGTAACCTCGAAGAATGGGGTACTATATGCTCGTGTATGATGCTAAGGATTTGATCCTTACAAGATACACTAATTCTCATTTTCAGATCGATGTAGATTTTAGGAAATCAACTTCGGGATCAATATTCACTCTAAATAGAGGAGCTATAGTATGAAGGAGTATAAGCAAAGTTGTATTGCTTACTCCACCATGGAAATGAAGTATGTAGCTGTATGTGAAGCAACTGACTGATTTGGAAGTGGTTCCAAATATGCATTTGCCAATCACCCTCTATTGTGATAATAGTAGAGCAGTTGCAAATTCCAAAGAACCGAGATGCCATAAAGTACAAAAAGCACATCAAGCGCATGTACCATATCATCAGGGAGATAGTACATCGAAGAGATGTGATAGTCACACAAATAGCCTCAGAAGACAGTTTAACTGATCCATTTACAAATGCCCTCACGGCTAAAGTGTTCGAGGGTCACCTAGTCGGACTAAGACTACGAGAAAAATAAATCTAGGGCAAATGGGAGAATTAATGGGTATATGATTCCCTTGTTTATTATATGTATTTTTTCATACTCAACATTGTATATATTTGTATATATAAACCTATTGAAGTTTTAGTTCAATTGGGAGATTGTTGAGTTGTATGTCTTAAAACTCGCAGTTTGTAAAATTAAACATATTCTATTTATAATAAAGATGTTATTGAGATTTATTCAATAAAGTTGTTATTGAAGATGTAAAATTGCACTTGTAAAACCTAGATCCAATAAACTAACGAACCCCTGGCTATAGTATGAATACTTGAACCTTATGTGGAGACATAAAGGAGGATCGGGTTTGATTGTATAGTCAAAACGGTTTATAAGTATAAGGATAGAGTTGGGTACCTTAACGTGGGGACATTATGGATACAGCCTACTTTGTATTATATACAAATGATGTGATCCTAAAATGTTCATGTAAAGACATGCGAGTGGGAGCATCCTATGCAAAATATGTTTGCATAAGATCGGACCACGAAATAATCATTTTTCTTTATAACGACCGTTTACTATTAAGACTGACTATTTCAATCTAATGACCTAAGGTAACTCAATCTTAATCCTGAGCTAACTATGAACTCATGTTTATTCAGAATTATCCTTTAATCTGCATAGGTAAGAGTGGCTCAATAGCGTCGCTCAATAAACCTCCCATTTTAGGGATAAGACCGGGTAGATAGCTGGGGACATGGTTCTGCAAGATGGAATCCACTCCTACCCATTTCAGAATTAGTAGATAGGTTGTTCTCTTAAGTATTAACTCCTAGTCTTGAACAAAGAGGCCCCACCCTCACTATGATTGAGAGGAACTCAGTTTATTGGTGGGACCATAAACCAATTGTTCATTAGTGGATCAAGGAGACTTAAGGAACAAGATGCATTATAGGGGTAAAATGGTAATTTTAAACCAGCTAATAACAACAACCTGCGAATGATCGACTTAGTGATCATGGTTAAATCAAGGGAACAAAAATATATTTACAGTGAAGAGAGTGCAACTACTGGACTTTAGTGGAGTGACCCGGTAGTTAACGAATGTTGATTAGTTTGGTTAAAAGAATTTAGCCAATTAATCTCAGATCGTTAAAGCTCATGATTTGTAGGCCCATTAGGTCCTCCTACTAGCTCACAAATGGACTAAACTTTAGAGTAGTGTGATGAATGTATTTTAAACGTTCAAATTAAAATTATGGAAATTATTAATTATATAAGATATAATTATACATTTAATTATCGAATTAAATGAAATTGGAATATATAAAGATATTTAAATATGATTTAAATATTATACATGAATAGACATTCATGTTTTGGAATTTGTATTATTTAATATTTAATATTAAATCAATTAATTAAAATTTTTAATTAATTATCTAAAATTAATTTTAGGATTGATGAATTTTATTTAATATTAATTTTAGAATTAATATTATTTAAAATTATAAATTCATTTTGAAATTTAAATTTAGAAAATTCAAGAAATTGAATTATTCCATTAAAAATGAATTTAAGTTAAGTTGAGTGAATTTTTTTTTACTTTCTTCATTCATCTTAACACTCACAATTCCACTCAAACATGGTTGATTTAGTGTCAAGCCTTGATGCAAAGGAGCGGCATGCTGAATTGATCAAAATCAAATTCTTTTTTGGTTGAGACAGGGGATGCACGTGAGAATTGAGGAGAGAAGGAGTTCTCTCTAGTCATTGATGAAAGACTGAAAAATTCTACTAATTCCCTTCAAGATTCAACCTCATTTTGGGTTCCACCACCCAATCTTCTTCAAGAGAATAGTAGTGAAGATCAAGTGGTGGTCTTCAAACATTGGAGTGAAGATTTCAGCCAGATCAAAGCTTGAAGGAGGATTCTACAAAGGTTATTTGAGAAACCCTATTATTTTGTTATGAACATGCATGTTTGATTTCTAAAATTAATGGAATTAGAGTGCTTAGGATCCTAATTGCTTCCGCTTGTTGATTGTCAAAACCAACACTAATAAGATTAGAAATAGGTTAATCTTTTATTTTTTTTCTTTTAAAAAGATTAATTTGACTAATAAAAGATTAATTTTATAAATAATTGTCTATATGGGACCTTTATCTAAGGACACTTCTATCTAGGCTGGGGTTTTTAAGCTTACGAAAACGAAGTACCCCTACCTAGGAACTGACTTGGAACATGAATTAGCAAAATTTTTATAAGTATGCAATAAATAGTTCAATTTTAAAACGTTTAATAAATCTAATTATATATTGTTCCGCTATTCAATATAAACGTTATATTGAGCAAATTAATTATGACTTACTTAAATTAATTAGCCAAAATTATCTAAGTTAATAAATCCTAGGTTCTAAAACACTTAGTGGGAGGAAAAAGAGATATATTTGATATGTCAATTTTTTCCACCCACGTTCTCCCTAAAAATTCACACCTTGAGATCCATGCTCGGTCTCGTAGTGTCTTAGATACACCCTCCCTTAGAAAAGTACTTGCTAAAGGAACCATGAGGTTCAATGTGGAAATGGGAGCATTCCCAATTTTCAATTTCATAGAAAAAGTAAATTACCAAGATCTCATTATGCATTACACAGAATTTACGACATATAAAGTAAAAGATTAGAGAAGGAATAGGGTAAAGGTTTATTAACCCTTGAAGCAAAAAAAAGTCTTCACAAATTTCCTCCCAATTAGTCACGAACTCTTCGTATAGAAACACGAACAAAAAATAGTAAATCCAACTTTGGACATCACCACAAGAGAGCCTCTTATATTCTCCTTAGGGATGAGAATTACAGAGAGATTTGTAGGCTTCTCTGATTTTTTTGGAAGCGGGAGAATATTTTAGAGTGGGAGAGAGTTTTTGCTTGGGAGAGTACTTCTAGGAAAATCTCACAGAACTTCTGTGAAAAAGATGAAGATTCAAAAAAGACAACTCCCCTACTACCACGATTTTTTACTGAGAGTATTAAAGGGAGGGAAGTTCCCTTTACTTTAAAATTAAGTTAAATTAATTTAATAAATAAAATATATATAATAGCTAACTTATTATATCAAATATAACACATAACCTATAATTTTTATATTGTATCAAATACAATATAATCTATAGTTTAAATTCTCTAATCATGGTATTTAATATAAATCAAATTTATATTAAATTATATTATATGAATCAAATCCATATAATTAGTATTTTGAATCATATTCAAATAATTTCTCTCAAAATAAACTTTATATTATAATGTATCAAATACATCAATAGTAATTATATCACATATAATTCATTTAAATTAATTAAATCATATATAATTAATCCCTCAAATAATTTGAACAATTCAAATTAATAAAAAATTAATTCTCAATAATCCCTGTTGAGTTACAGAGGGAACCTTATGAACCTGTAGATTAAAGCTCCAATGTTACTTGAATAATTAATTAAAATTCTTTAATTAAATTACTCAACATCCACTAACTGTCGGTCACTCCACTAAAGACCTACAACTGCACTCTTTGCACTAGAAATATATTTCTGTGTCCATTGTGTTGGGTTGTATGTCCTAAAACTTACAGTTTGTCATGTTAAACATATTCTATTATCAATAAAGATGTTATTGATGTTTATTCAATAAAACTGTTATTGAATATGTGAATTGTACTTGTAAAGTTTAAATCCAATAAACTAAAGATCTATGGCTATTATATGAATACATGAACTTTATGTGGAGACATAAGAGTGGATCAAGTTTAGTAAATAGCCAAAATGGTCTATAGTATACGAATAAGTTTGGGTACCTTATTCTGGTAACACTATCGAATGTGGCCCACTCTGTGGTTGTTACAATTTGTTGTAAAGTGCTACAAAGAAAGTGATCCTAATTCGTTTATATATTGACATGAGGAGCGGGGGCATCCTATGAAATGAGTTTGCATAAGATCGGACCAAGAATTAAGTCACTCTTACTTTATAACGTTGTTTACTGTTTAAGACTGACTATTTTAAAGCGATGACCAAGGTAACTCGACCTTAATCCTGAGCTAACTATGAACTCCTGTTTATTAAGGATTATTCTTAAATTTGCATAGGTGAGGGTTGGCTCAATAGCATTAGCTCAATAAGCCTCCCATTTCAGGGGTAAGACCGAATAGATAGTTGGGGACATAGGGTGCAAGACGGAATTCACTCTTACCGGCTTTTAGGGATAGTAGAGAGGTTGTTCCCTTAAGTGCTTACTCTAGATCTTGAACAAGGGACCCCATTCTCTCACTGGTCCGGGAAGGACGCAATTTAGTGATTAGATCACAAACCAATTGTTCATTAGAGGATCAATGGAACTTTAGGAGCAAGGTGTAATCTCGGGGGTAAAACAACTTTTGACCCAACCGTTATTACGAACAACCTGTGAAGGTTTGACTTACTTATCATGGTTATATCAAATGAATATCTACAGTGAGGGGAATGGAACTACAGACTATAGTGGACAATTCTGTTAGTTAAAGAATGTTGATTAACTAGGTTAAAGAGTTTGACCGGTTAGTCTCGGATCGTGGGAGTCCATGATCTGTAGGTCCATCGAGTCTCCTTGCTAGCTCACTACAGAAAAAATTGAAGAACTAGGAGAAGTGAGAATTTGAAATGTTCAAATTCGGGCTTAAGGAAAAAATGTATTTTATATGAGATATAATTTACAATTAAATAATTTATTTATTTATTATTTTTTAGAGTATTCTTGAACGTTATCATGAAAGTGTTTTTTAAACTTTATTAATGTGATTAATCAAAGTTAGGTGTCAAAGATAATTTAATATGTGATATTAAATTTATTTTTAAATATTTTATAAATTATGAAAATATTTTTCATAAAGATTATTTTATGTATATTAAAATTAGTTAGTGGAAAAATCTAATTGTTGGATTTTTCCACTAACTAAGTGGACTTTGAAGTGGCACTTCCAAATGCTTGACACCTAAAGATTACATGTTAGTGGATTTTGAGGTGGAAGACATGAAAAATAGGATTTTGTATGAATTTTGTCTTTAAATAGTTTAGTTTTTCAAATGTAAAAAAACTAATGCTTCTTTGACTTTTCACTTGACTCTTCCACCAAAATCTCTTTACTCTCCACTTTTTCACTAACAAAACAGTCCCACCACCGTGTTCTTCAACCGAAGAATAGAGAGAATTTACCGTTGATGGTATGATCAAGCTCGGGAGAGGAAGATTGTGGGGGATTCTACAAAGGATGTAATTTCTAACCTTTTATGCATGCTTATTCCTTTTTTTTTTTTTTTTTATGTAACTAGAATATTGTCGATCCTTCGCCTTGCACGTTGACCAGTCGATCCAGATGGTCTGGACCGATCTCCTGGTATTTGGAGTTTCTGAGCCAGTTCAAGTAGTTTTTGGCCGGTTCAGGTTGGTTTAAATAGTTTGAAGTCGATTCGAGGGATCTGCTTGCTGTTTTATGTAATAAATTAGTTGTTTGTTAGCTTTTAATGCCAAAACTGGTCCACTTTAGTGTTGTTTAAGTATTATGCATGTGATGTCTGATATTGTTTCATTATGTATGCATAAAGTATGCCATATAGTTTTTTATAAAACCCCACCACAGGATAAGCATGTGGTATGCATTTAATATATATTATAAGTGTTATAATGTATATATTGATGTAATATTTAATTGAGAATGTCCCAATTCAATGAAGGAATAATTGTACACCTCGAGGTGGAATTTAATCTGAATCACTGAAGTATCGTTACAAAATTAAATGGTTTTAGGGTTCATTTAGAATTTTGCTAAATTGATTGAATTAAATGAGTTTTTGCTTACATATTTAATATAGAAATTTTTTTTTGAATCAATATCTTCTAAATCATGACTAGCTCGTTATTTCTTTCCTTAGTGTCGATTTATTAACCAAGGAAAACTATGCAACCTGAAAAAATACGATTAATATCGTCTTGGTCATCAACGACCTTAAATTCGTCCTAACGGAGGAATGTCCTCCAGTTTCTGGACCCGCTACTTCACGAAACATTCGTGAAGCCTATGACAGATGGACTAAGGTCAACAATAAGGTCAGGTTCTATATTTAGACAAGTTTAACTAAAGTCTTGGCCAAAAAGCATGAGTCTATGATCACTGCACATGAGATCAAGGAGTCATTGCATGGGATGTTTAAGCAACCAGCCTCACATCTTAAGCATGATGCTTTTAAGTATATCTTCAACGCTCGAATGAACGAGGGATCGTCTGTTTGGAAGCATGTCCTTAATATGATGGTCCACTTCAATGTGGCTAAAATGAATGGGGCTGTCATGGATGAGTTCAGCTAGATAAGCTTTATTCTAGAAACTTTTTCGAAAAGTTACCTTCAGTTCTGTAACAATGTTGTCATGGAGTTACCTTCAATTCTGCAACAATGTTGTCATGAAAAAAAATAGAATACAATCTTACCACCATTCTCAATGAGTTGTAGACTTACGAATCATCGATGAAAGTCGAAGGACAACACAGAGAGGCAAATTTTGCCAGTTCCTTGAAAAATTTCCCCAGAGGTTCTACCTCTGGAACTAAGTTCGTGCCTTCTTCTTTTGTGTCTAATAAGTGAAAGAAGAATAAAGGTGGTAAGGGAAAGAATAAATTGCCCCACCTGCTGCTGCCCAAAAATGCAAAATGGTCAAGGTTGTAAAGGGAACCTGTTTTCATTGCAATCAGGATAGGTACTGGAAACGTAACTTCCCAAAGTACTTGGCCAAAAAGAAGAAGGAAAAGGAAGGTAAATACGATTTATTTGTTCTAGAAACTTGTTTAGTGGAACATGAAAATTCTACCTATATACTTGATTCAGAAGCCACTTACTTTATTACAGGAAACTAGTTCCTGACAACAGGTGAAGGCTGGAGACATGACTCTGCAAGTTGGAATGGGGTAGGTAGTCTTAGAGATTGTAGTTAGATGTTTGAATTTTTTTTTTTATTCCAAATTCATGTTGTTAGACAATGTTTATTTTGTTCCACATTTCAAGAGGAATTTGATATCTTTATGTTATTTATTGGAAAATAATTATAATATATCATTTATTTGCAATAAAGCATTTGTCTCAAAGAACGGTATTAACATTTGTTCAGCAATAAACAAAAACAACTTATATGTGTTAAGACCATTAGCATCTAAAATGCTCCATAATGTTGAATCTTCAACGATGTAACCACACAAAACAAAAGAATTAAAATTTCTAAAAAAAAATGCCCATCTTTGGCATTTAAGACTAGGTCACATAAATCTCAATAGGATTGAGAGATTGATCAAGAATGGATTTCTAAAAGAGTTAGGAGAAATTTTTTTGCCTGAATGTGAATTTTGTCTAGAAGATAAAATGACAAAACGGTCTTTTATTGGAAAAGGTCCCAGAGCCAAGGAACCCTTGGAACGTGTACATTCAAACTATTGTGATCCGATGAATGTTAAGGAAATGGGAGGTTTGAATACTTCATAACATTTATAAATGATTATTCAAATATGGGTATGTTTACATAAGGTAACACAAGTCTGATACACTTGATAAATTCAAGGAGTACAAGGTTGAAGTTGAGAATTTATTAGGTAAAAAGGTCAAAACACTTCGACCTGATCGAGGTGAAGAGTATATAAATATGAGATTCCAAAACTATTTGATGGAACATGGAATCACATTACAACTTTCAGCACCAGGTACATCTTAACAAAATGGTGTATCTAAAAAGAGAAACAAAACCTTGTTAGATATGGTTCGGTCAATGATGGGTTATGCCTCTCTACCTAACTCGTTATGAGGTTATGCAATGGAGACTACAACCTATCTCTTAAACCAAGTTCCATCGAAAAATGTTTCTGAAACACCTTTTAAGCTATGAAGAGGTCGTAAAAGTAGTTTACAACATCTCAGAATTTGGGGTGTCCAGCCCATGTGCTAGTGACTAACCCAAAGAAACTGGAACCACATTCAAAGTTGTGCCTTTTTGTAGGCTACTCAAAAGAAACAAAAGGTGGTCTCTTTTATGATCCAAAAGAGAATAAAGTATTTGTAGCGATAAATGCTACTTTCTTGGAGGAAGACCACATTAGAGATCATAAACTAAGAAGTAAAATCGTATTAAATGAGCTCTCCAAAGAATCTATTGAATCTTCACCAAGGGTTGCTGAAGAACCAAGCACTTCAACGTGATTTGTTGATGTTGCTTCATCTAACCATACGCATCCTCTTCAACAGTTGAGGGAGCCCCGACGTAGTAGGAGGGTTACAACCCAACCTACTCGTTATTTGGATTTAACAGAAATTCAATTCATCATACTAGATGATGACTTTGAGGATCCATTGACCTACAAGTAGGTCATGGTTGATACGAACAAAGATGAATGGATTAAAATCATGAATAAGGAAATGGAGTCTATATGTACTTCAATTTCGTCTGGTCACTTATAGACTGATTTAAAGGAGTAAAACCTATAGGTCGCAAATGGATCTACAAAAGAAAGAGAGGTATAAATGGTAAGTTGCAAATCTTTAAGGCTGGATTAGTGGCAAAGGGTTATACCCAGGTTGAGGGAGTTAACTATGAAAAAACTTTCTCACATGTTGCCATGCTCAAATATATCATAATTTTCTTGTCCATCACCACATATTATGACTATAAAATATGGAAAATGGACGTCAAGACTGCCTTTTTGAATGGTAGTTTTGATGAGACCATTTACATGAATTAACCAGAAGGATTCATTGAACAGGGTCAAGAGCAAAAAGTTTGCAAGCTTAATCGATCTATTTATGGGTTGAAACAAACATCTCAATCTTGGAAGATAAGATTTGACACTTCATTCAAATCTTATGGCTTTAATCATAATGTTGATGAACCTTGTGTTTATAATAAGATCATCAACAATTGAGTAGCTTTCTTGGTTTTATATGTGGAGGATATCCTATTCATTGGGAATGATGTAGGTTTTCTAACTGACATTGAAAGATTTAGGTGAAGCACAGTTTGTTTTAGGGATCCAAATTATTAGGGATCATAAGAAGGAAACACTAGCCTTATCTCAAGCATCATACATTGACAAAATGTTTGTCAGGTATTCGGTGCAGAATTTCAAGAAAGGTTTATTACCTTTCAGGCATGGAATTGTTTCGTCTAAGGAACAATATCTTAAGACACCTCAAGAAATTGAGAAGATGAGATGGATTCCCCATGCATCTGCAGTAGGTAGCCTAATGTATGCCATATTGTGTACTAGGCCAGATATTTGCTATACTGTGGGAATAATCAGTAGATATCAATCCAATCCATGATTTAATAATTGGACGGTGGCTAAAACTATTTTCAAGTATCTATAGAGAACGAGAAACTATATGCTTGTGTATGGTACTAAGGATTTGATTCTTACAGGATACACTGACTCTGATTTTTAGACTGATAAGGCTTCCGGGAATTTACATTAGGATCGATGTTCACTCTTAATGGAGGGGCTATAGTATGGAGTAGCATCAAGAAAGGCCATATTGTTGATTCTACCATGGAGACAGATTGTGTAGCTGCTTGTGAAGCCTAAAGAAACTGTATGGCTGAGGAAGTTTTTGACAAATTTGAAAGTTGTTTCAAACATGTCAATGGCCATCACCCTATATTGTGATAATACTGGTATTGTGGCAAACTCCAAGGAGCCTCGAAGCCACAAACGAGGAAAACACATCGAGCATAAGTATCATCTCATTAGGGAGATTGTGCAATGGGGAGATGTGATTGTCACAAAGATCGCTTCGGAGCACGATGTTGCTGATCCTTTTAGAAAGGCTCTCATGGCTAAAGTTTTTTAGAGTCACCTGGAGAGTCTAGATCTATGGGATATGTGTCATCTTTTCTAGGGAAAGTTGATGATTTTGGGGTATAGAGGATGCCCTGGTTTATTGTATTGTACTATATATTGTATCTAATACTGTACTCCTAACTCACTTTAAGACAAGTGGGAGATTGTTGGATTTAGTGTCCTAAATCCTGTTAATGTTATAATTTGTAATTTTGTAAATAAAAATTATTTATTTAATAAAATAAGAAGTATTTTATTTGAATTTTAACTAGCATTAACTTCATCCAATAAACTAAGATCCAAGGTTGTTTTTATGAAACTTGAACAATATGTGGTAGACAGTGGATCGTGTTCAAGTAATGACCTAAAAGGTCTACAGTATATAGTTAAAGTTGGGTGCATTTGTAGGGATTGAATCATTCGAAGTGTGAGATCGCCTTGCATTCGGTTTCTCCATTTAAAAGAAAAAAAATTACAACATTCTTAAATAGAATAAAAGAAGATAAACATCATACTAAGCATGCATTATAAATGAGAAACAAAAGGGATGAACGATTCTTACTTTCATAGATTCCCAAACTTCTTAAATTTCCTCTTATTCTTCACACGAATATCTTCTCAACGATCATCAACACCACCACAAGAATAACCTTGTTATTCTCTGGGATTCTAAGAGTTAGATGAGTGGTCTCCAACACATGGAAGAGGAAGAGGTAGAGACATTATAGAGAGGAATTATTTTGGAGGCTATAATATAATTTTGCACAAAAGAATGCTCACTCTAAATGGGCTAATAGGATGAATTTATATGAAGAAGGGTTTATCCCTTCTCCAAGTATTTCCCTTTTCACCCTTGATGCTAATTAATTAAATAACCCTTTATTTAATTAATTGACACATTAATTAAATAACTATATATTAAATCTAGTTTTAGTTAATTAATTAATTAATATGTGATGTTTATATGCTTCTACCTCTCTAACATTATAATTAATTCTTCATGAATCTAATTCACATGAACTAAATATTTGAATCTCATTCAAATATTCCTCTCTAACATAATTTGAATTATAGATCACATCTATAATTAATTATATATTAATCACATTAATATATATTTTTCTCAATTGATTTGAACAATTCAAATCATTCCTCATTGATATCCTTTAGTGAGCTAACAAGGGGACCTGGTGGACCTAAAGATTAGAAGCTTCAACGATATGAGATTAATTGGTTAAACTCATTAACCAAATTAATCAATATTTGTTAACTGTTCATTAATGATCCACACCTGCTCTCTTCTCACTGTAGATATATTTCTATGTCCACGGATATAAATCAATAATAGCAAGTTAGTTCTTCATGAGTGTTCGTAACACCAGCAAGGTCAAATTACCGCTTTACCCTTGGGTTACCTTTATATCCTTAGTACTAGTACTTCTCTAATGTACAATTTGTTTATGGTTCAACCATTAAACAGAAACTTCTATTGAGCCAACGAGAGTGTGGGACCCTTTATTCAAGTCTTGGAGATACCACTTTAGGGAACACTCATCTACTTACTCTAAAGTCGGGAAGAAGTGAATTCGATCTTGTATTCTTATGTTTCTAGCTCCCCACTCAGTCTTGTCCCCAAAATGGTAGGCTTATTGAGTCGACAAACTGGCCACTCTCACCCATACAAATCAAAGGACAATCTCTTGTGAACAGATGTTTTTTTTTTTTTTTTTTTGCTACTTTGACTATTTGGTCAATTTTGAACTGGGTATCATTGGTCATTTTTCGTCGGTTTTAGAGAGGTATGGTTGACCATTTCTAGAGAGCTTAATTCTCAAATTAAATATCACATATTTAATTTAACCTACATTTGAATCATATTCAATTGCATTTCTCTCATAGCCTATAGCATTACACATTAAATTTTAATCTATAGTTTTAACATAAATCTAATTCATATTAAATTTATATTTGAACTTCTTCAAATATTTACTTCTCTCATAAATTAATGTTGAATCATATCCAAAATTAAATTTATATTATAAAGTTTAATTAAAAAATAAATTTTATATTATAATGTATCACCAAACCTTATACTATTTCCCTAATTGAATTTGAACATTTCAAATTCCATTCAAGACATAATTACCTCGATACCCTTTACGAGCTAGGAAGGGGACCTAATAAACCCATAGATCAGAAGCTCCAACAATATGAGGTTAATTGGCTAAACTTGTTAACCACATTAATTAATATTCATTAGCTGTGAATACACTCTACTAAAGGCCTAACCTGCACTCTTCTCACTGTAGAAATATTTCTATGTCCACAAAAATAAACCAATAATAGCAAGTTAGTCCTTCACAAGTGTTCGTAACGCCAGCTGGGTTAAATTATCGTTTTACCTTTGGGCTACTTCTATATCCTTAAGTACAGTGCTCCTCTAATGAACAACATGTTTATTGTCCAATCATTAAATAGAAACCCCTCTCGGGCCAGTGAGAGGGTAGAGGCCTTTGTTCAAGTCCCGGAGACATCATTTAAGGGAACACTCATCTACTTACCCTAAAGTTGGGAATGAGTGAAATTCATATTGTGTTATTATGTTCCTAGCTCCCCACTCGATCTTGTCCCCAGGTAAGTTTATTGAGTTAGTGAATTGGCCACTCTCACCCATGCAAATCAAAGGACAATCCCTCGTGAACAGGAGTCTATAATGTACTCAAGATTAAGACTAAGTTGTTCAAGTCATCTTATTAAAATAGAAACCTAACTAGTCAACGAAGATACATCTAGTGATTACTATTTTGTGGTCCGGTTTTATGCAAACTCATTGCATAAGATACCCCCACTCGCATGTCACCTACATGAATCGCGTTGGATCATTGCATTCGTATCAAATACAAAATGGACCATATCCATGGTGTTAGCAGGATAAGGTACCAAATCTTAATCCTATACTATAGACCCTTTAGATTGTATCTTGAGCATTGATCCCTGTATGCCTCCACATATTGTTCAAGACTCATAACAAAGTCTAGGATGTTAGTTTATTGAATTTAGGATTATTAAGACAAAACTAATACAACACAATCAATAATTCTTATTGAAATAACATTGATAATTCTTTATCGATGACAGTCAACTATTTACATTTACTATCTACGAGTTTTAGAGCATAAAACTCAACATTAAGTACCGTTAATCCCTCTAATGAACAAACAGTTTATAGTCCAACTATAAAGTAATCCCTCTCGAGCTAGTGAGAGGGTGAGGCCTCATTGTTCAAGGCCTGGAAACAACCCTTAAAGGAGCAATTCATCTACTTACCCTAAAGACAAGAAGAGGTGAATTCTATCTTGTGAAGCTATGTTCCCAGCTCCCTACTCAGACATCCAAAAATGGTTGGCTTATTGAGTAGGGAATATGGCCACTCTTACCCATACAGATCAATTTTTGTACAGGATTAAGGTTGAGTCATCCTATGAATTATTAATTTCTTCAATCAACTGTGTTATAAAGAGAGACTAATCATTTTGTAGTCCAATCTTATACAACTCTTTGTACAGGATACCTCCACTCGCATGTCTCCACATGAACAATTAGGATCAAATCGTTTATAAGACTTTACGACTATTATAACAATTACAAAGTGAGTCGTATCTGTGGTGTCACCAGGATAAAGCACCCAACCTTATCCATATACTATAGACCATTTAGGTTATTACTCAAACATGATCTTCCTGTATGTCAATTACATACATGTTTAAGTTATATAAGTAACATCGAATCTTTCTTTAATGGATTATTGCATAAAATTATTAACCATTATCTTAAGTAACATATTAACTACGAGGCTTTAGGGCATACATCCCAACACTTCCAATAGCATGCTTGAAAATATAAGACAAACCGTCAGTAACAAACAGGAAGAGATAAGGGGATATAGGGTCACCTTGTGGAAGGCCTCCTTCCGGAATAATGCATCCTTTTGGTTCCCATTAACATTAATGGAAAATTGTCTTAAGGTAATGAAATTTAGGATAAGAGACACCCATCTTTCATGGAAGCCCAATCTTTTCATAATGGCTTCGAGAAAGCATCATTCAGCATGGTCGTATGCTTTGCTCAAGTCCAGTTTGAGAGCAACCATCCTCTTCTTACCAATCTTCTTATTTTTAATGTAATGGAGACATTCGTACCCAATCATGATGTTATCAGTAATAAATCTTCCCGGGATGAAAGCAGATTGTGATTCAGATATTACACCATTAAGAATACTTTAAGCCTATTAGCAATTGTCTTTGAGATTATTTTGTTGGCAGCATTACATAGGCTAATAGGTTTGTAATCACCCATTGGTTGAGGATTAAAAGTTTTGGGAATTAAAATAATATTTGTTTGTTTCCATTTAGCAATGCTTCTCTAATCATTCAAGATTACCAAACATTTTGAAATGGTTTTATTACCCACTATGTCCCAATACTTCTGGTAGAAAATGGAAGAATAACCATCCAGACCTGATGCTTTGGTAGGAAACATTTTGTTAATCGCCTCTTCAATCTCTTCTTTGGTAAAATTGGCCATTAGTACATTTTCCATTAACACGTCATTCATTTCGTTTGAGATACATGGCTTACAGTTTCTAAAACTTCTTCCATCTGTAAAATACTTGGCTTAGAAGAGGAAAATAGATCTTAAAATAGCTAACAAAAGAAGCTTCAAGTTTGCTTTCATTTTCAGATCATACACCATTGGTGTCAATAATACCATAAATCACATTTTTCATTTTAAGCATAGTTGCCTTTTTATGGAACCACCTAGTGTTCTGATCTCCCCATTTTAGCCATTCCTCACAGGATCTCTGCTTCCAATATATCTTTTCTCGTTCAAGGAGACATTCCAATTCAAATTCAACTTCGTGTATCTTATTGAATCAATATCAGGTTGGTCATCATACATTGCTTGCAAAATTCTTTTACATTAAGAGATTTTGGACTTCAATCCCAAATTTAATGATTTCCCCCAATCTGCAAGGTTCTTAGAACAATGAGATAAATATTTTTCAAGACCTCATTCAATGCCATGAGCATACCAACCATCAGACTTAGAGATCCTCTCTTTACATTCAGGGTGCGAGCTCCAAAACTCCTCAAACTTGAACTGCCATCTTTTTTTCTTCTGAGCTAGAGGTCTATTAGAGAGAGTCAATTCAATTGATCTATGATATGAGAATAACCAATTTAAGTGTCTGATCGATTTCATATTGAACATGCTCTAGAAAGAGTTATTGCATATAAATCGATCAAGTCGTTCCTAAGTTGTGAACCATTCCTCACACTATGCCATGTAAAAGAGGAGCCAATATATCCCAAGTCCATTAAGCCACAGTCATCCAAAAATTCTCTGAACTGTTCAATTGGACCAACTGCTCTAGTCGGGCCACCTTCTTTTTCATTGCTCCATAATGTTTCATTAAGGCCACCTCCAAAAATCCAAGGAAAATCAAAATTATTGTGGACGTGACATAATAAATCCCATTTGAGAGATTTCTTTCCAGATCTTGGATAGTCATATACATCTGTAAGTCTCCATCTTAAATCTTTCCAAGATATAATTGCATCAATATGATGAGAAGAGAGATTTAATTGTTACATCAATATCGTCCTTCCAAAGTAGTCAAGGATCCCCTTTTGCTCTAACACTACAAACTAGCAAGCAACCAGGATATTTACCTATGTTTTTCAACCTTGTGCATACATCAATACCACATTTTTTTTCTGAAACAGCAACCATGGATTTTTAACTCGGACTAGGTCACAAATAGATCTGAATGCCCTCAGGTTGCCCAATCCCCGGGCATTCCAGCATGTAGTATTCATAAGGTCATTCATTAAACAGATCACATTGAACAGGGTATTACTATTTATATGACGTTGAATACCCAAATGCAGAGGGACTCTTGGCACCATATAGAGGAGAGTGATATCATCTATCCAAGTGGCATGGAAGAAGGAATTCCTTGACTACTCCAAGAGAATTTTTTAATATGAAACATTCAGATGCGAGGAACGTAATCGAAAGGGCATTCAGTGTGTTGAAAGACAGATGGGTCATTCTTAGAGGAAAATCATTGTACCCAATTCAAATCACATGTCAGACCATAACAACATGTCGTCTAATTCACAACCTTATTACTCAGGAAATGGGTAAAAGTATGGATATAGGGTCGGAGGCATTCAAGGAAGAAGAACTAACTTCAATTGTTGACAGTGGATCAACTACTGATAGTGGAGATACTATATCATTCATTCAAACTTCTAACGAATGGAGCCAAATGAGAGATGATCATATAGTTGCATGCATGTTTGCTGCGTGGGAACAATCATCCACATAGGATTTTAGTTCTTTTTATTTCAAGTAGCAAAGACATGCATTTACTCGTGATGTTATATTTCTTATCAACTTATGTTTGACTTCGAACGTTTTAGCATGAACTTCATATTAATCATTGAATATATGTGATGTTGATCTAACTATCTTATAAATGGGTTGCTATATAACAAAAACTAGTAGCATAACATCAAATTTAAATGAATATATACACGTACAGCGTTGTACCTGAAGAATGGTACAACGTAATCTCAGAAATGCTTGGACCAGATTGTAGCGGGATCAGATGGAACGATGAATTCAAATATGTTGAGATGGAGAAGGAAGTATTTGATGATTGGGTGAAGGTGAGGTTACAAATTCAAATGAAATAAAAGTTAACATTGAAGTAGATACTAATTTAATATGTTCGGTCATGCAGAGTCATCCTACTATAAAGGGACTGTTGAGTAAGCCCTTCCCTCATTTGGATTACCTGACACTTGTATTTGGAAAAGATAGAGCCACTGGAGCAGGCATGTAGACTCTTAATTTGAGCCTAGATAATGTGGACACGAAGGGAGAATTACAAGAATATTATGTCCCGCTTCCCCTAGAGTCAATAGCATGAACAATGCATATGATGATGAAATGCCCAACACATTGACTAGTGCACACGCCTTAAAAGCAACATCCTCAATGGGCAGGAAGAGGAAACAAATGTCATACCATACTGAAATGTTGGATTTCTTTCATACGAAAATAGACATGCAAACAACCCAACTTAAAAGGACTGCATCATGGCTTGAAACAAACTATGCTTTTGAGTCTGGACGATGAAAATAAGTGGCAAACATTCTTGTTTAGTTACAAGTTGTCAACACGAGACAGGGTGAAGTGGGTATAATATTTAGAAGCCAGAAAAATACTCACAATTTCTTGGCCGTCCCAATGGATTTCAAAGTTATTCGCTACATGGAGTTATTGGGAAGGAGTGAATGACACACATGCTCTACTTGGTTTTTGTTGGCATCTTCAATCACCCATCAATATCTCATTAATCTTTTTGGTTGCAAGCACTTATATGTCCCATCATTTTTATACTTTTAGCAGTTTTTTTTTGTTGATATAACGATCTTTTTTAGACAATTGTTTTGTGAAACTAAATAGTAATAAAACATATTTTGTTAAAACTAGTAATATAATGGCCCCTTATTGGCCCACTATATATTAGAGAAGTATTATAAATCTAACTTGTGTTATTAATTTCAATTAAAATGAATACTTAAATAAATCTATAAAATTGAAACAATAGAAATAAATCAAGAAATGACAATGCTATAATTTATGGAATAAATTTTTGCTTATTATATTTTCAAATTTGCATAAAGGAATAAGAGAAGGCAAAAAATAGATAAAATCCTAAAATAGACTTCAGAATTCTAAGCTTCACAACTCTGCACCACAAACACAGATTTCATAACTCTAGACTACCCAGCTTTGCACTCCAAACACAGACTTCATAACTTCAAACTACACAACTTTGCATTCTAAACACAGATTTCACAACTCCTCAAACTTCACAACTTCAGGTTTCTAAAGTCCACTCCTTGGACCGAACAACTCCTAAAAAATGACCAAACAGTGGCCGGAATACAAACGAAACTTTGAAATATTTTTTTTTATTGAAAACATGGGTTCAATTTCATGAAACTTGAACATCCTTCACAGTGAAATTGATAAATGATAATCCTAACTTTTTGTTTTTTTTTCCATGCTTTCAATCAATCATGGTGGGGTTTCTTGTTTCTTTTTGAGGTTTTATCTTAAGAACAATATTTGATCAAGATACACGAAAACTAAAACAAAAGGGAGTTTTTAAAGAAATGACCAATGATACCTCTTTAAAACCAACAAAATGGCCAATATTGAACCTTTAAAAAATGACCAAACAGTGGCCAGAGTTTTAAAAAGAAAAAAAAAAAAAAAAAAAAGGAATTTTGGTTATGTGTTTTTTTAACTAAAAATAAGGGTTAATTTCATCAAACTTGAAACATCCCCCATCGTGAAATTGATAAATGAAGATCCTAACTCTTTGTTTTTCACGATCTTGTTTTTGTTGGGTCTTTTATTTATGAATTATAGGTTCAAATCTTTGGAGGGTTTTTTTCCCTCTAAACCCATATCTAATCAATATACAAAGAAACTAAAATGAGAAATATCCTTTTTAGGAATAGCCAACAGTACTCCTTTAAAAATGTCAACAAAATTTTCGGTGTTACCTCTTCGAAAAATGACCAAACAATGGCGAGAGAGAGAGAGGAAAAATTCTGGGATTTTTTTTTTTTTTTTTTTTTTTTTTTTTTTTTTTTTTTTGCTGAAAAGATTAGTTTATTTTCATTAAACTCGAACATTGCCCATAGTGAAATTGACAAATGATGATCTTAACTCTGCTTTTTTTTTTCCCCCAACATGCTTTCAAATTATCTATTGTGGGATTTTTTTTTCTTTTTAGGTGCTACATGTATTTTATTTATGACTATGGATTTTAATATTTGGAGTTCTATTGAACAATCTCTTATCAATATATTAATTATTTTATTTAATTAAATTTATTTAAACTTGATTTAGCTAATTTGATTGAATTAAAACTATTGGTTATGTGAGAGATATTCATTTAAATATGATTTAAATAAAATTATTAATTAATTATTAATTAATTAATTAAATTAATGATTATTTATTTGATTTAATTTGTTAAATTAAATAATAATAATAATTAAAAATAACTCTCGTATGTGGGAGTTATCAAAGACGTGGAGTGGCTCACGTTTACCACTCTCTCTCAAATAGTCTCTCATGCCTGATATACCTACAGAGGTGAAAAAATAGGGATCACAAAAAAGATTTCTTGAGAAATAATCTCTCTAAAATTCTTTTAGAAAAATCACACAATTCTTGTAGTTTTGAATTTCAAATTTGAGATTGGTTCCCACAAACCAATAGTCTCAATGAGAATAGGAAGGTTCCAAAGTGGTGGTGTTTTTTTTTTTTTTTGGGCCACTTTAAAGTACAGAGGGGTTCGTGCTTTTCATCCTAAGGAGAATTGGTGATTTCATCTTAGTCATCAACAAGAGTAAATGATGACATTTCCTTCTCTATAAGATTAAATCACAAAAAGATAAAGCATGCTTAACCTGAGTTATACAGTAGGTTGAGAATTTTAATTTTAAACGGTAATTTGACCCAGCTGTAGTTATGGGCCTTCATAAAGGGTCAACTTATTGTTGATTGGTTATATCCATGAACACAAAAATATATCTACAGTGCGAAGAGTGTAATTTGTAGGTCTTCAGTGGAGTGAACTGTAGTTAATGAATGTTGATTAATTTAATTAAAGATTTTGATTAATTAATCTCGTATCATTGGAGCTTTTAATCTATAGGTTCATTAGGTTCCCCTACTAGCTCACTAAGGATTAAAACAAAGAACAAATATTTTTTTGGAATAATTTGCATTGTTCAAATTATTTAAAGGATATAGAGATGAGATTTATATTAATGTGATTAATATAAATATAATGTATATTGCTACATTATATAGTTAATTATAAATATAATTTATGAATTAATATTATATATGAGAGAGATAGATATTTGAATAAGATCCAACTTAACATAATGTATATATTATAATATATAGTTGATTATGAGTATGATTTATAATTAATACTATATGCTATATTTGAGAAATATAGATTTGTATAAGATTCAAATATTAGTTATATAAATGTGATTCATATAGATTCTATAAGTTATGATATGAATGAGATTAATAATAAAAATATAAGTTACACGAGAGATATATATTTGAATAAGATCCATATATTACATTAATATGAATAAGATTCATATTAAAACTATAGGTTAAAATTAATATGAATAAGATTCATATTAAAATAATAGGATATGTGAGATGCTATTTGAATATGATTCAAATTAAATTAAATATGTGATATTTAATTTTAATTAATTAATATTCTTTAACCATATATAAAATTAGATTTAATATATTGATTAAATAATATATATTTCGAATAACCCCCTTAGGAGTTATCCTACGCATAATGAGAGAGGAGTTATAACTCCTTTTCCATTCATCCTCTCTAGATAAGAAAACATCTCACGAGAATTCTAAAAAGTTACAGGACAATTCTCTCTCTACCAAAAAGATACTCTCTCAATCACTCTACTCATTCCTTTGATTCTTCACAAATGGAATAATCCCACCATCCCGTTCCTTTTCCCGAGAATAGCAAGGAAATCCCGGTGGTGGTGTTCATGTACATTGAGCTCGAGGGAGATATTCGTGGAACGAGGATGTTTGTGACATGGTTATGAGCCTTCATAAAGGGTCAACTTAACATTGAAGATTGTCTTCAAGGGTTAGTCGTTCTTCCTCTTCTCTATATATCAACATATTTATCTATAAATATATGTTTATCAAATACTGTTGTTTAGTATGTTTTCTTGCAGTTTTTGCCCAGTATCAACTATGTGAAAATAAGGTCAAGAAAAAATACTTTTGTTGATACCATTTAATATGTCAAAGTTATGGTAATAATCACTTTATTTTATTTTGTCTATGAACTGTTATTTTAAAAAGGTCAAGAAAAACCTTTTAATACCGATGTTTTTTTGCATGTTAAGAAAACTACTTTATTGTTTTTGTGAACATATGATTATTATTTTTTTTGCCCAACAACTATGTGAAAAAAGGTCAAGAAAAATACTTTTGTTGATACCATTTAAATGTCAAAGTTAGGTAATAATCACTTTTTTTTTTTGTCTATAACTATTTTTTAAAAAGGTCAAGAAAAACCTTTTTATTGATGTTTTTTTGCATGTTAAGAAAACTACTTTATTGTTTGTGAACATATGATTTTTTTGATGGTTTTTGAATGTCAGCTATACATTTTTGTTGACGTTTTTTATCCGTCAATTACCAATTTGAAAAAAAAAAAAATCTAGATCATTGGGACCTTTGGAACCTATAATTGACAGTAAACCAGCTTTTAACATGAAAGTTGCATTCACACCAACCAAGATGTTATTTAATACTCAAACAACACAAATATCAAATCACTTACATAAAGTTCGTAGCACAACTACAAACCAACAACCAAACATAACTAATAGTTCCAACATGTAGTCGATCCCAAACAAGTTTTAGAACTAAAATTTGCTTTATCACAACCAAACATAACTAATAGTTCCTCAAGCCATATTTTACATAACTAACAAATATCTCAATCACTTGAATAAAATTAGCTAGTACACCTGCAAACCAACACTGCAACACTAACAAAATGTATCAATTCTCCTCGACCAACAATTACAAAACCAGCTAAATTTGGATGCAACTTTTGTCAATAACCTAATAGCATAAAAATGTGCTAAACAACCAACTTATCAAATTAGAATTTTAAATAGTATATTATTACAAAGGAAAAATCAAAACAAAAATGAATGAAATTGGTACAAGAAATGAAAAGGGCCCTGTTGCAATAATCAACTGACATGCGCCAATTTCTTTCGCCTGCAAAACCATAATATCACAATGTGTTGTTTCAACTACCAGCTTCAAAAATGCAACTAAGACTCGCAACAATAAACAAGGAAAAAAGGTCTTTATTATCGTTAGGTTTCATTGGACTTTGCATATAATGTTCGAAATTTGAAAGTTAACTGTCTAAGAAATTCCCAAGATTTGCAAATTAGATAATGGGAGAAGCCAAAAATATTCACTAACTTCAAAAAAAAAAAAAAAAAAAAAAACTAATCACACTTTAATACCATAACGGTAAGATAATCATAGCACTCTAACACTTTATCAAATCGAATATTTTAGAAGAAATAAGAGGTTTAAAGAGGTTTAAGAGGGATAATACTCACTTAACATTCCAAAACGCTCCTTAACTCTTGTCAAATATCGATTGATATGAGTCACCAAAAGTCAATAGTCTGGATAAGTCAACTAAAAGTCAAGATAATGATGATGTACCGTAGGGGTGTTCATAGGTTGGATTGGATTGAAAGATTTTTTAGACCAATCCAATTGTTCAAATTGTAAATTTTTCAACCCAAATAATCCTTATTAAAAAATGAACACAATCCAACCCAATCATGAAATATTTGGGTTGTGTTGGTTCGGGTTAATCAAGTCATTTGTTTAAAATTTTGTTCTAAAAAGAAGCACAATGTAAATATGTAAAAATCTTATTTAATTATTTTCATATATTGAATTAAGATTAACAACTCAATTTCAATTTATATAGTGAAAATTTTCTTTTTAAAGTACAAAAAAATTATAAGAGTTGTTGAAGAATAAATTATAAATAAATATTGGAATGAAATAAAATTATAATCAATATATGTATAAATAATTGTGTTATATATAATAAAAAAATATATTTTAAAGTTAATAATAAATTCGAGTTGGTTCAAGTTGGTTTGGGTTATATTAAATGAACCCATGAACCTATGAAGCATAGATACTTCATATGAGACAAAGAATCAGTATCAGACACGGATACCGATACTTCACATATACGTATCTGACACGTGATTTGATGTATCTATACTTTCAGATACTTTCCAGATACGTATCGATTTCTATGCATATTTTTTTTTAAGAAAAAAGACAAGTAACTCATCTAATCTTTCCTAATCTAAAATCAGGCAACCTGTTTAAAAAGCTCACTACTCGAGTCCAAAACTAAAAGAAAAATAAATAAATAACAGACCAAACCATAGACTAGAATCATCTAATTTCCATCTTCACATTTGAGTCTCCACAAAGTCCACCAAAATATAAACCATTTGGATTTCTTTAACAATAAGTTCTTCGTTTATCTTCATACTTCTCTCTAATCTTCTTCTTCTTCTTTGCAATATGAGTCACTTTTCTATTGTATTTTATTAACTATTATACTTCAATATCTTAGATATTGCTTTTTTTGTATTGTATTTCAATGTTTATATTTTATTTTGTGCTATTATTATTAACTTATGTGCTAAATTTATCTATATCCTAGATTTTTTAAAAGAAAAAATGTATTTTCAACATATCAGTATCCTCGTTTTTTAGAAATATATATTAAAAAAAATAAAAAAGTGTCATATCCGTATCTTAGTTTTTTAGAAATTGACGAATCGTCATATCCGTATTGTGTAGTCGTATTTGTATCTATGCTTCATAGCCATAAACCAACCCAACCCATAAAATTTTCATTTACTTGAACCCAACTAATCTAAATGAGTTGATAACTCAACCCAAACCACATAGGTTGGGTTGAGTTGATCGATTTTTTCGGATCATTGAATTTTTTGAACACCCTAATGTCAGATTATCCTAATTAAACAGAACATTGTTCTAAAATTTGTCCAATCAAGAACAATATAAGTAAGAGATTCTAATATGTAAGTGCATCATGTGCCGAAGAAAATATTCTATTAAATATGAAATTAGTTAAAGTGAATCATTGCCCACTAATTCTTAGCAAAAAGGCTTAAAAATACTTGTTGATTTGTATTCTAATGAGTCTGAACTCTTTGATAGTACTCCTTTTTGCTCTCAAGTTTTTCCTCTCTAAATAATGGATTAAGTTATCAAGTCTATAATTTTTATGGAATGCTAATGGTTAAAATGTAAATCATAAAAATGATAGATGCTTAATAGTGCCATATGGACAAATTAAAATTTAAAATTTGTTTAGGCTCACCAACTTAGTATCAGGGTCACTAATTTCACTACGTTTTAATCTCTTAAACATCGTTTGCTGTCTTTGAGACTCGTTGAACAAACTCATAAGGGAATTGTAATGTTGAAATGCTGAAGTAACTTTCCTGAGTGTCTTGTATCCTTTAAAAGAATAATATGTGTTGATTTTAAGACATGTAGAGCACTGTATAATAGAATTTATGGGGATAAATTGGCAGATCATCAAAATAACCAAACAACATCATCAAATATGGACCAGTATAAAGGAGAAAATCTTGAAACTTAAGAAACTTAACATTCCAATCCAGGAAATGAGTAAGCTAGAAATATCACAAAACATAAAGTCTATTTCCAAATTATGAATTTACATGTGTACACATTGAAAAGAAAAGAGCAAATTGAGTGTCAAAGCTTTCAATCACTAGAAGAATTTTAGACTTTAATGTCGATTGACAACCGACATTAAAGATAATGTTATTAAAGCTCTTTAATGTCGGTTGCCTAAAACCAACATTAAAGGGCTTTAATAACACAATCTTCAATGTCGGTTGCAATTGACATTAAAGGTCTTCAATGAAATTTCCAACCGACATTAAAGAGCTTCAATGTCGGTTGCAACCGACGTTAAAGCCCTTTAATGTCGGTTGCAACTGAAAACTTTTTTCAAATGAAACCCTCTTAATTGACATTGAAGCCCAAAATCTGTCAGTTTCTATCAATTATTGTCCCTTTTATTTTAAATTCTGTTGCCGAATCCATTTTTTTGGTCAAGAAGTTAAAACCGACATTATATGTCTCATGTTGGGTCAGGATGTCATTGTTTTATATTAAAAAGTATAAAAAAATTTGCATGGCAAGCCATCAATATTTGTCTTCCACCTAATCACCAACATTTGCATAACAATAATCAATATTTCCAATTCATTACATATACTCATCAAAATATGAAATAAACACACTAATCACCAACATTTGCATAACAATGCGACTTTCATAGAATACTTACACCAAGCCATCATTTCTCTCATTCACAAATATCAATTAGTACTAATTCCATAAATACTTAACACCAAATACCCCATGAACACAAAAATATTATACTAAATCTTTAAATAATAAATTTGCATTCATTCTAAGCTAGCATTTACATTCTATTGAGACAAAAAACAAGAATTACATCCTTACACAAATCGGCCAACAAAACTTGCCCATTGGGTTCGAATTACGTCAATCTCTCCTTGGATATATGCATTTTTTTGTATTAAATTAAAGCTAGTACTATATAAAAAATAAATAATTTATGTACGAGACTAGTAATGGGAGTAGTAGGATTATGCACTATTTCGTGTATATACTTTTGCAATCCATGACTTATCCATGATTGTAAAATATGCAACTTAATCTACAAAAAAGAAAAACAATAACAAGGAAAAATTTAAAAGCATAAAATTATGATTGTAAAATATGCAACATCAACCAATTTAAAGAAGCTCAATCATTGGAACAAAACATAAAATTAATTTAGCCCATTAAGTATTGCCATTTTTGTTTTTATCTTATATTTATTCATGGAACTTATGTTTCCTTATTCTCCAAATATCATTAACAAGCTCTCCACTACACAACACCATTGTATTCGATTTTCTTCACCACCTTTTCTCTCAAACATAACCAAAAGCATTTCAAATAACTCCTAAGTAATACTTGAACCACACCAATCAATAATCAACAAATATCAAGACTACCAACCAAGTATATATTCTTCAACTAATTTAATTTCGACATTTCTAAATTTCAATAAGCTTAATCATTAAAATAAAAATAAAATAAATTAAATAACTTTAGATTACTAAATTGAAAATTCATATGAAAATAAAATTATACCTTTCCAAGTGAAACAACTTAAACAACCCACAAACTTGAAGAGATCTGAACCGGAACTCGAAGATTGGAACGTCGACGAGCACCGGACCTTTGCGAATAGAGTTGAGATGGCAGATCTAACAAACGTCGAGCTGACCACGAAGCCGCTGACCCACCTCTACGACCGGAACCACCGAACAAATCCCACGAAACCCATTGGACAATCCACCAGAGAACACCTAACCCACTAAAAGAAACCCAACCCACCGGACAACCCACTGGAAAACACCCAACCCACTGAAAGAAACCCAACCCATCAGAGAACACCCACCAAAAGAAACCCGCCAAAGAGCGAACCCACGTGACCAGCCGGAGAACACCTAACCCAATCGGACAACCAACGCAACCCCACCTGAAACCAGACAACCAATGCAACCCCACCTCTGAAGCTGGACAACCAACGTAACCCCACCCGAAGCCGGACAACAAATGCAACCCCACCCAAGCTCAGAGCACCGATGACGACAACCCCACCTGAAGGCAACGACCGACCAGCTAGTGAGAGAGGAGAGAGTTTGTTTGGGTAAGGTGAGAGCAGCTAGCCGAGGTTTCAATTTTGGTAAAGTGAGAGCGGTGCAAGAGCTGAGCGAAGATCTATCACGGGTGAGGGAAATGAAATTTTGATAAAATAAAATAAAATAAAAAAATTAATGGGAGGCCTTTAATGTCAATTTTAAACCAACATTGTAGGCCATCTTCAATATTGGTATAAACCGACATTAAAGATCCGTTTTCTTTAACCAACATTATACATCCGAGAATACTATTTTCAACCGACATTGAAGCCTAAAATTGTTGTAGTGAATATCGATTTATATATGCTGAAAAGATAAGATAATAATGTATGTACTCTTTATTGAACTTTCATACCATAGGATGATATCTTCAAGATTGCCAATTGACATTCCAACCAGATATAACCTAGGTTTCAAGGGTCTCCATAATCGTCTAGAACACAAGACTAGAGTTTCTGTCAAAGTTTAAAAAAAAAAAAAAAAATGCATCTTAAAGTGTTTCAAATGAGTTTCAAAAGTTATTTTGAGTGATTGTCAAACACACCAATTTTTTCCAAAATGAATTAAACACTTGAAAAGAAAAATTCAAACATACTTTGAGTTCAGAAAGAATGAACTTCAAAATACCATTTTTGGTAATGATAAAGGTCCTCAATTAGTTTCCTGTGCAATGCAACAAAGGGTCTTAAAGTGCAGCATCAGATCCCTATGCAATGCAACAAAACTAAGCATAGACATAGAAGCCTCAATTAGTTTTGGAAATGATGATTACTGTATAAGCTAAATGTTTATAGAGGGCGGGAAAATTATAGAAAGATGGCTAGTTTGTACACCAACACAGAGGATAAAAGTTGCACACTTATTTATAGATATAACACAAACTAATAAGATGTTAAAGTTATGTCTAAACTGTAGGTTGGAGCATGAAACTGAAGCAAGATTTTTTTTTTTTTTCTTTTTTACAAACCAATGACAAATGTTTATAGAGAGTGAATAAAATGAAAACGATTACAAAAGATGAAAATTCGTATAAATTGCAGGTTCCATATCAAAAGTAGCAACCAGTAGATATTGAGCTCACGGCACAGTTGAAAACCGAAGTCTGATATGCTGGAATTGCAAAGCCAAATCCAACAAGTTTCCAAGCTCCATCTGAAGTGATGAAGACATTTGCAAAGTCATAATTTCAAGCAACATAAACATATCAAATCAGATAAGGAATTCAAATGAAATTGTGATTGTTCTGGGAAAATTGGCAAAAATGACCTATTTGGAGTTTGATTTTGTATTTTTGACCTACTTTTGGAAAACAAGTTTTGTTGACTCCGGATGAAAATGATGTAAACATAGAAATTATTGGTTGTACAATTACTTTTATGCTCATTACTAAATTCTTACTTTCAATTTCAACAACTAACCTACCAAATTAATTCACACAAAATTCTTCACCTCAAAAATTTATTCACAAAAAATTAATTGATCCAAAATTAATTGAAAAAAAAATTATTCAAATTCCAACACAAAAAATTCTCCACCAAATTTAATTTGTTTACATCTCCACAAAAAATTCTCTTCACCAAATTATTTCCAGAACAAAAAATCTTTCGTCAAGTCTAAAACTTGTATTTCACGAAGTTGTAATTTAGTACACTCCGTAAGAAGGTATGTGTTCATTTTGTATGTATTCAATTGTTTGATAATTTCTGAAAATTTTGACAAAAATAAATTACCTTTTTTAAGTTTGATTTATGCTTGTTTTGTTGATTTTTTTTTTATAATGCCCTGTATTTGATATTTATATAAAAAAAAAGCAAAAAATAGCAATTTTTTTTTAAGATACCCAGTCGGGCTTCACCGGGTAGAAAGGAAATGAGTTAAAATTACCCCGTCGGGCTTCATCGGGTATAAAATTATCGTTAAAATAAGTTGATACCCAGCCGGGCTTCACCAGGTATTCACCAGGTAGAAAGCAAATGAGTTAAAATTACCTACCAGGCTTCACCGGGTACAAAATAATTGTTGAAATAAGTTTGACATCTGGTCAGGCTTCATCAAGTCTTCACGGAGTATGGAATAAATTGATTGACTCGGTCTTCCCAAGTATGGGATAGGAACCGGGTTGGACTGGTCCGGGGCCCGATAGAGTTAACCTTAGCTCGGTCGGGTACACAACAAGTACAAATATTATTTTTTGGCCCAGTGTTGTACCCGGTCGGTGGACGACCGGGCCAATTTTTTTTTTTTAGTTTCTTTTTTTATTTTTTTTCTTTAAGTACATTACATTAATACATTTTTGTTATAAATTGTAGGGTCTCGTGTTTGGATTTGTTTCAGTGACGCTTGGAATGAAAGGGAAAATGATTATGATGGAGGAGAGTTGCGGGAGTTTGACATTGAGGTCGGCACGACGTATAATGAATTCATGACCGAAGTTTATAGGATAAGTGGTATAATGTCACATGTATATAATCTTGTTATAAGATGTATGCTTCAATTGAGATCCAAACCCCCTGCATTTGTAATTCGGAATGATGAAGATCTACACACATTCCTTACATGTGAAAAGGTCTCAGTAATACCTCTTTACGTATCCACGCTTCCAAAGTGTTCAAGTAATCAAAAATTTCATCTAAAAAATTCATATATCCAACTAACTGGAGAAATCCCTTCAACATCTAGACCAGTACATTGCAAGATGGAGTTGGATAATCTATTTTTCCTCATATATTTTAACTCATCACTTACTTCGTCGCCTAGTAATTTGACGACTCATAACTTAGGGGATGATGTAGACCAAGGTTAATATTTCAATGATTGGTCTTGGAGGGAGAAGAATAATGGAGTGGAACCCAAAATTAATACCCACCATACACCTCATGCAAAAGAAAAAACAATCGAAGACTATGGAGGCTCGTCACATGCAACGGGTCATGACTTGTCACATTCATCTAGTAGCACAATCGTCATGCTAGGTTAGTCTTATTCTTCTGAAGATGTGCAATTGGTGACATATTTATAGCTAAGAAGGATTTCAAGATGTGATTATCTATGTTAGCAATCAGAGCTAACTTTCAGTTTAAGGTGAAGAAGTCAATCACAACATTATACAAAGTTATATGCTTAGCTAAAGAATGCAAATGGAAACTTCGAGCCGTTAAATTAAAAAATTGTAAAATATTTAAGATCTCTAAGTATTGTCCACACATGTAGAAATGAAATATTGACTAATGATTATAGACAAGCTTCTAGTTGGGTTCTCGGACATTTAATAAAGTCGAAGTTTGAAGAAGTTAGTCGTTCATATAGATCGAAGGACATTGTGAATGATATAAAACAAGAGTATGGTGTGAGATTAAGTTACGACAAGGCATGGAGGGCAAGGAAGAAACGTTAGTGTTTGTTTGGGGGTTACCAGAAGAATCTTACAAGAAGTTACCTAAATTTGGTGAAGCTTTACAAATTGAAAATCCTGGTTCAACATTTGCATGAACCTGACCGGGAATTGACACCTAGTTGCATGAGCCCGGCCGGGAATTAGTATTCTTTTATGATGTTTTGTACGAGCTCAGCTGGGAGTTGGTGCTTAGTTGCATGAGCCAAGCTGGGAATTCTCCCTGTATACTTTGATGATTTTCTGATATATCCTTACTATTAATTACAAAAACAATCTAAGTCAACTATAAATTTTCATTCCACTTCAACCATTAATCACAAAAAAGTTTACGAATTTCTAAAATAATGCTCTATTTGCCCAAATCTGAATAACATATTGGCTATGAAAATATGTCATTCATCTTGTGTTAAGATGTCCATTTTGGACCCAATTACATCATATTCCCCCTTTTCGACCCCTTTTCCAATCCCAATTCCCCACAAGTCCTGCCTGATTGCCTGCTTGGTCAAGCGGGCTTCATCGAATTAGAGTTTAAAGAAAAAATGGTTTATAATGTATAAATCAACTCATATACTATCTATAAGCCTCAAAATCATTCTAAGACGCAATGTTTTTCACAAAAAAATCTAAAAAATTATGAAACTCTATGAAAATCCATAAACTTGTTTAAAAAAAAATCAATTTTTTAAATCAAATGAGCTCACACAAGATCGAAATTACTATTATAATAGAATAAAGGATAAAGATACATAAAAACATGAAATCAAGAACAATGCCAAAAAATCAAAAACCAAAACCTTCCTAAAATGAGCATAAATACTTACTTGATGAAGATGAACTTGAAGATGATGAATCTAAATGTTGAAGAAAAACTGAAAGAATGTGAGGAGTTTTGAAAGAAATTTGAAGGGTTGAACAAGAAAACGGTCATGGAGGAAGAGATTGGGTTTTGAATCTTTTTCCTAAAAAAATGGATATAATAGTCTTTTCCTACCTATAGTATATTTTGAGGGGTCAAAAAAACATTCTTTTTAAAAAAGGTCATTTTTTCCAAAGGAAAACTTTTAATCGGTCATTTTTATCAATTTTCCATTGTTCTTTCTCAATTACTTGATCGCATAACAGAGTTTCTTGATGACAGCAGAAGCTATGGCAGCGGCTAGAATCCTCGATAGAAGCTACAGTTGGAATCAAGGCTAGAATACGACGGTTAGAACGCTACGGCGGTTGGACGATGGAGGTCACAACTACGGCTAGACGACGGAGGTCACGACTGGAAGAAGAAGACGACAAGAAAACTGGGCTAGGGTATTTTGTTTGTTGTCTTGTGTTGGAGGGAATTTTTTTTACATAAAATATCTTCTTTAGCCATATATTTCAAAAATGCCTTTGAATTTTTTCAAAAAAGATTTTTACTATTATTTTTGGACAAATTTACCCTTTTTTATTATTTTCATTCCCTATTTTTGAAACATTCTTAATTTCATTATGGAGAGAAGATGTATTTAATATGATTTTTTCATATTTTTAAATACAGATAGAAAATATATTTATTTGTTGAGATTTTTTCCTTTATTTAATTTAATTGGAGAGAAAAAATGCATTTAATGATATTTTTTTTTTTCGGTGATTTCACACTTTTTTTTCTTTTTTTTTTTTGTTGATTCATGGCTATTTAGAATATACCTCAGAACATGTTGTTAGGTATTTAAAAATATTCTAACCAATATATGAAATATACAATAGTATATAAATTATACATTGATTCAATGTTGAACAAAAAATACCGTATAATCTAATATATGAAATATACCACGATATATAAATAATATTGGCTTAATGTTCAACATAAATCGTAGTATATATTATAAATTTCATTTACAGTATTATCCATTTAAGTAATTAGAAATCCCAACACATCAAAATTTGTATATATCACAATACACATAAAATCTAAAAAAAAAAAAACTCTCAATTAATTTTTATATTCTAACATATACCTTGAAACATTGTCAATATATCTTGGAACATATACAAAATTTAGATCAGTAGATATTACAACATACAAAATTAAGAGTATATATTGATTTATCGCAGAGTATATAAATCACATATTGACTAATAGTCAATATTAATCATAGTATATATCAAATAAACAATGGTATATACAACAATATATAATTCACATATATCAAGTAAAGGAATGCATATTCCCTTGGGAGTTTATAACATATATATTTAGAGTTAAAAAAAGAGAAGAAAAGTTCTCCTCGGTCTTGGTGAGACGGATCTGTATAGGCGACATGAACAAAGTTCATCTTCATCTCCCCATCTTCATAGAAGGTTTATAACACATAACCCTCCATCTTCATCTCTTATTCTTCTTTAGCCATGATCTCTACGGATATGTATAGGTAGCTAGATTATAGTGCGCGACAAAACAAACGGAGAAAACTGCGAATAGGAGAAAGAATCAACAAGAAGATGATGGCTTACCTCAACGACTCGCAGTCGACGATCAGAAGTCGATGATGATGGAAAACGATTGATGAACGAGGATGAATGGTCGATTTGGAGGGCCGAATGACTGATGAATGAGGACAAATGGCACGCGATGGACTGTCGAATGGTGGTCAACGACGGCGGTCGAGTTCGACAGGCGAATGGCGACGACGGCGGACAGCCGAATCTGACGAGTGAACGATGGCAGCGAAGGAGTGTGAAATCATCGAAAGGAGAAAAGAGAGGAAAAATGAAGGAGAAAATAGAGGGAGGAAGAAAAAAAGGTAAGTGGAGGAGTCAATAAATTTTCTTTTTTAAAAAGAAACATTAATGGACGTGAAACCTTAAGCCTGTGAATGAAGGAGAGAGAATCACAATTATATATATATTGTGTATAGGACCAAGGGCTAAATTATAAATAACTTTTAACATTAATTAAAAAAACAAAATCCAGTAGGTCTTTTTTATAAAAAAAGAATTGAACACATTAATGTAATATAGCCCTTATTTTAAGGCATTTTATGTTGAAACCCCAAAAAAAATCAAAATGGAAAGAAAAGAAGCCCAAAACGATATTGTTTTGGGCCTATTGCCTATTATGCTTCACCCATCGAGTTTATGGATAAACATTGCCTGTCAAGAAAACCTCTATTTACGTGCCAACTAAAATTGTATGCCTGCACTTATTTTTTTCCATATCAATTCATTGATGGACAATACCCATCAACATATATCTTTTTGTTGATGGGCATTTTTTCTTGACGTTTATTGCCCATCAACGAATCCAAAAATCGAGAATTCCTTATTTTGATGGAATTTACGTATTTTTGTATCAAGAAATGTATTTTTCTTGACATTCTTGAATGTCAAGTTAAATATAAAAATTAATTGTATCAAGAAAGGTATTTTTTTTATGGTTTTTTGCCATGACCATCAAGAAAACAAAAATTGTGTGCATCAAGAAAGACCAAATTTGTAGTAGTGGACCTTTATTTAAGGAATATTCCATCTAGGATTGAGGTATTTAAGTTGACGGAAACGAAACATACAAGAACCAACCTGGAAGTGAATTAGTCAAATATTTTATACGCATGTAATAGATTATTAAAATTTATTAGAGTTTTTAATAAATATCATACATTGTTAAACTATCCAATATAAGAGTTATATTAGGAAAATTAACAAGACTTAGATAAAAAAAATTTAGCCTAATTTACCTAAGTAATGAACCCTCAATTTTAAAGTACTTAGTGGGAGAGAGAGATATATATGATATGTCATTTTTTTTTTCTCACACTCTCCGTAAAAGTTCACACCGTGAGACTCATGCTTGGTTTTGAGGCCCCCTAGGAGCGTCCCCATTCGGATGTTGTTTGTATGGTTCAATATCAAGGTGAATGGAGAAAGTGTTTATAGTAAGTGAGAGAAGTATGCGTGTCAATACGTCCTACAGTCTCCTTCATTAATTGGGTTGCAATGTGAGATCTTTTTGCGGCCTCAAGGCATCTTGAGAGCATTCCCTTTGGATGGTTTGTGCATCAAGTCAATATCAGAGCAAACTCCAGAAATGGAGAGGGTCGTTTTAGTTTTTGTCTCAATCAATTTTTCTCTTAGGATAGCTCATTAGACGGAACTCTAGGATCTAAAATGAAAGGTCACACTTACTAGAAGTTATTAAACAAGTTAATGATTTATTGACCAAATAAATGATAACTAATTATTATAGGAATAAGAGTTAGTCTGGTGTAACAATTGGTTGCGAATATCTCAATCCAGTGACGATATAACTGACTACCCTTCGAGGTGTTTCTTCTAACTCCTTGAAGTATCATGATAATAGAAATTTTGAATTAATATGAATAAGATTCACATTAAATCTATTGGGTTCATTTTTAATTTCTATACTGAATTAGAATGGATTAGAGATTGCATATAATCAAATAACATGTTTTATATATTTAAAGGTTATATCATTTTCTCTCAAGAGTTTTAGTTTTCACTAGTGATATAAGTCAAAAGGTTTGATAAATATGTTAATTGAAAAAATGTCATCATTACATAATGGCAGTGTAATTCTAAAATTTGTCTTTGATTTGAAAAATATTCTCAAAAGGGTGTTGCCGATTCATGAAGTGTTCATGAATTATAAATGAAGTGGTAGCTTACTTTTATCATCCAGATAATATATGATGTGTTTGTAATTTTCTTGGGATAGTTTGTATGACTTGATTCTTGAAGGTTTACTAGTTAAATTTAATCAATTATTGTGAACCCTTTGGATAGATTTGTTTTAATTTCAATAGAGTTTCGATGAATTTTTCTGACAAATTAATTTATTGAAATTCTTGTATGCAAAATCATTCTAACCTATGCATTATTGATTGATTAAGTTGTACGATCACATGTTTAGGATCTAGACTTTTTCTGGCCAAACTCAATCATGCTATAAGATATGGTTTTTCCAGCTTGTAGGATGTCTCATGAACCCCTTCTTAATACTTTTCAGTTTTAACTTTATGTTGCTAAGAAGAAAAGGTTTTAAACTAGTTTGGATTTTTATCAAAATTGGCTAATTGGGGTATTGAAATTTCGGTTGAGGGGTTCACAAGATTGGTAAAATTAACTAGTGCCTAATGATAGAAAATAAAAATTGATAGGTGTGCTAATTCTTATTTTTCTTTATTTGTTAATTTACTTTACAAAAACACAAAAATATCAAACCTCTGTTTTACGTGGAATTCATAAATTATTCCTTACCGCTTTACTGGATTTGTGGTACGAAAATAAATTACCTTTGGCCGGGGCGATTACGACAACACCAATCCCGGATTCCGAACAACGACTATATATATACATTTAATATATTTATTTTTCTTTGATCATATTGAAATTGGTTGCTTATTCCTTCGAATGCAATGTTTTTTTAAGTATAATATATTTGTGGGGCAATAATTATTTTGTAAATAAGGTATTTGTTTGTATTCATTTATGCCGAAAGATTTTGTGTTATGGTGGTTGTTCGTGGAAAAGTAATTTGAAGTTAAAAGATTTGGATTTTTAAAGACTAATAGAATCTTCATTTTTCATGTTTTGAATTTTAAATTTTTTTAATTAATCATTTAAAAAAATATTAGATCTTTTAATAGTTAATAGAATCTTAGTTGTTATAATTTGAATTTTAGATTTGGTATTTTCATATTAATGGGTTATTAGTCTTAATAGGGTATTTTTTTTGTCTTTTGATAATTAATAATTAAAATACTGATTTTTTTTTTTTCATATTTTTCAATTTTGAAACAATTTTGCTATCTATCAAATGAATATTTAAATTTTGCTATTTTTCTTATCACCATTTTAACAAAGTTTCCCCTACAACTTACAAGTTTATCCTAGAATTGATAGGCAATTCTATGGGCCAATGATAAGAGAACATTGGGTTATATGAATTCACTATTTGAAAATTTCATGGCCCATTTTGAGAGTAGCCCATGGTTCCTCAAAATCTAATTTCAAAATAGTATCTTTCTATTTCACTACTTATTATGAAGTCTTCTCTACTTCTATATTTTATTTAAAAAGAAAGATCAATGAAATTAGTAATAAAATTTATGGGTCATTTGGCCCACCGACTTTTTAAATTGGTGTAAACATCTTGACTTCAATAGTAAATGTTATTGAAGTTTGCACATTCATTGAGTAACTTCATTTTTTTTTTTTTTTTTTTACTTTTTTCACATTTATCGACTATTAAAGTTTGTACATTTATTAAATAACTTTATCTTCTCCCCTTTTTCTACTTTTTACATTTATCGAGAAAATTCATCTTACAACTCTACACCATAAATACAAATTTACTAACTCTAACATATTAATTCCAGATTTATTAACTAAGTATTTCTAATAGAATTATAGTATATGTTTTATATGTTATCTCAACATTATATTAGCTTAGTTCAATGACTAAGATAATTGGAGAATCAATCCATATATCAAATGTTAAATGACAAACATAATTAATATCGAACCTTGAAGGTAAAAGATTTTTTTTTAGTTCAACAATTGATAGAGTTGAAAATCAAATCATCAATGATTGAAATAATAATTAATGTCGTATTCACTGAGTTATGTTAGGATGAATAAAATGTTCTAAAATAAACTTTTTGAAGAAAAAAAGGATGCTTGGTATTGGAAAACAAGGGGGTTTTAAGGAAAGAGAAAATGAAAGAGATTTGGTATGGAAAGTAATAAGATACAAAGTTTGCTTAATCATATAATGGAAGTGTGAGCAAAATATGGTGATGGCATGTGACAAAAGATATATTAAGATAAGTATTAGGTGAAGTTTGCACACAAACTTCCCTCAATTTGGGCATTTTTTTCATCCAAAAAAGTTTAACCTATCTCATAATTAAGCTAATTTCTAATTGCTACCTAAGCAATCACAACAACACATTACTTTAATACTTTATTTCATTTCCTTCAAATAATTTAATCTAATTAATCTCCCTCTGTTTTCTTCTTTTTTTTTTTTTTTCCTCTATCTCTTTTTTAAAAAAATTGATAAGGATAGCTTTGTTTTCTAAAGTAATTTCAATATTAAAAAATTACTAGTCTAGCATAATAAAGTACTTGATAAATAAATAAGAAGAGGAACAAGTTTTTTTTTATATATTTTTTTCTCTCTTCTTTGGACAAAACTAATGGAGTTTAGAGGGAAAAAAAGAAGTTGAACTCTTTAATGAGTTTTATAATAAACTTTTATCTGTTGCGTTGTCTTAAGAATAAAATAATATTTCGAATTCTCCACAACTATTATGGTTCAAACTTCAAACAATTATTTATGAGACGTGAGACTTGGAGATTCGACTAATTAAAATAACGTCGTTTTTAATATATATTGCTTAATTAATTGAAATTATTGAGGTTATGATATAATGAAAGTGATTAAAAATTTAAATAGAGAGAGAATTAGAAAAAGAGTGTCACAATCTTGAGAAGGAAGGAGCCAAGAAAATTAGGTAGAAAATAACGTGGGAATGGCGTGGATTAATTGGACTTCCTTCCATTCCATACACCAAATTCTTACCTCTAATTTCAAAAAAAAAACTTACCTTTAAAATATATAATTAATTAATTAATTAATCCCAAATAAGAGAGAGGAAAAATGTGTTAAGTTTTTTTTTTTTTTTTTTAATTAAGTTATATATATATATATATATTAATTCAGTTTCAATTCAAATGGTATACGTTTACATGGTTTATTCATCATTGCTCCATTTTTTTTTTTTTATGTATTTTTCTAGTTTCACAATTTGACCTTTTAATTAGCTTGGTTAAAATAAAAGGCTAAACTATATGTGAACACATTGATGTATCTATAAATCGATAATTTCAAATATTTATATTAAAATTATTTAATAAATATATTAATACTCATAATACTAAAAATATTATCATCAATAAATTATCAATATAAATATTAATAATAAAAATGAAAATGTATAACTTATTTGAATAATGAAAAGTGTAAATATATATATATATGGGAATATATAAGTAAAACTCTTAATAGACATTATTTGTGTTCTACCCTAAAGTTTGAAACATTATTAGCCGGTAATACTCCTATTTTCAATTGAAATAAAATTTTCTAATTTATTGAGTCATACAAATCTTTTAGACATTATTCATGTTATTTTTCAATCGAAGAAATTGAAATAAAATATTTAAATTACAAAATTCGTTTAAAATGTATTTATAAAGGCATTATTTTGAGAAATTTGATGATAATAAAAGTTTTAACAGCATAAAGAAAAAATTCAAGTTGAAATAATTGTGAATTAAAAGTAATTAATTTAACTCTTATTTTTTGTTTGGTTATCTTTTATATCTGATTTTATATTATCATGTGAATGGGAAAGGGGGAGGGCAAGATAAGGCCAAGGCTTTAAAAGACATTATAATAAATAATGGAGAAAAGGATAGAAACAAGAAAGAAAGAAAAAAAGTAGTATTTATCAAAAATAAAGAAAAAAAAAAGGGAAAAAAGGGAAAAAAGGGAAGGGAAAAAAAAAAAAAAAAAAAACAGACCCCACAGATTTTAATGAAAAAGTGGAATAGGTAGTTGATGCTTTTAACATCATATCCCTACCAACTTTCACCCACCCATATTGCTTCTCAAAAATTTGTGGACTATAACTATCATATCTAATAATAATATTAAATAGATATTTTAAAAAATTTAAAAATTTTTCATACATAGAAAAAATATCAAATTATTTACAAAAAATAGCAAAAAAAAAAAAAAAAAAAACTAATAGATACAAATAGACTTCTATCAACGTCAATCAGTAATGGACTTCTATCAATTTCTATCACTAATAGATTTCTATCAATTTCTATCAACTTCTATCAAAGAATATTAAAATTATACTATTTTACGTAAATAGTTTCCCAACCTATTTTGTCAGTTATAATTTTGTAATATGTTTAAGAAGGAATTTACTATGAATATTTATTTACTTTTTCTTTTTCGTTTCCTTTATAACTTTTATGTTGGATTCTAAGCTTGGTAAATTAATTTGTTAATCAGAATGTTTCGTGACTAGTTAAATAATAAAAATTGAATCACTGTATTTTTAAAGTTATTCTTTCAATAAACACATAATTTTTTTAGTATAATAATAAGATGGAAGATCAAGTCATCAACCTTCAAGATGGTAATTGATATCTTACTTACTAAATTATCTTCATATTCCTCATATTCATTATCTCATGATTAAAAAAATCGTGATTAATTAATTTGATAAGTATCTTTATTACTATGTTACTTTTTAAAATATTGATACCAAATCACGTAGGGTTATATATACTAGTCTTATAACATTTTCTATAACTTTAGAGGGTCATATGGAACTAAAATCAAATTTCATATATGTTAATTTTGCATTAAAGAAAGGGAAGATCAAAATTAACCCTAAAAACATGGACAAAGTCATATGTATGACTTGTCTAGGTCAAATTCCTAGCTGGTTTGGGTTTATCCATTATGATCTCTTCACTTTTTCCAAGTCTTTTTCATATTTCCCTATGCCTATAGCCATCTTTAGTTTGGTAGCTCATCATGTGGAAATAAAGTTTGGGACTCTCTCTTCCACTTCTCTCCCCCACATGTTTAGTTTATTTTATATGATATTAGTTATAATTATACCCTCAAACTTTCGGTTATAAAAATCGAACCTTCTAACCTTTGACGGTTCAGTTTTTATCATTTAGGTGTCCAACTTCTATCACTATAGTAAGTTTGAGCGTCTAATTTTAATACTTAAAGAAATTTGGAAATTTCCATTTTTAAAAGTTTGAAAATATAGTCACAATGCCATCACATTTTATGGATAGGTTTTTGTAATTTGGCCTTAGTTTAAAACTTGGACTTTAAACGTTGTTTTATAAGCTTTTTAATACAAACAATTTAACCAAAAAGTTAAGAGAAAATGGTTTGAAGTGTATTTGATTGAAGTTGATATTATATAAAACAAGGAAATTGTTTTTGTTATAACCATTAATTATTAAATGTTTATATTAGACCTAAAGTATTTTAAAATATATCATGTTAGGTCAAGTTTTATGTTGAGATAAAATTAATAATTATGTTGTGGATAGTTTATTTAGACCGTCAAGAATTAAAATATCACTTTACATTGTTTTCCTATGATCTCAGCGTATAATTAAATATCTTACCATATATGTATATATAAAATATGTACCATATTAAGGTTGAAGCTCAAAGTTGGCATGTGAATGAAACACAACTTCTAACATATAAAGACTTATATATAAATATAGTTGACATAAAGAATATAAAATAATAGATTTGTTTAGACTACGAACATCTCAATTAATATAAGTATTCTTAATAACATGTAGATAGCTAACTTATGGAAGGGTATAATTATATGAATTATTTTAAATAATTGTAGATAGGTGTGACATGTATTATTTTTCTCTCTTTTCCCTCTTGGTCATGGTTGGTTGAATATTAGGTGTTCAATATTTTTTGGAAAACCCTTCTCTCTCTTCCTCTTTTCTTTTTAATTAATTTGGCCTGCCGACCATATGTTAATTATTTTTTAGGCTAAATTATATATATATATATATCTCCTTGAACTTTGTATCTTATTTCAATATTAACTTTTGAACATTTAAAAGTTGTATTAATATTGCTAACTTTTTTTTAAAAAAATGCAACAATATAATGTGGAGTGACAGTTTTGGAGTCAATCAAGAACCAAACCAAATCAATTAGTTTACAAAGAAGGGATCCAAACTAATGTCCAATAAAGAACAAAATCAATGGATTGATTTTTATTTGGTTTGGCTTATTATCAGCTTGATTCTTGGTTTTTGGTATCTTCTTCTTTTTTTCCCAAACTTTGATTTTTTTTTTCTCAATGATTTTTTTTCGTTATTTTTGCTAATTTTAAATCAAAATTGGGTCTATTTCCTTTTTCTTATATATTGAAATTTGATATCTTTTTATTGGTACTTTTTAAATTAAAAAACATAAGAGCGCTATAATAATTAGTATTTTTTCTAAACAACAAATATATATGCACCATAATAATTAAAACACTAAAATATACCTAATGTTAGAGTTCATTTTTACGGGTATAAATATCATTGGTTTGGTTCAGTTTTGATTGGTTTTTCAAATAAAAAAAAAACCAATTTGAACCAATATTTTTTTTGTTTTCTCTAAATATATTAAAAAACCAAACCAAACTACTGGATCGATTGATTTTGTTTTTTTTTTTTTTTTTTAATTTTTTGTTGCACTCCTACTCACTGTTAGTATATGAATGAAAATTGTTAGTACTTTAATTTAGTAATACCTTTGAACTTTAAAAAATAACATTAATACTCTCACCCTTTCAAAATAAGTTAAAAAAAAAATATCCTTATTGGTAGTATATGATTGGAAACCATACCTATACTCTTAAGGGTAACATATGATTAGAAATCATACCTAATGGTAGTATATGATTGGAAACCATTCATCAATGTTCATCCCTTCTCTCTTCCATTTTCTCTCTCATTTGTTTCAATATACGACCTAACACTTCCCTATTTTTCCTCTTTTTTTCTCTCTCTTCAACAATACTCTCTTACTCCTCTTCTTCCATTTCTCATTTCCTAAAATTACCGCCTTCAAGCAAGGTATGTATATGTTATAGCATGAAGAAAGAAGAATATTGGAACTATTAGAGGATCTTGGGACTTAAATGTTTTGTTGTATGTTAGTAATTGAGTGAGAGTTTCGGACCCTTTTTGGTGTGGCTCCCAAAAAGAGCCACGAATCAAAAGAAAATTTACACTACCGAATTACTCCTATTACTACAAAAACATAGCGACAGTGGTAAATATGGGGTCGAACCACAGGGAGGCACAAAATTAATTCTCTCTTAAGTTAAATTTGACTATGAAAAAAAATAGTAAAAACGAGGTTTTGAGTTTTTTAATTTTGGCAAAAAAGTGAAAAAGAAAGAACGAAAAGACTCAAGCGACACTAAAAAGTCAAAATAAAGAAAAGACTAAACAGACTCTGACTCGAGTGACTCAACTAACTCATGAGGAAAAGACGAGCAATATTCAAATATATGTGAGATGTCAGAGGGAAGAGAAGAACGAGGCTTGGGAGCCTCTAACTCTTTTACCTAAGACTTCTCGAAATAAAGCTCGGACTCATACTTAACCTCACTGACTTATACTGAATATGGCACGTGATAGACATCTTCATCATCGTTAGTCCATGGAAATTCCTCAATAAGATCAACCTCGGTGCCATAGACAATGGGAAGCTCTAAATAATTCTCCGATGTCAGCATGGAATGTGCAAGATGAGGAATACAATAGACCTCACTGGCACAGGGGCTTGAGTCTCTAGGTAAGACTCAATACACTCCTGTTCACACTGAGAAAAATCATTACCAAATTCATACATTAAGAAATCCAATGTCTTACCTTGATAAAAAATTTGAGGAACCAGCTCAACGGGATCATCGATGCTAGTCATTTCACTGCTAGATTCGATGCTCTTAGAAGATGGTTCCACCCAAGACTCTTCAAGTCTCCCAATTGATTCAGTAATCTAAGCGACCAGGTCACACAGGCTCTGAAAATTAGTTTCAACTTCGTGTCTAGAATAGAAGCTATTCTGTTGGAAGCTCGAGGGTTCTTCATGATAATAGGGAGGTTCTTGCATAAACTCACCAGCGCCATTAGAAAGTTCCCAAACCAAATCTTCTAAAGAAATACCTGAATTTGAGGAAGAGGCAGACATCGGTAATAGTGTTTGACTATGCATCTCCCAAGATGGATAATATTCGCGCTCAGGACCACACGAAACTTGAATCTGTTAAGTAGCCAAAACTTGAACAATAGAGGTTAGTTCTGATATTTGACTTTTAAGCTCATTAAATTCACTTACCTCATTTTCTCTACGTTGGGCCGCATACTTCGCACGAAGCGCATAATAGATATTTATTTCATCAGCCATGAGAAAACAAGTAGACACAAGAAAAGAAAAATATTTTCGAGTTGTTAAAGTTAACAGTCAATTTCAACTAAAAGAGACTAATTGGCTTGCCATCCCCAGCAACGATGCCATTTTTGTTCTAACACTTTTGATGTCACATCCAAAAGAACTATGAATCAAAAGAAAATTTTTACTACCGAACTACTCCTACCACTACAAAACATAGCAATAGTGATAAGTACAGGGTTGAACCACGGGGACAAAAATAATTCCCTCTTAAGCTAAATTTGACTACGAAACCGATAAAAACGGGGCTTTGGTTTTGATTAAGTTGAAAACATATAGGAAAATAAATTGCAAGGGATAAATGTAAATAGTAATTGGTTCATCTAGTTCTTAGATCAAGTTAGGCATTCAATATAATTTCGATAATGGTTTTCTGCCAACTGACTATGCATTCGAATAATGCAGGCATAACTACCAAATTGATGCAAATTAACCAGCTTCTACAAAGGCCAAAAACTAATTAAATCAAAATCAATCAAACGTCCTAATTATTAATTAAGGTCGAAAAGACCATACCTAACTAATCTACATGCTTCTAAATTCAATTGGGTTTAATAATGGCCATATAGAACTAAAGACACGTGCATTAGGATTTAGGATTCAATTATGTCGATTAATTTTCAAGAAAGTCATACTCAATTAACCAATTTTAAGTTTGAACCTAGCAATTAGACGTTCTAGGAATAACCATCAAATACCTAGTTTATTATTGCTACTTATGACCTTAGCAATACATTAATATGCAAAAATATACTTAAACAATATATTCATGCAAATTGTGATGAACTAAGAATCAATTAGCATGCACGATAAAGCGTGAAAGTCAACATCAATAATCATGCTTGGGAATTTAAATTGATTAAAAAAACACTTCTGAATTGCAAGAATAGAAAACTCACGAAATTGACATCTAATCCTTGATCCAAGAAACTAGATGAAGATTAACTCATAAATTCATAGAAAAATTTAAGAGTTCAAGCTAATACATGTTTACAATCCAAAATAAAACTAAAATCTAACTTAATGATACTGAAAACATTAAAGGAAAAGAAGATAGTAAAGCTTCTCTTCGGCCTCCATAGCCTTCAAGTTCATACCCCTTCAACCTCCAAGAATTTTCAACATATTTTGATCTAAAATCGAAGAGAAGAATTTAAAGGACTAATCGTAGCAGTGCAACGCTACGTTGCATTTGGGCTGAAGATGGAACTTGTGTACGTGGCTGATTAGCATCAAAGTATTTGGAGTGTTGCAACGCTGCCCTGTAGATCAGCACTCTAGCTCCAAGCATCAGGCGAGCGTTGGACTTAGGCAAATGTTGAGTGTTGCGATGCTGAAGCATGGGCATTTTGGTTATTTTTGCTACTTTGAAGCCCGAATGCTCAAATCGACTCCAATTTGCTTCAAATTAACCCGTTCAACTTCAAATGATCGATTCTACCTCATTGTTGGTCGATACCTACAAAATAACGCAATAAACACATAGAATCCAACATCAAGCCCAAATTAAACTAGAAATAGTAGCTCTTTTTTTAGAGCTATAAGAGAGTCAATATGTTTATGTTTTATTGCATTAAAAAAGAGAGACATTAAGAGATTAAAAAAAGGGAAAAAAACATGTGCAATGCCAAATTGTAGAAGTAAAGATTTTGTTTATCTTTTTGAAATCTAAATTAGTCTATTTATTTCAATTAGCTTAGAAAGTTTACTGATATATGAGTGTAATTGGTTCAATTCAATTTAAGTTCCAAACCGAAATGAATTGAGAGAATAAGGGAGAACGCATTGAACTAATTAGCCCACATGGTACAATTGATTCACCATTTTCTTAGTCCTAGACACAAATGTTGTTAGGAAATAACAAACCTCCAGATATGTTTTCAATAGTATGATACTAGCTATTTTGGGCATAACCATCATGGGTTTGCTTTTGATTTCATCCAAAATATCTCATACTATTGAAGATAATTGTTATCACTTGCATACTATGTGTGGAATTTCTGGTATTTTATTTAGTGTAAATTATAGAGTATGAAATGGGTAGATATACACAAAGTAAAGATATGGAAGATTCTAACTTAGCCTAAATTAAGGAGTATAATCTGCTAAATTACAAAGTAAGATATGTATATATGGTAACACCCTCCCTCAAACTCTAGGTGGTATAGTAGAAAACAACTTGAGTTTATGAAGCAACTGGGTGAAATGTCCAGGTTATAATGCTTTGTGAAGATATTTGCAGGTTACTTTGTAGTGAAGATGATGATGAACGAAGTGACAGTCATTTTCAATGGGTTTTGTGCGTTCATGGAATACATCATTATAAACAATCTGAATAACACTACGATTATCACAATGAAGTGAAGTAGCAAACTATTGAAAAATAGCCATATCAGCAAGAAGCCAACGAAGCCATAGTAACTCAAAAGTAGCATCGGCAAGAGCACGATATTCGCATTCTGTGCTAGAACGAGAAATGACGATCTGTTTCTTACTTTACCAAGAGATAGGAGAAACTCGTGAGTAAAAACAATAACCTGTGGTGGAAGGTTGATCAGTGGGATCACTAGTTCAATCAGCATCAAAGTAGCTAGATAACACTAAAGATGATTAGGAAGAAAGTTGAAGTCCATAGCCAAGAGTGCCTTTGACATATCGGAGAATGTGAATAATATCAGTAAAATGTATAGACCTTGGAGCGACCATGAATTGACTAACAATGTGAACAACATATGCAATATCTGGATGGTCTAGAGTAAGGCAAAAGAGACTGCCAACTAGTCGCCGATAATGAGTGGCATCTTCGATAGGAATACCATCAAATGGAGTTAAACGGACATTTGGATCCAGTGGTGTTGATGATGTGGTCGAGTCAATAATGTCAGATCGAGAGAGGAGATCAAAAGTGTTTTTAGCACTTTTGTAGCTTGAGATAAATAGTAACCATCAAAGTGGGATGAGACCTCAAGGCCAAGAAAGTAACTGAGAGGTCCCAAATCTTTCAGCTCAAAGTGTCTCCCAAGATCGCTTTGCAAGTCAAATATAGCCTGAGGATTATCACCTGTAATAATCATATCATCAACATAGAGAAGGAGAAGAACAATATCATGAGGGTTCTGACGTATAAAAAGAGCTATATCATAGGGACTGGAAGTAAACCTAAGTTGAGTGATTGTAAAACTGAATGTGAAAAACCATGCTCGTAGGGCTTATTTCAAACCATATAAGGCTCGACGGAGAAGACATACTTTCAAAGGTGGAGAAGTCGTACTAGACAGAGGTTTCATGTATATATCTCTTCAGATAGAGTGTCATTGAGAAATGCATTTTTAACATCCATCTACATAAGAGGCCACTGTTTGGTGGCTGCAATAGCTAAAAAACTGCAAGCATATGTCATTCGAGCTACTGGAGCAAATGTCTTTTCATAGTCAATGTCATACTTCTGAGAATAGCCTTCTGCAATAAGACGAGCCTTATAACGTTCAATGGAGCCATCAAAATGTGTTTTGATTTTATAAATCCACTTACAGCCAATAGGTCTTTTTCCCAGGGAAAGATCAACGTAATCCCAAGTATAATTCTTTTTTAACGCCTAGAGTTCCTCATGCATTTCTTGTTGCCAAAGAGGGTTAATGTTGGCTTCATGATAAGATGATGGTTCGACTAAAGACAAAATAGTGGAAAAACAATGAAAGTCTTGAAGATGATGGGGAGGTTGACTTATCTGAGTGGAGCGATGAACATGAATGACTAATGTAGGTTCGAATTAGCAGTAGAGACAGATGGGTTTGGGTGGGCCAAGTTGAGGAAAAAGGACATTAGAGGGATCGGTAAAAGAAAATTGTGAACTAGATAGAGAGGAATGAAAGAAGAAGAGACTAGAAAACATGATGGAAAACACGTAATCATTAAGGGATGGGATCACAACACCGAAAACCTTTATGTTCAGTTCCATAGCCAAGGAAACAACATAAACGGGCACAAGGTTCAAGTTTGGTATGTTCATGAGGGTGTAGAAGAACAAAACAAGCATAACCAAAAACTTTTAAGGTAAAAGTAAGAAGGAAAAGTACCACAAAAACTTAAAAATTGGAGATATTTTTAAGGATAGAGGAAGGAAGGCGATTGATGACATAAACAGAAGTGAGAGTAGCTTTATCCCAAAACTTCTCAGGACAAGAAGCAGAGAGAAGTTGGGCACGGATAGAATCCAAGAGATGACGATGTTTGCATTCCACTCGACCATTTTGTTGAAAGGTGTGAGGGCATGAGCGTAGAACAAGAGTGCCTTATTGGCTGAGAAAAGAGAGGAGAATTGAGTCCTTGTACTCCATTAGATTATATTTATGAAGGAAATTGATGGTTCGAGAGAATTTCGTTTGAACCATATTGGAAAAATCAATGTAAACTTGGGATAAGGCAAAACGACTTTTTAGAAAATATATCTAAGTAAATCGAGAATAATCATCAATGAATAAAACAAAGGATCGATAGCCATTGACAGTGGGAGTGGGAGCAGGACCTCAAATATCATAATGAATTAATCCAAAAGATATATCACAAGAAGATGATGAATGGGGAAAAGATAAAGTAGGCCGTTTCATAAGATTACAATTTAAATAGTCAAAAAGAGAAAATTTTGAAACATTATATAAATTATCAATGGAGACTAACATGCAAAGTTTTTCAAAAGAAACATGATCAAGACGGAGGTGTCATTCATATATAGAAGAGTCAGTGACTCGCGCAGAGATGACTGAGAAATAGGAAGTTGAAGAGAAGTTAGCTCAAACAATCGTCCTATCTTGCGCCCTGTACCAACTATTTGTCCCATCTGCTGATCCTAAACTAAAAATCATTAGGAGAAAAACAAACAGTTAAACCAAGATCACATAGTTGACCAACAAATGCAAGATTAAAATTCAGATTGGGAACATGATAGATATTTGGAAGATTTAAAGTTCGGTTGACAACAGTACCGATATGAGAAATAGACATTGAATTTCAATTAGCAGCATAAATGGAGAGAAAAGATGGAGCAAGAGTGGGAGAAGACGTCACTGAAATATCATAGGTCGTATGATTACAACAAGCAGAATCAAAAAGCCAAGAATTACTTTATTTGGTCACAAACGCAGAGGAATTTAATAAAATTATCTTTTCTAACAAGGCTATGACGTTATTAATTGGAAAACTAAGAGGGGAGGGGCCATTAGAGGAGGAGGCAACAACCATAAATGATGAACTAGTGTTAGATAAGTTCCTTGGTTTAGTGGATCTATCTAGAGGGTGAGGTAGTCGAGTAGAACAATTGTTCAAAATATGACCATGTTGGTACAATATTTGTACTCAATTGTAGGACAATTAATAGTTTATGACCATATAATACACAATTTTTGTAGGAAAGTGAATCATAATATTTCACCATTATAAAAAATGAAGAAACAGTTGAAGCAACCAAGTGAGTAAACCAATGCAGTCAAACCATACCAGGTGAACCAAACTAAACTAAACCTAGCCGATCTAACTGAACCAAAATAGCTGAACTAAATCAAAGTATTTGAAACCCATAAATCATTGATCTGCAACCCACAAATGGAGGATGGATAACGTATAATAGAGAGTGACTGTGTTGGCGGAGATGTAAATGGATCTAAATAAGTTATGATTTACACAGATCTAAGTGGGTAGCTATGTAAGATGCTAGGTCTGCGATTGACAAGGATGCATAGTGGGTTCGAATCCGGTCGACTAATTTAGGAAAACGGACGATGGATCTGGACCAATGGACAGTGGAGAACTAGGCGGACAAGAGTCAACACAAGTCTAATCTAAACGGAAACAGAGGTCCAAATCTGAATGGAGGAGATCTGATGCACTAGTCTGAATGAATCTATTCTAGATCTGTGCACAAATCTGAGATGAACGACAGTAGTGCATAGAGATCTGGACGGTCACCCGATTCTATTTGGAGGTCTAGACAGCGGTCACAGTGAGGATGGTCTGAATAGATAGTGAGCGTCGGATCCATGGTCAATGGGTAGTGTGCAATGCAATCTAGGTATGCATTTAGACTATAGTAGATCTGGATGGTGCTTGACCTAAATGGCTGATTTCAGGTTGACAGTGCACGAATCTGGACACAGGTGGATGGACTTGGTCACGGATGGCCAGATTAAGCGTTTGTGCACGTGGTGGTTTCAAGGCAGTGCAGATCTGGGAGGCGGAGTTGAGCACGAAGACAGCGTGACTTGGATACTCGAACAGAGGGGATCTTCTAGGTAGGATACCGGTGGAAGTGATGCAAATTAAGCAAGACGACGACAGTTAGTTAAAACCGAAGCTCTGATTTCATGTAGTATTTTATTCAATGTAAATTACAGAGTATGAAATGGATAGATTTACACAAAGTAACGATATGGAAGATTCTACATTAGCCTAAATTAAATAATATGCTAATTTAAAAAGTAAGATATGTAGATATAGGAACACTATGAATCTTTCCCTTACCTAACCATAATGTAGAATTTTAATTGCACTTCAACAAATGTGATATGACCTGGTTCAAAGGCGTGGACAAACACAAGTTTAGGAATGAACGGAACCGCCTATACATAAAATATTTCATATTTCAAAGAAAAGTAGGTGGGAGTTCCATAACTTAAATTCACAAACTATGTTATACTAAGGGGATTTAAATAAAATAAAAAAAAGTTAGGTGTTGTTTGGGCTACACCTATTTTCATATAGCCGAGATAGTAGTTTAATAAAAAATCATTATGTGACAATTTTTTTAATAGAAATGATTTTTTTTTTTATGTTCAACTTAAACTGCACCTAAGTATTGCTCGATTTAAAACCAAATGGGTGACTAATACTTCGTAATAAACATTTTGAATATTAATATGAAAGTTGTCCATCGATTCAGGTATATATAGTATGGCCATACAAAAAAATGACAGGTTCCTTATACACAATCCGAAATCGCCAAATCAAATTGGTTTCAACCCCATCTTAATATCAATTTTGGTTTCTTAAAAGATGTTTAAGAGGAAGTGAAAAAATAGAGATGAATTAGATCATAGATCGAAGAAAATGATCAGATAGTGAATATAGAAGAAAAACAGTTATGTGTTCCTATATTCATAGTAAGTCATTTTTTAACTTCCTTTCAAAAGTTAAGAATATTAATATAACTTTTAAAATTTCACGAGTAATAAACAAAGTACAACGAATTTCCATCCATATGCTGATAGTGAGGATACCTTCTGCTTCTTCTTTTTTTTTTTTTTTCTAGAGGTTAAGGGTATATTAATTCAATTTTTAAAATTTTAGGCTTTATTATCGAAATAAGTTACAAATTTCAATGATATTTTCTATAATTTAACCATTTTTTTCACATAACCTTCAAATTTAAAATAATCGTAGCTGATCCTTTGAAAAAAGTATTGATAATAAATAAATAGTAAAGTTGCCCCTTTTTTCGCTGATAGTTCTTTCTCTTTTTTTAGTACAATAAGAAATGATATTGAAAGTATTACTCTAATCACAAACCTCTTGATTGATTTTAACACATATTATATTGTATATCAATTGAGTTGAGTTCTTTGTCCTGACTCTTTCATTTATTTTTTTTCTTTGGTAATATGTGAGGTGAGAGAATCGTACCTTTCACTTTAAAGTTGATATTACAAACACTATATCAATTGAACTATATTCATTTTAGCCTCTAGACGGACTCTTTTAAAATAAAGAGTAAGAGATATATATAGTGTTAAATTTTTTGTTATACTAAAGAAGTATCAGGAATTCCATTACACTTAGGGGTATTCCTAGGTTGGGTTGAAGGACTTTTTAGACCCAACCAATTGTTCGATTTGTTAATTTCTTCAACCCAAATAACCCTTAATAGAAAATGAACCCAACCCAACCCAACCGTGAAATATTTAGGTTGGGTTGGTTCGGGTTAATCGAGTTATTTATTTAAATTTATGTTCTAAAAATAAGCAAGATGTTAATACGAAAAAATTTGATTTAATTATTTTCATATATTGAATTAAGATTTAAACCTAATTTCAATTTATATAAAGAATTTTTCTTTCCAAAGTGCTAA